>NC_141690.1:86296085-87538510 GCF_964263255.1 Lissotriton vulgaris
TACGTTTCTGAAAAAATACACCTATTTTACAGACTTTAATCAATCTAATCCCGAGTCACTTTATTTTAAAATGACACAAAAGTCCATGTCCAAAGTTAGACTTACCGATACAAAATTGCTGTATTCGAAGTCTTTTCTAGACAGGTTGGCTGTAGATGGCTACGAGTTTTGGAAAGGAACAATTGACCTTAAATCGGTTTGGGGTACCAAAGATTGGCAGGTACAAGGCACTGAGGCTTTGCACCGTTCATGTCTCATCCCGAATCACATGTTGTTTTTAAATTCATCCATTTTCCAAACAACATGCTTTGGATTGGCTACTTCTAAAAAATTAAATACACCGACCATCCCAGATTTAGAGGAATATACAGGTTGGGGTAATTTTACTGATTTGTCCATTCAGGAGTTGCAAACTCTTTTACAAAATTCGTCCTTTAACGTTTCCAGTTTGGATTCCAAGGGTTGGCTGGTGTGGCATAGGAGTGCTGATTCTTGCCAACGCCGTTTTCTGGGTTTGGCTAAGGGGTTCACAAAAGTCAGACTCGATCCCCGTTTTGAAGAAGACTATACTGTCACGACTTATTCTGTGGGGAAGCTGTGTCAGAATTGGTTACAACATTCCACATTAGCTGCAGTTAAACTACATCTGTCTCTATTAAATGATAATGTGGATTTGAACGATTTTATAAAAGGCCCAGCTAAAGGTAGATCTAAACGATGGCTATATGCGATTTACAATGAAATTTGGAAAGTTACCCAGGTTGAGGCTGCTAAACGCCTGAGAGCTATTGATCAAGCAAATTTAGAGAAGGTGCTTGCAGTTGTTGATAACAGCATTAACACGCTTTCTTCCCGAATTTACACGTTAAACAATATTGTGTCTTCTGTTGTTGACATTGTACATGATGAAGTGTCCGTGTTATATCATGGTCAAAATCAATTGCGTTCTGTGATGCCGTTTGCTTGGACACTACAGACTCTTAAGTCTGGTCGAGTGCCATGGAATTTTATGAACATCTCGTCACTATTTGCCCCATTTAATCTAACTGAAAAACAGCGCATGCTATCAATGAGAGATGCAACATTTTCTATGTTACATATTGAAAAATTAGAATCCCTGCCATTTTCTGTGGCTGAGGTGACTGCTGCTACATGGCTTATCCATGGTGTTATAACCTTACCTTTTGCTTTGTATAAATTTACAAATTGTATGAAATATATAGCCATTGGGCGATATGAACCATTAGGCAGCGCTTTCCTCCATGAGACATGGTCTTTACCATACACTTACAGATGCCTAAAGGAGGGAAATGAAGTGAATCTGAATGGTGAAGAATGTACACAGTCGCCTGACCGCTCACTAATATGCAGACACATCCAGTTGCATGGTTCTTGTAATCAGGACAAACCTAATTTGGCCTGTGTTTTGAAAGGGACACCAGTTCCGGCAATAGTTCCCACGTTCACTTTGTTGTCCAACGGAAGTTATTTACTTTTAAATAACGAGTTTTGTTGTGGGTTAGAGGCTGGTATCGCTTATGTGGTTACCGTGTCAGAAAGGGTGGTTTGCTGCAGGAATGTGTTGTATCCACCCACGCATGGGAATTCAGAAGTTTTAATTTGGCCAAGAATACCAACCTTGAGAGCTGAGTTCAATGGTTTAGGCCGTATAAGAGCCCTATTGTCTCAAAAGCAGGTGGCCCTGAGCTCTGCCCGCGAAACTTATGTCCTTCACATAGCAAACACACGCACAGAAGTACAAGCACTTTTAAGTACTGATTTGCCGTTTCATTTCTGCGAGCTGGTTCATCAAATCTTCAATGCCTCCTCCACAACGAGCCTGGCTAATTTTTTTAAAATGGTTAGCAGTGGTCTCGTGACTACATTTGAAAAAGTATTTGGTATTATCCCTGCGTTCTTTCATTCTATATTCGCTAGCCTGTTTGGCGGATTTCCTGTTTTGCTGGCTTTGGCTGCAGGCGTTCTGGTGATATTTTATTTTATAAAAAACATGGATGCCCCTCCTGCGCAAGGAAACGCTCAGCCCCTACTGATGCAGTTTCGCAACCGGATGCTTGATTATTATGGCTCCTTGCCGCTTGCGACCTTAAGCACGGTTTTTGGATTATCCTTCAGATTTTCCTATTTCACATGTGTCCAGCCTGTGTTTCATTGCCTGAGCTTTGATTTCGACTGGGCCATTGATTTGTGTCTCTGTTTACCGACTTCTCCTGACGTCAACTTTGATCAGCTGATGAACCCCGTAGTGGCTCACGAGTTGGTCTGTTCTGGCGAAAGGGTTATGGCTGTGGCAGCGATGCATGGACTAATGGGTCAGTGGGACATATTCGCAGCGGCGCATGACTTTCTGGCACAGAGCGTTCTCGAGAACCCACTGAGTTGTCCTCTGATGTTGCTAGAGGAATCGGTGTTGGAGGAGCACGTATGTTCTTTCCCATTGCTTAATTGGATGGCTGAACTGTTTTCGGATGATGGCAGTGATTTCATGTTGGAAGCTGTAGCTACCTATTTTGCATATTCATTCAACGATGAGTGACTCTGAAGACTTCCATCATTATGGCACGTGACTTTTTAGTAATTCTGAATGGTGCCTTTTTCAATACGAACATTCGATTTTTTCATATGTTCTAGGCCTATTAACTGAAAGTAGGCCTCAAGTTCGACTTTTTATATTTTGTGTGGCCACTATAGGCATTCATACATACATTTTTGTGTTTTTAATTTTACATACATTTACATACATTTAGCGTGGCTCAATATCATTGAACTCTGCTTTCATGTCTTGCCTCTCATAGAGTATTGGCTTATATTTTTCTCTTTTAACCGTCCTCGGATCATTGGGGGGGTGTCATATGGTTACTACGTTTCTATTTATTGTGTTAAGTTAGCATGTGCTTATTAAATGTTTAAACTCCATATTTTCTTTCTGCTTCGGTTGCACACGACACCTAATTGTTATTGTAGCTTTCAACCTAGACAAAAGATGTGATTTATTTGAGAATAATATGTTATTGCCCTGGTATCAGTCGTGCTTGGTACACTTGGTACAACTGTCTGCACACTGAGAACTAAACACAAGGTTGCTGAAGGCCTGATCCTCGCACCACGTTAGTCATAACACAAATAATGTTTCTGCCAACATTTGGCTCTACGTGGGTTTAAGATACAGTTACAGGGAATGAATCAACACACTTGATGCTGAGCATGCAGAGAGCTGGTAGCGGTTGATGTGATCTCCTCCTACTGAGAATTAGAGGTATGGGTCCGCCCTGCTAAGAACCCAGATGAGACCTTCTTAGATATAATATAATATGCTAATTAGGGTGCACGAAATATAGGTGATACAGAATTCTATAGATTTTTGCATCATAAAATGCTATCACCTTTTGCTTACTATGGATTAGTGACTATGCTGCTGACTCTGATTTTTATAATATGTATATTGATATTATACAAGATACTGCGTTTGAGAATGCTGCATTGAAAAATAAACAATTCAAACTTGCACGTGTATTCTTTGCCTCCCAGTTTCGGTTTGGAATGATAATATAACGAAAGAGTGTTCATGTGTTCCACGATACCTGAGGTACTCTAAGTTCATGTTCTGGATTGTCTAAGTCATTGGTAAGTTATTACTACAGATGAGACACTGAAGCTAGCTTGGTAAGGGGATTTCTGAAACAAAGGTGAGTTGTGGGTCACCCTAACTCACCCAGGTTCTAGATCTCTGTGCACAGTTCTGTGGGAGAACGGAAACCCTGCTACAGCGCTTCTAGCGGTCCCTCAATGTCTTCTACAAACAATGCTCGAGGCATTATAGAGGGACGAAAAGACAGCAACTGCTCGACAGCACGTCGAACTTTGCTACCCACTATCATTCCGCTCGCAAACTGAAGCTGAAGATTAGTTAGAGCAGCCATTGTATCATCAGACGCATCAACCGATATTTGGTCACGCAAAACCTTGCACATTTCCTCAAACTCGAACCTCTGTGTCGGTATATTGAACTGAGAGAACGTGTCAATCACCACACGTGGAGGATTCCTAAGGGGATATTTCATCCAAGCCATCGCCATGTTATATAGACAGTCACGTTCCCTACTACCGGGGAGCTGACTTCGCCTTTGGGGACCATCGGAACCAGCGGACTCGAGAATCGGTACAAGAGAATTAAAGAAGTTAGCAGCAACAGAAGGGACACGACGTCCAGTAGACGGGGTAGTAGGGTAACACAACGGGGTAACAAGAGAAGTATCAGAAACAGAGGGAACGGCAGGAGAAACCAGAACAGTAGATGCAGCGGGAGCAGGAGTATGAGGAAGTACAAGCGGAGGAGCAGCAGGGACAGAAGCAGGCAGAGGAGCAGGAACAGTTGGAAGTACAGGAACAGGAGCAGGTTGGGGAATAGGGACAGGGGGAACCACAGGAGCTGCGGTACCCTGTACATACGGAGGTGGTGACTTCATGAGATAGGACATTAAGGGGTCCTCTGTAACTTCCTCCTTCTTATCCGTATCTGTCGGTAAAGCGGGATAGCACTTATCTATAGACATGCGCTGCAATCTATCGAAAACTTCTTTTTCCTTTTCCTCCTTATCTCGCTGGAACTGCTCTGCGTTTCTTACCGTAGTAACAATACCTTCTCTCTTATTACGTTTGATCTGTTTGATTTCTCTCTGCTTGGCTTCTTTACGCCACAACCGAAAGGAATCAAACATGGCCGGCCTTGCTTTTCTTTGAAACAATTTAGCTTCAAGGTTATCTAAAATCGGAGTATCGAAACTACCATGAGGTGGCCAACTAAGGACACCGTCTTTCTTAGTGTATCGAACCCAACACTCGTTGAATGTAATGGGACCTAATCCATGCTTACTGTACAGCTCATAAGTTGGAGTTCCAATCGGAGGTATCGGACACGAGTCCTCCAATCGGGAATCCGCTCTACAACTTCTAAAGCAACTAAACAAAGTACTACGGCTAGGCATCGTGCACACTAACCGAGTTTCACAAACGTCAAGGGTTATAGGATCACAATATCCCTACAAAGAGCAAAAACCCTCGGTTTTTGGCGACTGCAGACGTCAAATAGCACAACAAAGAACAAAGTACCAAGAACCACAAATGCAATGGAAATATGCAACAACTAAGCACCCACAACAAAGGACTCTGGGAGCGACCCACAAATACTTAACTCAAAGGTCAATGGCGTCACCAGGAAGGCCCGTCTATCGTCTCGCTGTACCAAGGTCTACGCCAGGCGCCAAAACAGGTCTAGAGTCAGAGCAGCAGTCCGTCGCAACCGTCAAGAGGCGGGGATCTTCGCGGGAAAAGTCGTCGGGCCACTTATTTCGACAACAGGATCGATGAAGCGGGGTGCACCTTCCCTCGGAGATTTCACACGAAGTTCCTCACGATCGTCGGGCTTTGGACAGGTACCACTGATGCAGCTCCACGTTGGGCGCCAACTGAAGGACTGGGTTCTGCTAAGACCCAGCGGTGCCAGGGATAACACCTAAAACCTTCGTGGGTAACCTGTTCCGGCGTACAAATGACAGAGACACGGGACACTTCCTTCGGCGTCAAAGATTCGAGGTTTATTACTGCAGGGAACACAGAAGTCACAAGAAGTACAACATGTGTAGGTTCGAGGAGTCTGATTCGAATTGTATCTGTGGATCGCTCTTCTTATACAGTTTTCCAGCATAGGATAACATAGTGCACAAAGGTTTACAACTTGGTTCCCATCGTAAAAGGCAAAAGGGGTCGCTTTCATGTATTCAGGGCCCAGAACATAATCACAGTAACATTCGGCAGTTCCCAACTGTAAAAGCATATCTTCCCACAATAAGTACATTCCAATCAGTAGTAAACAAATCGAGGAAGAGACAGAAACAGGTGCAGGGGAAGATGAGAACAGTGAGCAGATCGAAAAGGGTGTAAAAGGGGTGGTATCGGGAAACACGAGTTGCAGGCATCAAAGGGAACGTGCTTAATGAATGCACAGCTAAGACAATAGAGCGGCACGGCAAGATGAGCCTCGAGCAGGGCCATCTGCCTTACAGTGCCATCCCCCTCATCATAAAGACACCTCCAAAGGAAACGTGTCTTCCGCAGGAGCTTGGGAATCCCAGGGTCGCGAAGCAGACAGCGTCCGTTCGCTGGCTACTTGAGGGCAAGAAACAAAATGGATGCCATATCTAAGATGGAACCCGTGGGTTCAGAGGAAGAAACCCACAAAACAAACGAACGGTTCAGGTTAGCACAGCGTAAACGCGTACACCCACTAAACTCGTCATTTGCGGTTCATAGATACCAGACTCGACCATATTCGTGCGAGTCAAAAACACCACTTACAATTGTCACAGAACCTCAGGTGGGCCTCTGCCATGCTCTCAAGGCTTTCTAAAGCTCTGCCTCCCTAGCACTTCCCTTGTGTAACACTCATTTTTCCTGGCAGAACCCCTTAAGTTGAACCACTGTGTATGCTTTTAGGTTGGCAAGTCTGAATTCCATCTTGCCAGGTGGAACCACAGATGTTGCAGAGAAAAATGGGACATGGGCATCAGGACTTTGAGAAAATCAAAAGATATCAGAATAGGGAGAATTGAAAAAAGCTCGAATTGGTCTAAGCATAGAGTTGTAGTGAACAATGAGTTACTATTTGGGTTTGCACAAACCCAAGTCCAATCCTCACCACTGATCACCAATGCTAGAAATGGGATACCCAGTGGGATGAGGTATGCACCCAGACCAGGCAGGAACCATCACTCTGGTTGCAGTAAGCTGGACAAACACTAAAAGATAATGTGTGCTCACCCTCTGGTAGCTTGGCACAGAGCAGTCAGGCGTATCTAAAGAGACAATGTGAAAAGTATTTGTGCCACACACACACATAACACAATGTAAACACCACAAAAAACTCCACACAGGTTTAGATAAAAAGAGTATAGTCATCTGAGCAAAATTACACCAAAACGGCATAAATATAATCCATAGAAGTACAGATATGAATCTGTAAGGATTAAAGCAAAAATAGTGCTTAGAAGTCACTTGCGGTGAAAAGGTTATTTGAGGTCGCGAGGGACCGGTGCAAATCAAAGGTTTAGGCTGACCGCAATCGACAGCAGGCTGGCTACAAGACCTCGACAGGTCCAGCTGAAAAAAATACCTTAGCCGGAGCAAGTGTTGATGTTGTGAGCCTACTGAGCCATCATTGAGCCACGCAAAGAAGTCCTAAATTGTCGTTGAGCTCTGTTGAAGTGAATGCAATGTGTCATCGTTGAGCCATGCAGACTGTCGATACATTGTCATTGGGAAGCCTCTAATTCAGTATCAAAGAGAGATGCAGCGGTTTTCTCATAAGGACAATGCAATTCGATTTTTTTAGCAGAAATCAGTTGCAGAACCCACTTCTAAGGCCCAGAACTTGGGGGCACCTCAGGCAAGGGTATGTCTCACAGACAGCCGAGTCTAGCAGAACCAGAAAAATTGCAGGAAGTCTTTGGTGTCCCTGAGATGTCAGAAAAATTGAATCAAGCCTGCATGCCCTTTGAGAGCTCTTAGAGGTAAGGTAGAGTCCTTCTAGTAGAGTCAGGGAGTGGCAGGCAGCAAACAGCAGGGCAAAAAGCAGAAAAGCAGTCCTTCCCGAAAAGCAGTCCAGTTAAGCACTTTAAGCAGCTTAGCAGTCCTTCTGACAGAGGTTCAGTTGAAGATCCAGAAGTGCCCGATTCTAGGGGGTCAGAGACCCAATACTTATACCTAAAAGTACATTTGATGTAGGGGCTGCCCATTTCTTTTCCCCCCATTGTAGGTACTTCAAGGACTTAAAAGATTGGCATTGATGAATGCAACAACTTGCCTCTGTTGAATTTGTCATAACCAGTACAGAAAAATTGTATAAGACTCTCTTTTATGTGATCCGACATACAGCCTCTTAGCAGTCTCCCATGATTGATCAGCTCTAGCAGGCTTAGTCAAGCTATTTTGATTAGATGATAAGTGCCTTGGCCGTAACAGAGATTATCTGATGGTGGGAGTTCTGCAGCTGCAAATACCAGTCCAGGCAGCAGGATGGGTAATGAAACCTGGGCTTCAAAGAGAGGACAGTTAAGGAATGCCAGGCCTACCTACCCCCTCATCCTGTACCCCTAGCAAGATAGCAGGCCTGGGACAGGGATTTGCAGAGGTCAAGAGGAGAAGAGCTGATGGAAATGAGCCACACTGTGGGTTGGTTTAGCTCTTACTCCTCTGGAGAGAATTTACCCTGCATCTGACTATTCCCAATATTTTACTGTGAGCGCAGTACATATTTTTTATATTTTATTACGATTGAGTGAGCACCTTTAATCTTTTACTTTGTCTCTTACCTCATTTCTCTCTGGACACTTTGGTCCGCCGCAGGAAAACCGTTTGTGTGGAGAGAGTTCCTTTACTTTTTAACTCTTACCTAGAGCTAGCCACCAACTTGGAAAAAGGCAGTGCAACCCGGTTTGCACTTCCGGCTTCGGGGGGGCATTAAAAGAACATTCATTCCCAAACGCGCAGAGGACACATGGAGCAGTAAGACGTACCCTGCATGGGACTATTCCTCATATTTTACTGTGAGCGTATCACATATTTTTTATATTTTATTACGATCAAGTGAACATTTTAATCTTTCACTTTGTCTCTTAACTCATTTGTCTCTGGACTCTTAAGTCCACTGCTGGGCAACCCATTTGTGTTGAGAGAGTACCTTTACTTTTTTAACTCTTACAGCGAGCTGGCCGGCATCTTGAAAGTTGGCAGTCCAGGACGTTTTGCACTTTCTGCTCTAGGGGGGGGGGGGGGTATTATAAGAGAATGCATTCCCAAGCGCTCAGGGATTGTGCTGCGCCCGTTCGCACCTGGATGGTGCCAGGAGCCAGGCATGCTGCCTATTTTCTCTCAGGATACAAAAATATCCTGGAAAGAACCTACTATAGGACACAAGTGCTTGAGCTGCGCCCTACACTTCAGCATGGGGGTTGCACAGATAGGGTCAACCTCAACACAGGGGAGGCAGAGCATCATCGGCGCTGTAACTTTGAAAAATGCTCACTCAATGCCCAAACACAAAAATGAAATTGCCCTTACCATCCAAACACTCAACTTGGACTGTATTTTTATCACTGGGACATGGGCCAAGGGCAACTCAGGCCCTGACTTGGCAGACGCTGTCCCCCCAGGCTACATTATGCCTAGATGCGATCACCCTGACAGAAGAGGAGGTGGCCTAGCCCTGGTGGCCAGGGACTCCATTAGATGTACCCTTAGCAATGTGGAAGGCTCTCTACTGGAAGCAGCCACGTTCGGAATTAAGCTATCCAAGAACTGTAACCTTTTAGGCCTTCTTATATATCGTCCTCCAAAACCCTAGAACAAACAGGCCAATGGTTCTACTCACTTTTTAGATCTTATGACATCTATGGGGTTTGAGCAACTAGTCATTCTACCACCCATAGTGCTGGCCACACCTGGAATGGCATTTTTGCTAACCATAACAATTTAGCATTTGAGGCTGTTCAGCCTCTTAGCTGGGTTGACCACTGGCTGGTTGATTTCAAAATCATTTTACCTCATCTCACTAAAGTGAATAAGGATTCCCCCCTAAAACATACATTGCAAGGGACTGAACAAGATCACAGCCACCAACTGGGAGGCTGCCTTGGCAACAGTTTCTGATTGGAGTAACATCGCTCACCCTCCCAAGGCATTAAAAGAACATGCATTCTCAAGCACGCAGCGGGCGCGCTGTGTCCGTCCACACCTAGAAGGTGCCAGGGGTTGGCATGCTGCCTATTTTCTCTCAGGGGACAAAAGTATCCTGGAAATAACCTATTCAATTACACAAATGCTTGAGCTGAGCCCTAAACTTCAGCATGGGGGTTGCACAGATAGGGTCAACCTCAATGCAGGGACTGCAGAGCATTGTCAGCACTGTAACTTTTGTCCTATTAATGATTTGGCCTCCATCCCGGGCTCCCTGGGATGGCCCCAGAAGCCGGGAGAAGAAAAGGCGAACAAGTCCAAAAGCAAGGTTGGGCTTGGATCCAGCTCAATCAGGGGGGCACTCAATGCCCAAACGCAAAAATGAAATTTCCCTTACCATCCAAACACTCAACTTGGACTGTCTTTTAATCACTGAGACATGGGCCATGGACAACTCAAGCCCTGGCTACATTATTCTTAGATGGGAACGCCTTGACAGAAGAGGAGGTGGCCTAGCACTGGTGGCCTAATGTACTTGTAACTAAAATTTGGGACAATGAATTGAAAATATGAGGGATACATTCCTCAACTGTTTCATGTTAAGACTAAATTCTGTCCACAACTGTTCTCGTTAGGAATTATAAATAACATTTCAACTGTAGAAATTGCATTGTTATGGCCTTGATGTCACAGCAGAATACTGTTTACAATGGTGATCCATCTTGATGAGTGAACCAGAACACCGTGTACATGCCCATGTAATTGGAACAGTGACATCCTGGGATAGCCCAACAGTAATGCACAAATGTAACTAACATGTTGAAATGACCATGGATCCCGTCCATATCCTCGTGTTGTCAATAAGTAGAACTGAGAATTTATAAAACTGTTCAGCTAGAGAGATTTATTATGTGCACAGTAATAATACTTACTTCACATTGTTATAGAAACACGAAGTTCCAAAGTATCAGCTGAATACAGTACTAGACTCAAAAGAGTTAAACGTGACATGGCCCGTCAGTCACGTTTCACACGCGCACATAGAGAAACGGGCGCAGGTCAAATAGCATGACCGGAGAATCTCTTGTTGGCACTCATGGCGAAGAATCTGAAGGAGACGCTCTTTTCTCACGCTCGAGTAAGTTGGAATTCCTCGTTAATTGTAGATGCTTAGGGGCCTCACATTTACGGTTTTTAACTCTAAATGGGGATCGGCATTACACTCGGTGCACGCTACTCGTTTAGTTGTTATGAAGAGTCTTCTTCCTCTTCTAAAACACACTCGGTCCTCTTGTTTTTTTAAACAACCACACTGCTTAAACACACTGCTTCTCTCGTTTTTTTAAAACAACCACGCCGCCAGTGGATAGGTATTTGGCACTTTAAGGAACTCGGCCCGGTCATTTCTGTGTAAATTTACTCAGTAATCCTACAATCGGTACATCCTCATCGAGCTCATCATGATTGCAATTACCGGAGTAGGAGCTGGCACTATCACAAGTATAGATACACTCTCTGTCCTTTGAATCGCATTGAACGTTACAAGTAGTTTAATCGCGACCTCTTTTTTACAGTAGGGGACGGTATAGTCACGATGTGTTGACACACACAAGGGACTTTTTAAACCTGGTTAATCCTCATAAATGTTTTCAGTAAAAAGGATTGCCTCATGTTAAATTTCGCACGGGTGAATAACAGCGCCTCTTCACATCACACACACTCCAGTTATGATCCTAAAAAATGTCGAGCCTGAGACCTAGCTTATCATTTTAGGCAGCAGCCGAGGTGTCCATTGACCAGTAAATTTCCCCACCGGTTGCCTTTGAAGAAACTCTCAAGGTGTGTGGGTAATGTAAACAATGATAGCACTACCACAGTACCACCTACGAGACAGATACTAAGGTCCACCGTATATCAATTCTTAGGAGAAGCAACACTACCGCATCCAGCATGCCTAGGTGGCTGACAGACACCTGAAGAAACTCAAAGGTGAAATATTAACAAGGTGAGCACATTATAGGGTGCCCCATACAGTAACCAGATTCCTCACTGAACCTTGGAAAGCCCTGACACCCTGTTAATCTTATCCATAGGCTGTCCATCTGTTGTAAATAAAGCAGCGATAATGATAAGCATTCACTGAAGACATGCTACCCTGTCTTCATTCTAGTTTTCCCGCTCATACTTGAAATACGGCCAGACTCCATCTTGTTTTCTGGCGTACATCTTGTATGCTACACTTCGCCATGTGCTCACCACGAGGCAAGTCCTACCTCACTGATTGTCACCCCTGAAGTTTGCCCAGCAACAGGCTATAAATAGTTCCAGCTTGTCTGACGCATGCCCAGTACGTGTAACATCTGTTTCTTGGGGATTGGAATGTGCATTCGGTGGGCTTCATGAACCGTTAACTCCACCCATGTATCGATCATGTTCAAGAAATGTCCATATATGGCTGTAAATCATGTTTTTGAGCTGTAACCGCCCACTTATGAACCCCTTCTGTATGTATAAAAGGGGACCGCATGTCTGAGTTCTTTGTCCTACCTTGTATAATACTGTAGAGTGTTGTGTAAGCTGTAGTACCACCTTTAAAGGTTTATTAAACTTTGTTTTTCCAGTTTCCGTGCCAATTTCGTACGTAGTCTGAGGACTTTGTGTACAGAAGGGCAAACCCTTTCGCACTCGCAGGCCTTGCTGAGGCCTGTATTCATCAATTGGTGCCCCATGTGGGGCTCATCGACGACTCGGATGCTCGAAGGACTGGTCGTGACGAAGGATTGGAACCGTGCCGGGGACGTGATCACTGCCAGCGGCACCTTTAGTCCTGGCATCCCGAGGTATTCTTCCTTCCCTTCTGATCTGACCATCTGGGTGGCGCCGGTCATCGACTGAGACCTCTTCTGTCGGTTTGCCACATAGTGGCCGTTTGGGCGAATTCGGAACTTGGCAGTTGGAATCTGGACGCTCTGGATTGGTAAGGATCGTTGTGCGATACTTGCTCGAGCCTTTGAAAGTCTTGCTTGGCAAGGCAGTTTTATACGCTTGCCCCGACTGAATTGTTTGTTTGTTTGGAGTGACTAGTCATATTATTCGTTTGATAACTGTATATATGAGTTGCAACCCATATAGGCAGGCAATGTGGGGATATTTCTCCTGCTTTGTGGATTTGAGCGGCACAACGTTTTAAGTGCCATTTATTTATAATATTGCATATTCTGCATTATTTTTAGACATGCCTGTTTTTAGCGCACTCCGTAAGTGGTGCTGCTGTTTTGGAAATGACCGGTTGGTACTTGAAGAATCACAGCCGGCTCCCCCAGAAGGGATGCCGAATAGGGATTTGTATGTTAAATTTGGTCTTTCCCCCATAATGTACAGCACGTTGTGGCGGAAATACACCAAAAAGGATCCTGAGTTACGATGGCCTATGTATGGATCATTTGAATTGAAGAAAATTGAGTATGTGGAGCAGTGTGTGTGTAAACGGCGAGTGAGACAAGATATGTTTGAGTGTATACGAATGTGGGTGAAAGAGGTGCGAGAGCGTGAGAAGCGTGAGCAAGCACTGATTGAGAAAGAACAGCGAAAGAGTGAGCGTGAGAAAGCGTATGAGGTGAAAAAACGTGAAGCAAAGGAATTAGAAGAGAAGCAGGAGAAAGAAGGTCGGTTGCAAATATCTGGCCAGTACCCTGTTCGACAGCCTCTTTATCCTGTCCTTAATAAATCGGATGATGATTTTTCGTTATTAGATTGCTCACCGCCCCCGTACGTTGGTCCGTCTGCCCCGAGAGGAGGAGATCGGGATTATAGACCGCCGGGACAGAAGGTGGATACGCGGTCTAAGTTATTGACTGAGCGTATGGCTGATCTCCGTAAGATTGCTTATCGGGTCACCAAAGATACTATTCCCCTTGCCGATCTATTGAAAGAGCTTGAGGCATGGGAAGATAGGGAGAAACTATATTTCGCTGATTTTCTTTTTAATGAAATAGTGTCAGCCTTTCGGAAATATTCCGATGTTCTTGAACCAGCTGATGTGATAGCTGATGCAAAGGAACTGCGTAAAGGTCTTTTTCTTTCTTCCCAGGTACCTGATGCGATCCGATGGCTATTTACGTTGCGGGATGAGACGTTTCGGCTACGGGACGAAACACGGAAACGGAAAAATGGCAAGGAGCAATTGAATCCGACTGGCGACGGGAAACAGTCATCCATCTTTTATTCAGATAAGATTGATGCCGTGCATGTTAAACCAATGCGGGAGGCGGCGCCTTTGTATGTTCCTCCTAAAGGAGCGGGTACTAGTTCGGATAGAGGGTCTCCTGATGCTCAAGGGTATTTTATTTATAATTGGGTTTTACTCCTTGGAATAGAGCCGACGTTATGGCATTAGAGGGAGCATTACCTGATCCACAAAAGAATCCCGCAGCCTTTTATGAGGAAGTTGAGGGGGCTTTGAATTCCTGTACTATGACTCTGGCCGATATTGATTTATTTTTTGGGCTTATATTACCCCCAGATATGTGGAGATTAATATGAAAGATTGATGACCTTCAGGCATTTAAAATTCGATGGACGGATCTTGAGGATGAGGACAGAGAGAGGAAACCAGCACAGAAGCCGCCCCAGTCGATTTTAGTCCTTCCTGCTGCTATTTTAGCCAAATTAAAAACGCTTATCCCCCCTAAAAAGATTGATCGGACTATGCTAGCGTCATGTAAACAGAAAGTAGATGAATCGGTTTCAGACTTCTTTACACGATTTGAGGAAACTGTTCATGATTTTAGCGGTCAGTCGCTCACGGACGACACAGGCCGGCACCTTTTTGTTGATAAATATGTTTCGAATTTATTACCAAGTATAGCAGCTCGATTAAAAGCGAGCGAAAGTTCTTGGGCGACTTCGACGCCAGCATCCCTCCTGACGATGGCTCAATATTACGAGCGTCAGGAGCTAGAAGCGAAGGGTAGTGAGGAAAAGAAATCTAAAGATTTGAAAACGAAGGTTATGTTACCGCAAGTATATGGACCGCCTCGTAGAGGTAATGTGCGGGACGGCAGGAATTTTTCTAGCTCTCCTTCAGGTCATACTGATTTGGCCCAAGATCAATGTGCATATTGTAGACAGAAAGGCCATTGGGCAAATGAGTGTCCGTTATTGCGTGCACAGGGGCAGGAGAGCGGGCAGGGATCCATGAGGGGTAGAGGAGGTTTTTCACGCCCTGGGGGCAACACGAATGATCGAGCTAGGTTCGAGTCTAATATGCGACCCCGAGATGGATCCAATGTTTTTGATCGATGAAATCAGTACCAAATGTCTGATTGCGCACCTCCCGAGCAGCATGATTCCTAGTATGCATGGGATTGCGTAGGATGGGGTAAGGAACCAGTTGAAGTGCCGGTAGATCAGAGGGGTCCTTATGTTACAGCACATGTTTTGGGCTCTACTGATCGGTTCCTGGTTGATACAGGAGCTACTCGTAGCGCTTTGTCCAGAAAATTGGTTCCGAGGCCCCCCTGTCTGGCTCAACAATTACGTCAATAGGGTTCGGCGGCACCCCTTCTATTAGCCCACTATCACAACCTCTTGCACTTTATGTAGATCAGTTTAATAGCTGACATGCTAACATTAGACGGAAATGCAGGGGCATCATCATGACAGGCATGGAAGAGAATTACACGATAACATGGACATACATGGAGCATGGGTACGTGGATAGGGTGCGAGTAGGGGACACATTGACCACACAAAATTTTCTATTTCCTCAAGACCCAGAAAAGCTCGAACTTCTTTCTGCGTGGAGGGTGCTGGTGTGTCTAAAATGGCTTGAATGCGATCTGGTGTGAGTGCACGCCCCTCCTTAGACAAAAGGTGACCTAAGTAGGTTACCTTTGGTCTACAATATTGCAGTTTCTTTTTCGATACTTTATGGTTGTGAGATACCAAAAAGGTAAGTAAAGACAGTGTGCACTCCTCACATTGTGCAGGGGTGTTGGCGGCCAACAAGATGTCATCGGCATATTGTATAAGCGCCACACCGTCGGGTAAAACAAAGGAATCCAATTGTCGTTTCAAAGCCTGACTGTAAATGCTGGGGCTCTCAGTGTAGCCTTGAGGAACTCTACAAAATCTGTACGATCTATTATTCAACGTAAAACCGAAAAGATATCTGCTGTCAAGATGAATGGGGATCGAAAAGAAAGCGTTTTTCAAGTCTATAACCGAGAAGGTTGTCGCAGTTGGCGGGACCAAAGTAAGGAGTGTCGTAATATCAGAAACCACTGGGTATTGAGGTATGACTATCTTGTTGACCTCCCTCAAATCGATAATAAATCGATAAATCCTGGTGTCAGTGTCTTTCTTCAGAATCGGTAGTATAGGGCTGTTGCACACATTGTATGGGACTTCCTCAACCACCCCTACTTTAATCAAGTCCTGCACTATCTGTATGAGCGCCTGCACCATGTCCATTTTTACTCTCTCCAAATACGCCTGATAATATCGTGGGCCTAGATATGCTCAAATATTTTCGGGCCACGATACGATGCTCCCCTGAGGGAGTACGTGTTATTCTGAATGATAATTATCCAACAATGGAGAGGGTGTACATGATTACTGTAGAGGCTGCACTGGCCTCGTTGCCTAAATCTTTGTGGGCCACGTCCGACACTGACGTAGGACAGATGATCATCCCTCCGGTACACATCAGTGTAAAGGAGGGAGCTGTGCTGCCGCGCCTGCCTCAGTACCGTATATCACAGGAGTGGGAGGTGGCGCTCATACAGATAGTGCAGGACTTGATTAAAGTAGGGGTGGTTGAGGAAGTCCCATACAATGTGTGCAACAGCCCTATACTACCGATTCTGAAGAAAGACACTGACACCAGGATTTATCGATTTATTATCGATTTGAGGGAGGTCAACAAGATAGTCATACCTCAATACCCAGTGGTTTCTGATATTACGACACTCCTTACTTTGGTCCCGCCAACTGCGACAACGTTCTCGGTTATAGACTTGAAAAACGCTTTCTTTTCGATCCCCATTCATCTTGACAGCAGATATCTTTTCGGTTTTACGTTGAATAATAGATCGTACAGATTTTGTAGAGTTCCTCAAGGCTACACTGAGAGCCCCAGCATTTACAGTCAGGCTTTGAAACGACAATTGGATTCCTTTGTTTTACCCGACGGTGTGGCGCTTATACAATATGCCGATGACATCTTGTTGGCCGCCAACACCCCTGCACAATGTGAGGAGTGCACACTGTCTTTACTTACCTTTTTGGCATCTCACAACCATAAAGTATCGAAAAAGAAACTGCAATATTGTAGACCAAAGGTAACCTACTTAGGTCACCTTTTGTCTAAGGAGGGGTGTGCACTCACACCAGATCGCATTCAAGCCATTTTAGACACACCAGCACCCTCCACGCAGAAAGAAGTTCGAGCTTTTCTGGGTCTTGAGGAAATAGAAAATTTTGTGTGGTCAATGTGTCCCCTACTCGCACCCTATCCACGTACCCATGCTCCATGTATGTCCATGTTATCGTGTAATTCTCTTCCATGCCTGTCATGATGATGCCCCTGCATTTCCGTCTAATGTTAGCATGTCAGCTATTAGGCCTTCCATGAATGAAACGTTAATTCTGCACTAAGGCCTGCATTGCTAATGCATTTACATGGTACACGTTTAAATAACGCGAAGCACACGTTCCTGTGGCCCAGCCTAGCCAGGCCCTGAATTCAGGCACCGAGCCTCTTCTGTCTCCGAGAGCTGCAGTTTTGCATCCCTGACCTCTCCCTTACTCCCTGCCCAGCCGAGAGGTGCCCGGCCTGGCCGGCCTGCCAAAGACGGTATTTTACCTACAGTTATCTGCTCAGCCTCCGCAAAAACACATTCCAGTCTAGTGAAATAGGTAAACACTTTCCGCCTGCAGAGCATAGGGCCTAGCCTTTCTGTCTCCATGCAAGTGATTTACTGAACCCGTTGCCATAGTAGGCCCATGCCCCCACGTAATGCACGAAGAAATATATGCACACACTAGCATTAGTGATGAACGGCCTCTGCTCGAGAGACCTTTACTTCAGACAATACATCCTCCAAACACAAGATATCAGATATGCCAAAGGTGCAGGTCGTTCTGACATCCCAGACTCCAGACTCCAGACTCCTCTTCTAGTGCTAAATGCAACCCCCCAGCTCTCCCCAGTTACACGTCAATTTCACGTCATGACCAGTTGCGCGCACATGTAGGTTAAAGGTTTCTGCTGATCCTGCAGTCCTCCTCTATGTATCCACCCCCCTATGACACTCCTAGGACTCGTCGAGTGAACACCCACGTGTACGCCTTTTTACACGCCTTCTTTTACGCCCATATGATCTTATCTCTCTCTTTTCACTTGCTCCGCCTGGAGTGTTACGCCTACTGTATTCATTGCAATTATGTGATTTTACTATATATAATGTGTGATGTTAATAAAGCGTTCGATATCCCTTCCTGAACCTTAGTGGTGATGGAACCCAATTCTCCCCTGGCTCGAGCCATTGAAATAAAGCCCTTTTGACTCAGATACCACGGACTCTGCCTCTCATTATATGAGCTATTCCTATCGATATTAATGTATAGAAAAATGTCCAGGTAATTTTCTTTACCACAATCTGGCGCCCGAACAGGGACTAGTCCCCTTCCCCACGCGCCGGTGATGTAAGCGCAGCCCCCTGACCTCTTCTATAGCCGTGACGGACCCATTCTGTGCACATCCGCGGGTTTTCCTGCTAACTCCCTCAGGCCCACGGAGGAGACGGAGACTGCGACCAGGCATCCACACGAGGCGGTGAGGATTGCGGACTGTCCCGACCAGAGCCCAAGTCGAGAGAGCAAGGTCCGAGGTATCCAGAGGCCCACCTGTTCCGAAGCGCATGCGCAGCGAGAAGCCGTAGCAGTCCAGTCCAGTATGGGGTTTCCGAGGCCTTCAGTTTTGCTTCCCGGTGAGTATCGTTGTTGGGAACGCATATAGACGGGTTCATTAATTGAGCCCGGTCAAGACGGGTCTGGGTACACAGATCCGGTATAGACATGTCCATTTAGGTGGATGCGGTATGACGTGTCTCTTTATGGGACCGGTATGACTGTACTGTTCTAGCAGTGCATCCAGTATAGTATTGTGTTTTAGGATTGTTAAAATTGTGTTATTCTATGTACTAGTTAGTATCTGTTTCAAATGTTTTAATGTCGTGGTACGAATGATTGTTTGCAGTCTATTCTTGTGCCTATTGTGTTTTTGTTCAAACTAGTTTAAACATGCCACTGTTTTCGAAATTACGTCAGATAGGAACCAGGAAAGGGATACTCGAAGAGGCAGTTCCCGTCCCGCCTAGGGACACTCCCGGACATTTTATGTACCACAAACATGGCCTAGATGCCATACTGTACTTAGATTTATGGGTGGATTACACTAAAGATCTGGAAGAGAAATATAGATGGCCTGTCTCAGGGACATGGGATGCTGATTGCATCATGAGAGTAGAGGAAGCACTGTGGAAAAAGAAAGCCAGACAATCCCAGAAAGATGCCATAGAGTTATGGCGTAAAGAAGCGCATAGAAGAACAGAGAAAGAAATTAAGAAAGCAGAGAGAAGTAGAGAAGCATCAGAAAAAGCCAAAGAAAAAGAACTACTAGAAGAAGGTGAACGGGTTAAAGCAGAACAATTAGACAGACAAAGAAATGCCCTTATTAAAGGCATGTATCCCCTCCTCGCCGAGGGCCTACCTAAAGTGACCCCGGAAGTACCCAGTAACTTGCCGCCACCACTGATCCCGACTAAACTCCGTAGTCATAAACAGACCGCAGCGGACATTTTCCTTTCCTCCTATTTAGATGACGCTGTCCCAGAGTACGTAAATGTAAATGCACCTCCTACTAATGCACCTCCTACTAATCCTCCTCCTAATCCTCCTGTCACTGACTCCACCAATACTTTTCACACAGCACCCGTAGTACAAGATCAACCCGCATTACCAGCGACAACGCTGACAGCGACAGCGCTGCCAGTAAAAGCCGATATAAGCCCAGGTGACTCAAGTCTAGGAGCAGCGGGAGGGGGCCCCTCCACCCCACCACCATTAAAACGAACATCACTACGAGATTTAGCACTACAACATACGCCAAAAACAGCGACATACGCAACCCTTAGACAGTCCCTTACAGATTGTATATATGATCCAGTACCAGGTGAGGGTTCAATGATAATATACTCAATACGTTTAAGACGTGTTGCAGACTATTTGATCATTTTACCAGGCATGAGGGAGCATCTAGACAGAATATACCACTTCATTAGAACGGGGGAGGGACCAGACAGTATACATGAAGCCATGGCACATAGAAAGGTGGAGACTCAACGCATGATTTTACAGTTTCTGGTTAATTGTTTGATCAGGGAACAAGACCAGCCAAATAGAGAAGTAACTAAAGGTATGATAGCTTGGAGTGACAACATAGCGGTCGGTAAACATGATAAACAGAGTTGTGTAGAGGCAATGTACAGGAAAATTCGTAAAGAAATTCTTGAAATACGTAAGAGAGAACAGGCCGACAAGGAAGCCGCCGAGAAAGAGGACAACGAAGTCTTAGAGGACGATGATGTTGTAGAACCAGAGGACACAAGTAGAATACATTACGTAGGTAGGGCAAGACCGTTTGATAGACCCATACGCCTAGAATACAAAAAACGTTCTCTCTCTCTCCCATACCAGAACAATATTCCCTTGAACACATATTCCAAGCCACTGACCAAGCACTGAGAAAACGAGTAGGGAGTAGCGAACTTAGTACTTTGCATGAACAGGAACTAGCCCGGTCAGCAGTTCAATGGGCTAGCAATTCTAACATATATAAAGATGACATAGTAGCGAAGACATTTTTGAGTCTTCCCCCAGAAGAACAGCGTCTAGCTGGTATTTACATGATTCAACACCTCATCACACTATACGAGAGTCAGCATTCTGATCCAGGTCCCTTGTATAACTTATTGGACGATTTACTCCTGGCGAGATGGAGAGGCCTAGGCACCGAATTAATTAATAAAATTCTAGAACAACGACATAAATACATGACTTTCCTAACTCCACACTTTGTTCCTGTCCCTCACCGAGAAAGAAAGACTTTTTACATAGACAGACAGAGGGCCCGATTCACAGAATGAACTTAAGACTCAATCCTAAACTTACTACTATTTTGGTATTCACAGAATGCACTTACTACTTTTGGCATTCACAGAATGCACTTACTACTTTTGGCATTCACAGAATGAACTTACTACTTTTGGTATTCACAGAAGTTAGGATTTTGTCTTAAGTTTGTCTTAAGACAATCTTAAGACAGACTTAAGACAGACTTAAGACAAACTTAAGACAGACTTAAGACAGACTTAAGACAAAATCCTAACTTCTGTGAATGCCAAAAGTAGTAAGTTCATTCTGTGAATATCAAAAGTAGTAAGTGCATTCTGTGAATGCCAAAAGTAGTAAGTGCATTCTGTGAATACCAAAATAGTAGTAAGTTTAGGATTGAGTCTTAAGTTCATTCTGTGAATCGGGCTCAGAATCCCTTACGAGAGGTTCATCCCGTTCGGACTACAGGGGGTGAGCTTGAACAAGTATACGTTTACACACCCTTAACGAAAATGGAATTATTGGAAATGAAAAAATTACTGCCCTGTCATGATAAAGACCCAGGGGGGTTCCACCGTGAATTAAAAGACATGCTCCGCATGGGGGAGTATACATACGCCGATATCATTAAAATGTTGAAAGTACTGTTGCCAGCAGGTATTTACGAAAAACTTAAAGAAAAAGAGTGGGAGGTTGGAGAGAAAAAGATTAATTGGGCAGAATTAGAAGACGAGGATAAAGGACGAACCCCTGGTACTGGTCTCGGGGATAAAGCTAAAGAATTATCCGAGCTATTGATACAGGTTTTGCCGAGATTATTGACTACCAAAAAGGAAGACTGGGATGCTATCTCAGCCTGCAAACAAAAACATGATGAAGACACTAGTGATTTTTACTCTAGATTCGAGAAATGTTTTCTTATTAATAGTGGCCTGAAGACAAGTAGTGAATCATACCCACATCTTTTTGTGACCAAATTAGTAGAGAATTCCTTACCCCAGATTAAAAATAGAGTACTGAAGGTTGAGAGTACCTGGCAAGCAAATAGCCCTTCCCAAATGCTACAAATGTTACAGTACCATCAGAACCAAATTAGAGAAGAACACGAACACGAACAGAGACGTATGAAAGACACGAAAATGAAAGTGCTAGTGGCTCAATCAGTTCCAGCCGATGGTCAGAAAAGGGGTACAGCACCTCCCGGTCATTCAGCAGCTCCTGTTAAAGGGAACTGCAACTATTGCAAACAGCCAGGTCACTATATAAACGAATGTGCTGTCCTGAAATACAATATAGCTACAGGCAAGACGAAAGAAAGACCGCGTCCTCCTAGACAAGAACACATTCCTCAAAATATCCCGCAGAACACGCAACCTCCACAGAATGCACAACAGACAGTAGCTGTACCCCAACCCCAACCCATTGCTGCCACACAACATGTTACGCAACAAATGTACCAGTATGCACAGTCAGACTACCCAGATTATCAACAGTACTCATGAAACAGCCTAGAGAGGGAGGTTGGCTTGCCCCTTATTGAGGTTCCTGTAGATCAAGAGGGTCCCTATGTACATAGTCGTGTATTGGGAAAGGACAGAAAATTTTTGATTGACACAGGGGCGAGCAGAACTACCATCAGTCATGACGAGGTTCCAGGGGCACCCCTCTCAGGCTCACAGAATATTTCCCTGGGATTTTCAGGAAAGCCTATTGTTAACGAAGTGTAAAGCCAGTTCCCCTAGGAGTTGGTCCATTGTCCCGCACTACAGACTTGTTGCTTACGAAATCATGTCCAGAAAACTTGCTTGGTATAAAAACGTTGAAAGAACTAGGAGCAGTGATTTGTTGTTCTCCGGAAGGAGTGAGATTGTTTTTACGTGATTTTAAAGGACATTATGTATTAAGAGATTTTGATCCCAGACTTCAGAATGTACCACAGCATTTATGGGCACAAGGTCCGACTGATGTAGGTTACATGCACATTACACCATACCGTGTCACACTCAAGCAAGGAGTTGTACTGCCACGAATCAGACAATACAAATTACCAACTGATGCTGTAGTAGCCTTGCTGAAAATTGTTGACGAGCTCATTGCACAAGGAGTGGTTGTAGAAACTGACTCCAATGTATGTAATTCTCCTATCATTCCGATTCTTAAGCGAACTGACCCGAGTGCACCACCGGTCTACAGACTAGTGATTGACCTCCGAGAATTGAACAAATGCATATTACCCCAGTACCCAGTGGTCCCAGACATTTCTTCACTATTGACTGCTATTGATTCCGAAGCAGCGTTCTTTACTGTAATTGATCTCGAGAACGCCTTCTTTAGTGTCCCAATCCATCCGGAAAGCCAGTACCTTTTCGGATTCTGTTTAAATGGCCGAAGCTTCAAATTTGCGAGAGCTCCTCAAGGATTCACGGAAAGCCCTAGTATTTACAGTCAAGCATTGAAAAGACAACTAGACAGTATTCACATGCCTACTGACACTGCACTGCTCCAATACGTTGATGATCTATTGATCACAGCACGAACAGAACGAGACTGCGAACGTGCATCACTGACAGTCTTTTACTTCCTGGCGGAAAAGGGGCACAAAGTGTCCCCTTCAAAGCTGCAATTCTGTGCCCAGCAAGTGGTATACCTTGGACACTTGCTGTCCAAGAGGGGTAGACAGTTGCCACCTGACCGCATTCAGTTAATTGCACATCTTCCACAGCCCAAGACACAAAAGGAAGTACGGGCCTTCATTGGCCTCACTTCTTACTGCAGACAACGGATTCCTCAGTACGCATATCTAGCCAAACCACTCATACAGTTGACAACACAGGAGGCAGCGACTTCGACTGTCCTCCCTTGGACTCAGGAACATACACTTGCTTTTGATGAACTGAAGAAAGCTCTATGTCAAGCACCTGTTCTGGCGACACCATGTTACAACAAACCTTTTACGCTTTTTGTCACTGAACGCGATGGCACAGCACTATCCGTCCTCACACAAGATCAGGCAGGAAAACACAAGCCTTGTACTTACTTCTCCAGTACACTGGATCCGGTGGCCCAGGCTCTGCCTGCGTGCCTGAAATCAGTTGCGGCAACAGCTCTAGCAATCAGACAAAGCGATTCCATAGTGTTAGGACATCCCCTGACAGTACAAGTTCCACACTCAGTGGAAGTTCTCCTGAACCGGACACAGACACAGCACTTGACCATAGCAAGATTGACAGGATATGAATTGACACTGCTCCAGCCACACATAGAGATCAGGCGTTGCAATACACTAAACCCTGCTACACTTTTACCTTCGAGCACAACAGACCCTGCACCACATGACTGCGTGGAAGTAATGAACACTGTAACGAAACCAAGACAAGACTTGACAGAGATTGCATTGTCCGACCCAGACCTGACACTTTATGTGGATGGTTCATGCATGAGAACAAGCACAGGAGAATTAGTGGCCGCATATGCCGTGACCACCGATACCGAAGTTATAGACACACATCGAATTGACACCCTGTCTGCCCAAGCAGCAGAGCTCATTGCTCTGACCCAAGCCTGTATACGAGCCAAGAACCTGAAAGTAAACATATACACAGATTCACAGTACGCATTCAGAGTCGTTCACGACTTCGGTGTCCTCTGGCAAGAGAGAGGTTTTTTGACCTCCCATGGAGCCAAGATACAG
The DNA here is from genome assembly GCF_964263255.1 of Lissotriton vulgaris. Classification (NCBI taxonomy): domain Eukaryota; kingdom Metazoa; phylum Chordata; class Amphibia; order Caudata; family Salamandridae; genus Lissotriton; species Lissotriton vulgaris. The sequence continues at coordinate 86,320,705 of NC_141690.1, forward strand.
CATGGTCCCCTCATTCAAGCACTGTTAGATGCAATACACTTGCCTACAGCAATAGCAATCATGAAGTGCAAAGCACATACGAAAGTCACTGACACTATTTCCCAGGGTAACGACCTGGCAGATCGAACAGCTAAACTTACAGCTCAGACTCAAACAGACACTCCGACCGACACGACAAAGACTGATGTACCATCATTGACAAATTGCATGACAGTCAGGGATCCCTCACAAGATGTACTCGACATACAGACACATGCCACTCCAGACGAAATAAAGAAATGGACTGAACAAGGAGGGGTCCAGACAGATCAGGGATGGATGACGAAAGGCAAAACCACATGGTTTCTCCCCGACTCCATGGTTCAAGTTATCATAAATACAGCACATAGTCCAGCACACTTAGGAGAAAAAGCCATGTTAGACAGTATACAGAACATCTGGTTCAACAAGCATTTACGTGCAGCAGCGAAACAGAAAGTGCGTACCTGCATGATCTGTTGTCAGTTCAATCCAGGCAAAGGCATTCCCGTGGAACAAGGTGGATTTCATCCTCCTGACCACCCTTTCGAAGTCCTCCAGATGGATTATATTCAGATGGACAGATGTCGAGGATTCAAGTATGTCCTCGTAGTTGTATGTGCCCTTTCTAGATGGACAGAAGCATACCCAGTCCCAGATTACACTGCTGTGACCACTGCCAAGCAGTTGGTTCGTGAATTTTTCCCACGATACGGCTTGCCCCGTGTCGTGTACTCAGATAATGGACAGCCGTTCTCTTCTGAACTTATGAAACAAGTATCACTCCTGTTAGGGTACCAGCGGAAATTCCATTGCGTACGACATCCAGAGGCAGCGGGTCTCGTAGAGAGACACAATCAGACTCTAAAAACACAACTAGCGAAGGTCTGTGCAGAAAAAGGCGTAGATTGGCGTAGATTGGATGGTAGCCTTACCGGTTGCCCTCTTTTACATGCGTATGGTAGCTCATACCAGAACCGGACTATCCCCGTACGAAGTGGTCTTTGGCAGACCACCGAATATGTGGGGTACGCCTATGCCGCGCAAAATAACTGATGTTGACAGTAATATGCTGACAGATTACCTGGCTTCCTTGATGTCTGCACTACTTTCTTGTCGTTCACAGGTCGCAGCTGCCTTCCCGGACAACACCCAGGTGAAACCGCACGAAATTGTTCCGGGTGATCTAGTCTGCGTTCGCAATTTTGACCGTTCAAGCCCTCTGGAGCCCAGGTGGCGTGAGCCGAAGTTGGTATTACTGACCACGAGGACCGCCGTCAAAATCGAGGGCCGGAAGGGCTGGCTACACTCCAGCCACGTGAAAAGATTCCATGGACTTGGCCTGGTGAAGATTTCTGAGAACTGTTCCGACACTGACACTAAACTCCCTTTGCTAGAAAAGACTCCGCAACAGGAGTACAGGTCTAAATTACGGTCTAGTAAGTCAGACAGCGTTTAATTGTTTAAGTCCCCCTTGGGTGAAGCGGTTAGACAGGTTCCTGACATGTATAAGACTCTAGACCCAAATAGTGAGAGAGATAGACAGAAAGAAATGAAAGACAAATACTGCAAAAACTTACGCAGTCAATGCATTATAACCCTGATCATTATGTTTTTTCTAAGTATATCGATTATATGTATAAGCTTGACACTACATGTTTTCTTTCCTCCTCTTGGTTCACATGTACATTCTTCTTTCAATGACACTGTAGAGCACACATTCAGTGACCTGCCACCTCACAAACTATCCTATCGACTAGCACTTCTCACCAGACCAGCAATGTCACGAATTGCTGGGTATGTGGCCGACTCCCACCCTACCAGAAATTGAAGGGAGCTCTGCCCCTCTTTCCCTGTCCGTTTACGCACAATGGTTCGTGCGGAGCATGGTTTGCTTTAATGTCATCACTAGACAGTAAATCCTCAGTTTCCCAGGGCGATTGGATATGGGGAGACCTGAATACTGTTATGAATAAAGCATGTTTCCCAGACGAAGACGGTTTTCCCCAAAGGAAAGGGACCGATCTAGAAAATGAAGTGTACGAATTAGGCAATTTTTCCCTCAACCTCATGATTCTGAACGTCCAGTCCGAGACCAATATAGGTTCACCGTTTATTACAGTCTTACCAGTGAAAGGTGAATTATGCGTCAGGAAAAATGGTTCAGTGCACCTAGGACACAGTGATTGTAATACTGTGGTCGAATTCAGTGATAAAGGAAAGTCTACTTTCAAAGCTTCCCGCCATTCCTATTTTATTTGTGGTCAGACAGCTTATGTACGTCTGCCCTTAGACTGGGATGGAACATGTTATATCGCGTTTCTATTGCCACCTGTTTTTCTAGCCCCATCCAATTATCATCGAGATTCCCGACTTGTACATGTAAGACACAAGAGAGACCTTCCTCCAGTTATCGATTACTCTGAGTCAGCGTGGGACCAGTACAAGGATTACATTAAAGGATACTTCTGGTTCATAGGTCCCGTCCAAAATAGTAAAATAATACGCAGGTTAACAAGAACTCTTGAAGCAGTAGTGAACAAGACTACTTTTGCCTTAGGAAACTTGACCGAAGAGCAGTCTGCTATGAGACTTGTTGTTCTTCAGAACCGCCTTGTTCTTGACGTCATCCTGGCCGATAGGGGTGGAGCTTGTAGAGTGATCGGCTCCAGTTGTTGTGTGTTTATTCCAAATAACGCACCATTAGTGTATGCAGCAGTAACAAGACTCCATAAGATAGCCCGTGAATTGCATCAGGACCCGTGTTCTTGGTCCGGCTGGCTCAGGAGTGTAATAGCAGGAGGGGGCTGGACCGTACTGTCATTTTTAGGGATAGTACTGCTCATAGTATTCAGTTGCTGTCTCTGTCTGCAATGTGGCCCAGCGATTTGCGGCTTGTGTGCCAACGCTTGCATTCCCCGTCCACGTTCACCTTCCCGTGCTCGAATGAAAAAAGACGAGCAAATGATGTTATATGAACAAATAGATGGTCTCATGAAAATAGATATATCCTAAAGGGCGCAGTAGGGGCCAAGGAGGGAATGAGGAAATAGAAAATGTTGTGTGGTCAATGTGTCCCCCACTCGCACCCTATCCACGTACCCATGCTCCATGTATGTCCATGTTATCGTTTAATTCTCTTCCATGCCTGTCATGATGATGCCCCTGCATTTCCGCCTAATGTTAGCATGTCAGTTATTAGGCCTTCCATGAATGAAACGTTAATTCTGCACTAAGGCCTGCATTGCCAATGCATTTACATGGTACACGTTTAAATAACGCGAAGCACACGTTCCTGTGGCCCAGCCGAGCCAAGCCCTGAATTCAGGCTCCGAGCCTCTTCTGTCTCCGAAAGCTGCAGTTTTGCATCCCTGACCTCTCCCTTACTCCCTGCCCAGCCGAGAGGTGCCCGGCCTGGCCTGCCTGCCAAGACGGTATTTTGCCTACAGTTATCTGCTCAGCCTCCGCAAAAACACATTCCAGTCTAGTGAAATAGGTAAACACTTTCCGCCTGCAGAGCATAGGGCCTAGCCTTCCTGTCTCCATGCAAGTGATTTACTGAACCCGTTGCCATAGTAGGCCCATGCCCCCACGTAATGCACGAAGAAATATATGCACACACTAGCATTAGTGATGAACGGCCTCTGCTCGAGAGACCTTTACTTCAGACACACATCCTCCAAACACAAGATATCAGATATGCCAAAGGTGCAGGTCGTTCTGACATCCCAGACTCCAGACTCCTCTTCTAGTGCTAAAGGCAACCCCCAAGCTCTCCCCAGTTACACGTCAATTTCACGTCATGACCAGTTGCGCGCACATGTAGGTTAAAGGTTTCTGCTGATCCTGCAGTCCTCCTCTATGCATCCACCCCCCTATGACACTCCTAGGACTCGTCGAGTGAACACCCACGTGTACGCCTTTTTACACGCCTTCTTTTACGCCCATATGTTCTTATCTCTCTCTTTTCACTTGCTCCGCCTGGAGTGTTACGCCTACTGTATTCATTGCAATTATGTGATTTTACTATATATAATGTGTGATGTTAATAAAGCGTTAGATATCCCTTAATGAACCTTAGTGGTGATGGAACCCGATTCTCCCCTGGCTCGAGCCCTTTTGACTCAGATACCACGGACTCTGCCTCTCATTATATGAGCTATTCCTATTCATATTAATGTATAGAAAAATGTCCAGGTAATTTTCTTTACCACAGTCTCACCTCCTTTTTTAGACAGTGGATATTAGGGTTTTCACATATAGTTAAACCACTGTTAGGCCTGTTGATAAAGGATACTCCGCTTCCCCTTCCATGGACAGATGAATGTGAGAATGCTTTTCACCAATTACGCCAGGCCCTTTGTTCAGCACCAGTGTTAGGCACCCCTGACTACACAAAGCCCTTTACATTGTATGTGCATGAGAGAGACGCGTTATCAGTGTTAGTGCAGATGCATGGCGATAAGCAACGCCCTTGTACATACTTTTCGGCAGTACTTGATCCTGTTGCTCGAGCGTTGCCTGGGTGTTTTCGCTCTGTTGCAGCGACAGCTGTGTCAATACGCCAGAGTGAAGGGATAGTTTTATCTCATAAACTGTTGGTGTTGGTCCCCCATGCTGTTGATCCTTTTTGAACCAGACAAAGACGCAGCATTTAACTAGTGCTCGTCTGACAGGATACGAGCTGACATTGTTGGCTCCTCATATTACTTTGAAGAGATGTGCAACACTGAATCCAGCCACGTTGTTGCCCTTCCCAGTGACTCAGCCTGAGGCGCAAGAAACACATGACTGTGTCTTTGTGACTGAGGAACAGACAAAGGGTCGTATTGACTTGCAAGATACGCCCTTTACAGATGTGGATGGAGAGCTGTGGGTGGATGGGTCTTGTTTAAAGTTACCAGATGGGACCACCTCCGCAGCATATGCAATTACTACGCTACACACAATAGTGGAGACAGCATGCATACTACAGAAATCAGCTCAGGCAGCAGAACTGATAGCGTTGACACAAGCATGTGAGCTTAGTTCAGGATTATGTGTGAATTTCTACACAGACAGCCGCTATGCTTTCGGAGTAGGAAGTAGTGCCCTGGAAGGAAAGGGGCTTTTTGACATCACACGGAACCCAGATAATGTATGGAGAATTAGTACAGAATCTCTTGACTGCACTGACCTATCCTAAAAGGATAGCTACAGTGAAATGTAGCACACACAAGAAAGTGACAGACAAAGTGGGACAAGGAAACCTTTTTGTAGATCGAGTCGCACGTGAAACTGCGATGCAGCCTGGCTCCACTTCAATGTACCTCGTGAAGTCACAAGCTGAGCGGTGGCATGATGCTAGGGAAAAGGTGTTAGAGATGCAAAAGACTGCTACCGAGAAAGAACGAGACCAATGGTCCAAAGATGGAGAATTGGACGATGGAGGCTGCTGGAGGAATAAGCAGATGGATAGGTGGAAGTTACCTACAGCCTTCGTACAACCTATGGTTCAGATGGCACATGAACCATAGGTTTCAAGTTGAACGAGGAATGTCATCAAGATAAAGACGGTTATCCACAAGCCAATGGAACTATATGGGAGTGGGAAGAATATCGACCGGACAATGAATCGACACCTTATGTCTTCACGAACACTAGAGACACTGTTGGGCAAGAGAAGTTTGTGATTTCAGTGGCCAAAGCACAAGCTGATGTATGTGTACAGAGTGTAGGCCACATTCCTGTAGGTGTTAGTGACTGTATTGTTGTATTAAATATCGATGGCCTGAATAACAGTACTTTCCTTGCTTCACATAATACTTATTTTGTATGTGGGAATAAGGGCTATTATCGATTACCAGCCGGATGGTCTGGAGTATGTTATGTATCGTTTTTATTGCCACCTGCATTCTTGGCACCTGCATCATATCATAATTGTGAAATTGCTTACGCAAGTTTGGGAGCATCCAGAAATTGCTAGCACGGCTAAGAGAGTAGTACAGACCTGCATGATTTCGCTCAAATATAATCCAGAAAAAGGGACACAAACTCCAGCAGGAGGATTTGCAACACCCACTGCACCTTTTGAAGTATTGCAAATGGATTATATTCAGCTGGAACGTTACAATGATCTGAAGTATGTCCTGGTTGTGGTTTGTGCATTTAGCAAATGGATTAAAGCATACCCTACAAAGGATAATACTGCAATGACTACTCCTAAGGTGCTGTTGAAGGAATTCTTTCCTCGTTTTGGTGTTTGCAGATTATTGTGGAGTGACAACGGACCCCATTTTGTGGCGGACGTTGTTAAGTATGTCCTGAACGGATTAGGCATTGTGCAAAAGTTCCATGCCGTGTTCCACCCGCAATCAGCAGGGTTGGTGGAAAAGTGCAATGGCACGCTTAAGTTAAAAATAGCGAAAATACAGGCTTCTACCTCTCTGACTTGGCCAGATGCTTTGCCTTTGGCATTATTGTCTATCAGATCAGTACCGCATTCTCGGACGGGCCTAACGCCCTATGAGATTGTATTCGGGCGCCCCATGAACATATGGGGGGTGCCCAAACCAAGTTCAGTGTATGATGTACCTTGTGTTTTAATGAATGACTATTTGGCACAATTAACTGATAGCTTGGTTTCCATTCGTCAACAGGTTCGAGAAGCACTCCCTGACTGGTCCACAGTAGAAGGCCATAATCTCCGGCCTGGTGACTTCGTTCTCGTGAAGTCCTTCGAGAGGTCGAGTAGTCTGGAGCCGAGATGGTGCGGTCCTGAACAGGTCCTCCTCGCAACGAGAATGGCAGTTCGGGTGACCAATCGAAGAAATTGGATCCATTCCATCCATTGTGGGAAAGTGCAACCTGACCTGGTGGAGCCTGCTGTATTGACCAACCATCGAGATATCCTGACTACGGAAAGAGACCGTGCTGTGGTACCAAGCGAATCTGAGGAGTTCTTCCCGGACCAGACAATCCCTGGATCAAGAAGATATAATCTACGACCAAGAAAAGAATCTGCAATTGTGTGAGAAGTTGTCAGAGCGGTCCCTAGGTTAGTGAAACGGAGAGCCAATGAGGCAAAGGGGGGTGGATCAGCCATGCATTAGAGTAGTGACACCCGTCTTGTCCCAATGGTGAAGAAAACAACGGCTACCATTTGTTCGAATGGATAAGAAGAAGATTTTTGGTTCTGTAGGGTTTATTATCATCATAGCAGTTATTGCTATAGTCACGTGGTTTGTGGAGGATAAAGCTCTTGCCCGTGAGCTATATGCTGTTTCCACTCCAGTCCCTGATGAGCACTTTTTCTACACACTCCCATATCAAGAGTTGAAACATCGACAGTCATATCTGAATAACACCTTCATCCTGCGCATCAAAAGGAAGGGGGAACACCGTTCATACCTCTTCCTTTCTCGCATAATGGCTCTTGTAGAGCATGGTACACTTTGCTTTTTGCTACAAGAAAACCTAAAGTAGGACGGCTGATTTTCAAGTTGAACGAGGAATGTCATCAAGATAAAGACGGTTATCCACAAGCCAATGGAACTATATGGGAGTGGGAAGAATATCGACCGGACAATGAATCGACACCTTATGTCTTCACGAACACTAGAGACACTGTTGGGCAAGAGAAGTTTGTGATTTCAGTGGCCAAAGCACCAGCTGATGTATGTGTACAGAGTGTAGGCCACATTCCTGTAGGTGTTAGTGACTGTATTGTTGTATTAAATATCGATGGCCTGAATAACAGTACTTTCCTTGCTTCACATAATACTTATTTTGTATGTGGGAATAAGGGCTATTATCGATTACCAGCCGTATGGTCTGGAGTATGTTATGTATCGTTTTTATTGCCACCTGCATTCTTGGCACCTGCATCATATCATAAAGACTTAAAGTTGTTGAATAATGTAACTGTGAACAGATTTAAACAGACTTTATCCATAGACGATGTTGATCAGACGGATACCAGTCTGCAACAATATATAGATTTCAACTTAGGATTAGTTTTCTTTGTGGGAGCTGCTCTGAATAGTAGAAAGATATGACGATTAACGATAGTCGTGGAAGCTGTTACCAATCAAACTGCTGCGGCTCTTGGGAACCTTACTGAAGAGCTACAAATTACTAGGATTGTTGCGTTACAGAACCGGATGGTTCTTGACGTCATGCTAGCAGACAGAGGCGGAGCATGTAGAATTATCAGAAGTAGCTGTTTATCCCCGACCATACTCCTTCTGTGTATAAAGCCATTAACAAATTACACAAGATTGCAGCTGATATACATCAAGAAAATGGATCTTGGACTTTCTCTGGGTGGTTCTGGACCTTAATTTCTACATGGGGTTGGAAGGTCCTTACTGGAATATGTATAATTATTGCCATATTATTCACCTGTTGTGTATGTATTCAATGTAGCCCTATGATATGCTCGATGTGCGTTTCACTTTGTATGCCTAATAAACAAGCTGTTGCTGATGCTGCCCATAAGAAAACTATAACTAGAGAGATAGTGGATAAGATGAGCATCGATATAAACGATGAGTATCTAGATTTCCAAGAAAACCGAATGTCTTCAGCAAATGCTTAAAGAGTCGTCTGTTGTAAATAAAGCAGCGATAATGTTAAGCATTCACTGAAGACATGCTATCCTGTCTTCATTCTAGTTTTCCCGCTCATACTTGAAATACGGCCAGACTCCATCTTGTTTTCTGGTGTCCATCTTGTATGCTACACTTCGCCATGTGCTCACCACGAGGCAAGTCCTACCTCACTGATTGTCACCCCTGAAGTTTGCCCAGCAACAGGCTATAAATAGTTCCAGCTTGTCTGACGCATGCCCAGTACGTGTAACATCTATTTCTGCTTAGAGGGGATTGGAATGTGCATTCGGTGGGCTTCATGAACCGTTAACTCCACCCATGTATCGATCATGTTCAAGAAATGTCCATATATGGCTGTAAATCATGTTTTTGAGCTGTAACCGCCCACTTATGAACCCCTTCTTTATGTATAAAAGGGGACCGCATGTCTGAGTTCTTTGTGCTACCTTTGTACAATACTTTAGAGTGTTGTGTAAGCTGTAGTACCACCTTTAAAGGTTTATTAAACTATGTTTTTGTATTTCCAGTTTCCATGCCAATTCCTTACGTAGTCTGAGGACTTTGTGTACAGAGGGGCGAACATTTTCGCACTCGCAGGCCTTGCTGAGGCCTGTATTCATCACAACCCTTGTCTCAGTCCTTATGAAGACCCGCTCCTGAAGCACATAGTCAGTGCATCACCACTAGGGTTGAAACGTCGACGCACCATGTTATAGATCTAACTGTACAAAGTCGGATAGGAACAAAAGAAATCATTTTGCCTAATGACTATTGTATTTACAGTTGATAACCTTGAATAATTGCAACCTTCATGTACTTATGTTTATGTTTTGTAACCCATATTAGTCCTTCACAAATCACGTTGTATTGCACTGTATATGTCTACTTATATTTTGGACAGCACAACTAATGCTTGAAATAAGTCAAAAATATTGAGAAAGCTGAATACTAAAGATTTACTTTTTCAGCCATTTGGGTCAGTGTTGATTGATTGATTTGTGCTACTACGTCTGTACCCCACCAGGGACACACTATTGAGATTACAGGTTGAAATGCCATGGTGAATGGTATTTCCTCCCGACAGAACCATTATTGTTTGTTCAAGTACCCCCCAGGTTCTGAGGGTTACAGGGTCACCCCATTATACTTAATTGTGATGGGGGGGGGGTGTAACATCTGGGCAGCACACATGTGACGGATCTTGAGAGGCGTGGATCCTATCAAACAGCATGGACGAAATCCTGGGTGTAAACACCCTGGGTGAAGACTAGAAGGGCGGCCAAACATTTCCCAAAGTTGGATGGGAATTGGGCAAGCATGTGTGACAAGCCATGAGTGTCTAGCCTCTATAGGAAACAAGTCCTGTCAATTACTTTGTGTTAATGACTGGATGCAGAAAATGCCTGTTGATTTCTCTTATTGATTGCCCTTAGGAAAAAGCATCTTCCAGTAGCCACAGTGCCAGCCTGCACAAAACAGAATAATGAAAAGGTGTTTAGTGTCTCCTTAAGATGGGGCACTGGTTTGGCCTGACACAAACAAAACCACCTAGTTTAAGAGTTCCACTGGCAAGGGACATCTCAGGGCCAGAAATATCCTGAATGCTAGTGACCCGATGGTCCTGACCTTATGGGGAGGTTCTGGAGGCACAGAGGACTGGATTGAATCGAGCATCAAGGGATTTGTGTGTGCTCCAGAGACACTGTGCCTCAGTGATTAGCAGCTGGGCTCTGCTGTGCCTGGAATCAGGACAACATGTAGGACTTCCTCCAATTGCAGTGTCGGGGTAGTTGTGACCCTCTTCCGCCTCAGAGACGCTTGCTTGGCCCTTCCCACAAAGCTCAGAGAGAGACCACAAACTGCCATGGTTTGCCAGGGAGGTGACTGGGACTTGCTGGGCCATGAGTCTTGATGGTGTGGCTGGCCAACTCAGGTCACAAACCAAAACAAGTGTCAGTACTGACCACTATTTGCAACTCACTTTAACACTGGTCCCAATGCAAATCCATCACTGGTTCCATGAAAACTCAATTTCAGAAAAACTTTTACTTTTTATTTAAGTCTTTTACCTTATTTTTCAATAAATACATACAAATACAAATACATATTCAATGACAAAAACAAAGGATACAGAAAACCACACCTTCCCAATTGCACAACTTAACAAGAGACACCACAAACACTCAATCCTCTCCTTCATCCATTCATTCATTCCTGACACATTACCAACTCCACATACTTACAAGATCACCTAAGGGTTAAGCCAAATTACTCACAATTTTTTGAAAGGCAAAACCCAAAAGGGAACACTGCGCAAACAGCCAAACAACATCAACCTTTACCACCAATTAAAGTGAAGCAATGCACCATTAAATCAGCAAAATCATGAGAAAATCATGTTAAAGTACATTACAGACAAAAACTTAATTTTAAGTATGTTTGTTTGACTAGAAAATGTGCAAGGTCAATGCGTTTCAAACCCTTTGACTAGAAGGGTTCTCCTCAGGACCATCTCAATCTTATTTATAAGTGAGAAACTGCTCTAGTTCCATCAATCAGTGTGTATTGTGGCGTTTATCCATAGTCCTTGAACATTCAACCAAAATCCTTGAGGTATTTAATGTATCACATGATTTCCGTTGATCCGTTTAGATGAAAGTCCAAGGGATCTCCAATGCGTGGCAGCCGATTATTGTATACGCCCCTCAACACTTCCCGCATCAATCTTATTGAAAAGGGGAGTCCACTTCACGATCCTCCGTTCGGCATGTAGACCCACACGCCGACAACATTGCGGCACCAGGTTCCGCAAAGGATTATGGGTGGGACAACTCAGGTCATGGCACAGTGTCCTGCCTGAGGTGAGTGCCATGTGTGGTGGAGCTTAAAAGTGCCTCCCCCAACTTCTGAGATTATTATTTTATTGGACACCCCTGTCTGAGGTAAGTGCCATGTGTGGTGGAGATTAAAAGGGTCTTCCCACCTTCTGAGATGATTATTTTATTGGACACCCCTGATGCAGGTGTTATTGCCCCCCACCCCCCCCACCCCCCACAACCTGTTAGGCCTTTAAAAACAAGTCACCGTCCGCTGAGGCAGAGGAGGCAACAGCCAGCGGGCGATTGCGTGGAGTGGAGAGGATGACAAATCTAGAGGCGGGGATCGTGGCTTCAGCGGTCAGCCTGTATATCCTCTATGAGCTGCCATTTGAGCTGAGGTGGTGAGATGAGGCTCAGCCCTGGTGAATGCTCGGGGAAGAGGCAAGCTGCGATGTTGTTGGGGGAGACCATGACGAGTCCGCCTAGAACATATACTGACACACCTAAGCCCCGACTCTCCTCCAATCCAGAAAGCCAGTGGCTGCTCCTGCCCCCTGTGCACTCCTGGGATGAGACAGGCCTCTGTTCTGAAGGAAAGGTGCTTCTTCTTCTTCTTCAAGGGGGAACCCTGGCTGAGAGGGTGCAGAAAGTGATCATTCAGGACAACGCACATCCAGTATTTGCTGCACTACCCATGTAACAAAATCAGGAGGATGACGGGCACCAAACAGCCTAAACTCTCCTTCGCTGCCACGCGGATGGCTGGGGACATAGATATGATGACATTGTGAGTGCCAGAGGCACAGGAGGAGAATCCCTCAGCAAAGGTTGACAATGATATGAAGGTTCTCCTTAGCAATATACAGCTTCGCCTCACATCTATCAACCGAAAGATCGAATCGCTAACCATCCATATGGACAAGATAATGTAAAAAATGCAGAACACTATGGTTGCCTCTCGGACGCAGAGCAACAGATCTCCTATGTAGAGGATAACCCACACTCGCATAACAAAAACTGCTGCAAATGGATTAAGTCCCATCATTAATTAAAACCAAGATTTAGGACTTGGAAGTGAGCTCCAGAAGAACAAACTACATATAATGGGGGTGTTGGAGTCGATCTCAAGTGAGAAAATGGTAAACTTTGTAGTGGCCTAATTCCTATTTGGTGGCAAGAGCTTTTCTAGACTGCCAATAGTGGAGTGGGCCAATAGTGCATGGACACAGTGTCCGCCTCCAGTGGAGCCCACCATGCCCATCATTGCCAGACTGCAGAATTTTAAGGACCAAGATAAGGCCCTACAGCTGGTGAGAGACAAGAAAGACCTGAAATATAAATGCTGCATTGTCTTATTCTATCCTGACTTCACACGGCGAGTGAGAAGCCAGGCAAAGATTTCTGTCGAAAAGCTCCAGACTCTAAACATGCAGTACGGAATGCTGTACCTAGCCCCTTGAAAGAAATCAGGGCACACATACAATTCTGCATACTCCATAACAGGCAAATAACCTCCTGAGGGCCTTGAAGTCCTATAGAGCTAGCCCTCCTTGATAGGACACCGACCACTGAGACACTGACACTGATGAGGATTAACTGCGAGGCTGAGGTCACATTTGGGACTTGAGCGCTTCTTGCACTTAAAAGAACGTGTCTGTGTCAGGCTGTCTGGCATACCGGACACTACAAACCAGTAGCTGCAAAACCATAGTTTCATTAGACACTTCGAAACATTGATGGCCGCGCTAGCAGAGAACAAAAGTTGCACTGTAAATATATATGTTCCATGCACAGCTAGAAATACAACCATCATGGTCTGTTGCACACCTCTCTGTATGGTAAACCCCAGGGTTCCTACTTTTGAATTTGTTGCTGCCTGACTGAGAATCAAGATTTTTGTTGTTAAATGACTTATGGTTTGGTAAGAGTGGGGGATGTTAACTGTCTAGTTGGGGTGTCTGGTGTGTGAGGGGTAGAAGGAACATACAGTGCATCAATGATAGCACCTGCACTGACAAACCATGTGGGGCAGGACAAGATTCCTATCTGTTCCCGGTAGGATCGTTATATATGGAAACAATCATAAAGTCCATCTCAGCAACACTTTAACGATGGCCACTTATGGCAGAACCTATAAGAAGGTGAAGCAACAGGCTTCTGGCAAGTTTCAGACAGTTAAAATCACTTTATACAATTTTAAAAATGCGAGTCTCCCGGCGTCTGCCAGCGGAGCTCTGACACATCTGGCGGCGTCTTCTCAATGCGCGCGCTCTTATGAGTGATCACGAAAGTGGGCGTGGCCTCGAAAGTGGGCGTGGCCTGTGCGTCGCCGGGGAGGCGATCTGGGGGTCGTTGCAGTCGTCACAAGGACGCTGTTTGGTTTACAGAATGAGGGAAGGTGAAGCAACAGGCTTCTGGCAAGTTTCAGACAGTTAAAATCACTTTATACAATTTTAAAAATGCGAGTCTCCCGGCGTCTGCCAGCGGAGCTCTGACACATCTGGCGGCGTCTTCTCAATGCGCGCGCTCTTATGAGTGATCACGAAAGTGGGCATGGCCTCTGCCTATAACTCCTGTATGGTTAGATAGCAAAGTGTTCAAAGGTAGATGGTTAGATAGCAAAGTGTTCAAAGGTAGAGAAAATATATCATAAAGAATTTTTTTTACGGATAATAATAAATTGGTAGGTACTCTCTCTAACTATCCATAAGGAAGTGATCGGATCTATCAGACCGTTGATCAAAAAGCAAAAATTAAAAAATGTTTTTATAAGGGCTGCAACAGCCTGATACGGCAAAGATACACATATGGCAATTTATTTAGAAAAGAAGCATATGTCCTCCCCACCCATCCACAAGTGAGTGGTAGGATCTACTGGGTCACAAATCGAGAGACAGAATGCTTGTTTTAGAGTTTAAAAAAACGTATAACGGTATAGATACCCATAATAATGTTAGTGTCCCTCATAGGTCAGCACAACTGAAATTGACTAAAAGCGCTGCAGGGAAGCATCTTACCTCTATGGTCTTGACTGCTGTGTCCGTGAAGGCCCGGCAGGGTAGAGACATTGGAAGTCGCTCCACTGTAAGTGTAGTTCGGCGGAAGTGACCTACGTCTCCCATTCTAAACCCAGAATGTCACAGGGATTATGGGAGCTGTAATACTGACACTATGGAGATGATCTTAATCTTAATCATAAAACAACTTCAATGGAAACCATTGATCATGGAAAAAATATTATTGAAACTATTTTGAGACTGAAAGGAGTAAAAATGTATATTATTTACTTAAATGATTACTTAATTGGCAGTTTTTAACTAAAAAGGGGATCCTTGTGATTATAAACTGTAGATAGCTTATATGTGTAGCATGTAACAGAAGTGCATCTATAATTTCTAATAATAGGGACCTAGTATGACGGACACGTGTCCTTCATGTGACCTCTATACTTCATAATATGATTGTGTGAAGTGTCTCTGCAAAAAGGACTTAATGCATTATTTAAGAGGCTCATGTTATAAGATGGACGAAAATAAGATAATTGTTTCTTAGACAATCCCACAGACAAAAAGATACAAGTCATCCAGGTCTAGAAAAGTTAAGTTTTGCATGTGTCATATGGTTGTATATCCCATAAAGGTATTATCATATGGGCACCAGGCAGTTCAGTGTACAACGTTGGTATAGAGAAGGAAATATCTCAGAAGTTGTGAACTTGAAGAAACAGACATCATATAGGGGCTTTATTTGATAATAATCTCACTCACAAAGAACACCAAAGAATATCATAGTTAAATCCCCTCTTTTAACTACCTACTCTGAATACCCAACGTTGCTACCTCCGGAAGGGAATCTTATCTAGAGGGCCCATTTGTGTATCATAGTTGGGTTTGTCCAAGTTAGATCATCCTCAGTGTGCCCTAACTCAAGGAAGTGTCATGTCAGTTTGGTGTTAGATTTCTTATACCTAATCGAACTGCGATGTTCAACAATCCTGTTCCTCACTTTGCGAGTGGTCATGCCCGCATACATGAGGGCACTGGGGCACTAAATCAGGTAGATGATACCCCATGAGTTACAATTGGTATGCTCCGTTAAGATCCATGGTGTATTAAGCCCCAGATCTATCTGCTTACTTTAGAGTTCTTCAATTTGTGGGGAGCGCCGACACCATCTAAGAGGGGGCGTGCACTCCACACTAAGATTTTACCTTTGTTGGTCCTTAACTGTCCTAAGGCGTAGCAAGCCTTCACTCATTTCAAATGGGAATTTTTTATTGGCGAGCTACGGTAACAGAGGGTTGGAGGGGAGAGGGAGGAGAAATAGATAAGGCACGGCTTGCACTTTTGTCCTGTAAAGAGCTAACAGTTAACCTTCCCAGGAGGGGGTTAATTAGTAGAGCTGAAATGCTTCAGCTGCAGTGGATGGCAGGGTCTCCTCTGCTAAAAACTAAAGCAAAGCAGGAGACAGTCCTATTCCTTCACGTTTGATTTCAAAACAGAGGAGACTCCTTGCCTCCTACTGCAGCTGAAATGACTGTCTGTTCCTTTCTTTCAGTTTTAGCAAAGGAGATATACTGCCTCCCACTGCAGCTGAAGCATTTCAGCTATATGAGTTTAACCCCGTCCTGGGAGGGTTAGCTCTTAGCAGAAAGGAGACAAAGTTTCATTTAAATTTACACAGGCAGGCGCCGCTGCAACACCCACAGGGCTTCAAGTTACTAACAGAAAAATGCCAGCCAGCCAAGTGTTTTTTAAAAAGCCTGCAAATTGCTTATCTTGACACTAAATATGCTTATAAATAAATAAGTATATATACATTTGAAATGTGACTTTTCTGTCTTTGTTCCATTTTAGTATCAGTCATGGGCCATTCAGGCAGCCCTAGAACACAATTAAAAGTGTTACTATTTAGCGACCCTTGACCCCACCAGGAAGGTCGCTCCCCCTCCACACAGCACCGCCTGTGTCTGCCTGCCCCAGCTGCTACTGCTGAGGAAGTTCGAGGCCATCCACCACCCGCAGGCTACCACCTGTGCCTCATCCCTGGTGGCCAGTGGTAGCCCTTAGGTAGGTTTGTTCATCCTCCGCTTTATTACTTTTATTGTACTGCCTATATTTCATTGTTGTGCTGTGACTGCTGTTGTCTGTCTTCCCCCACTGCCTGTACGTGGTCCGTGCCCTTTTTTCTTCCCTCTGTTCCCCTCGCTGCCCCAGTGTCTCTGCCTGTTTTTTCCTCCTGTACTACTCGCTGCCCCATGTCTCTGCCCGGTTTTCCCTTCCGTTCCCCTCGCTGCTCCTGTGTCTCTCTCCGGCTTTCCCTTCGGTTTCCCTCGCTGTCCTCGTGCCTCTCTGCCCATTCTGCCTTCTGTTCTTAGCTGCCCCTGTATTTCTGTGTTCTGTATTTTGCCTCTGTGCTACTCGTTTTTCCGGTATTTCTGTGCCCTTCTGCCTTCTGTGCCTCTCGTTTTTCCCTCGTTTTTGTGCCCCCTTTGCCCTCTGTTCCACTCGTTTTGTGTGCCTGTCTGCCTTCTGTGCCACTCTTTTTTTCCTTTGTTTTTGTGCCCCTTTTGCCTTTGGTTCCACTCATTTTTTGTGCCCATCTGCCCTCTGTTCCACTGGTTTTTCCCTCGTTTTGTGCTGTTGGGGAACATTTTAGGACCCTATTGTATTTTTCCCGATTCATGCCCATATATAGGTATAATTCACTGTATCCTTATATAGGCATACGAATCATAACCATATTTAGACATAGCTCATGCTGTCCAAATACGGCAGTGCAACTTCCACTAGTTCCAAGAATCTACAACGATTTCTTGGAAAACTCAGCTTCAGCAGCTAGGGATCTCCCCTTGCTCGAATACGGACTTGTCCAAGAACTCTTGGAGTTTTCAAAGAACTGACAGTCTTTAATGACATTATTATGTCCACCTTTACGTCAGACTCTGCAACTTCAAGGTATAAATATGCCCACACTAGCCTTAGCAAACCCACGGTGGTTTGGAGCAGTTTGACTATCTACTTGCCCGACGCGCCCTGCTACTGCAAGAGCCGAAGGAAGCCGCCCCTCCAGCAGACACACTAAGAGAGACGCTGTCTTTTCTCCTGCCGAGAATTCCAGCTCCAGTGTTTCCAAGCTACCCTTGTGGGTTGTTGGGAAATCGAGTCCTGAGCCTGACCTTCTTCATTCCAAATTAAGGTACGGAGCTGATTAGACCCTAAGAGAAATCTTGGAAAGATTATTGGCAAAAGAATAATATATTTATTCTACACCTCACTTACTTCTTCCCTCGTACTAAGCTTAGGTTAGGTACATCGGGGTAGGCGTATTTTAGAAGCACCAGTTGAGTATTTTTAGCCTCTGTTATTTATGTATGTATTTTGTTATGGTTTAGGAACCATACAATGCTCTTACAGTATTATTTTATTCTACTCTTTCTACTGTATGCATTATATTTTGCAACCAGTTTTACGATTGTAGCAGTTCACTTCTTATGCTTGAGAAAGAAGACTGTTCAATAAATCCTTTTTATTGAAAACGCCCGTCTATCTATTTTCTCGGCACCTCTGTTGAAACGAAGCATGCAAGATTGACTGAGTGAAATATCTATCTATTGTTTCCACGACTCTGATGATCAGTTTCATCTTGGGGAAACAAAGTTGTCATGTTTATGCGGTTGTCAGAAACGAATCCCTTCTTGTGAACTCGAGAAAGGTTCTAGTGACTAGCTGGCACTCACAATTAAGTCTAATATATTCGATAGAGAACTAGTAGACATAAGTCCTACGTCACATCTATAGGATATATTATTCTGTTCCACTCGTTTTTGTGCCCTTCTGCCCCCCTCTGTGCCACTCGTTTTTCCCTCGTTTTCCCTCGTTTTTGTGCCCCTTTTGCCTTCTTTTGCCTTCTGTCCCACTCATTTTTTGTGCCCTTCTGCCTTCTGTGTCACTCGTTTTTCCCTTGTTTTTGTGCCCCTTTTGCCTTCTGTTCCACTCGATTTTTGTGCCCTTCTGCCCTCTGTTCCACTCGTTTTTTGTGCCCTTCTGGCATCTGTGCTGCTTGTTTTTCCCTTGTTTTTGTGCCCCTTTTGCCTTCTGTTCCACTCGTTTTTTGTGCCCATCTGCCCTGTGTTCCACTCATTTTTTGTGCCCTTTGCCCTCTGTGCCACTTGTTTTTCCCTCGTTTCTGTGCCCCTTTTGCCTTCTGTTCCACTCGTTTTTTGTGCCCTTTTGCCTTCTGTGGCACTCATTTTTTCCTCGATTTTGTGCCCCTTTTTCTTTCTGTTACCTTCGTTGTCTCTCACCGCCCTCCCCGCTGCGTCCCCTGCAGCCCCGCGCCCCTGATGGCCCTCTGCCCTTTTGTTGCCCCCTCCTCCCACCTCCCAGCTGCTCCTCCCTCTCACCTCCCCATATGTACCGGCCGCTGTGTGGCCGCGCCGCTGGCACACCAAAAGCTTCCCAAAGGGAAACCCGCCTGCGCCTGGACTGCGCCCAGCGCCAGAACCACTGGCCCCCGCACCTGCCACGACGACCGCCACCATTACGACGCCAGCACTCTGCATGCTCTCAACTCCGTACGGAGCTACACCTGCTTCAAGGCCGCCCGAAACGCACACACGGCCCATTCACTGCTGGAACTGCAGCTACACCAGCCTCAGAGCCGACTAACCACCTGCCAAGAAAGACGCCGTCGAGCTCTGGGACATGCTCGACACAACATCCCAGGACGTCGCCTTCCTGACAGAGACCTGGTTTAATGACTCCTCCGCACCCGACATCGCCATAGCCATCCCAGATGGCTACAAGATCACCCTTAGAGACAGCACCAACTGAGTCGGAGGAGGAATCGCCATCGTCCACAAGAACAGCATCAGGGTCTCGACTAGCACCGACGATGCGCTAAGCACCGCCGAACACATGGATTTCCAGATCCACACAGACCTTAACTCCACCCTCAGAGGCATCCTCGTCTACTGACCCCCAGGACCCCGCACCCAGTTCAGTGACTCCGTCGCCGACTTGATCAGCCCGCACGCCCTGACCTCCACCGACTACATCCTCCTCGGAGACCTGAACTTTCGCCTTGAGAACAACAACAACAACGACAACGACACAACCCTGATCAATAACCTCACCAACCTCGGACTGAAGCAACTCATCTCATCGCCCACCCACTCCGCTGGCCACAGACTCGACCGCGTCTTCTTCTCCAGCCTGCACGTCTCCGTCAGCCACACCACCAAACTCCTATGGACCGACCACCACTGAATCCACTTCGCTTTCCAGAAGCCCACCACACACCACCGCACCCAACAGATCCACCACTGCTGCTGGAGCAAAATCACTGAAGACCAACTACATACAAACCTCGCTCTCAGCCCACCAACTGAACCCTCCAACACCGACGACGCTGCCCACAGCCTCAGACGCTGGATCGAGGACTGCGCCAACACCCTCACCCCGATGAAGAAACCCCCCACAGAGACACCAGCAAGAGGCCCAGCTGGTTCACCCCAGAACTCGTAGCCTCCAACAAGCAAGCCTGCGGGAAACTAGAGAAGAAATGGCACAGTGAACAAACTCCGGACAGCCACGCAGCCACCACAACCTCGTCAGGGCAGCCAAGAGGACCTCCTTCAAAGACCGTCTCAACAACAATGCACACAATAGCAAGGAGCTCTTCAACATCGTGAAGGAACTCTCCAACACCAACGACATCCCGCCATCGAAAGCCCTGTGCGACTCCCTCGCCACCTTCTTCCACCGCAATATAGCAGACATCCACGACAGTTTCAACACCCAGACATCCCCAACAGACAGAAGCACAACAGACCCTCTGCACACCATCAACCACGACCCCCTGCTAGTCTGGGCCAGCGTGAGCATCGATAACACCATCAAGACCATGCGCACAATCCACTCCGGCTCTCCGTCAGACCCATTCCCGCACCACATCTTCAACAGAGCAAGCTGATCCATTGCACCCCACTTGCACAACATCATCAATCTCTCCCTCGAGACCGCGACCTTCCCAGAGATCTGGAAACACGCCGAGATCAACGCACTACTCAAAAAACCTACGGCAGACCCAAGAGACCTCAAGAACTTCCAGCCCATCTCTCTGCTCCCCTTCCCGGTAAAGGTCATCGAGAAAGTCGTCAACAGACAGCTAACCCGATACCTCGAAAAAAACAGAATCCTGGACCCTTCCCAATCAGAGTTCCGGAGCAACCACAGCACCGAGACTGCCCTCAACGCTACCACTGATTACATCAGGACCCTGCTAGACAACGGCAAGACCACAGCACTCATCCTCCTAGATCTCTCTGCCGCCTTCGACACCGTCTACGACCGTACACTATGCGCACACCTCCACGCCGCAGGGATCCGAGACAAGGCTCTGAATTGGACCACCTCCTTCCTCTCCGGCAGAACCCAGAGCGTCCGCCTCCCCCATTCCATTCCAAAGACTGCGAGATCATCTGCGGCGTCCCCCAGGGATCCTCCCTCAGCCCGACGCTGTTCAACATTTACATGGCCCCGCTCACACACATACGACAGCACG
This sequence comes from Lissotriton vulgaris, assembly GCF_964263255.1. Classification (NCBI taxonomy): domain Eukaryota; kingdom Metazoa; phylum Chordata; class Amphibia; order Caudata; family Salamandridae; genus Lissotriton; species Lissotriton vulgaris. The sequence continues at coordinate 86,341,700 of NC_141690.1, forward strand.
ACCTCAACATATTCTCCTGCGCCGACGACACTTAGTTGATCCTCTCCCTCACCAAGGACCCCATCACCGCCAAAGCCAACTTTCACGAAGGAATGAAGGCTGTCGCCAACTGGATGAAGACCAGCCGTCTGAAGCTGCACTCGGAAAAGATGGAAGTCCTCCTCCTTGGCTCCAACCCTTCAGCCTGGGACGACTCCTGGTGGCCGACGGCACTGGGAGCAGCCCCGACACCCATGACCACGCACTCAACCTGGGAATCATCCTCGACTCAACGCTCTCAATGACCAACCAAGTCAACGCCGTCTCCTCCTCCTGCTTTAACACCCTCCTCATGCTCCTCAAGATCTAAAGATGGATCCCGACAGATACAAGAAAGACAAAGCTGAATACAACTACAACGCATCCAAAACGCCTTGGCACGACTGATCCTCTACGTACCATGCCACGGCCTCATCTCCCCCACCTGAGAAACCTGCACTGGCTCCCCGTCAACAAGAGGATATCCTTCAATCTCTTCACCCATGCACACAAGGCACTCCACAAGACCGGCCCAGCCTACCTCAACAGACGGCTCTCCTTCTATATCCCCAACCACCAGCTACGCTCCGTCGACCTCACACTCGCCACTGTCCCGCGCATCCGAGAACAACCACCGGTGGGAGATCCTTCTCCCACCTCGCTGCCAAGACATAGACCACCCTCCCACTGAGCCTAAGACAGACCCAAGACCTGCTGACCTTAAGGAGGATACTTAAGACCTGGCTGTTCGATCAGTAGTGCCCCCCCCCCAGCGCCTTGAGACCCTCGCGGGTATGTAGTGCGCTTTACAAATGATTGATTGATTGATATTTGCTGTTCAAAGTATACACAGACAAGTGCTGACAATACATCTTTAGGGGACTGTTTATTTTTGTACTGCATGGGACATCAAAATAATGAGCTGGCAACCCTAATCATAAGACGAAGTTTGTTGCAAGATCTGCACATTTATTTCCTCCACCCTGATCCCTGGTTAATGCCATAATAGCAATAGTTTAACGTATCTGAAACACTACGTCACCGTCAATAACCTACTGAGGTACTTCAAGTGTCTTGAAATGCACCATGCATTCAGACAACTCGCTCCTCATTCTCACCCTTCACTTTCATGCTCACCCTGCACTCAAAGCGTTCGCAATGCACTCACACTGATCACCATGCACTCACACTGATCGCCTTCTCACCCTGAACTCAGTAATCAATCTGCACTCACAAAGCACTTGTGCTGTCCACCCTGTACCTCACCCTGCAGTCACACGAGCACACTACTCGGCCTACACTCATGCAAACCTTCACTCACATGTCCCCCTTACTGCTCAATATGCAAACTCAATTAAATAAGCCCATCACTAATCATACATTCATGTGTCCCACTCTGCACTTACATCTGCACAACATTCATATGGTCACCTCACTCACCCTGCAGTCACTCTTCTTTCCTGACTCTCACACTGTTGCATGGCTCATCTTGCACTCACATGGGTACTTCTGCCTACCACACAGCACAGAGGTTTAATGTGCGTGCTACAAAGAATGTGTACCATCCAGATCAAAGAACTGAGTGTGGGTAAACTATGAGAAACGCTATAAAAAAATGAAATGCTATAGCGAGATGGGGTGCATTGTTGGTGAGTGGTAGTGAGGAAATTCATGGAGAAGGAGGAAATGAGGGAGAGGGTGCCAAAACAGACTGTTGCACTGTGTGCGACCAGTGCTAGGGCCAGCCCTGGATGGGAGTGTTAGCCCCCTCTGAAGTTCGGGTCTAGTTGCGTCCCTGTACACAAGTATAGGCATGTCATGCCCCATCAAGGTTTTCGTCCTAACAAACAAAAAGAAATATTTTCATGCACTGGAATCCAGCCTTTCAGGGGGCTCCTTGATAGAGGCACCTCTGTTTTTGCCCTGACGGCCGGAATAATTCATAAACATATTCTTGTAAATACTGTTTTGTTTAAATCACAATCTCTAGTTGTGATGTGTATAATGGAAACTTGTAAACAAAAGGCAGATTGCACGAAACACTCCGTGTCAAATGTCCTATAGACCTATGTAGTGGAACTGATAGACAGATATAATACTGTTACCCCGGCGAGCGAAATTTAGCCAGTTTAGTAATTCCTACTAAGTAAGGGCAAATTTTGCAGATTTGCGGTCCGCGAAATGGCACAAAAATCCACGAGTTTGCAGGAAAATCAACGAACTCGCGGATTTGCACAAATATATGTGACCACGTGTGTCTGTAACTTTGCCACCGCGCTGAAAGGCACTGAGGTCCCTCGAGTGAGCTGTCCATCATAGTGAGGAAAGGGCGCAAAGACGTTGCATACCCTAGTGTGTGTGGGCCAAACGGGCGGGGCTTCCATGCGAGTTCACATGCCTCTTGTTTATAACGGGTCAGAGACCGATCAGAGCAGCAGATGAGAAGAAAGCAGCCTCCTGGTCACTGCAAGTACATGAGGATTGCGCTCGAGAAACTTGTGGATGCAAAGACCTCCATCTAGGATTACATCTAATTGTAGGCAGTAGATATGGGGATGAAGCACACCTGCCTAGTCTCGACCATGGTCACTAGTTGTTTGGGCTGATTATAAGGCGTTACTGAATTTGAGCTTCAACTCGGGCACCTGCTTTATTTATATTTGTAAGTGCTTCCTGTTGAGGTTTAATTTGTGTGACAGGAGCAATGAATCCTGCCTGCATATTTATCCACGAAGATGCCACCGTGTTGTGCCATACCTCTACTCAACTGGAGTACTTTCTACTGGCTAATCAGTAAGTGCTACCTCATTGGGTAAATGTATAGTGCTTTTGCTGCACTACAGCTGCGTAAAGGGCCAGAGGAGTTGTCTCCAGTGACCACGTTTGTCTGTAATTTTGCCACTGCGCAGAGAGGCGCTGAGGTCCCTCGAGTGAGCTGTCCATCATAGTGACGAAAGGGAGAGAAGACGTTGCATACCCTAGTGTGTGGGGGGCGGGGCCAAACGGGTGGAGCTTCCACGCGAGCTCATGTGCCTCTTGTTTATAAAGGGTCATATACCGATCAGAGCAGCAGATGAGAAGGAAGCAGCCTCCTGGTCACAGGAAGTACACGGGGATTGCGCTCCAGAAACTCGTGGATGCAAAGACCTCCATCAAGGATTACATCTAATTGTAGGTAGTAGATATAGGGAGGAAGCACACCTGCCTAGCCTCGACCGTGCTCACAATTTTTTTGGCCTAAACATTACTGAATTTGAGCTTCAATTCGGGCATGTGCAAAAAAATAATAATAATAATCTGCCCGCGAGCGGATTTGCGGATTTTTCAGAAATTTCGCGAGAGTCGCAGATCGCGAAATTGCCGAAAATCCACAAATACCGTGAGCGGAACGGATTTTGCGCACATACTTAATTCCTACCGAGTCTGTGTTTAGCAGGACGGAATGAGGCATAATATAAAGTTTCGGTATTGTGTGCATGTTACTGAATGTTTTATATATTTTACAAATACTTTCACCAAGTTTTTCGGAAAAAATGTGTCAGAGGAAAATTGTAGGTGTTGGGTAATTTCCTCATGCAATATTTCCCCTTGCAATATTTAGCAACCAACTAAAAACTGTGATTTGTGCACAAACTTCTGTTTGCACATAAATCGGAATATGGACCATAGTGTTAATTAACCAACTGGGTGTGAGAAACCGAGTGAACGGTTGTGAATATCCACACAGTTATATGGGGGACGGGGTTATCACTGCTGTAAGCACAAACGCTGAGAATACGTGTCAGCAGATCACAAATCACTAAATGTGGGCTTTACATCTCTAACGCAGAACTCATTTGACTCTGCAATAAATGTTCGAAACCTGAACCTACTTTTTTGTCTTTTCCTTATTATTTAGCTTGAATCAGACAGTACTTGGCCTACTTATGGAAATTTAACAACAGGTTCTCTAAAAACAACTTGTCAGGCTTTCAGAATTTCTAGAAATGTTTTTCACCAAAACATATCCGTTTTAGGCAATTTTAGCAGTATTCCACAGTGATGGAGTGGTAATGAGAACCCACCCCAGTTTTGTCTCCCAAGGTGGGTTCAGACTTATATTTTAAACAAAGATCCTTGCCTACGTTTTTTGCCAAACCTGTCAACTCCAGCTGAGAGATCTTTACATTCACTAGATGTAAAGTGAGTTTTACATTTTTAACAGGGCAAAATAAAAAGAATAAGCAATCATAATCGTTTCATAAATTACAGTCCAGTAAGAACTGGTTTACATTCTACAAAACAGTCCATTTCTAGATGACTAGTTTCTTTTTTTATTTATTAAATTGTTATTGAGCAAAGTATTAGGTTCATAAAAATGCATGATGTACTTCAAAACATTTTCACGAATTACCCTTAAAACCAGTTACAAAGAATTAGATTGACAGCCAGATAAAATTATGAAACAAACAAGTGGGCTAAAACTAAAGCCGCTAATTATGTTTTCTACCAAAAAGACAAATGCAACTTTGTCCTGAGACGCACTAGCAAAAAGAGCATTCCCAACTATTCTCCAAAAGGTACAAATAAAGTGCTAGTGCCATCTTATCGCCTGAACCCCACATTGATATAATATGTTTCTATTTTGTGGTAGTAACAATATCTTTCACCCTTGATCAAAGTGCAGGGTGCATTCTATAAAGTGCAAGAAGAAGTGTTAGTGTTGCTAGAGTGCAATAAATATTAAGTGCTAGTGCAATTTACCAAAAGGCTGCTACATAGATTAGCCTTCCCTCGTACTATGATCTCCCTTTAAACTCCTCCAATACATTAAAAAACGTCCAATTCTGCTCGAATTTCTTAATGGCCCCAACCCTCCTAGCGTAAGGTTCTTCACATTTTTGGGTTCTTTTCATTTTATTGAACCACTTCAGATGAGAAGGTATTTCCCTGGATTTCCAGTTCTGTAAAATCAGGGAGCGAGCGGCCATACATGAAATAAATAGGAAGGGCTTTTCCGGCCCGGATAGTATCTTTTCGAACAGTACAGCTTCGGCCTCGAGCGGGATGCTCTTGACGAATGTTTGCCCGATATCCGAAAAAACCTCTTCCCAGAACGACCTAATTTCTGAACATGCAAAAAAAATATGGTGCCACCCGCCTTCCTCCTCTAATTGGCAGCGAAAGCACCTATTTTCTACGCCTGGAAATCTTTTGTTTAGAGCGGCCGGAGTTAGATAAGATAGCCACCGCAACAGGAAGGCCATCCTTTTAAAATTTGCGGCACGCAAGGATTTACTTCCTAAAAGGCATATATATTCCCACTTCTTCATATTCAGCCTACACCCGGTCTCCCAAGTTATTTTGTCTAAATGAGTCTCTATCACAGAAGTCTGTCCCTCCTTATGTAACAACTTATACCAGTTCCCCACCCCTTTAATATTGGCCCCATAAAGAGCTATCATGAGATGACTAGGGGTGTCCAGAATACCACTGGTATTTGTTATCCAATGGACAACACGTAGATATTCGAGAAAAGTAGGCTTTTGATGGCCTTTCGCCCTTTCTGTTATTTCTTGCCAAGAAATTGGCCTATTTTGGATTATAAAATGCCTCAACTCGAAAAATCCACAGCCTTCCCAAATGCTTTATATGCCCAGATTGTAACTGGAGGCCGAGACTCATACACTCTCTTAATTTTAAATACTGGAGACCAGATGAGCCCATCTTCTTCAAAAAGGATTGGAGTCTAAGGGCCAGATGTAGGTGGCCATTTACCGGCCGGTAACGGCCGATTTCGGCCGTTACCGACCGGTAAATGGGTGTTTGGGATGTAGGGGCCAATTTTAGCGAATCGGAAAATTTACCGAATCGGTAAAATACCAAATCAGTATTTTTACTGATTCGGTAACTTCTAGATGTAGGTGGGACTCTTCTGAGTCCCAAAGGCCTTTCAGATTCGGTATTTTACCACCCAATTCAATTGGGTGGTAAAATACAGAATCCAGGTGTGCATGCACATGTGTGCATGCACACCTATGCCATGTGACAGACAGACATGCCCTTAGGGCATGTCTGTGTGCCACATGGCACACATGCCTGTATTTGGGGTGCTAGAGGGCGTCAAAGTGACACCCACTGCACCCTTGCTGGAATCGGTATTTACCGATTTTGTAAATACCGATCCGGTAATGCCCATTGATTCCTATGGGCTTCAATGCCCATAGGAATCAATGGGCATTACCGAATCGGTATTTACAGAATCGGTAAATACCGAATCTTAACGATTCGGTATTTACCGATTCTGTAATACCTACATTCCCCCCCCCCCTCTATTTTACCAATTCATAAATACCGAATCTGTAAAATTCGGTATTTAAGAAGTGGTAAAATAAAATTACCTACATCTAGGCCCTAAAGTGTAATCTTTTAAAGTCTTATAACGTGTCTTTTTAGGGAGTTTAGAAGTTTCTAAAAACACTCGGGTTAGAGATCCAATTTCATGTGTCATTTTGTCTATAAAAAAACTATTCTTAATACAATTAAATCCTATCAAGCCAGATACTAAATCCAATAAGGCAGCCTCATAGTATGTCCTATATTGAGGTAGCGCTAAGCCCCCTTGACCTACAGATAATTGAACCACATTTAATTTTACCCTTTGAGCTTTCCTACCCCAAATGAATTCCCTGAATATAGTATCCATTTTATTAAAATATGACTGATTTATTTTTATTGGAATATTAGAAAATAGAAAAATAAGCAGAGGTAGTACAGACATTTTAAGCATTGAGACTATACCCACAATCGAGAGAGGGAGTAATGTTCATTGTTCTAACAGTTTCATGATTTTGCTCTTAATTTTTAAATAATTCAGCTCAAATAACTGATGATACTGATTAGATACATAAATCCCGAGATATCTTATAGGGTCCGTTTTTGTTGCTTGTGTCCTTAGACAAGATGGAAAGGAATTCAGATTGGCATCGAGGGTCAAAACCTCGGTTTTCCTAGCGTTTATTTTATATCCACCTATTTGTTCAAACTCCGAAAATTCTGTCAGCGCTGTTTCGAGATTTTTTCTGTCGGGAATCAGGTATAAAATGATGTCATCAGCAAAAAGTTTTACTTTCGCCATACCGGGAATCGGGAGTTGGATAGCAGCATTATTTTGAATCTTTAAAACCAGAGGTTCTATAAAAAAAGTAAAAAGTAAAGGCGAAAGGCGAAAGCGGGAAACCCTACCTGGTTCCACGATTTATGTTTATGGCTCCTGCACGGTTTGAGTTAATTATAACCTGGGCGGTAGCCACCTGGTATATATTACGTAGCATATTAACTACCTGTGCGGGAAACCCAAGCCGGCCAAGGGTAAAAAACAAAGTTTCCCAGTTCACAAGGTCGCAGGCTTTCTCCGCATCGACCATTGCAATGCTAGCCGGGATTGAGTTTGTGTTGAAATAACCCAATACATGAATTAAGAACTGGGTATTAGTTGTCCTTGACCTCCCAGCTATAAAGCCGGTTTGATCCCTATGTATTATTTCTTGGGCGGCCAATAAAAAACGTTTTGCCCATACCTTCATCAAGATTTCATAAACAGAATTCAGCAGACTAATAGGCCTGTATGAATTCACTTCTTCTACATTTTTATCCTTTTTTACAAAAGAAACAATTATTGCCTCTTTAAAAACCTCTGGGACTTCACCGCCTTTTTTAATAAAGTTAAATACATTTTTAATGGGGTAGCGAGTTCTTTTAAAAACACTTTATATAACTCGATAGGGAAGCCATCCTGCCCACAAGCTTTTGCCCCAGTTGTTGATTTAATGGATGCTAAAATCTCAATCGCTTCTACTTCCCTTCCTAATTCACCAATCCGATTATCTGATAATTGGGGGATATTCATATTAATAAAATATTGCTGAATTTGCTCCTCATCCAATAAGTACTCAGTAGAGTATAGTTGGCAGAAATGTTCCCAAAAAATCTGTGAAATATTATCGCTATCAGCTATTTTTTGCCCAGTTAGCGGATCAGTTTTTGAGTTATTATAGATGATTCTTGTTTTTTCCTAGTGGAATTTGCCAATTAACTGGCTTTCTTTATAGACCAGCTGTTGAAAAATGCGCGAATTCCAAACCTTTTCCAAAATAAAAAAGTCCCTCAATGCTACTCTTGCCTGTTCATATCGATTAGGAAGAAGCTGAAGTTGAAGAGCATACTCTCGAACCAATTCGATTTACAGCTGAGCTATCTTAGTCCGTCGGGTACTAGACTGGGCAGCCATATAGGCTATTATCTATCCACTGGCGGCTGCCTTAAACCCCCATCCCCCCACACACAGAGAAAGAAAATCCGTACTCTCATTGATCAAAAAATATTCAAAAATCCACTTTCTAAATCCCCGAACCCAATCTTCATTTTGCAATAGGAGACGATCCAGCTGCCACCTAGAACGTTCCCTATCTCTTCCCCCAAGAACCAAATCTATCCCGATGTTGGCATGGTTTGAGAACGGGTTGCAACCTATACATGCATCTTGAGTCCGTAGGGATCTGGAAGTAAGAAAGTAATCTATTCGAGATGCTGTCCGAAAGCGTTGTGAGTAGCAGGTATAGAATTCTTTATCTAGATTAACTTTCCGCCATGGGTCCACCAATTGATATTCTTGTATAATGGTTTCCATTATTTTTTTTGTATTTGGTTTTAGTTGTTTTTTATTTTTCTTCAAAGTGTCTTTCCTAATATTCTGGATATAGTTAAAGTCTCCACCAAATACCACCTGCCCATGTTGTAAATCAACAGCGATTGGGTTAAGCATTAGCAGAAGACATGCTATGTTTGACCATTATCGTAGCAAACGTACCAACTCCATTTTGTATTTGTAGTGGCCATTTTGTATGCCATACATCGCCATGTGCTCATCATGTGCTTTGTCCTACCTCCTTGTTAACTGCGCCTGAAGTCTGCCCGGCAACAGGCTATATTTAGCATCCCCCGCTTCCAGCATGTCCAGACATGCTCAGTAGGGTCTACGGCCGTTACTAATTAGTTCCAGATAGGAATGTGTTTACTAGTTTCCGAAGACTGTTAACTCCGCCCACTTATCGATTGTGCCTTCCAATATGTCCTTGTATGGTCATGAAACTGCTCTTGTGTTATGTACCGCCTTCTTTTGAGGCCCCCATTGTGTATAAAAGGTGCTTTAGTTTGGTGTGCTACTCTATACAATGCTGAAGGGTGTTGTGTGGACTGTAGTACCATCTTTAAAGGTTTAATAAACTTTGCTTTTGTATTTTCCAGTTTCATTGCCAACTTCTTCCTATGGTCTGAGGACTCCGTGCAGAGAAGGGCGAACCCCTTGCACTAAGTACAACACAAAGTCCTGCGCACTCAACACAAATATAAACAACAATGTGTAAGGTTAGCGAAAAGGCAAAGAAAAAAGTCCCACGTCGGTTCTTGGAGTTAGTGTTCTCCCTTTAATAGGTCATCAATTTCGCAATAAATTACACAGCTAGCCGACACGTGTTTCGTTGTAGACAAAACAATTTCTACAACTCTTCAGGGCTCAATGGCTGAATCCACAGTCTGAAAGGCCCAATTCCGGTGATAATTCCAACCCGGAAGAGTAACCCAGTAATTCCAAAAGCGATACAAGAATGTAGCGCAGGATCACAAATTCAACCAATATTAGGTCTAGTTATAATCAAAACGGAACGCCAGCTAATATGGACCTTCAGAAAGCCAAAATTAACCTTAAGTATGCTATCAAGGAGTCAACAGAATAACATTAGTATGGTGTCCGGAGTCAACACGGGTACGTGTAATATTAATTAATTGGCAGAATCGTACTAGCTTCCTTGGCGTCCTCGAACCGGAACAACCCTTGCACTAAGTAGGCCTAGCTGAGGTTTGCTTACAACAAATTGGCGCCCGACACGTGGGGCTCATCGGCGACTCGGATGCCCGAAGGAGTGGTCGTGACGAAGGATTGGAATCTCGCCGCGGACGAGATCACTGCCAGAAGAGACCCGAGTCTTGGCATCCAAGGCGTTGTTCCTTTCTTTCCAATCTGACCATCCAGGTGGTGCCGGTCCTCAACTGAGATCTCTTCTGTTGGCTTTCCGTGCAGAGGCCGTTTGGTCGAATTTAGAACTTGGCAGTTGGAATCTGGATGCCCTGTGATTGGTAAGAACCGTTGTACGGTACTTGCTGTGGGTTTTGGAAGCCTGGGATTGGCAAGGCAGTTTTAGGATATGCTTGCTGTGGCAATTTTGGTTTGGTAAGACTAGTCAATAATGTGGATGTGTAAGTGTAATATATGCGTTGCAACACATATAGGCAGGTAATGAGGAGATTTTTCTCTACAATGCGATTTTGATTTGAACGGCACAACGTATTACAGATACCTTAAGTGCTACTTTAATTATAATACTGCATATTTTGCACTATTTTTGGCATGCCTGCTCTTAGCGCACTTCCTAGGATGTGCTGCTTTTGTGGAAATAACCGGTTTAGTCTTGAGGAATCGCAGCCGGCTCCCCCAGAGGGGACGCCTCATAAAGATATGTACCTAAAATACGGTCTTTCTACTATAATGTACGGCACATTGTGGAGGAAATACACGCGAAAGGATCCGGATTTGCGTTGCTCCATGATGTCGGCCGATCGTTCAGCCGAACTTAGAAAGATCGCCCGACAGGCACTTCAGGATACTGTTACTGTTTCTAGTATTTTAGAAACTTTCAAAGGATGGCAAGAGAGAGAGCAATTATATTTTACTGAGCATTTTGCAGAAGAAGTTGTTGAAATGATCTGAAAAGTTTCTGAGGTTCTCAAACATGATGATGTGGCAACCGATTGTAAGCAACTGCGTAAAGGTCTTTTTACTCTTCCCCAGGTGACTGATTTGATCAGGCGGCTTTTTAAACTTCGAACTGAGGAGCTTCGCCTACGGGAGGAGAAACGGAAAGCTAAAGCAGATGGACGGACAGGATTGGTCGACGGGAAACATTCATCTATTTTTGAAACAGATAAGACCGCGATAGTGCATGCAAAGCTAATGCGAGAGGCCGCGCCTTTATATGTTCCTCCTAAAGGAACGGGTACAAGTGACGATACATTTTCTGTAAATGCTAAAGGTTATTTTATTTAGAATTGGGTATATACTCCCTGGAATAGAGCAGATGTTATGGCACAAAAAGCTGCATTGCCTGATCCACGTAAAAATCCAGCCACTTTCTATGAGGAAGTTGAGGGAGCCATAAATTCTTGTACCATGAGATTAGCTGATATTGATTTATTTTTCGGGCTAATATTGCCGCCTTATATGTGGAGATCTGTGCGCAAAGTTGATGATCGCGCAGCGTATGGGGCATTATGGAAGGAGATAGAGGGGGTAGATGAGGATAGGGAACCAGCGAAAAAGCCATGTCAGTTGATTTTAGATCTTCCCGGTGCAATATTAACTAAGTTGAAAACGATTATTCCCCCTAAAAAGATTGATTGGACTATTTTAGAATCTTGCAAGCAAAAGGCAGATGAATCAGTTTCAGGCTTCTTTACGCATTTCGAGGAAGCTTTTCATGATTTTAGTGGCCAGTCGTTAACAGACGATACGGGCCAACACTTTTTCGTAGATAAGTATGTTACGAATCTATTACCAGGAGTGTCTAGCCGCTTGAAAGCTAGTGAAAGCTCTTGGACTACCTCTTCTACGGCATCCGTTCTGACGATGGCGCAATATTACGAGCGTCAGGAATCAGAAGCGAAAGGTAGTGAGGATAAAAAGTCTAAAGAATAAAAACAAAGGTTATGTTATCTCAAGTTTATGGTCCACCTCCTAGAGGTAACAATAGAGGCGGACGAGGATTTTATAGTTCCTCTTACACTCGTTCAAATTTGGCCGTTGATCAATGCGCGTATTGTAGGAAATTTGGCCATTGGGCAGATGAGTGTCCGTTGTTGCGCTCGCAGCGCTATGTCCGTGGCCGAGGATCAATGAGAAATCGTGCAGGAAATTTAGGACCCAGAGGCACTATGAATGAATGTCCTAGGTTTGATTCTAATGTGCGGGTACAAAATGGGTTCAACACTTTTGATAGGCGCCACCAATACCAGATGTCTGATTATGTGCAGCCTGATTTACATGATTCTGCTTATGCATAGGATTGCGTAGGATGGGGTAAGGAATCAGTTGAAGTTCCAGTAGATCAGAGGGGTCCTTATGTTACAGCACATGTTTTGGGTTCTATTGATCAGTTTCTGGTTGATGCACGAGCTACTCGTAGCGCTTTGTCTAAACAATTGGTTCCGAGGGCTCCCCTGTATGGTTTAACAATTACATCGATAGGGTTCAATGGAACACCTTCCCTTAGCCCATTGTCACAACCACTTGCATTCCATGTTGATAAGTTTGTTGCTCCATGTCCGCTTTTGCTTTCCTCAAATACACCAGACAATATTGTGGGTCTTGATATGCTTAAGTATTTCAAAGCCACAATAAGATGTTCCCCTGAAGGAGTGCGTGTGATTTTGAATGACAATTATCCAGTAACAGACAGAGTTTGCATTGTTCAAGAGGATACTGCATTAGCCTCCTCCCTACCTAAAACTGTGTGGGCTACTTCAGATACTGATGTGGGACAGATGGTTATTCCACCGGTGCATATTAGTGTAAAGGAGGGAGCTGTGTTGCCAGGTTTGCCTCAATATCGAATTTCACAGGAGAGTGAGGAAGCACTTACACGAATTGTACAAGATCTTATTGAATTTGGGGTTGTTGAAGAAGTTCCATTTAACATTTGTAACAGCCCGATCCTCTCAATTTTGAAGAAAGATACTGACACTAGGATTTATCGTTTTATAATTGACCTACGGGAAGTGAACAAGATAGAAGTGCCACAATATCCAGTGGTTTCTGATATCACAACACTTCTTACTTTAGTTCCACCTACTGCAACTACGTTCTCTGTTATAGACTTGAAGAATGCCTTCTTTTCGATCCCTATTCATTCTGATAGCCAATATCTGTTCGGTTTCACTTTGAATATCGATCGTATGGATTTTGTAGAGTTCCTCAAGGCTATACTGAGAGTCCTAGTATTTACAGCCAAGCATTGAAAAGACAGCTTGATTCTTTTGTTCTACCTGAGGGTGTGGCGCTCGTACAATATGTTGATGATATTCTGTTGGCAGCCGATACCCCTGAACAATGTGAAAAGTGTACTCTGTCTCTGCTTTCTTTTCTTGCTTCAAACATCACAAAGTATCGAAAAAGAAATTGCAGTATTTTAGAGCAAAGGTAACCTACTTAGGTCACCTTTTGTCTAAGGAGGGGAGTGCACTCACATCAGATCGCATTCAGGCAATTTTAGATACACCAGTACCTTCCACACAGAAAGAGGTTCGAGCATTTTTGGGTCTTACTTCTTTTTGTAGGCAATGGATATTGGGATTTTCATACATTGCTAAACCTTTGTTAGCGCTTTTGACAAAAGATACTCCAATACCCCTCCCTTGGACAGATGAATGTAAGAACGCTTTTCGACAGTTACGACAAGCCCTTTGTTCTGCACCAGTGTTAGGTACTCCAGATTACACGAAGCTCTTTACATTGTACGTACACGAGAGAGATGGATGTGCATTGTCGGTTTTAGTACAGACACATGGTGATAAGCAACGCCCTTGTGCATATTTTTCAGCAGTACTCGATCCTGTTGCTCGAGCATTGTCTGGATGTTTTCACTCGGTTGCAGCAACAGCTGTGTCAATACGCCAGAGTGAAGGGATAGTCTTATCGCATAAGCTGTTGGTGCTGGTACCCCATGCTCTTGATGCCCTTTTGAATCAAACAAAGACGCAGCCCTTAACTAGCGCTCGTCTGACAGGATATGAGTTGACGCTGTTAGCTCCTCATATTACACTGAAGAGATGTGCAACACTAAACCCAGGCACGTTGTTGCCATTTCGGGCGACTCAGCCTGAGGCGCAGGAACCACATGATTGTATTTTCTTGACTGAGGAACAGACAAAGGGTTGTATTGATTTGCAAGATACGCCCCTTCCAGATGTGGATGGAGAATTGTGGGTTGATGGGTCTTGTCTGAAGTTACCGGATGGTACAACTTCAGCCGCATAAGCAATTACAGCTCTTCACACGGTAGTAGAGACAGCTCGCATATCACAGAAGTCTGCTCAAGCAGCGGAACTAATAGCTTTGACACGAGCGTGTGAGCTTAGTACAGGATTGTGTGTGAATATTTATACAGATTGCCGCTATGCTTTTGGAGTGGCACATGATTTTGGCATTTTCTGGATGGAAAGAGGCTTTCTGACATCACACAGGATGCAGATAATGCACGGAGAGATAGTGCATAGTCTTCTGACTGTATTAACATATCCAAAGAAAATAGCTATAGTGAAATGTAGTGCGCATAAGAAAGTGACTGACAAGGAAATGCTTTTGTAGACCGAGTGGCACGTGAGACTGCGATGCAGCCTGACACTATTTCCATGTATGTAGTGAAGTCACAAGCTGAGCGGTGGCACGATGCTAGGAAGGAAGTATTAGAGATACAGAGGACCACTTCTGACAAAGAACGGGAGCAATGGTCCAAGGATGGAGAGTTGGATGATGAAGGATGTTGGCGAAACAAACAGATGGATAGATGGAAATTGCCTATAGCTTTTGTACAACCTATGGTTCAGATGGCACATGGGCTAGCACATGTTGGAGCTTCAGCAATAGTGAAATTGCTTACACAAGTTTGGGAGCATCCATAAATTGCTAGCACAGCTAAAAGAATAGTACAGTCCTGTATGATCTGTCTACAATTTAATCCTGGAAAAGGGACTCGAACTCCAGCAAGAAGATTTGCTACACCGACTGCACCTTTTCAAGTTTTGCAGATGGATTATATTCAGCTTGAACGCTGTAATAATCTGAAGTATGTCTTGGTGGTGGCATGTGCCTTCAGTAAATGGATTGAGGCGTACCCCACAAAGGACAACACTGCAATTACTACGGGAAAGGTGCTTTTGAAGGAATTTTTCCCTTGCTATGGTGTTTGTAGATTTTTGTGGAATGATAACGGACCTCATTTTATAGGGGACGCTATCAAGTATGTACTGAAAGGATTTGGGATCAAACAAAAGTTTCATGCAGTGTTCCACCCACAACAGCAGGATTGGTGGAAAGATACAATGATACTCTGAAGCTGAAATTAGCTAAGATACAGGCTTCTACTTCTCAGACTTGGCCAGATGCGTTGCCACTGGCATTGTTGTCTATTAGATCAGCGCCTCATTCTCGAACAGGTCTCACACCTTATGAGATCCTGTTTGGTAGGCCCATGAATATCTGGGGAATTCCTAAACCGAGTTATGTGTATGATGTACCTTGTGTCTTAATGAATGACTATTTGGCACAGTTAACTGATAACTTGGTTTCTATTCATCAACAGGTTCGAGAAGCACTTCCTGATAGATCCACAGGTGAAGGTCACAGTCTCCGACCTGGTGACTTGGTTCTCCTGAAGTCCTTTGAGAGATGGAGCAGTTTGGAGCCAAGGTGGCGTGGGCCAGAGCAAGTTCTACTTGCCACAAGGACAGCAGTTCGAGTCACGAACCGGAAAAATTGGATACACTGCACCCATTGTCGGCGAGTACTTCCTACCTTGGTGGAGCCTGCTGTGTTGACCGACCATCGAGAGGTTCTGACTGCGGAGAAAGGCCGTGCTGTGACACCTGATGGATCTGAGGAGTTCTTCCCGGACCAGACAGTCCCTGGAGCAATGAGATATAATTTGAGACCGTGAGAAAAATCTGCGGCGCTTGTGAAAGTTGTCTGAGCATTCCCTGGGTCAGTGAAACGGAGAGCCGATGTGGCAAGGGGGGGGGAATCAGCCCTGCGTTATAGTAGTGACACCTCTCTTGGCCCGTGGTGAAGAAATCATCGGCTACCCAGGGGTAAGAGCTCTGACAACTACTTTAGTTTCAGGAAGAAATGTTTTGTGCTTTGAATAAAATGGAAAAGAAGAAGATTTTTTGCGCTGTAGGGTTTGTTGTTGTCTTGGGGATTGCGGCAACAATAACATGGCCTGTTGAGGAGACAACTCCTGCTCGTGAGTTGTTTGTTGTTACTACACCGACACCAGAGGAGCATTATTTCTTTACGCTCCCATATCAAGAATTAAAGCATCGACAATCTTACCTCAATAACACTTTTATTCAGATGTTACATCATACCCACATTGCTACGAATGCCACAAGCTGTTGGATTTGTGGGATGATGCTTGCACATCAAAAGAAAGGAGGTACACAGTTCATACCTCCCCCTTTTTTGCATAATGGCTCCTGTCGAGCCTGGTATACTTTGCTTTTTGCGACTAGGAAGCCTACAGTGGGCAGACTGCTTTTCCGGTTGAATAGAGAGTGCCATGGGTATCCCCAAGTGAATGGAACTAAATGGGAGTGGGAGGAAAATCGAACGGACAATATTTAAACATCATATATCTTCACCAACACAAGAGCTACCATTAATGCTGAACATTTTGTTATTTCTGTTACTCCAACACAAGCAGAACTATGTGTACAGAGCATTGGACATATCCCTGTTGGGATCAGCGACTGTATTACTGTGTTGAATATAGATGGTTTGAACAACAGTACATTCTTAGCTTCGCATAACACCTATTTTGTATGTGGAAATCGTAGATATTATCAATTGCCAGCTGGTTGGACAGGAATTTGCTACGTATCATTTTTGTTGCCCCCTGTGTTTCTGGCACCTCCATTGTATCATCGAAATCTTAAATTGTTCAACAATATTACTGTAAATCGATATAAGAGAACCTTGAATACTGATAACGTAGACCAAATTGACACTAGTCTACAACAATATATAGATTTTAATTTAGGATTGTTCTTTTTTGTGGGTGCTGCAATAAATAGCAGAAAAGTGCGACGATTAACTAGAGTTGTTACAGCTGCAGCTCTAGGAAACCTCAATGAAGAATTGCAAATTGCTAGAATCGTGGCTTTACAGAACCGAATGGTTCTGGACGTCATGCTAGCAGATAGAGGTGGTGCATGTCGCGTTATAGGTAGTAGTTGTTGCATGTTTATTCCAGATCACACACGATCAGTGTATAAAGCGATTAATAAACTTCATAAAATCGCTGCAGACCTCCATACAGAAAATGGTACATGGACTTTTAAAGAGTGGCTTTGGACTCTAATTTCTGCCTGGGGCTGGAAAGTACTGACTGCTCTATGTGTAATAATTGCAATAGTCTTCACTTGTTGCATATGTATCCAGTGTAGTCCTATGATATGTTCTATGTGTATTACTGTTTCCATGCTGAACAAAAGAAATGCTGCAGAAGTCAAAATGAAGAATAATTTGAATAAAGAGATAGCTGACATGATGGTCATTGATATAAGGGATGAGTATCTAGCTTATCCCTGGAAGTCGAATGTCTTCAGCTAATGCTGAAAGGGTCGTCTGTTGTAAATCAACAGCGATTGGGTTAAGCATTAGCAGAAGACATGCTGTGTTTGACCATTATTGTAGCAAACGTACCGACTCCATTTTGTATTTGCAGCGGCCATTTTGTATGCCATACATCGCCATGTGCTCATCATGTGCTTTGTCCTACCTCCTTGTTAACTGCGCCTGAAGTCTGCCCGGCAACAGGCTATATTTAGCATCCCCCGCTTCCAGCATGTCCAGACATGCTCAGTAGGGTCTACGGCCGTTACTAATTAGTTCCAGATAGGAATGTGTTTACTAGTTTCCGAAGACTGTTAACTCCGCCCACTTATTGATTGTGCCTTCCAATATGTCCTTGTATGGTCATGAAACTGCTCTTGTGTTCTGTACCGCCTTCTTTTGAGCCCCCTCATTGTGTATAAAAGGGGCCATGTGCTTTAGTTCGGTGTGCTACTCTATACAATGCTGAAGGGTGTTGTGTGGACTGTAGTACCACCTTTAAAGGTTTAATAAACTTTGCTGTTGTATTTTCCATTTTCATTGCCAACTTCTTCCTATGGTCTGAGGACTCCGTGCAGAGAAGGGCAAACCCCTTGCACTAAGTAGGCCTAGCTGAGGTTTTGCTTACAACACCCATGAGATCCTATCAATAAGTCATTAATCTGAATCAGGGGTGCAATATCATCTGATACAAGACCATAATCTATACTAATATAATAAAGAGAGAGCCCAAACCTTTGAGGCGGGTAATTCCAGGAACCACAGAACCAATCACAATACCCAATACAGCATTGGAAAGGACAGTTGCAGCAGATGGACATAGGCTATACAGCTGCCCACCATATACATTAGAAACATAAAAGAACCTTACCGGCAAAGTAGTCCCTTGTGGGCGTGGGTGGGGCGCGGCATGACGACAAATAAAAAGCGTTCCTTGCACATGTGCGTTGTGCTGGGGGCGTGTGCTGGGGCGTGAACAAGGCCAATGGGCACAGCAGTTGCGCGGCACCAAGGGGTGCGACCAAGGGGCACGGCAACAATCGCGTGGCACATCCCCAAAAAAATAAACGTGCCTTGAGGGCGCTTGGAAAAGAAACGTTTGTGTTGGGCCGAGGGCATGGCCAAGGTCAATGGGTGCCGCAATTGCGCGGGAGCAAGGGGCATGGCCAATGGGCGCGGCAATTGCCGGGGCTTAGGCGGGGGCAGACGCGACTGATCGTGCCTGCGGGGACAATAACTGCACAGTATCCTGCACGCTATCAGCCAGTGAACTTTCTGCATAAAGGAACGTGCCTGCGGGGACAATAACTGCAGCGTTTCCTGCGCGCTGTCACACACTCAACTCGAATTAACACCAGGCGCACAACATCAACCAGGGCTGGAGCCGGGCTCAGGCGGCGGATGACGCAAGTAAGTGAGCCTGCTCGGACACTAACCTTTGAACTGAGTGCACTTTCCCACACACGCAGCGTCTCCAGCGCTCGTTGTTACCCACTCAACTCTTGCATCAACGACTTTACACCACAAGTACAACATCAAACAAAAGTGGATCCGGGCCTCAAGAAGGGGATGACGTGATTCAGCGTGACCTTCGGGGACACGAAATTTACAACTGAATGCCCTTTCACACAAGCTTACCTACGGAAGTGGAGTACATACACACTGGAGACATCTGCTAATACTTCTTACTCTGAGGTACACACAGTATCTGTACACACATGCCTAACTATTGTGACACTTCATTCTAAAATGTTGGCAACTGCAAGATTTTAAAATAAATTTCCCTTACCTATTACACACATTGCACACATTCTATTTCATACCCGGACAACGTCGGGATGGGCTGCTAGTAATTTAAAAATTTTACGTTTCCCCCCTGTAACTTAGCTGCTACCCATATCCACCTCCCAAGTATATCCCTATGTATTTGTATAAATTCCCAAGGGAGTTTACTAGAAAAGTAGATGGCTACTCCTCTAACCTCAGAACCAGAAGATGCAAAAAAAGCTTTAGAAAAAATCTTAGGTATGAACAGGTTGGGGGAATTAGATTTCAAGTGCATCTCCTGTAAAAACAAGACTTGGGGATTAAATGAAGATAACCATCTGATGAGAGCGCCATATTTCCTTTTGTTTAATAATCCATTAGTATTGACTGGCAGGATCTTGCATTTACTGGTCTCCATAGTTAACCTTAGCTTGTGAATTTCCTATACTTTCCAAACGTTTTGCTCGTTCTCTTTTTCCTGCTGTGCCCTGCTTCCCACACCAAAAAAGAGATACCCACCCCTTGGAATGCGGGAATCCCCCCCCCACGCTACCCACATTTCACCCCTCTCCAAAAATTTCCTGGGTGTCATAGAATTAAACCCTCAGTTACCATACAAACCTCGTACCCCCCAAAACACTTCGAAAAAAATGAGAGGAAAGATGTATTTTCCTCTTTTTTTTAAAGTGTGTACCAACATCAATATGAAAGACATGAGGGGACCCCTTTATGATTTTACCAAAAGGCTACTCTAAATACAAGCCGATAGAATCAGTATTCTTAACTACAGTCGACAGTTGCCCGCCCGTCAAGGCATTGCCTTACCAGCCCAACTTGTATCTTGGGAAGGGCACCCTTAATTGCCATTGCTACAAAAAATGCCTCAATATATATCAATATTGACATATTAGACCCTTTTGAAATCTCTTTTCGTACACACCTGGGTCTATATACCATGTACAGAGAAATCCCTCTATGATTTACAGGAAAAAAAGGACACCCTGAATCATATCATTATTACTGGAGATTTTCTCCCATTTAATTGCTGGGGGATTGATGCCTGCGCACCTGGAGCTTTAAACAAATGCAGCATTTTTACAAATTCTTTTCTCCTGCGTGCTGCCACAGCGGTCATATCAGAGAATATACAGCACTTGGTAGTCTCGTTCACTAAAAACGGTCTCTGCTGGATAGCTTTTGACAAGATCCTGTCCTTTATTCGGAAATCCGCAAAATTCAGCAAAATAGTTCTTGGTATTGTGGAATTTGGAAAAGGTTGCGCTGGGACTCGATGAGCTCTTGTAATGGTAAGGTCGCCCTCAAACTTGGGAAGGACATGCTGTTTGATGAATGAATTAACCCATGGGAGGGGTTGGGAGCTTTCTATCCCCTCTGGAACTCCAACGATCCGGAGGTTGGACCTCTGCGAATGATTTTCAAGTTCTTCCAGTTTGTTCTTGAGGTAGTACTTCCTTTTGGCCACCACTTTACCTCTCCCATGGCCATGTTCATTTGATCCCCCAATACCGATATTCTGGCTTCTGCTTCCTGTAGCCTTACGGGGGAATTCCAGCATCACTTCTCCGATTTTCCCCAACCTCAGAAGCAGAGCAGCGATTTCCATTTGTAGCGTTTTTTTCATTTTGCGAACCTCTTCCAAGATTATATTTAGCATCTCCCTGATATCTAGCTGAAAGACGCCCACCAGTCCCCAAATTCGAATAAGGATTGTTCAAGTGGCCATCATCTACAAAGGTCTTGTAATCAGCCCTTAAATCCAAAAGGGCTGAACCAGATTCTGAGGGGGATTGTACCTGTAGTTGAGGTTGCGATTGAGGTAGGAGTTGAACCTGGGTGGGACTTAGCCTTGGTGTATATTCGAAGTGCTTGGGGGTATTGGGGGTACTGCTGATACTTGTGCTGGGATTGAGTTTTGCTGTGGATGCGGATTTCCCACGGTATCTAATTCCGGATTTTTTTGAGTTGTCATTACATCCTGGCTCTTAGGAGTCAGTTCTTCTTGCAATCACGTTGGAGCCAATTCTGGCCCCGGCGGAAGAGTATTAGATGATTTGGAGACTGAAGTTGTGGTTAATGGAGGGGATTGTGAGATCTGTAGGATGGATTTCTTTATAAACAGCAGATATTCCTTCACTCCTTTGTAGTTTTCCTGGGTCATCCTGCATCGGGTTGTCTTGGAAAGACGTTGAGACAATAGCCTCAGTCAGCTCCGGTGTAGTGCAAACCTGTTCAGGCATTGATTCAGGTAGCCCTTCACGTTGGGGGGAAACAATAATGGAGGGGGACTCATCTTCGGAATTCTCGGAGGTGCTCTTGAGATCGGCGAGCTATAATTATTTTCCTTATCTTTTTCTTTATTGACCCGAAGCGTGGCTTTTTTTTCGCCCGTGCCTGGGGAGTTTTACCTTTAAGGAGGGCCGCAGCTGCAACATCAGTTTTACTAGGCATACTAGCCATAACTGCATCTTCACTTGCTGCTTCCTCAAAGTGGCTTTTTGCTTCTTCTCTTTCTCCCTTAGCCACTGTTGTTTGAAGTCCTTTTGTTTCCCCTTTTTTCCCTCCCCCCCCAAAGAATGACTCCTTAGCACTGTATAATCAGGCTCCGCCCACGTTGGAGCTGTCCTCGCTGCTGCTGGGAAGCATGCACCCCCTCCACACCTCACCTCACCTCCAGAGCCTCCTGAGCGCTGTCCTCAGCGTCGCTCCTCTTTTGGTCGTTGAAAGACACTCCACTTCCACCTAACGCCAGCACAATCGTCCGGTGAACTTCCAACCGCGGACCTGCCGAAGGCGAGGTTCCAGTCGAGTCATGATCCCAGGGAGAAAAGAAACAGCAGAAATCCTCAGGCTCCCGGGTTTACACAGTCGCTATGCCGTGCGCCGGCTGGCGGTTTCGCAGTACACACCGATCGGCATGTTTGCGGAGGACGGGGCAGTGGTCACTCATGGCTATCCGGAGGTGTGGTCCTCCATAGCCGTCCCAATCCAGATGATGGCTAGTTTCTTGTATATTACTTTCAGACCAGTTAGAAAAACAAGCCCCTACCTGGTAGACCTAAAGCTCATTTCAAATGAGGTAAATCTGCTTTGACAGCCATTCTGAGAAATGTTCCTATTTTAAACATTCCTAAGGCTGCCACCTGGAGGTCAGTTTCACTAGACATTACAGTCTGGATTCAGATGTCCACTGATGTCACTGAGCATGTCATGAGTGATTTAATATGTGATGTTACCCGCAGTGCATTGCGGGGGCACGAGTTATAGTTGGGTCTACTAACTATAACGGCCGAATTTCTATGGTTTTGTACGAGTAAAATCTCCAACTAACTATAACGTCCCTGAAACCTATGGTTTTTTTCTGAATATACATATATATATATATATATATATATATATATATATATATATATATATATATATATATATATATTCACTGAAAAAACCATAGGTTATAGACCATATATAGTTAGGGATTAGCATTTAAAAAACCTTATTTTATTTGCACAAAACCATTGAAATTCCATATATAGTTAGTAGCACTAACTATATATCGCGGACCCGCAATCCACTGCTAATGATGTCACATATTACATCATTCATGACATGGTCAGTGACATCACTGATGACATCACTGATGACATCTCAAATGACATCACTGATGACATCACTGATTACAACACCCAGTGACTGTATGTTTCTGTAAAGTTAAAATATGTCTTACATATTGAAGAATGAGTGGATGTATAAGTGTCTGGATGAAGGATTCAGTAGGTGCATGACTGACTGTATGAGAGAATGATTAAATGTGTCTCACTGTGTGCATGGGTTAGTGATTAAAGTGTCTTAATTTGGCAATCATTATTTATGTTCTTCTGTAAACTGCTGCATGTTTAAATCAGTAGCTATATCAGTAACTATATGGGTTATTAAATGGTTGCCCAAGTATTTGTATGGGAGACTGAGTATGTGTGGGTGGCTGGAAGGTGTATAACTCTGTGCATAAGATGTGTGAGCAGTTGATTCCCTAGGTGTATGGGTTCAAAAGTGCATGTAGAAACTGGTGTATGGACAGTTGACTGTGTGCATGAGTATATTGGTGAGTGAATGGATATCTCAGTTCTACATGTCAAAGTAAGTACATATGTAAAACACACTCCATGTGAGAGTTGACATATATAAATAACTGAACATAAGAGCCAGTGAATGTGAGAGTGGCTGTATGAATCATTGTGAACTTGTATCAAGGATTGTATAAGAGAGTAAATATGTGTTAGTATATGTTTGAATAAGTAAGGTGTGTATAACTGTATAGTTGAGGAAATGGAGGTGTGATTGATTCTTTGCATGACTGACTAGGTGTGTGGGTAACTCCATGGATGTGTGACAGTCTGTGAGTGCCTGTTTACACTGAGTGTATCTAAGGTTATATTAGAGTCTGAAGATGTATTATCACATAAATGATATCATCAGTGATGTAATCAGTAATGTCAAATGAGATGTCAGTGATGTCATTTGAGATGTCATCAGTGATGTCATCAGTGATGTCATTTGAGATGTCATCAGTGATGTCATCAGTGATGTCACTGACCATGTCATGAATGATGTAATATGTGACATCATTAGCAGTGGATTGCGGGTCCGCGATATATAGTTAGTGCTACTAACTATATATGGAATTTCAATGGTTTTGTGCAAATAAAATAAGGTTTTTTAAATGCTACTCCCTAACTATATATGGTCTATAACCTATGGTTTTTTCAGTGAATTTTCAAGGTTTTGTAAATGCAAATTCCTAACTATATATGGTCTATAACCTATGGTTTTTTCTGTGAATTTCATTGGTTTTTTAAAAGCTGATATCTATAGCTGTAAAATATATTCTTTATTAAGTGACGTATCACGTAGCCCGTGAGACGCCTCATGATGCATCGCATAACCGTGACATATCGTCTCTGCAGCGCAAACCAAACCCAAAACGTAAGCGCGCCAAAACACGCTTAAAGATATATATATATTTTTTTAACCTTAATTAGACAAAATCCACACGTGCACATATCACAAACGTTCAAAAAACACAATATGTCGGACTCCCGTTACGCTGCCGGTTAGCTGCCCGGTTAACGTACCAGGAGGCACCTTTACCGCGAAAAATCGCATTTTTTTTTCACCCCCCAGGGAACTTTAATAGCCCCCTCATCAATCCTAGGGGTTCAGGAGGGGTCTGCCTTACCCCTTTCATTCATTTACACCTTTTTTCCACCTCTTGTCTCTCGATCCCACAGAGACAAGATGGCGGCCGCTCCAGACTGTTTACAATGATAACAGCCAATCAGCTTCTCCTCAGACTCCCGTTACACTGCCGGTTAGCTGCCCGGTTCGCGTACCAAGACGCGTCTCTACGGCGAAAAAATCGGAATTTTTTTTTTGGGGCCCAGCGTGGCTCTATAATATCCCCTCATCAATCCTAGGGGGTCAGAAGGGGTCTACCTTGCCCCTTTCCTTCATTTCCCCCTTTGTTTTGGCCTCCTCTTGTCTCTCGATCCTACGGAGAGACAAGATGGCGGCCGCTCCGAACTGTTTACAATGTTGACAGCCACTCGTCAGACTCCCGTTACACTGCCGGTTAGCTTCCCGGTTAGCTGCCCGGTTCGCGTACCAAGACGCGTCTCTACGGCAAAAAAAAATGGATTTTTTTTTTTTTTTTGGGCCCAGTGTGGCTCTATAATATCCCCTCATCAATCCTAGGGGGTCAGAAGGGGTCTACCTTGCCCCCTTTCCTTCATTTCCTCCTTTGTTTTGGCCTCCTCTTGTCTCTCGATCCTACCGAGAGACAAGATGGCGGCTGCACCGGACTGTTTAGAATGTTGACAGACACCGGAGAGCCAATCAGCTTCGCTTCGCAAAGTTCCGATAAGCGAAAAGTACGCGAACCGGATCGCTGCCCGGAGCGCTGTTACAGATATATATCTTGATTTAAACGTTAATTTCTCAAAATCCACTGAAGCACATATATTGAGACCTAGCAAAGGCACATCGGGCTAACAGTCCCTACAATTTTGCCAAGTTTCGTGCAAATCCATTCAGCCGTTCGAGCTAAAAGTGAGTCCAACCGCCCTATGGAAAACTCAATGTTAAAAACGCGTTTTGGGACCCCCCTTTTTTCTCAGCCCCCCCTTGACGAAACCCCCCCCAAATTTCCAGGAGCTGCTCAGAAACAAAATGTGCCATTTTCCTGAAAATTTCAGCCGATTCCGTCCACAAACGCCAAAGTTATTAGACATAGAATTTTCAGAAATCCCATAGGGAAAAAATCCTAACTATATATACCTACTGGCGACCGCCAGTAGGTAATATATATATATATATATATATTCACTGAAAAAAACATAGGTTATAGACCATATATAGTTAGGAATTAGCATTTACAAAACCTTAAAAATTCACTGAAAAAACCATTGGTTATAGACCATATATAGTTAGGAATTAGCATTTACAAAACCTTAATTTACTCGCACAAAACCATAGAAATTCGCATATATAGTTAGTTGCAATAACTATATATCGCGCACCCGCAATCCACTGCTGATGATGTCACATATTACATCATTCATGACATGGTCAGTGACATCACTGATGACATCACTGACATCTCAAATGTCATCAGTGATATCTCAAATGACATCACAGACAACATCACTGATGACATCAATCATGTGATAATACGATTAACCTCTTCAGACTCTAATATAACCTTAGATACACTCATAGTAAACAGACATTCACAGATTGTCACTCATCCATGGAGTTACTCATACACCTAGTCAGTCATGCAAAGAATCAATCACACCTCCATTTCATCAACTATACAGTTATACACACCTTACTTATTCAAACATATTCTAACACATATTTACTCTCTTATACAATCACTGATACAAGTTTTCAATGATCCATGCAGCCACTGACACATTCACTAGCTATTATAGTTATTTATATATGTCAACTCTCACATGTACTGTGTTTTACATATGTACTTACTTTGACATGTAGCACTGAGATATCCATTCACTCACCAATACACTCATGCACACAGTCAACCACCCAGACAGCTGTTTCCACATGCAGTTTTGAACCCATACATCTAGTGAATCAACCGCTCACACATCTATGCACAGTCACACACCTCCCAGACACCTACACACACACACTCGTTCTCCCATACAAATACTTGGGCAACCAATCAATAACCCATATAGTTACTCATATCGGTACTGATTAACACATGCAGCATCTTACACAACAACAGACATACTGATGCACACATTCAGACAGTTTAGTCACTAACCAATGCACTCAGTGAGACACATTTAATCACTCTCTCATACAGTCAGTCATGCACCTACTAAATCCTTCATCCAGACACTTATACATCCACTCATTCTTCAATATGTAAGACATATTTTAACTTTACAGAAACATACAGTCACTGGATGATGTCATCAGTGATGTCATCAGTGATGTCACTGACCATGTCATGAATGATGTAATATGTGACATCATCAGCAGTGGATTGCGGGTGCGCGATATATAGTTATTGCAACTAACTATATATGCGAATTTCTATGGTTTTGTGCGAGTAAATTAAGGTTTTGTAAATGCTAATTCCTAACTATATATGGTCTATAACCAATGGTTTTTTCAGTGAATTTTCAAGGTTTTGTAAATGCTAATTCCTAACTATATATGGTCTATAACCTATGGTTTGTTCAGTGAATTTCAATGGTTTTTTAATAGCAAATATCAAAAGCTGTCAAATGTCAAGTACGTGATAGGTAAAAACATTTTCGTGTTTATGCACGCTGATGTGCTTTGAACGCTGCCCCCCCCCCTCTTTTCTCTTAGGAGTACTCTCTCTTTGCAGATAGTGAAGGGTAGTTAACGCAGGCCTTTGCCCCCGTTGTAATCCGTCGTGCCTGCTTCTCTCTCTATTTGATTGATTGTTATCCAAGCATTTACTGTTTTAGAATTGGTTCTCTTTGGTTCATTCTCTATTTACAAACAAGCACAGAGTCGCAATACTCTGTTTAGTCTTTGCAAATAGTGAAAAATCATTTAAAAAAACAAAAGGAATCGAGCAAAATCAGTAGGCCACTAATGAGATCTCTTTTTGACCTCGCTAAAATAGAAACATTAAGAACAACCCCTCATGAGAAATACGAAACTAGTGAGATGAACTGAGCTCCACACCATGATGGCCGCAAGACAGCTCGGCTCCGCCACCTACCCCACCCAAAATAACGACAAACCCTATGCAAATATTATAAATATATACAACACACCAGCAAAGTAACAGGGTAAAACATTTTATTAAATAACTATTTACATAACTATTTTATACTTTTTGTTGCCCGATCCGGCTAGCTCAATCGATCGAGCATGAGACTCATGCACTCTGATCTCCTTGGCCTCAGTCAAGCATTAATAGTAAAATTTTCATACATGAGTGTACTTTTTGCCTTTTGGTGACTCTTCCATTCCGAACATTTTTCCACAATCCGTTTGACCTGAAACGATTACACAAATAAAACATTTGTGAGTTTCAAATTTCCGGAGAAGTATAATTCACCAATAGCTTTCTCTGTAGATCTTTTTCCATTAACAATCCCAGTTCCATCACCCGCCCAGGATATCACTACTGTTAGTTGTCATTGTTGCTTCTGTTTTATTAAAAAATGTTTTAAGGTGTTTACTGTTTTTGTTGCGATGTATATATTTATAAGTTATTAAAGTGTTATAATCCTACTAATTTTTTATCGATTATTGCTCTTTGAGATATTCCCTGTCTACAAACAGAGAAGAATAGGAATATTCTGTCTCCCTTTGCAGATAGTGAAGGATAGGTAATGCGGACTTTTGTCCCCCGTTGTAATCCGTCATGCCTGTTTTTCTCCCCACTGATTGATTGATTGGCTGAACATTTATTGTTCAAGGAATAGTTCTTTCGAGGTATTCTCTGTTTGCAAATAACGTGGAATAGAAATATTCTGTCTAGTCTTTGCAAGTAGTGAAGGGTGGGTAATGCGGACCTTTGTCCCCCGTTGTAATCTGTCATGCCCATCTACTCCCCACTGATTGAGAAACTAGTTCCACCCGGACCATTTATTAGATGTACATCATCTAGCTCAACCGGAGAGTACCCCTAATAAAGAAGACATATGTAAAATACGAAGTAAACACTGTATCCTGTTAAACAGAAACTTTAGCATGAAACACACGTGAAAAGGAAGGGAAAGAAATCGAACAAAATCAGTAGGCCACTGATGAGTTTTTGACTTCGCTAGAAATAAGAAACATGGAAGTGATGAAAGAAGCCAAGCTTGACGTTACGGCAGCCACGAGGTAGCTAGGCTCCGCCACCCCCCCACTGCTCCAAGCATGTCTGTCCCACCGCCCGCCACGCCCATTAACGGTAACATGAAATAGATACAAATCAGCAGATACCCACCCCCATTCCGGAAACTCCCGAAATGCAACAGGGCCACGGTTACGCCCATCCGGAAGATGAGGCCTCGACACGTGCAGGGCGGGGCCCGGCTAACCGCCATCAGCCGTGGGGTGGATGGCCCGAAATGTACTGGTCTTCCGTTTCCCTTCTTCTGCCGCCTTGCAGGCCACGGGGGGGGATGTCTTGCCTCTGCCGCCGACCCCCCCCCCTTATCGCCTGGTCCGGACATCACGGATATCAACGCCAGGTGTCGGCGTGGGGTGCGCTGGGAGGGAGAGGCGGCGCGAACGAGCCTCTCCCACCCCCATAGGTGGGGACCCATCAGCTGCACCCCCAACGCTCCACTCACCCAACAAAAGGGTCGTCGCGTAAGGTGCACCAGGAGAGGAGCCGAGGCCGACGGGATCTTCTTCTATGGCTGCGACAACACTGGAGGGGGATGTCTTGCACATGCCACCGACCCCCCCCCCCCCCTGGGCCTGGAGAGGAGCCGAGGCCGACGGGATCCCTCTTCTTTCTTCAATAATGTCTGCGACAACGGGGGGGGATGTCTTGCACATGCCACCGACCCCCCCCCCTTGGGCCAGGAGAGGAACCGAGGCCGACGGGATCCCTCTTCTATGGCTGCGACAACACTGGAGGGGGATGTCTTGCACCTGCCACCGACACCCCCCCCACCTGGGCCAGGAGAGGAACCGAGGTCTCATCCACTATTGCGAGGCAATGATGCTCCGCTCACCCAGCGGGGGTCTCGTCCACTGTTGCGGTGCAACGGCGCTTCTGAGTTCAGCCTGAAAATGAGTCCTGCGTCCAAAAACGTTCTCCTCGACTTTGAAGATTCTATAAGAGCCACGGGGGCCCCCGACCCCCGCAGACACCCCCGATGGGGAATGACGGCCATGTTCACCCACGGAACGACCACGACGTAGCCGCGGGACGTCGGCGCGCTCATGCCGGCGCCGGCCTCAGTCTTGAAATGACCAAAATCCTGCAAGACTACCAACTTGATCAGTTCCGGTGGGACACCAGTATGACCCGGTAGGAGAGATTGTTGCCTCCCACCCCACTTTCACTGATGGTTCATGTCGCCAGTCCCCTCTGCTACCCTTCAACGAAAACTTTTGGACTGCCGAAAGAGGTCCCGGTCCAACCACGAGTTGGTGGAGACATTTTGACTATACTTGGACCTTCCTGACCTCACCCAAAATGGCGCCGGTACAAATGAAACTGTCAACTCCTTGTTGTGCCCCGATTGCTCAGCCTTGATATCATAAGATATGTATGCAGTTTTTAGCACATGAATTGATATTAAGTTCTAATGCATCATTGATTACTGTATTTATTATTGAAGGTTCGAATTGTCGACACTTTTTGTACTTGCTCACAATGAATTATCAATATGATTTTGTTGCACTTGTCGCACTTTTCACTATGAAATCAACGACCACTGACTCTGTTATGTTTTCCACAAATAAATACCCCCCCCCCCCCCATTTACAGTACCAGCCTGCTCCGCGGCCAGCCCACGGGGTTGTAGGCCCGTATTTGGGCACCAACATTTTTATTAAAGGTTTTTGAAAAAGCAAACGTAGTTGTAACGCGTAGATTGGTAAGTTTCGAATAAATGGCCACTGTTTCCGATTTTTTTTTTTTTTTTAAAAAGCAGGTGCAATGAAGCAGCTCAATTATTTAAGGGTTAAAAAGTATAGTACGCAGAAACATTGAAAATATGAATGGTCCAGGTTTGTTGTATGTGTTTTTCATTTTTGTACAGCATAAATCAATCAATAAAGATCCTGGTATTTAGCCTCTACTTTATATGCTACCTGTATCAGGGAAGTTGTTTTAAATGCCCCTAAGCCACCCCGAAGGAATGTCACCTGGCCCCCCTAGTACGAACGAAAACGACCCCGTACCACTGTAGGTTATCTCTCTTCCTCAAAAATGACAAAAATTACTTTCTAGGACGTTTTGGACATTGATGATTTTCATATGATCTATTTATTAAAGTAATACTCATCTCTCCGCATGAAATTAATTTTCCACATGCTACACAAGTCAATCTCATCTTCCTAAAGTTCTTTTGCAGATTTGGGACTGTTTCCCTTGCCTCTGACTCACTTATTGCTAAGTCATTGGTGGATGTTTTTGCCGGTCGGTGGTTATCGACCAAATCTCGAAGTTGTGCTTTAGAATAATTAAGAGGGTGCCACCTCTCCATGTGCCGATGCATGGTATGATTACCATAGCTATATTTTTTTTCGGTCCCTCTCGAGACTTTTTTTTATCGCAGATGAGGCAGGTAACGAACATGGCATTAACTTTCATTTCATGAGAAGGAAAAGAAAAAAATTGCCAGATAAAATTCACTTTCACATGGGACGTTCTTGGCATTTCTTTCAGAAACTTTTACATCACTGTGTCATTTCTTTGTCTATCCTGGTTAAAGCAATGTCATGTTTAATATAAGCACTTCCACATAGGATTGGGTGCATTGTTATAAGGCATGCTTTAAAAGTGATTTAATGAAATGAGCAACATTTCACTGAGTGAGTTCAGCAACACTGATATATGAAAACATTGGTGGTAAATGATATTAAATGTTACATGGTGTTCTTTGCAGGAGTTTAAGTCCTTTGTTGCAGTGGCAATTCTGCCTCAGGATTAGGGGGCCGGGGGGCTGAGTGGTACTTGTATGATATGTAGAGTGAAATGACAAGCTCTCCTCATGAGAAATAAAACTCTGTTCTTGTGTTCCTGCTTCCAGCGCCCGTCTCTTTATTTGGTAACCGTTCAAGATGGGAACTAAGTGGCGTCTTGTGCCAGCAGCCTGGGCATCGGTTGTAATCTGGGCTGAATTTTACTCAGCACGGGGTGTGATTCTCAGGGAAGAGCAGCGCATATGGGAGGAGGTTTATGACCCATACATGAGAGAGAGAGCGTGGGTGACCATTGCATGGGGGAGATGCTTGCGAGGGTGGGGAGCCATGCTGAGGATCGGCGGCGTGCAGAGAGTGGGTCTGGTCAAGGCATCTAAAATGGCTGCCGTGCACGACAAAAGTGTGGCATTGGAAAAAAAGCAAGATGGCGCAGACAATGTTTATCAATACGGATTAATTTATAACAATTATTTTTAACAATATATTTACTCGCAGTGTCAAAATGGCGGTCAACACTTCCTGATTTCCTTCGAATCGAACGTCAACAGACGTCACGCAGCAAAAAAAAAAAAAAAACGCTCATGCGCAGCCGGTGGAAGACAAGTATCAACATATATGAACCTCCTCAACCACCCTCAGAAAACATAGGGGGTCAGGATACTTCTCCCGTACCCCCTTATACCCATTTCTCACATTGTTTTTCCTCCATCTTGTAATTTAATTAAATCTAAACACAAAATGTCGAATTCCCGTTTTGCTACCAGTTTGCGACCCGGTTCGCGAACCGGGAAGCGCTTCTACCGCGAAAAATTAATTTTTTTTTATTTGCCCCACGGGACCCTTTAATAACCCCAACATCATTCCTAGGGGGTCAAGAGGGGTCTACCTTGCCCCCTTTCATTAAATTCCCCCTTCGTTTTTCTCCTCTTCTTGTCTCTCGATCCTACCGAGAGACAAGATGGCGGCCGCACCGGACTGTTTAGAATGTTGACAGACACCGGAGAGCCAATCAGCTTCGCTTCGCAAAGCTCCGTTACGTGAAAAGTACGCGATCTGGAGCGCTATCCAGGACGCTGTCACAGATATATCTGTTTTTTAAAACGTTAATTTCTCAAAATCCACTGGAGCACATATATTGAGACCCAGCAAAGGCACATCGGGCTAACAGTCCCTACAATTTTGCCAAGTTTCGTGTAAATCCATTCAGCCGTTCGAGCTAAAAGTGAGGCCAAACGCCCTATGGAAAATTGAATGGGAAAAACGCGTTTTGGGACCCCCCTTTTTTCTCGGCCCCCTCCTTGACGAATTTTCAGGGGCTGCCCAGAAACAAAATGTGCCATTTTCCTGAAAATTTCAGCCGATTCCGTCCACAAACGCCAAAGTTATTAGACATAGAATTTTCAAAAGTTCCATAGAGAAAAAATCCTAACTATATATACCTACTGGCGACCGCCAGTAGGTAATATATATATATATATATATATATATATATATATATATATATATATATACACACACACACACACACACACACACACACACACACAGATGTATGTAAATTTTTTAAGTGCTCCAGGATATCCATGTATAGGAGTGACTATTCAGTGCTTATGGGTGGCTTATTGGTGAGGATTCCCTGGAAGAGGACTAACTTCAGAAATAAGACAGAAAGCACATCTTGTTGTTGTAAATACATAACGCTGGTTGTTACTACATGCAAGTACATGGTATTAACAGAGAATGCTAAGAGGATTACAGAACATAAAAAAATGCATTTAGAGCTATGATAATAACTATTCTCATAACATTAGAAGTCAACTGACTTGCAGAAGTGAATATATACATTTATCTTGAAACTACACCCTCTCTGTGATCACACAAGCACAGTCATTTTTTCTATTGTCACAAAAGAAATTGGAGCGCATCTGCTCTGTTCATAATGCTCTGGTATCCTCATACTGAATGGGCATTGTTGAACACCGGTGTGACCTGAGGCAAATGAATAATGTACTGCAATTATGTAAAGGTGGTGCCCACGGGGGAAGTGCAACCCTTGACTTCCACAGGAAAAGAGTCAGAACAGAGTTAGAAAATACCTCTCACATGAGAGTTCTACAATTATGCATTTAGTGCAGTGTTGAAAGAAGGAGCTTATTTTCTGAAGGTTTAGGCATCCAGCACTGCAACAGTTTTTTTTACAGTCTTTGTGAGTTTTATTTGGTAATTCCTTAAAATCAGCACTTCATTTGGTTAATGACACAGCATGTTGGCCTTGTCTAAACTCTAGTCTAGGGTGCTTGATATATTTGATGTTTTGCAGCAAAATAACGGATGAACCATTTGTTGCATGTTTTCGCTCCCTAAAGGTATCTTGCACTAACCTGTGTTGTTACAACATTGGCCCTGTTACAATATGGGGTTCTAATGCTATGGGTGCTCTGCTACAATATGAGGGTTATAACCCTATTCAAAAAGTGATTGTACAAGTGACACTTGACCTGGTAGAAATTGTGTGATTTCGCCGTTATCGCTGGGTGTGCAATAAAGTGTAACTACACATGTCATTTAAACCCAAAATAGGTCATTCCTACTTTTTCATTACAGTTTGATTAATACCCATCTGGAAGTTATTTTACCTACCTGAAATTGGATTTCCACTTGTTAGTGCTATCTCTTGCCATAATTGTTGGTTTGGTATGTAACATAACCAATCAAATCTATTTGATCTGATTACAAAATGCATTGAAATGGACACAATTATTGGTGTTATAACCAAAGGCGACACCTAGGGGGTAGGGCAGGTGACCTTCTTGATGACCCCAAGATCCTCTAGCGCCTGTAATTCTCATTTGACCTGAGGCCTCAGATGGAAGAGGAACATTCTAAGTCTCAGGGCTGTGGGCTTGAAGGAGGTGTCAATGTGGAGTTTTAACTGTTTGTGCTTTAAATTGTGTAGCTCTTTGAACAGTTGCAGAAACTCTGCTAGGATGGAGTCATCATGGGATTCATGAATTAGGTTCACAAATAACACCAACTCAAGTCTTCAGAGGTGTCGCAGCTTAACAGCGTGCCTTTCTTTCCCTCAGTGACATGGAACTTCTCTCAGGTTGTCTGTCTGTCACTGGTCACATCCACTTCGATTACTCCTTGCAGTGGCAGGGGTTCTGTCCCCCGTGTGTATAGATCTTTGCTTTGATATGAGTGAGGAGCTCATACTGCTCAGAGTCAATCACCTTCACTGACACCCCTGTGTCTCTGAGGGCTCTCACAGTCATGTTCACAACCTTGACAGTATACATAGAGGTGGCCGCAGCCTGCGATCCGTGCAGCCAGCAAACAATACTACAAATACATCTTCCTCTTCATCGTCCACGTTGACCCCGGATGCATCCATCGTTAGGTGCTTGAGGGATGCCGATGCCTTACGTGGGTTGCCAAATGAAACCTTCAGCTGCTGCATACCATGGCAAAATGGGTTGGCTTCCCACATTTAGAGCACATCTTGCCCTTCTCAAAGCACACACCTGGCATGAAATGTTCTAGCCTACAGTTGCCGCAGGGCCCACCGGAGGGCTGTCACTGTGGCGGGTGTGTTTGGCATGTATGGACATGGCATGGATGGGTGTTTGTTGGGAGCTGCTTCCATTTCTTCATCTCTCGAGTTTGACAATTCGTGTGACCGAGCTAGTATGACAATCTCATACAGGGATATTCCTAGTTTTCTTAAAATTAGCCCGCGAACATTGCAGACCAACACGCTTGGATGAGCTGCACTCGTATCTCTTCCCGTTGATCATGGAAGGTCCACATGCTTGCCAACTTCACAAGCCATGCATAGAACATGTCCAGTGACTCTGTGTAAGACTGCGTGGCTTGGCGCAGCTTGAAGTGTCGCAGTCCGGGTTGAGGGCTCTTTCCGATGTGTCGAAGTAGTCATCGCCCATATCAGGCATCATTTTGAAAAGTTCATATAGTTCAGTGCCCCAACAATGCTTGAGAAGGGAGCTCTTGAGGGCGCCATCCGTCTCTCTTGTGCCTCAGAAATAGTGATTGAGGTATCCTGTCCTTGACCACCACAGGAGGGCAGCAGTTACAGGGTCCACTAGCTCACTGAATGCAGGGAGTGGCATTACTGCTGCAGGGTTATGGTGCCGGGAGACCTTGGGGGGGGGGTGTCTCTCGGAGAAACAACTGCTCATGCCTGCTGCTGAACACGCGTGATCAACTTGGCTAGTGACTGGGTGCACTGTACTTATGGTGTCTTATGTTGTCCTTATCCCTGTATGTTGACTCACTGTGCCTTTGTTATATGTATTATAGTGTCATTATTTTCTGCCTATTTTTTCCAGAATAGTCCTCTTCTTGTGTTTGTGGGTGCACAGCTGTGCTCTACCGAGGAGCATCTGTTGTTGGCTAATCAATGCAGGGCCTGGAGCACTCACATGGTTGAGCCTTGCAATGGGGAGTGCCTTTCGGTGCTCAACTCACCTCTGTAGGCAGATGGAGGAAGACTTGTGTGCCGGGCCCCACTCAGACTATTGCTCGGCCGTGCAGTAGTCCATGATGTCAAGACTGCACGCAGCTGATGGGTGGTGTGCCCGGGAAGGCAGTGCAATGGTGAGCTGGAGCGCAGACTGGCACCTACCGCTGCTACTGATGGCTGTGAAGCTGCCGGACTGGGTGCATGGTGCCTCAGGATGCCAGGTAAGCCTGCTGGTTGTGTTGATTGGGCTGGATTGCCCCAAATTGGGCATGTGAGGCGAAGGCTGCAGTCGCAGGCGAGCCATGCTCTGAGACCATCGCGGAGGCAGCATGGGACATGACCGGCCTCGTTGCCAATGTGGCTCGGGAGGTGTTGCTCTGCCCTTGCTAAGGCCTTACCAGCCTAGGAGCTGAAAAAACATACACACACACTGTAATTCACAGATGGCAAAGACCCTGTGCAGTCTTATGCCCGTTTACTTATCTCTTGGGCCACAACTAGCCCAGGGAGTGATACAGGTGGCAACATATTATTACTCAATGTTATTATCATTTAATTTTGAGGGCGGGGTATTGCAGAGCTGCTCTCATGACAGAAGAGCAGGGGGAGGAGTGTTGTGCACTCTGAAAGCGCTCATGAATTTTCCTACCACACAGTGTTCCTCTAGGTCTCTTGATAAAAAGGGTACCTCACTTGTGCAGATGGGCCAAGTACGCGTGCCAGGTAAGGACCCAAAATGTATTGTGAAGACATCAAAATTTTCTATCACAAAATGACCTGCATCTGCAATGCAAGGGAGTCACCTGCAATTTTGGTGCCGGGTTCCGCTGCCATCTGAGCAAACCTACCAAACCCAGACATTTCTGAAAAGTAGACAACGGGGGAAGTCCAGAGATGTATAGCTTAAATAGCTTCCTCCCAGTATCCCCTTGTTAAGTTGTGGGATCATGGTGCCGACACAAATTTACTACCACCCAGCATTCCCCCAGGACTCCCACTAAGAAGCATTGGAATAGCCAATAGGTCTCGCCTTTGGGACCTTTTAGTTGTTTAGCTAGAGCTATTGGCTATGCCAATGTGTTATTGTTTGTTCATTTAAGTTATGTAATTTGTTGTGAGAGAGCATATATTTTTTTAATGGACTGTGTTGGTAAATAGTTTAACTTTTATTCACTTGCGCTTGCATTTTCATGTTTAAATAATGCATTGTGTATTTATTTATATTTTTTAATCTTGATCAGTGGCACAGACAGACCATCAATGCAGACAGATCGACTTTCAGAGAGGTAGAGAGGTCACCACATGGCTACGAGGCCATAAACTGGAATTTTATGGACAAGTAATGGGAAAGGAGGCAGGGAGCAGAATGTGGTAGGTCACAAAGGGGGGGTGTAAAAGCACTAGTTTGTTAAATAAAACAACAGCGGGAGGGGGTGGGGGGTAAGTGAAGACAGCTGCAGATGCACTGTTATCGAATGGTTGCTACGTGTCCCTGTATTGCAAGTAGTGCTCATGAAAAGGGCTTCAGTCCCTTTGTGTCAAGTGTGTGCTACATGAATGTGCGATAAACAGAAATAAATAAAGGGCAGCCCAGTGCTGGATCCCTGTGTAATGTAAGTGGTGCTCATGCAAAGCACTTCATTCCCTTCCTGGTGAGTTGGCGCTATAAGAATGCGCGATAAATTGAAATAAATAAAGGGCAGTGCGGCGCTGGATCCCTGTGTAATGATAAATAGCAATCTAAGCCACCATACATGAGAAATAATCACATCACCTATACAAGATTATTAACCTAGATGCAGACTTGCCAAATAAATAAGTGTGGACGCTAAAGTGAAAGCAGACCGCACTGTAAATTATATAAATACATTACTAACAGTAGCAGTCGGTGGTGGGAGAGCTGCTGGGCGGTGACGTGGGGTGGGGGAGGGGGACCCTGCCCCGCCACCACCCCACGTCACCACCCGGCAGCACTCCTACCACCAACCGTTGCTGATTACTAATAACAATATAAAAGCAGGCAGTGTACTGCGATGTGCGTGGAAGAGGGGAAGATCATCAAGTAAAAGGTCCAGTCCTAATTAGAGGTTACAATTGCAGACAAGGTGGTGCCAAGGAGGGACTACTAAGCCTATTCAGGAATGAATAACAATGATTTTGAAAGTACAGTAACAGGAGCCAATTTAAAGATGGGTGGGGCTGCTATTTCATACCTCAATATCGCATGCCTCACAGAGCAGCGCATGCGGTGCCCTGGCTCCACCTAAAAATGCCATCTCACTTGTGTGGGTGGGCCAAGTACCCGCAGCAGGGAAGGGCCCAAATCTTAATGTGAAGACATCAAAATTATCTATCACCAAACAGGAAGTCTAGGGAGGTATGGCTTGTGTGGACCTGCCAAAGTTTTCCTACCCAGAATTCCCTGCAAACCTTATATTTAGTTAAAAAAATATATATTCCTCACCTTTCTATCTGGGATCTCTGCGCTAGCACAAATGTTCTACTACTCAGCGTTCCCCTCATTCTTTAGAGTCTAATTATACCTCACTAGGGTGGGTGGGCCAAGGGCCTGCAACAGGAAGGAAGGCGACGGTCAGGGGATGAACCAAGGCCGATCTCCTCAATAGCTGAACAGAGCAGCTCCACTGGTTAGGAAGATGGGAGAATCCTGAAGGAGAAAACGCCCGGCCTTTTTTTACACTATTTAATCCATGCCAGGGCATCGTTATCCTATTTACGGCAGGGGCCTGGATGGGGTAGGTGCACCAGTACCGGTACTCAATGTATACTCCCGATTAGGTATGGGCGTCCATTGTCTCCAGTCAGTGGAGTTTTTTCCCCGAAAGTGATGGGTTTTCTCAGGAGTGGCCTCTACCATATCAGTGTTAAATGGCCAGATTCTCCTTCGAACCTGCTTGGCAGATCTAAAACAGTGAAGGTCTCTCCTGTTAATTGTGTGCATTGCTGGTAGGATGTGCATTGTTGGGCTGTGCGAGTCCTTGATGCCAGGACCTTGCCTTCCAAGAGTCCTAACTAAACTCTTCCTTACATAATCCTACCAGGACTGTGTCTGACCTCAAAATGGCGTCTGGAATTCATTCGGACCATGGTTTCTCCCCCCACCCAAATCTGACAATCTCTGAGTACTCCTGATCTCCACACTGACAGCGGAGTTCGAGCACTATGTCCGACGCCCGGTGCAGCTGCTCTGTTCAGCTATTGAGAATATCGGCCTTGGTTCATCCCCTGACCGTCACCTACCCAGCCGGACTTTGGGCACAGTTTTTCTTCCCGTCTCCCTGTCTCGCCCTCCCCCCCCATCATATTTCTGTAACTATTCCTTTTCCTTGTCTCCTATCTATATATCTGTTCCCATTTAGCACACTTTCTCTCATTGTCTACTTCCTTTGCTCCTATCCCCTCTCACCTGAATCTTTCCCTTTGCCCGCTACACCACCTAGCCCCCCTGTCCTTTTGTACCCTTTAACTAAGCACTCCTTCTCCCCTTGTTGGGGAAAGATCCAATATTTATACTCTGGAGTCTCAGCAAACCCACTGAAAGAGTCCACTGCGCCAAGGGAGCCACTCGCAGCTGAGGTATGGTATGGCACCCCTGGCCAAAGCACTCCCTCTCCCCTTTTTGGGGAAGGATCCAGTATGTAAGCATTGGAGTCTAAGAGACCCCTCTGAGAGAGTCCACTGCATTTAGGGAGCCTCTTGCAACAGAGATGGGGAAATTATACCATTTCCCCTGGGATCACAGTTTACCGGACTTTGGACGCAGCTCTGACTCGTCTACCGGTTTGTGTCCCCGTCACCCTCCCCACCCCTCTTTCCATGCTGTGTTTTATCACCCTCCCATCCTCTTCCCCTTCTCCATTCTCTCTACTTCCCCTGCTCTTACCCCCTTCTCTCCTGAATATCTCCCCTTGCCTGCTTTTTTCCCTTACATATATATCCATTTGTTTGTCTCAACCTTACTTGTCACTATGT
This sequence comes from Lissotriton vulgaris, assembly GCF_964263255.1. NCBI lineage: Eukaryota > Metazoa > Chordata > Amphibia > Caudata > Salamandridae > Lissotriton > Lissotriton vulgaris. The sequence goes on from NC_141690.1 coordinate 86,381,626, forward strand.
TGCCAGGCTCTAATAACTGTGTAAACTTTTGTAACGATGTAACTTGCAATTTATGGTCTGATACTCATGTAAAGCGCTCTGATATCTCCGGGTCTTGCCAGCGCTATATAAAACTTTAAAAATAAATAAATAAATAAATAAATAAAAATAAAGGGATCGAGGTATAGCACAGCGAACTCTAATGCTATATTTTTTATACATTTTTAGCCGATTCTGCATTGGACACCCACACAAGTAAGGAATAATTTTTATCAGAAGACCAAGGAAAACACTGGGTGGTAGGACGTTTATGCCGACGCCATGATCCCCCGCAGAACCCTAAAGAAAATGTGATTTGTTTAGCTAAATTTGAGGTTTGCAGGAGATTCTGGATAGGAAAACGTTGGGAGATCCAATCCATGTAAGTCACACTTCCCTGGACTCCCCCAGGTGTCTCGTTGTCAGAAATGTGTGGATTTGGTTGGTTTCCCTAGATAGCCGATGAGCCCGGGCCCAAAAACGCAGGTGGCCACCTTGCAAAAGCAGGTCATTTTGTGATAGATAATTTTGATGTTCCCACAATAAACTTTGGGCCCTTGCCTGCCGGGGGTACTTGGCCCACCCACACAAGTGAGGTGAAGTGAAGTGAAGTGAAGTGAAGGGGTTTTGTAGAGCGCGACTGCTGCCCGCAGGCGTCCAAGTGCTATAATGGAAAGAAGACGGTTCTGAGGATGGGGGGGAGCAGGGGGGATTAGTTTCTAAATAAGAGTGTTTTGAGTTCTTTGCGGAAGTGTAGAAGGGTGGGGTTGGCTCTGAGTGGAAAGGGGAGCGAGTTCCAGAGTTTGGCAGCGTTCAGAGAAAAGGACCTGCCTCCTGCTCTAGCTCTTTTGATTCTGGGGACTACGGCGAGAAGTGCATTCGTGGAGCGCAGGATTTTTCCAGGGCAGTAGGGGGAAAGAAGTGAATGATTGATTTTCGGACTTGCTCTATGAAATGCTTGATGCGAAATACAGAGCGCCTTGAATTTTATTCTCTCTCTGACTGGGAGCCAGTGAAGAGCTCTGATCCCTGCCTTGACTGACTCTCTGCGAGGAATCTGTAAGAGAGTGCGGGCGGCACAATTCTGTGTTCTTTGCAGTTTTTCCAGCACATACTCTGGGGCTCCTAGGTATAGAGCATTATTGAAGTCCAGCCTAGATTGTACAAGGCCCTGAATGACCACTTGCCTGGCTTCGAAAGGTAGTAGTGGAAGAATTTTTTTCAACATTCGGATAATTCCGAAGCAGGTTGCAGCTGTTTTGGTTGCTTGGGTGTTTAAAGTGAGTTTGTTATCTAGCCAAACTCCTAGGCTTTTTATATTTTCCTTAGGAGTTGGCATAGGTCCCATGCTTGGGGGCCACAGCTGGTGATAGGTTGTGGGGGGGGGGAAGGACCGAGGATCATAATCTCGGTCTTATCACTGTTAAGTTTTAAGGATGACATTGTCATCCATCTTTTGACTTCCTCCATACATGCTGCCAGATTGGGTTGGGGGGACACGCTGCCTTTCTGTGCCAGGGAAACCACCAGCTGGGTGTCGTCCGCATACGATATGATTTTGATACCGTATTTTTGGACGACACCCGCCAGTGGCCTCATGTACACGTTAAACAGCGTGGGGCTCAGTGAGGAACCCTGAGGCACACCGCAGTCCAAAGGTTGTTTATTGGAGTAGGAGTCGCCATCAAAGACCTGGAAGGTTCTGTTGCTGAGAAACAAACTCAGCCAGTTTAGGGCGATTCCTGAAATGCCGAGATCAGAGAGTCGAGCTAATAGAGTTTTGTGGCATACCGTGTCGAAAGCTGCGCTTAGATCGAGGAGGACCACTGCCACTGTCCCTCCTCGATCCAAGATCTTCCTAGCTTCTTCTGTGACGGCTAACAGCGCCGTCTCAGTGCCATGTCTGGGGCGGAACCCTGTTTGGGAGGCGTCCAGTAGGAGGTTCTCCTCGAGGTAGTTAGTGAGATGGCGGTTGACATGTTTCTCCAGGATTTTGCTTGCCCATGGTAACAGAGAGATTGGGCGGTAGTTATTAGGATCTACTGGGTTGAGATTAGGCTTTTTTAATAGTGCTTTCACCATTGCTTGTTTCCAGGTGTGGGGAACCACCCCTGAAGAAATTGAGCTGTTGAGTAGATCCAGGAGAGCAGGAAGAATGAGTGGGTTGACCATATTCATCATCTTAGGGGGTGCGGGGTTGAGGGGGGAGCCAGATTTTACCTGAAGTGCCAGTGATTTGAGTGATTCCAGATCTAATAATGGGAAGTCATTCAAGAGGGTTTGCGCAAGATGTTCAGTCGCGCATATGGATTGTGAAGAAACAGTTTCTGGGTTGGGGGTTTGTGAATGAGGAGTAAATTTTATTTATTTTTTGGAAAAATAATTCAGCTAATTCGTTGCAGCGAGAGATGGGATCAAGGATTGTGATTGTAGGAGGGGGAATTTTGGAAAGGGTTTTAACTACCTGATAAATTTCTTTGGGTTTTGACCTGGCTGCCATGATTTTCTCATTGTAGTAGATAGATTGAGAGGCGTTTATTTCCATTTTGTAGAGTCTGATATTTTCTCTACACCTGTCATTGTCAGGTAGGGCGTATCCCAAACGCCACTTCCTCTCCATTTTTCTGCACTGTCGTTTTAGCTCCCTAAGTTTGTCCGTGTACCAAGGGGCGGTTTCTCGGGTTCTTTTTAGTTTGTTTTTTCTTGCGGGGAGAATGATATCGATGGAGTCCTCTAGCCATTTATTAAAAGTTATGCTATTTTGTTCCGGGTTATTGGAGAGGGTAGGTTTAGATTTAGCGAGAAGGCCAGACCAGGCTTCTAGCGGAAGTTTCGACCACTTTCTCATCTTCCGAGTTATGGGAGGGGGGGTGGGGTGGCGTTTTCTATAGACCAGTTTAGGTGGATTAGATGGTGATCCGTCCAGGGTAGGGGGGTAATGGAGCCGACCGATAGTGTGGGGCAGTTGGTAAAGACAGGGTCGAGTAGGTGACCTTTGTCATGGGTGGGCGCTTTTACCAATTGTAGTAGCTAAACTGGAGGTGAGCTCGCTGGCGGTGTTATCGGTGCTGACATCAAAATGAATATTGAGGTCGCCCAGCAGCGTGTAGTTTGAAGAGGACATGGCGGTTTCTGCAGCGAGCGAAGGTAAGGAGGAGGGAAAGTTGTGCAACAAGCCTGGGGGGCGGTAGATTAGCGCCCCTGTAAGGGAATCGTTAGGAGTGAGCTTGAGGCAGAAGGATAGGCTTTCACAGTCCGGGATAGGGTCGCTAGTGCAATAGCAGTGATAAATGGACTTATAAATAATGGCGAGGCCTCCTCCTTTCCCGTCTGGGCGGTCCCAGCGTTCGATGTGATATTCCGATGGCAAGGTTTGAATTATATCTGGGTCACAGTCTGGGGTTAACCATGTTTCGGTTAGAAAGAGGACATCAGGGGATAGTTCGTCTAAAAGAAGAGAGATTTCTGTTTTGTGTTTCGGCATAGACCTGCAGTTTAAAAGCAGCAGGGTGAAGTTTTTCTGTGACTGCTTGGGATGAGACGTTTTTAGGTCCGCGTTGCCAAGTTGACAGAAGGTTGGAAGGTTAATGGGGTGATGTTGGTGGAGGCAGTTATCCTTCAGGGGTGGTCTCAGTGAGAGAAGGGTGGCAGAGTTATATTGCGTCCTGTGGGGAGGATCAGGGGAGGTGGCCCCTGTCCCCGGCCGGACGCGGACGGGCGCAGACGGGCTTGCCGTAGGCGCGCCTTCGGCGCGCAAACGGCGCTCCCGCTGCGCTCGTCCGCTGCGCTTCCGGTAAATGCACATTTTATTGCTAAAGGGGAGGGGCGTGGCCTCGAGGGGGCATGACCAGGGTGCACGCCTGCGATGGCGGCAGCTCGGGTTTGTTTTCCTATAATTTGCTACAGCGTTAATATCGGCTGTGCGGGTAAGTGAAGTTCGGGCTTCTGCCCCACAAATGCTTTAAGTGATGAGAGTTGTTTTTAAAAACATATAAACAAGTGACAATTCAATTTTTACAAAAAGCGCGAGGTTTCCTGCTCCCGGCTTCCGCCTCAGGAGTGAGTCTATTCCGCTTAGGTGCTCGTAATCAGCAGCCTTTTAACTGGGCGGGAGGGGGCGTGGCCTCGAGGGGGCGTGGCCAGGGTGCACGCCTGCGATGGCGGTAGCTCGGGTTTGTTTTCCTATAATTCGCTACAGCGTTAATATCGGCTGTGCGGGTAAGTGAAGTTCGGGCTTCTGCCCCACAAATGCTTTAAGTGATGAGAGTTGTTTTTAAAAACATATAAACAAGTGACAATTCAATTTTTACAAAAAGCGCGAGGTTTCCTGCTCCCGGCTTCCGCCTCAGGAGTGAGTCTATTCCGCTTAGGTGCTCGTAATCAGCAGCCTTTTAACTGGGCGGGAGGGGGCGTGGCCTCGAGGGGGCGTGGCCAGGGTGCACACCTGCGATGGCGGCAGCTCGGGTTTGTTTTCCTATAATTCGCTACAGCGTTAATATCGGCTGTGCGGGTAAGTGAAGTTCGGGCTTCTGCCCCACAAATGCTTTAAGTGATGAGAGTTGTTTTTAAAAACATATAAACAAGTGACAATTCAATTTTTACAAAAAGCGCGAGGTTTCCTGCTCCCGGCTTCCACCTCAGGAGTGAGTTTATTCCGCTTAGGTGCTCGTAATCAGCAGCCTTTTAACTGGGCGGGAGGGGGCGTGGCCAGGGTGCACGCCTGCGATGGCGGCAGCTCGGGTTTGTTTTCCTATAATTCGCTACAGCGTTAATATCGGCTGTGCGGGTAAGTGAAGTTCGGGCTTCTGCCCCACAAATGCTTTAAGTGAGGAGAGTTGCTTTTAAAAACATATAAACAAGTGACAATTACATTTTTACAAAAAGCACGAGGTTTCCTGCTCCCGGCTTCCGCCTCAGGAGTGAGTCTATTCCGCTTAGGTGCTCGTAATCAGCAGCCTTTTAACTGGGCGGGAGGGGGCGTGGCCTCGAGGGGGCGTGGCCAGGGTGCACGCCTGCGATGGCGGCAGCTCGGGTTTGTTTTCCTATAATTCGCTACAGCGTTAATATCGGCTGTGCGGGTAAGTGAAGTTCGGGCTTCTGCCCCACATATGCTTTAAGTGATGAGAGTTGTTTTTAAAAACAAGGTACCATTTTTATTGGTAGACCTAGGCTAATGCTGTATGGTAGGAAACATGTTCCAGCCCGGTGATCCTACAATTTTCCCAAGCAGAAATGTGCCATTTGTTTTATTTTATTTCAACTAAATTTGAGGGGATTCTGAGTAGGAAAACTTTGGGGGATCCATGCAAGTCCACCTCCCTGGAGTCCTCCGGGTGTCTAGTTTTCAGAAATGTCTGGGATTGGCAGGTTTCCATAGATAGCCGCCGAGCCTGGGATGAAAAACGCAGTTGGCTCCCTCGCAAAAAAAGGTATTTTTGTAATTGATAATTGTGAAGTCTTCACAATATGTTTTGAGCTGTTTCACATCACAGGCACTGGGCCTAACCACACAATTGAGGTATCATTATTATCTGGAGAATTGCGGTAATGCTGGGTTGGTGGAAGTTTGTGGCTCCCATTAGATTCCAGAACTTTCCATCACAGAAATGGGTGGAAAACGTAAGTTTTTTTAATGAAGTTTGAGGTTTGCTAGAGATTCTGGGTAACAGAACCTGGTAAGAGGCACACAAGTCACCCCATCCTGGATTCCCCTGGGTGTCTAGTTTTACAAAATGTACATGGTTGCTAGGTTTCCCTAGGTGCCAGCTGAGCTAGTGCCTAAAATCCACAGATAGGCACATTGCCAAAAAAGGGTCAGTTTTCAAGTGGAAATGTGTCCCTGTCGCATTTTGGGCCATTACCTGTCATGTGTTCTAGGCCTACCCACACAAGTGAGGCACTATTTTTATTGGTTGACTTGGGGGAATGCTGGGTGTGTGGAAGTTAGTAGCTCCATGCAGATTCCAGAACTTTCTATCACAGAAATGTGAGGAAAATGTGTTTTTGTGGACAAAGTTTGAGGTTTGCAAGGGATTCTGGGTAACAGAACCTGTTGAGAGTCCCATCAGTCACCCCATCCTGGAATCCTCCGGGTGTTTAGTTTTTAAAAATGCACAGGTTTGATAGGTTTCCCTAGATGCCGGCTGAGCTAGGGTACCAAATCCAAAGCTAGGCACATTGCAAAAAAGGGCTGTTTCCTGTCACGGGCACGAGACCTACCCACACACGTTAGGTACTATTTTTATGCTGGGTGGGCGGAAGTCTGTGCCTCCCTCTAGATTCCAGAACATTCCATCACAGAAATTTGAGGAAAATACTTATATATATTTATTTATTTTCCCAAACTTTGGGATTTGCAAGGGATTCTGGGTAACAGAACCTGGTAAGAGCCACACAAGTCACCACATTCTGGCTTCCCCTAGAGATCTAGTTTTCATAAATGGATAGTTTGGCTAGGTTTTCCTAGGCACCGGCAGAGCTAGCATCCCAAATTCAGAGCTCAGCACATTGCGAAAAAAGTGTAGTTTTTCACTGGAAAAATGTGATGTGTCCATGATGCGTTTTGGTCTGTTTCCTGTCGCGGGTACTAGGCCTACCCGCACAAGTGAGGTACCATTTTTTGGGGGGGACTTGGAGGAATGCTGGGTGGGTGGAAGTTTGAGGGTCCATGCAGATTCCAGAACTTTGTATAACAGAAATGTGAGGAAAGTGTGTTTTTGTGGACAAAGTTTGAGGTTTGCAAGGGATTCTGGGTAACAGAACCTGCTGAGAGGCACTCAAGTCTCCCCATCCTAGATTCCCTTGGGTGTCTGTTTTTTTAAAAGTGTACAGGTTTCGAGGTTTCCCTAGGTGCAAGCTGAGCTAGTGTCCCAAATCCACAGCTAGGCACTTTGCAGAAAAAGGGTCAGTTTTCTGTGGAAAATTTTGATGTGTCCACATTGCGTTTTGGGACATTTCCTGTCACAGGCACTAATAAGTGAGTTACCATTTTTACCGCAAGACTTAATGGAATTCTGGGTGAGTGAAAGTTTGAGGCTGCCTCCAGATTCCAGAACTTTCCATCACAGAAATATGAGAAAAATATTTTTTTTTTTACAAAGTTTGAAATTTGCAAGGGATTCTGGGTAACATAACCTAGTGAGAGCCACACAAAACGCCCCATCCTGTATTTCCCTTAATGTCTAGTTTTCAAAAATGAGTAGGTTTGCTAGGTTTCCTTAGGTGCCAGCTGAGCTAGGGTCCAAAATCCACAGCTAGACACATTGCAATAAAAGTGTCAGTTTTCAGTGAACAATTGTGATTTGGGCCGTTAACTTGTCACAGACACTGGGCCTACCCACACAAGTGAGGTACCATCTTTATCAGGAGACTTAGGGCAACACTGAACAGTAGAAGAAGTGTTATAGCCAATTGGCTTTCTTTGCATTTCTGCCTTCCAAATGTAGGACAGTGTGTAAAAAATAAGTAATTGTGAAAAATGTCCTCCAATTCACATGCTTGTATAGGTACCTACAATTTCAGAGCTGTGCAAATAACCACTGTTTCTAACCTCTATATTTAGTTTCCACTTTGGAAATATAAAGGTTTCCTTTATACCTATTTCCACTCCTCAAATGTTACCAAATGAATTGCTACATACCCGGTACACAATGAGAAACCATTGCAAGATGCAGTTCAGTTATTGGCTCCGGGTTCCTCGGGTTCTTGGTGAACCTACAAGTCCTGTATAACCCAACAATCAGAAGGTCCAGCAGATGGTAAATTGCTTTAAAAAATGTGTGATACTCAGCAGAAGTTACAGGTTAAAATGTGGGCAAAAATTACTGTTTTTATTTCAACGCAATTTCAATATTTTTTATTTTCAACGTTGAGTTTCTATTAAAAAACCTTGAAGGGTCTACACAAATGAATTATTGCTGAATTTATAATGTTGTCTACGTTTTGGAAATAGAACGTTTTCTGAGATCCATTATTGCTTAAACACCCATTTCTAAGACTAACTGGAAGAAGGTTGAAAGCACAAAAAAATGGAAAAATGGGTTATGTCCCTGTAAAAAGCCAAAACTGTGAAGAAAATGTTGGTGTTCTGACAAATGTCTACCTGTTCCTCAAAGCTGGGAAGATGGTGATTTGAGCACCACAAACCCTTTGTTGATACCTTTTGCAGGTAAAAAAACCCAGATGTTTTCTTCTGCAGCACTTTTTTTTGCAATGTTTCTGAAAAAATCTCAAATTAGCTGTATTTTGGCCAATTTCATAGTCCCCTCAAGGGGAATCTACAAACCTGGGAAACTGTAGAACCCATAAGATGTTGGAAGAAAAGGACATAAATTTGGTGCGAATACCTTATGGGGACAAAATGAGTTACAGGGGATTAAGTGCGAACAACCCCAAATAGCCATAAAAAGGCTCAGCACCGGGGTGGGGTGATCTAACAGCAAATGTGTTAATGTTATGCATTCAATATTTTTGTACTTACCATTATAAGTATAAAGAAACGCTATTTTTGTAATTGATATTTTTTGTACCGCTATTTCTTTATCACAACATTGTTGTGGTCAATATTATGTCTGTGATCTGTATATACCTCTTATACTGCTCAACAAGGTTAATTATTCAGACTGGCTAGACCAGCAGTGCTACCTTCTCACTCAATGATGGGCTTTCTTCACTTCAGCTCTAGTTTCATTCACTAAGTTTTATGGACCTCATCGACAAAAAGAATATTTTATATTGTAACTAAATTCCTACATTGTGTTAGGGGGTATACCTTCATCGACCCACCCTGATAACTCTTTTTCATTTCATATTGTATTAACTATTTATTTAGTGAAACTTCCGGTAATCAACTTGAATATATTTGTGTTGAGCCTGTTGTAGTTAGAATATCTTTGTAAATGTATTTATTTATTTAAACTTATATTGCGCACAGCTACCCTCAATGGGTTTCCCGGCGCCAGGGATAGATAAAAGAAAGCAAAACAAGCAAAAGGCCCAAAACAGAACAGACAGTGGAGAGGGATTAATTGAACAGAAGGGTCTTCAATTGTTTACGAAAAGAGAGGAGGAGATCAGTCTCAGCTTTCAAGGCCGGCGGAAGAGCATTCCACATTCTGGGAACAGAAAAATCGCCACTAGTGGAAGATCTTAAAGTGCGACCAGGCTTATAGACTTGAACCAGGTTCTGTAGGTATTTAGGGCCAGCATCCTGCCTGATTTTAAAGAGAAGGCATAAGGTTTTTAATTTTACACGGTTCGGGACCTTAAGCCAATGAAGGTCACGCAGAGCCTGAGCTGCGGAAGATCTCCGGGGTACATTACATAATAAACGAGCTGACGAGTTTTGCACCACCTGAAGCTTATTTATAGTGGCCTTATCGGCCCCAAGATAAAGCACATTCCCATAGTCGATGCGGGAGATCACAAGAGCCTGGACGACAGTTCTCTGAGTAGAGCGAGGCAGCATCCATAGGATCTTCTGCAACCATCTTAAGGTGGAAAAACAGATTGCAGCGACCCTTGTTACCTGCTGTCTCATAGAGAGCCTGTCGTCAATGAGGAAGCCGAGGTTGCGGGCTACGGGGACTGGATTCGGCAAAGGACCCATATCATAGGGCCAATGCCGAGGGCCCCACAGATCTTTATTCTTGCCCAAAATAACAACCTCGGTCTTGTCACCGTTGAGCTTGAGCAGATGGCCATGCATCCAGGCAGCAACGCGTGACAGGCCAGATTTCAAGGCAGAGACCTCATGGCCCTCACTGCTGGAGAGAGAGAACACAATCTGCGTGTCGTCGGCATACGAATAGATTGTCAAACCGGCGTCCTCCACGATGGTAGCAAGGGGTCTGACATAGATGTTAAACAGCAGAGGGCTGAGAATCGACCCCTGGGGGACGCCATATGCCGAGGAATAGACAGCAGATTCAGCTTCTGTCGAAAACACCTGAAAGGTGCGCTCACTTAGAAAGGAGGCAATCCAGGCCAGCGCAGATCCAGCAACACCAAGGGAGCGGAGAGAGTCAAGAAGAATGGAATGAGACACGGTATCGAACGCTGCACTCAAATCCAAAAGGATGAGTGCATAGGTCTCCCCGCGATCGATACCGTGCCGAAGCCTCTCCGTCACCCCGAGGAGTGCGGATTCAGTGGAGTAATGTGTGCGAAACCCAGATTGGGACGGATGTAGATATCCCACGTTCTCGACAAACTAATTAAGCTGAGTGTTCACATGTCGTTCCAAGATTTTAGAACATGCAGGCAGCAGGGATATGGGCCTGAAATTGGCTAAGTTAGTGATGTCTGCGCCAGTCTTCTTCAGCAAGGGAACGACCATGGCATGCTTTCACTCTTGTGCCACCATAGACTCTGTAAGAGATGTATTCAGAAGTCTCATTAGGACTCTCCATGGTTCGAGGTCCAACAGTTTTTGGATTTTCATAGGAACAGGGTCCCGAGGGGAGCCTGACCTAATACTGTTCAAGCACGATGAGAAAGTGATGTCATCAAACAATAGCCAGTCGTAGATGTGCATTGAGGGAGAAGGAAGAGGAGTGCTAAAAGTATCCACTGGTAGAGAAACAGCAGATGGCAGAGGAGTAATCAAGGATTCATGAATATGCTCCACCTTAGAGATGAAAAAATCTGCGATGGCATCACACTGTGATTTATCTAAAGCCGGAGGAGAAGGTACTGTGTCTGCTCCCGTTAGCTTCTTCACCACTGCAAAAAGAGTCCGCGGACAGTTGTATGCTTGAGTAATCGTGGATGCCGTAAGGGTGGCCTTGGCCAATTTACAGTTAGCATGATAGCTCTTTAATAAACGATATGACAATCATGGTCTCTGAATTTTATTAATGGACCACTTTAAATTATACTTGTGCTAATGATATATTATTTTAATTTGAAAATAAATATTTGGCAGTGCCCATAATATTTCAGCCAACTTCTGTATTGTTATTATTGGTCTACAGACCTCACACAGGCCAGCAAAGGTTGTGGGCGTCTGTCTGTGAGGCACCCAAGTGCATTCTAGAGGAGAAAGGAGCACAGTGTGGAATGTGTATTTTATTTGAAATACATCTATCTCTTCAAGAGTAGTGACTGGTTGGCTGGTTTGTTTTCGATTTAGAGGAGCTGGAGGAGAGACCTTGGATTGTTTTCTGAAAGTGAGTAGACCTTGAGTAGCTGTCTCGAGGGTATAGAGACAAAATATCGACTCCAAAATATCGACTGGACATAATATCGAGTTTTTAATATAGACTGGACAAAATATCGACTGGACATAATATCGACTACAAAAATATCGTTTTTCAGGTAAGTGAAGTAATATCGACTGTATAAAATATAGATAGCAAAAATATCGATTTTTTAATAATATATAATATTTTATAGTGTATTTTTATGTAATAATATGTGTGAATAGTGTGTATTAATGTTATAAAATATTTTATTACATGAATTTTGTTTTTATAATAATTGCGTAATGTAATTCTGTAGCGGGTTGTGGGTTTATAGGGGAATAGGGTGGGAAGTAATTTAATAATAATTAATTAATTAATATATGTTTGTTAATATTTTTAATTAATAATTAATTGATAATTAATTAATATCAATTAGTTAATTAATTAATATAATTTTGAACATATTTTGTATTAGTAAATAATTGTTAATTAATTAATTGTAATTAGTTAATTACATTAATTAGAGTACATTTTTAATATATATAATTTTGTATAATTTTTAAGTAATTAATTTTGAAAAAATAATATTAATTATTAAAATAATTACAGCTAATGTTCTAATATATTTACTTTATTGTTATTGTTAATTAATAATTAATTGCTAATTAAATAATATTGATAAATTTTGGGTAAAGGAGCATTTTTAGGGTTCAGGGTCAGTTTTCAGTTCATGGGTAAAGGGGTATTTTTAGGGTTCAGGGTCAGTTTTCAGTTCATGGGTAAAGGGGTATTTTTAGGGTTCAGGGTCAGTTTTCAGTTCATGGGTAAAGGGGTATTTTTAGGGTTCAGGGTCAGTTTTCAGTTCATGGGTAAAGGGGTATTTTTAGGGTTCAGGGTCAGTTTTCAGTTCATGGGTAAAGGGGTATTTTTAGGGTTCAGGGTCAGTTTTCAGTTCATGGGTAAAGGGGTATTTTTAGGGTTCAGGGTCAGTTTTCAGTTTTTGGGTAAAGGGGCATTTTTAGGGTTCAGGGTCAGTTTTCAGTTTTTGGGTAAAGGGGTATTTTTAGGGTTCAGGGTCAGTTTTGGGTTTTTGGGTAAAGGGGTATTTTTAGGGTTCAGGGTCAGTTTGGGGTTTTTGGGTAAAGGGGTATTTTTAGGGTTCAGGGTCAGTTTTGGGTTTTTGGGTAAAGGGGTATTTTTAGGGTTCAGGGTCAACAAATAAGATTTTAAAAAATTATTTTTATTATTTTCATTTATTATTTAATTATTATAATTTAATTTAAGTCGTTTTAAGTATATTTTAGTAATTAAAATTTAATATTAATTTAATTTAACACTGTTTTTAATAAAGTCGATATTTTTTACATCTATATTTTAGTTAACGATATTTTGTACTCGATATTTTTGTACTTACCTGTTTGTAGATACAAACTCGATATTTTGACTGTCGATATTTTGTCCACGATATTTTGGCAACTCGATATTTTGTCCGTCGATATTATTTCAGTGATCCCGTCTCGAGGTGTGTACATGTGATGCTCGAGTTGTTTTCCTAACAGTAACAAAACGTGGAATTGGTTGTGGTGTTGTTCAGGAAGCCTTTTCTAGGTAGCTTGGGTTAAGCATCAGAATATATGGAGGATTTGTAGAGGTGAAGTATTTGCAAAATGGTTTAGGTGTTTTAAGACAAATTACATTTAAGCTACTTTGTTAGTGTTGCCATAGTGTGTGGTATCTCAGTAGATGGATTTATGTGTGATGACAACAAGCTTGAACACGAAGCCAGAGCAGGAAACACAACACTGGAATATCTCCATCAGTCTGCCCTACCACAAACTCTGAGGTCTTAAAGGGTTATAGACAGATCTATGTGTTGAAAACATTAGCAGTGCTTAGTCTCCACCCTTCATTTTCTTTTACAGAAGTGGGACTAATGGGTTAGTTGAATGAAATGGCAACAATAACAGACTTTGAGAGCAAGTCTACTAATGACACAGCGGACAGAAAATTCTGCAAAATGTACATCAGTCATTAGAAAAGTGTGGATTCAATTTAAGCCCATGTTTGTGGTCGAAAGATACTGTTGCAGGAACAGACAGCACAAAGGGAAAGTAGGAATCTCCATTATTTTAAAGGCCATAACTTGTGCATAATTCAACCTTTTTTATATTATACCAGGTGAGTTTTAGAAGTGGCAGCAGTGTGGGTGTCTGTGGGTTTGAGGTGTTGACCGGGGAGTTGGGTAGGGTTAAGTCCAACTGTAACCATGCTATCCCAGTGCTGTCAATATTAATGTCATACCTAGGACAGCATCAAACCAATACAATTCCATTACAAACAAAGACAAAGGAAAAAATACCTTGACGTATTTCAGTAGTTTGCGCAACCCCCATGGTACGACAGCCAGCCATTCGATGCCAGGTACAGGCCAGGATGGGTCCTTGATTGCCACAATATCTTGGTCGGTTTCAAATCCAGGTTCCCCTTGAGAGTTATCTTCATGTTTTATTTTACGAGTGGTATAATAATTTAAACAAAAGAAATCTGCTGTACCCTGAACCATCTTCTTTTCTTCGTCTGTAAACTCTGGAAGTCTTGATGTGGGGGATCCTTGCTTTTTACTCTTTGCACTCATCTGGGACTTTAACACCTCTGGGTAGTCTCCACTAATGAAAATTGGCTGAGCAAGCCAGCCGAGGTTGAAGGCAAGGTAACGTTTGGCTGCTTCCTGATCTTCCACAGAGGTTGGATCAAAGGGTTCTGCCCAATCGGAATCTAGAGCTATTGATACACGACCATGCTGCGTCTCCTTGAATAGCAAGTGGTAGACATGCCAAGCTTTAGCATGAGCCTTGATCATGTTATGTGCTGCCTGGTAAGCTCCTGTTCCAGGATCCCGAATTCCTGGAGCAAAGTAGCCTTCTTCATAGCCAAACCGAGCAAGAACATGAGGCTCATTGATAGTAATCCACCATTTAACTTTGCTCCCAAATGTGTTAAAGCAAAAACGTGCATATTCGGTAAATAAGTCGACAGTTTTTTCTGCTTTCCAACCACCCTGATCTTCTATACCTTGAGGCATATCAAAGTGGTATAATGTCACCAACGGAGTAATACCATTCGCTAACAGGTCATCAATAACCTTGTCCTAGTAGGCAATTCCTACAGAAATAAAAAAAAAAAAAAAATACTGCATTACTAATTGGAGGTTTTGGAAACATAAAATACCAATTCTGTAATGACTACCCTGTTATGCTTTCCAGTACATCTACACTCATTTATCAGACAATATGAGCACGTGTCTGAAACTACCGGAAGCTTAGTGTAGGAAGGACAACCTTTTCTAATGTATTACTTTTTCCTGAATATTGTACACATATTTATTAATTAAACATTATACAAAGAAAATGGCGATGTCTGTAGCATGAGGCTGAGTAAGATGCAGGTGGGTGAAAGTGGGCTTAGATTGAACAAAGTCAGCAGCAATAAGCTTAGAAATGTCATGCAGAAAGTTGAGCCAGAGAAAAAGTCAAACGATATAACCCACAACAGATGGAAACTTTTTTGCAACTGCATGATACTGTTTTACAGGGTCCGATGTTCAAAGACGTATTATTATTATATGAAATTTGTAATGCGCTCAGCTTACCCGGGGGCATCCCGGCGCAATAGACCAGAAGGAGAGACTCAACTAATCACTACTGTGGAAACAGGTAGGTCTTAAGAAGTTTCCTAAATGGTAGGATCTTGGGCTCTGAGCGAATCTTGAGGGGCAAAGAGTTCCAAAGAGTCGCCACCTGCACAGAGAAACGCCTGCCCCCAGAACGAGCTCTCCTTACTCTCGCTGACTGCAGAAGATGTTTTTGGTCCGAGCGCAACAGGCGTGGGGGCTTATAAGGACGGGCCATGTTAGCAAGGATGGGGGGACCTTTGCCATGCAGAATTTTGTGGGCCGTACATAGCGCTTTAAATTTCACCCGCTCCTTCACGGGGAGCCAGTGAAGCGCTTTGAGGGCCGGAGCGGCAGACTGCCTTCTGGGAACATCCATAAGGACTCTCGCAGCTGTGTTTTGCACCTGTTGGAGGGTTTTAAAGGTCGCTTCGGGAGCACCAAGAAACAGCGCATTCCCATAGTCGAGCCTCGATAGGATTAGGCCACGTATCAACAGCTTCTTTGCTGGATCAGGAAGCAGTGGTAACACCTTTCGGGCTGACCTCAGCAGACCAAAGCAAACCCCTGCGGTTTTCCTGGCGTGGGTCCTGAAGGACAGATCTTCCTCCAACCATACTCCCAAGGACTTGATCTCCTTCTTGGGAGATGGTGGATCACCAAGAGACCGGGGCCAACAGCTCGCAATAATGGAGGGACTGGAATTGCCCAGGAGCATCAGCTCGGTTTTACCTCCATTAAGCTTTAGGGCGGAGTTAGACATCCAACGATAAACATTGGCAAGGCAGTCGTGAAACACCTCAGGTTGTTCCGCCAACTGAGTGAGGCCCACCACCAGCTGAGTATCATCAGCGTAGATGATGATCTTCACCCCTGAAGGGGCGACCACTCTTTCAAGTGGAGTCATATATATATTAAATAAGGTAGGGCTCAGCGATGAGCCCTGCGGGACTCCACATTGAAGAGGGAATAGGGCAGATTGCTCTGATCCTTCCCAGACTTGGTAGAAACGGTTGGAGAGAAAAGATCCCAACCATTTCAGGGCCGTCCCTGAGACACCTACCTCTAACAGACGTTGGAGGAGCACCTGATGACTCACGGTGTCAAAGGCAGCACTCAGGTCCAGGAGGATCACTGCCACTGACCCTCCTGTATCTAGAGTGCTCCTTGCTTCCTCCACTACTGCCAGCAAGGCCGTGTCTGTTCCCTGGCCGGGGCGGAAACCAGTCTGGGAGTCTCCCAGCAGGTGGTTAGACTCTAGATGGTAAGAGAGCTGACGGTTGACCAGCTTCTCTGCAATTTTTGAGAATCCAGGCAGAAGTGAAATTGGCCTGAAGTTGGTCAAGTTGGATGGATCCAATCCTGTTTTTTTTTTTCACGAACCCAGATGTGTAATTTGCCCCCTAACTGGTTCCGTGAACCTTTACGCAATTTATAAATTAACGTATGCACTCATAAAATTGCCAAACAGGAACCTTTTTTTTTTTAAAGGCCTTGCTGAATAAACAGACCGGTGCGACTTATAAAAAGAATGTTTCTCATTTGAGATCCCTTCGGGGAACAATAATTTGTTCCTAGGAGCATTGCTTGCTCTCTGAGGCTGCTTGACAGAATTACCAAATGGGAAGTGTAAACGTGGATTGCTTAAAAGTCAATGTTTGGAGTGTAAGAATTCATATTTTAGCTTCCTTAGGATAAATTAGCCCATGTTGTCCATCTTTACTGTGGCACAGAACTTGAACTGCTGGTTATTCTTTGTGATAATAAAGAACTCGTAGGCTTCACTAGACGAGAAAGTGATTTCGGGAGCTACCTAAGCAGAGTGAATCTTCAAAAGACAGTGTGATTGTCCCAAGCTAAGGGCCTTATTAAAGTTTGGCGGTCCCATGGACCACTCTATCAGCTGTGGCAGTCAGAGCGCTGTCAGCTCGGCGGTCCGACCACTGCATTACGAGTTGGACAGATCAGCATTGTGAAGACTACCACAGGACTGCAGAGACTGCCAACAGACAGCCAACCACCCGGTTCACCATCGGAGAAAGGATGCCGCCAGAGGGCAGTACAGGGGAACTGCACCGCTGTGCGTATTACAAGTTGCCTGGTCCACAAGCAGACCATTGATGATCCGACTGTCTGCTTCAAGGTGGTGGTGACGAAGGATTTGGGGTGCATGCTCACCCTTTACTTCGCTTCCAGGCACATTCTAACGTGGATCGGTTTCTCCTGGTCCCCCCTTCACAACAGGACCTTCCCTCAGAGGATTACAATCCTGTGTATGGTGATATACAGGTCAGTCTGTTTCGTACCATGTACCCATTGCCAGGACTGCCAACATATGGTCCGAACCCTGGTAATGGGTAAATGGTATTGTCCTACATATATCATACATATGTGTGAATCAGACACATGCAGGTGAAATGCACACACAGGCGTCGATATATTTGGTAACAGTACTCACCACTGCTGCTAAATTTCCACTTCCACACCCCCTTGGCCAACTCGTAATACAGCGGTCTTTGGACTGCAAGCGCCGTGGGCTGTTGGGGGGGGCGCGGAAATAGTTCTACTGCAGTCTGACCGCCAAACTCGTACTAAGGCACTAAGGGCCTGATGTAGGTATCCAAATACTGGTCGGTAACTGCCGAAAATACCGATTTTCGTCCGTTACCGACCGGCATTTGGATACGGAGATGTAGGGCATCTACAAATACAGATTCTGTAATTTTACCGAATCAGTAATTTTACCGAATCAGTAAATTTACTGATTCAGTAAAATTACTGATTCGGTGAAATTTGCGAATCTGTATTTTAAGAGGTAGGTGGCACTGTAAACAGTGCACAGGGCTTTAAGGATTCGTTACTTACCACCAACAATTAGTTGGTGGTAAATAATGAATACGTGTGTATATGAAAATCTGTGCATGTACACCTGGCACATATACATGCCCTTAGGGCATGTATGTGTGCCACATGGCACACAAGCCCTAATCAGGGGTGCCACAGGGCGTCAAAGTGACACCCTGCTACCATTGAATTATTCGGTATTTACCGAATCGGTAATTACCGATTCGGTAATTGACATTCATTCCTATGGGCCTCCAGGCAATGGCAATTACCAAATCGGTAATTACCGAATCTTACTGAGTCGGTAAAAAATACCGAAAATGTACCTACATCAGATTTACCGATTCTAAAATACCGAATCGGTAAAATTCGGTATTTTAGAATCGGTAAAAATAATTTACCTACATCTAGCCTAAGGGCTAGATGTAGGTAAATCACCAATTCTAAAATACCGAGTTTTACCGATTCGGTATTTTAGAATCGGTAAATCTGATGTAGGTACATTTTCGGTATTTTTTACCGAATCGGTAATATGCAGTAATTACCGAATCGGTATTTACCGATCCAGTAATTGCCATTCATTCCTATGGGCCTGAATGTCAATTACCGAATCAGTAATTACCGATTCTGTAAATACCGCACAATTCAAGGGTGGCAGGGTGTCACTTTGACACCCTGTTGCACCCCTGATTAGGGCTTGTGTGCCACACATACATGCCCATAGGGCATGTATGTGTGCCACATGGCACAGGTGTACATGCACAGATTTGCATATACACAGGTATTCGTTATTTACCACCAACTAATAGTTGGTGGTAAGTAAAGAATCCTTAAAGCCCTGTGGCACTGTTTACAGTGGCACCTACATCTTAAAATACAGATTCGGTAATTTTACCGAATCTGTAAATTTACCAATTCTGTAAAATTACAGATTCTGTAAAATTACTGAATCTGTATTTTAAGATGCCCTACATCTCAGTATCCAAATACCGGTCGGTAACGGCCAAAAATCAGTATTTTGTGCCGTTACCGACCGGTATTTGGATACCTACATCTGGCCCTATGAGCTGAGAATAGAAGTAGTGAACACCAGTATTTGGCACTGTACAATAGTGAGAAAATCTTCAAATGTATTCCATTGCAACTGTTGCGCCTTTGCGTGATTTCAATTGGTTAGAAGCATGTGAACCATGTATTAATGTAGTAAATGTATGAAGCTTTGTTTAAAGTCCTAGAAAAGAGTATGGTTTCTCCATGCCGGAGCAGACCCTTTGCCCCCAAAATGCTTATTTTTACTACTCTTTACTGAGTTCTTTGCTGTATTCTCTATTGAATTGTATACTTACTGACTATATCATCTGAAGGACCACCTTAAGCATTTCTGTACTTTATCTAATTGAGTAAATCTTGGAAATTAAGATCCTGGTCTGTCATGCTTTAATAAAAATGCCTTACTCTTGCCTTCTGCACCTTCTCAAATTAGCTGACCAAGAGAGAAGGGTCCAGTAAGGAGCACAATAGTCTGTTAGGGACTACACCGCTCCTGATCCTGTGCCAGCGCCTTCAGGAAAGTAAACTAAGATGTGGGTTAGCAGGACTGATAGAAGATGTCCCGTGCAGACCTCTTACCCTTTGCGACTCAGTTACAACACCCCTCGAGGTGCCTGGGATTTTTCAATGATTTGCAATCAAAACTACAGTAATCAAGCATTGATACATATCATTGCAAATAGAAAAATCCTTTTTGTGAGTCGGAAAGGCTTTTGCCAAACCTGTGATTTTGAAAATCGCAGTGTTGTATGAATACTGCATTGTTTAGTACATCAGTGCCCACATGCACCAAACTCCCGTTTTGCGATTCCAAATTTGCGATTTTTACCGAATCGCAAATAAGGAATCGCAAAACAGGATGCATCATTGAAAGTGCATAATATTTGCGATTCGGTAAAAATCGCAATTTTTACCGAATCGCAAATATTATGCGAATTCCAATTCCCGATTTCGCAATTCCCATTGATTCCTATGGGCCAAAAGGCCCATAGGAATCAATGGTAATTGCGAATTCGCAAATTGGAATTCGCAAAATGTTGATGCATTCCATGGGTGCAGGGGGGGGTCCAAAGGACCCCCCCCTGCACCCCTGAAATGTATTTTAAAATGGATGTTTCGCACACACATGTCCTAAGGACATGTGTGTCTGTAACATGACAGTGCTTAAAATGCTAATTTGAGCATTTTAAACATTTTTCGCAAATTACCACGAGGTTCAACCTCGTGGTAATTTGCACTTGCAATCTTTGAATTCGCAATTTTTTTAAGAATGATGCATTGCATTTAAGGAATCGCAAATTTGCGATTCCTTAAATGCAATTGCATTTTGGAAAATCGCAAAATTAGCGATTTTCAACAAAAAATAATGATGCATCTCAAAAATCATTTTTGGAATCGCAAACGGCCGATTTTAAGGAATCGCACCGTTTGCGACTCCAAAAATGCTTGATGCATGTGGGCACAGGTTCCTAGCTCTTTAATTGACTATATGATTTTACTTCTATGTTCTGATCCCTCCTGTACTATTTTCTATTTCTCATAACATATACATTTTACATAGACCGTACATAGCCTGAATGTTTTAGGTTGTATCATTACTGAGTGCAGCCAGCTTTGTAGCAGCCACTCTCCTAAAAGCATAACTGGAGTTGCATACAGTGGGAATCTGTAATTAGATTTTAATTATTCCTTTACTTCAAGAGATATGAGGGAACAGAAATGACCTTAGTTTTCAGTATGAGTGAAAGTCGGTGTGAGGGGAGCCTGTGTGTATTTCCTGCTTCAAGGAGAAACAGAAGAGGATGATGCAAGGTGAGTCGGCGGTCCGGCAGCAAGGTAAGTAACGTAAAAAAAAATATCTAGCACCCCCTCCCTCACCTCACCCATGCTCCTCAGTAGCAGCCGCTAATGCAACGGTCATGGGTAAATGAGTTGCTGACTAGGAAACAGCAAGATTCCTCATTAGATATTGTTGCATTAAGCGCTACGAGAGAGAGTGGGGGGGCATTTGAGCCTACATTTGAATCTTTATTTGAGCTGTAACTCAGCATGGTATGAGGCTCAGGGAAAGCACCCTGTTCGGTTGTGAAGTGTCCCACCCCATCAACACCGACACTGCCGCCCGCAACCTCAGACAATGGATCGACAACTGCGCCAACATGAAATGAAATGAAATTTGATTTATAAAGCGCATGGCTGCCGGAGAGCGTCCCAGCGCTGCAGAACAAAGGGCAAACTGAAGAGGGTACCGTTAATTAGGGCTCATTGGGAAAGATAGATGTTTTAAGGAGCTTCCGAAACTTCAGATAGCTGGGTTCAGTTCGAATCATGACAGGAAGGGCATTTCAAAGCGCTGCCGCATTAACCGAGAATCGACGTCCCCCAGCGCGCGCCTTCCTCACTATAGGGACAATGGCCAAGTTTCCGAGGTCAGAACGGAGAGTCCGAGAGGACTTGTAGGGGCGGATCAAATTCCTAAGGATAGGGGGTCCCCTCCCCTGAAGTGCCTTGTGGGTTATGCAAAGAGATTTAAATTGTATTCTTTCACGAATCAGCAACCAGTGAAGAGATCTCAGTGCCGACTTGGCCGAGGATCTTATTGAGGAGCCGGTAAGCAGCCTGGCTGCTAAATTCTGAACACTTTGGAGCGTGTTGATGGTGGCTTCAGGTGCCGCCAGAAACAAGGCATTGCTGTAATCCAGTCTAGATAATATTAGCCCCAGGATTAGCAGCTTCCTGGACTGAAATGGCAAGAGTGGGAGAACCTTCCGCACAGACCGGAGTAGGCCATAGCATATACCTGCTGTTTTCTTTGCTTGAGTCCTGAAGGTCAGGTCCCGCTCGAACCATATCCCTAAGCTTTTGATTTCATCTTTCTGGGCGGGAACATCACCCAGGCAGGGAGGCCAGATGGACTTAGGTAAGGATGTTAGTTGGTGGCCCAGGAGCATAAGCTTTGTTTTGGCTCCGTTCAGTTTGAGCTGAGAGCTGGTCATCCAGGAATGTATTCCCGAAAGGCAGGCAAATAGATTTTCCGAGCACCTCTCTTGTTGGGATAGCGAGACGACTAGTTGGGTGTCGTCCGCGTAGGTAACTATTTTAATCCCAAAATGATTAACCACATCCTCCAGTGGGGCCATTTAAACGTTGAAAAGGGTAGGGCTCAGTGAAGAGCCCTGAGGCACTCCACACTGGAGCGGGATAGATTTAGAAAGAGCACTGCCTTCCCAGATCTGAAAAGATCGATTTCTCAAAAAAGATGAGAGCCATTGTAAGGCCATGCCGATACTCCCAATCTAGCGAGGCGCTGACTTAAAATACCATGGTCCACCGCGTCGAAAGCTGCACTTAGATCCAGGAGGATCGCGTCAGCAGATCCCCCTGAATCCAAGATGCATCTTGCCTCTTTCGCCACCGCTATCAGGGCAGAATCGGTACCCTGACCCGGGCGAAAGCCCGTTTGGGAATTACGCAGCAGTTAGTTGTTTTCCAGAAAGGAGGAGAGCTGCTGGTTGACCATTTTCTCCGCGATTTTACTGAGGCCTGGTAACAACGATATTGGGCGGAAGTTGGCCAGGTCAGAAGGATCGAGACCTGGCATTTTTAGAAGGGCCTTCACCCTAGCCTGCTTCCAGCTAGGGGGACAACTCCTCAGCTAAGAGAGGCATTTACAAGTTCAGTTGCTAAGGGGGCAATAGCATCTGAAATCCGCTTAAGAATATACATAGGCGCGGGATCAGACGGGGAGCCACTTTTCATAGAGGACAGGGCTTTACAGAAATCTTCCCTGGATATATGGGTAAAGGATTCCTGGAAAGGGCCAGGGATAGGGGCAGAGTGGTCATCAGAATCAGGAATTGGCACACTATATGGTAAACTGTCTAAAAAAATGTTTATTTTAGTGTCATAAAAGTCAGCTAATTGGTTACATCTTGCTTCTGAGCTCTCCTGCCTAATTGGGGGGGGGAAGGTACCTTAAGGAGTACTTTTACTATTTTGAAGGTTTCCCCGGATGAGTTCGAAGAAGTTTTAATTCTCTCTTCGAAGAAAGCCGCCTGGGCCTTTTTCAGGGCGGCTTTATAAAGCCTCATGGCGGATCGGTATGTTGCTTTATTGTTGGATGCCAAGTCTTTTCGCCATATGCGTTCTAGTTTTTTGCATGTTTTTCTAAGATTTCTGAGTTCTATCGTGTACCATGGTGATTTAAAGACACTACTCTTCTTTGTTAGACTTTTTCTGGGTAGTACCACATCTAGGGAATTATTCAGCCAACTTCGGAAATGTATATCCGCCGCTAGTGGATCTGGCTCCTGGAGGGGAGCTGATTGTTCAAGTGTCTGAGTCAAACTCTCCAAGGATAGCTTAGACCAAGCCCTCTCTAAGGTACAAGATAATGTGACACGTGGTGCGTCCGTACAAGTTTTCCATACAAACTGGTCTAAAAGATGATCGGACCATGGGAGAGGAAGAGGGGGGCTAGAATCCAAATGAAAAATATTAGAAAATATAGGGTCAAATAGGTGTTCTGTGGAGTGAGTGGGCTCTTTATTTATAAGATTCAGCTCGAAGGATTTAAAATCGAGCCTGAGATCAGCCGCCACTTTGTCATCGGGGTCATCAAAGTGTAACTTAAGATCTCCTAATATAATAAAATTAGGTGAAGACGCAGCTGCGGCTATAGTAGTATCTAGAATGGATCCTATGAATTGTTTTATACAGCCCGCAGGGCGATAAATGAGGAGACCTGTCAGAGAGTTATTAGGGGTGATTTGAATAATGGAGTGACTACTTTCTGAGTCATCTATGCAACTATCTTCAATCCTACAGGTAAACCTGTCTTTATAGACCATGGCAAGCCCACCTCCCTTCCCATGCGACCTATGTTGGCATTGAATAAGGAAACCATCCGGAAGAGCGCTAGCGATATCGAATTCCGAGTTGGCTGATAGCCAAGTCTCTGTTAGAAACAGTATATCAAGATTCTCATCCTGGATCATAAGGTTAAGTTCTACCACGTGGTAGTGACCTGCAATCAAGAAGTGCCATGCTAAGATGACTTAAAGCCTGTTCACCCAATTTCTTTGCCCGGGTGATTTTAGGACACAACTTACATGTTTGATGTTTTATGTTTGATGTTTGTGGGTTTTTATATAGCGCTCTGTCACTCCAAGGAGCATCCTGGCGCTTTGACTTCGTGGCTGACAGATTGTACGATGTTTTTATCTGCGTTCATGTTGTTATACACAATTAGACCAGAGTTTTACATTTTCATTCTGACAATCCGTAGATCCAGGTTTTTAAGGATTTTTTAAAAATCTGTTCTGATGTTATGAGACGGAGGTCCGTGGGGAGTGTGTTCCAGGCTTTGGCTCCAAGAAATGCCAGTGATTTTCCACCCTTGGTGGCAAGTCTGAACTTGGGGACAGTCATCAGATTGGTCGTGGCTGACCTGAGTTCTCTGGAGGGATAATACCTGTGAAATCTGTTGATCAGATATTTTGGGCCACGTTTGTGAAAACACCTGAATGTGATCACGAGGACTTTGAATAAAATCCGCTTCTGAATGGGAAGCCAGTGCAACCTGTCCAGGGCGGCTGACGCTGATGATCTTCTGGGCCACCTTAGGACCAGCCGCGCCGCCGCATTTTGAAACATCTGCAATTTGTGTAGGGTAGATTTTGTTACCCCTGCATACAGACTATTAGAGTAGTCAATTCTAGATGTAATTAGAGCGATTGCTACTGTTCGGCGGGCAGGCAGCGGTAAGTAATCAAAGAATTTGCGTAGTCCTTTTATGATGTTAAAACAGACGGTTGCTATTTCTTTAGATTGTTGCTTAAAAGAAAGCATGTTGTCAAATTTTATTTATTTTATTTTATTGCCTGAATTGGCTATCAGACCTCTCAAGCTGACCACACAGCGGGCCTACCTTTTGTCTTAGCTGTAAGAGCTCGTCCCTGGGGTATATCTAGCGATGTTTAGGGGGGTCGGGCAGACGGGCTTGCCCCGATCAAAAAACCCTCCAACAGACGGACCGACAGGAAAACCAGCTGGTTCACCGCCGACTCCCAGGCCTCCAAGCAAACCTGCCGAAAGCTCGAGGAGAAATGGCACCACGAACAGGCACCGGACAGCTACGCAACCCACAAGAACGCCATCCCCAGGCACCATCCCCTAATGCGAACCGCCAAAAGGATCTCCTTCAAAGACCACCTCGACAACAACGCGCACAACAGCAGAGCGCTCTTCAACATCGTGAAGGAACTCGCCAACACCAGAGCCAACACCGACATCCCACCATCACAAGGCCTGTGCGACTCCCTAGCCACCTTCTTTCATCACATGATTGGAGACATCCAAAACAGCTTAAACTACCAGACCCCCCCGACAGCCACGAACACCTCAGACCCACCGCCGACAGCCCGCACCAACCCACTGCTCGCCTGGACTATTGTGAACAACGATGACACCACCAAAATCATCCACTCCAGCTCTCCGTCAGACCAATGCCTGCACCATATATTCAACAAAGCTAGCGCCACCATCGCATCCCATCTTCGCAAGATCAAGAACATCTCCTTCGATACAGCAACCTTCCAGGAGAGCTGGAAGCACGTCAAGATCAACGCCTTACTCAAAAACCCCAAGGCGGACCTGAGGGACCTCAAGAACTCCCGGCGAAGGTCATCGATAAGAGTGTCAACCAACATCTAACCATCTACCTCGAAGAGAACAACATCCTGGACCCGTCCCAATCCGGGTTCTGCAGCAACCACAGTACCAAAACTGCCACAGACGACATCAGGACCCTGCTGGACAACGGAGAAACCACGTGTTGTGACCGTATTTTTGGCTCTATTTCTGAGTGATGGTGACTTTAAGCTTGCTACCATCCTGGATCTCTATTCTTGCCTTGTGTTGGTCCTTTTCAGGCCTTTTTCAGAACCTAGAAGCATAAACTAGAGGATAGCTGCTTAATATGATGATAGATCCCTTATTCTTGACTCTAATCCATCTATTGCCTATGACATAATTATGTGTCCTTTCATCATCCTACCTATAGTAGAGGGTGGATCCTGTAGTCCTGACTTTATATTACATATTGGTATGGTTTGTGTATGTACTCTGACAGAGCTAAGTGTTATTTCATCCTTCTCAGGCCTACAAGGCCCAGAACTAGAGAGACTCCATTTTGCTTTCTGTCCCTGCAGACTGAGATGCTTGCAGGGTAAAGGTGATGTTTTAGTTATGAGATGTTGTTCGCTAGGGGAAAACCCGCCGAGACTGGTTCTTATCGGAGGAATGTGTTTGTCTCTTGGGCCTAGACGTAACATGCAGATGGTCACTGCAGGCTGCGCAAGAGGCCTCGGAGCTGGCACAGGAATTCGGTGGGAGGCAGCCCTCTGTTTGAACTTTCCATGAGGAGAGAGCATTCCATATTAGTGAAGTGCAGAGGCGGAGTTAGTCAGAAATAGAAGGAGTGGAGTTGCAGAAGGAGTTGGAGCAGAGGAGAAGAGACAGTCGATGCTTGGAACAGAGAGACGCCAGTTAGTCAGTGTGTCAGTGAGACAGTTGGAGCCAGAGAAAGAAGAAGATGCTTGGAAAAGAGAGAAGACAGACAGACAGTCAGTGAGCTGGAACCAGAGAGAGAAGTCAGAAGCAGTTGTGAGCAGATGGTGTTTTGAACAGAGAGAAGTGAGATGATGTTTGGAACTGAAGGAAGCAGTCAGAAGCAGTTACTTATCAGAAGGAGTTGTGATCAGCTGGAGTCTGAAGTGATGCCTTTTGGAAGAGACTGAAGTTATATCGTGGATTAGTCTGTGGGAGCAGCTGGAGTGAATTGGACATTGGAACTGAGATAATCAGACATAGTGAAGAAGCTAGTGGATGGGATATACACCAAAAACCTTGGGTGGGGATTGTATAGTGGTCAATTTTCAAGATCCAAGGGTGGCGGGATGGATAACAAGGCAGGGATGGGGAACAACCAAGGGAGGTATCGGAATTGTAGACCTTACCTTTTTCTACCCCCGACCCACTAGTGTAACGACCAGTTTACTCAACGAACCCCTTATTCCCCCTACTGTATCATGGCCAGTCAATCCCTTACCACCTCCTCCTGTTGGTCATAATCATACCACATACACATATTACAACTCTCTTGTAGGATGGCAGGACCCGGGATGGGGATACTGACAAACCAGAATAGATAGTATAGGTGGGAATAACAACGAGCCAAAAGGGCTATGTGATGTCTATGGTAATACTATTGTTACAAACCTATCGGCCAATAATATCGAGACGGGGAGTTTGGCTGAAGAAGGTGGTTTTAGACTGGGAATCCTAAATACAAATGTCATGATAACATACCCAGCGACAGTTAATACGACTGTCGATCCAATAGATGACCTAGAAAGGCTGACTAATTCTACTGAAAGCCCAATGTTACCCCAAGTGTTCCCATTCACTAACACTCGAGATGGGCCAGATGCTAGCATTGGTACGCTTTTATCTTGGAATGTTGCCGGGTTGGCCAGTAAGTTGGATTCCCAATCTTGGGTGAACTTTATAAGTTGGTATGACATCTGCTGTTTCCAAGAAACCTGGGCTTGTGATACCCTCTTTTGTTTTGGTTATTTGAACTATTGTATACCAGCTTTAAAAGGGGGAAGAGGGCGGCCCAAGGGAGGCCTAACTGTTTGGGTTAGACAGGACCTGCACATCAACATCAAAATGTTGGACCTGGGAAACAGTGATTTGCAAGTATTAAGAATCTCCGTAGCCAAGGGTCAACCAATAGATTTGTATAATGTCTACGTGAGAGGTAACAATGTAACCAGTTTACCCACTATTGAGCTGTTGTCTACTGCCATAGAGGCCAAGTCCCAGGAAAGTGTAACGATAATTGTAGGGGACCTCAACAGGACTTTTGAACCTTTGGACTGCACAAATGACCTCTTGGAGAGTCAAGAGGATAATCTCTGGGGAGTACCATCTCTATGCCTAAAATCTGTAAAGAGATGGACAAAAGAGATCTTATTACTGAATGGAATTTGTATGGAACATGGTTTAAGAGCACTGAATGGGAGGACACCTGGGGACAAGGAGGGCAGCTACACTTTTGACAATGGTATCAACAGGAGTCGAATCGACTACATATTGTGTAGTCTCCAGCTGTGGAAAGGGGTTGTTGATATGACTGTTAGGCCCCGGGTTGAAAGTGACCACAACCCCCTCTGTGTGACTCATAGGTGGTGGAATACTGATGCGGGTAACCCTCTAGAGACAGACGATGAAACCCCTGTTATGAGTAATGATGAACGCAGGTTAAAATGGCCAAAGGTACTGGCAAATGAGGCCACTATGACTTACATCAATAACGTGGTTGATAGTGCGATTTCCGCGATGGAAGCCGCGGTTCCAGTGGTTCCAGGGGATAGTAGTATCACCGAAATCCACAATAAGTTATTCTCCCTCCTGAGACCATGTTTCTTCATTAAAAAAAGGAATGGGAAGAAATCTAAAGAAGTGGGAAGGTGGTTTGATAGTAATTGTAGATCAGCGCGATTAGACCTGGGACAAGCCATAAGGAATAGGGACCGTGCTGCAGTGATAAAGAATAGGAAACTGTACAAAATGGCCATCTATCGTGCAAAAAAGAAATGGGATGAAGATCACTGGGCCGAACTAAAAGAGGCCTCTGATAACAAAGACTCCAGGTCATTTTGGAAAATTATCAAGTGGGGCAGTGGAGCTGGTCCTGCGAAGCCAGACAATAATGTAGCAGAGGAAGCTTGGGTTGATTATTTTAGACCACAGTATGCGGAAGTTAACCATCCCGTGGCAGCAGATAGTATAACACCGGTTTATGCAACCGACGATCTGTTCTCCCTTAGAGAAGCGGAAATCGCCATTGGCTCCGTGAAATGTGGGAGGGCGCCAGGTCTAGACGGTATTCCCCCTGACATTTTTAAATACGATATGACTAGATGGGTGAGATATACCCTCCTTGTAGCAAATGCCCTAGCGAAGGGGGAAGTGGTCCCAGATCTCTGGAAAGGTGCAACCATTATCCCCATCCACAAGAAGGGTGACCGTTCACTACCTGCTAATTACAGGCCTATAAGCTTAATAGCCACCATACAGAAAGTAGTTGGGAGAATGGTAACAAACCAGCTTATGGACTGGGTTGAAGACAACAATGCCCTTTCTCCATACCAAGCGGGATTCAGGCGAGCAACCAGTACCATTGACCAGGTCTTCCGCTTCACCATATTGCGGTGGAAGACCGTTGTACTGGGAAGGGGCTGCCTGTATGTCGCGTTCGTCGACCTGCGGGCAGCGTTCGACCTAGTCCCCCGGTTTAAGTTATGGTTGGTTCTGCAAAAGTTGGGGATTCCTGCTGATCTGTTAACATTAATTATGCGATTGCACAAATCCAACTTCGCTAGAGTCCAGTGGGGTGGAAGTGGGGAGACAACAGCGGACTTCCCAGTGGAAAGGGGTGTCCGACAAGGCTGTTCCATGGCCCCTTTACTTTTCTCGTTATTCATTAACGGTATTGTCGAGAGAATGTTGAAGGCTAGTGTAGATGCCCCATCGTTAGCGGACACCAGGGTTCCGATCCTGATGTTCGCCGACGACACTCTTATCTTGTCTAAGACCCCCATGGGGCTGCAACGTGCATTAAACATTTTTGATGCTTTTTGCACAGAGCATGGGCTAGAGGTAAATGTGGGAAAAACAAAACTAATGGCCTTTTCCCCAGGACGTAGGAACTACCCCAAGGTAACCTTAAACAGCAGTAGGTTAGATATTGTCACGGAATTTACGTATCTGGGTGTACAGATCGCAGAGGGCATTGGTTGGACGCATCATGTGGATAAAGTGGTCTTAAAGCACCAGCAGCTTTCAGGTGCTTTAAGGGGGGAACACCGCAAATCCAAAACAAAACCTATAAAACCCGCACTAATAGTGTATGACGCGAAGGTTTTGGGTGCCACATTATATGGCGCAGAGTTATGGGCTTGGGATAGTCTAGCGGCTCTCCAGACTTCCGAGAACAAGTTCATGCGAGGGATTACAGGACTCCCACAGAGCACCCCCTTAATCCCATTGTTTTTGGAGCTAGGTAGACGTACCATTGTAGACAGAGCCCGATTGCGCCCAGTCCTTTACTGGAGACGCCTTTGGACGACTCCAGAAATAAGACAATATGCGGAGGGTTTTCTATGGATAATCAAGGAAGATATCTTCCATAAGATAAAATGGCTAAAACATCTGAAGTCCATGTTAGTAAATTTAGGGTTCTCAAATCTTTGGAACAACCCTGAGGGAGAAATCTTCCCTAGTAAAGAAGCCCTCAAAGAACAATATTGGGATTGGGTGGGTGGTAAGATGCTGAAAGATACCAGGGCCGACTCTATGTCTGGTCGCTTCCTGGAGACAAAAATTCTTCCTGCCCTAGAAAGTTACTGGGATAATATCACGGTACCAATGGACAGGAAACTTGTCTTTCAGTTAAGATCAGGATCTATCCCCCTTAAGAAACTGACATCTGGCTGGCATAGACCCACCAATAACTTATGTCCAGCATGCGAAAATGCCGAGGAGAGCATAGGCCATTTCCTTTTCGTATGTCAAGCTTACGCAAATCCGAGGAGAAAATGGCTCTCGCCGGTATGTAAAAACCTGGGGACACGAGACAGTGCAGTGGCTCTAAGAATCTTACGTACAACAACTCAGGATTCGATAGTCATCGGGGTAGCTAAATACCTGGGTTGGGCATGGGCAATTAGACGACGGTCCCTGGGGGGAAGCAGGTAACCAGGTATTCCTTTTAATAATGATTCATGTAATATTATCTGCTACAAATGGTTTTTATATGCAAATGTAGTATGAGCTGTACTCCATGTTTAATGAATTTTTTACTCTGTAATAATGTATTATTGTATAACTGTTTTGATTTTATGTGCTTTTATGAGAATTGTCTCAAATAAAGCTTATACAACAACAACAGCTAGTGGAGCGAACGGTTATCAGAGCGGCAGAAACTATTAGGCTGAAGCTGGAAGGTGGAGAGAGTTCGTGGGGGAGAGGAATCCAGTGCAGAGTGATCAGCGCAGATGCGTGTATCTGAAACGAGCTAAGGCACAGACGAGAGAGGAACCCAGATGACAGCTAGAGCCAGACTTCATACTAATCAGGTGATATTTGTCCTTTACATTTAAACATTAACCTTGTACCTATTGTGTTGCTAATCCTTTTCCCTTCAGCGATGTGCAGTCTATTTACAGTCCCTGTTAGTTACATGTGGATGTGGTATAGTAATAAAGCTTTACAGAGACCCCGCAGATCTGTGTATGTGTCTATTCCCCTTTTACTTTTCAGGCTATGTGTTATAGTATAGTGTTATATTGCTATTGTTGTTCTGATAAATAAAGTACCCCAGTTCTTAGTGAACCGGCATGTGCCTCTTATTCTTATATGAAAAGGTAACCTGTTCTTCTAGTCAGGTGTTACTGTTTGAACAGATGCTGCCCCATATCAGGTAAGTAATAACTGAATAATTAGGGAGAGAGGAGCCCTTGAACTGAAGGATAAGTTGTACACCGTGTAATTCGACCATTCCATAATATTATTGTACCTCTAGTGAATAGTGAGAGAAACTTCCCAACATAGAGAGAGAGAGCTGAAGGTATTCATAGGAAAGTGATCGTCGTTGTGTAGCGGCGTTAATGAGAGCACTGATTGTAGTCAGTGTGTATACCCACAAGATTGGGGCTTGGAGATTATAGAGAGCATCAGGGGGGAAACTGATGTGTATACCCACAGAATTGTGGCTTGTGTATGTATGAAATAGAGAGAGTACCAGGGGGGATACTGGTATTTATACCCACAAGATTGTGGCTTGTTTAATGAGAGCACTGGTTGTGGTCAGTGTGTAATGGTAAGTAATCAGAACTGCCCTTGGGTAGAATAGTCTGGGTCTGAGTTGCCACAAGACTATAAGGTATGAGTATGGTGTAGGGCATGGACGTCCTTAGTAATCAGTGAGTATTCCTAGTAATCCCTATAGATTTAGTGGTGTTTCTGATGATATGAGCTTGTATATTGCGAGTTCCCCATCCTCAGGTAGGTACCCAGGTGCCTGGATAGATGGGTCCTGAGGAGGGAGGTGGTTGCGTTTCGGCTGGGTTGGTGGTGTCTTGGTGAGCTGATCCTATCTGGTCCGAAAATCCGGTCGTTACACCGCGGCCCTCATCCTCCTGGACCTCTTAGCCGCCTTCGACACCGTCTGCCGCCCCACTCTACGCACACGACGCCACAACACAGGGATCCGAGACAAGGCCCTGGAATGGACCACCTCCTTCTTCTCCGGCAGAACCTAGAGTATCCGCCTCCGGCCATTCCAATCCAAAGCCTCCGAGATCATCTACGGCGCACCCCGAGGATCATCCCTCCGCCCAACACTGTTCAACATCTACAAGGCACAGCTCGCCCACATAGCCCGATCACACAACCTCAACATCATCTCCTATGCAGACGACACCCAGTTGATCCTCTCCTCACCAAGGACCCCTCTACTGCCAAAACCAACCTCCACAAAGGAATGAAGGCCGTCGCCGAATGGATGAAGGATAGTGGACTGAAACTGAACTCGGACAAGGCAGAGGTCCTCATCCTAGGCTCCACCCCCTCTGCCTGGGACGACTCCTGGCGGCTGACCACTCTGGGAGCAGCACCAACCCCCACTGACCACGCACTCAACCTGGGGTTCATCCCCGATTCAGCCATCTCCATGCCCAAACACGTCAACGCCATCTCATCCTCCTGCTTCAACACCCTCCGCATGCTCCGAAAGATGTACAGATGGATTCCCACTGAAACCAGATGGACGGTCACACAGGCCCTTGTCAGCAGCAGGTTGGACTATGGCAATGCCCTCTACACAGAAGCCTCGACCAAACTCCTGAAACGACTACAACGAATACAGAACGCCTCTGCACGCCTCATCCTCAGTGGTAAACACCCTAAATATCGATTCCAAAATATCAAATGGACAGAATATCGAATCAAAAATATAGAACAGACAGAATATCGAATTATCAAAAAATAGATAGGACAGAATATCGAACTTGGGGTAGGAAATATCGAATTCCACAATATCGAATTTTATAATATAGATTCCCACAATATCGAATTTTATAATATAGATTCCCATAATATTGATTTTTTTTTAGTGTGTGTTATGTATGGTAGTATATGTGTTAAAATTATGTATTCTTTTTCTTATGTATGTTTAATTTTTTTTAAGTAATGAATGTTATGTAACTTAATTTTTGTGTAATTTAATTCTGTAGCGGGTTGTGGGTTTATAGGGGAATAGGGTGGGAAGTAATTTTATTATAGTAAATTAAATATTACATCTTATTTATATGTATTGATAATTAATTGATCATTATTAAATGGTCATTAATGTTTATTAATTGGTAATTAACTTTTATAAATCGGAAAACAATTTTTATTAATTGATTAGTTGATGATTATGTTAATTGAATTTTCCATTATTAGGAGCGGGTGGTGGGTTTATAGGGGAAATGGGTGGGAAGTAATTTAATTGTAATAAAGTTAATATTTATTTTTATTTATATGTATTGATAATTAATTGATAATTAATTATTAACTGGTAATACATGTATTTAATTGGTCATTAATGGTATTAATTGGCCATTATTTTGAATTAATTTTTTATTGGTATTGATAATTAATTTAATCTTATTTTAATATTAAATCATTTCTTTCTCTACTGTTACACTCTCTGGAGGGGGAATAGTAATTTGTACCCATACGCTATCCAACATATTCCCTACTGTTGCACTCTCTGGAGTGGAAATAGTCATTTTTACCTCTACACTATCCAACGCTTTCCCTACTGTTGCACTCTCTGGAGTGGGAATAGTAATTTTTACCCCCCCCCCCGCTATCCAACGCTTTCCCTACTGTTGCACTGTTTAGAGTGGGAATAGTAATTTTTACCCCTACGCTATCCAACGCTTTCCCTATTGTTGCACTCGCTGGAGTGGGAATAGAAATTTTTGCCCCTAGGCTATCCAACGCTTTCCCTACTGCTGCACTCACTGGAGTGGGAATAGTAGTTTTTACCCCTACACTATCCAACACTTTCCCTACTGTTGCCCTCACTGGAGTGGGAAAAGTTATTTTTGACCCTATGCTAACCAACGCTTTCCCTACTGTTGCACTCACTGGAGTGGGTATAGCAATTTTACCCCTATGCTATCCAACACTTTCCCTACTGTTGCACTCGCTGGAGTGGGAATAGTAATTTTTACCCCTACGGTATCCAACGCTTTGCCTACTGTTCCACTCTCTGGAGTGGGAATAGTAATTTTTACCCTCCCGCTATTTAACGCTTTCCCTAGTGTTGCACTCTCTGGAGTGGGAATAGTAATTTTTACCCCTACGCTATCCAATGTTTTCCCTACTGTTGCACTCTCTGGAGTGGGAATAGTAATTTTTACCCTCCCGCTATCCAATGCTTATCCTACTGTTGCACTCTTTGGATTGGGAATGGTAATTTTCACCCCCACGCTATCCAACGTTTTCACTACTGTTGCACTCATTATAAATTACTATAATAATTTTTTTTAAATAATGTAATTATATTTTATTTATTTATATAATATGTTAATTTATATATTTATGTCAATATATTTTTATTAATGTTGTAAATATTTTATAATTAAGATTAACAATTATTTTATAATATTAAGTAAATTTATATTACAAAAACATTTTTTACCTTTCATTTATTATTTTTAAATTTTAAACGTTTTTACATTATTTAATTATGTTTTATTTAATTATGTTCATTATTTAATTACATTCCTAGTATTTTTAATACATCTAAAAATTGTGATATTTTGGAATCGATATTTTAGTACTTACCTGTTTGTAGATAGGCATCCTATATTCTTGTCCCTCGATATTTTGGCGTTGATATTTTGATAATTCTATATTTTGTCCCTCGATATTTCAATACTGATCCATACTCTACACCACTCGCCGCAGCCACATCACACCCCACCTGAGAGTCTTGTACTGGCTCCCCGTCAACAAGAGGATTACCTTGAAGCTCCTCACCCACACTCAGAAGGCACTCCACAACACTGGACCCACATACCTCAACAGATAACTCACCTTCTACACCCCCGAACCGCCAGCTCCCCTCCTCCGACCTCGCTGTCGCCACAATCCCCGCATCCGAAGAGCAACCTCCAGCGGCAGATCGTTCTCCCCTCGCCGCCAAGACCTGGAACACCCTCCCCATCCAGCTGCGGCAGACCCAGGATCTGCTAACCTTCAGGAGACTGCTCAAGACCTGGTTGTTCACGCAGTAGCAAGAAAGCAAGAAAACCCTAATGTCTACAAACAGAAAATTGGACCAATACTGGACAAACACACTAGATTACCACTAGGATTGTAAACAGGCAAATCTCACAAGTTCCCAGAGGAAAAGAGGATGTCAACATACCTGCAGATTAGTCTTACAGTCCAGGCCTCGAGAAAGTAACTCGCTCAGTCGCTATGGCGAGTCAGATTTTATCAGGACAAGCTATTTTTATGGCCTACTGGCTAGTTCTGGTGAGTTGACAAAAACAGGTGTTTTGTTTGATTAGAGAGTGAATGAGCAATAATGATGCCTTTACATATTGCTTTTATCTTGTCACATTTGCACAGAGCCAGGGGTCAAATGTCAGCTTATATCTTCTTAAAATGTGCATCTTATTTCATCTTCGAGCTTGGTGTCTGCTTTTCTTTCTCTGACTGAAATGTTAGAAAATGTTGTAAAGTGAACTGTCTGACAATCAAGCTGTACAAAGAGTGTGAAATGAAAGGCTGTAGGATGTCATTTTTTTGTTACACAGAACATCTAAATAGCTCGTTAATGAACGCTAGAAACATTTTAACAGTTATGAAAGCACATATTTTGTCACTCTGTGTGATAGAAAAAACATTTTAATAGATGAAAACAAATCCAAAAACGTTACTTGGTGATGTGCAAATGATAAATATTTTTTCTGAAACCCAGTTTTCAAAGGTCCTTTTTAGGTTTTGCCTGCAAATGCTCACGTAGTGAGCATTCGCTAAAAAACCTATTGAGTTCTATATATGATCGATGACCCGCCTCTGCCTCTCATTGGCTAGCTCCATAAATGGAGGCTAGCCATTGGGAGACAGAGGCTGTCAATCGCGCTTTCTCCCGAAAACGCGATTCGGGGGCATTTCTGGTGCTTTTTTTAAGCCCCGCCCCTTTGTCCCGGGCCGCGCTGCGATTGGCTGCCGGCCCGGGACACCCCCGTGACGTCATTCCCGGGCCGCGCTGTGATTGGCTGCCGGCCCGGGACACCCCCGTGACGTCAGCCAATCACAGCGCGGCCCGGGACACCATGACTTTATCTTGCCTACATGGTGAGCCATCTAGAACAAAAGTAACCCTCTCAGAATGAAGAAACTGGGCTTTCCAACATTATCACCTGTAAAAGGGGGGTCTGATTTCCATATGCAGTAAATGTACTTTTACATCTGAAGGGAAGTTTTATTCCTGAAAATCTGACACCGATCAGCATTTACGCAACCTTTGGGATGCATAGCACCTGCTGATTATATCTGTTTGAGATTGGCCATTTTCAACATCCCCTCTCTCCAATCCCCCCATCGAAACTGGCTTTAACGGGCTCCAGCTCACCGGGGAGTGTAACATTAAGAGCGAAGCCTCGACATGAGTGGCGCCGCCTTCACCGTCCAAACACAGAGACGCCCTGGTGCCTGGGCATGCCATGGCCTCCTATGTGACGTTGTCCTGCGCTTGCTTATAGTATTTTTAGAGGATCTCTTGAGACCCGCCCTCAAGCCCGGGGCGCGTGTCTCCGCTCTGGTCACGCCCAATGTGCTGGGCAGCGCGCGGCGGTAGCCAATTGCCGTTCCCTGTGCAAAGAGGGGCGGGGTTGGAGCTGCTGTAAGTGGTTACATTGGAGGGGCTGCAGCTTCTGTCCCCACGCGCAGTAGAACGAGCAGCGCGAGCCTCTGTCTACCACTACACTACTCAGCATGCTGCAACTCAGGTCAGACCCGGGCCGTGGGATGGGCAGTGGCTGTCCGAATCAGACCTGGGTGGGGGCAGTTTAGCTACATTGCAGGGCACGGACTCCGATTTCCATGCTGCAGATAAGATCATACCAGGGCAAAGAGAAGGATGCAGTTCAAGGAGGAGGCACTGAAAAGGGGCTAGCTCTGCATGACATGCAGCAGTTCGTGTCAGTCTGTGTGGTGGGACAGAGAATAGGAAGGATTCGCTGTATGGGGAGCAGTGCTTATGTCGAGTACTAGGGCAGTGAAGACTACGCGTTCTACGCATGGGTCATTGGAGAAAGGCCAAGGGCCACATGACATTAATAGTACTCTGAGTCTACGCAGGGTACTAGAGATGATGTAGCGTGAAGGTGTTAAGAGCCGAAGGATAACTACCACACTCTGTCATACGTTCACTGTTTCCAGCCCTGGACTTGAATTTGTCAACATACTGCATTGTGGGTTTTGTAGTGTTGGTTTGCTTCCATTGACCTATTTTCACGAACGGAGCTGATAGCAGCGGTTTGTGTGTTGAAAGGTGAGGCCTGGAAACCTGTTGTTCGAGGATATGGAGTGAGGTGAGGGATATGGAAATGAGCAACGAGCCAAAATGCATGTCGTGTTGGATTCCCCGAGAACATTTGAAGTTGAGGAGGCAGCGTAGCTTTCAGGTGCACCCCATTCCTCTCCCCGCGAAGCACGTGCTTCTTTTGACAGTTGTGTTCTAATGTTTTACAAGCGCTGGAGCCCAGCCCTTGTAGCGCGCAGATGAAGCTGGAGGCACTTTCCAGGGGAGAAGCGTGGCCGGCGGCTTGCAGGACAGATACACGGCTTTTGAAGGCGACTGTGCTGGGCAGGGACAAACTGGAGCCCTTGTGTCCCCACGTGTCTGCCAGTGCCTGCTTCTAGAAAGGGGTGGGAGGGATTGTGTGCTCTGAGCGCTTCCCCCTTCCCCTGCAGAGCTTTGTGGGTGGGGGTATTTGTAATGCCTGTCCCTTCTAGTTCCCATAAACCCTTTATTGGAACATACACTCTTGCCCCCCACACAGGAGCCCCCACCCCCATTAAACCTGTTTAGGTGCAAGCTGTCAACCTGTCGTTTGATGGGCTCCGTGCGCAGATCTCTTCCGCTACACCTGTTGTTAAAGGGGCTGGTGTGCACGTGTCACGGGGCCCCCTGAGTGTTATCAGACCCTCACAGAATGTCCGTGGTGGCCTCGCAGTAGCACGTGGGGGCTGCGTATCGCTGCAGTATGTGAAACCTTCTTTGTAGATACGTCTTTGAGGAGTTTGGGGGCTTGGAGGGGAGGGAGGTAACGCTTGTGCTGTCGAGTTTCGATATGCAGCTTGTACTGGAAAACGTTCTTTTCGACAGCCCTTGTCTAGCAGACACAGATCGTGCTAAGGCGCGCCGCTACATATGGAATATTTGTTTTATATTTATATATTTTTTTCCATATCTGGTATTTCACAGAGGTGTAAACTTGAGTGCCATAAAAAACATTTCTCTAACAGGCCGGGCATTTCACTACGGGAATAAGAAGTGCAGCTCTTTGGTTCTTTTAAAATGCTCGTCTCCAGGCGTGTTTTTGAAAATAAATGCAAGCAGTGGCTTATTGTCCTTAATTAGGGAGCAACATGCATAGCCACAGTGGGCATTTTGAAGTTTTTGGGCGTTTGTCTTAAATTTCCAGGGCTAAAAATTTTGCGGCCGTTTTACACTGTGTAAAGTCTAAATACGCTGGTGCCTAAACATTTGGCGTTTTAGAGTTCAGTTGGGGTATATATATTTTTTGTTTTTAAATAGCTCTTTATTACAGAATTCCGCAAAACTTTCTACAATGAAATGCAGATATCAATGTGAATTACAGCATTTGTTAGTGTCGGGGTAGTGGTACATCGAACATTCCCATCTTATTGTATTTCGGAGCAATAAAAGTGGTCATAACAAACAACAGTACCCACATAACTTGCATCTCAGTATATTGGCAGTCCTTTGCCTCCAATAACTGGTCTAAGTACAGTTTGTAAAATTTCCTCTATTGCATGCCCCATTGATTTCCCAATATTGTATGTCATGCGTTTGGACCTTAATGCAAGGGCAAGTTGGTGGTTTGGTAATCCTATTGTCATTCATGGTGGCATTATATCTAACTTGGCCTGCAGTGCCAACAATAAGTCCCAGTCCTTAGTGGGTGCCCCCCCCCCTCCCATCTTCGGGTGCATGCGTTCCAGAACAATGATTTCTGCTGTGCAATACTTCGATCTCAAAATGGGTTCAGGACTTCAGAGGGGCCACACCAGCCTTCCAGTTAATGGCTATACTTCCTTTGCTTAAAAGTAGTGCCAAATCTAAAAATCTGTTTGTGTTTAGCCTTCACTGTTCCCGAAAAGCACCCCTCTATTGACAGAGGCAGTTATGCCTGTCGTTTCCGACAGAAGTGTCCTCCAGTTGGTCCTTATGTGTACACCGTCCCAAACCATATGAAAAAAAATTATATGTGCTGCTTGACATGGCGGATACAGCGGCCGGTGCCCAGGGTGAATCTTAGCCAGTCGAGCTGGGGACAAGGATGTACAGTGGAGATAGTGGAGTTGTTTGAATTTATAGTGGGGATTTCTACTCCCTTTCTTCGTGTATTCCAATATTCAGTCCTATTCTTTATCTGGAATCTTCCAATGTAACTTCTGCTCCCGTTTCTGTTTCAGTGTCGGCTGGGTATAAAAAGTAGGGGCCAATACCCTGTGCATGTACCTCACTACTTTTCTATTTATTCCATGCATCAGTAGGGTGGTTAATACCTCGTTCTTCATAGGTTCGCCTGTAGAGCTGCTCTGAGGGCACTGTGTGTTAGGAACTGACCGTCTGGTAATCCCATTTTCTCTGAGTGTGGCAAATATGAGCAGTAACTCCTGTATTGTCCAGCGGGCCTTTGTGCAGGCGAGTGTGGACCTAGTGATTTGGTATAGGGTGCTCAGTAGATCAGTCGCCCATTAGGTGCTTCATATATTGTCGTTCAAGGTCCGAGTCAACCGCTAGCTGTCCAGATGAGGTGTGCGGCCACATAATATTTCTGGGTTGGGTAAACCCATTCCAATCCTTTCTAAAAGAGTTATCGCCTTTTCCATGGAGTCGTCGCCTGTGCGTGCCCCATAGTATGTCAGAGAAGGTGGATCCAAGTGTGCAGAAAAACGCTCAGAGTAGACTAAGGGGACATGGATTATTCCTTATTCGTATATTTTAAGAGCAACATTTCATGGAGAGCATCAAATTTGGTTTTTAATAGTCTCAATCTGCGGTACAAGGAATTTTTTAAAGGAACATAGAAATGAACAGAAACTTGATGTGTTCCAGTATTTCTGAGGCTTCTGATCTGCAAGTCCTTATTTGAACACAATGTGTAATGGTAGTCTTGATTTTTGGGCTCATATTTCTAGAGGTTTGGGGTTGTTTTCCTGGAGTTTCACCAAAACCTGGCTAAAACTGGCTATATGCTTGGCGGTGGGACATTAAAAACATGTTCCTGGAACACATGCTTGTGAAAATAGTCCCAGGTAATGAAGGTTCGGCTTGAAGGTGTAAGCCCCAGAAAAACTGCCTTCTAACTTAGTGTGCCACCTGTATGAAGATTACAGGGATATGAACGTAAGGCAGTACTTGACTCCATCCATGTGCAGTTTTTCTTAATGAAACATGTTTGTTCGAAGGCACCATAATAATGTGATTTCCTGCTGCACAGTGGCGATGCCTGTTTTTCTTTTCTGCGCCAACTGCATTGATTGTGATTAGGTGCTTTAATGAGGTGCTTGAAGAACTTAGTTGCTCTGATACTGACATGTACTGCTTATAACGGTCTGTGAAATGACTGGCCCCTCAGTCCTGTTTCAAAGCTTTTTCACTTTACTGTTTCAGTCCCTACCAACCCCATGCATGTGTACGTCGCTTACATCCTGCAATATGCAGAAACTCTGCTTGCGTTCTCCGACGAAATGC
The DNA here is from genome assembly GCF_964263255.1 of Lissotriton vulgaris. Classification (NCBI taxonomy): domain Eukaryota; kingdom Metazoa; phylum Chordata; class Amphibia; order Caudata; family Salamandridae; genus Lissotriton; species Lissotriton vulgaris. Next base: position 86,422,538 of record NC_141690.1, read on the forward strand.
AAAGTCTTGTGAAAGTGTTGTACGGTTTGTTTCTGTAGAAAATGTTTTTTTTAAAGGGATTGTGAAATACTTAAGCATTTACTCCGACATAATTGCAAGGAACTTTCCTGTCCCAACAGAGGCAATGTGACCGATGTGTTCCCCAGCTGCAATGGTATCTAGATCCCTGTTTTTTTTTTCTTCTTTCTTTTCTTGGGCGAACACTGATCATGTGTGTGTGCGCTGTGACATAGGCCTGTTTCATGGATTGCAGTCTTGTTGGACTAGTGGGAGGGGGGTGGGGTTAACCAGAAGGGCTTCCCTCCTAATTGGGAAAGGCTACTTCCTTTGCCGGAAGTTAAGGATCACAAGATGTTTGTGGCAGAATACTGTTAAGTGATCAGTAAAAGTGAACAGGCCTTTTTAATTGTCACCGGAGTGAGGCCTACAGTCTCACTCATGTAAAGTTCCCCTGCTCTGTTCTTAACTTACCCTTTTGGCCTACATCAAGTTATTATGTTGCACTGCAGCATGTGTTGAAGGCATGTGCTGGGTCTTACAATGGCTCTCCTTCGGCCCTGATTCTCTATTATGGCTTTACATCAATGTTATAATGTATATTGAATTGAGGTAGTGAGGCTGTTAGTCCACTCTGAGACTGTGTTTCACAAAACAGATTACTTTTTAGGTTTTGCCTGCAAATGCTCACGTAGTGAGCATTCGCTAAAAAACCTATTGAGTTCTATATATGATCGATGACCCGCCTCTGCCTCTCATTGGCTAGCTCCATAAATGGAGGCTAGCCATTGGGAGACAGAGGCTGTCAATCGCGCTTTCTCCCGAAAATGCGATTCGGGGGCGTTTCTGGTGCTTTTTTTAAGCCCCGCCCCTTTGTCCCGGGCCGCGCTGCGATTGGCTGCCGGCCCGGGACACCCCCGTGATGTCATTCCCGGGCCGCGCTGTGATTGGCTGCCGGCCCGGGACACCCCCGTGACGTCAGCCAATCACAGCGCGGCCCGGGACACCATGACTTTATCTTGCCTACATGGTGAGCCATCTAGAACAAAAGTAACCCTCTCAGAATGAAGAAACTGGGCTTTCCAACATTATCACCTGTAAAGGGGGGGTCTGATTTCCATATGCAGTAAATGTACTTTTACATCTGAAGGGAAGTTTTATTCCTGAAAATCTGACACCGATCAGCATTTACGCAACCTTTGGGATGCATAGCACCTGCTGATTATATCTGTTTGAGATTGGCCATTTTCAACATCCCCTCTCTCCAATCCCCCCATCCCATGCAGCGCCGTATTAACAGTCGTCCTGCATAATTATTCGAGCCCTGTGTCGTTACCTGACGTAAGTCTGTGAGGAAAGATCAGTGACCTATCGGCGGGAAACGTTTTTACAACGCGGGATTCCCCGCGCGCCTGGAACGCGCTCGACCAATGGCAGCAGCGCTTAATCTCTTCCCACTCTTCGTCACCCGTGTGTCTGTCAGCTGTAGGCGTGGCGGGGTCACGTCAGGTCAGGGCATGATGGACTCCCAGTGTAACAAAGCCGAGGCGTGTTCACCCGCTGCCGGAAGGCACCAGTAACCGGAGCCGGTGGGTCTCCTTCACCTTGTGGAGCAGCGCGGCCTTAAGTGTGAGCCGTGTTGGGACGTCAGCAGGTGAGGCCTTTATTTTTTTCGTTTAATTAGAGGTCACGACAGGCTCAATGCACGACTTGGAATCAGTCGCTGCAGTTGGAGCACAGGGTACACCTAATTATTTTCAGTGAGTCGTTATTTACGTTTACGTTGCTGTTGATTCCTCCCCCCCTCAACCCCCCCCCCCCCACCCGAAAGGTAGCCGTGTGTATCATTTTCGGTGAGGGTACGATTAATCTGTATGGGCAGTTGTTGGAACAACAATGAAAGTTTTTTTTTTTATTGGGCGGTGGGGGTGGGCGGGGGGGGACTTGACTAACTTCACAAGAGTTAGTGATTAGGGGCATATAGCAAAATCAGTTTGTCACAGAAGACGCAACGACACGGTTCTTCACACAAGAGGCCACGGTGTGGTGCTAATCTTTAAAAATAAATAAAACGAGGAGTTCAGGTGACAGAAAATAACACTGAGCGTTTGAAACCCACCCAATGACTCAAGCCGGTGAAGGCCCAGATGATGTAATAGTTTGTTGGAAAGGCATTAGTTGGTCGGTATTTTGTAAATTATTTATAAACATTACCACAATTCTGCAGTTTATTTAAGGAGTCAGCTTGGTATACTGCACTTAAAAACTTTTGAATTTGAGCCTCCTAGATATCTGATAACAATGATAAAGCGCCACTAACATTTTAAACCACACAATTGTTTTTGAAGTATGTTTCTCTCATTGTTTGTTGTTGTATTCGAATACATTAAAACAGGTGTGAAAAACAAACCGAAGTACTAGACTGAAGTTTCTGACAGATGTACTGTGAAGAAAAGTGTGCTGCTCTGACGAGTAACCACAGATCCCGAAGAGTGGCCCAAAAACCTTAGTGGTTATACCCCGAGGGTTCTGTTAGCACAGGGATTCGAAATTGACAGTTGACCTGGAGAGCACAAAAAATAAGAAGCTAAACCCCTCGGCTTCTGATTCTCGGGTTGGGCTTCTTGCCATACTTCTAAGGGTAGCCCTGCAGGTGCAATGAAGTGCCCGTGTGACAGTAAAGAAACTGCTGGTGATTACTAAATTCTGCTCATCATTTCTTTGTGGGGTGCGATAAGTGTCAAGCAAGGGAGTAGCCAGAAAATTAAAGTACCCCCACTTTGGACCAAAGCACTGATGGTACCAAGCAAGTGAGCCTGAACCTCCCTAGAAGAGCTTCCTTATCTCTTCCATCGAAGCAACTATCTATTCATCCTTTCAGCCTTCCACCTACCCGCTGATATCCACCGTTTCACCTTTGCATTATTTCATCTATTCATTCTTTCATCCATCAGTCTTTCATCATTCCATCCATCTATTGGCCATTCTATCCAACCATCCATCTGTTCACACATCTGTCATCTATGCATGTAAGTATCCATCCACCCACATATCCATAATCTGACTTACCCATCCATTGAGAGTCTTTCATCCATCAGTTGATCCTTTTATCCATTCATTCAATCCATCCATCCTCTCAGATTTCCATGTTCTCATCATCCTTTCACCCACCTATTTATCCATCCTCACATATATATTCATTACACTGCTAACCTTCCATCCACTGTTCCATCCAGTCACTATTTCAGATTTCCATTTACTCTACCATCTTTCACCCATCCACCCTATACCCATCCATCCTTCTCCTCACCCCTCCTTCTACTCAATCATCCTTCTACCCAACCATCCTTTCACCCACTCATCCATCCATCCTTTCACCCTCTCATGCAACCACTCATCCACCCTTCTTTGCCTTTGGTATCAACCCAACTTTCTTTCTTCAAACATTAATTATGAGCTGTTTCTGCCAAGTTGCAGATAAGAGGTCTATTGACCAAGCTGCTAAAGCGCAGAGGTTCACAACACCCCTGGTATCAAACAGCGTGTAGGTTCTGGAGTACCATAGGCTCTGGTGGTAACGGTGACCATCCAGCACAGGTCCCCAACATTCAGTTCTGCCGTATCCGTCTGTCTCTTTCCCTGTACTTTTCTGTTGCCCGTGCCTGCCTGCTAGTGAGAGTCTGTGTGGTGTGCCCTTTCTGTGTTTGCTTTTCTGTCTGCGTCCATGCGCCTGCATTTTTGTTTCTATATGTGTGTGTCGGTATCCCTCCGTGTGCGTTGTTTTTGTCTGTGTGTTTGACTCTGTGTGCATGCGTGGCAGTATGTTTCAGTGTATGTGATTCTGTGTGTGCTTGAGGTTGTTTCCGAGTGTGTCTCTGTGCATATGTGTGGTTTCTGTCTACAAAGTGGAGGGGGGGGGGGGGGGGGTTGAGGTGTCACGCACGCAGTGGCCACGGACTTGCTACTTTCTGTCCATCTCTGGTCACAGGGGCGGGGGGACACATAGACAGTATCGGAGGGGCCGTCTGCTTCCGGGATGTTGGTCAGGGGGGAGAGTGGACCTACCATTTCCGGCACGGTGTGTTCCGGCGCTGGTTGTTCGTGTATCCGTCTGTCTCTTTCCCTGTACTTTTCTGTTGCCCGTGCCTGCCTGCTAGTGAGAGTCTGTGTGGTGTGCCCTTTCTGTGTTTGCTTTTCTGTCTGCGTCCGTGCGGGTTCTGTCTCTGTGTGGTTCTGTCTGTGTGTGTGTGGTTCTGTCTGTGTGTGTGTGTGTGTGTGTGTGTGTGTGTGGTTCTGTGTGTGTGTGTGTGGTTCTGTGTGTGTGTGTGTGGTTCTGTGTGTGTGTGTGTGGTTCTGTGTGTGTGTGTGTGGTTCTGTGTGTGTGTGTGTGTGGTTCTGTGTGTGTGTGTGTGTGGTTCTGTGTGTGTGTGTGTGTGTGTGTGGTTCTGTGTGTGTGTGTGTGTGGTTCTGTCTGTGTGTGTGTGTGTGGTTCTGTCTGTGTGTGTGTGTGTGGTTCTGTCTGTGTGTGTGTGTGTGTGTGGTTCTGTCTGTGTGTGTGTGTGTGTGTGGTTCTGTCTGTGTGTGTGTGTGTGTGGTTCTGTCTGTGTGTGTGTGTGTGGTTCTGTCTGTGTGTGTGTGGTTCTGTCTGTGTGTGTGTGGTTCTGTCTGTGTGTGTGTGGTTCTGTCTGTGTGTGTGTGGTTCTGTCTGTGTGTGTGTGTGGTTCTGTCTGTGTGTGTCTGTGGTTCTGTCTGTGTGTGTGTCTGTGGTTCTGTCTGTGTGTGTGTCTGTGGTTCTGTCTGTGTGTGTGTCTGTGGTTCTGTCTGTGTGTGTGTCTGTGGTTCTGTCTGTGTGTGTGTCTGTGGTTCTGTGTGTGTGTGTGGTTCTATCTGTGTGGGTGCATGTGGCTCTGTGTGGGTGCAAATGCAGTAGGTCTCGTATTTGCAAGAGATTAAGCTATTGGCATTGTAAATTATTATTATTTTTATTATGCGTTCTTATATAGCGCTCGATTACCCGTAGGCATCTCGGCGCTTGCCTTGGGATCCCGTCCTGGCTTTTTTCCCTGTGAGATACCCGTACTGGGCATCTCCAAGGTATTTATCTATTTTCAAAACCAACACATAAATAAAAATGTTGTCATTTACAATGCCAATAGCTCAAACTTTTCCAAAGGCGAAACCATTGCATTGTAAATGCTTGTTTATTATTGCCTATGCGCTATTTAGTATTATTTGTCGAACAGCATGTTAGTGTGAAGAATTGTGGCATTTCAATTGACATTGTGCTGTTTGTGAATGATAGTGTGCTCTCACATCATGCTTTAGCAATATATTTACTAAACGTGAGTGTTTAAACATGAGCCAAGAAACATTTCCCCTCCTCTACTGATATGGTCTTCTTTGCTGTATTGAGGATAACAGAAACCAGAAGGGAGAAGAACAAGCATCAACCATTTTGTGGTCTAATACCCAAGGCAAGGCTTGCCTTCTGGTATATGCAGTGTAACGGTGAGCTGGACCTGTATGAGTCAGATGGACAGATGACTAGGTGTATTTTTGAGGGGGCTGTAACTTCCTTTAGTGACACTTATCCACACAGTGGAGGTGCTATGCCTCAGCCCGCGGTCCACTAAAAAACATAGCGACGAGCATATTGTGGCTTCACTGAGCTAATAGTGAGGGACTAAAGATGCTGGTGTTGTATGGAGAGAGCTACTACAGAGGGTTAGCTAAAAATATGAAAGATGTATTCTGGAAGTCTGTATGATTGACTTCGGGCCTATGGACACACACAAGAAGGCCCTTTAACCCCTTCGATGCGGGTGACAAAGCCAGCTCGTCATGGGCGTTACCTGCGCTGCGCGCATGACGAGCTGGCTTTGTCACGTAACGCGGGATTTTTGAAATTCCAGCGCGCAGCGGGAAAACCCGCTAGCCCGCATGCGGTTAACACCTTGCTTGCGGGAGGAATTCCAGCCCGGTGCTGGACATTCAAATTGCGGGCGTGGTCGTGACGGAACCCGCCCGTCATGCGCATAGGCCACCCGTGGCTCATGGCGGCTGGGTTCTGTCATGAGCATCGAAGGTGTTGTAAATATTTTTATACCATCATCATTGAGAAGATTATCTGGACTGCCTGTGCAGATGCCTGTGCCTGCGATGGTGAATGATGGGTACGCACCTGCAATGAGACAGTCATCATCTCCTTAAGCTCATTTTTGCTTCAAGAGTATACCTTTGTTCATTGTTTGACTTGGTTAACCTTTCCGAAAGATGAGGAGTTGATGATTTGTTATGTATTGATTTGTTGACTTTTGCAGACATTCATTCATAACTTCATTGTGCCCATCTCTGTGTTCCTATTTCCCCATGAATGAACTTTTTTGATTAATTTCTTTATATAAAAATTCAAAACCTGTTTACTTGCCCGTGTGTTCTTGTTTCCTCTGCCAACATTAACTGTTTGTTTGATTTCAGCTGATTTTTTAGAAACAACAAGTAGTTAGATTCCTTTGAACTAACTTTATTGACTTACGTTATCAAATGTATTCCACTCAGTGAATGAAATGAATCCCTTGTAGCTTTCTGACAAATGGCACATGAACCAAATTGGCATCTGATGAGCGTAATAATCTGCTTGGCATATACCAATAAAGGCGTTCTTTTAGATAGGCCGACCCTACTCTGTAAAGGGCCTTATGTACCAGACACATCGCCTTGAACATGGTGCGCTTCCTGAGTGGCAGCCAGTGTAATTTTCGAATCTCATCCGCTATTAGAGCATATTTAGGAATGCCCAACAGGAGTCTAGCAGCTGCATTCTGTAGAAGTCGCAGCTTCTGCATTGAACCTTCCTGAATGGTGAAGTACAGACAATTACAAAGGAGCAAGAAAAAGGAAAGAAAATACCGAACCCCATTCAGGTTTGTATGGAAGACCCTCACTCACCAACCGGGTTGGTGACATGCTTCATCATCGGGCCCGAACGGAGAGGCTGAATGCCTCTCCAATGTGCTTCAACGCCAGGTTTACTGCGGAGCGGGTTTTTGTGAATAGATGTGAAGTGAGTGATATTTACTGGTAGTGATAGTTAAAAATGTCTAAAATTGTATCAAAAAAAGTATTTAATGTTTGATCAAGTGGACATATTAAAAACAAAGTGTGGGAAATTAGGGCAAATAAATTGTTTGGCTATTTCCAGTAGTTAATCAGTAGGTCAACATGTTTCTGCCTTGAAATGGTGTGAATTTACCAGGCATTCGTCAGGACCATGTGTGGACTAAACCCCGGCGGTATGGGCACACTAAGACCGACCCTACCTAGGGACGTGAAAGTTAAAATAGTTCAAAAAAGTGCATAAAGAAGGAAAAAATTCCTCCTGTGGTACTCTCAATTTGAGGGACCTCAAAAATTAGTGTAATGCACCTGTGGAAGAAGTGACAAGGACATACATATAAGAGACAGAACAAACAATTGCAAATTATTCTATGCTCATGAGTATATCTACAGTGATCTAGTTGTTGAAAAGATCTGGTGCTCCAGTTGTTGTTAAGGGACTTTCTGGATGGTGAGATATAGCGGTATTGTTAACACCATGCCAGGTCAAAGGGGATATTACCAACACCAAAGGGGTGTAAAATGGACTAGTGAAGGTATATAACAGTATTCACAGGCTGACTAGCCCATTACACAAAGATAGGCGCGTGTAGCGTAGAGGATCAATGGACCAAACTGGCCAATGACCCCACCTGAAAACAGCACAGAAATCTAAAAAAAATATCTCACTTGAATAGTGAGAAGAAAGTACACCATGGATCTCGGGAGGAGGGTGGTGGCGTAATCGGCACACCCTTGGGGATGAAAAAGACATACTTCAACAGTTCATAAAGGCAGTACTTAGCTCAGTGTAGTAGATCGGTGGGTCGGTGGTATCAGGCGCTCGACTTATGCCCTCGACCCCAGGGTAGTATGAGTGAGTATGGGCGATTGACAGGTCGGGGGACCGCACCGCTGCCATAAGGGGGCGGACTGTTGCTTTCACGATCTCGGGGAGCAAAATAGGTTTGCAGGTATCGAAAGAGAACATGAGCGGAAACAACTGGAGGCTCATTAGAGCTTTGGCAAAGGACTACAACTTTGCCGAGGTAGTGGAACTCATCTGTGGGGAAATGGCAGCACTACAAATCCCAGGCAGCCCATCTGTGGGCGTGATACCATAAAAGCATGAGATTTTGTGTGCAGGCGTCAATCTGCTTAACATGCCCGTGATTAAGGGGAAGGATCCCCGAAAAACGTTAGGCTTTGGCGCGTCCATTTGTACCTGCCTGTATTTTACGAATAAAGGATCCTATGGGAGACTGCGGGACCCGCCTGCAATCGAGTGTGTGTCATGCCTGCCTAGTCTCCGTGGACAATACAATACGATACTGAGACCATTCCAAGATGGCCCGCGCAGCATTGTGCATGCGCGAGGGGTGCGAGCCGGAACTTAAGCTCGCTTCCCCAGGCACTCAGCGCTTCCCGCTCTAGTTCTTCTCTATCGAGTTGACGCTTCCGCTGGCCACTTCCGATTACACGCCCTCGTATCAACTTGGGCGTCTGTCCTTTGATTCCAAGATCGGCTTCCTTTTGCCGTACTCGTTGTTTCTTTATGTCCTGACTCTGGGGCTTGGTATTCAAGTCATACCGCTCCCGGTCTTACAAGCGACTATTTTCTGAATTACTATTCAGCTTTCCTGATTCTTTGTTGTTGCTTAGTTTGCCTTCCTGATCCACACGCCGAGAGTCATCAGGCACCTCACTCTCCTCAATGGTCAAAGAAGGAGTCCTAGGCAAATTACGGCAGTCCCAAGTGCCTTTTGATTAACTTGGGCATTGCTTCTTAGTTATTCCCTCGCTCTGCGCCGGCTGTCTTATCCCCGGTGTCGCGGTGGTATTCTTCACCCTGTTTCTTGCGGACTCGTCATTGGGCCGGACTATGGTCCCGCCGAACGGCCGGTATTTGCGGAGACAGGGGTGAGGAGTGTTGCCTGGCATTGTGGGCTTTGTGGTCCGCCAAGCGATATCCTCTACTTCCCTTTATTATCCTTATTTTTTGTTTGTTTTCTGGACCTCCCGGATTCTGGCATTCATCACAGTACTGGGACAGGAGGAACCGGTAAAGTGCTTGTAGCGCACTTTATTTACATCGTGTTCTTACTATACTATTAAAAGTGTTGATATAGGTCATCTTGATTCTCCAGGCTACTACTTATGTGATCCTGACATTTTTATACGCTACAAACCTTTTTGCCCAGAGAGGTTCTAGTTAGGTAAGATGTATTCTGACCACTATATTTGTTTGTGCCAAAAGTCTTTACCAGAGGTAAATTTACATCCCTTAAATCCAGGCCACAGTGGATGTCCATAGTTCCATGGTTACATATGAGCTTCCAGACGAGTTCCTATTTGCATTGATTGACACAGTCTTGTGCTCTCAGGTAAAGAGAGGTTCATGTATTAACATTGGGGAATTGTGGGGTGACTGTTGTATTAATCCATTATTCCTTGTAGCTTCACCTTCAGACAGAAGCAGACGAGAGCAGTGTCCGAAGAGTCCAGTGTTTTGTCTCCCCCTACTTTCCTTGTTTTGTTCCCTCCTTTCCCTCCATATCACCCTTGTGTTCTAGTGTTTGATAGACACATGTGGTGTAGGGGGGACGAGTTGGGGCTATCGTCGGCTCCTGGCACTCCTGAGGAAACCACATACAGAGTCTTTACAGAGCACGAAGCCCTAGTTGCTTTTTCCACCCGAGTGCCATGACCCAGGTTACCATGGAGGATTTGGCCCACATGTTGGGGATTCTCCAGTTAGAAACGCAAGCATTGTCCCAAAGGGTAGACAACATACAAAGAGAGAGATAGCCTAGTCTAGATGTAGGTGGACCAAGCAATGTTGCCCCAGTAGTACATGTTACCATACCCCAGTCAGTCCTATTAGCTCCTCCTGAAAGGTTTTCAGGAGGCACCTCTAAGCTTTCTACTTTTATAAGCCAGTGTCAGTTACACTTCATGTGCAAAGCGAGTTGCTTCCCAACCGACCAGTCTAAGGTAGCCTTTGTTATTTCCTATTTGGGAGGTTCAGCAGCTGACTGGGCTATCTCATTTATAGAGAGGAGTGATCCCATGTTACATGATTATGGGTCCTTTAAAAGGGAACTACAAAATATATTTGATAAACATACGTTTACTCATTCTGCAGACACTGAACTATTGTCGCTCAAACAAGGCACCAAAGAACTCTCGTCTTATATCACCACATTTCAGAGATTAGCGGCAGAGGCAGATTTGCCTGAAAGTAAACGCAGCGCCCTGTTTTATAGGGGATTAAGAGATGAACTAAAAGACGCATTATCCCACGTAGTTGAGCCTCCTGACACCTGTCTTGAACTGATAGACTTGGTAGTGAAATGAGATCACAGACTACAAGAATGCAGAAGGGAGAAGGGACGTTCTGATTTCAAACCTTATGTTTTTCATAGAAAGACTGAAGCTGAGAAGACATCGGAGGAGGTAGAGCCTATGAAGATTGGGTCAGTCAGAGGTCCCCTGAGTCAGGAAGAAAGACAAAGGAGGAGAGACAATAAGTTATATCTCTATTGTGGCAAATCAGGCCATTTTCTAAAGAATTGCCTTGTGAAACCGTCCCAAATCAAGAAGTCGGAAAACTAACAAGCCCGACACCTAGAGAGGCTAAGGTGTCGGGTAGCTCAGGTCTAATAGTCTCTTCTATAGATTCCTCTTTTGTCACACCGAGTCATTTCTATATTTCTGCTAACCTTTTTTCTTATGAAAGATCTATTGTACTTATCATGCTGGATTCCGGGGCGACCGGAAATTTCATGGACACTGATTGGGCCAGACTCCATGCTATAGAATCAAAGGAAAAAGACACATGGGAAGCTGTCACCACTATCGATGGTAGTGTGTTGAAATCAGGGCCTATCACTCATCAGACGATTCCCTTACACCTTACCCTAGGGCAAGGACACCATGAGGATCTGTCTTTTTACTTAATTAAATCCCCTCAGTTTCCAGTACTATTAGGGTTACCATGGTTACGGTCACATAACCCACGGGTGGATTGGGGTACTGGTACATTGGAGTTTTGCAGTGCCACATGTAAGGAACACATGTCTTTGAGTGAGAATAGTAAACAACTTGCTTCTACCAATTTAACTGATTTACCTTCAGATTACGCGGATCTATGCGTTGTGTTTGATGAAGTACAAGCAACTAGTCTTCCCCCACATAGGCAATACGATTGCCACATTGATCTCCAGGCAGGGGCTAAAATTCCATGTAGCAGGGTGTATTCTCTCACTGAGAAGGAAATTGTATATCTGCGAGACTATCTAGACAACATGCTCAAACAAGGATTTATACGTCCCTCTCGTTCTCCTGCGTCCGCGTCTCTCTTTTTTATTCCAAAGCGAGAGTGTGGCTTGAGGTGTTGTATTGACTACAGATCCCTAAACGACATCACTATAAAGAACATATACCCACTCCCCTTGATTTCAGCCCTCCTTGACAGAATAAAGACCGCCGCCGTTTTCACTAAGTTAGATCTACGTGGAGCATACCATCTGGTGAGAGTCAAGGAAGGGGACGAGTGGAAGACGGCCTTCTGTACGAAGTTCGGTCTCTATGAGTATTTAGTGATGCCGTTTGGACTCTGTAACGCCCCTGCAGCATTTCAATTCTTTATCAACGAGGTTTTACGGGATTTGATTGATGAGTTTGTAATCGCCTACATTGACGATCTACTCATTTTTTCCTCTTCAATGACCGAACACAAGGATCATGTGAGAAAGGTGCTGGAGAGACTGCAGGAAAACAGTCTATTTTGTAAACTTGAAAAATGCTTTTTTCATGTTTCTGAGGTAGCCTTTTTAGGATTCATTGTATCTTCCTCTGGCCTCCGGATGGATCCCCAGAAAGTGGAAGCCATTCACCAATGGCCCACTCCCCGCTGCATTAAAGAAGTGGAGAGCTTATTGGGCTTTGCCAATTTTTATCGTCGTTTTATCGACGGTTTTTCAAAGGTGGTAGTGCCTATCACCTCTTTACTGAAGAAAGGTGTTCCTTTTCAATGGACCCCTGCAGCTGACACTGCCTTTACAGCCTTGAAAAAGGCTTTTACTAGAGCTCCTATCTTACGACATCCTGATCCAGCTATCCCATTCTTGGTGGAGGCGGACGCCTCCGAAAAGGCAGTGGGGGGTGTTCTTTCCTAGCCAGACCCTGAAACAGGAATAAGCCACCCGGTAGCCTATTTCTCACGTAAACTTAATCCGGCAGAGATGAATTACTGTACAGGGGACAAGGAATTGTTGGCCATTAAGAAGGCTTTTGAAGAATGGAGGCAGTATTGACTAGGAGCAAACCACACGGTGACAGTTTTAACTGATCATCGCAATTTACAGTTTCTGAAGTCGGCCAGGGCTTTATCTATGCGTCAGCTAAGATGGACTCAATTCTTTAGCGAATTCGATTTTGTGATTAGGTACTGTGCAGGACACAAAAATGGGAAGGCTGATGCTTTATCTCGTTTAGGGTATATTACCAATGAAGAACCCAGAGAGACACCACCCATTATCACCCCAGACAGATTCATAGGAGGGGTCAGTTCTGAAGATGATTTTCTTGACAAAGTAAGACAGGAACAAAGCTCAGATAGGATGGAACCCATTAAAAGATCACATGATACAGTCCAAGTGGGAGAGTACTACTATGTGAACTGTGGGTTAGTCCTTCCCTCTATAGAATTACAAGGCCAAGCTCTCATATGGTATCATTCGCATCCCCTGGCTGGACATCCTGGTTACAAAAAGACCTTAGAATTGTTACGGAGGTCTTTTTGGTGGCCTGGAATGAGAAGAGACGCAGAAAGATATATACAGACCTGTCACATCTGTGCTCAAAGCAAGGTTTCACATAAAAACCCTGTGGGATTATTGCAGCCTTTACCTACACCTCCAGGACCTTGGCACACAGTGTCCTTGGACTTTATTGTTGAATTACCTGTCACAAACAAAGGGAACAATACAGTGCTAGTGGAATCCTTTACCAAATTAGCCCATTTCATACCTTTACCTGGGTTGCCTACAGCAAAGATCCTGACCTCTGTGTTTTTGAGACAGATAGTTGGATTGCATGGTCTACCTTCAGTATTGATTTCAGACAGAGGATCTCAATTTGTGTCTAGATTTTGGAAGGGTATTTGTGCTCTTCTGTCTGTTTATGTACGTCTCTCCTCTAGCCATCACCCGCAAACAGATGGACAGACAGAGAGAGTGAATCAATGTTTTGAGCAGTATATCAGAGGTCAAGCTCTACAGTCTTTATCAGAATGGGATGAGTTGGCTTGGTTGGCAGAAATGGCATAAAATAACAGTCATCACGCATCCACCGATTTTTCACCCTTCTTTTGTACATATGGCTATCACCCTCAAATCCTCCCTGGTTCTTCCACACCATGCACAACTCCTGCAGCTAGTGATTTAGTACTAGACCTCCAACGCAAACATAAGCTTGTTCAAGATAATTTGGAACAGGCTAAACAAGGGTACAAGAAGGGAGCGGATGCACACAGACAGCAGGAACCCGCTTACATCGAAGGGGATGAGGTTTGGTTGTCCACTAGACACATCAGTTTAAGAGGGTCTTGTAAGTTTAAGCCTCCTGTGGGAGACTGCGGGACCCGCCTGCAATCGAGTGTGGTTCAGTTTGTTGGACAAACTTGAGCGTATATATTTTCCGGCCTATCCAAGGTCGGGGGACCACAGCGCTGCCTTAAGGGGCGGACTGTTGCTTTCACGATCTCGGGGAGCAAAACAGGTTTGCAGGTATCGAAAGAGAACACGAGCGGAAACAACTGGAGGCTCATTGGAGCTTTGGCAAAGGACTACAACTTCGCCGAGGTAGTGGAACCCATCTGTGGGGAAATGGCAGCACTACAAATCCCAGGCGGCCCATCTGTGGGCGTGATACCATGAAAGCATGAGACTTTGTGTGCAGGCTTCAATCTACTTAACATGCCCGTGATGAAGGGGAAGGATCTCCGAAACGCGTTGGGCTTCGGCGTGTCCATTTGTACCTGCCTGTGTTTTACGAATAAAGGATCCTGGGGGAGACTGCGGGACCCGCCTGCAATCGAGTGTGGTTCCGTTTGTTGGACAAACTTGAGCGTATATATTTTCCGGCCTGTCCAAAGTCGGGGGACCGCACCCCTGCCCTTGGGGCCACACTCTCCTGTCCTCAGCGGACTTAGCGCTGTTCACGGGACCCTGGGGAAAGGCTAACACCCCCGCCGCCATTACCGGCGAGATCGCTGGCCACGCCCCCTTTTAGGCCACGCCCGCTCTCTTTACTTTAGACCTCGCTGACTACGAGCGCGGTCAAGACATCTATCCTCCTGAGGCGGAAAGCCGGGAGTAGGCGAAACCTGCACTAAATTTTAAAATTGTTATTCTATTCTTACTTGTTGCACCATCTGCTCCCCTTGGGGCCACACTCTCCTGTCCTCAGCGGACTTAGCGCTGTTCAAGGGGCCCTGGGGAAAGGCTAACACTCCCGCCACCATTACCGGCGAGATCGCTGGCCACGCCCCCCGCTCTCTTTACTTAAGACCGCGCTCACTACGAGCGCGGTCAAGACATCTATCCTCCTGAGGCGGAAAGCCGGGAGCAGGAGAAACCTGCACTAAATTTTAAAATTGTTATTCTATTCTTACTTGTTGCACCATCTGCTCCCCTTGGGGCCACACTCTTCTGTCCTCCGCGGACTTAGCGCTGTTCACAGGACCCTGGGGAAAGGCTAACACCCCCGCCGCCATTAACGGCGAGATCGTTGGCCTCGCCCCCTTTTAGGCCACGCCCCCCCCCCTTGCCGCCTTTCGACACCCATAAAAATGTGCCATTTCAGGAAGCGCAGCGGACGAGCGCAGCAGGCATGCCGTTTGCGCGCCGAAGGTGTGCCTAAGGCAAGCCCGTCTGCGCCCGTCCGCGCCAGACCGGGCCCAGGGGCCTGCCAGGCTGGCCATATCATCACATATTCGGCCACTTCCCTAAGGGATTTACAGTCTTCCAACCTCACCCTCTCGCCCAAACTCGCCCCCTCTACCATCAGACGCATCCTCGCGACCGGCATCGCCCAACCAGATCGGTATCTCACCAACTCGGCCGCATCTCTTAATATGCCCACTCAGAGCAACACCACTAGTAGAGTTCTCCATCTAAGTACTCGATCCCTAGTAAAACATCACACCGATATTTTTATCCTTCTCTCAAATGAAAAACCTGACGTCCTCCTGCTTACTGAAACTTGGCTGACTGCGGACTCACTCCCTGACATTCTGGCAGCCCTCCCCCCAGACTATTACATCCTTCACGCCGATCGGCCAGGAAACCGCCCTGGGGGCGGGGTAGCGGCCATAATCTCCAAACACCTGAACTCCACCTCTACCTCATCCATCTCCCTCCCGGGAGTTGATAATCTCATCTTTAGCATAAACACGGATAGCCGGGCCTTTAGCTTCTTTCTTCTCTACCGCCCCCCTCAACCGATGCCAACATTCTCCCACCACTCTGTCCGATCAGTTGATCAACCTCCTCACTTCCCATCCCAGATTCGCCCTCGTTGGCGACCTTAATTACTGGTTTATTTACATCAATGCCGGGCCCCACGCCTCGGAGGTCTTCGAGGCCCTCACCAGTCTGAACCTGTCCCAACAAATCTCTTCGCCCACACATATCAAGGGCCGCATTCTAGACCAAATATGGACCCAAAACCTCATTCTCTCCTCCCCTTCCGTCTCACCCTGTACTTGGTCCGACCACCATTTAATAGACACCACTCTCTTGATCAATGGCTACTCCCCCATCCCACTGATGGCCGGAGGTCTATCCCGCAAATGGAATGCCTATGACGCTGAAGGATTCCTTGCGAACCTGTCAGACACCCGCCCTGCCCTTGCTCCATGCACTAACGTGGATAAATTAGGAAATGACATCTCCCTCTGGCTACAGTCAGCCAGTGACAAATTTGCCCCCCTCACTAAATTCCTCCTGACCAGACATCAAAACTCCCACAGATGGTTCTCGGATGACCTCAAAAAACTGAAACTGAAGGTACGTCAATCAGAAAGGGCATGGAGACGTAACTACTCTGAACTAGCTAGATCACATTTCATCTCAGCTCGCAGAGACTATAAAACTGCCATAGTCTCTGCCAAATCCACCCATTTCTCGGACCGAATCTCCTCCTCAGACAATAAATCCAAAGAAATTTTCAAAATTATGAATGAATTGACATCTGACGACAGAACCCTCCCAGGCCAGACTCCCACCCAAGAAACTTGTGACGCCCTCAACCTTTTTTTCGTTCAACATAATTAAGGCATCGATCTCCACCGTCCCTCAGATCACCACCCCGGAAACCCCCTCTAACAACACTCCTATTTTCACTGAATTCCCCCCTATCAACCCTACCTCCCTAGTACAGCTTGCATCCCGGATAAAATCAGGTTCCCCGAACGAAGGCTGTCCACCCTCAGTCTTGCGAAGAGTATGTCACTCCTTACCTGAATGCATCTTACCTCTCCTGAACAGTTCACTCAGCACAGGCACTGTCCCGATACCCTTCAAAGAAGCCATTCTTGTCCCGCTACTAAAAAAAACTGGCGCAGACCCAGCGGAACTCTCTAATTACCGCCCCATCTCGCTTCTGCCTCTCCAATTTCATTGAGTCCTCCTGCTATCTGGAGCCTAATCAGGCCGGCTTCAGGCCCTCATTCTCCACTGAAGCCGTCATCCTAGCTGTCCTCGACACGCTGAGAAGAAATGCCGACTCAGGAACCCCCCAGGCTCTCGTTCTTCTGGACCTCTCGGCCGCGTTCGACACGGTTGACCACAACATCCTGCTCAACCGTGTCGAACAGGCTGGCATCCAGGACTCCGCTCTCGGCTAGATCCGGTCTTTCTTGTCTGACAGATCCCAAGCCGTCCGCCTGGGCCCCTACACAGCACCCAAGACCCCCACAACCTGCGGAGTCCCTCAGGGCTCCTCCCTATCACCTCTCCTGTTCAACCTGTACCTCCGTCCCCTTCTCCATTCACTCCGTAATTGGGACATTACAGTTTTTAACTACGCTGACGATTTGCAGATTATTTTCCCACTCAACTCCCCCAATGCAATAGACAACTTTCACTCTGCCATGCTCCACATCCAAGATTGGATGAATTCCAACCAATTGAAGCTAAACCCCGGGAAAACCGAGCTCCTTCTCCCAGGCTCCAGCCTCTCCTCCTGGGGCACCCAGTTCTGGCCTTCCGAACTGGGCCCCCGCCGACCCCTTCCACCTCTGTAAAAAGCCTCGGTGTAATAATTGACGCCGAACTCTCCCTCCGACCTCATATTAGCTCCGTGATTTCATCCTGCTCCTTCCAGCTCAGAAAGATCCGGAAGGTCAGCCATCTGCTTCCCACACCTGCCCTGACTCAGGTTGTCATCTCTCTTGTGCTCTCCCGTTTGGAATTTTCCAACAGCATTAATCACGGACTTCCCAAAACCCTCCTCCACCGCCTTCAGGTGGTCCAAAACCAGGCAGACCGGATCATCTTCAAATCTCCAAAATGGCAATCTGCCAGACCTATGATGTACAAACTCCACTGGCTACCAATTGAACAAAGGGCGGCTTTCAAGCTGGGCTGTCTCACGTACAAAGCCCTCAATTGCCCCAGTCCTGCCTTCCTGATCTCCCTGATTACCCCCTACTGTCCAAACCGCAACCTTCGCTCTACCCATCTCAAATCACTCATCACACCTAAAACTAGAACTAACAAATTTGGTGGACGAAGGTTCGCCTTTTTGGCTCCGAAATTCTGGAACTCCCTTCCCTTGAACATCAAATCAAGCAGCTCCCTCCTTCATTTTAGGAAGCTGCTAAAAACTTTTCTTTTTCCCCCACCCTGCTAACCCTGCACTAAACCTCAGTTCTGGAATTCGATGTCTCATAGCGCCAGGAAACCCATGGTGTCAGTGCGCTCTACAAATTTCATTTATTAATAATAATAATAATAATAAGGGGGCGGACTGTTGCTTTCACGATCTCGGGGAGCAAAACAGGTTTGCAGGTATCGAAAGAGAACACGAGCAGAAACAACTGGAGGCTCATTAGAGCTTTGGCAAAGGACTACAACTTCGCCGAGGTAGTGGAACCCATCTGTGGGGAAATGGCAGCACTACAAATCCCAGGCGGCCCATCTGTGGGCGTGATACCATAAAAGAATGAGACTCTGTGTGCAGGCGTCAATCTACTTAACATGCCTGTGATCAAGGGGAAGGATCCCCGAAACGCGTTGGGCTTCGGCGCATCCATTTGTACCTGCCTGTGTTTTACGAATAAAGGATCCTGTGGGAGACTGCGGGACCCGCCTGCAATCCTTCAGGTTTATTTTAAGAGGCTATTGCCAGCACTCTTTGACACTGTGACCAAGACCTGCTGGTTGAAACACGTAGGTGTGGGGAGTGCTGGCAATAGCCTCTTAAAATAAACTGACGTTTTGAACTGGGCGAGTGCAAGCATATTCTTTTTTGGTGAAGGATTACCCTTGGGGAAAGACCGTCCCCGCTGCTTGCACCGGCTGTGCAAAGTGCGCCCTGCGTACATGGACGAATTTGGTGAGAAACACATATATATATATATATATATATATATATATATATATATATATATATATATATATATATATATATATATTCTCTACACTTTAATGATGAAAAGCAACGGATCGCACCACAGCAAGTTTCTTGGTAAATCTCATATTTTTATTATTATTTTTCCAAACAAACAAACACCAACGCGTTTCGTTCTAACCTAGAACTTGTTCACAATTTGTTCAATACAAAATGGAACATTGAACTTTGATTGTAGCTTAGACGATTTCTATAAATGTACTTTTTTGTGAGCAGCCATACTGTCTCACACCAAATACTGAATTGCAGGAGTTATTTTTCGATCAGCACATATCTTAAGTCCAGCTATGGCCTTTACAAATGTTTCCAATGCTTACTTCTGAATTTCTGTGTGCTCAATTAAATGTTCTTTTACTGAAGGAACTGAGGTGGACAAGGAAATCTAATGTTAGCATGCTGGTATGATGTCAATATATACAACAGAAGGGGGACATCCCCATGACTGAATGATATGTATTGTTAATTGTTAATTCTCCTTACATAATGTCTTCGATCAATCCTCTCTGTGTGGTAAAGCTCGACATCTAAAATACTGCTCAATACACTGGAATAATTGTTCTGTGCCACCATCTGCTTGAGTGTTGTATCAAGTAGACAAGAAAATGCACCTATCTAATTTTTTAGCAACAGTGTGCCAAAAACAAACCAGAACTTAAGTGAGACCCCTCCCCCCCTTGAAAATGTGTCACATTCCATGTAAATGAACAATATGGTGTACAAAGATTTAGGATACGTGTTTTCAAATGGGCAACTCTGGTAATGAACTGAAATGCTGCACCTTTGTCAAATAGTCGACAACTACCAACATGACAGTACAATTACAAGACAAGGCTGAACTCTCTCTCCTACTCTTTTTTACCTCTAATTTGAGCCATTTGCTCAAAGTTTATGGCTGAATGAAGAAATGAACCCCCAGATTCATCATTGTTATGTTTTGCGAGTCCTTAATAGCGATTTTTAAGGAATCGCTATTAAAGACTCGCAAAACGGGATTCATGTAGAAATCACAATATTTATTGCGATTTCTACAGCTTCCTTATTTGCGAATCGTTAATTGCTAATCGCAAATAAGGAATGACTCCCCATTCAATGCTATGAATGGGGAGTCATTCCTTAGTTACGATTAGCAAATAGTGAATCGCGAATAAAGAAGCGATTTCAAGGGTGCCAGGGTGTCCAAAGGACACCCTGTAGCACCCCTGAAATGGTAATGTACACTGGTGTTGCGCGCACACACATGTCCAGAGGACAGGTGTGTGTGTAACTTACAACTTAGAAAAATGCACTAAAGTGCATTTTTCTAAGTTTTCGCTATTTACCACGTAGTTAGACTTCGCGGTAAATAGCGGCCCCAGATTGCGAATTCGCAATTTTAAAATGGTTCATGAATTGCATTTAAGGAATCTCATATTGAGATTCCTTAAATGCAATTATTCGCAATTTAGCGATTTTTAGAATTGTGATTTTCGTATTTGGGATGATGAATCCCAAATGCAAAAATAGCGCTCGCAAAGGGCCAGATTCCCAGAATCTGGCCCTTTGCGAGCCGATTTCGGCTTGATGAACTGGCTGTAAGGCTTTTGAGGTAGAGACATGCTCTAGAAAGATAGTGCTATACACTGATGGTTTTCACCACAGACATGCATTCAGCTCTACCACAACTCATGTTAGAGGCACGGATATTTGGAGAACTTTCAGGATATAAAATAAAAAAAGACAAAACTGAAGTAATGACGTGGAATCATCATGATCAGGGAGTAGTTAGTGCCACAGAGATGGAGCTAAAAATAACCAAAGATATAGACAAGATTGCTGCAGTTAATTTGAAAAAGTGAGCTTTGAGATGGGATATCTGTTAAAGAGATGGCAGAATCTCCTGCTGTATATTTATGGGCAGATTAATTTGATAAAAAATGTTCCTTATACCTTTCTGTTTGATAATATCCACTTATTCTTTGATAAAAAAGGACATCCAGGGCTTGCAGGAGAAAATAACTTGCTTTAAGGCAATAAGGTGGTACGTATTTCATCGAAAAACTTTAGGCAGAAAGCTGGAGAAGTGAGGGGTGGGAGTTGGGGATTCCAGATGTCCAAATTTATTGTTGGGCTTTTCAGCTCAAGAATTATAGAATGTTATTCTCTTGTCCAGACAAGAAATTAATTGGCGCCATCTATAGAGCAATGCTCTCAGGTTTATCTAAGGAGGGCTTTACCTACAAATTCGAGGTACCAAATTATTTTAAGAAGGTCAGATTAAAATGTCTACAAGCAGGAGCAAAAACTTGGTTCGAGGTCAGATCACTTCTGGGTAGTGAATACTACAGTAAGCTGTCTCTGATCTGGAACTCTTCAGGCACCCAGGAATGCTTGCTGGATACTCTGATGGACCCCCCTTAAACAGTGTGGGATAAACAGATGGAGGCAACTGTTAGATGAGGGGCAGTACTTAACCTGGCAATACTGGAGAAATAGGACTGAAAGGAGAATCTCTAGGTTTAAAAACTATCAAGTGAACTTGTGGCCGAAGAGGCAAGATTGGACACGAGTGGAAACTAGCCAGATGGATATGGACCTCCAAGATGGCCGGTTTAAGAAAAAGAAAGTGGCGCTGTGGTGCCAGTATCTACTCACAGCTGCAAATGACAAGATAAGGGCTCAATTTTCCGTAAGGGACGGATACTTGCTGGACGTCGAGTTGTAAGAATTATGGCAGGTATCTTTAGCTATACTTTATTCGATAGTTAAACCTGTTGCATTAAGGAAGAAACATTTTTTTTGCTCTCTATAGAATCTAGTAGAGTCCAGAAAGACTGGCGAAAATAAGGGGAAATGGCAAACCCATCTGTAAATAGTGCGGAAGTAACAAGTCAGACGACATGCATATGTTCGCTACCTGTTCAAAGTTAGAAGAATTTTGGCTTGCTGTGGTAAGACTATATCCCTCTCACTGGATATCTCCATGGAGGTAAGCATTATCCTAATTATGTTTGGGAAAAGGCAACATAATGTGGGATGTCCTTGTCTAAAGATGAAGCAAAGAAATGTAATATTTTATTTAATCTTGATTGCGAGAAGAGAAATTTGCAAGGTATTGGCCTAAGCCTCTCCGCTTTCTTGGCATGCTCGGAAAACGTCAGTGGCCTTCTTTAAGAAGAAGGATAGGTGGCAAAATAAGAGAAAGGATGGTGAGGACTTCTGGGATATGATGAGGTTTTGATCGAATTCTATCCGTCCAATGATCACATCATCTCAAAGCAGTTGGGCTATGGAGTAAGATAGAACCGAGGGAGCCCAGTAAATTTGCTTGAAGAAGAGAATCCAATTATAGGAGTACTTAGACCCTAGAAGTTGGAATGGTGCTTATATCCTTAATTGGAGATGTTATGAGGACTTTAAAAAAAATATATTACAGTATAATTGATCTTTTGCATTTCTTCTATAAAATCCATGGCTACTCTATGCCAGGGTGTGAGTGGAACAAGCCACGATCTCAAAAGATACACAGCTTAGTATGGGAAATCTTCATCTGGGAGCAAATGGAACAGTTTAGACATATTGGTAAATAGATACATATAACATTCACCACCAAAACCATCTCCTACCTTCTGCTCATGGTCTGTCTTACCTGAATTTTACGTTGAAAGAAAAAATATGCCAACCCACTTTGTTTGGTTTTCTCTAAATTATTAGCAACAGATCAATATTAATTTTGATGTGTTAGGTATATTTATTTTTACCTTCTCTTTAGATTCTCTTTTTTGAAAAAATCATTGGTTTCTATGTCAGAAAAAACAACACAACATATATAACAAATATATACATCAACTTATACACAACATTTACCAAAAAACATTATTACATACATATATACATTCACTATACACTATACTTTCACTATACACAACATAGCTTATGCAAATCTATTTTAGACTGTTCCAAAGGCAAATATCAGCTCCTCGCCTTGTTAACCGTCAGTGATTTACAATTAAAGGAACAGTTCCTTTAATTGTAAATCACTGACGGTTAACAAGGCGAGGAGCTGATATTTGCCTTTGGAACAGTCTAAAATAGATTTGCATAAGCTATGTTGTGTATAGTGAAAGTATAGTGTATAGTGAATGTATATATGTATGTAATAATGTTTTTTGGTAAATGTTGTGTATAAGTTGATGTATATATTTGTTATATATGTTGTGTTGTTTTTTCTGACATAGAAACCAATGATTTTTTCAAAAAAGAGAATCTAAAGAGAAGGTAAAAATAAATATACCTAACACATCAAAATTAATATTGATCTGTTGCTAATAATTTAGAGCAAACCAAACAAAGTGGGTTGGCATATTTTTTCTATCAACGTATATATAAGGTTCAGCCGTTCCCACACTTTAAGAACTTAACTCCTTTACTTTAAAAAATTACCTGAATTTTAGGCACATATGGAGCCGTTCCATGATAAAGTATCACACCCTTCTCACTTCAACAATAAGGTTCTCATACCCAAGCTTCTTAATCAATATAGTGTCCTTTTTCTGTACTTTTGTTAAACAAGCTTGTACACTGGTTTTGGCTTTAGAGTAGTGCATTACGAGTCTAAGATGGTGATATTAACAGATGGTCATTGATCACTATATTTTCAGGTTGATTAAAGTGTCTGCCTTAACATTGTTTGAACCTGGCTTGCAATTAATCACAAAATCATAAACAGAGAATAACAAGGTCCATCTAAACTGTCTATAAGTCAATGCTTTGGCTCATTTAAAAAAACGGTAAATTCCTAAAATCAGAGTATATTCCACAGTGTGTTTGGATCCTCATAAATAATGGCCCAATTTCTCAAAATACTCTTTGTCACGGTAGGTATAATTTAGGTCTGCAGGAAAAAAATGTTGGACATATGCCGCTGGAGGTGTTGCGTTCTAATCTAGGACCCTGATCAACCCTGTGACCTTTATGCCCCTATACGGCTATAATCCATTTATTCCCCTATATTGGCATAACCGATCAAATGCAATATTCAGAAACTCGTCTCTGACCTCACACGAACAGAGCCACATTTCAGAATCACTTCCTCTGCAGCTTCCTTTGCAGCTCATTAGTGCAAATGACACAGCAGAAGCCACTATCTAAGATTCCTAGATTAACACTCCGAGTTCTTCAACAAGATAAAAACTCAGCAACCGGGGAAAGCCCCGCTTGCTATGTTTTGATTAGTAATAGAACTCTAATGAGCACTGAGAGACGATCACTTCCTAGTGACATCTTTATTGACTTCTTATGTCCAAAAAATTACGTCAAACAAGGCTCCTTTCAGGTATAAATATTACCAACGTTGCCTTAAGCAAATGCTAGCTGCCTCATAGACATCGCTGCCGTTATCGCTGCTGATGATATCGCTGCGAACGAGCGGACGATGGTGTGGTGAACAGAGGAACTGAACAGCCGTCCTTTGCAGAGCCCAGCAGATGCAACCAGCCCACGGATGCTGCCCCTCCTCCTCCTCTTTGACGCGCTGAGAAAGACGCTGTCTTTTCTCCTGCCGAGAAAATCCAGCTCCGGCGTTTCCAGCCTACTCTTGCGAGTGACTGGGATATCGAGTCCTGAAGGAGATACAAGCCCTCCAACATTCTATTCCAGAGGTATGGTGTTGACTAAACCCTTAGAGAGAATTCTTGAAGCAAACCTTGGCAAAACCAACTTAACTTAAATTGCAACTTACTTACTCCCCTCCCAAGTATTAGGCTTAGGTCAGGTACACTGGGGTAGGCGTAGTTAGAAGCACCAATTGAGTACGTTAGTCAAATGTATATATGAATGTATATATGTTTTATTCATTTTAAACCATTGTATGGCTAAGAAACCATATCAATGCTTTTACAGTATTATTTTGCAATACTCACTTTACTGTACGGACTTTTTATAATAACAAGTCTTGCAATTGTGGCAATTCATTTCTCTTGTATGAGAAGAAAGACTGTTCAATAAATAATACCTTTTATTGAAAACGCCCGTCTCTCTATTCTCTACATATTGTGAAAGTAATCTGCACAACAACTGACTAAGTAAAATAACTGTCTATTGTTTCACACGACTCTAGAGATTGACTCTTATCTGAGGAGCAAAGTTGTCATGTTGCACGGTTGTTGGAAAACTGAATCCCTTCTTGGCTGTGCCAGGGAAGCTGATCACTTCCTATTCAGTCAAGAAAGTTTCCAGTGACCTCTGAGCTAGTTGGTAACAAACCCAATTAAGTTTAGCATAGTCAATAGAGGCCTGGAAGATCCGCACTTCTACGTCGATACTACTGTTTATGTTATTCCAATGCGCAGGGCCTATTGGGAAAATAGGAACTACACTACATGGCGCCCAAACGTTTGGTAAGGCGATAAACTAACGCTAGACGTTAGAGTAACTCAGTCGTGCATTTTTCACACAGACCCCTTTCTCCCGTAAATACTCCAATAGACGTCTGGAGTGGGTGAAAGGTTAAAATCCGCCCGACCTTAGTAGGAAGAGATTCCTATGTAAAGCTCTGGTTTATTCAACGTTGAAGGATACAGTGTTCCAAAATATTGTGCACCTAATCTTTGTCTCCTTGGAGACCTGCTCTGCAAACCTTGCATTTATACAATACCAGGAGAGAACGGGACCGTTGAAACCGCAGTAGATCCAAATCAACGGGACGCCGGTACTACTGAACCGGGTACGATAATCATCCCGGCACATTTAAGAAAATATATAACGTTAAAACTTATAGAAAATGGACTGACCACGCAAGGTGGCACAGTCGTCTTCGTGATAGAGGCACACGAATATCGGCAGACAGAGGTATTCTATTCATGGATAAAATTCCCAGCTGCAACACACGAGTTCCACTACTATATAGTAGGGGATCCACCGGAAGAGTACGCTCCTTTCGAGGAGATTGAAATCCCATTAAAATACCAAGAGCACCTGCTCTGGTTTAAAGGCGCCCTAAAACATAATGATCATATAACCAGGCTCGGTCCACTAGGTAGACCAGGAGCAACATGGCCGGTTCTAGCCAGCTACACACCACATCCGGACATTGCAAAAATGTCTAGAGAAGAGCTGTTAGCACAGCTAAAAACACTAATTAAAATACATAGACAGTTAGTCCAATATGTAATGTGGACTGCAACAGTCCAACCAGCTGTTAATGTTCCACAGCTGACCCCTCATCAGGGGAACACAAATAAAATTACACCACAGAACATACAGTCATGTCTTGGTAAAACACAAATAAAACGGGAACAAATTCCATTCTGGTTAGCGCAGAAAATTACTCAAATAGAGGCAGTATTTCCGAATACTACCCCTATTGAGAAACACAGGATTCTGACCATCTGCCTTCCAATGGGGGGTCGCACCACACGTGGAGGACTGTGACACTTGGGGTACAGTCTTTGCTTCCATTTACACAAAAACATATGATGTTCCGTCTATGGCGGTAATACCAGAAGTGCTAAAACAGATTCAAAATGAATACGGTCCAGAACCTGCTTTAACTCTTGGTATGAAATTACAGAAAGACTTCAAGCAGGTCTCGGCTATATTACTAGCCAATATAAAAGGAGAAGCAGCATCTGTGGCGATACGCCAGAAGTTGAAGGAAACAGACATAACAGATCAACCAATTGAGCTTGCCAGAATCAGAGAAATGCTATGAAGAATTAGGTAGAGACAGCTTGGGTGAGAAACCAGTAAAGCCCCAACTGCTCGAAAATCCTGAAAAATTATTTATTAAAAATAATTCAAACACTCCTAAAAAGCGCTGGGATGGAAATAAACTATCCACTCCCAAGGAAAAAGTTTTCCAGTCCAGAGGAAGGTCTCCTCGACAGAGGAAAAGAACTCCGACTCGAGAACACCAGTCTCCCCAGAGGGAGCCCTCTGAGAAAAGATACAACCTTAGAAATACGGATAATTTGAAAAAGCCTGATAGATATCAAAGTATTGATACACGTCCCTCTCGATCTTTTTTGCAGAAATCGGAAAGAAGAGGACGGTCAGACCCAGGAGAGCACACCAAGTCCAAAGACAAGGAACCTGCTCAAAGTAAAAAGTTACAATTTCCAAAAAAGAAGGTAGCCAGTATTAGAGTAATCGAACATGCCGATAATACTGAGGACACAGTTGAAAAACGGGGAGTGGGCACAGACAATGTTAGACAGTGCAGCGGAAATAAGTATAGCGCGCAAGATCCTGATGAGTCATCTGGAGACAGTGGACACGAATGAATACATTCAGGTTGAAACTGCCGACACCAGGCTT
Organism: Lissotriton vulgaris; assembly: GCF_964263255.1. NCBI lineage: Eukaryota > Metazoa > Chordata > Amphibia > Caudata > Salamandridae > Lissotriton > Lissotriton vulgaris. The sequence goes on from NC_141690.1 coordinate 86,449,622, forward strand.
AGCGAGCCTCATAAGATATACGAAATAACATTGTGTATAGAGGGTGATAAGACTAGGAAAATAAGGGGTCTATTTTGGGATAAACTCTCAAAAGGCGATGATATTCTGTTAGCTGAAAAAGATTGGCCCCCAGAGTTTGTCAGGGAGTGCCCTCGTGGCGAAGAAATGATTATGCCTGCCTTCTCGAATCACATTCCGATTCACAAAAAATATACTTATGCAAGGAAATGGGCAGTGGCCCAGGCACCGGCATTATATAAAAATCATGTAGGATGGGATGAGGACTCTCCTCCTCACAAAATCCAGTTAAAAAGTCAACCGACTGCACGAAGGCAGTATCCCATTAAGCAAGAAGCTAAAAAACAAGTCAGGGAGATTTTAGATCAACTTGAATACCAGGGGGTGATAGAAACATGCACCTCTCAAATGAACAATCCTTTGTTTCCTGTCTCCAAACCAGACAATTCATATTGTCTAGTTTGGACTACAGACACCTTAATGCATGTTGCAAAACTTTTGCAGTACAAAATTCGCATAGTGCTGCACTAATGAATAACATAGTTAGGAAAAAATATAAAACGACATTAGACATATCTAATGGTTTCTTTTGTCAAAACATTGCACCAGAAAGCAGATACTTGACCGCTTTCTCAGTAATGGGGTCACAGAAAGATTTCTGTAGTCTCCCATAGGGATTCAAGAACAGCCCAGGACTATTCTCAGCTAGAGTAACAGAGTTACTACAAATGTATGATGATGAGGCATTATCTTACGTAGATGATATCTATCTCACAGACGACGACTTGGATACTCACTTGAAAAGAGTGAACACCATTATACTTGGGTTCGCAGCAGAGGGTTACAAATTCAACTTTAAAAAGTCTCGAATTGCCCATCTGACAGTATTATTTTTAGGATACGAATTATCAAGTGAAGGAAAAAGCCTAGCGGACAACTTCTTAGAGAAGTGCGCTGTACTCCAAGCTCCAAAAACGCTTAAGAATTTACAATCGATTCTAGGCTTTCTGAATTTCGGAAGAACTTACATTCTAAATTACGCAGAGAGGGTTAAACCTCTCTAAGAACTAATTAAACCTGATTTTAAACCAATCACTTGGACTCAAAAACACACAGAGCTGGATTGAAAACTATTACAAAGATGACACAGGTGCCACAATAAAGCATAAAACGCTTTGGAAACAGGTAGCTCTTTTACAGAAAGAACTACAAAAGACTCACGTAATACACACTTTGAGTCATCGACGTGATGGCGTTCACGTTGCAGGGAATTCATTGGCTAATACAGCCAAAGCAGAAGCAACTAAACCGGCTTCCGTAGCCACAAAAAACCGTTCAGAAAAATACATAGACGGGGAAACCATGCTGGCAGTAAAAACATCTGTAAAAGGCGACTGTGCAGCACTACCCGTGAACTATCCACTCAATTATGCATACGTAATCGATGCAAACTCCGTTCCTTTTGCTCGAATCCCTGGAGTGGGGGATAGGGTAATTCCAAACAAGAACCGGAGGGGTTTCCTCTTACTGGAAGCACACATGGGGTTGGGTCTGAGACACCAAACAATCTAGGACTCTCTGAAAGAATTACAATCAGAGTACTGGTGGCCGGGAATGAGCGTAGATATTCATGAATTTGCAAAAAACTGTGAAGACTGCAATAGAGATCGCAGTGGAGAACCGGCCAGTGTAGTTTCAGGAACCCTGATAGAAAGCATAAGGCGATCTATCCGCGCAATCAAAAATGGGAAACGCATCCCATTGTACATCATTAAGACAAAATCCACTTAAAAAATGTGACCCCAGAGCTCGGCTGACGCCAGAACGGTTATAAAAGATCTGCGAGTCTTTATCGGCACATACGCAATTGCCATGTTCCATTCTGACCAGGGTCCTGCTTTCAGCTCTCGAGGTTATAAGGAGGCCATGGCCAGCATGGGAGTTGGGTTGCAGTATTCTTGTCCGTCACACCCCGAAGGGAACAGTGTGGTAGAAAGAAAAAACCGGGACATAAAGCAATCTATAACAGCGAAGGTATTAGATTCAGGTGTTGGGTGGGTCAAACATTTAATAAGTGTCCAGTTAAGTCTTAACAACTTGCCAAGAAATTCTCTAAAAGGTTTCAGCCCATACGAACTATTGTTCGGAACTAGAATGCGAATTCAGGACTTAGATAGTCAGGTATCAGTGGTAGACAATAAGAAAACAGACTTTGACATCAAAGACCGTTTGGCTGTTTTACAGGACTTGAATGAAACAAGAAAATCCTTAAGCAACATAAAGTTAAAGCAACAGCCAGCTACCACTGACGAGGCACCACCAGCACCAGCCCCAGCAAGGCCTGTCTGGATTCCAAAGATTGGGGATCTAGTCAGAGAAAAAATAGCGGTGAAGAAGGAATTTGGGCCTTCTTACAGAAAAACAGTACCTGTCTTGGCAATCAACGGAACAAGATCAGTAGTACTACCGCCCCTTGCTGGTAAAAAGGAGAACAGAGTTGTATCAATCGACCTGGTAAAACCACAAGCATGTGGCCTATAATCAACAGTAGGCCCAGTGGACTCCCGAGAAACAACAGAATACCCAAACTTGCAACAATCCAAGAGGTTCAAACTGAAAGACTAATCACATTCGATCAGCCTGCAGTGCACAGGGAGGGACTATGCAATAATGCCATGGAACTCGTGCCTCTTGAGACACAGATTGAAACAGTTCGTCAAGAAACATCAGTCTACAATGATGTGGCATCAGAATGTGCTACCGAAAGACAAATTGAAAGAACAATCCCAACAATTGACAGAACTGCCTCTGCCTACTTCATCAACTTTGACAACCTTTCCGAGGATCAAAGCAACCCCGAAGTGATGCCAGAAACAAAAAAGACTTTTAAAGAAAAAGCAGCAGAACTCTTTCATCAACTGAAGGAAATTTACCTTATTTCTCCATGGTTAGAGTTCTGGTTTGGACTAGGTGTATTTTTCCTCCTGCTTTGGCTCATCATGGTACTTTGTTTGGGAAAATTCATTGAGGGAAAATATAGTACAATGGACACAGCAAGTCAGAACATCAACTTAGTCCTCAAGCCACACAGATCATCCCACGTGGAGAAAAGAGAACTGTCAACAGTAAATGTCACAGCCATTCCAATACCCGGTGGGGTAGTATGGGAGAAAACTGACTATGAAATATTTGGTCCGGTCGAAATCCTGAAGTATCCTCATCAATTCAAGGTTTCCTTAAGTGACTTTGTAAAACCTAGTACATTCTCTGATGATTCGGACTTTGAAAGTATTAATAATATGATGTCTGATTTAGTAATGTCAGCTAGATTCACAGAACATGATTATTTACAAGGTTCGTCTAGTTATGAACAGATGTTCTGCTTCACACATTATGGTGATCATTATTTGCATAAGTCTGCCCAACCTAGAAATGTTTTTCAGTATAATCAATGGGAACATTGTGCTACACCACCTAAAAGCAGTTCTAAAACATTCTACGAGAAATTCCAGTACTTCTCAGGGTTTAACACCAGTGATGCAGAAACGTTTTATTATAAACTGTTGGATAAAACAGGATTGAAAACAAGGTTACATTAAGTCAACATGGAAATTACCATACACACATACATGCTACAGTGACAGCAACAAAAATGTATTTCTTAGTGGTGAAAACTGTAAACATTCACTAAGCGGTTTACTTTTGTGCCAGAGTATTAATTTACACGGAGCCTGTGAAGGAAATTCTAACAACCTTTCATGCCACCAACATGTCACACCTGCAACGCAGATAGAGCCTTTCTTTATGCAACTCGCGAATGGGAGTTACATTCTAATAACGGATCACAGCTGTTGTGGCCTTTTGCCAGGGAAAGCCTATCTCGTAAGCTTAACTTCCATGGTCACATGCTGTATGCAAACATTGTTTCCAAACGGCCCTGGAGACATAGAGACTCCCATTTGGCCTCGTTTGATACTTTAAGCAAAGTGAAGTCTGTGCTTTTGCAGACAACAGTGCCCATCACGTCATCAAAAGAGACGTATGATCTCCAAGTTGCAAGGACAACATCAGAGATTCATGACCTTTTATCAACAAATTGCCCCGTGCATTTCACAGAAATGCTTAGCCAAATTCTTAACATGTCTAGTGCCATTGGCATCCCAGGCGTATTTAAGACCATTTTTACGGGACTGCTAACACCATTCAAAGCAATTCTGGGAATCATTCCCAATTTCCTCCATTCAGTCTTTGGCGGCATACCCCTATTTTTGGGACTTGTAGCAGGCATTTTATTTTTGACCCTCCTGCTCCGATATGGCAAGCCAAAGCTCAGACATGACTCCTACGAGGATGGAAGAAACAATCCTAGCAGTGCGCTACCGGGACAGAATAACTAGAGTCCTTGGATTGGCCAGGCTGATAGATCTAAACATGACCTGGTTCCTTTCATTCAGACCTATATGGCAATCCTGCATCTTACCTGTGCTACGATGTATGCTATGCGGAGATGAATGCGTGTTGGACACCTTTCTTGCACTTCCATCAGCAGTACCAATGGATATCGATACTTTGCTCAGTCCTGTAACGGCTCACGCATTGTGTTGTCCCCAGCGGCTACCAATCCTGATGACGGCATTCGTTGAGACTCCTGTACTACGACTAGGTGGTAACAGTGGAGCGAGTGACAAAAGCAACATCACCCAGGTACGGCCTTCTGTGAGCATTGCTGATCCAGACTTTGATGATAGCAATCATTCTCACACCTGCCAAGTTGCAGCACTATCAAATTTGGTCGAACTGTCACCTGATTTTGTAGACCAATTTTTTGAGAGCCTGTCTGATATGATGTTCTCCCCTGAACAGAAACAATAACTTTTGAAAAGCATTCCGACACACAGCTTTCCCATGAACTCTGAATTCGGCCTTCAGTTTTGAACAACAAAAACTGCTAAAAGTGTTGGAACTCTATTCCCCCATTCACAAGAAAGTATTTTTTGGATTGAACTATTTTTCATAATATTTTCCCCTTTTTCTGGCACGAATTCTTTGCTTAAAGTAAAACTATTCATAGAGAACAGAAGCTTCTACTTCTATTTAGGTAAATCTAGAGACATAATAACTTAACACCAGCCTCTAGCTCATTTTACAACAAATGCATTTATATGTGATGAAATTATCTTGCCCTTCTTTTCTGTATTAAGAGATATTTCATGTGTAATTCTTTCGCAAAATCGTTCAAACTGATTACATTTGCTATAATTTTTTGAATGATTCCTATGCTTAAAGACGTACAGTACCTATATTTTCACGTATTTCAAATACGCCTATTTCAAATGCAAATATGTATTTTGGGGTGGGCAATGCTACACATGCATCTTTTGCTATAGTTTTAGTAATTTGATGGACATAAATTCGTGAGTGGGTGTCGCGTTCTAATCTAGGACCCTGATCAACCCTGTGACCTTTATGCCCCTATACGGCTATAATCCATTTATTCCCCTATATTGGCATAACCGATCAAATGCAATATTCAGAATCTCGCCTCTGACCTCACACCAACAGAGCCCAATTTCAGAATCACTTCCTCTGCAGCTTCCTTTGCAGCTCATTAGTGCAAATGACACAGCAGAAGCCACTATCTAAGATTCCTAGATTAACACTCCGAGTTCTTCAACAAGATAAAAACTCAGCAACCTGGGAAAGCCCCGCTTGCTATGTTTTGATTAGTAATAGAACTCTAATGAGCACTGAGAGACGATCACTTCCTAGTGACATCTTTATTGAGGTCTTATGTCCAAAAACTTACGTCAAACAAGGCACCTTTCAGGTATAAATATTACCAACGTTGCCTTAAGCAAATGCTAGCTGCCTCATAGACATCGCTGCCGTTATCGCTGCTGATGATATCGCTGCGAACGAGCGAACGATGGTGTGGTGAACAGAGGAACTGAACAGCCGTCCCTTGCAGAGCCCAGCAGATGCAACCAGCCCACGGACGCTGCCCCTCCTCCTCCTCTTTGACGCGCTGAGAAAGACGCTGTCTTTTCTCCTGCCGAGAAAATCCAGCTCCGGCGTTTCCAGCCTACTCTTGCGAGTGACTGGGATATCGAGTCCTGAAGGAGATACAAGCCCTCCAACATTCTATTCCAGAGGTATGGTGTTGACTAAACCCTTAGAGAGAATTCTTGAAGCACCCTTGGCAAAACCAACTTAACTTAAACTGCAACTTACTTACTCCCCTCCCAAGTATTAGGCTTAGGTCAGGTACACTGGGGTAGGCGTAGTTAAAAGCACCAGTTGAGTACGTTAGTCAAATGTATATATGAATGTATATATGTTTTATTCATTTTAAACCATTGTATGGCTAAGAAACCATATCAATGCTTTTACAGTATTATTTCGCAATACTCACTTTACTGTACGCACTTTTTATAATAACAAGTCTTCCAATTGTGGCAATTCATTTCTCTTGTATGAGAAGAAAGACTGTTCAATAAATAATACCTTTTATTGAAAACGCCCGTCTCTCTATTCTCTACATATTGTGAAAGTAATCTGCACAACAACTGACTGAGTAAAACAACTGTCTATTGTTTCACACGACTCTAGAGATTGACTCTTATCTGAGGAGCAAAGTTGTCATGTTACACGGTTGTTGGAAAACTGAATCCCTTCTTGGCTGTGCCAGGGAAGCTGATCACTTCCTATTCAGTCAAGAAAGTTTCCAGTGACCTCTGAGCTAGTTGGTAACAAATCCAATTAAGTTTAGTATAGTCAATAGAGGCCTGGAAGATCCGCACTTCTACGTCGATACTACGGTTTATGTTATTCCAATGCGCAGGGCCTATTGGGAAAATAGGAACTACACTACAGAGGCACCTATATGGAAATTTCATTATGTGACGCAGCGCTTAGGATGGATGCTCAGGATTTGTGTGTTGTGAATACGGCAGTAGAGGTCATCTGTTAAATCTCCAAGGTATGCATTATGTCTAGCGGTTTTCCTACGGTCGCTTTTGGTTTATTTGGGTTACTGACGTTGGTTCGTCTCGGTTTTGTCTTTGTAGAATTGCTCAACGCTGCATTTTCACCACGAGGGTGAGTTTTTTAGCGCTTTCAGCACATTTGATTTGAGTTTTGCATTCAGAACTTGTTCATGACGATGTTTACTAAGGCTCTACACTATCAGAACTTTGCCTGCGCCAAGAAATATAGGGTAAGCCCACCTTTCATTAATCACGTGGCCATTAGGTGGAGGTTCGTTTAACCTGCGCACTTACACTCAATAACACTTGGTCCCAAATGTAACGACCTGTTTTTTAAAACATGTGTTTCAATCTGTTTAGATTTCAGGCCCCGGAAGAAGAGCCCCACCAGGCTCGAAATGCATCGGGCATTACAATGAAAAATGAATAATTAATTGGATGATTTTTGCTTTGTTTGTTTATTGTTTAAATCTTGCTGCCTTATGTACCAATGTGTAAACATGTATGAAGTTTTCAATGTACTGAATTGAAAAGATACGGTGATACATTTAACCTTATTTTGAAATCAAACATTAAGAATTGAAAAATAAAATAAACTAAAACAGTTTCGCAACAGTGCACAGTGGTCGGGTGTGACTTCACTCGAGATAGGTTGGTTTAAGTGTTGGCTCGTGAGGGCAAACGGGCCACCACTGTTGCACGCGTAGATCAGTAGATATAAATTGTGAAAATTTAAAACGTTAAACAAGGTGTGCTTCTCCCCTACATTCATTGTGAAATAGGGGCACAAGAAAAATGTTATTTCAGAAAGCAAAATGGCTCATTTGCTGCTTTGGGCCATACAAACATATTTGCCTTACTAAGTAATTCAGTAATAGCTCTTACTATTTCAGTCAATTAATAAAAAATACAAATTTGTATAGCTTTTTCTATGATTGGTGTATGCCTATGGAAAATTGCTGATACTTTCTTCTCATCCATAGTAATACATTGAGGGATAATTATGTGACGCCAAAAATCTACTGTTGAGGTATGAAAGATAAGCTTATCAAATTTAGCAAACTTAAATGTATGTATCTCCAAGGCATGTGAGTACCACACAACCTATGCACTCAACATGGCCCTGCTACTCCAAGCTCTGAGTCTCTATATCGCAGTGGTGGATGGACAACAACACATCGGACTACAAAATAGTTTGAAGTACAGCTTTTCAAATTATTTTAAATGCACTGAGCTAACTACCAAAGGCACTACATTTAACTTTTTGTACACCAAACTATCCAAACCATATCTAACAATAATATACTCTGTCTCCCTGTCTAACTACATGGTTCATACTACATACCCATATTGAATACTATTCTTACACTAATTCACTAGCCACTCCACACCTTATGTCAGCAAGTGAATGCACATTTTGTTATATAATTCTGCATAGTCAAGCATAATGATAACATTCTATACCTAAGCTGCTTATGATGTTTTAGAAAATACATGTATGCTAATAACATACCCACATTAGAGTGAATTACTTAATTCACACAACTCTCCAGAGTATACTCGTTATCCCACTTTACCCACATACTCCACAATTATTTGTTATGTCATATGTATTTGTAAAGCCCATCTTCACCGGTGAGAGTATCCCCGATGCTGAGCATCTATGTGTGTGCCTAACCCTGCCTAGCTTACATTTTTTAATTGAAAATGCAGGTGTTTAGCTGCTTGCAGATTTCAAGAGAGGAGGAGGCTCTGATGTGGAGTGGGAGTTCATTCCATGATTTAGGAGTAATGTTTAAGAATGCCTGTACTCCTAATCTGGTTCTGTGTATGCATGGAATGTGTGTGAGTAGGAGTCCTGTGAAGAGGAGGGGTCTTAGTGGTTTTGGAAGGAGATGCAACTATTATGATAGGCGTGGTGTAATTTGTGTAGTTCCTTGAATGTGTGTGGCAGGAGTTTGAAATAAACTTGTCTGTGTACCATGAGCCAGTGGAGCACCCTGAGGTGAAGTGCCAAATGAGTTCTGTGTGGAAGGTAGAAGATGAGTCTGAGTGCTGATTCCACCTTGCTGGGTATTACAGAGTGAGTGAGGGTTTTTCTGATGTATCTTGGGATTCATTTGAAAATCTTCCTCAGAATTGGCAGTGTGTGGTAGCACGATGCAGTGGTGGTGTTAACATGTGCTGTCATGTTCAGTATGTAGTCACTGATGATTCTGAGGTTCATGGCATGGAAGCAGGGTGTGGCTCTGAGTTCAGCCAGACAGTTGGAGTCCCATGACAAATAGTTCTTGCCAAATATCACTACTTCTGTCTTGTTGGTGTTGAGCTTGAGATAGTTGGCTTTTATTTTATTTATCTATTTACAAATTTATAGAGCGCACAGCTACCTCCGACAGAGGTATCCCGGCGCTGAGGATAGTGTCTCTAGAGGTTCCGAAGTTCATCGAGAAAATAATAAGGAATGGGGAGGTTAAATAAGGGTAAAGAGCCAGGTCTTGAGTTTTTTTCGAAATTAGGATTCAGAGGTCTGGAATCTCAGTTCTGAGGGTAGGAGGTTCCACAATTTGGAAGTAACCACTGCAAAGGCCCTTCCTCCCGTTCGTGCAAAGCGAAACCGGGGACAGATCTTTAATCAAAGATGGTTTGATCTAAGATTACGGGGAGAGTGTGAGAATTTTATTCGGCGACGTAGGTAGGTAGGGCCTAGGTCATTAAGAGCTCTAAACGCCAAGGTTAAGGCTTTAAATTGGATGCGTAGTCTCACTGGAAGCCAGTGGAGTTTGATCAAGTGGGGAGAGATGGAATGTCGATATGGAACATTGCAGATCAACCTGGCCGCTGCATTCTGAACAGTCTGCAATTGTTTCATGAGATACACTGGGGCTCCAATATACAGACTATTTGTGTAGTCCAAATGTGCGGTGATAAGGGCGTGGACTACTGTTTTACGTGAGTCTAGAGGAAGATAAGGAATGATTTTTTTTAGCATACGGAGCTTTCAAGATGAAGTAACTTTATTAATCTGAGTCTTGCAGGAGAGGGCGGTATCAAATTGAAAGCCTAAATTACGTGCTGATTGAACTGGTATCGGGGGAGGGTTGAGTTCAGTCGGCCACCAGAGCATGGGAGGGGTCGAAGATTTTTGATTGAAGAAAAGGACCTCCATTTTATCTGTATTGAGTTTTAAATTATTAGAGGACATCCATGTCACGATGTCCAGGATTCCACCACTTTAGCCAATGGTTTCAGGTACACATTAAAAAGGAGCGGGCTGAGGGCAGAGCCCTGCGGGACTCCCCAAATCAGTGTTTTTTTTGTTGACATGAAGGAGCTCAACATCACCTGTTGGTGTCTATTCGCAAGGAAAGACTTAATCCAGGTGAGTGGTATTCCACTGACTCCCACCTCTTGTAGGCGCATCAGTAGTGTGTTATGGGAGATGGTATCAAATGCTGCGGATAGGTCGAGGAGGACCAACATGGCCTCCTCTCCCCTATCCGCACATTCCCGAATCGACTCGGTTACCTCGAGTAGGGCTGACTCGGTACTAAAGCAGGGTCTGAATCCTGATTGTGAGTCATGGAACTGTGCGTTGGACTCCAGGTAAGTGGATAGCTGCTCTTGTACCGCCTTCTCGGTCACTTTTGCAGGTTTAGGCAAGTGCGAAATCGGGCGATAGTTGTTCAGGCAGGTAGAGTCAACGCCAGCTTTTTTTCCCATGGGAATATGTATGTCGTGTTTCCAGGCCGATGGAACAATACCTGAATAGAATATAGAGAGGAATTCCAAATATCTAGAAGAGGATGAATGATTAAAGGGGAAATTTCATTCATAATTGAGGCTGGGGCTGGATCCAGTGGTGAGCCTGATTTGCATTTCAAGAGCAAATTCAGAGCTTGCTCCTTAGTGAGAGGATTAAAAGCAGTGAATGCGTTCGTGAAGGTGGGAGTAGGCCTTCCTTAAACACGGTACAGTTTTGACTAATATTTGCCGCAATATCTACAATTTTGTTCACGAAGAACTCTGATAAATCTTCACAGAGTGCTTGAGAAGGGACAACTGGATCAGACAGGGCAGTAGGGTTCGTAAAATCTTTGACAATATTGAAAAGGGTTCTGGTGGAGTTTTTGGCATTGGATATTGATTCTGCAAAATAGATGCTCATAGATTTACGGTTGAGTTTGTGGAACTCTTTTAGAGCATGTCTATAGTGTGACTTAGCGATAGGGTCATAGGTCTGGCGCCATGGTCGCTCCAACCTTTTACATTTGCTTCTGGCTTTCATCCAGTTAGCGACTTTGGCTATGCAGGGAGTGAACTTTTTTCTTGTGTTAGGGGTCCTGTCCAAGAGGGATAGTATGAGTTGCATGTTGACGGAAAATGAGAGAATGTTGATAGGGATCATTCATGCGTTGAAGAGAGTGCTGCTGAGAGCTGAACTTTGAGGCACTCTGCAGATGGATTTGTAGGCTTTTGACGAGTAAGATGTTAGGCTGAGAGGTTGTGTTCTTTTGTTTAAAAAGGAGCAGATCCAGCTGAATGTAGGCCCTTGTAAGCAAGTTTTGCAAAGCTGTCTGATGAGAAAGGGGTGAGAAACAATGTCAAATACTACAGTGAGGTCCAGCAGAATGAGGGCTACTGTGTCTCCTCTGTCAAGTATCATGTAATGTTGTCTGCGGCAGCGATGAGTGTTCTTTCTATACATTAGTTGGGCATGAATCTGGACTGCATGGAATTGAGGAGCTGGTAGTTGCTTAGGTGATCACTGAGGCATAGGCTTAGTTTCACTGAAGCTTGGCTGTGTATGGTAGGAATGAGATTGGTCTATAGTTGGAGGGCGTGGCATGTCACTGGATGGTTTCTTGAGCAGGGACGTGAGGGTGGCATGCATATAGATGTTTGGGAATGAGGCTGTGTCAATGAGTGTTTTTAAGATGGGTATTAGTGCTTCGGTGATGGTAAGGAGTCTTTTGGAGGAGGTGTGGTAGGGGCAAACATCAGAATGGGCACTCAAGAGGAAGGTTTGCATGGAAGTGGCTGTTTCAAATGTGGAAACAGCAGGCTATGAGTTTATGGTTCATTCTTCTGCCATGAAAAGGAGTTGCGACAGTGAGGAGGTCCAGTCGAGAGTCAAAATTTCAGTATATGGAGGTCAGTCAGTCAAAGCAACGTTTATTTAGACCACTGGTCTTTAAACACATTAAAACACAAGATATTATAAACAGTCTAAAATCATAACAATATCATCAAATCACACTAAAATAAGTAACCTGTAAAAAGGGATAAAAATTAACACAGATTTCCATACAATAAGTTACATAATAGTGCCATTTCTCAATATAAGTATTATAAGCGCATCCGCATGGAAGATAATTAAGAACATATTAAAAATTAATACAAGAATTCTCATTAAGGGATAGTTACAGAATTGTTATCTTAAAATTTACATCACTTAAAACCATCTAAAAACCAAATCTCATCAAACCCTACAAGCTCAAATTCATTTTTCCATAAAGGACCTTTTTATGGCATTCATATATCTCCAAATTGCAATTACGCTATCAGGATTAGGCAAATCAGTCAAAAGTTATACTGCATGAGCCCGAGCTACAGTACCATATTTTAAAAAGAGGAGAAGTGGAAACAGTTTCTGCAGAGCTAATACTTTTGAGCAGTCAACTAATATATGCGGGATGTCACATTTCGTGCCTATCATACAAGTACAATTGCCATCAAACTGCATCATTTCTGTTATAAAGCTTCCTGTATCAGCTTCCAGAACTGCCAAACATGTTTTGCTTCAATGGTTTTCAACAGGTTTCCCCAGCATTTCTCTTTAGAAGTCCTTTTCTGGTTCCTGACTGGCATTTTGTATTCTCTTCCCAATATATTAGGCTTTATAACTCTACCCAGATCATATTTAACTCTGAGATTTCTTCCTTCTTTCCTAATCACCCTTTTCCTCCTCATACATTCCACAGTAAACCACTTTGCTCGCTTTAACAGGATTATTTGTTGATTATTCAAGCTTGATTTATTATTTTTTAATTTTACTCTGAGGCATTGTACTACTTGTTCAAGTTTTCCCTCAACCCATTCCAATTTCTGACCTCTGGGACTTCCCATATGTATCTCCTGTTGGAGGTTCACCAGTTTTGCCATGTATTCTTCCGTTAGTCTCGTTGTCAAATGCTTAGGATACTCTACTTGTTGAGGAATTACTGTATCTCGTGGACTCATGTCATCTCTTAAGACTTCGAACTGCAAGGGATTGTGATCACTGCCTTCCTTTTGGCTTACCCGAAACCCCATTATTAAAGCAAAGTTCCTTGCATGGGCAAAGACATAATCTATTGGGCAACATTGTGTGCCTATCTTAAATGTTTGCTGGGCTGGACTATCAGTTTCTATCCTACCATTCAGGCAGAATAAACCTTGTGTCCCCAAATACTTCCATAAAGTAATATCTTGTCTGGGGGATAGGGGAGCAGTCTGGGAAATCAGCCAACTTCATATTATATGCTTCCAATATTTCCTGAAACCAGGAACTTGTTTGGATTCAGTTTATGGTTGAAATCTCCCATTACAAGTACCAAAATTCCCCATCTCAGTCCCATATTCCTCATAGCACCCTCACTGCCTAAAGAAATGTACCTGATTTTCCACATTTTGTCTGAGGCTGACAAAGATATCCTACAGGCAAGCAGCGATTTACATTTTAGGGTTAAGGGCATCACCTCTTTCACAATCTTAGTTGATAATAAGGTCATAATCCCTCCTGCTGAGTACCAGAACCATTTTTTCTTCGCTGGTCTATGAATTTGAACAAATCTTTCAATTATAGGGGTTTTGTCGCATAGCCAGGTTTCTTGTAAACATATAATGTCAGCATTCTGGGCTATCTCTTTTATCCTTTCTAATTTGACTAATCATCCCCATTTATGTTCCAAGGAATTATCTTAAGGCTATGGGACAACCCTATATCCTACTCAATTTTATTTAAACATTCATCCTCCCCATGATTCCACTGGGATGGGCCTGTAAGACTGTTTCCTGGGCTACAATTACCCCATAGTTTACTAAACGTCTGAATTATCGACTACTATTTGGATGTTTTCTTTTTCTCCACCCTCTTCCTCTAACAGCCTCACCTGTCTTTTGCTTTAACCTGCATGACACTTCAAGAACTCTCTGCCTTGTTGGCTGTTCTCCTCTAGTTGTCCATCTGGGATTATCCTTATCCTTCCTTCAGTATCTCTCTCTGTGTTTTTCCAATTGCTGTCTTTACCAGACTTGAGTATACTAAGACCTTAGTGAGTTTCTTACGTTTACAATGATATATAAATCCCACCTGACGCAGATCCGTAGTCCCGATTCCTCTTAGGCATTTTGAGAAGGAGTGTAAAAGCTGAGACCGATTTAGGGGTAAGAGCTTCCTTGTTTATTTCCTCCCCTTCTCTGTTTGTAAGGGTTCAAAATGTAGCCACTTATTTCCTACGGCTTCCACTTCTGTGGTATGAGGGTTAGCACTCCCCTGCCAATTGTTCTTACTAGTGCATACCTTTGATTTTCTACTTCCTTCTATTATATTTCTGGTATAAGCTTCTCTCCTGAGGTTTTTCCCATGAGCTATAACTTTTGGGCTCTCCCTGCTGAGTTTTGAGGGTGTTTTTGATTGGACCTTCTTTATTCCACTACCACTTTCTTCTTCCTTTCTCTTATTAGTCCCGTCCTCTTCCGAGCTTCCCTACAATTACTCGAGGCTTTCCTCACCTGGGGTGCAATTTGTGATGCACCATCCTTTTCCTTTCCTTTCCTAAGTACCTTAGCCTTCAATTGTTTTGAGCCTTCCTACCTTTAGGTATCAGATGGTTATGGTTTCTATACCTAGTATATTAACCCTGTCTGTTTATCAGCATTGGGCGTCTTCAGATATACACATTCCGCAATTCCTATGGTATCACGGAGTTACCGACACTATCCAAGGTCTGCGTGTCAGGTACTGGTCTTGTTATAGATGGCATTTATCCCCTAATACCTTGTAACTCACCCACAATCTCCTGGAGTTGAGTTTTTTGAGTTTTTAAAATGTCATTAATTAACATTGTAACTTCTATTAATCCTTGTAGAGTTTTTGCAACATCAGCATTATATCCAACATTGAAGCTGAGGGGGTTGCTGAGATATCTAGGCCTAATGTGAAATTATGCACAGACCCTTCTGGATTTCCGGTTCCTAGATTGCAAGGCTGCCCCAATCTCTTGTCCAAGTTTGGTCTTGTCGCTATTTCTGAATCGTCTCTCTGATCATGCCCTGATCCGTCGATAATATTTGCAGTTGAAACCATCGCTTTGTGATCCTGCAGCAAAAAGATCTGTGGGGATGAAGATAGACGTGGTTCCGTAATGAGATCATTTTAGCTTTAAATGGTTTGATTAATCAGGATGGATGAGTCTAGGGTTTGAGCGCAATGTTCAATTGATTCATACTCTTTGCTGTTCTGCTTCCACGTCCAAGCACTTCAATTGCGAATATATCCTCTTAAAATGTTTGCCCATGAAATCCTTTGTTGACTTGGACGCTAGTACACCCCCTTTTGTTCCCTGAGAGGCGCTATTTACAGCTTCCTTCTTTGACTCTCTCATTGATGTCCTCTTTGCTCATTCTCTAGGGCTTTCCTTACTCTCCACTACTGTCATATATTCCATTGAGGACTCACTAGTTGCCTGCCCATGCTCTTTTTGCTCTTTACAAACTTTGTTTTTCTTTGGGGCCATCACTAGTCAGCACGTGCTTAATGCAACCCTTTCATAGAAATGATTAAGTTCTAGTTGAGTTGTTGGACTAGAAAATCCAGTGCTTATCACACTAGACACCGTACAAAAATGTCACTTCTTTGTTTTGCCACCACTGCCCTTCCAGACAGCGACACAGCTTTTAGTGCACCTACTGCAATATTTACTGGAAGCTGGATCCTTTCTATTGATTGAAATAAATGCCATAACAGCCATACTAGAAGGTGCCAAACACTTACCTCTGTTGTGCCGGGGACTGACTGACCTTATCCTGAATAGAGCCGCTGGGTTGCCACCGGGTTTTCTTCTTTAAGCCTAATCAAGCTGAACCATTCAGCTAAATAGGCTCCAACTTCTTGTTGCATTCAGGTTTTGAGGTTTAATTTAACGTTTAATTGGCAAATAGGGTTGGCGGGGCAATTCCGGCATGTTCATGGACTGGAGGGTTGGGCCTGAAAAAGCATCACAAACCTCTAGTACCTCACACGCCATACAGCACCCTTCCAACCTTTTCTCGGCCGGTGTTCTATACAACCCCCCTCCTCCGTCTTTCTTTTGCCCGGGATCAACTTCCCTCAGCATTTTACAGCAGCTCGTAGCCTCCTTGCATCCTGCTGGCGTCTTTTCCTGTGCAGTCGTGCTGATGAGCCGTTACGTCAGAACTAGACGTGGCAAGTGGCAAACGGCAGCGGGTCAGCAGAGCAGTCAGAGTCAGCAGCACAACAGAGCATTCTCCCAGAGTCCCAGAAGAATTCCAAGGGTTTGTTGCAAAGGTCTTGCATGTAGCAGATGTTGTTGGAAGTGGCAGAAGGCTCAATGAAATATTTGATGATGGCAAAAATGCCCTTGCTGCTGTTTGTGCCAGCATGGATGCTGTCAGCAAAGGCTGTAAGCTTGGTGTTCCATATTTGCTGGAGGTAGCATCTTAGGGCGATTTTGAAGTTGTCTTTATCCGTGATGTCTTGACTTCTTTTCCATTGATGCTCCAAATGTTTGCAGTGGCTTCTCGTGAGCCTGAGTTCCTCTGTGTACCAGCTAACCGGTGGTCGGGATCTTGCCGTTGGGTGTTGCTTGAGGGGTCCAAGGGTGTAATAGAATGCAGTGAGCTCGCTGTTGAGGTTCCAGGTGGTTTTGGTAACTTGCTGGTGTGCTCTGGCCAGTGTGCAGAGAGAGCAGAATCCCTGTCCACTTTTGCGATTTTCTTTCAGCTGCTGCAGATGGGTCTGGTGGTAGTTGGTCTGTGGTGTTGCAAGATGGTTATGCTGAAACTGACAAGAGCATCATCTGTCCAGTTGCTGGCTTTTCAAATGTGATGTTGCTGATTGAGGTAGAAACTTGGGTCCAATAGGTTTCTGGCAGTGTGGGTGGGTTCGGTAATGTTCTGGGTGAGGCAAAGGTTTCAGAGGTATTCTAAAAGGCCCATAGAGTTTGGGTAGGTGCAGTCTTTTAAGTGAAAGCTAAAGGTCTTCGAGGACAAAGAAAGTGTTGGAGTTGAGTTGATGGTGAGGGGTGTGACAAAGTCTGTAATATTAATGGCAAAATTGTGTCTGTGTTCTACACAGAGAGAAGTGGACTTCGATACTTATCTTGAATGTGAGGTGTTCCATGTAACTGATGGGGTGTCTGTGTATATGGTGCAGCTACTGGTGTCTTTCAATTTGAGGGCCATTCTGTGTCGTGGCCTGCGCTGACGGTCTTGACTGGTGAACTTGTTAGGTATTTAAGGTGATATAATCCGATTGCCAAACTTTGCAGTGTTTTCTTAGGTCTCTGACTTCCTATGCAGAGCCCTGTTCTCAGCCTCTGTCCATTGAACAGACCCCCCAAGATATAGCAGCATGGATATTCAAATTTAGTGGCACAAATATGAAAATTTGTCTGTAGTTTTTTTAATTATAGCTCCAACTTGACCTGAAGGTATTGAAGCAGTTCAAATGTGCATCAGTCACACTACACAATTGCAACACAAACACATGCATTGTTTATAGGCATAGGGAGATTAAGTGATGTGCCCAGAATCACAGGATGACGAGCCACAATTTCCAAGTGTATTAAAGCAAATCTAACTCAGCAACTGTCTAAACTGGTTAACATCCTGGAAGATATGCTCTCTGCCCGGTCTGCCACACAGGGAGGTCTAATACCTCCTCTGACACAAGTGCTTCCAACACACCTGTTCCTAATCCTCCTTGTACCTCCATTCCAACCTGCAACTTCATTCCGCCACCTGACCCCACTCAAAGCACTCACACTGTTCCAAAGACCACCCAATGTCTTCTGGGTACCCAATTCCTCCACCTACTTCAACTATTCCACATCTCCCTAAATTATCCGATACCCCTAAACCTCACCATTTCCATAAACATTCCTACCCAGTAGACCCTGGCTCTGTCCCCATAAAAGCCCTCAAATTTCCAGCAAGGCCCAAAAAGTAGGCCTTTCATCTGCTCTAAGTGTATATAATGCCCTAGAGGGGGGGCATTATTACAAAGGTGTAGAGGCAATCTGAAGTCCTGGAGCCAAAATAAAAGACTGTGATAGGACACTGTTTTCCTTCCCCACCCCAGGACTTTGAGTTGGATTTTATTTTTCTGCCAACTACATATGCACATCCACACAAAACCACCAAAATCTCCGAAGATAATTTTAAATTACACAGTACCTGAGCTGTGAGCACAATGGGAGCGGTGATTTAGTTTCATACCATTTATAGTCTTGTAGGGCTTACCCCAGAAACATTTTTCCAAACTGATATTCTGCTCCTATAATGTCATGAAGAGACAAACTTTATAGCGCCTGCTTACATCTCTAATTGCATTGTGCCTTTAGAACAAACTCATAAAACATATTTTCTCCATGTTTGAACACCTGTCATTCCAAAACCTATGCCACTTCCACCTCCATTTCATCTCCTCTCAGGACATCTTCAACATTCCTTAAAGGTGCAGCCCTTGATTTCTGTTGGTGTTCCTTTCTCTGGAGCGGGTGTAATTCCTTACCCCTTTAGAACCAATTTGTGCTGTAAAAATGAATATTATGTTGGTGCCTGATTTGTGGAAGTAAGTAGTGTTATGCAAGGGTGATCTGTGTGAGAAGGCATGTGAAGGATGCACACAAGTCTCTGTATCAAGAATAATGGGCCACCAATTTGAATTACAAATAAGAAAACCAATGAAAATTAAATAAACCGTACACATGAACATCTCGAGGGGCAATCACATCTTTATATGAGTATGTTCTGTACGAAAGAAACAAACTTCAGCAAATCAGTGCATTACTTTCAGTGGGATATTGGATGAGTCCCATTTGGGTTACCTGCAAATCCCAAGTCACTTTACTTAAACTCTAACAAAATTAAGATTCCAAAATGCCTATTTACATCAAGCCCTAATGACCCCTCATAAAACTTTTCCCTGCATTCTTTCAATTACGTGGGCACTTTTGTAAAAATTGCAGAATTTTTACAAAAGTGCTGATTTTGCGGGCACTTTTGCAAAAATCGCAGAATTTTTGCAAAAGCGCCCCTGATTGAAGAACTAAGCACAGCCACATTTGTTATCTGGGAGGATTGGCAGATTTCTAGATGGAGGTGATGGACCTCTTAGCTAGGAGGAAAGCTATGTTCAGGAATTTGTTTTTCACTTCATTATGCTTAGTCTGCTTGACAAGGCCAAGAAGGAAATATCTGAAACAATGCATGAGATTGCATCCCAAGATTGTTGAGAGCGATTTTGCTCTAAAAGGTCACCATATAACAAGAGCTCCGAACATGCATTTACTGTCTGCATCCCACGTGACATCCAGGGCATTCTGAGATAAAGTTAGGGAGCCTGTGTAGTGCTTTGTGAGTCAGATGTGCCTAAGGAGGATGTTACACTGGATATATTTGGATCTGGCAGTGCAGGGTATTTTATGAGGGTAAGTCAGGATTTCTTTCTCATTTCTTGTTATTAAAGGCTTTACCAGGGTCAGTCTCCCAGCCTGCCCTGAGTTTCACCGGAGATGGGCTGGTGTATGATTATATTGCCTTTCTCAGCCATAATGTTAAGCATCTACTAGTGCCAATGGTGCGTAGGGTCTGCACTAAATTATGGGCAGGATGTTCCACACTGGTAACAACCCAGTAGTGCAGAGTGCTCTAATAAATGTCCAATGCACCAAGAATTGCCCTGGGTGCAACCCATAATGTTCCATAAGAATCAAAGGTGATTAGAACACTGTCTTGAAATAAATCACCTATTGATGTTAGGTCTGCATTTTTCCAGTCCCTCATACATTCCTAGGGAGATCACAAAGTCATTCCAGAATAGACTGCAAGAAAACAGTAGAGGCATATGGCTCATAACTTTCGATCATCTTTTGCACCTGTGTTTATTAGATTAGGCTTAATTTTAGGAGCTGTAGTGGCAGGGAAGAAGACCACCTGTGAGTGTCTTTTAACAGAGCGGACTCTAGTGTGGGTTCTGCTAGAGAGCAACCCACTGTCAGTGTGCATCCAATTACAGTTGTGCTGGCAAAAAATTATGTTTAAAGTAGGGAGCCCCTGTACCCCCTTTCTCAAGTGGTAGTCTTAATTTGATCAGGGAGACCTAATGCCCACCCATTTTCTATATTAAGTCCATGATATCAAGGGGAGAAAATAATTTTGGGGGGAAGCAGAGAGATAAGTTTGAGAAAATGGTAGAGTAGAGGGGGAACAATTATCATCTAGGCCAGCGATATTCTGCCAGGTAGACAAATTGGTAATGACCTGCAGAAACGTATCTGAAACCAGAGCAAGGCTACGGCCTTGGATAACATTTATTTGAGCATATCTTGATGTGTGTGGTATATGAGCCAATATAATGAAATGTTAAGTGTTCCCACTTGATTTGCCCGCTACCCATATCTATATTGGGAAACGGAAGTGCAGAACTCAGAGGGAAGAGGCAACACTTTGACCAGTTCATGTCCAAGCCAGTCACGATTTTGGATTCCTGAAAAACTACTATTGAGCAGGTATCCACATAAACACCTATAAAGTACAACAACAATAAGTATACAATGGGTTTGCCTGTGTAGGGTCCAGCAATGGAATGCTTCAGTTACAATCCAACAGCCAAATTTTACAGCTAATTACTCCATGTTTAAGGCGAACAATATAGGAATTCATGACAGATCTTACTGAGGATTTTATAGTCATTATTATTTTTTTTTAAATTGTTTTTGTTGCATTTTAAAAGAAGTCGAATGTGGAGAGTACAAGTGTTCAGCCCCCAGGAACCTTCCTCTTTTGAAGGGCAGAATAAGTGTTTTCCAGCCACCCTTGCTTCACCTCCTGCTCAAATCAGCCATTATAGCAGTCCCCTGAGAGTTTTAAAAAAGAAAACTGAGTGGGATTGGAATATTTAAAAACAAATGTAAAAACCTGGCCAGCACAACCATCTTGATGATCGCAATGCGACCCGCTATCGATAATGGCAATGTAATCCATCGATCTATCTGCCCGGAAAGATGATCGATGATCGATGGCCATAGTTGAGTCGCACAACCTCTGAGGCCATGCGATGTATGGTCACCCAGGGGTATCTAGGGGGATCATTGCACCAACGCAGAGGGAATTTCAATGTAAATGGAGTGTTGGCATTTGTTAGGGGGAATATTTTAGATTTTTTCCAATTCATGACCAGTCTGGAGAAAGCGTCAAACCGCACCACCTCTCTCATAATAGGAGGAAGATTTTGGGCCGGCTCCCAGACGAACAGAAGGATGCCTTCTGCATATAATGATGTGAGTAGGGGATCCTGATGAAATCCTATTCCCCGATGAAGGTGCCGTTTCTGAAGATGCCGCACAGGTGGGTCTATCTCGATGATAAAAAGCAGGGGTGAAAGTGAGCAGCCCTGCCGGGTGCCCCGCAACAACTTAAATCTTTTAGATAATAACCCATTTGTACGTAGTAGTGCGACTGGATTGATGTATAAAAGGCAGACCAAGGGCCGGAAATTTTGAGGAAAGCCAAGTTTGCTTAATGCTGCGTGTAAGAACTCCCACTCAAGGGAATCAAATTATTTTTCTGAATCTAATAATATCACCTCACCAGGAAGCCCAGGGTTAATCTGATTGATGACTGCAAACAGTGCATGTATATTTATGGAAGTCAACCGGTTCAGCATGAATCCTGACTGGAAAGGGGATATGATGTGCATAATTATTTGCGAAATACTCGTGGCCAATACTTTAGCTAGTGTTTTATAATCCTGATTTAACAGGGACAGTGGCCTATTAGAGGCACAGTTGTCAGACAGTTTGCTTGGCTTTTTGAGTAAGATTACTATCGCCTCGCGTATAGTGAGGGGCAGCTCACCAGATTCTAATGCTTCTTCATAAACCTCCAGTAATTGCCGGGACAAGTTGCACCTTATAAGCCTAATAAAACAAACCAAGCTATCTATGGCCTCAATAATCTCGTCTGCGCCAATAAGTGAAGCGAGGAACTCTTTCTGTCCCCTCTCCACCCACACCATTGCTATTTCATTTAGATAATCTGTCAGCGCTTCGCCCATCAGTGGTGAGCATGTTGTGTAGAGGCTAGTATAATAGGAGAAGAAGCTCAATTTGATAGCGGTGCCATCCGTGACATGAGTGACGTCTATTGCCTGGAGCTGCGTGATATATGTAGCTTGGCACCTGGGAGTGAGCAACAGGCCAAAGTATGTCTCGGTCTTTCTCCCCCCCCCCCGTGCACTTGGGTGCGGGTGTATTTCCTCAGGTAGGTTGTTTCCCGCTATGCCAGTTCCTGGAATTATCCCTGTGATTTAGCACAATGATGCGACGGAGAGGAAGTAGCACCTGTTAGTGCACGGGCCTCCAGATCTCGTAGTTCCAGCTCAGCAGCATCAAGGTCTTGGCATATCATGTGAAGCAGCCCCGCTTGCTTAGAAAAACAAATTCCCCTGATGTATACCTTAAAGGCCTCCCACAGGGTAGCGTAGCGAGGCACAGAGCCTGTATTGATCTGAAAGTATTCCACAATTGCGTCCAGCACTTCACTCCTAAAAACGGTGTCTAGCAATTTCTCGGTTGGGAAGCGCCAAGAAGCAGACGGGTGCACAACAGGGGGCAGGACAAGCGACAACAACACCAGTGAGTGATCCGATAGAGTGCTCGGCAAATGATCCACCTCCTGTATGATGAGGAGCAAGTGAGGAGTAACATACCATTGGTCTATATGGGACCAGTGCCATGTGGTGCTGAATAGAACGAATATCCCCAAGTAGATGGTTGTCGGTGCCACCAGGCGTCTGCCAGGAGACAGTGTGTGTAGCAATGTCTGTAGTTCCCTTGTGGAGCAGGGTTTAGTGTTGAGTCCTGTACCATGAAGTCGGACTTGGGTTGTAGTGTGAGGTTATAGTCCCCCCAAATATAATAGATTCCGTTGGCATGCCAGCAATGTGAGTTGAGATATTAGTGAAGAAGCCTCTGGCATCCACATTAGGAGCGTAAACATTTAAGAAAAGTAGATGCTGCACCCCTATGGATCCCGCCACCAGTAAATAGCGACCCTCTGGGTACCTGACCACAGTCTGTGTCGTAAAGAGAAGTGACTTACAAATCAATACACAGACTCCCCTGGAGTAACTACTGGATGTATGACGGTACAACACGTGATATTACCACGCGTACCATTACAACGCAGGTTTTACAACGCATGTCGTTACAACGACTTGCGTTGGGGGGCGCTGGATAGTGAATAGTTAAATTTACTATTCCAACTCCAGTCCCTGTGGATATTAGGGAAGGTGTTGGATAGTAAATTAAACTATTCCCTATCCTAGAGCGCCTTCCAGCGAAAGTCATTGTAACGACTTTCGTTGTAAAACCTGCATTGTAATGGTACAGAGTTGTAAGGGTTTTGTTGTAAAGGATGTTCCCCGTAACTACTTTACCCAGCAAAAAATCGATTACTTCCCCAGGTGGCTGCAAATCCATTATCTTATTTTGGGGCGCAATGAGTCTCCTGCAATAATGCCACTTGTATCTTGTGCCTAGCTAGGTAAGCAAGTACCTGCCGGCCCTTACGACCATTTGATAGTCCTCGAACATTCGATGTTATACAGGGCAGTTCAGGTCCTTCGGGTCGCCGTCACGCCGTCACTACTCTAGGCGTGATTCTATATAGCCTGACTTGACATTATGGCCACATTGGGTAGCCAGCCAACCGTCGTTATTTTCCAAGGCCCGTAAACGAAAAAACAAAACAAGCATTTTCAACCAGGACTCCCACCCCCCGAGCCCCACCCACATTGAATATCCACGCAACCTATATCTGGTGAATCCCAACACATTTTAACTTAGTAGAAGAGAGAAAAGAAGAAAACAATCCCAAACCCAATATGAGTAGAAGGTGATCTCCATGGGTGGCAGAAACGCCCGAGCATACCAGGAGTATGGTAACAACACAACATAATTTACATGTAGCTGCACAATATGATAAGCGTCTCTCTGAAAAAAAAACCAAAGGGGAAAAAGGGAAAGCATCCCAGCATTACATTCTGTAAATGTTCGTGAGTTCGTGTCGCGGCTAGGGGTCCTCTGAGGGTTCGATGCACACCCCAATGGTAAGTCCATGATCTCAGCATACAAAGCCTTACTTTCCAGGGGAGGCCGCTCTGTCCGATTTGTGGTGCTTCCAGAAGTCAGCTACCTCCACAGGCGTGTCAAAAATAAAAGTTTTCCTGTTAAGCTGAACACGGAGTCGAACTGGGTACAACATGGCAAATCGGATGCTCTCGTTCCATAATGTCCTTTTAATATCTTAGAACTTGCCCAGGCGTCCTGCACCATGAGCGTGAAATCTGGGTAGAGCCAGAGGGCCATTCCCTGATACTGCTGATTTTCCACTTCCCGAGCCTTTTTCAATGCAACATCTCTATCATGGTAATTCAACAATCACGCACTGATAAGATGGGGGGCCGCACCAGGAACAGGCCAGGGGACCAGGGACTGATGAGCCCGCTCCACCGCAAATGTATTAGAAAAACAGTCTCTGCCAAAGAGGTCCGAAAATAACCGTTCCACATATGCCTGCATGTGGCCGGTGTTGGTAGTCATGGCGATCCCCGCAATTCGTAAATTGCTACGGTGCGGTCGTGCTTCAGGATCCTCTGCCATTGCGGCTGTCGTTTTCAGCAGGCGCTCTCTGCAGTCTAGGTGTTAAAGCAAGGCAGCCTTCAAGTCCTCAGCATCAGAGATGCGTTTCTCAGCAGCTTCTATGAGGACCTCATGTTGCTTCAGTCGGCCATGCATGCCATCCATCCAATCAATCAATCAATCATAACACTTGTATAGCGCACTACTCACCCGGAAGGGTCTCATGGCGCTTGGGGGAAGGGGTCCGCTACTGCTCGAACAGCCAGGTCTTGAGTTGTCTCCTGAAGGCGAGATGGTCCTGGGTCAGCTGAAGGTGGATGGGGAGGGAGTTCCATGTCTTGGCCGCCAGGTAGGAGAAGGATCTGCCTCCGGCGGTGGCTCTTCGGATGCGTGGTACGGCGGCGAAGGCGAGGCTAGTGGACCGTAGCTGGCGGGTGGGCGTGTAGAAGGTCAGGCGGTTGTTGAGGTACTTGGGGCCCAGGTCGTGGAGAGACTTGTGTGCGTGGGTGAGGAGCCTTAACGTGATCCTCTTGTTGACAGGGAGCCAGTGCATGTTCCTCAGGTGGCCGGAGATGTGGCTGCGTAGGGGGATGTCCAGGATGAGTCAGGCGGAGGCGTTCTGGATGCGTTGTAGTTTTTTCTGTAGCTTGGCTGGGGTTCCGGCGTAGAGGGTGTTTCCGTAGTCCAGTCGGCTGGTGACGAGGGCCTGGGTGACCATCTTCCTGGTTTCGGTCGGGATCCATCGGAAGATCTTGCGAAGCATGCGTAGGGTGTGGAAGCATGATGAGGAGACGGCGTTGACTTGTCTGGTCATCGAGAGGGAGGAGTCCAGGATGAAGTCTAGGTTGTGTGCGTGGTCTGTTGGCTTGGGAGCGGTGCCCAGGGCTGGGGGCCACCAGGAGTCGTCCCAGGCGGAGGGCGATGGTCCCAGGATGAGGACTTCCGTCTTGTCTGAGTTCAGTTTCAGGCGGCTGTTCTTCATCCACTCGGCGACGTCTTTCATCCCTTCATGCAGGCTGGTTCTGGCGGTGTCGGGGTCTCTGGTGAGGGAGAGGATCAGCTGGGTGTTGTCGGCGTAGGATATGATGTTGAGGTTGTGTTGGCGTGCGATGGCAGCAAGAGGTCTCATGTAGACGTTGAAGAGGGTGGGGCTGAGTGATGATCCTTGCGGAACGCCGCAGATGACTTCAGTGGCCTCGGATCGAAACGGGGGGGATCGGACTCTCTGTGTTCTACCGGCGAGGAACGAGATGATCCACTCCAGTGCCTTCTCTTGGATGCCGATGTTGCTGAGGCGTTGAACTAGGGTGCGGTGGCAGACAGTGTTGAACGCTGCAGAGAGGTCCAGGAGGATGAGTGCTGCTGTTTCCCCATTGTCGAGCAGGGCTCGGATGTCGTCGGTGGCTGCGATGAGGGCGGTCTCGGTGCTGTGGTTGGCTCTGAAACCGGACTGCAAGGGGGTCGAGGGATCTGTTCGTCTCGAGGAAGGCGGCAAGCTGTCTGTTGACGATCTTCTCGATGACTTTGGGAGGAAAAGGGAGGAGCAAGATGGGGCGGACGTTTTTGAGGTCGGTGGGGTTCGCTGTTGGTTTCTTCAGTAGGGCGCTGAGCTCGGCATGCTTCCAGCTCTCCGGGAAGGTGGCGGTGTTGATGGAGGTGTTGATGATGTCCCGGAGTTGGGGTGCGATGGTGGAGTGGGCCTTGTTAAAGACGTGGTGGGGGCAGGGGTCGGTCGGAGATCTGGAGTGGATGGTGTTCATCGTGCGGGCTGTGTCTTCGGTGGTCACCGTGGTCCAGGTGCGGAGGGTGGCGGTGGGGGGCGTTGGTTCGGCGGTTGGGTGCGTGGATGGTGCGTCAAAACTGTTGTGGATGTCGGCAATCTTGCGGTGGAAGAACGAGGCGAGAGAGTCGCAGAGATCTTGTGACGAAGTGATGTCGTTGTTGCCGGTGCTGGGGTTGGAGAACTCCTTGACAATGGTGAAGAGTTCCTTGCTGTCGTGGGCGTTGTTGTCAAGTCGTTCCTTCAGTGATTTCTTCTTGGTGGTGCGGATGAGCTGGTGGTGCTTGCGGGTGGCGTGTTTGAGGGCGGTCATGTTGTCAGTGGTCTGGTCGAGGAGCCAGGCTTTCTCGAGGGTGCGGCAGGTCTTCTTGGAGTCCTTGAGTTCGTCGGTGAACTAGGAGGCCTTCTTGCATCTGGGTCTGCTGGGATGGTTCTTCAGTGGTGCGAGGTCGTCGGCGCAAACGGTCAGCCACTGCGTGAAGTTGCGGGCTGCTTCGTTTGGGTCCGTTGTGCTGGCGGGTGGGTTCTGGCTGAGGGAGGTGGTGAGTTGGTCGGCGGTGATCTTGCTCCAGCTTCTGTGAGGAACCTGTTGCGGGTGGTGGTGGGTTGTGGTTCTTCTGAAGCTGACGTGGACGCAGCTGTGGTCGGTCCAGTGGAGTTCGGTGGAGTGGCTGAAGGTGATGTGCTTGCTGGATGAGAAGACGGGATCAAGCGTGTGGCCGGCGTAGTGGGTGGGGGTGTTGACCAGTTGCTTGAGTCCGAGGTTGGCGAGGTTGTCGAGCAGGGCGGCGGTGTTGCGGTCCTTGTTGTTCTCCAGTTGGAAGTTGAGGTCCCCTAGGGGGATGTAGTCGGCAGAGGGGAGGGCGTGTGGGCTGATGAAGTCCGTGATGTCTGAATTGAGTGCGTGGTCCCGGGGGTCTGTAGATGAGGGTGCCTCTGAGGGTCGTCTTTGGGTCGGTGTGAATCTGGAAGTGGAGGTGTTCGGCGGCAGGGAAGGTGTTGTTGGAGTCGGTCGTGATGCGGAGGGTGTTCTTGTGGACGATGGCGATGCCTCTTCCGGTCTGGTTGATGCGGTCCCTCCTGATGATCTTATACCCGTCCGGGATGGCTATGGCGATGTCGGGGGCTGAGGAGACGTTCATCCAGGTTTCCGTGAGGAAGGCGATGTCCGGTGATGTTGTGTCGCGGAGGTTCCAGAGTTCCACGGCGTGTCTGTGGACGGAGCGGGTGTTGAGCAGGATGCACTTGAGGTTGCTGCTGGTGCTTGGCTTGGCGGGTGCGGTGCGGGTTCGGAGGCAGGTGAACTTGCAGGTTCTGCAGGTGAAGGGTCCGTGAATGCGTTTCAGGGCGGCCCGGCAGCAGGCGGGGTTCCGGCCGGCATTGAATACGTTGAGGGCGGCGGCGCCGTAGGTCTGTCGGGTCGTCTTGCAGCGGTGGGGGCCAGGGGTCCTGGCACTGGGCGCAGTCCATCAGCGTGCCCGCTGCGCGTACTCTGCCATAAATGGCGTCGTGGGGGGCGGGGCGAGGGAGGAGAGGCTGGGACGTGGCAGCGGAGTGGTGAGTGGGGGGGAGCGTGTGAGGATGCTGGAGGGAGCGGGGTTGGGGCCGCGGGGGAGCAGCGGCAGGGAGCGGGTGGGCCAGGGGACAATGATGGGCAGAGGGCAAAGGGACAGGGCACACACTTGAGAGCGGGAAAAACGGCGGAAAGATAGGCACGAGAACAGGCAGGCACAGGGACAGTCAGGGACAACAAGCAGGCACAGGGACAGTCAGGGACAGCTTACAGTTAGCAAAGTTAGAGGGCACACGAGAGAATCGGCGGTGGCGGTGGCGGCAGCGGGAGGAGAACAGGCACACTCGGGGTGGCCACGCGGCAGGAGGAGCGACCGGACTGACCAGGACAGGTCAGGAAGGTCACAGCTCCTTGCCCCGTGGGCCTCCCCCTAAGTACCTTTGTGGGAGGGAGGAGCACCCAGTTTGTCATATTGAGCATCTATGGATTTAAAACCAGCACGCAATTTGGCCATGATGGTGGCGGTTCCCTCCAACACTGCGCCGCCAGCTCTCCCAGGGAATCAGCATGCTCAGGAGGGTCATCAGGTGGCGCTTTCTCTCCACCCTCCTTCCTAGGGGTCTTGGAAGCCTCAAATGTGAGCTGAGGTTGCTTAGGATCACTCCAACCCATGTTGAAGAATCAGGCACTGGTGCGAAACAAAGTACAAGATTTCTCAGCCAGACAATAGTGTGAGGCAAAATGCACAGGGGTGAGCAGCCTCAAACTCCACCGCTCCACCCTATCAAGATTCTGGTTGTGGGCTGCAAGTAAGTTCATCACTTCGCCGCACCAGCCCCTCTAATAATAATCATGGCCCCTCTTCTACTTTATTGCACTGCCTCCAGGTGTTGTGCTCTGTATTTGCACCTGCAGTAAGGGGGTCACAGGAGTGAACATCTACCCGGGGGACCTCTGCAAGTATCCAACTTCCCCATTAGAGACATACAGGCTGCCGATCCTGGCCGCGGTCCATGCACAGTGCCCTTCTCATTCAAAGGGCGTATTCGAGTGCTAGCCCCTCGCGACCACGATGGAATAGGCCATGGCTCCCTGGTCTTGATTAATTCCTGCAACCACTCTCAGTGATAGCAGCCCCCGCCCTCAGGCTGACCCGCGACCCCTGACGTCACGGGGCCGCCGAGGACCGAATCAGGCCGCCGTTGTGAGGCAGCCACTTTGGATGCTACGGGGCGCTCTCACCGCCCACACTGCTCTACCCGCATGCCTGGCTGCTCAGCCCACCAGCACAGCTCTCAGGGATTTAGTCGAATCGCTGATGCATCTCTGGGTAGCTTTGTCGGCACTGTAGCTCGGGAGCTTCATGGTCAGGCCACCATCTTGGTGCTCGACCAGGCCATGCCCCCATAGTCATTATTTAAGATGGCTAGGGACGTGCGCGATGCATAATCAAGGGGGCACTTATAAGGTTTAAGAAGGCAGACGACCAAGGTTTCTCTCAATGCACGCACAAGTAGCCCAGATTCCATCACAGCATGATAAACTTTTGCTAATCAGGGAACCAATTGAGCCATGTAATATTTATATAGCTCTATGGGTAATCCATCTAATTCAGGAGTTTTACCAGAGGCCAACTTCCTAATCACCATACGAAAATTATGTTCTGGTATCGGCTCCTCTAAGCACTCTCTAAGCTCTGGGAATATACTGGGTAGTTGTAGATCCTGCAGAGAGGACTTTATAGCTGCAGCCAGACTGTCTAGTACTCCACTATGTAGCCTGTGGTAATATGAATGAAAAACTGTGTGAAAATCTTGCTAGGTATAGGACAAGGCAAACAGAGAGGAAAGAATGAATGGAACCGGTGATATTGTGTTCTCCTGCCCAGCCAGATGTACTAATAGTCTACTCACCTTTTCTGCTTTAAAATTAGACCATTGACGTAGGCAGAACATCTCAAGACTTCTATTAAATAAGCATGTTGTTCCCTTGCTGTAGCCAGGGAGGCCCTGTTAACGTCACTACCTAAGGCTGTGTCCTCAAGATGTTTCAGGAAGACTGTAAGTGTATCCAATTTCCTTATTATGCACTAGTGTGCACCCACCTTAGAATATATACAGTGATCCCTCAGGAAGGCCATATAAGCCTCCCATCTGGAACGAGGGAGGCGGAGGTGCCCTAATTCATTGCAAAATATTAGTCGATATATTTACCAATGGTGCCTTTAAATGTTGAATAATCCAACATGGCAGATTGTAACTTCCACGTAAGTACAGGAGTTAGAGGTTTAACGCAATGCACACTAACTAAGAATGGATTGTGGTATGAGATTGCCTTACACATGCATTCAGTATGAGAAACTAATAGTAGCATGGTAATACAGAGAAGACAGCAATCTAATCGAACATTGAGATCATTTGAGGATGAGTAGAAATCGTACTTCCGATCATACAGGTGACAAGACCTCTATACTTTGGCTAGGGTCTAGTGCGCTACATTGTGACAAGGCTCTGGCATTTTGAATTGTCACCATTAAAGCAAGTGGCAGGTGTGACCAGTCCAAATTGCTTTCTAGAACTCATTTGCAGTCGTCACCCAGGATCCAGGGTAAATGGAACAATGTTGCGAGTACTGAGGATAACGTAGGTAAATAATTTGTCTGTTTAATGTTAAGGGCATATATGTTGCTGAGTAGTATTGCTACACCATCCAGTATCCCTTCTTTCAACCCACAACGGTTCTCTTTGTCCAATTCAGTTGAGAGCAGCCTGAATGGAACCCTGGATCTCACGCAGGTGATGACACTCCTGGCATGTGCAGGAAAATAACTATGAAAGCATTGGCCCCACCATCTCTTCTGCAGTATGATAGTTTCTGAATCTGTGAGGTGGGATTCCTGAAGGAATGGAACATCACCAACCCTGCATTCAAGCAAGAAATATATGCTGTGAGGTTTTTTCATTGTTGACATACCCTGACATTGCAGGTCATGAAAGATATTCTGATTTCGTGTGATGACAATGGTACAGTTATGATTGCAGCATGGCAGACACTTCAATGACACCCACTAATGGTAAATGCACCAACAAATGTGCTTTAGGTGGTAGACCAGCAGTTAGTTGAAATCTCAAGTGTGAACTTGTAAATGATTTGAAAAAGAGAACCTGCTCTGCTTCTCACCCTAGGACAGAGGACAACATGCAACCACCCAAACATGACAACATTAACAGTGACCATAGTATGTGATCAGGGACGAGTGAGGGGGTGAGGTGTTCACAAGCAGCAGGTGTCAATAATACAGTGGCCCGCATTATTAAGAACAGGCTAAAGTGTGAGCATCAGCAGAGTAAGGGATGATGACTCAAACACAGGACAGCAACTGGGCTGGGTAAAGTATGCGGCAGGCCTACAATGAGTGAGGAGCCTGTTGGCACATGTAAATTAAACTAGTCAAAAAGGCATCCGTCAATGGCATCCAAGGCATTCATCCAGGGCACTGGCATATATCAATAATGAACCTTAGGTACTGCCCAACATTACAAAACTACAGAAGGCACAACCATGTACTAGGCACTTCAGGAGCAGACAGAGCAACCATGAGGTAAAACATCACACAGTGTATTCACACCACTCAGCAAGCACCACATTGTGTTGGATGACACTGGTGTACATATGGGGACTAGAATTCAATACAGTATAATGAGTAGGAAACTAATGACTGACTGATATCTAAATGAAAAACGATAAAGGTGGCATTGTGGATAAGTAGAACAGCATGATCACACACGGTCTAAAGAAAACCATATATTTGCTGAGCAGTTATAATAAATAATCAGCTGTCTGTAGAGTGATAATGGGCAGCCAAACAGAATCTGCACTACTTGAAGATTCAACAGCACCCTCGTCAATTAGCCTCGAAGCGAGCAGAGGGTCTACCAGGTGATAGCTTATGAAACTATGAAGCAGGGACCACTGCAGCTTTCCTCTCTTCACGAGTGCATGATGTTCAGACCGAGCGTGGTAGCCAAGAGTGTGCACTCAGCAGAGGAGGAGTTGTACTGCTCCGCCAAGTATCATGCCTCCTCCGGTTCTGTGAAAAAGAGAGTGCACTGGTCTGTCAGTATCTTCGGCTTTGCAAAAAAGAGAAAGGGATATCTCAGACCAAGTTCCCTGAGTTTCTGCTTCTCTCCCAAGAAAGACACCCAATGGTGCTGTACAGCTAGAATGTTATCCAGAAAGATCATGATCGTGTTGCCCTCAGTGAAGAATTGTCTAAACTTAGTGTTCAGGTCTAAACTTAGACTTCAGGCATAAACTTAGACTTTAGGTCTAAAATTTGATTTTAGGTCTAAAGTTAAACTTTAAGTCTAAACTTTCAGTCCAGGTCTAAAGTTAGAATTGTGGTCTAAGTTTACCTTTATAAATCAGGCCCTTTGTATTTTTAGGTCTCGCATGCGCTGCATAGGAGAGACCTCTTGGAATCGATTACCTTTTTAGGCCACGTTTGGCGGTTCCATTGCGAGAGCGAGCTTTGAAACCATCTGTTTGTAATTAACTTTCAAACATATGGTTTCAAAGCTCACTCCTGCAAGGGAAACAGGCGCTGCCCCCAGCTTTCTCCTCTCCCCCTGTTGCCTCCTCCTCTCCTAGTCTCATTTAGTTGGTTTCTGGCCGTCTTGTTTTTAAAGTGGTTATTGTAACACACCACCATGCACCGCTATTTTTGATTTATACTTTTTATTTGATTTTGAAAACAAAAACAAGAATCACTAAAAAAACTTTTAACTAAATATACATTGAGACAATCAAAGCTGGAGGAAATCATCTCACCTTGCAATGCCTGCTGTCTCCTTGTGCCAACATCATAGAAGACCTGCCTATTTAGAGTCTACGTTTCACACCGATGCGTGTTATGAAAGTTGATCCTAGACTTTGCTGGACTAAACCACTGTCTGCCAGCCAAGCATATCCACGTGTGCATATCTCCAGGGATGTGCATTCTGTAGAGGGGACAGTGCGGCTGGCGGCTCTGGGTTGTTTGTCACTACTGCATCTCCCTCTGCCCTGCATGAAGTGGACTCGCCGGGTCTTGTCAGGTATGCGCTTGCGCGACCGTATGCAGTCAGAGTGGATGTTGTGAGGAGGACGAGCATTTGGAGAGGGAAATATGGCGTCTACCAGTAAGTAACGGAAGGGCTCACTTGGCCTGTGTTTGTGCTTTCGAACTTGCGCCGATGCACCACTTAGTGTCCCTCGATTGTGCTCCTGCCGGCTTCAGCCGCTACAAAAGTATCAATCTCTGTACTATTATCGAGTCGTGTTTCCAGAAGACGGTTCTCTACCCATCTGCTTTTTAGGCCCCAGGGGCTGATTTCTGGCAGTGGGTACAGGCGTGTTTACGCCATACAAGGGTTTGGGGTGACATCCCCTTGCCTGTTGATGTTTGTATGATGATTAGTAAATCTGTGTCATCACCCCTGCGATACCCAGTAGGAACTCCTTCCCTCACCACCTCGATTGAATATACAAATAGTTTCCAACTCCCAGACACCTACGTATTAAAATAGTTATGAAGGTTGGCGGTGCAGCTTATATCAGCATCACAAATTCAATATCCTAGTATTGTTGTGGATCGGTGACTTGTAACTTTATTGTGTGTCTTTTGTGTAACTCAATGTAGCATTTTCTTAAGGGGTGTAATCAGGTTAGGTGCTACCTTTCCTTCTCCTGAGCAGTGAACAAAGAAGTAACTGAAAAACCAACAAGAAACATGTTTCTTAGAGGCTAAATTTACAGCAGAAGAGAAATTATTTTAAACTCGTCCAACTCAAACAGCACGTTTTCGGTGACATGGTGTCCTCAGCTTACGATGCACTCAAGTCCTCACAAATCGAGCAAGGGTGAGAATTTTTTAAACACAGTCTTTATCGCTCATTTTCCGGCAGTTTACGACATTCGTCCGACTCTGCCTGTCTTCCGGCAGCGTGACAGTCCTAGCATGCCCTGCTGACGCACTGTTGGTTTCAGTGTCTTGGTGGCCTTAAACCATACCTTTTTCAGTTCCCAAGCGATCCTGCTTTCACCATGAGTGTGTATAACCTGTTTAGGGGCTTCTTCGGAGTCCCGGAAAGGAGGTAAGAGGCTATACACCGCCCCACCATACAACACTACTAATGGCAAGTGACACGCGCTTGTCCAGTGCTCTTGCTTTTAACGTTCACACCTGACCTTCCCACATACAAAGCTGTGTGTTAAACTTTTAACCAACTACAGGCTTTGGAAGGAGCACTGCTGGCCACACCAGAGCCACATGTAAGGGGTTCCAACCCCAAACACACCAATAGAGGTAGTAACAGCTGACACAGAGTCTCTTGCACAGACTGCATTGTATCAAAGGTTTTAAATGGCAAAGAATGACTTCCGAAGTGAGAGGGAACTGCTCCACATGAGGGTGGTAGAATCCAGTGTTCACCCACCTATAATAGCTAGAACAACCTCCTCTTTTCGCACAGAGGGAGTCGTTAGCTGCCACTCTACAAGTTGTTGTGCTGGGGGCGGTAGAAACTGATAAAAGGTCTGACTCATGTATTTCAAGGGCCTCTGATGTGTGGTAATGAAAAACAAGCATTGGCATAGCCAATAGGTCTCAGTTTTGGGACCTTATAAGTGTTTGGTTATCCAGTACAATATCCTTGGTGCAGCAACATCAACTGTTGCATGGCTAAACACTTATAAGGTCCCAAAGGCGAGACCTATTGGCTATGCCAGTGCTTGTTTTTATTTTTGTGACCTTTGTGTAGGCAACTGCACATTACTCCAACTTGAAAAACCAATGTTTCATTGCCAGGGTTCATATCAGAACTGAGGATCTTTTTAGGGTTTGATTATAGTCGGAGGAGAACCGTAAATCTATGGGTTCCCTTGTCCATTAAACCTACTGGCTATACTGGTGATAATCCTTTACACAGCATTCTGTCTGTCACAGGACTACTGAATCAAGTGTACTGTTGTTCCACCCTTTATTGGACTAGAAGACTTATTTTACCTACCTATGCACGGCATGCATGTCATACAAAAACGGACAGTGAAAAACCTCCCTTCTTTTTGGGTAAACATTACATTTTTGTTCAGAAAAAACCTCCTTCTCTGAACAAAAATGGCCTGGTGAGAACGCACTACACAAACTTCACTGCTGGTAAGAGAGTCGCCATGGCAGCAGCTCCCTTCTTAGTAGAGAGATTTCAGCCAGGCTGGTGAGGAGTTCTAAATGCAACAAGCCACTCCTCCACTGGCGTTGGAGGACATCACCTCCTCCTCCCTGGCAAAAACACCTACTAAGACATAAAAAAAACCCTAAGTCTAGTTTCGAAGGCCATAACTGCAGAAAGATGTCCTCAAATTTACATGAGGTGTGCAGACAAGTTATGCCAGACTTTCAATATTTTTGTCTACAAAATACATGTGGAATTTCCAAAATATACAACTTAATGATAAAAATATTCAGGGCCTCAAGCTAACCTTGATTTTTCTCATGCTAGTCAAACCAACGGTGTATTTGAGTATGAATATATACTGCCCTCTAAGAAACAGGAACAACAGGAAGTTTAGGCAGCTCACAAAATCTATCCTGTTTCTACACCAGGACCCACCAGATTGGTTACTAATAGTAGGTGATTTCAATAAATAAAATACATTTCTAATTGTCTAAATAAGGTATTAGGATGGTTAATTTTTCATGGTTATTTTGATGAATTTTCCTCTACAAAACCCACTAGATCCAGTCCCAACAGCTCCTCAATAATAGATTACATGGCCTACAAATTTGCTCTTTTTACCTATTATTGGATGTAAAGGTAAAATAACACATGGAGTGATCGTGCTATGTTTTCAGTGAGATTACATTAGCTTGTACTGAAGAATAAAACTTGAAATCCTTACGGTAAATTGGTTGAAGTGGCCAAGAAAGGAAGGGTATTTTGGAATGATAAAGCCATCTCCTTGGAAGAGGACTTGCTGCCTAGCTTCCTGAGCAAGATCATTCAATCCACAGGTAATAACATGATTTAACTGTTTGAGCACTGGATAGAAATAGTAGCCTTAAATGCTCATTGCCCAAGAAAAATGAATTATGATAGAGGGGAAAAGGTAAAGTAATATCAAAACAATTACAATCAGAGGCAGATCTTCTATGGATGCAAGGGAAACAAATTTGAAGACATTTCGGCAAATTATAGCAGCTCAGGGTCAGACGAGATCAAAACCTTCAGCAGTTGCCATTCCCAAGGAAGAATGGGTGCCAAGCCTTGCCCATTTATATAAGGGCAATTCCACTCATTCTAAACTCCTAACAGAATCTCTGTCAACACAGGAAAAAGCCAAGTTACATCCTTTGGCTCCATTTGCATTACAGAATGAAAAGTTTATTTCTACAACAAGGCACTCAGGAGTAACTAAACCCAGTAACATTCAGGGGCCTCATTTATGAGAAATTACGCATCGCTGCGTGAAAGCAGCGATGCATCACTTCTCAGTGCGCACTCCTTGCGACATTCCTGATGCGTCATATTTAATGTATGGCGCATCATGTCGCAAGGAGTTACATATACGTCAGCATTTCTGACGTATCTGTAAGCTTAAAAATGACGCATTGCTGGAGTGTGTCACAAAAGAGACGCAACTCCAGCAATGCGTCCTTTCACATGGGGCAAGCCCCATGTGAAAGGGCCTGCGTCAGTCTTACGCCTGCTGTGAGGCAGGCGCAAGATTTTGACGCAACGGCGTCCTAAAAGTGATGCAGTGAAATCTTACAGATTTCACTGCTTCACTTCTACGACCCTTCCTTGTGTCAATACGCCCCCTCTGCATACATTATACCTGGCGCAGGTATAATGTGGCGCAGGGGTTTACAAAGTGACGCATCTACCTAGATGTGTCACTTTGTAAATATGGCGCAACAAGGCACATTTTTTACGCCACTGGTGCGTCACAAAAAGTGACGCACCGGCGGCGTAAAAGTGACGCACAATCTCATAAATGAGGCCCCTGATATCTGTATCAGATTCAATGAAAAAGTATGGGGTAACCTCCTAGAGCATTTATTTGCATGCTGTTATTGCTCTGGAAACATACCTGCACCTTGAACAGGGAGTTATCAAAAAGGGTCCTACAAATATTCGCCAAAACTATAGGCAGATTGCTGTATTGGATGCTCTGGGTAAGATCTTTGCTAAGAGTATATGTAACATCAAGTTGACTTAGTAGAAAGGAAAAATGTTTTACTGTGTGAACAATCTAAAAGAATCACTCTACAATGGATAACATAGTGGTTCTTCAACCCATTCTTGACAAATAGGTGAAGCAGAAAACTCAACGTATTTATGCTGCTTTTATTGACTTTTCCAAGATTTTCGACAGTTTGATCTTCCCCTTGTGTGGCAAAAAGTAGAATTGTTAGGATTGCCAAGGACTCTGCCTTTCATACATCAACCTGGAGTAAAGTCCTAATGTGGGGAGCCATAGGGCTTTCTGAGCCAAACTATAATCAATAACAGCCTAAATCAGGGGTACAATTTAGCTCCTTTACTTTTTTCACTTTATTTAGGTGATTTACCCAACTTCTTCCACTGCAATGATAACTTTCCCTCCCAAATTTGGAAATTTTAGGTGTCATTCCCTTCTCTACCCTGATAAATGAATTTGACTTCCATTGACTTACAAATAATATTTTTAAGTACTGCATAAATATTCTGAGAAACACTATCTTAACATTAATGTGTAGAAAAGCAAAGTTATAGTATTCATTGGAGTACGAAAACAATAACATTAAAGGAAAACGGAATGCATTTAAAAAACAAAATGAAACTTTTCGTTTCATTTTTTAAGGGCATGTAGTGGTCCCTGGGACCACTGCCTACCACTAAAAAATATTTTCCTCTGCATTTGCAAATGGAAAGGGGTCCCCTGGAGACCCCTTCTCATTTGTGAGTGCATTACCACCCTCTTGAAGAGGGTGGTAAACTGCGAGTGTTTTTCAACCACAATTGCAGTCGCAAAGCATTCTTACATGGCTTGTGGGGTGGCTATTAGGAAGGTAACGCCCCTTCCCAATAGCAAGTTGTGAAACACTATTTTGCAAGTCGCAAATTATTTGGCCCACAGGATTTTTGCCTGCGCTAACGGGCTGCAAACCCATTGGGGCATGCAATTTTCTGACGTACATCTGGCCCTTAATCCATATCTTGGCAGAATCCTTTTTCAGAAATTAGATACAAAATCTAAAATTGCGTGCATTTACTCGAAAGCTATAATCCGCAATGCAGTAAGAAATGCATTTTATAAATCTGTTCACATTTTATAAATCTGTTTCGAAAAGGCATTTTAAATTGTATTGGTAGTGTAAATATCTCAAAGATTTATATAGCTAAAATTCCACCAACTCTGTCCTACAAAATAGAATACACTTCACATAGATATTGACCTTTAGTGCAAAAAAGGAGGAAGAAGTGCTATGCTCTTTTCTCAATTGTCCTGAATGTATTTTGGGGCACATTTGTCCCCCTCATTGTAGTGCTATTGTTCAAACCTAGTTCAAAGAGCTGATATAAAGTAGGAGCTTTGCCACTTGGCAAAGGGAAGGTATTGAGCCCAAAACACTGACTATAGGCAGTGTTGCCACAGTTAATGTTGAGTCCTTGCAGGCCCAGGAGTCGGAGATCATTGCAGGTAATGGCTTCATTCCCAGCACCAGCGGGGTGAATGTGAAAGGAAACAGAGCAGGGTGTGGTGTAGGAACCAAAGTTGGCACCAAAGCCAGTGAAGAACCTGAAGCGGGTTCAAGTGATGCAAATGGAGCCAAGGGTGAAACTGCCATCGGAACCCAAATTGGGGGCCTGTGAATATCCTTGGGATGCGGAGGTATACCAGAGGGACCTGAAGCATTCCAAATATGTGCAGTATGGCCTCCCTAGTTGCTGTCAAGTCACGGGACCTGCCAATTCAGGTTGCATTTGGACCAAATTCAGAAATGAACCAGGAGTTCGGATGTGTGAGACCGAGAGGCACGTTGCCACCCTTTCCCCCTCTCTGGAGTTCAAGAGGGATGAGAAAGAGCTTATTTCTACTTTGATTTCTTATTCTTCTTTTTTATGCTTACATAAAGACTCTGACCACTACAAGGCACCGCTGCAGGAACAACTTTGGGAATGGTAGCAAGACCCCATTTCGACTTCAACCGATCATGGGCTAAGTTGTCTGATACTTGCTGATGTAGAGTTTCATCTTGCAGACCGGTATAGTCTTTGGATTTATCTAGGCACAGTTGTCGCAGGCCCTGGAGTTGTGCTCCAGCCCCAGGCCCCACAGGTATACCTTATGGGGGTCTGTCATAGACACTTAATTGTGACAGTCCCTACAAGGTTTACCCTTTATTTCTGGGGGGTGGCATATTTCCCTTGAAACCTGGTGAAAGGTAGAATTCAAGTGAAAAATACTCAAAGTCAAGAGCAGCGGAGCTCCAGATCTGCGTCTGAAGGTGTGGAAATAAATGAACCGACGCCAGTGTGCCTGGGGGGTGCTCATATGAGGCCTGGTTGTCACTTACAGTACAGAATGACATTGGTGTGGAGCAGATGGACACCACCTACAGGCACACATTATGTCTTGGGAATTCTGGATCCAGTCAGACATCTGGGGGATATTCACAAGGTGAGAAATCAGCAGTTAGAATTATCTATCAGAGAACCTCTGCCCTGAGTGCACGTGTAACTAGTATCCCAATGTCACAATATTCTAAGCTTTACTGTAGAGGCCCAGCCTTGTCCCTTACTATGCAAGTTCGTGGACCTGTCCTGTGACCTAGAGGGTTGCACCAAGCAAAGGACTAGGACTACTGTCCCTGTCTTGGGAACACATGAAGGGGTGTTGGCACTATATGATGGTTTGAGATTAAAATTTTGATCAGAGTTTTTTACTATATCACTGAGTGTGTCCTATAGATCCCTCTTGTGTGAATACCCAAAACCTTGAACTGAAAAAGCAACAAGGTGAAGAAAGGAATGCCCGAATTAATCTAAGTTAGTAGCAACCACTCTGAAACGCATTCCAGACTATCTGTTTTTGCCCACTGTGCCATTCAAGACAGAGACCCGCCTTGTGGAAATCAGTCTTGGTACTGCTCCAATAGAACAGTCCAGCCCGAACTGCCAGATCAGGTCCTCTTCAAGCTGCAGATATTATGTGGAAGGCCAGGATATTTTTGAATGCTTGGTGAGTTTTTAGACTGCTTGTATACTGCAGGCTGTAAATGAGGCTGTTAAGGCAATCACTTTTATGAGTCACTTGCTCACAAAAGATACAGAAGTCTGTTGATCAAATGAACTATGAGCAAATGAAGAAAGCTGCAATCAGATGGTTTCGGCTGAGAGCAAGAGACCAGAATGCATTCTGTTTGAAAATTACATACATGCAGGATTGAAATGATTGGGTGAGAGAGATGGGCCTGGAATGTTCTGACCCTTAACCAGTTGATGGGGACAGGGCAACTCAAGGAGGAGTGCTCTACTCCACTTAGGCAATACTTACCACCTCTGTCAGAGTTGATAGAGAGGGATCGACAAACATTTTGCAGTGTTGGCTAAGGTATGGTGAACTAATCAAGTTAGCAAAGGGCTAAAGCACCAGGACTCTAAGCCAAATGGAGAGAAGAACTCTACACAAACTGGTTCGCCGCTCGAGAATTAATTGCGGACATTAGAGAAATAATTCATCGTGTGGAGTAGCTGGAGGTTTCTATTCCCTTAGGACCCTGTTGCCATTTGGAGAGCCTGTGCTGCGTGGATTGAGAGGAGAGAGGAGCGGAGACCGGGACTGCGAGGACCAGCATTCAGCTGAACAGCCACAGCTGGTTCCTCTTCCCGGCCGTGCCGCGCCCCCTCTCAGTGCTTCATAACCTCTTGCGGCCCCCGCTTCGCGGGCACCGCTCGAGTATTAATAGCGGACATTGGAGAAATAATTCATAGTGTGGAGTAGCTGGAGGTTTCTATTCCCTCAGGACCCTGTTGCCATTTGGAGAGCCTGACCTGCGTGGATTGAGAGGAGAGAGGAGCAGAGACCTGGACTGCGAGGACCAGCAATCAGCTGAACACCCACAGCTGGTTCCTCTTCCCGGCCGTGCCACGCCCCATATTACGTATATGATTGACTGGCCAACACCCATCGCGGGACGCGTGCGGGACTTAGCCCGGGGCTAAGCCCGGGCAAAGGGCGGGCCATTTGAGGCCGTTCGAGGTCGGTAGAGACCGGACCGGGCCTCCTCCCTTTTAACCTTTTTCCAGGAATTCATTGCTTCTTATCGTGCCCAAGGATGACTACGATGGAAACAAGGAGCAAAAGTACGCAGGCGGCTACTGGAGTCAATAAAGGTACTTTGGACAATTATTTTGTTAAAGCGGGGTCACTATTGATTGACGAAATTACAATACTTGAAAGGCGCATTTCCCAAGAAATTGACTGGGTGAGAAGGTCTTCTATGGGCCCCCTTGCACAAGCCAAGACCCCAACCAATATACCCAATTGTACGGAGTCAACTGGCACTAGCAATGGGGTAACTAGGAATAGAGAGCACAACACAGATTTAGACTTGTCCATCTCCAGCTCACACACTAGTTTAAAGGAAGTGAGTGACTTTGATGACCTGAGCCTGTTAAACCTCCCACTAGTCCAACTCCAGCCATCCCAAATTTCCAACCACGACTTAACAGGCACGAATGATAGAGTTACACTGCAGGGGCTAAGGGAAGGAGCAGTACCAAAAGTGAAAAATAGGGCACAGAAAAGTGGTGGGAGGAAGACAAAAACATCAAAGAAAAATCCCAACCCGAAGATAAATAGCCATGGATCAAGCATTGTGGGGACTACGCCTACTGAGGGAACTGAGGCAATCCTACCAGAGTCTCAGACCGCTGTGCCTTTAGAACATACCACTATCAATCCCCATGACACCTCAGGCGAAGATATTACTTTGGCCGACATAGGATCACTTTTGAGAACCCTATTGTGCCCTCTAGAAGCACGGCTTATCAATGGAAGCCAGGCTAGTGAACATTGAGAAATTTACGGCCTTATTAGCCGACAATCCCAAAACTGACAGTAAAATACAGGACAAGGGTGGCAGACCAGGGACAGTGATTAAGACTAATATTAAGAGCGGTGCCCCAGCCAACAGCAAGACGGGGAAAAGCACAGGTCCTCTAATACAGCAGGACAAACCAACTGCCCCCTCAAATAAGATCGTGCAATCTAGTACTAGCATACCAACTCCCAACCACCCACAGGTCCCCCCTCGCAAAACCATTTCTAACCAGCCTAAGGCTAACATTCCTGCCTCTAGCCTACCTCAAAAAGGAGTCACACTGACAGATGAGGTTTTAGTGAACAAAAAAAAGCCAAGAGTAGTGAACTTGCCGCCGGAGGCCAGCCAGTACACAGTAATCTTAGCGGGGGTGCCAGAGTTGAAAACAACCCTGATAGAATCCACCGCCTTTCTCAAGAACAAGGCGTTGGACTGGCTATCCAAGTACAGACCTCTACCGCAGGGTTTAACTAGTGATGTCCTTATGGTAAGAAGGGTCCCATGGGTGGGCACTACTAGACAAACTATCAAAGGAGATTGTGTCCTGGTTAGCTTCAGAGACCCAATGACCGTTTCTCCTATCTGTGGCTGGCATTATGAGGATCAGGGAACCAACATTCAGTCCCTACCTCTATCCTTTTTCTATCCCCTGCTGCCGTATACATATGAGGAAGAGGGATGGGTAGCCCCCCTGAGGCAGGTGGGAGTGGAGACTTTTACTATCCAAGTCGCCACCAACAGGTGTATTATCCCCCAAACACTGAAGAAGAGGGATGGGAAATGAGTCAAAGAGGGGGAGGCGGTTGGAGAAGAGAGAGAGCGGATTTTCGCCACCCCAGATTCCAACATCATACATATCCCCCCCCTGTCCAATAGGTACAGTTACCTGGATATGATAGATTGACAGTCCAGGCAGAATGTCACCGGGGATAACTTGTATCTTAGGGAGGGTGTGGAGGCAGATTTTATTCTTCCTGGACACACATTCGCCCCAATGTCAGATTTGGGCCAGTCCGTCAAGAAAAATCGAACTAACGCAGACACCCCCCCTATAAACTCAGAGACAAGGGTACCTAGGGATATTCGGTCCCATAGCGGTGATCGGACTCCCGTGGTAACATGTGTGGCCAACTCAAGCAACAACGTTATGCCCCTAAAATTGGTCCCGACTTCAAAACCACCACTCCTGAAGATAATTTTGTGGAATGTGGCTGGCCTAGGCAATAAGTTAGATCTACAGGAATGGACCGCCTTTGTGGATACCGGGGATGTATGTATGTTCCAGGAGACCTGGGCGAGGGAAGAATATTCCCGACGGGGTTACCTGGCATTTTCCATTCCTGCAAAGTGGGCGGGAAGGGGCCGTCCTTCTGGCGGACTCACAACGTGGGTGGCGACCCATTTAGGCTGTCAGGCAGTACGTCTTCCCCTGGCATCTGAGGACATACTAGTGGTTTTGTTGAAATGGTGTAACTCAGCCAGACTTGCTGTGATAAATGTCTATTCAAGGCCGGTCAACATTACACGTGAATCACCCACCATTGAGGAATTATCGGCTTACCTCAGTGAAATTCCGAGGGGCACCCCATTTCTAGTTGGTGGGGACTTGAACTCACATTTTGAGCCCCTAGCAGGCCTCTTGGATGGTTTTTCCATGGAAGAGGATGGAAGGTGGGCAGTTCCCCCCGTAGTGGCACCTCCTCCCAGAGCTTGGACACCTCTAGCCTTACAGATAACTGCCCTAACTCTTAAGCAAGGAGTTAGAGCCTGCAATGGGCGTATCAAATCTGATATACCGAGCAGACATACCTACAATAGAGTGGGAAGGGAGTCTCGCTTGGACTACGTCCTTGTAAAACTTTCTGAATGGTCGCATATTATTGATTTTAGGGTAGCAGAAAGAGCTGACAGCGACCACAATGCTCTAGAACTAGATTTTGCCCACCCTGGCATGGAGGTCAGTGATCAAAGTATGGCGGCGACCAAACCTGAGCTTTGCCTTGAAAACAACAGAAGGAGAATTAGGTGGGAAAAACTAGTTGTTAGCCAAGAGAAGCTCCCAAAGCTCTATGCTGGAATAATTCCAATCTTGGAAAAAGTGGGTGTCTTAACCAATGAAATTTGTAATGAGGGCACCCACAAATTAATATATTTGGCTCACGAGGATCTTATTAGGACCATGGCGGATGATCTCTTTACCAAAGTCCAATGCAAATGGGGGGGACCACATTTCAAGTCCTCATGGTGCAATGCCGCATGCCGCAAGGCAAAGGGAGAGCTCCTCTTATGCATCAAGGAGGGCAAAGGCAGAGGGGAGATACAGGCGAGTAGACGGGCATATAAGAAACTAGTTGCCAAGGCCAAGATTGAATGGGAGGAGGGACAGTGGGAGGAACTCTCTAGCTCCCTAGCTACCAGGGATTATCGTAAGTTTTGGCGAATTGTCAATGGGGGCTCTGGACACTTACTTTCAGCAATTGAACCAAATATTGCAGCAGGGGTGTGGCAGGTGCACTTCCAGTCGCTCTACACCTCGGATGTTGGGGACACTTATAATCCACTCCCAAGTGCGCCCACCCACTGTAGGGGCGACTTGTTTACACTAAAGGAGGTGCGAG
The DNA here is from genome assembly GCF_964263255.1 of Lissotriton vulgaris. Taxonomy (NCBI): domain Eukaryota; kingdom Metazoa; phylum Chordata; class Amphibia; order Caudata; family Salamandridae; genus Lissotriton; species Lissotriton vulgaris. The sequence continues at coordinate 86,494,595 of NC_141690.1, forward strand.
TAGCCATTGCGGGACTGGCATCTGGTAAGGCCCCCGGATTGGACGGTCTCCCAGGTGACCTGTTCAAACAGGAGCCTGATGTTTGGGCCCCCTATCTTGTCACAATATTTAATGCTGTCCAGTTGGGCATGGAGATTCCTAGTACTTGGCTGGGGGCAGAGGTGGTTCTTATATTTAAGAAGGGCTCGCCTCTGCTCCCAGCCAACTACAGGCCCATCAGCTTAATAGACGTGCCCCAGAAGCTTTTTGGCAGGCTTGTGTTGGATCGCCTTCAGGCCTGGTTGGAAGAAACTGACACTCTTAGTCCTTACCAGGCAGGATTTAGAAAGGGGGTGTCCACTATAGATCAGATTTTCCGCTTAAACCTCATCTATTGGAGGACGGCGCTATTCGAGGGGGGCAGCTTGTACACGGTTTTCGTGGACTTGCGAGCCGCCTTCGACTTGGTGCCTAGAAGGAAACTGTGGAGTGTGCTTGCTGAGATGGGGGTTCCACCTGATATCCTTGAAATTCTACAGAGACTGCATAGGAACAACTTTGCACGTGTCAGCTGTGGAAGAAATGGCGAATTAACAGATAGATTCCCCGTTGACAGAGGGGTGAGACAGGGCTGTGTGCTTGCACCGACCCTGTTCTGCCTCTTTGTCAACGGGGTAATCGCCCACCTGAATGGGATTGAACACACCGATGCCCCCAAATTGAATGGCAGCAGGGTGTCCGCAATCATGTTTGCGGACGACACCCTGCTGCTGTCCAAAACCCCTATGGGGATTCAGCGAATTCTTGACTCTTTCTTGGTATTCTGTACGGAGAGGGGCCTAGAGATCAATGCCCTAAAAACTAAATTTATGATCCTAAATCCCACCCCAAAGACACGTCCTAATCCATTGCTTGGTTCATCACGACTAGAGAGGGTTTCTACATTTGAATATCTAGGTGTAACTTTAAATGAGAACATGACATGGGGGGCACATCAGACCAAGGCCAACTTGAAATTGGTGCAGATCGCGGGAGGTATAACAAGGATGATGACCAAATCAACCCATCGTCCACTGGGCCCAGCCATCCAGATCTACAAAGCCCAGGCCTGGGGTGCTGTAACCTACGGGGCTGAACTCTGGGGTCACACTTCAGCCCTAAATTTGATGACAACCGAAAATAAATTCATCAGACAATTGGTTGCACTTCCATCAAGTACGCCGCTGCTCCCCTTGAGGCTAGACCTAGGACTTAGACCAATTATAGAGGAACTAGGTCTTAAACCTTTAACATTTTGGCGAAAGCTATGGAGGAGCGAGGAACTTACCAAGTACAGGTCTGAGCTCAAGGAGTTTTTAACCCAAACAAAAGCCATTCAGATTCCTTGGCTAAAATACATAAAATCTTCATGTGAGAGTCTAGGGTTCCCAGAACTATGGACTGACACAGCTAACGCATCTGCCAGGATATCACGCAAAGTTCTGTTGAAGGCTTACTATGACTTAAAACTTACTATTGCTCTAGACAGCAAGCGTGAGGGTTCACTGACGACTCTATTCATCCAAAGTAAAGACTCCTACTGCCTGGAGAAGGTTCTGGATGGGATGACCCCTGTGTTGACCAGGAAGCTATTCCTCCAGTGGAGATACGGCGCATTGCCCCTTAGGTCTTTCACCGGCTCCTGGACTACGCCACCGACTACAAAGCAATGCCCGGCATGTGCTCACGCTGTGGAAAATGACTCACATGTGGTTCTATTTTGCAAGGCCTACCAAGTCATCAGAAAATACTGGCTTGTCCCCCTCATCAGAAACTTTGGTTGCAGACAGTTCTCCCCCATGTACAGAATTTTAAAAACTGATGTTTCACCTCCAACTGTCTTTGCACTGGCGAAATACCTCACAGCCATGTAGTTTATCCGCACCCGCATCCTGAAAGCGGAGCCGGGCCCTTAACAATTTCACCACATTCTATTTTATTTTTTTTCACTCATCTAGCTAAAACTTATTGGTGATGGACTATTTTTATATTGCCATGCTCAATTTTTAAACCAATGTTTTAAAATGATTGTGAATATTTGTATATCTTTGATGGTCTAATTGATCGAAATAAAGATTGAAACTTGAACTTGGTTACAAACCGGAGGCTCAGGGCCTGGGATATTCACAAGGGTCCAAAGGAGGGCACAAGAAAAAAATGAAATTGCATTCCCAGTCAGAAAGACAAGGAGAAGAACCTTCTAAGTCTAAGGTGATAACTTGTTATAAAGATCACACGTTAATAGAGCTATTGAGATGCGTGGTAAGTGTAACACTGGTTTTTATTGTATTATTAACTGACAGTTAAAAGGTCGTTCATATATTTTTTCATCATTTGCTCTTGGGCATTTGGGCCAGTTGGGCTGCATTGCTTAGGCTTTTTTTGCCATGCATAGGAGATCGTGATGCAGAGCACAATCCATCAGGAGAAGATCTGCTTCTGCACTGAAATATATTTTGGCCTTAAAGAGTGGCAACCAATGTACTTAAACAGGTTTTTAAGTGTTTCTTAACCAACTCTTTCTTCTGCTTGCATATATGTGTCTAAACAGTAGTGCTTTGTAAAAGTATATATTCACTTCCAGGTCCCTGCTTTACAAATTTCCAAAATTAGAACATTTCTAAGCCAGGCTGTGGTTGCTGCTGTATCTCTTGTTGAGTGAGACCTGAGTAAACCTAGAAGTGGTTTGTTGGCAATTTGTAAGCATAAAGAAAAACAAATCCATCTCAAGATTGATAAACCTTGCCTCGAAGAACCATAGTTTACAAAGAGTTGATGTGTTTTCCTGACATCTTTTGACGTGGCTAAATAAAAATGGAGAACCCTTTTTATAACTAGGAAATGGAAATATCTTTCTGCTGCCATTGAAGTGTTAGTTAAAAAGGTAGGTAGTGTAATCGATTGGCTAATGTGAAAATCAGATACTACTTTTGCCAAAAATGAGGGATGAGTTTGCAACACTACTCTTTTATAGTGAGATACAGTAAAGGGTTCTATTGCTAAAAGTGAAATTCACTAACTTTGCATGCTGAAGTAAATAGTATTAAAAAGGCAGTCTTCCATGACAGATGTTGTAAGGATGCTTTGTGAATTAGTTCAACGGTTGGACCCATTCATTTTGAAAGCACTAATTTTAGTTCTCAGGGAGTTGAAGGTCTGTTAATTGGAAGAAAACCCTTCTTGAGGCCCTTGACAAAAATCTTTTATTACAGGAATTCTGAAAAAAGATGGTTGGTGTGGTGATTCCCTATATGTCGTAATGGCTACTAAGTGAACCCTCATTGGTGAGAATTGTTGTTTGGATTTGGCTAAGTGAATAAAATATTGAAGAATTACATTTTCCTGACCAGTAATAGGATTAAGTCCATTGTTTTGATACAAGATAAAAAAATCTCTTCCATAAGTGCATAGCAGGATCTTGTGGAAGGGACCCTTTGGCTCCTTGAGAAAATTTATATATTGAGTTGGCAAATTTAAGTGACCATATTGCATAATTTTCAGGAGCCATGCTGCCAAATTCAAAGTTTGAAGGGACGGATTCAATATTAGACCCAGTAGTCTGGATAGAAGGTCTGGTTTAAGTGGAAGATGTTTGTGTCATCTTGTAGATAGCTGAAGAAGGTCCATGTACCACTACTGTCTCAGGCAGTCCAGTCCTATCAGAATAATTTTCAGGTTTGATTTATGCAATTTGTGAATCGTTAGAAGTATTAATGTTAACTGTAGAAAAGCATGGACAAATGGCGTCGACCAGTTAATCAAAAGGGCATTGCCCACTGAATGTGGTTCTGGCATTCTGGATTTGAAGGCTTTGCATGTTTTTTTTGTGCTAGTGATGAATAAATCTAATGTTAGAGTACCCCATTCTGCAAAAATGTTTTGTAAGATTTGGTCATTGAGAACCCATTAGTGATTTTCTTTGTGGTAACAGCTGAGAACATTTTCATTCAACATTTTGTATTCCTGCTATATGAAAAGTTGTAAAAGACAAGCCTCTTGCTAGTGCTCAGTACCAGTGTGGTAGAAAGATTGTTTATGCATTCTTCTGCAAGTCTAACTAGGATGAGTTGGGGACAGCCATCCAAAACTCTTCCCCGAGGCACATTCTCTTTCAGAATGCTTGCATCCTAACTCCAACAACAGTGCATAACATTAGAGAAAACATTTTAAATGTATATTTCAAATTAAATAAATTAGCTTACATGTAATTAAAATTTAAATATGTATTTTTAAATGTTTGCCAAGACTTCATTAATCTGGCATAGATCTAATGAAATATATAGGGTCTAGTGCTTTTCTTTCCTATTCAATTAGAACACAATGCGCTTTCCTGTACTTCAAAGCAAGCGTATTCTAAGTCTTGTATTTGTATTATTTCTAGAGGCAACCCATCAATATAAGATGTAGCCCTCAACTCATTTACTTTTAGAAACACTGGGCATTAAATTGGCCTAAGCCTTGTATACTCTTCAAAGTGTTGCTCCATTTTCTCTCAGTGCAGCCCTTTTAACATGAAACTGGTCCTACACTATAAAAGGTCACTAGAAGCAAGAGTGTAAGTTAACCCTGAGCATTGGACTACGCTACGCTTACGGAGCGTGCGTAGTTTGCACTACTACGTGCTACACGAATTGCATGTAGCACTGTACAAAAATGCGTAGCGTAGCATAGCGGGCATTTTTTGCTTGCTTGCGGTCCTCAACGTCAAGTTGGCAACTGCGAGCAAGCAAAATCAACATCCGGTGAGACTTTTTCCTCTTTCGCAATACGCAACATCAAGTTGCCGATCTCGAGCGTGGAAAATATACCTTCCGGCAAGATTCTCAATGCAGGGAGGCCAGGTCTCTCATTGCGAGTGGTCGCGTATGCTCGCGACCCCTTGCGATGACAAACTACCAGTCCACGTTGAGAAAGCTGCCGCTTGAGTAAAAATCTACTCAAGCGGCAGAAAACGACCGCTTGCACTGTGCAAGATGCCGTTTGCAATGATTGCACAGTGCGGACAAGCATACGGCACTGTGCAATCTGTGTGATCAGCATTTTTCCTACCGCACTACGTAGCTACGCGTAGCTCGTGTAGTGCGAAGTGCACTTCGCGTAGCTACGCATAGCGCTACTACGCAAACTACGCCCAGGGTTAGTTTAAGTGCCTGTGTGTGTATGTATATGAAACTTCTCCTGTAATTGCAAAGCTATAGAGATTCAGGTAGCTGCCTTTCTGTCAAACAAAAGCAACATCATGATGAGGGTTATGAACGAGTGCCACAGCATTATCATTCATACATGTAAAACTGGCAATAACAGCAATACAACTACATTCTGCAGAACAAAATTGGACAAAGAGCAAGAAAGGAAATGAATTGAAAGTCGGACTGATTTGCGAAAATGCAATAGAGAGGCAACGTATGACAGAATTAGGCCTTTTCTTGATTACTTTTATATCTTTTCTGCTGTTAGTCAGTTCAGTGCCAAGATACCTTAGGATGCTTGTTGGACTTATTAAGTAACTACTTAACTCATATCTTGCAGGTATAGGTTTTCAGTGTACAAGTCGGTGCCCTGAGGCACTAATTGCAGGGTTCATGGCAATATTAGATGAAATTCTGCAGAAATTATGGTTTGTGACTCTTGTCCTTTGGTGATGGAGCACTATTACCTGACCAATGGGTAGATTGGGCCTAGCTCAGGAATGTGAAGCCTAAACAAATAATTTTTGTCGGACCGAAGGCCTCCCACTACCACTACCACTACTACCACTATAACTCAAAGATCAGAACAGATCAGATCAGATCAGAACACGCTGTCAGGAATTTGCTTTATCGTATAAATAGTGAACTTTTTGTCAAGGGTGGGGCATATAGAGAAGAAGTACACCAGCAAGCACTCCCCTTGAATAAGCAATGCATTGCTGAGTCCTACCTCTTCATGAATGTGTAGTTTGGCAGCAAAATGTTTGTGATGCCTTATTCTGCTGGTAAACCAAACCGGAGTCTGTCAAAAGCAGCTTGGCTCTGATGTTGGGTATGATAGGTTGAAATGCATAAGCATTACTCAATGAAAACACTACATTGTACACTACTTTTCCTGTATTACAATGACAAATTGATAACCACATTGCCCATTTGAAGTGTCTCTTGTGGCCCATTCAAAGCTGTCCCTTTCCCTTTTAGGCCGGGCTAACTGCTGTAAGTAGTATACACATTTAGGAACAACAATTATAGAGAATATGATCACTCTTCTTAAAGGTAACAACAATGCCCCTGCAGAAAGTAACATTGATTTTTTGGTGGATTTGAAACTTTGTGTGCGAACGGCTTCAAAACAGAATTGAAAGTGTGGCTGCTATTTTAACATATGCTATTAAGAGAAACTATTTTTGTTTCCCTTGAGAAGACCTCTTTGCAGGACATTACCCATCTGCTACAAATTGCATGTGTACTGAAGCTTGATGAAATATTAGTAGCTTTGCATGCAGGAGCACTATTTGTTGCAACATTATGGAAGACAACTATATTTTTGCCAGTCCTTTAGGCAAGATAACTTTCAGCATGTATGGAACTCAGTCATCTCAGATGAGACCGCTTAATGTATAGAGCTATCAACAAATATTTAAATTTGATAAAGAACAGCACAGATTCCTGATAATTAACATGGGATAATATTGCCTAATGGATGGCGCCTACTTTTTCAGTCTCAGGAGGAATAAAAGATGCTTTGGGAATTAGTCACTCACGCCCAAATCAAGTGAGTTAACCCACTAAGCACAAAATTCTGAGACCTGTAAATGTGTGTAGCCTCGATATGATGAGCAGTCTGAAAATATACCTTTGGTCACCAGTCAGGCAGGAGCATCTTTTTGAAAATGGAATGACATATATTTTGTGGGCTCACTGTCATTTAATCCTTATGGTGGTAATGACGGAATATTTCCGTCATGAGCACCAGTGCTCCTGTGCTCATGACAAACCATTCCGTCTTGAGTACAGGGGCACTAAATCCCTCTGCTGCAGACAGCAGAGGGTTTTCCTTTTTTTTTGGGCCTCGGGAGGTTGGGGAAGAGCTTTCCCAACCTCCTGAGGCTGTTTTGCATTTCCAATTCAATGACAATCGTGTGCATGGCACGCTGACTTCATTGCATTGAAAATAAAACTGAAACATGTTATTTGTGGAACCTCCTGAGGCTCAGCCGGGAGTAGTGAAACTGATCGCAGCATTTCTTTTTTAAAACTGCACTGAACTTGAATTTTAAAGCACTCACTCGCTTCCTGGCACCAGATCTTTTTGGGCAGGCACTCCACGCACAGCGGAATTAGCGCTGCAAACGGAGACTTTCTGCCAATTTCGGCCGCCATTCCCCTCGCAAAGCCTCGGGACACGCCCACTTGCGAGGCCACGCCCCCCCGCAACAAGTATTTAAAGCGCGCTGACCTAATAGCGTCGCATGTTAATTTGTGGAACCTCCTTAGACTCAGCCGGGAGTAGTGAAACTGATCGCAGCATTTCTTTTTTAAAACTGCACTGAACTTGAATTTTAAAGCACTCACTCGCTTCCTGGCACCAGATCTTTTTGGGCAGGCACTCCACGCACAGCGGAATTAGCGCTGCAAACGGAGACTTTCTGCCAATTTCGGCCGCCATTCCCCTCGCAAAGCCTCGGGACACGCCCACTTGCGAGGCCACGCCCCCCCGCAACAAGTATTTAAAGCGCGCTGACCTAATAGCGTCGCATGTTAATTTGTGGAACCTCCTTAGACTCAGCCGGGAGTAGTGAAACTGATCGCAGCATTTCTTTTTTAAAACTGCACTGAACTTGAATTTTAAAGCACTCACTCGCTTCCTGGCACCAGATCTTTTTGGGCAGGCACTCCACACACAGCGGAATTAGCGCTGCAAACGGAGACTTTCTGCCAATTTCGGCCGCCATTCCCCTCGCAAAGCCTCGGGACACGCCCACTTGCGAGGCCACGCCCCCCCGCAACAAGTATTTAAAGCACGCTGACCTAATAGCGTCGCATGTTAATTTGTGGAACCTCCTGAGGCTCAGCCGGGAGTAGTGAAACTGATCGCAGCATTTCTTTTTTAAAACTGCACTGAACTTGAATTTTAAAGCACTCACTCGCTTCCTGGCACCAGATCTTTTTGGGCAGGCACTCCACACACAGCGGAATTAGCGCTGCAAACGGAGACTTTCTGCCAATTTCGGCCGCCATTCCCCTCGCCAAGCCTCGGGACACGCCCACTTACGAGGCCACGCCCCCCCGCAACAAGTATTTAAAGCACGCTGACCTAATAGCGTCGCATGTTAATTTGTGGAACCTCCTGAGGCTCAGCCGGGAGTAGTGAAACTGATCGCAGCATTTCTTTTTTAAAACTGCACTGAACTTGAATTTTAAAGCACTCACTCGCTTCCTGGCACCAGAGCTTCTTGGGCAGGCACTCCACACACAGCGGAATTAGCGCTGCAAACGGAGACTTTCTGCCAATTTCGCCGCCATTCCCCTCGCCAAGCCTTGGGACACGCCCACTTGCGAGGCCACGCCCCCCCCCGTACCCGTTCCCTTCACCACCCATAAATATGTGCATTTACCGGAAGCGCAGCGGACGAGCGCAGTGGGCGCGACGTTTGCGCGCCGAAGGCGCGCTTAAGGCAAGCTCGTCTGCGCTCATCCGCGCCGAGACCGGGCTAAGGACTATACCCCCTAACCGCCAGCCGCTGGAACCCAGGTACTATAATGCTGAAACTTTACACAGTCTCAGACCCCCTACTAGAGACTGTTCGGCGCACCCCTACTATGCGGAAGACATGCCAAAAACCTGTCCAAAATGTAATTTGTCCCTCACACCAAAACCGTCCCCACCTCCAACTCACAAGTAGTCTATGTTACTGCTACATTGCAGATCCCTGCCAAAAAAATAGAACGGAACTTGCCCTGCTTATTGAAGAACGCAAGCCGGACATAGCGTTTCTGACAGAAACGTGGCTTGCTTCTGATTCGGACCCTGTTCTAGCCTCCGCCCTCCCCCCAGGTTTTCAAATCATTCATCAGGACCGCCCTGTGGGGAGAGGAGGAGGCGTCGCAATTATATACAGCGACCAATTCCACTGCCGAATAATCACTGAAACCATCCCTGACTGTGAAAGTATAGCCTTCAGTATCGAACTTTCCCCCAATCTCTGCTTCTCGGGAACGCTAATTTACCGTCCCCCTGGTCCGCCTAAACTGTTCCATAACCAGCTCCCTCCTATTATGGCCGACCGTGTTAGCACTTGTGCTAACTTCACTTTGCTAGGAGATTTTAACTTTCATTTTGAGGCTGTATTAGATCATACTGTCTCCACTCTTTCAGACGACCTAGCCGCCCTGCAACTTAAGCAACACGTCAAATCGTCGACTCACGTCAAAGGCCATCTGCTGGACCCCATCTTCAGTAACTGTGCAAACTTGGTTACTGGACCTCCAATTCCTCTCCCTTGGACGGACCACTTTCTGGTGCCTTTCACCTGGACCGTTCCTAAGCCCCCTCCAATTGGCCTTACGACAAGATTCGCCAGAGCCTGGCCCCGCCTTCCAATTGATGACTGGACGCTTAAACTTACTAACAACCAGCCCCCCCCAGATAGAGGACCCCTGTTTAGCCAATCAGGCCTATGAAACTTGGATCACCCAAACTTTAGATGCCACCCTCCCTAAAAGCAAAATCACGCTCAAACGGCCTCAAAAATCTGCCCCCTGGTACTCAGCGGTTCTCAGGGAAAAGAAGCGCCAATGTAGAAGAACAGAAAGACGTTGGCGCCTAGACTACTCCCCTGAAAGCAAAACTCTCTATCGTAACTCCATCAACGATTATAAAGCGGAGATCAAAGCCGCCCAAACCATATACATTTCGAACAGAATCACTCTGGCCAAATCAAAACCCAAGGAAATCTTTCAGATTATAAAAAAACTTTCCAAACCCCCAACCAGCCTGTACGAAACCAAATCTATAGTTCTTTCATCAAAAAGTAAACAAAATGTATTCATCTTTCCCCTCCTCCACCACCGCTTCCCTCAACAATCTCAATACAACCTTAACAAATTTCACCTCTCAATCATCTCCAAACCTGACCCATTTTCCCCTTTTTGATTTGGTATCTATAGAAACCACAGCTCGGAAAGTGAAATCTGGGTCTCCGGAAGACCCAGCCCCGCCAGAGGTCTTAATGTCAGCTTCTCAGATTATTCTGCCAACAATCATGGATGTCCTCAATGCATCCATTACCTCTGGCACGGTCCCCCCGGGTTGGAAACGGGCCATGGTCCGAGCGCTGCTAAAAAAGCCCAATTCGGATCCTCTGGACTTTGGCAACTATCGGCCCATCTCCCTACTCCCATGGGTGAGTAAAATCTTGGAGAGATTTATCAACTTCCATCTGATAAACTTCCTAGAAAGTAACCAACTACTAGACCCCACCCAGACAGGTTTCCGACCTAAAAATGGAACCGAATCCGCCCTACTTATGGTCACGGAGGAATCTAGAAAAATCCTGGATCAAGGAGGATCAGTGGCAGTGATCCTCCTTGATCTCAGTGCGGCATTCGATACGGTCAGCCACAACACCTTGCTGGACCGTTTGTCTAATGTTGGAATCAAAGACAAGGCCTGGCTTTGGCTTTAGTCCTTTTTGACGGACCGATCCTTTCAAGTCTTTGATTGGGAGTCTGTATCCTCTAGTAGACCACTAAGGTGCGGGGTCCCACAGGGGTCCTCGTTAAGCCCGGCATTTTTCAACGTCTATATGAGGCCATTAGCTGAGGTCGTCCGTCCTTTTGGGGTTAAAATAATAATCTATGCCAACGATACTCAGCTGGTGGTCTCATTGGCGCAGGAAGCCGGCATGCCAACATCAGGCGGACTTAGGGATTGCCTGATAGAGGTCAAGAGTTGGATATCTTCATCCTCTCTAAAATTAAACGGAGACAAAACGGAGCTGATGCTCTTGGGACCCTCCGATCCCAGCTTCTTTAAATCATTATGGCCCCCATGTCTAGGCACCCCTCCAGCACCTAAGGACAACATCAAAAGCCTTGGGGTGTGGCTAGACAGCGCTCTCTCCTTCAATACCCAGGCCACAAAACTCTCGGCCACCTGCTTCGGTCTCCTCAGAATGCTAAAAAACATCTTGCCAGTTCTTCCTTTTGAGGCCAAGCAAGTGGTTGTCCAAGCCCTCATAAAGTCACGCCTGGATTTTAATAACGTTCTTTACCTTGGCGCTCCTGAGTATACCCTACGCAGACTGCAGACGGTACAGAATTGCGCGGCTCGCACTCTGCTTCAGCTTCCCCGCAGGCAATCAGTAAAGTCTGGACTGATCAGCCTGCATTGGCTGCCAGTACGTCAGAGAATTCTTTTTAAAGCGATGTGTATCGCCCATCAGGCATTCTGGGACTCAGGTCCCATGATCACCCGCGACCTAATCACCCATTATCAGCCCAGCAGAAATCTTCGTTCTAGCCAGACCTTTTTGGCCTCGACCCCCAGAATAAAAAAAGCTAGATCTGGCGGAAGGACGTTCGCCTATAATGCCACAAGGACTTGGAATTCCCTCCCCCTCCATCTCAGAGCTGAACCCAACCTTTCATCCTTTCGTAAACAGCTAAAAACATTCCTATTCCACTCCCCTCTGTAATTCTATGCGGTCCAGACCTCCTCCAAGGTTTCCCTTAGCTGGTTCCTCAGCGCTTGGACGCCCACGGGCAACAATTGCGCTTTATAAATCCACCAAATACAAATACAAAATAAATACTTAGTTTCAGTTTCATTGTTTCGAAGCTTATGGAACTATCTCAGCCCCCCTTGCACCAAAACACTTGGGAGAGGTATTGTTGGAAAGTGAGGTACCATTTTTATCGGAAGACTGGGGAATGCGGATGGGTGACATTTTGTGGATCCACGCAGATTCCAGAACTATCTATCACAGAAATGTGAGGAAAAGTTTGAGGTTTACAAGGGATTCTGGGTAACAGAACCTAGTGAGAGCCACACAAGTCACCCCATCCTGGATTCCCCTGGGTGTCTAGTTTTCAAAAATGTATAGGTTTGCTAGGTTTCCCTAGGTACCAGCAGAGCTAGGGTTCAAATCTACAGCTAGGCACTTAGCAAAAATAGGGTCAGTTTTCACTGTAAAAATGTGGAGTGTCCATGTTACGTTTTGGGCCGTTTCCTGTCACAGTCTCTAGGACTACCATACAAGTGAGGTACCATTTTTATCGGGAGACTTAGGGAAACACAGAATTGTGGAGCAACTGTTATTACCTATTTACTTTCAATGCATTTCTGCCTTCCAAATGTAAGACAATGTGTAAAACAAGAAGTCACTTTGAAAAATGTCCTATTTTTCACATGCTAGTATGGGTACCCACAATTTCAGAGATGTGCAAATAGCTACTGTTTATAAACTCTATACTTTGTTCCCATTTTGGAAATAAGTAGGAGTCTTTCATACCGATTTTTCACAGTTTTTATTTTCCCAAATGAATTGCCATATACCCAGTACACAATTTAAAAACTCTGCAAGACACTGCTCAGTTATTGGCTCTGGGTTCCTCGGGTTCAAGTCCTATATATCCCCACAAACAAAAGGGTCCAGCATATGTAACGGTATATTGCTTTCAAATATCTGTCATACTTGGAAGAAGTTACAGGTAAAAACGTAGGCACAAATGGCTGTTTTTTTTTACTCATTTTCAATTTTTCCTATTTTTAGCTATTAGTTTCTATTTTAAAAAAACCTTGAAGGGTCTACACAAATGACCTCTTGCTGAATCCAGAATTTTGAATAATTTTCTGGAATGTATAGCTTACCAGGATCCATTATTGCATTTATACCCATTTCTACCATTAATTGGTAGGAGGTTAAAAGCACAAAAAATAGCAATAATAAGCTATGTCCCAGTGAAATGCCAAAACTGTATAAAACATTTTGGTTTTATGGCATAAGTATGTCAGTAAGAGGGGTAGAGAGGGGCAAGGATCTAGATAAAGCATGCAGGGGCACACACAGAGTTTGTAAAAGTTGCCCTCACTTACACACAAAATTGTGTGTGACATGCTTCATCATCAGGTCTGTTTACAATACACCCTGGTGTAGCCACACACAGGGTGGAGCATAGGGATGGGGGTAACATAAAACAGTACAGACAAACAAAAACGTTCATAAACAGAAGGTGAGTACAAAGTGTTGCCAACCCTGACTAGGAAAACGTGATGAGGACAAGTGCAGTGGAAGTGATGTTAAAACTGCCTCATGGGTACTCTATCCATTATCCTTGCTCCTCTCTACCCCTCTTAGTCCCCTCTTAGTGTGATTAGGTTATTATTAGAGCGTTCAGGTAGTGGAGTAGAATACCCTCTACCCTTTATTTTTGTGTGAGATAAGTATGTTAGTCCCTGAAAGCTGGGAAGATGGTGATTTCAGCAGCACAAACCTGTTGTTGAAGCCATTAGCAGGGCAAAAACCAGACACTTACTTCTGCAGCATCTCTTTGCCATTCCCCGGCCCATAAAAACTATTCACTGTATTTTGGCAAATGTCTGGATCTCCTCCAGGGGAATCACTAAACCCTGGGTTCCTTTAAAATCCTTATGATGTTGGAAGAAAAGGACACAAATTTGGCATGGATACCTTATGTGGTCAAAAAGTTACAGGGGGCTAGGCACGAACCACCCCAAATAGCCAAAAGAAGGCTTAGCACAGGGCGGGGGGCCTAGCAGCGAAGGGGTTAACATTGGAAAAAGGGCTGTCACCTTGCAATAGCGCTGCAAAAAATTATACTAAAGTGCTCCGAATTGAAATCTGTAAAACTATTTTTAGTTGTCAAATCATTCTATCCCATTCTGTCAGTAGACTATAAAAAGAGTCAAATCCACTAAATCATGTTGTAAATATATCGGGCTTCACCAGTATATTCAAAATGCAAAATGTATCACTCTATTTACTAATATTGCCTCTAAGAATAGCAATAGCCCATTGTTTGCACTGCTAAGCCCACCTCCATAGGTCGATCTGTTATACCCCTCTCAGAAGCTCGAGTCTAGTTACACCCCTGTCTATGACTCCAAAGTGACTACTGCCTGTTGCCCTGCAATCATTGCAATGAATCCTATCGAAAATATTTTTGCCAAATCTTCACTAGATTGCAAAAAATTTCTTTGGGCCAGTCAAAGAAAACAGAGCTGTATCCTCGGTACTTACCTCTTTACCAAGAAGCAGCTAAAACAGACACTACAGTAGCAGAGAAACACATAAGCATAATGCAGGTTACCACAAACAATTTCATATATTCACTCATTCATTCTTGAGTTCATGAAAAAAGCAACACATCAACTGGAGCAATACACCTTCATTGCTTGCATCAGCCTTTTACAAAAGAAAGGTAAATGCTCAAGACAATCTAAAGCACTAAAAAGGTATATAAGGAGCTCTGTCAAGACTAGAATCTTGAAAGAAAAGTTATAATTTAAAAGCCATGCTGCAGAGCAGGCTGAATTAAGTGTTCCAGACTGTAGCAATAACCTTGAATTAAAGCTGCTGCCTTCTATTTTTAAGAAACAATTACCTTTCTGGTTGATGAAACCTGTCGTCCCATCAGGTAACAGACGTGACCAGGAAAGGGAGAAGCGATAATGAGTCAATCCAAGCTGTTTGATACATTTCAGGTCCTCTTCCCACAGAGTGTAGCTGCCACAAGCCACGTCGCCAGTCTGGTCCTTGTAAACACGACCACCTCCCTGATGGGTAAAGGTGTCCCAGACACTGGGACCTTTTCCATCTGCATTCCAGCCTCCTGGTTAAAAGGAAAACAGAATTGCCATATTACTCTGCATTAAAACTTACATAAAATATCGCCAAAGGTCTCAGGATAATCCATGCACCTTTTATATATAGAGAGCAATACATTGACTTTATATTAGGGACAGATATTCTATGTGCTTTTAGATTATGTACTAAAGTTTGACTGGTTTATTATTAAGAGATTTCACATCAGAGATTAGGGCAGCCATTGAGTTCATTAATGTCACAAACATAGGTTAAATGGGTACGTTTTGATAGGGCTCAAATCGGGGTGGGTGGTGTCCTTCCAATACTGTCAGATAGGGGACGCCGCTTCCTATTAGTGCAATGCTGAGATAGCTTGGAGGTATCTACAGTTCTTCTCTAGACAACCAATGTGGCAGAAACAAGAGAATATATTATTGATGACTTGGCGAATAATTGTATACATGAATAATACATTTGGAAGAGACACAATTTTAAACTTTTTAGGTACAAATTGTCCTAATAAATGTAAACTTTAAAAATCTGTAATAATAAAAAGGCACAAATATATGATGTTGGTAACCAACAATACAGTTTTTTTCTCATATGTTATCGCATTGAAATGTTAGCTCACAAACGAATGACATTTATTTACGCTTTGAACCTGCATCTAGGGCCTGCTCAATCTAATCTAGTGGTTCTTAACCTTTTCACTTCTGGGGACTCACACTACAACAGGAGTCCGGGTATCCCAGCCCAAGCATTTTCCAATATTTGAACCTCAAAACGATAAAAATGCAGAAACAATATTAGATCGAACAATTACATATATTATACATTTTTTTGTTTAATTCACAGACAAATATAATAAATAAGAATTTTAGATTTAATGGGAAGGTTGAAGCTTTGGTACATTTGGGTTTACTTCTAAAAGATGAAGCAAAATGCTGACCTCTATCATACCACTTAGTGTTTTTTTGCTCCTTGTCAGAACCCCTTTCAGAGGGTCAGAGGGCACACATACTGTGCCCAACGGAGGTGATTGAAGTCTTTTACTCCTGCTGGCTAGTGGCCTGATCTACAAAGGACCATGAGCAACTGAGACAAGTACCCCTTCTGCACTTGACTCGCATAGGTAGCTGTGGATGGGAAGTCAAAAACTCCTTCACGGGGGAAGTTTTCTTTAGAGGTTAGTGAACACAACTCTTAACTCAAAGTGCACACAGTGCGGCCAGTAAATCAATATCCAGTGAAATACTTGTTTTTATAAGAAAAATTATTGTATCTCTTACTCTACACATGCAAATGAATACCGACATTCGTCAAAAACAAAGCAACGCCCTTGAGGTGGGGGCTTTAGTGGTTGTCAGGCAAATACCTGTCCCACCTTCTTCCTTGTAACATGGTCGGGATTATTCCCTATTCACTGGTGGCTGCATTAAGGAAATGCTCACTAGCAGGTGGTGCTCAAGAGTTCCTTGAGGGCTCTTTAGGAATTAGTCTGAAGTGTCTACGGTACCACAGCACCATCAGCAGAGAGTACCCTGGGGGCCCACAGGCCATTTTAAAGTCATACTCGCTTCTGCATCACAAAACATTCAGCGTAGCAGTTAGGGCCCTGACTGGGTGCACTCCCAAGTCTTAATCCCGTTCAGAGAAATTGCACTGGACAAGGTACATGCAGCAGCCCAGCGAAAACTGATTTCTACCAGAGATCGAAGAAGCTCCCAGCTCGCAAAGAGGCCATAAGGCAATCTTCCACACATGGGGGGAGGGGGTGGGGTGGACGAGTGGGAAATGTGATCCTCCGGCTCCTGACCAGAGGCTAGTGAAGGTGTGATGTCTTATGTGGCATCCTTGACAGTCCTCGAGGGTCAGTCAGGGGCAGTTCTCGATGTCCAGGATCGACCCGCTGATCGTAGCCTTAGTCTTTTCCCAGGCAACTGTCCAAACTTCCTGGCAACATTGGTATCGGCAGTCCTTCCTGTCATACGAAGTTGCAGAGATCGCTTAATGTTCATGTGTAGACTGCTCACACCATGGCGGCCCCTCCTGGCACACAGGGCCATCATTAAGACGGTCACAAGCTTTAGCATGCTTGTAGCAATCCCTTTAACAGTGGCTCCCTCTCCCATACAGGGTCACCGCAACGAAGCAGTAAGGACTTGTCACTTCCCACACAGCACTCAATGAGTGGCTCAATCCATGGTGGCCCTCTCCTGGCATACAGTGGTTACCAAATCAGTTCTGAAGAGGGCTACGGCCCGATCGATGCAAAGCCACTTCCTCATATCTTCCTCATGGACTCCTATTTGTATGCCTTCCCACTGCACCTCGCTTCCTCCAATGCTTTCCTTTTCCTCACAGGGCACACTGGTCTTGGCAAGCAGGCAGGTGCTGTGGCACCAGGACAGGTGGTCTTGGTTTCCCTAGGTAATAGTCCCTCACCCAGCTGGGAGACTAGCAGCCCTTGGACCCCAGTCCTGCTCACAGGCGGAAGTCTTGCAGTGCTTCCTCTTCTCACACAGTCCGTCTGGCTGCTTGGCAGATTACCAAATTTGGGGTCTCAAACTCCCCTTCTTACATTCCCTTTACAGACACCAAATGTGATTTAGAGTCTGAGACCTTCAAATGTTATGTTGGTTTCTGCCAGTTTTCGTTCTCTTCTTTCATCTTGAACTCTTGAAAGGTTGCCTGTCACAGCAGGAAAGTCTCTGAAGCTGATTGTCGCACAACACAGGTTGTGGGAGTACCCAGAATTCAAATCTGGATGTCAGCCACATTGATATGTGCATCAAAAGGTTAATCTGGGCTCCAAGCCTTACTCTTTATTATTTCTTTA
This sequence comes from Lissotriton vulgaris, assembly GCF_964263255.1. NCBI lineage: Eukaryota > Metazoa > Chordata > Amphibia > Caudata > Salamandridae > Lissotriton > Lissotriton vulgaris. The sequence goes on from NC_141690.1 coordinate 86,512,252, forward strand.
TTAGGACCTTCTCCTTACCAAGATAGATCACAAGGAAAAGGTCTGGACACTTCACTAAATCAAAGATCAACCTTTTGAAGTGTAAAGGAGGAACATCTTTCTCCCTTCCTCCAGTGTGTGTCCCACCCAGCTCACAGGAATGCAGCAATGCACAAGCATTTCTGAGGGAATTCAGGGAACCCAGGGTCCTTCATGTAATATATCATTGCAGGCACACTTGTGCTCAGTGTGCATACAAAGCACACATACTTTCCAGTACTGTCAGCTCCACACATTGTGCCATCACAGACACACATACACTCAGCACACACATTCAATCTGTGTTCACTGGTCAGTGCTGTAGATTTTCTGTACTCACCATGTGCACGCTGCACAAAACTTCACCATGAATGCAATTTACTTCTCGTATGCACACATGCAGACATATCTACACTTGTTATATGCACTAACCATTTATATACTAAACAGTAGTGCTTTACCCTTGTATTGTACACTTCCCAAACACACATATATTCAGCACAGGGTCACTACTATGCCTCGCAGTACATTTACCTGATGTATGCCAAGAGTGAGTTAAGCAGATAGCCTCGGAACTTTAAAAAGATGAGTGACGTTGTAGGCCTCACTTCAGTGGCAGAGGGTAAAAAGGAACTGTTTACTCCTACTGATCACTACTACACAGTATGCTGCCACAATCACGCTTATGAACTATGAGGTTTGGGTGCCCCCTTCGGGTCCATCAGGACAGCAATCCGTGAGACAGGCATATGTCATGGCATATGCATGAACAGTGTTTGCCTATGACAACAAAAATCAGTATTAGGGATCAGGAGCGGACTATAACCCAAAGCAGCACCGGCACAGCGAGAGAGCCTTACTGCTACAAGGGGTTTGCAAGTGTTCCAACCCAAATATAATCTGGGGGAAAATGGTGCATTCTACAACACATTTTTAATTTCATAATAAATTGTATACGTTTTTAAATCATAGTAAATGATGACCTTACAGTGCACCAGAACACAGCAATCTTTATTGGGGCTCATCAATGATTCCCGCATCATCACCCTTTAACAGTGTCTTGCATCTCTCCATAGCCCCTCCCTCAAATGTATTTCATTGGTTTTATAGTACCTCTCATGCCAGCGTAGGGTGTTGGAGCATTTTACATCACACACACACACATACAGAGAAAATTAATCACACGTGTGCAAATCAGTGTATAGAAAATGTTACATAAGACAGAGGGAACTACAAGGTGTGGGATTCACGACAGTCATACTGATAGGCTTTTTTTAAGAGCCCTTAGCCTCTGGAAGCACAAACTCAGGATCCAGAAAGTAACACAGTGGTTAGGGTTCACTTTACTAATAAGAATGTATTTCTACCCAAACAAACCCTTTTTAACAAAATTAGGATAATGAAAGACACGAAGAAGAAAAACTAACTTTCTAACCTAGATTACAAATTGTAACATGATGTGCTCACTAACGATATACCCACTGAGCTACGCACATAAAATACTGTTCTGTGATCTGCATAGTATACACTCTTTGCAGCAGGCATATTAAACCTCTGCGCTACCTTAGATAGGTCAAACTGACACCAGACAAAACTAGGATCTCTCTCCAGCAGGTACTTTAATCACCAGATTCATCTCCGCCCTTTTGTTGTTGCCTGAAAACTGCTAGATATGGAAGGAACACTGCACAGCTGCAGTGCTACAAAACAGGCCCCCGGTAATAGAAGCGGCTACCCTCCTGCCAGCCTCCAAGGATAACGCCAGATGCCAGGTACGGCCAGTCCAGCCTTGTTAAGGATACATCAACTGTACAGTTGGGCACTCAGGAAAGGGGTAGACAATTTTTCCCTTACAGAGGACTTTTCCTTCTGACACTCATAATGCATGCTTTGCTTCAAGTGAGACCTCCAGCTGTCAATAATAGATTCCATTCTCTGATCCACCAGAAAGTCATTACTGTGGGTAAGCAGAATTTGCTACTGATTCGTAATACTACCCACAGATTCCTCACAATTAAAACGAGTTGTGCATTTTGGAGGTGTGATTGAATAGTGCCAATTAATCAAGGAAGTGATGGATCACAGCCCCAGTAAAATATGAATCACTATATGCCTAAGCTGAGAGACGTTTTTCCCTTGGTGAGAATGGTTGAAGCTGCCATGGTCCTCATGGAATGTTCACAGATGTCACCCAGACGATCTCTCTTGGGTAAGTCATAACAGATCTTTACACACAAGGTGACCCAATATGAAATTGTATGTTCGGTGGCAGCCTCGCCTTTCTTGGCTCCAGCAAATCCCACAAATAGCAGATTGTCCATTCTATCACGTCTTGTGTGTCCACAGCATGTCAGGGGTCCAGCCTTAGTGATCTTTTCTTTTCCTTGGTGGGGAGCTCAGGTGGAAAGAAAGATTGAGAGGGATGAACTGGCCAGTGTGGAAGGCAGACATGACCTTTGGTAGACGAGATGAACAGATGAAAAAACACCAACTTGTCTGGACAGAAAGCAGTGAAAGGTGATCATTCCAAAGGGCCTTTAATTCGATGGCCCAGTAAGAAGACAGTTTTCAAATTAATCAAACAAACTGAGTAACTGACATATTATTACACATACAAAATACAAAACTGTCTAGGATGAGCTGGGGTGGATAGACTTTAAAAAAAAAAGTTTAGTGAAGATTCGTCAAACTGCTACAAATGTATAAGCAAAACAATAAATACCATTCCTATGGCAACTCAGACTTAAGTATAACTCCACAGTCCCGCCTGCTACTGTGCAATATAGGAAGGGTAACACCAAATTCAACTCCCGCTGTGGGACAATGAAAGGAGTGGGAGGAAACAAGTATTACAGGACTGATTAACCTCTTCAGCGCGGCGCAAATTCCTGCGCTGTGCTGAACGTTCTATTGGGCTTATGGACTCATGACGGAACGGTTCCGTCATGAGCACAGGCCAACCGATTCTCATGACGGAACCGTTCTGTCATGAGCACCGAAGGGGTTAAGAAAAAGTGATCAAAACAAAGAGGGTTGATTGGGGGGACACAAGCAGTGCTTAATTTGTATTAAAAAACGTGCTGGGCCCTTGACAGGAGGGCACCGTAGCTTGCACCACACATTGCCACTGTACTCACACAACTGCTAACCATCACACTGCTTCAAGTGTCACAAATCGGAATGTTCGAGACTGCAAAAGCTTTAAAAATTGCTTGGGTGGCAGTATTAGTTGTTTTAATATATATTGAATTAACAAACAACTGTTTTTCTGCTCATCTTTAAATTACACAAACAGCCGCACCATGTAGCAACTGTAATAACAGCTGGTGCTGAGCACTGAAAACCACAGGCTCAAATTAAGCTATGCACACAAGACAATTGGCAAACCAGCCAAATATCCCTTCAGAATGGTGACCGCCAAACCCAGTCAGGTATGGTAAAGCACAAAGCATAGAAGGCCGGGGAGGCAAGACTTGAAGGAGTCCAACCCTCTGACTCACACCAATTAACAATATTGGACCTGAAACCATATATAAAGTTTTCAGGCATCACTCAATCACTGCATGTGCAGGCAAAGCGTCTTAGGAATGGGGTGGTAAAACCAACCATCTTGCTGCAAAAGAAGGTCTTCCCCCAGTAGGAGAGGAAGAATCTGAATTTCAAAAGATTTGCTAAAAAATCATTCTCGCACTTGTGCTTCATCCTCTGGCCCCTTCTGCAGGATTTGTGAAATAAGTGAAATCAGTGGCAAGGAGTAGAGCAGTGCCTGTGACAAGCATTCGCGCAGGGAACCAGTCGGAGTAAGGCGTATGGCAACAAAACAATGGCACATTCTATTCACGTTATCCCAAAGAGATCTACGCATGGACACCGCAATCAGTAGAAGATCATGTCTTTTACTTCAGAATGAATTTCCCTCTCATGGTCCTCTAGTGAAAGATGACTTGGTGTTACGATTTAACAGATCTCTCTAAGATTTCTTTAAAAGTTATAATAGTGACTAACAACATATGAACTATTTGAGAAAATTTTAACTACTGGGAGATGGGGCCCAAGAGCTGAAGTTGCATTACTTTCTGTTCGAGGAGGGCCCAAAGCAAGCTTCCCTTAGGCACGGAAATTCTAGATATTACATTTACTTAACAAATTGTTGGCTATAAGTATTTGTATGTGTCAACAACAAGAGAGAAAGGGTTCAAAGGACACTCCTCTACCCCAGTCTGAATATAACAAACAACAAAGGAGTGACTATGGAAACAAAGCAATATAAAAGTGCCTAAAGTGAAGTGAAACGTGAAAGAAATAAACAAAACATTTTTGTATTACCCTCACTCACCCAACTATTGGGTGACATGCTTCATCATTGGGTATTTTTCACCAGGTAGGTAAAAGACCTATCTGGTGTGCTACGACACCTGCAATTGCAGTGGAGCTGGATACGAATAAAAACAGTGAAAATAGTGATCGTGATAGAATAAAAAAGGTGCGGACACTGATCCAAACCAAACTTTAATGAAGATCAATTTGAGCGCCTGACTAAAAAGATGAGAAGGACAATATAGACTATAAATTTGAGTCAGCTTATCCTAATCATAAGGTCAAATGGTCGACATGTTTCTGCTCTTGGAGGCCAATTAGGCAGAGCTTTCATCAGGCCCAAACAAAATTCAAACACTGGGCGGTGTGCGCACTCTAAGGCGTACCCTAACCTCAGCGTTTCCTCAAGTATTTCACAACTCACGGTTCTGAATACCGGTTCACCCTGGGATTTCCAGGTTTTTAGGGTCTGTGGAAAGAGAGGAGAAAAAAGCATATGCAAACAGACATGTTACCGCCAGTATTAAGCGTAAAAAGCATTTTTTCTCATACCACTGTATCGAGGTGTACTCCACTTTACTATGCCTCATGGGTATGCAACTGTCAATACCATGCATGGGTGAGCAAACAGATTCTGACAAAAATTGCTATTACATTCGTAATGAACAATTGTGTGGGGAGATATGTTAAGCTCATTGTGTTATTCCTATCAACCCCCATCGGGTCCAGAAATACTTGGACAATGTAGCGTGTTATTAATTAATAAATCGCCACTGCTAATATCAAAGAACACGACTTTTATCTAAAACCAAGTGCAGGGAAATTACAGCGTAAAAGTACCCAGCCGGTACTTGAGGTAACCAAAACACCCGACAGCGTGGACCCAGTAGCGCTAGCACATCAAAGGAAGTTAAATATAATTACGTGAAACCAGTGTCTGTCTCACGTCATGGGCAAAGTGGTGGGGGTTACTTCACATCGGAGGGATCTGTGGGCGAATAAAAATGCCATCACAATACACGTCGACCACCATAATCCCTTGTTCATTCAGAAAGGAAGGCAAAAGGAGTAGTTTATCGGCGTGATCTTTGATTACGGCAGGTATTACTCACTTTCACTCCGATGGCTCCCCGCATTGTGACCAACACAGTGCACAACCACCGCCCGAATGTTAACCAATGTGTATTGCCGTAGCGGGGATATGGAGTCACATAGGTCATGTGTCAAAGGACAACGAATCCTAGCACAAGTCTCTTGGTAGAGCACTCGTAGACGGTATTTAGATTTTAAAGAGACAGTTACGATTGAATCAGAACGTAACTTTATCAATCCTCAGTCCCTGCACAAATGTTAATGCACGTCTAGATACAAGCGAAAAGGTCACAGATGGAACGCGTGTGTTGTATCATGAGTACCAGAGGTATTCTACCGGGAGAAATGAAAACCTTTTTAACAGACCTGACTATTAACAACTGAATAGTTATTCCCAAGCGGAATCAAGTTACTAGAAAGGTCTGTTACTCGGTACATAGCAGAACTTGGACAAAAAGATATTAAGATGGAACAGAATCCCGGTTTTATATCAGCGGTGCATTACTGTTCCCCATAGAATGTTATCGTTTAGGCCTTGTAGGTGGGTAGACAATCGGTATACCCACCGCTGTTCTTTTACAAACAGGGATTCATGTAATCTGGTGCCAGCGTGTATCTGCTCTACCACTGTCCACCTAATATCATTAGGATTGTGGTTAGCCTCAATGAAATGTGTGGTAAGTTTTGTGGTACTCTTCTTGCATCTGATATTACTGTGATGCTCGCAGATCCTCAACTTAGTGTGCATGAAGCCATGATGGGCAATAGATAAAAGACTTGCAAAATCTGGATCTCAAATATCTGCAGTCCTTAAAAAAAAATAAGAGCCTTTAAAGCAGGTTGTGTATAGAACTACCTCTATGACTTTCAACCTCTGCATGGGGCAAAAGTAGGACTTTTGGGCTGTTATGAAAAAGTCCAGGTAGTGCAGAAGCGTCATAGTATGGTGAAGATGATCTATGACAAGAACAAGGTGCCCCACTTTCACAAGCTAGTCGTACAAAAATATTTGGACTCCTGACCTGAGGCAAGCTGCCACAACAGCCAACACTTTGGTAAATAATCTGTGCCCATCAAGGGGGGGGGCTAGAGGGTTCACTGCAGGATGGCTGGCTAATGCGGCAGTTCCGCCGGACAGCTCCATGATCCGCGTCTTTACACCGAAATAAGGGCGATTTCAGTGTATCCAGCAACAATATCGGAAATCGGACGGCGCGGTGTAAATGTGGTGTGGTGTGCACGAGTGAAAGACTGACGATATGCAGAGAACAACCTGTCGACTCTGCGGACAGCTACGCTCGGAGGCTGGAAAAATGGCGGGTTTTTGCTTGTAGGAATTAGGAGGCAGGAGACTAGCCTTCAAATCGGTAGTCTCACGCCTGAATCAGGAGGGTTGGCATGTCTGCTATTATTATAGAGGAGATTGCAGGAGACAGCGGCAAGTTTGCCAGCCTATATGAAGGTTAGAACGACAAGCAAACAGAGAAAACATGGCATGAAACAAGATGGCGGCGCCCAGTGCCTTTTAGATGTAAATCACCGCGAGTAGCAGATACAGCGTGTATACAACGGCAATCGCACCAACATCACGCAGGTGGTAAGTGCGCACAAGGCGACCATGCGTGGGCTAAATCACTGTGTCAGTGCGAGTCGGAATAACTACTTGGCAGCTGTGCAGCCATTTGTCTCTTCACTATGAGCTCGTTTTTAGTATCACATCGGTGCATATGTAACTGAACTGGGCTCATGACCTTCAGTGATACATGCCCATTGATCTGAGGTTGCAGCAATCTGTATATTACATTGGACACAAAGCGAGGAACTTATACAGGAGGATGTGGCTGCATATATGGCGCCTGAGCTAATGGGAGACACTGAGGGCGGCCATTTTGGACATTAAATATTTGCGCGCCAGTTAGGAAACGAGTGCTAATGCGGCAGGAATGCAGCAAGACAATACGTTGAGGCATCCAGATGTCAAAACGATCCATGCTATCAATGGAGTTGCTATGAAATAACATGTGACATTACTGGAGCTTCCTCGGTTTTTGTATATGAAGTGCCATGACCGCCATGGTAGTATATAAAATGCTTGCTCCCTACCGGTAAGCCACTGACGATGGGCTCCTATCCAGATCTCCGTTCGTAATTCTGGAAACCCTTCCTGCTACTCCTCACGCTAACAACACAGAAGGCCTCACCGAGAGATTGTGGGAAAATAACACAACCTATCACACGGCCCTTGGGCACGACATTAAGGATTGTGAAAGAAGGTTCTGACTGCACAATATACGTACGCCGCTGCTGGAGTATTGGGAAGGAAAAACGACGTTGCACGAGATGGGGAAGCCTGACAGGCAACAATCGAAACAGCCTTTTGAGCCGCGGAAAATCGGACGAGGCCAAGCGAATCAGTCAGATACTGAAACAGAAGTTGAGAATCCACCGGAAAATGGTATGGAATCCATCCTGAAAGCGATCCAGTCTAGTCTTCAATATATAAATAATCTGTGCTCATCAGACCAAATCAGTGCTTAACTTAAACCAGTGTTTGCTGGTAGGGTCCACTGGTATGTATTTTTGGGGACCGGCACTTATTTTTCTGCATCAGTTATTTCCAGAGAGTAAAAAAGGTAAAAATCACACAAATTTGAAAGACGAATGACGAAAATACCCTCACAGAGGGAGAAAGTAGGTTCTTGCAAGAGTCTGATTTTGGTGCAAGAACTGCCTGGTACTGGATAAAGAGGCTTATGTTTAAATTTCACAGGCCACAGACTTATGAGCAGGAGTTTCAAGCCACAACACTCTCATTTACAAATCAAGAAATCAAGAACTGGACCAAATGGTAGGAGAACAAACTAGTAGTTTTCGGACTTTGTAGTAAATTGGAAAACCTGCATATCCAAGGACACGAGTCAGTCCTCCATATTGAGGGTTAGAAAGTTCTGGCTCAGGGTCATCATTTTGCAATTATCCTCTCAAATAAAGAGGTCTAAGAGCCATAGTTCTAGAATTGAACTGAGACGGCAGTCCTTTTTGGGAACCAAGTAGTACAGGGAGTAAAATGTTGTGTCCTCTGCTCCAAGAGCACCACTTCCATGGCCCATTTGTACAACAGGCAAGAACCTATGCCTCGACAAAGATTAAACGAGGGTCGCTTCGGGTCTACGACCCCCGAGGCAAGCTGTTCCGAATTCTGATGCTCTGCTTGCAACCCCTGTTTCCAACTAACCTCAGGACACTGGTCAGTTTACTACGCTCATTTAAATGCCACGCATTGGTATCCCTCCAGAGCAATGGGAACAGCTGTGGTGGGATATTCCCAAGACATACAGAAGCATCACCCAACAGGGGTCGGCTTTTAAAGTTATGACCCGCTGGTATTACACACCAGTCTGCCTCCAGAAAATGTTCCCCACTTCCGCATCCCAGTGTTGGCGTTGCAACTCTGACATGGGCTCATAAATACATATTTGGTGGGCTAGCCCACTATTAACTCTCTTCTGAAAGGAGGTGCTGAGCCACATCAAAGACGCGGTGGGGTTCCACATCCAGAGCATGCCGTACCTAATGAGGCTTGGGATCCGACCCCAAACTCCTAAAGCTATGATCCATTCTGACTGGCATGTGATCCTACACATGCTAGTGGCAGCCAAGCAGGTTATCGCCCAGCACTGGAGGAAACCCTTGACCCCGCCAGCTTTGATGTGGCTCACCGCTTCTGGCACACTATGGCAATGGAGCTCTTAACCAGCTGCATCACACACTCCGATACTCAATTTACACACGTATGGCAACCACTAATACTGCATTTGTCTAAGCTGGAGCGCTGCCGCTCTCTCCTTCCTCACTTGCGTGCTCTGCAGCTCTTTGACGACGCTTTGCTACCATGAGGGGCTACACTCATAGAATGAAGCAGACCACATCTACGTAGAGGATACCCACTTCTTAATCACCCATCCCTTTTATTACATTACTCTTATCTCTCTTGATGCCACTATAAATGCCCATGATAATTAATGACTATAGAATGGCCTCAAGCAGCGACCTCCTTGGATCCTTCCCCTTCCGTTTTCCTTCACTTCTTCACCATGCTCTTCCTAGTTCTTCTTTGTTCTTGAACACTGGCAGAAATCTGCCTTTGTGGCAAACCCCTTTCTTTTGCCTGGGTTAAATAGCTATGCCATGTACGCTCCTCTACAAACTTTCCCTACTGTATACGAATGCAGTGTTCGGCTGGGGCCCTATAGACTTTCTTGTACAGCCAAAAGCGTACTTGCTGATCCGCCAAGATGTTACTTGTTTGTATGATTATTAATAACATTGTATGTGTCATAAATATGTACACAGTTATGTGGAAAATAATAAAAACAGATTTAAAACAAAAACAATTCCACGCATTAAGCTGCTTCATTGCATAAATGAAATAGTTGTATGGGATGGCCTCAGACTCGGAAGTCAGCAACCTCGCCAACATGAATACAGTGGTGCTATGGAGTGCTTAATGTACACATTTGCCTGCCTAGGATTGGTGGGTGGGTGTCAGAGCATCTCCAACACAATTCTCCACTACAATATTCAATGGAAAGTTCACTCAAGGAGGCACTCTCTCTAATTTTGCGTTTGTGACATTTGTGGAAGTGTACGGGGGCAAAGAGATGTATAATGTGCAATTGGGCCTGATAGTGGCATGTTGCTAATGCCCAGGCCAGCTCCGCAGTCCAAGAGCATGGCTTGAGTGTTAGGAAGGAAAATATTAAATGATTTAATTTGTGTTAAAATGCCCAATTCCTTAATTTTTTAGTACACCTTAGCATGTTGATTTTAAAAGGATTGTTTAAGCATAGACACAACAAGCTACCCCTTTCACCTTAACACTAGTCTGCCTCTGTTCAGAATCCGAGATCATGCTGTACACAGCGAGTGTGGCCTAGGAGTAAAGGTAAGAAACCTGTTGTACTTCATGACATCCATTTATACAGTGACTGGTTCCTGCCAGTAGGCTGTAAGCAGGGCACTTTCAAATTGGCACCTAGGAGGCCCTATTTTCATATACTTAACTTTACAAGCAAAAATACTTTGATTGATTTCACAACAGTGACTATAACAACCTTTAAGGTAATTAATGACAGAGATGCAGTTATGTTTTACTTTACCTTGCATTCCTTAAATGTGTTTTTCTTTTTCTGTCTACTGCTATGTTTCCATAATATTTTTTGTATGCAACATACAAAACATGCTTTTTAGGTCGAGCATTCAATACCTCTTGTATATACTTATATACTTTAGTAAATACTTATATGTGTGTGTCCTTTGTGGGCTCTGGAGATCAGCCCTAGGGACTTTTTTTCTGTTCAACTGCCTCTATTTAACTGTATTGATAACAAACAGTAGAGGTCATTAAAATATCAGAATTGCTATCTGCTGAGGCACCTTCTTTTTAGGTCTCGCCTACGCAGCATGCATGCGCTGCTTAGGAGGAGACCTTTAGGAATCGATTCACTTTTTCTGCCAAAAACGTGCATGCTTTGCATTGCTTTCAAGGGCGATTCCCTTGCGGAGCGAGCTTTGAAACCATCCGTTTGCAATTAACTTTCAAACAGATGGTGCCCGTACTCGCTCCTGCAAGGGAAACATGCGCAGGCCCCCTCCTCTCTCCCCTCCACCTGTAGCCTCCTCCTCTCCTCGTCAAACTTGTTTCGTTGGTTTCTGCCCATCTTGTTTTTAAAGTGGTTATTATAACACACCAGCATGCACAGCTGTTTTTGAGTAATACTTTTTATTTGATTTAGAAAACAAAAACAAGAATCACTATAAAAACTTTTGACTAAATATACATTGAGACAATCAACACTGGGGAAACCATCTCACCTTACAATGCCTGCCGTCTCCTTGTGCTGACGTCATAGAAGACCTGCTTATTCAGAGTCTACATTTCAGAGCGGTGCGTGTTATGATAGTCGATCCCTGACTTTGCTGGACTAAACCACTGTCTGCAAATCCAGCATATCCATGTGTGCATATCTCCTGACCCCCGGGAATGTGCATTCTGTAGAGGAGACACAGAGGCTGGAGACTCTGGTTTGTTTGCCACTATCGCATCTCCCTATTGCCCTGCATGAAATGTGAGGTGTGTGCTTGCGCGACCGTGTGCAGTCAGAGTGGACGTTGGGACAACGAGCATTTGGAGAGGGAAAGATTGTGTCTACCGGTCAGTAACGGAAGGGCTCCCTTGGCCTATTTTTGTGTTTTCTAACTTGCGCCTATGCACCACTTAGTGTCCCTCGATTGTGCTCCTGCCGGCTTGAGCTGCTCCAAAAGTATCAACCTCTGTACTATTATTGAGGCGTGTTTCCCCAGAAGACGGTGCTCTACTAATCTGCTTTTTAGGCCCCAGTGGCTGATTTCTGGCAGTGGGTACAGGTGTGTTTCTACAAGGGATTGGGGTGACATCCTCTTGCTTGTCGATGTTGATACACAAAATGTTGGCTGGGGTAGCAGCCGTTCTGCAGGTATTTGGGGAGCACCAGGTGGTATTGATAGAAAAGGACTCGGAGGGCTTCCTTCTAGTACCTATACCAAAGGCCTTTTTCTATGGAACTTTCCATGCGAGATTCAACTTGTTTTAAAACTGCCAGTGCTGAGCACAATAACAGGTAATAGGTGCCAACAAGGGAATTTGTTTGCAATAAATGTATCTCAATAGAATCACTTGAAAGGTTAGTCCATCTGGAACTAACACCCAGGTGTCAATAGACAACTTCAACCAATGAATTCAATAAGCATAAAAAACCAAAAAACAGAAAAACAGATCCTAATTCTTTGAAAGTATAGTCAAATGGGAGTGCATACATCTGAATTAAATCAGCAAAAGATCATGAAAGGAAGTAAAATCAAATTATACTAACAGTTCATGACCAGCAACCATTCCAACAAAATATATACGACAAATCTCCTAATGAAAAATTGTGTGGCAAGAGAATCACACAATTCTCTGGAATAGAAGGTGGAGTCGACGATTCGGTCTTGTGGTTTCAATTCTTCAGCCCATCTTCAGGACAATGATATTTGCTAAAAAAGACTCTTCTGTGTATCAACACATATGGCCAAAAATCATGAGAGGGATCGATGGTCACAGCTGTCAAATTTAACACTGACGTCTAATAAGCGTGCAATTATTTAAAGTCCAGTACAAACGTTCAGGTCAAGCAGGATTATAACCTTCCATGCGTTGAATGTATTAATCATTCAGGCAGGACCCGGCCCGCTTAAAGCCCTGTGTAGGCAGTACCAATACAACCCCATGCCAGATTAGTAAATCGGTGGCATCACCCCTGCAATACCCAGCAGGAACTCCTTCCCTCACCACCTCGATGGAATATACAAATAGTTTCCAACTTCCAGACACAAACGTATTAAAATAATTTTGAATGATGGCGGTGCTGCTTGTAGCATTTTCTTAAGCAGAAGAGAAATTATTTTAAACTCGTCCAACTCAAACAGCATGTTTCCGGTGTCGTGGTGTGGTCGACCCACTGTCCTCAGCTAACAATGCACTAGAGTCCTCACAAATCAAGCACGGTGAGATTTTACGACAGTCTTTACCTCTCGTTTTCCGGCAGTGTAGCAGTTTACGACATAGTTACGTAACAGTAGTTACGTAACAGTCCTAGCAGGCTCAGCTGACGCACTATTAGTTTCAGTGTCTCATGGCCTTAAACCATACCTTTTTCAGTTCACGGGGGATCCTGCTTTCACCATGAGTGTGTATGACCTGTTTAGGGGCTTCTACTGAGTCTGGGGAAGGAGGTAAGAGGCTATACACCCACCCATCATACAACACTAATAAGGGCAATTGACGCGCAATTGTCCAGTGCTCCTGCTTTTAACGTTCACACCTGACCTTCCCACATAAAAAGCTGTGTGTTTAACTTGTAACCAACTACAGGCTTTGGAAGTAGCACTGCTGGCCACACCAGATCCACATGTAAGGGGTTCCACCCCCAAACACACCAATAGAGGCAGTAACAGCTGACGCAGAGTCTCTCACACAGACTGCATCATCTCAAAGGTGTGAACTGGCAAAGAATGACTTCTGAAGTGAGAGGGAACTGCTCCACAGGAGGGTGGGGAAGCCAGTGTTCACCCACCTACAATAGCTGGAACAACCTCATCTTCTTGCACATAGGGAGTCTTTAACTGCCATTCTACAAGTTGTTGGGCTGCGGGTGGTGGTAACTGATAAAAGGTCTGACTCGTGTATTTAAAGGGCCTTTCATGTGTGGTAATGAAGAACAAGCATTGGCACAGCCAATAGGTCTCGCCTTTGGGACCTTATAAGTGTTTGGTTATCCAGCACAATTTCCTTGGTGCAACAGCATCAACTGTTGCATGGCTAAAAACTTATAAGGTCCCAAAGGCGAGACCTATTGGCTATGCAGATGCTTGTTTTAACTTTTCAGGCAACTGCCTTTATTTAAATTTCTTGATAGAAAATGACCAGCAGAGGTCAGTAAAATACCAGAATCACTTTAGCATACTCTAGATTCCAGTCCATATAAATTGTCTTGGACAATAATATTTATTTCAAATCTTGTATTCTCAGTGATATGACCAGCGAAGGCCCTGATTTGACATTAAAAACAGAGCTTTGGACTATACCATTTCACGCTGAAAGGCAATATTTTTCTCCATGTTTTTCCATACCTAGTGTGTCATGCTGTTTGGCGCTTACTTTCCCTCCATGTTAAAGAACAGTAGATGTTTCAGTACCTGGGTTAATGTGCTGCATGGCTAAATACATATGAGGTCCCAAAGGCAAGACAGATTGCATTGCAAATGCTTGTTTCTATAGTGCACACTTTGAACAGAGTCATGTCCAGGTATCTCATGAAAGCTATAGAGAAGAGGATGAAGAAAGCCAGAGTCTGTCACAGTGCCTGTCAGTGGATTTAAAGATGTTCAGATGACATGCACATCCAATCCTTGCCTCTGTGCAGAGTGCAGACAGTAATGGTCACATATATGTCAACTGTAAATGTGGGAAAATGTGTAAAGAAGGTACAATACTGTATAAATATGGACAGTGCCAAAGGAAAAGAACATGCAGTGTCAACACTGCATGTATTTGCAGATGGAACACAGATTTCTGCAACGGTGCTAAACTCAATTAGCTAGCTTGCCAACAATGAATTCAAGACAAGAGACAAATGCTCTCAAGACAGTCTCTTTTCACCTTGAAGAACACCGAAGCTGTATGACCACTTCAGCTAGTCATCGCAGAAGCCAATCCCCTATGCATGAGTATGAAGACAGCAGCTATCATGCTGAGAAGCACTAGCATCAAAGCACCAGCTTGCTGTCCAGTTACTTTCTTCCTGTCACAATGGATGTGCATCCTTGCATATCAGCTAGTCACATGTATGGATACAAAAACAGCAATTCCTAGCACTGTTTGCCTCATTTTGATTTCTGACCTTTCTAAATGCAGTCCAGTGCTGTATCATCTCTTCATTAAACATGGAAATAGCATTTATTCAACAGCTTCTCATTGAAGACACCTACAAGCCTGCTTGTAAACACTACAGAGAACACCTTGCAGCGCTGTTCACTTTCTTTTAATTTTATACTAGCCAAGCAACTTCTCATTCCTCAGTCTCTTATTGTAATGAGCAATCAGCATAATTACTGGAGTTAATCATAGCAGAATACAGTATCTAGTCCATGAATATATATTAAGGATTTACCACTTGACCTCATACTGTCCTTCTCCTTTGTTTTCTGATAGCCATTTAATAATTTGCCATCCAATCAGCTCTTGTCAAGTCAACCAAGTAGCATAAGAAATGCTACTGGTCCCGGTCATCAGAATTATATCCAAGGACATAAAAACAACATCTATCATGCTGGCAAGCATTGGATACCCACCTTGATTTCCTGCCAATCAAGCATAACCTGCTGTCTAGCACAGCTTTTTCTTCTCTTCTAGAATACTAAGCATAAGTACAGCAACTATTCTTTGTAGTAGCTATTATGCTACATAGAGGGATATGTAAAACATATATCCTGCACTAACAGCCAACTTCTTGATTTCATAATCTCCATGCATCAACTTACCCTGGGGTCAGTCTCCTCATATAATAACACAATAGGTTCCTGAAGAAGTAACTTGTGTATACTCGGAGTTGAATTGGTATAGAAATCCAAACTATGTTAATACAAAATATAATGAGCAGCCAAAGCTGGCTGCAAGAGTAGTTTGATGAATGCCAGCATGGGATCTGGAGTCGAAGGCATCAGCAGGATTTTAGTCAAAAACTTTGGACTTAGTGTTTCAGCAGTAGGTAAGGGTGCCTGAAACGTCTAAGCTGCTTTCCATAAAAACTCCTCAACCTTGAAAAGATTTGCGGATAAGGTTGAAAAACACTGGAGAACAGAGCTGACAAATCTCCAAAATGGTCCTCAGAGAAGAAAGAAGAAGAAGAAGAAAATAATATGAAAGACTGCTTTGTAGTATCCTTGCTTGCTGTTGCCAAAAATAACTTGGCTTTCCATTTACAGATTGTGTTCAGGTGCATGGATGAGCAACAGCCAGAGGCCGAAGTTTGTGGTGAGATGCCAGACATGATGCAGATGTTATGTGGATTAAATAAGAGCAACTTATTGTGGAATCTTCAAAAGGGGTTAACTCCCAAGACCTTAAAAGCAATATTTTACTTAGTCACAGTCACATTCCCTGAGGAATTATGTATGTAAAAACCATGACTAGTTTTGCATCCACATCAATGAGGCATGTAAAAACATGGCAGTGCACAGTGTTATAACTTAAGTCCAGAAATGTGTTGGTGGGTGGCAGAGGAATTGCAATAGACTTTATAACTCTCACCTTGATTTAGTGGTGTCCTTTCTGTCAGTGCTGAACTGGAGTGCATGTATAGTTATAGTTCTAGTAACATCATAGTGTGAAAGCAGGTCTGAGTAGGTGAAAAGGGTTTTATTTCATTTGTATTTAATCTTACCCTGCTTGTTGCTACCACATAAGCAATAAAATATACCTCCCACCCTATCAGCCAGTAAACTATATAGTCCTTCTCATTTATTTTCATTGCATTAAGTCAGTTGCATCAGTCAATTAAGCAGTTGCCCCTATTAAGCATGTTTTACTTTGAGAGATAAACTTATGAAACCTTGCATCCTGTTGTGTTAGAAGAGCCCTCCTTTGACTGCGAGAGCAGTTTGATCTTTCAGAGATGCATTCTTTTTAACAATACTTTTAGGTTTTAGATTGTAGTAACTCACTTTGGCTTATGCCCACAACATTATTTACCTGTTTTCAGAGGTTAATAGCAGTGAGCTATCTTTCATTTGCCTTTGACTTTTGTCCACAGGTAGAAAAATATTAAATTGTTTCTTATTTCCGCATGTTTGACAGTGTACACCTGTGCCAGAATAATTCTGCATCTCAGGACCCAAATAGACAATGAGTACGTTCACTTAAAAGGAGGAACTGGATGAAACTCCACAGATATACTAGAGTCTTTATTCAGAGTATTGCAGTGGAGGGATGCACTCTGCCGAGCTGGTGGAAGACTGACCGCCACTCTTCGAGATCACAACTAGGCAGGTGAAGAGCTCTGTGCCTCAGAAAAAACATCATCACAGTGCCTCCACTGAAGACACTGAGCAAAGATTTCTGTTTTTCAAAACTAACTTCCCAAAATGGAAACAACTAAAAAGAAATGTCCCAAACATGCTGGGAGTTTTCTCCCAGCATGTGGGAGTCATATAATTAGATTCCTATTTGGAAAGAGCAGGACTACCCTGCAAATCCAAAAGAGGAAAAGGGTATGCTTGAATCTCCACGCTAAATAGGTGGACAGTCTGAAGCACATTGACCATCAGCCCAATAAACAACAGGCCCTCTGGGAAGCAATACTAACGCTCCATTGTCAGGGTGCTTACATAACTCGAAATAGAGTGGAGGAAACACAAGTTTGAGGACATCTGCCCCTTTAGTAATGAAGAGCCCTGTCCACCACACTCTAAATAAAGCCCTTCGTACCAAAAGCAAAGAATTAAACCAGCCAAGAATGCTAAGTGAAATTACGATACAAAAGGGGATGATGGACGTTTGAGCAAATCATACACTCACCCCCAGTCAACTGATCTGGGTTTAATCCATCACCATTCTTTAGCTCACTCAGCCACCCCAGTTCAGACATGGCCATATGCAAATCAATCTGACCCTGTGCCTCATGGGAACAGTCCAGCCCGAACTGCCAAGCCATGTCTTCCCTGGACCGGAAACAAGCATCCTGGGACCGGTTTCGGATTCATAATCCTCAACAGCCAGGCTATCTTGAATCCAGTGGCCAAGTGAGCAAGGGACTCACGTCTGAGCATACCCTGCCAACTTAGGGCGAACAAAGCGATACAAAAGGGCATGATGCTAAGTGAAATTGCAACAAAGTAGAAAAGGTGATTCAGTAAAATGGATTAAGACAAGAATTGCTTCTCAAGGGTATGTACATAGAAACCTTCTGCCTGTCTCAGAGAGATGTTTAATGCCAAGCATGCTGAAAGAGATGACCTGCTGATACTACTTCTAGATGTCCGTGGGGGAGTAGCTGACCCTGATAGTGTGCCTCTCTGTTGGGGCTCCTTTTTTGCTGACTGGAAGGTGTGAACGGGAGCTAGGTTGACTACAATTTGCAACTGTTTCCCTGAGATCACAAGTCTGTGTGAGTGGCCATTGACGCACAGTGTCTGGAAACTACTTTTAAAGAATCTTTAAGATCCAGCCAACATACTGAAATGTGACTCTGCCTTGTCAGGACACTCAAATAGAGTTAAATTGATGATTCCAACTCTTAAACCTAGTTCTAATCATTCCAACCACACCCTTCTCAAACTGACTCGCACCATCTTAATATCTGGAAGCCAAACAGTTCTATAGAGACTTGCAGCACCTGCATCTGATGCAACTTGGCTTCCTGGGCAACGCTGCACTTCCAATTAGCTAGACCTGGAATATGGGCTTCCGTAACTGATTCAGACTATATATGGTCTTGCTGCATCCGGCAATCACCAGAGCCGGAGATTCAACTAGCTTAAGCCTTATTCACCCAGAACAACTATTTATCAACACTTTTCTAAATGTGTACCCATCGACTATTTTGAGGCATATTTTGCTAATTAATGACTCAGGCTCCACTAATCCAAACTAGTTCTTACTGCTGAGCAATCATAATTAAATAGTCTGAAAATATTTTTTTTATTTTTTATTTCGGCAGGATAAGATACAATTATACCTGAAACCATAAGAAGATACAAACTCAGCATACAAATCTAGTAAAACACCGGTCTCTAATTACCCTTTTACTTTTATTAAATTCCCGAAGACCATGGTGAGTTTTTTCCATATCATAGCACCAAGACTGTGTGCATGAAAGATTTCCAATACATGCTTGAATCTCTTAGGGGGGAAATGAATCAAGCCAGTACAAAAACGCAAACAGGCAGGTTCTCAGAATCGAGCCATTTGCGAACAGGAAAAAGCCTTTTGGGATGTATCATCCCTGAAGGCCCTAGCAAAATAGGGAATTTCAAAATTTGCAATTCCCTATTTTGTGAATGATTTTAAAGAATCGCAAATTGCGATTTCTTAAATGCAATGCAGGAAGCACCCAAGTTGTGTGATTTTGCCCTAAGAAATTGCAAATTACCACCAACTTCAAGTTGGTAATTTGCGATTTCTTCGAAAAATTCATGTTTTTGCATTTTTCAAAGTGCCATGTGGCGCACAAACATACACATACATTTTCAAGGGATGCAACAGGGTGTCCTTTTGACATCCCTGCACCCTTGAAATTGCAGTCACAATTTGCAAAAACGTAATGGGTACTCGCAAATTGCGAATGTCTTCCCATTCATTCCTATGGGCCTATAGGCCCATAGGAATGAATGGGAAGGTATTCCTTAATTGTGAGTCGCAATTAAGGAATATGTAGGAATCACAATTATTATTGAGATTCCTACATAAATTGCATTTTGCAAGTCCTAAATAGCGATTCGCTAAAAATCGCTATTGAGGACTCGCAAAATGATTTTTTAATACATATGCCCCTTGTAGTATGCAAGCATTGTTCAAAAGAAAAAACATCAAGGACATCTTTGACCTAGGGATCCAATGAATCCATCAAATCGGGAGCAAGAAAAACAAAGTCAGATTTAAGCTCAGAAGTAGACATTCTGTTGCTTTCAGGAAGGTGTGAAGTGTATTTACCATTCTGTTTGGGACTTCAAGTCCGGAGTCCTTAGCGATAGCATGCCTCACGCAGAGAACCTGTAGCAGGCCTTTCAAGGTTTTCAATGGGTGTTGCCAGTTTTGGTTATTGGCTGCAGGCTCGGTCCAGGAAGACTTCTGGGAGAAACCAACAGCTGGTCAGTTAAGTTGGAGGGCTCGAGACGTAGGTGCACCTTGTGTTCTCTTCTCCAGGGTGAAGGGCAGCTGGATGCAGAGGTGTCTTTTGAGGTCAGATTTCACCTTACTGGGCCCCTCGCGCTGGTAGGGTCCCACAGTGGACTCGGACTTTGGAGTGCTGGAGGACCTTGGGGGACCTTGTGGGACCGGTGGGCCACCCAGATTCAGGCCGTAGGCATCGGGTGCAGTGGTAGTTCCAGGCGTCAGGATTCTTTGTCCTCAGCATGCTCAGAAGTCTTTCTTGATGTTTCTTTGTAACAGAGCTGCTGTTCACAGGGGACCCGGTCTTTGTTGAAGGCAGTCGATCCTCCCAGTCAATCAATCAATCACAGGCATTTATAGAGCGCTCTACTTACCCGGAGGGTCTCAAGGCGCTAGGGGGGGGGTGTGCTGCTGCTACCCGAAGGGGTTCTGGAGGTCGCTGGCTGCAGGACAAGATGAATTTTGGTGCAAGATCTCTCGAAACTGCAGATGGACTGGCTGGGGCCAGGTAGGCCTGGGGCCATGTAAGTTCTTCTCTGCAGTCTCCTCTGCTGGGCGTCTTCTTCTGTCCTTCTTCTTTGTAGGTTGTGAGAATCTGTCTTCGTGCTTCAGAGCTGCCCCTAAATACTGTATTTAGTGGTAATTTTAGGGGTCTCGAGGTCAATAGCCAATGGGCTACTAACCATAGGGTGACTACACCCTCGGTGTGCTCACCCCACATGGGGTGTTGGCACAATCCCTATTCGCAGAGGGGGGCACACCTTTTGGGCTGTGCTAATCTTTTCCGCCTATCTTCCTGCCAGAAAGGAGGGGAGACAGGAAGGGGGCCTGTTCCTGATAGCAGGAGAGGCTGGGGGTCACCTTACAAAGGCAGCAAGGCCTCTGAAGCTCCCCTGCCACAGATGGCTCTTCCTGACCTGGGGGAGGTGTGACTACCTCTGCCCAGGAAAGGCTTTGTTTCTGGGCTCAGGGCACAAGGCTCCAACTGCAGGGGTCAAGAGACATGTCTCGTGGTGGCAGGCTGGTGTGTACCAGTCAGGCTGGTAATTTTTCAGGGGGCATCTCTAAGATGCACTCTGAGTACATTTTTCATTATCTCCCACACAGCCATCAGTGTGGGTTTAATGTGTGGAGAAGTTTGATACCAAACTTCCCGGGTTTTCAGTAAAGCCATCATGGTGCTGTGGAGTTCATGGCGACAAACTCCCAGCACCATATACTCTTAATGTCATTACTGCACTTACATGGTCTGAAAATTAGTCTAGAGACTGTAGGGGTACAGAGGTAATGCACCTGTACCCTCACCACTGGTATAGTGCACCCAGCTAGACGGGTGGCTGACCTATGCCACGTTAGTGGGCTGTAAGCATGGCACACAGGGATGTGTGCCATGTCGACTCTTCACTTTGTTCTGCACCAAAACACGCAGCCTGCACTGGCAGTGTGTGTGTGTGTGTGTGTGTGTGCAGCCCTTAGAGTCCTTCCCAGGCCACAGTGCCCTTGGTACCCATGGTACCTTTTACAAGGGACTGACATCTAGCCAGAGAGGTGTCAATTGGGTGTACAGTGTACAGTTTTGGGAACAAACACTGGCCTTGGGAACCTGATTGGTAGGGACCCAGGGCACATAAAGACAAAGTGCATCAGTAGTCTGGCAAAAAGTGGGGGGTTACTGCAACAGAAACACAGCTTCCTACAATTGCTAGGAAAATATCAGAGAAAAGGTAAATATTACTCAAAATATCTTTGGATTCCCATGACCAATCCCACAGAAAGGAAGAGTGAACAATGTAATGTCATCTTTATGACACGAGGTTATTGGCAAATCACAGAAAAACACTTATTAATCTTACAACCCGTTAATTCTACATATGCTGGATGCTAACACAGATAAACTTTTTGTTGCAGATAACAACACTGGTTGCACGTTATGTTACTTCCTATATTACAAATACAGAAAAAATGATATGAAGGAAGAATATATAGATTTAGGGGCACATGCATCAAGATAAGGAATTGCGATTCCTTTTTAAGGAATCGCTATTTGGGAGTCGCAATTCCTTATGCATGTAGGTTTCGCAAAAATAATAGTGATTCCTACAAATTCTCTAATAGCGGATCACAAATTGCGATTTGCTATTAGGGAATGCTTTCTCATTAATGGGAAAGCATTCGCAATTTGTGAATACCAAATAGGTAATCGCGAATTGCAAATGCAATTGCAGGGGTGCTACGGGCCTAAGGCCCCCCTGATTCACTCACCTAAGGGCATGTGAATGCACCACGTGGCACTTTAAAAAATGCAATATTGTGCATTTTTCCAAGGATTTACAAATTAACATCAACTTGAAGTTTATGTTAATTTACAATTCCTTAATACAAAGTCGCCTTTTGAAAATGCTTTTTGAACTTCATTTAGGCAATCGCACCACTGTGACATTTGGGTCAAAATTATTATAGGACCATAACCTCTTCCTCATAGTGGAAATTATAGGTTTATCAGTAGTCAAAGCTAAATGTATCCTCTTTGAGGCAGGGCTTAAAAAGCTCGACTTGCCCATTACACTGGGGATCATATAAGAAGTGGTTATGTGAGAGATGTTAAGTGCACCAAGAAATCATGTCGTTTAGCGTGATTTCAATTGCACACTATTGTCGACAACCCATTTTATTGAAAACCTCCATCAAAAATTCGATTACAGTCGAGGTAAAGATACTGTCCATAATTTTAACCTCAACACTAAGATGGCGCATCTTAGTGTTGGAGGAAGTTTCTTAAATAGACCCATATGATTGAGTTTTTTCCATCCATGCTGGGCCAAGTGACAGGCTCCAATGGTGCAGTAGAGCATCTGAAACATCTATGCAACTAGCACAATCATCATAATTCCCGAAAAAACATTTTGCATCCATATTCCTGCAAAGCCTCGGAAAACTTGTTCTAACAATGAGCCTATGCATATTCTGTGGGGAACACATTTATCATTCTGAAAAACTATGTCTTCAGAAAATAGAGCAAAGAAATGAAGGGAACTCTACAGGGTCTTGAGTATTGTCCAACTTTCCTGAGTGTATTGTTTGACTTTTTCATAGGTAGCATGATTAGAGTCTTCAGACTTCCACTTTCCTTCTGTTGTGGGGTAGCCAGGCAAGGCGCACACTTCCTTCCCCTTTGGTTACAACATCCATCTCCTCATTTTAACACATTTCACTTTCCCCATCCCTACACGGTAAGCATGATAAACAGTCAGCTCTTTGTTTCTTTTCCCCGGTACATAAAACGTTTCAAAAGGGTATTTCTGCATTTTGAAACATAATCTGCAATACATGTAGTGGCTCACAACCCTCCCCCTGCTGACAGTATACAGCAGTATGCAAACCAGAGGCTTCAACTCAGTTGTCACCTTTGCCATTTTCTTGCGACAACATAGCTCCCCGTCCTTAAGCATTTGTGTTTCCCCAGGGAAAGGATTGTAACATTTATTTATTTATTTATTCATTTGAATTTGTAAAGCGCGTAGCTGCCACAGCAACGAGGCGTCCCCTAACATGGGGGCTCACGCACTTTGTTCCTTGACCTTTTCAATAGCAGATTGTTGTTCCTTACTTAATGAACTTCTCGTCCTTACGTAATATGCACTTCATAGGCTCAATCAGAGTAGCAAAGTGTTACACAAATTTGAAGTATTATTCAGATAAACCCAAAAAAGAGCAAAAGACTTTCCTCGTTGTTTGATGGGGATGCTTCTTCTATATCTCATGCAAGGGTCAATTTCGGAACCTCTCCACTGGCTGAAATGGAGTGTCCTAAATAGTCAAACATTTGATTTGAAAAGTTTGCATTTCTCGGGTGGTAGCACAAGCCCTTTATGTTCCAATCGAAACAAACTGCTTTCTAATACTTCCATATGGTCCTTCTGATTCCTTGTGAAGATTAAATTATCATCCTGAAAAACACTTAACTTTGTTATCCAAGTCCTTGAACATATGGAACATGGCCCGCTAGAATACTGTTGAGGCTGATACAAGCCAAAAGGCATTTTTTAATATCTAAACATTCCAACGGATGTTATCAAGGTCATTAAGTGTCTCGATTCCTCTGCCAATTCTATCTGGTTGTAAGCTTGGTAGAGGTTGAGGTTATAAAACCTGGTTGCACGATCGAGAAGCAAAATCATCTCAATCATCTTAGGCAAGAGATGTGCGTCCATCACAATGGAAGCATTCAAAGCTCTTAAATCCACACATGAATGTAACTCCGCAATTGTTTTTTTTTTTTTTGCCAGAACGATGAGGGTGATCTACTCAGAGGGTTCGGTTTCCTCTATAATGTCCTCTCATTGTAGAGCTTCTAATCGATCTTGCAGTTTTTTGGAAACAACCAAAGATACTTCCCTAAGTTACTGACAGAAAGGTGTAGTATGCACCAGGATTTTGATAGAGTACACAAAGTTTTTCCCGCACCAATACTAAATATGTTAGGATACAGATTAAAGACTTGATCGTCGTTGCCCAAACCATTTACAGTTAGAGCATGATCTGGCAAGAAGGGGTCCAGACTGTATTTTCTAATTGCGGGTCCTTCCAGACCAGTAAGCACACCCCTTTGTTGGTCATGTAGATCTTAGCTCACCAGCCCTTTAACTTAATGTGAGTAGATAAGTACCCCATAAAGTGATTGAGTCTTCCAGCAAATAACACAGCTCTTATATCTAGTTCTCACCTCATATGCATCAATGAGGTAAATGATCACTGAAATTCCTCTCTGGTTATGACAGTGTAAGGAGAACCTGACTATGTCATTACAAGTTCCTTACCCATGACGTTCAATGTACACATTGGAAATGTGCCTAATTCAGTGTCTTTGAAGTCCTTTACATCCTAATACACAAGTACAATTTTCTTTGTTTCGGATTCCAAGTCTTCCTTCACAAAACAAGATGCAGCTTTGTCTTCCAACATACTTGAACTATCCTTGAGTTTGTATGGTGTTTTCCTTCCATGAAATCATTTGCAAAATACTCTATCTTGCTACAGATTGTGTTTAAGGCAGGGTACTACTTGAAGGATGGTAGATGGAATGTGTTACCACACTGGTAACTTTCTTCTAGTTCCTATCTGTTTGTATCTTTAAAAATCACTAATTTCTTGTTTGCTTACAACATAAATCTCAATATGTTGCTTCTTTTACATGCCATCTGCTAACTTCTTTTACTAAAGGCACAGATTGATCTATAGCCTTCCTAGATTTTATCCCTTCATCAAGATCTGAGTTGACTAGGACCCACAACTTCTTCTGAATGCATTTACTGCAAGTGTTGACCCTGGCTTGGTCTTGCAAAATGTCATTGTTTTTTCTTTCAAAATCACAAGTTACTGAAAGTCCAGTGAAATCACTGAAAGGCCTCTCCTTCCTTCCTCCATGTATAGAAGTGGTAGCTTTAAAGTGTAATGCTAATTTAATTTTTTTTGTCCTCATTAGCCTCAGATTCACCTTCCACAGCACATTTGTCCTAATATCTTGCCAGTTGGTTCTGATACTGCCCCAACATCCATAACCTGCCAAATGCACTTCAAAGCATTCTCCCTTCCACTCAGCTCTCCCATCAGAACAAATAGAAAGACCGAGAAAGAAAGCAAAAGAGGGGAGTAGCATGTGCTTGTACTGAGGTCTGGTTAGGCGTAATCACTGGACAGTCCCTTCCTATCCCTTATCCCTCCCTTGCCAGCCGATACGCCACAGGAAGCCAAAAGGCATATCACTTCTTCTCTGGGGATACTGCATGCAACCTAAATATGTTTTCCATGGACTCCCGCCAC
Source organism: Lissotriton vulgaris (assembly GCF_964263255.1). Lineage (NCBI taxonomy): Eukaryota > Metazoa > Chordata > Amphibia > Caudata > Salamandridae > Lissotriton > Lissotriton vulgaris. Next base: position 86,537,966 of record NC_141690.1, read on the forward strand.
TCATTATACATAGGGGGATTCGTCCAAGTCCGCTTCCTGCACAATTCTCTCCATGCCAGCAGAACTGCATAGAAGATTCATTTTAGCTTCTCCTTATCAGACTCCCTCACATCCGAAGCCACACCAAAGAAGACAAGGAGAGGGCTTACCGGAGGCTGTACGTTCAGAATGTCTGCAATAACCTTACTCACATCACCCCAGAATACCTGAATCATGGGACACTCCAAGAACATGTGCAGATCGTCTGCCATCCTCTGACCGCATTTAGGACATGCCACCACTCCTCCGTTTCCAAACGTCGATAACTTATATGGTGTCCAGTATACTCTATGAATTGAGAAAATATGGTTTCTTCTTAAATAGGCAGGCTAAATCACTTGATAAAGCATAGAAAAAGATACTTGCCATAACTTCTCTAAAGCTGCTTCTGGCAAGCATCTCCCCCACAGCTCTTGCGGCAGCGTGAACTTCTCATCCGTTATCCGTTTCTTCCATCAGCAGCCAGTACCAGTATGAGGTTTCCTTCTTCTTTGGTATATCAAAAATCAAGCTTTCTTCAAACTAGTTTGAGCCCCCTATCTTTCTGTCCGATGGCTGGAACAAGCTCTGGATTTGTAAATATTTAAACCTTGACACTTGATGGTTTGTTTTACGTTGAAGTTCCTCCCATGAGATCAGTTGTTCTCCCTCCAGTAGGTCCTTCTATCTCACGATGCCAGCTTTCATCAACGGACCTGCCAATTTATCCTTAGTCCAGACCAGAGATCCTGGGGAATCCCAGATAGGGGCGAGAAAGCTGTAGTATAGCAGTTTTAGTTTCCTTTTAATCCTATACCAAGTTTCCGCCATGCCTTACAGAATTTTTAGCCTCACCTTTTTAAAGTCTCTTTGGTCTGCAAACTTCATCATAATGCCAGGATTATCTCCTTGTACTCCTTTCAACATTCCTGAGAAAAACCTGACAATTTCAGGAGCATGAGGGTTTGTCAAGAAGCATCCTGACATTTTTAAGTAAAAAAGCCCACACATAAAATTGCAAATCCAGAAGAGCAAACCCTCCTGTTTCCCTCCTCTTCCTCAGCTTCCAGGAAATACGCGTCCCATTTACTGCCCAAATAAAAGTACTGGTCTAACCCTGTAATTTCATAAACCACCCTTCTTTAAACGGCAGGGGTATTGCATTAAAGAGAAAAGTAAACTTCTGGAGTATGACCATTTTCACTAAATTTGCTCTTCCATAAATTGTTAAAGGAAGGTATGCCCAGCTTGCCATCAAATCACACCTCTTTCTTTACTCTATTAAAATGTGTTTCTGAGAGTTTCGTAATGTCTTGTGTCACTCTACCTCCCAAATATCTCATCTTAGTTTTGAATCTCTCAATACCCCGGTCTATGTTTCAAATCATAATCTCGGTCTTCCCCCTATATATCCTGAGACTTTCCCAAAGTCCTTAGCTATTCTACCCACCTGCCTCATTGAGGCCTGCAGATCCGCAGTATAGATCATCAGATTACCAGCATACAGTGCTTGTTTTTTTACCCAACCCTTGCATTGAAAGGTGCAATCCTCAGTTCTTCCTTCAGTTTTTTCGCCAGTGGTTCCATATACAAATCAAACAACAACAGAGACAAAAGGCACCCTTGTCTTGTCCCTCTCGTGATCTTAAATGATGGTGTAAATATGCCATTCACAAGGACTTTTGCCCTTGGTGCCTTGTAGATTTCCGCTATTGTTTTGCAAAATCTGTCTCCTATAGGGGCTTTCAGCACTGATTCCAAAAAGGCCCAGTTCACCCAATCAAAGGCCTTAGTTTAATCTGAAGCTATGACTGCTATGGGGGTGTTATTAGCCGAGGCCAAACCTATCGCCCCTGTAAGGGAGTAGGTAAGCTCACGTAGTGCCCTCCCTTGTATAAAACCCTTCTAATCTTAATGGACGAGATGCCTCATGATACCATTAAGTCGCTCCGTCAAGATTTTAGCGAAGATATTGTAATCACAATTCAAAAGTGCCACCGGCCTATATAAATCGCAACTTTTTTCACTCTTCCCAGGTTTCAAGATCAAAGAAATTGTAGCTTCTGACCAAAACTCTGGTTGAGGTGCCCTATCCATAAAGATTTCATTCAACAGTTTGTTTACTCTGAGAGAACATGGCGGCCGGCTAGTGGCGGGTCATGGGAGCTCCTCCGAGCGTGCAAGCTAGAGGGACTACGGGAGGCTCCAAGTGGATTATTCGGATTGATGATGGATGAGGAAGTTATCTAATCGAAAGAGAAAAGTAGGGAGAGCACTACAATTGATTGGGAGTCTGACTCTGAAATACGGACTATGGCGAGGGCTTTGCACGGCACTCTCGCAACTGGTGGGGGTTCCCTTAGGCTGCCCTAGGTTTTGTCTCTGAGCCGAGGATTGTTTGGAGGAGAATGGCGTACATTTGGCACTTACCGGCTTTAGGGGTTCTGACACCTCCAGGCTATTGTGAAGTTGTGGCCGTGGTGCCAGAGAAAACTGGAAGCGGCAGCCACGGTGGGTGTTGACAACAGTGAGCAGTGCTGGTGGATAGCCGCGCTGGGGACAGGAGAGGGAGGCAGGCTGCAGCAAGGATTTCCTTCTGAGGGAGGGGAGGCGGAGAAGGCCTCAGAGCATCATTGTTGGCAGACCCGAGGGAAACTGAGGAAAGTGATGCATGGCAGCAAGACGAGAAGCAACAACAGAAGGCTAGAGGAGAGGGGAAAATGCGGCATCAGGGGGCTGAAGGAAACACAGTAGACTTAAGGAGCAGGAACAAAAGTGAGGTTAATCCGCCGGGTCTGGGGAGGTATAAGCTGAGGAGTGCGAAGAGGGGAAAAGTCCTGTTCGAGCAGAGTTTAGCGGGGTTTGCATTTAGATGGAAGGGTAAAGAAAGTAAGCGCGGAAAGGAAAGCCCCAGTAGTGAGTAATACAGTCGTAAAGAAACCGAGGTCAGAGAAGCTAGACGGGCTGGTAAAGAAGTGTATGAACACATCCCAGAAGCTGAAGGTCCACCGGTCTCTTATGACTTTTTTCAAGGTACTCCCAAAGACTTTAATACTAAGTGAGGTAGGAATTTCGGGAAGGAGGGGAAAGGGAGCAGGGTGGGGAGAGACAATCGATCACCCAGTAGAGAAGGCACTGGCCGGTTGGGGGAGTGTTTGTAGCCTCAATAGGTTTGAGTCACTGCAGGTGGATGATACAGGTGTTTTAGAGAGCCCTGAAAATTTGGATTTCACCAGAGCCCCTCAACGAGACCCAGAGGTGGGAGAGGCCACTCTGGCTGGATGAAAAGAACAGGGACACCAGGAATGGGAGAAAAGGATGGAAAACAATCAAAGGAGAAATAATTTATGGATCCTAAATGTGCCGATCTGAAAGGGTTCATAGTTAAGTTGATTAAAACAGGGCTACAACTAGAAGAGTCAGATCAGGAGATTGGCAGAGATATTGAGAGAGAGCTCACAGGGATCCTTTTAGGCTTAACTCGAACAGAAACAAACCAAGAAAGGTCCTGGTAAATTTCCTTACTTACTCTATGGAAGAAAAGACATTATCTCGAGCATTGAAATTGAAAGCTGTCAAAGTAGATGGGCTTTCTTGCGAAATCAGATAAGATCTTTCCTATATCATATCTAACAGACAATGGGAAGAGCATGGACCAATTGAAGAAATTAGGGGCCTCAGTGCAGATGAAGTTTCCGGCGGTGCTAAAAGTAATGATGAACAACAAGATGTACAACTTTAGAGTAGTAAGTGAAGTGGAGGCTTGCAGGCAGCATGAATACAAAGGAATTGAATATAGAATGGAAGAATAGTACTCCTGATGTTTATTTGGTTTTGAGCAAGGCACACTCGGAGGGTAACCCAAAAGCTAAGGCCATTCAGTTGTGGGGTAGGTTCTCCATGGGAGGAGGGTGTGGGGGACACTGGGTGGGGAGCATTCAGGGGGAAAAACTAAGAAAACTCCTCAGGAGCCGACAATTTGCCGACTGTGAAATGCATCAAGGAGGCTTATGGGTGGCGGGCAGAAGCTAAATCTTAAGATTCTATCCTGGGAACATGAATGGGTTAAGGGTGAGGGCAAGGAGGGGGTGAATTTTACTATATATTAAAGATTCTCCTGCCCTGGTCTTTATTTTACAGGAGACACACCTGATAGAGAAAGAGTGCAAGGAGATATTTAAGTCTCAAATGTGGGTGCAGCAACTGGTGTATACTAAGCACACACTGGTAACTAAAGAGGTGGCGATTCTGAGAAAAAAGAGTCTATAAGATCACTATTACAGATAGTATTACTGACAGCAGAGGCAGGTGAGTTGTAGCGAAATTGAGAGCGGGGTGACAAGGCTTCAAAATGGCAAGTTATTAAAGGCCAAACATAGATGATATAACACCTCTAAAAGAGCTGTTGGCGGAGTAACACTGCTATTCTGATCAGATTATTCTGGCCAGAGATTTCAATGCGGTGCTAGATAGTTCCTTGGATCGATCAATGAGGAGTAGAGCAATTGTTACTTATAAGATGGAGGCCCAGATAAAATTAATGATGGAACAACTGGGTTTGTGTGATGTCTGGAGATGGAGAATGGGGGACAGAAGAGGGCATACATACTCCAATAGGAAATACCGTCATCAGTCCAGAGTGGATTACTTTCTATTAGACTCTTGACTAAAAGATCAATTACAAGCTATTAAAGATAGTGGGGCTCAGTCATTAGACCACTCAGCGGTTCTGTTAGAGATAGCTCTTGCAGAGGATAGTATATCGACTAGGTGGACTATGGAATGTAATCTGTTATTGGATCAGGTAGTAGTGGAGAGATTGAAGGAGGAGACTGCTGAGTTTTTTTTTCAACTGGGGCTCTGCCCCTGCTGGAGTAGTGTGGGACACGTACAAAGCTTATTCGAGGGGGAAGCTAATAAGCTGTTGGCAGCTAAGAGGAGAGTCTTCCGGGAAGCAGTTAGGAAGATAGAAGAAAAGATAAGACTATCAGAAGATGAAATGGCAAGTACAAACCAGAGAGTCTAGACAGCCTGAATTATTTGATGTGAAGCTTAAATTAGCTACCATTCTCAGAAATAGAGTCAGGGAGAGGTGGTAAGCAAACTTGCGCATTTTGAGTATGGGGAGAATTGTGGGCAGCTATTAGCGTGGCAAACCAAGAAAGATCAGGTGAAGAATCTAATACAAGAATACCGGAACATTGATAACATACAGAAAAGAGGTTGAGGGAGTCTTTTACAGCTACTTCATGAATCTGTATAAAGGGGATCTGGTGACTTCAGAAGAAGAGAGGGGCAATTCGTTGAATCAGGGTTCTATAGACTCTTTGGATGAAGAATAAAACTCGATTTTAAATGCACAACTCTAGGTATATGAAGAAGTGGAGCAGGCACTGAAGAAGAGCAAACGGGGGAAAGCCCCAGGCCCAGATGGTCTCCCACAGGAAGTTTACAGTGCATTAGCGGGTACCTTGACTACGATTCTAAAGTGTAATGCTTATTGTTGGATTATTGAATCAGATATTATCAGGGCAAGCTATTTGTAGGGCCTTTTGACCCGAACTGAGAAGAAAGCTTGAGCTGACCTAGAACAGGTGTTTTGCTCATTTAGAAAGCAAGTATTATTTTTATCGTGACACATTTACTGTGCTTTCAAAGACAGAGGTCAAATAGCAACTTATGTCTTCTTACAAACTGCTGCTTATTTTATTATCGAGATTGGGGTTTACTTTTCTTTACCTGACAGCAAAGCTACAAGGTCTTGTAAAGTAAAGTGTCTGACAATTTACTTGGCTATTGGAAGGGTGAAAGGAAAGACTGTAGGAGATCAGATTTTTTTTCTAACACGTAACATTTAAAAAACTTGTAAATGAACAGTAAAAATATTTCAAAATATATCTCCTTTTTTTGGAAAGAACACAAGCAGCTTAGCACTGGTTAGGAGTGGTAAAATGCACAGAGGCATAAGGCCGACAAAAACGAGATCAGCATAAATGGGAGGGGTGAAGGAAAAAGTTTTGGGAGAAGACCACCCTAGGCTGACAGGTCTAACAGGGAGAAAGTAGGAATGTCAAGATTGAAGGCTAAAGAATTATAATTTAAAACCTTCTTTAGTGGTAAAGTTGTATTTTAAGTCACAATTCAGAAAATGACACTTTTAGTTAATTGGTATTTTCTCGTTAATTGGCAGTTGGTCTTCGTGTACTGCTCCCAGACAGTAAGGCAAAGGAGGATAGGTATTGGTAGGACCATCTCTGATTCGATGAGAGGGAGGAGGATACACTTGCACAGCACAAAGCATCTGCCTGAGCACACTCACAAAAGGTTATACATAAGTCTTTTGTAAGCCGAGACAAGCTGGGCCAGGGCAAAAAAAGCAAGAAATTCCACGAAACTCTGGGGGTGGAAACCTCTAGAACCTTTTCCTACTTTAAAGTGGGCACCAGGTATAAATAATGCACCCTAATTTCTAACTCTTCCATACTCCTTTGGTTCTGTGGAAGATTCAGAAGGACTCTGCTGCTCTGCAAGAAGGACTGAAACTTTGTTGCCCTGCAGCCTGAGTGAAAAGGACACAACCTGCATTTTGATTCCAGGACCACCAGAGTGACTCCAATGGCTAGTTGTTTGGCATTCGCCTCTTAGCTGATGCCCGATGCCTCGCTGGTCTCTCTAAAGGGTTGCTGAAGAGCCGGGCCGAGAATCCCCGTCCTGTCTCTGGACCCGATTGCTGCTGCCTTTTTCTTCAGACAACCCGCCTGCTTTGCCTCTTTACCAGACCTGGAAACACACGGCGGAGGTGAGAGGGTACCAGCGCCACTCTCCACGGCTGCTCTGAGCCCCTCATACTTAAACCTTATCGGAGAGGCGCCCCATCCGATTCGCCTAATGTTGCTGCTGCTTCACCTCCTTGGTAGACTTTGGGCTGATTTGAGTCACAGCGGAGGTTTGGAAGTTGCACATCTCTCCACGACTATGCTTGAGCCCATCTTTCTACTATCGCTCTGGTAGGAGGCCCCCTCCTGCTTCCCTTTAAACTTTGTTTTTGACTTTGCTGCCTCCCGTTCTGCAAACAGCTGCCTTGGCACCTGTGGTCTTTCTTCCCTGACCCCCGGTCTCCGGATTGGACTCCTCTGCCCCAGCTCCTCATGGACGATGAGGCTGTGACTTTGGGGCGGACTGCCTTTCTCCCACCGGACTGGCTGGCTATGGCAGCCCTCTTCCTGGACTTTCGGACTTGGATTTTTGTGCTCCCCGCCATTTTCTTTTTATGACTCGCTTCTTCTTCTACCTTTCTCCGGATCCGCCATTTTAGCGATCTAAGATCTCCCCCTCTGTCCTAGCGATCTTTCTATTGTCTCTCCTATCGCCTCTGACACACTCCTCGCTGTCTTACTCGTTACTATCTGCTTCCCTCTCTCGTTTGTCTCACTTTCCTGCCCTTCTCTGGCTTACTTCTCCTTTCTCTCTCTCCCCCTCTTCCCACCCCTGCTCCTTAGATTCTTCTGGTCTCTTACTCTCTGCTGCTTTTACAACTATGTCATTGCTTTTCGTTACCTCACTCAGAGCCTTCGTTTCTGCCTTCCTCGAGTATTCTCATTTCCCTACCCCCCGTTTTTTTAAATGTGTAACTTTTTTTTAAATGCGTAACTTTTTTTAAATGTGTAACTTTATGTAATTTATTGTACTTCTGTGGTTACTCTTGTAAAGCGCTCTGATACTTCCGGGTCTAGCCAGCGCTATATAAAACTCTAGTAAATAAAAATCCTGATCAGAGCCTAAAGGAAAGAAAGGGCTCCAACCACCTTGAACCCAGCACCTGGACTCTAGCTGCTTTAAGTATTGCCCCAATTGATGCCACCCCAGTCCTGGACCCTTGGAAGTTGGCCGAAGATGATCTGCCAGGCCAAATGTGGTCCTGTAAGCAGAACTGATACAGCACAATGCATCTCCTCGCAGCCCCATGGGAGCACCCTGGAGCGTGTCACTGCCCGCAGTCTTCTCGGAACCACCGCTGCATGTCGCATCAGGACACATGTCTTCGCATCACAGCCCCGCAACCTTTCAGGACCACCGCTAGGTGACACATCATCAATGCGGGATCTTTCAATGCTCCGCAAACCAGGATTGAAGGCACTTTGTTGAGCAGGCTTAATTTGGTCCATGTATCTGGCCCGCGCTCCTTCGAGGTCAGCGTGAACTTGCGACCAGATATCCCTAGTTGGCGCTTTGTGCTTCTACACACTATTTTCACGTAAGATTTTTCAAACTGCATATCTCTGGTTCTACTGATTAGATTTTTGCCATTTTGGTCTTAAATACTTTATTGCATTTTACACCATTTTTCTCCATTACTGTGGGAATTTTCTTGTGCTGCATTTTCACTTTGCCTCTAAGTTTAGCCTGTCTACTTGTGCAATGGTACCAGATGGTGAAGCACAAGCTTGTGACTTCACCCTGCCAGGTATTATGGTTGTTGCTTGAGTAGAGTTTAACCCCCCATCCCACAACCAATAATCCAATTCACCCTGCCAGGTATTATGGTTGTTGCTTGAGTAGAGTTTCACCCCTTCCCCCAACCAATAACCCAATTCACCCTGCCAGGTATTGTGGTTGTTGCTTGAGTAGAGTTTAACCCCCATCTCACAACCAATAACCCAATTCACCCTGCCAGGTATTATGGTTGTTGCTTGAGTAGAATTTCACTCCCGTCCCCCAACCAATAATCCATTTTCAAACAATAAGCAAATACTATGTTCTAAACTTTATATTTAGAAACTGTCATAACTTTTAGAGAAATTTTATTACGCTGGCGGGCCAGTATTTATTTGGCAATGGGTTATATGTGAAATTGTAGCGCATAGTGTAGGCAGAAGAGCCACATTTTCCCATCTCACTCCAAGATATAGGTTTTGAGGGTGCATGAAACAAACTAATTGGGTCAGCACAATAACCCAAGTTGATCTACAAAGCACATATCCCCTTGGGCTAACAACAAACCCACCTAATGCAGACACACAAACAACAGCCTATATCATGTAAAAGGGAGCTTTTACCTTCAATCTGATAGGCTGCCGTGGATGCTCCCCATGCAAACCCCACTGGGAAAGAGGAATTGTGATGCTTGCTGCATGAATCCATTTGTAGAATCGCCTGCACTTATAACCAAGTAGTGGGAAAGTTCAACTCTTTCCACTTTTGATCTTCAGTCTTTGATTGAATATGGGACTGTATCCAGTTGAAAACAGTAAATAGAAATAAGCTATTAGTTATATATAATTGACATTTAAATATCCATTCAATGCTATTTAAATTAATTCCATTGGCTACATACCCGTCATGCCACATGCAGATTTCAAGTACTTAGGAGATTTATTGTTATCAATTCGTCAACACTTAAAGACTTTACTCAATTGTATTAAGTTAAACATTTGTGCACACAGATCAGGGTATTTCTGATTCAGCTGGTTAGGCAAAATAAGGCGCTTAAATTTAGTTAACTCTGGAGAACGAAGCAGGAAGCTAATCGTATTAAAAAAAATACACTACCTGGTCCTATCCCCTGGTTGCAGGGGTTCACCCCTGGTAATGCCCTCGAAAGCGCTGCTGTCTCTCCTCCTGGTTACTAGTAAGAGCTTGCTGGCTGGCGGTGCCAGTGGAGTTTGCCCTGCCTCGTGTGCAGGGTCTTACATTTCACACTGGTCACGAGTTCTGATTGCTTTATAGACCATACAAATCTGACAACAGCAGACCTTTGCACAAAATGTGCTCTATTAATAATAAGACCATTGTACGCAGTTAGCATGTTTCAGAAGGCCATAAAATGTTAAAAGCATTATTTTGAAAGTAGCAGGATGTGCAGCCAGCAACACAGCTGCAGAATGAAAATGCCAAGCAATTATTTTTTATCACTAAGATGAAGGAGCACAAGCCCCACCACGAAGCCTTAACACAGGTGTGTGTGTTTATCATAGTGGTGGTTGGGTCACTGGGGAGCGAGGGCGCATCCCAACAAGAGAGTGCCCCCAAACTAAGAGATCCAGAGACAGGCAGCGTCAGCAATGATGACAAAGGATCCCTTCGGGCACGTCTCAAGCTGAACAATCATTTTCCAACACATATTGTGCATACCATTGACTTGCTTCATTATACTTGAATAATGCATGTGTATATGTGTTTTGGGAGCAGGATTCTCTTTACGTCCGTTTAAGGCTGTATTCATTTCTTGCAGCAGTAAGAAGAGACTGCTTTTACTTTCCTGGCCCGTGCTTCACCAAGGCTGGGGTAAGATTAGGAACGCATTGATAGAAGGCAAGGCAAGAAGGCAGCATGGTGGTGGGAGTCTTATCACCCCGGAAGTGCAAACCAGCAGACCCCACGTTACGGAGAATCGATATCAGACTGAAGACCCCATATTCATCTCAGATTATCAAGAAAGACCAGGACTTTCTCCACTAAACAAAAGGAAATAAAAGAAAGACATGGATTCCCCCAAATAATGAGGAACTATAGAAGTGTTAAACTAAACAGAGCAAATCAAGGACGATAGAATTACTGCGCAAAAGATTTATTTTCCCGGCACCTGCACTGAGATTATTACGTGGCTGCGTACTGGAGGACAATATGTACTAAGGTGTCTATGACCTTCACTCCCCGTAAAATCAATCTTGTGCACAGCTACAGACAACAAGGGGCATTCAAAGAGAGAAAAAAATACCAGTGTTATACATATTTCGACGATATTCTACAGATACTAAAAATAATCAAACAGGTTTTTTGAAAAAATCAGTCTACGCTTCATCAAAATAAGTTAAAGTTCATGTTGTACACCAGTCTATATGTAATATACGAATGACGGCCACCTGACGAAGGCCTTTTGGCCGAAACGCGTTGTGTTCCATTCTACCGCATTTGCCTTCTTCACAAAACTTTTCCACCGACTGAATATATCGTATAGCACTTTTTTGTATCTGTGTTGATATTGTTTTGTTTTCTGTCAATATGTGTACTATATGTCATTGAATGTTATTTATATGAATTACATATGTCTTTTATGAACTAAGTGAGATAAAAATGATAAAGAGTTCTTTTCTATATCAAAAAATACAAAAAGTAAATAAATAGAATGAAAAATTAAATAATCAAATAATTTTGATATATTACTGTCTCAGCGAATTATTATTGTCTATTACATAGAATTTGAAATAAGGTCGAAATAAGGGCGATATAATTATCATTGGTTTGCTAATCATTTTCTTTCTCAAATGGTGGGAGTCTTATCTTCATCCTAGGGATGCATGCCATAAAAAACTAAGAAACCCTGGAAGAGGTACCTTGAGGCCTGGCCCTAATCAAGTCTGGCCTACTCAATTATCCAATGTGTTGTTGCGTAACTTTCTTGATGTATATCTGTATCTACAAATTTACACTGCTTTCTCAGCCAGTGCATTTGAGCTGGTGTTGTCCCTCCTCTGCTCATATGCTCTGTCATTATGGGCTATTTAGAGTCTGCCAGCCTAAGTAGCCTCAGGATGCATCACAGATGAGTCGAACACTGATGTGTGTATTAGCTTGGATCTCCTGGGTTAGGGCAATGTGCCCCTTTCCTTTTTTTCACCTACATTTGCTGAGGTGACTCCATTTTTACCTTGGGCTGCCTCGAATTTCTTGAACAAAGCAGCAGTCTGGCATATGTTCTTATCAAGAAATGTCAGGCCTAAGAGAAGTATCAAATGATCCAGGAGTGTTCATCGGAAGATTACTGGCTGTGATCGATGCCTCATCCTTTTCAGCAGAATCGATACTTCTTTAATAAGCACATATACACTACAATAATATGTTATTTATGTATATGTTATTTGCAAGCCTAAAGATAAACGCACTGGGAAAGCTGAGTTGCTGCAGCACAATGTCCCCTCAGTTGCATGTAACAAGCAATGACTGGGCACTTAGCTGCACTTCTTCGCTGCTCATATTCATAGGACGGATTACCTTAGTTCTCGTCTACATGCGCAAAGGGCCACCTATATATGTGACTGCCTGTGGACAGGGCTGTCAGTGCCTTCAGAGATTAATGTGCAGTCCTGCTGTATATTATCAGGCCCAGTAGATGAGATGTTCCTATCTTGTTAATACTATGGAGAAGTGGGGTTCAGGTTGCACTCTACCCTTTGGACCAGGGGACAGAAGCAAGAAAAAGGCTGAAGATGGAGCTTTGAGAAACCCGAAAGAGATGCGGGATGGCCGAGACTTTTAGTCCACACAACATGCATGGCTGGTTTTTTATGCACTAGATTGATTTGTAAATCATACACCAAGCCCTTTCCTTGCTCTATACTGACGAGATAATAAAACATTTAAAATAAAAGGCTCAGGCTATCAAAAACAAGGTTACACGATTCCAGTAATATTATTTCACCAAAAGATGGGAGCCCCGCGTGAAAGGAGACACCTACAATTTAAGGTTGGATGCGATAAGAGTTTGTTCTGATGAACTATGCACAAAGCAGGTAAATTGTGGTGAATAAGACTTTAATCACGATGAGTAAAAAACACACCATCAACTGCCAACAATGGAATGTGGATAATCCCAGTGCAGGAGTAGAACCTTGTGGTAAAGCTCTATTAAAGCATTCTGAATTCTACACAAACACTTTCAAAGCATAACATATTAGCTCCTGTTTTTTAACAAATAAAATAAAATGCAATATAACTAAAAATAGAGAAAGAAATAAACTAAAAACAATAAAATAAGTTGTAATGTACAATAAGACAGCAACAATACCAAAAAGGAATTATAACAAGATCACTTGAATATTTAACACCAAGTCGATAGTATGCCTGAACTATGATACCAACTTCCACGGCACGTATCTCGTATGAGTGGAACTCCTTAATCCCACTTCAGTGGAGACTTCACTCGACTTAAGCAAGCTGTGGTTTGTTGACATTCCTGCTTTAGTACATGACATCAGAGTATCAACTTGCATTTTTACAATCTTACCAATATTCCACCAATGACCACCCTCTACCCATTGCAGCAGTTCCACATACTTGTTTTACTTTCACTGAATCTCCTTTTTATTTTTAAAAACTTTAATTTCTTTGATGAATTGCTAATATTAACATCTCCATCTGACATATTTTGAGTCAGTACAGAACCCAATCCGCACTTACTCAAATCCACTGTAATGTTACAAGGTATGCAGGGATCATAGGCTTTCAATGCCTTGGGATTTGCCATTTACGATTGAACTTTGGTAAATGTATCCTGGCAATCTTTATCCCACACAAGCTGAACTTTGTTCCTCAACAGGTTAGTCAAACTTTTCTTTTTTGTTGCATATCCTGGAATAAATCAGGCATAAAACTCACACAGTCCAATAAACAAGCATAATATGTCTTTATTCCTGGGACTGGGTCACTCAACCACTGCCCTGACTAGCCTCAGCCTTGAACTACTGGCTTCACACGAGATACTATGTCCTAAAAATTCAATGTCCCTCTTCCAGAACTCACTTTTCCCTTTTTACCAACCCCACCACATTATTCTCAAAAATGTAAAGTACTACTCTGGACACCCTATCATGATCTTCCAAGTGTTTTGCGAAAATCAGGACAATGTGCTAGAATACTAGGGCCCCTTGAATGTTCCCCAACAGCAGTTGCTGAATGATTCTCTGAAAGACAGAGGCAGATGCCAGCCCAAATGGTATTCAGAAAAATTGAAAAGATCCAAACGGCGAGTTGAAAACAGTGTAATCATGGGAAGATTATTCCAGCATCACCTGATGGTATGCTGATGCCAAATCAATTCTGCACAACCATTCCACCTCTCTTAGCTCTTCTAAAAGATCACTAATCTTGGGTTGTGGATGGGAATCTACCCAGATTTCTCTATTGAGACTCCTCAAATCAATACGTAGACACATTTCTCCATCGTGCTTAGGGGCACAGCCAGAAGTGACATTTATCAAGTTCAAGTTTTCAGTCCTCCCTGAGACTAAATGGAACATATGTAATCTGGTTCTTAACAGGTTTTGCTCCCTGTTTTACCTTTTTTTCATTGTTTGAAACCAACAATGTTTCCTAAGTTATTTGAAAAAACTTTGGGAAACTCATTGTAAATCATATCTGATGAAGATACGTCTTTGATAGCCATAACTTGTACAGTAGCACCTGGTTTGAGCACTATCCAAAGTTATTTGAAAAAACTTTGAGAAACTCATTGTAAATCATATCTGATGAAGATAAGTCTTTGATGACCATAACTTGTACAGTAGCAACCCTGATAAAACCACCCTAAAATATTGAGTCCTCTAACTGCTACATAAATCTTCCCTTGGATTTTGCATCCTTTGAATTCTAAGATGTTCTCAATTTAACCATCCAATTCTATCTTCCTACCATCATAAGAAACTGGTGCAATATCAGGCGTGAACAACATCCTTCACCCCATGTCTTTTGAAATAGCTGGGACTTCACCATCGTAATACGCACTCCTGAATCCACCAACAAATGTATCTCCCACCACTATGTCAACATGGGGTTCTACACACTTGCTCAGATCACCGCTGACCACTTCTTCATCAGTCACCACTACCATCATGTCCTGAAATTCCTTTACTATGTTATGTTTAGTTGGGCAGTCCTACTTTACCACATCTATGAAATGATACTTTTTTGGCAGGACACCCTTTGCGTTCCTTATCATGTGGGAGATTTCCGCATCAAAAACATATGTTGGTACGTTTGAAAACCTCTTCTCTGTATTTTTGGTATCTTACGTAAAGGATGGCTGTTGGTTCCAACCCTAACATTCTCTTTTGAAGGTTGTGCACCTAATTGTTTAAGAGATAGTTGAGCTAACTCCACACTTTTAGTCACCTAAATCACATCTTCCAAAGTTGGATCCTCAATTGTTAATAAGTTTTGTTGATTTTGTCTGTCTGAACAGTGACCAATGACCTGGTCCCTTACCAGTTGATCATAAAAAGCTCCAAATTAGCATGCTAATATATGAATCAACATTTTATCTCAGTATCTGCGTTCTTTTGAAAAATGTATGAGGTAATACTACTATACTGGATTGCACGTCAAACCTCGTGACTAATTATTTTATTACTTCTTCTCAAAAACAAGTTTCAAAATTATTTTATTACTTTTGGTAGTTCTCTAATTCATCCCCCTAAGTCAAAACTACATCTGGAAGAGATTTAAAAACTTCTCTACCTTCAAACCCTAATAAATACAGTAGTAAGAATTTTTCTATTTCTGGTCTGAAGTAAGACGCCCAGATCGCTCCAAGATACATTTCAAAGGCATCAAACCATTAAGTCCAGGGAATGGTTGGATTGCCTGGCGACTTTAAGAATGGAGGAGGAGGATTTGCTGATTACATGTCTGTATGCACCAACTAATCCCTCAAAGCTGAATGCAACACTTACATATACATAAACTCGTTACACCAACTAATCTCTCAAAGATGAAAGCAATACTTACATATACATAGACCTGTGTTACAATACTTAAATTATCAAGAACGTAATGAAATTGAGCTTTAGTACAACTCGTTGTGAAAATGTGTTGCTGAATCATGTGGTGAAAAACAACCCTGCAAGCTAGTCCAGGTACCCTATTGTTTAAGAGCTCTAACAAATGCTGTTGGCATCAAATTACGCATATTGTGATCAAAATGTACTGTTATAAATGACCTTAAGAGGATTGTCATGGATGTACAAACCATGCAGGTAATATTTCTCAAATTGCAGAACGAACACCAGCCTTGAATAAGCTGAATGAAAATATGCTTTCAACTACCGGTGTGCATGTCACCTTAGCAGTTTGCGACACACTCAAATGGTTTTAATGTACAATATTGTGTGCGCGTCACCGTTGACAAATCACACACCTGTTTATTTGAGTAAAATAAGGTGTGTGCATCACAGATAAAACATGCCACGCCTGTTTAATTGGAGGGAAGTGGCGTGTGCGCCACCGTATAAAATGACAGGCCTGGAAAGTCAATGTGGGCCAAGAGGTGTGCATGACACTGAGATAAAATCTGTAATGGAGACTGATGTGCGTGTCACCATTGATTTCTTTTCTCGAAGATATGCCATCTGGATTATTTTTCTCCTGGGTTCCAGTTACCTAAAATGGCATATAGAAGCTGTGTCACATTTCCAAAGCAACGTAACCGAAGTAGCGTGGAATTGCTTAGTTGCTAATGAGTACTGGTCGCTAGTTAACCGACACTTGTGACGCTGGTCACAATTCAGCATGCAGAGAAAATAACCTGATTGATCGACCACCCTTGGAGGCACCCAATAGATTCATGGCTACAAATGGCTGTTAGAAGGTACTTGTGCCGCCCTGGACGAGATCTATACAGTGACGTCTGCAAAGTTGAGCCACTCGAGATACACCACAGGTCGGACCATCAATTTCCTCATAACAATCTAATACAATATTCTGAATTATACTCAGACTTAAAAAGCATAGAGGTATTCCTTACTCAATGCAAACTGGAATTCACAAATTCTACCACTAAGGCTAAGATAGCTGATGAACCTAAAAAGCTCTGGCCTGGACTATCCCACATTGTTGGCGCAAATGATTGTGTAGAAGAACATGATGAGGGAAGTTTGGTTTGAAAAACATTATGTAAAACAGTCTCCTTCATGGAAGTTTATATCAATCAAACCGTTCGAGAATCGCCTCAGTCAAATTCATTTCAAATTTTTTACCAACAAGCATGCAAATTTACTAAAAGGCTTTCTTCAGGTCACTGCGACAACACCAGAATTTTGTATTGTGCCATATCTATTCAGCATTGCATTTTAATGATAATGGTGCATGCGCATATGTAAAACATAACAAGCAGCATGCAAAACAAGCGTGATGTACACTCAAACAGCATTGAATCGTGGAGCAAAAAATAACTACAGGACAAATCCACCAATTTTAGTGGTGGTGAGTCAGTTCAGAGGAACCACCCAGGACCTCTGCAGGTGAAAACAAAGAGTACAGACTGAGAGGAAGGAATGTCAGGACTAGCCTGGAAGCGAGGAACCAGATGGTAATGATGGAAGAAAAAGATGCAGTTTGCAAATGAGAAGGTCAAAAACATGCGCTCTGAGTACAAAACTTCCACAAACAATCTCTGTAAATTCTACAATTGCCCCTGGGACAAAACGGAATTGTGGAGTGACAGCCTAGAAAAACCATAAGTGGTCAATTGCAAGAGGACTATAAAAGAAATGTTTAAAAAGTGATGTGACATGATGCACTGAACAAAGGAGTAATTGGAGGAAAAAATAAAGTCAAAGCAGACAACAGGTGGGAGATACCCAGGAAGGATTCGCTGCAAATGAAGAACAGGTAGACGCTACTATTGCATCAGAAACGTGATTGGAATTCAAGGTACGGGCATAGCTGGTAAGAAGAATGAACCAACACCAACGAAGAATGTCCATTAATACAGATGTAGAACTTACAGCCTTTGCAGTCACATTCCAAGGTGTCTTCACTTTTTCATGTCCAATTCTATATCCTCCAATACCTATCCCTCAGCCCCAGTAAACATCCAATGCTGCTCAAGACAATTAAACAATGCAATGGATACATGCCAAGAAGAAGGGTTTAGGGGTGCAGACATGGCATTTATCTGGATTGAAGAAGTTACAACCATGCAAACATTTAACATAACAAGTCACACTGGGACAGTAATTAATCAACCATCTGAATGAAAGTGTTTATCATTTGCACAGAAGATAGTATTTAGGAAAAGTGGTAACATAAAAAATCAGCATACAACTTCAAAGGAAAAAGATATACACTGCAACCTATTGGTCATAAAATCAGTGCATGTGTGAGGTCCGTGAAAGGTCATCGTCAAACAGTGTTCCTATCCAACATGTTTAACGCCCTTTCTAATACATTTAATGCAACATGTGACACATTAAAATGGTGTTTTTTTACTGGTCATGGACATTTATTTTCATAACTCCATTAACATTCTAGCACATCTTTAAATGTAAGCTGTCACTGATGATGTCACTTATGTAAGGCATGATGAAACAACAATATGCAACATCTATTGTTCATCTTCTGCCTAGGTGGAAACAGTAGAGCAGACAAATGGGACAGACGTTTCTGAAAAGATTTCCATGACACCACCAATAATCAAACCATGTAATTGCTAGAGACTACAAAAAGCAGCCTCATTACAAGTGGCCCAGAGCGGTATCCTCAAAGGAGGTATGCCCCAGGGTCATTCCAAACGGACTGGTGTCTCTGTCTTTGGAAATACCAAGTCCACAAATGCCAGAAATACCAAACCCGTGTACTGAGGTTCACAGGCTGTGGATAGTTGCTGCACCTGTGCCCTCCTGCCCTGGTCCAGCAGAATGGTGGGAGATGCAAGTGATGCTCCCTTTTCTCCCCCACACCTGGTCTACTCTACCTAACCATCCTGACTCCCAGATCATTTGCCTCCACAAAGCCCCATACTCATTCGCCACCTTATACAAGCAGGTGATAAACGGATACGGATTTGAGGCTGTTACTTCTCACAGACGGGTATTCCCGGGTTTATGTGTTAGTTCGTATTCAAGGGTAAATAATGTATAATTCCTAGGTTTAGGTCTTGAGATGTAAAAATTCTGGATTGCATTTACCCACTCCCCTGTTTGCCTGGTTTAATTGCACCTAAAGTTGGGGATTTCATAATGCAGGCCTAAGTCTCCACAAAGAAAATACAAGCACCTATGGAATCAAGCTCCGCGTCAAACTAAACATTGATGACAGTGAGAGCCACTAATAAAGCTGTTAACTCAAAAATTGCAATCCATTGGGATGTCGACAAAAACACAAAACCATCTCACTGACTTTGAGAACAGGATAACTGATTGTCAGACAGACACTGCTACTGCTTTGAAGATCTCTTACCATCGATTCATGCAGATTTTGAAGCATCCAAAATAACCAAAAGCCCTTGAATGCAGTGTACAAGGGGGCAGAGTACTACAGCACCTTTATGACAGGAATGGAGCATGCCTCGCAGAACAGTAAGGTAGCCCTGCTGGGCAGTGCAGCACTAAAGGCCACTGCGAATTCCCTGCTACTGCATAAAACTGCTGGATAATTGGCAGAAGATGTGAAGAATGCAATGGATCAAATGACTACTGACATTAAGAAGTCACTTAGGATAATGAGTGGGAAGATCAGCTAATCAGGCATGTGTGCCCAGATACATAACATAAGGGAACACAGCCCTGGCTCTGCAATAAGCGGCCCTCAGGAGTTCTCCTGAGTTTCAAACCAAGAGTGAGACAACTGTCCATAGCTGAACCACCATCAACCACCGAGGCAAAGCAATGATTACACCAACAGCATGGAATTAAGATTACTGACTCTGTAACAAATGGAGTACAGTTTACATGTTGAAACTGACTTACTTCTTGAAAAAACGATTTAGCAAAGTATTGTTGTATTGCTCTTCAGTTGACTAAGGATCATTGTGATATCATTTGTACTTGTGAGCTGTGTTTGATAGATCTATGCCAGTTTACATAAGAGACACACAGGTTGATTTTGTGACTCTACATTTCTTTTTATTTCTTTTTTCAACTTATAAATGTGCAACAAAGAACAATAAGTGTAATAATGCAAAACATTGTCACGCCACCTTCCACCCTCCAATCTAGAACAATATACATTTGCCGCAAGCAGGGAGATCCATTTACTTTTAAACAGTAATCACAGTTAAGCTTTCAGACTTAATACTGGTCTTAATAATAAATTAAAGAATACTTAAAGTGCATGTACATAGAGTACGGAACCATAAAACATTATGATACTACGATTCTCAGGGAAAATTGTATTAAATATAAAGTCAACAGTGCCTCTGAGCAAGAAACGCAAACAAACAACATCAGACAAGATTAGTGTATGGCGTATGTCGGTTAAGGTCGATCTGCTAGCGATTAAAGTACAAAAGTACAGTACATCGGTCATCGGGTTCAATAAATAAACCTTTCAAGTTTTTTAAAGAATGCAACTTTTCTGTCCAAATAAAGTATTAAAAAAAAACTAAAAAAGGATGAGCTAGGAGTTTGTCTAGTTAAGCCACCTAGATAGGGGTTCTCAAATGACTAAACCCTTCTTTTTGGCCTGGATACCTTTTTTGCACAGATGGCCTTCTCAAGGTTGCAAGTCGCAACTAGTCGATCCAACCACTGAGAAAATAAGGTCTATCCATGTCGATGTTATACATAGCTTGTAAATTGTCATGGCAACAAAAATTAAAGCCCCACCACTCTTCCTATTGATCGTATCCTGAATACCCAGCAGGATGGTCGTAGGGGTTAGCTGAAGATCACGTAATAGGATTGCTCTAAGAAGGTCCTGAATCTTATTAAGCAATGGTCCAAGTTCTACACAGGTGGCAAACATGTGAACAGAGTATGCGCTAAATTCAGAACATCTAGGACAATGTGTGTCTTGACCTGTCCCCATTTTGCAATTCTGCTGGGTATAATGTGTAGGGAAAAAGCCAGTTTTCTAAAACTGTGCCTGTAATTTAGCAGATAACAAATCGCTCTGAGCGGATCGCAAAGCTAGATGAAAGACGTTGTTAGAAGTATCCAATTTTTGTTGCCAATTGCTTGCAATTTTGTCCAAGTCGTCAGGCATTTGGCTATTCAGTATAGAATAGATGTATCCAAGACAAGGTGTGATAGGCTCGTTTAGTCTGTTAATAAGATCATTTTGCACAAACCCGGTGGGCCGACCAGCCTCGCCTACCAAAAAGTCCCCGATAGCAAGATATTTGAAAACCTCATTATGGCTCAGGTTAAATTGGGTTTTAAGATCGTCGATGGGCTAGATTCCTTCGGCCGAATACAAGACTCCCAGTTATAGTATGTCCAAATTGAACCAGTTCTGAAGATATGATCTCCCAAAGATGGCAGGCAAGTTAGGGTTGTTATTAATAGGAGTGTAGTGATTCAATCTGCCTAAACCTAAGAGCTTGCGCACAGCGGAAAAGACTCTAGACGTTCCCATCAGAGTCTTAAATCTGACCCTCTTGTAGTACCCGAATTCAACTTACCGCCACAGGCAACCCCAGGCCTCGGACCCAAGTAATAGTTCAAAAGGAGACGGGCTCTGTTGTTAAAATAGAGGGTTCTTCTTGCATCAGTATAGTACAATTCTGCAAAACGGAGGCCCAATAATATAATCTTAAATTTGGGATAGCCCAACCCCCTCTTTCATGAGGGAGAAATAAAAAAGCAAATGATCTCCTTGGCTGAAAGTATGCCCAGATAAATTGAGAATAATAAAATGAGTCTTCTATTGCGCTACTAAGCCCGGAGGCATCAAGGAGCCTAATCAAAACAAATCAGAATGAACAGATAACCAGCACTACGGGTACGCCTTTGAAAATAACCACGTTTTTAGAGCTTTCCGAAAGTTCTGGACTGACGGTTGGGATTTGATTTCAAGGGGAAGTCTGTTCCACAACTTGGGGGCTACTGTTGAAAACGCCTTCCCGCCCCATTTAGTTCTACGAACGCGAGGCACCACCAACAGACTCTTGGTTTAGGAACGGAGACCTCTCTCCGGTGCATATGGGCACAACAGTTTCCTCACACCCTCAGCCCCATTGCCAGCAAGCGCCCCATTGCCAGCAAGCGCCCCATAGGTCATACAGAGAGTCTTAAAGGCAATCCTGGACTCAATAGGGAGCCAGTGCAGATTTTTCCTGGCAGCCGTGGCGGAGGATAATCTAGGAGCATCCAATACAAATTTGGCCGCCGCATTCTGAACAGTCTGTAGACGCTGAATCAGACCTTTGTTAGCACCAGCATAAAGAGCATTACAGTAATCAAGTCGTGAGGCAACCAGTGAAACCACGACCTGCTTGCGAGCCTGAGGGGACAAATAGTGTTTGATTTTTCGAAGGATTTTAATAATGCCCCAGCAGGTAGCGACTGTTCTATTGACCTGCTGTGCCATTGAGAGAGCTGGGTCAATCATTACTCCCAGATTCTTCACAGAATCTGTAGGTGTGGGGCAGACTCCCAACGAAGGGGGTCACCATTCGGCCGACCAGATGTTAGTGTTTCCACCATAAACCAAGATTTCGGTCTTCTCCCCATTCAATTTGAGTGAATTGTTAATCATCCACTTAGCGACCGCCTCCATGCAGCTTCCAAAATTATGAATGGGAGCGTGCACCGAGCGAGAGAGGGACACCAAGATCTGTGTATCATCAGCATGGGAGACTACCTCCATCCCAAACAATCTCACAAGCCTGGCAATTGGGGCCACGTAGATGTTAAAACAGGGTCGGACTTAATGCCGACCCTTGAGGAACCCCACATTGCACAGGTGTGGGAGGAGATAGATAGTCTCCCAGCTTGACCCTATGCTCCCTCTGATCCAGGAAAGAGGCCAGCAAGCTCAGAGCCACGCCATCTAGTCCTATCTCCCTCAGACGAGATGTAAGAACCGAGGGAGACAGGGTATCGAAGGCGGCTGTCAGATCTAATAAGATCAGCAGGGAGGTATGGCCCTGATCGACCTCAGCGCGGATGTTGTCAAGCACTATCGTCAGGGCCGTCTCCGTGCTATGGGCTCTCCTGAAGTCATGTTGAGACTGATCTAGCAGACTCGAGGTATCCAAGAACGCCGCCAGATGCTTGTTTAGATGGGTCTCCAGCATCTTAGCTGGAGCTGGGAGCAAGGAAATAGGGCAGAAGTTCTTAAGTACCTCAGGGTCTAGTGTGGGCTTCTTAAGAAGGGGCTTGACTACAGCACTCTTCCACTGGGAGGGGAAAATCCCATCCTTCATTGCCCTGTTCATGATGTCCAAAAACGGAGGCAACAAGGTATCTCTGCATTCCTTGAGAACTTTAAGAGGACCGGGATCTAATGGAGATCCTGACCTCATCTTGCTTAAGAGCAAGTCAAGTTCCTGCAGAGAGAGCGGTGGAAACACAGACAGGCTCACAGTGGAAGTGGGGGCATCAGCTTCGAGGGGGAGGAGGGCAGGACCCGGCGAAGGGGGGAGCATTAGGGCCTTTTGTAAATCAAGGGCCGAGTAGATGTCTGCTATTTTCGTGTGAAAATATCCTGCGATTTTATCACAGAGGTCTTGTGAGCACAAAGTAGGATCATGCATCTGTAATGTACAGAGGGAATCAACTATCTTAAACAGTTTTCTAGGGGAGGTAAGAGTGGTCGTTCGATGGGCGAAGTATTCTTGTTTCACCTTAATGACCTCCGCCTTATATTCCTTAAGGAGAGATTTGTGCTTCTCCCTCTCTAAGGGGTTCCAGCTCACCCACCATAGCCTTTCCTGCCTCCTACACCCCTGCCTCAGGAGTCTTAAAGGCTCTGAGAACCACGGGGCTGATGGCCTCTGTTGGGCAGAATAACGCAAGGTTACAGGGGCTAGCACATTTACTGCTGTCGTGATAGCATCCGTTAATTCGAAAGTAGCTATGTTAATATCTTTGGCTAAGCTAATGGCAGATATCTGAATCAGAGGGGCAAGGGAAGAATTAGTAACCTTCCTAAAATCTCTTCTAGGTTCCATTTTGCTTGGACCAGTCAACTTAAGGCTGCTAGGAAAAGCCTGAAGTTCCAGCGGAACGGCCAGATAGTCGGACCAGCTCAATGGAATAGGTAGGTCCGTTTTTATCCTAGGATCGTTCGAAAACACCCCATCCAAGATGTGACCCACCTGGTGGGTGGGAGATTTAACCAGCTGCTGAAGGCCATAGGTGGACAAGGAGTCCAAGAGAGTAAGAGAATCTCTGGAAACAACATTGTCCAAATGAACATTTAAATCGCCCAAGACCGTCAATTAGGCACAACCAAAGTACGGTTCCATGATGTTAAGCAAGGACTGGCTAAAGTCAGTTCTAGGACCCGGGGGTCTGTAAACCAATATGCTCGTAAAAGG
The DNA here is from genome assembly GCF_964263255.1 of Lissotriton vulgaris. NCBI lineage: Eukaryota > Metazoa > Chordata > Amphibia > Caudata > Salamandridae > Lissotriton > Lissotriton vulgaris. The sequence continues at coordinate 86,561,961 of NC_141690.1, forward strand.
GGCGGCACTGGGGAGACCAATTGAAAAATGAAGAGCTCGGAAGGGATCTGAAGAACCAGATAGTTCAGAAATACGATAGGTATGGGATGTCTTATAGAGAATCCCCAGTCCACCTCCTCTCCGCCCAACTCTATCCAGCCTGGCCAGGGCATATCCTTCCGGAATCGCTGCCACCAAATCAGGGCCGGAAGAGTCGAAGGCCCAGGTTTCAGTTATGAACACCCAAGTGGGCCTTCTTACCAGCACAAAATCACTAAAAGCTATGTTATTTTTCACCAAAGATCTGTGGTAAATATAATTACCCGGGCATAATTTCTATACATTAATAATAAAGAAGGATAGCTCAATAAAATGAGAGGCAGAGTCCGTGGTGTCCGAGTCAAAAGGGCTTTATTTCAATGGCTCGAGCCAGGCTCGAGCCAGGGGAGAATCGGGTTCCATCACCACTAAAGTTCAGGAAGGGATATCCAACGTTTTATTAACATCACACAATATATATAGTAAATCCATACAATCACAATGGATCGCAGACACTGTTCCCCTCTCAGATTCATTTAATAAGCGTAGTTGGGTCTGCGACCATCTTCAGCCCCAGTCTTCTGACACCATTTTCTCCTCACTGTCTGAGTTAGAACTGTGTTATTTCTCTCCAGCCCTTCTCCATGTTCATTTGTGAGATTATGTTGTGTTGTTCCCTTTGTGGTTTCCCGTGGTGCCCCTGTCTCTAGCCCGTCTCTAGAGGCTGCTGTCTGGGACCTCACTGTGCGATGAGCTATGTAGTTGCCCGGAGTGCCTTTGAAGTCTGGCCATAGCCCTCTCTAACCCTGTTTTGGCTCAGGAAGCAAATTACATTTTTTATAAAGATCATTTTGATTCATTTCGATGGTGCCTTCCCAAACGGAGTCACACATTAAAATCTTAATTATACCTAGGCCTGTTCATGTATGTAACGTAAACGTACAAAGTGAAAACAGGTTTTGAAGAGAGAAGGCTTTGAGAGGCAAGATGGCGTCCATGCTGGACGCGTGAGCAAGCTGCTCCTGACGGACCCCGCTGGACATGAGGCTGCCAGAGTAAGGAGCACCCCAGAGAGTGCTGCTACGGAATACTGTGGACTGCGGGGGGGCCTTACCTGGTCTGTCGGGTTGCAGAGACGGGGAAAAGGGAAGGCTTCACCAACTTTGATTCGTTGGCTTTCTGTGGCGGCAAGCGGAGCTCGGAGTCCGCGGCAGTGGCTGTGGTTGTGGGCGGTGCACTGGAGGCGGCTCACTGTGCACACCTGCGTTGGAGGAAGCGGAGGAAGCGGCTCTGTAGAAGTGAGCACGAACCGGGATACAGTGGAGCCAGTGTGGGACGGAGCTATGGCTCTCAAAGGTCGCAGAGGTCGAGGACAGGGAGCTGCTGCAACTGCCAAGGCGCAGGACGAACGAGAGGTCTCAGGTACGCCCTCAGGCACAGACTCGGCTTCAGCTACAACGAAGGCCGGCGTTCGCATGGATACAAGAAGCAAAGAGTCGGAAAAAGCCGGGAGAGCAGCGCGTGTGAAGGAGGTTGGTGACCTGGGGGCTGCTAAATCAGTGAAAGGAATTCCAGAGCTATTTTTTTCAATGAAGAGTAAAGAAACTACCAAACAAGCTCAGGCTGAATGGGCCGAAGGGGGTGTAGTTGAAACAATTGTGACTGTCGAGGCAGCCGAGTTACAGGCTGAATGCATTGTAAAGAGGCAGAGGTCTGAAGGTGCAATAATAGAAACAATAGCAGAAACAGTAGGGGAAGTAGCACAATTACAGCCACAAGTGACGGTGAATGGGTTGAAGAGTGTATCTGGACTTCCTATGCCCCCCGGGCCAGAGACTGTACTGAGTAGAACTGATTTAATAAATGACGAGATTTTGCAAGAGATAGGGGTTGTAACTGCGTTGGAACATGCTATACCTTCGAGATCAAAAACCACCCAGGGACTAGATGACAATTTGGAAAGACGTAGGGGCGAGAGGGGATCGAAAGGGGGGACCTCATGTGAATCACTGGCCCCTAATGTCATCGAATCAGATTCTGCAGACTTTTATTCAATATCGGAGCAATCCTTGTCCTCTACTGAAGACCTCGCTCAGCAGTATGCTGCATATATGAGCATGGAGGAAGGGTGCATACATAGCAGCTTTGACTTTGAATCTGAAGCTCAGGGCTCAGACTTACGCACAGTTAGAACAGTTCGGAGATTGCAGCTAAATTAAAATGGAGGGGAAAAGGCAGAGAAAATGAAAGCGAAGGAGACATTGTAGATGCTCCCCTTGTGGGAGAGGAGACACCAGAGGAAAGATCACTGGGATTGATATATAAGACCATGCTGCTGCATAGGGCTGAAAATCGAGAAGACAGCATAAGAGTGCAAAATTCTTGTAGGAAACTACAGAACTCTGTCAGACCCCTTGTTAGATCACACTCTGAGTTTGTGGAAGGAGCTAATGAAGTAGAGGCACGTATTTCTACGCTCAAGGATGAACTTGTACAACAGAAGAAAGCTTTAGAGCAACAACTGGCTAATAAAGACGACATTGACTGGAAATTGGTGGACCTATAAAATCGGTCACGCCGAAATAATCTAAGATTTTTTCAGATTCCAGAGGGCAAGGAGGGCTAAGATCCTCGGGGGTTTATAATTGATTTGTTAAAAAAGTAATTCCCTGAGTCTACTATGTGGGATTGGGATCGGGAAGTTGAGCGGCACATCGGTTTCCGTTTAATATTAGAGCAAACCAACGGGATCAGAAACCGAGGGCTATTTTAGTGGCATTTAACAACTTTTTGGCCCGCGAGGAAATATTTACTAAAGCACGTCCAGATAGAAAGAGAAGTGGCTTAGAGTGCGAGTACTTTGTTCGCCCCGATCTTTGTAAGCAATCTGTGGATATGAGATGGCAGTTTCGCCAATTAATGCCAGACTTCCAAGCTAAAGGGGCTCAGGCTTACTTATTGTTTCCAGCTAAAATGAAAGTCCTATATAAGGAACGTACCAGTTACTTTATGACGGCTGCAGCGGCAAAGGAATTTTTGGGCACAATGTAATTGGTCTTTGATCAAGACATATGCTATATATAATCTGTAGGCCAAGTAGGACACTATACTTTTGGGACTTTGTTTTTTTTTCTCTCTGTATTGCTCCTTCTGGATTGGCAGTAGATTATTTTTTCTTTGTTGTATTTGTTATGATAAGGAATACATGCCCAGCGGGCGAAGGCAGGCGGTTGGGGGCAGGCTCGCATCACCAGGACCATAAGTCCTAAAGCCTCTATTAAGGGATGGGGGAGGAGGGTGGTGGGGGGTGTAGGGGAGGGGTTCTTGGGGGGTTGCACAAGGGGGTGTTGGGGAAAAAGGGTAAAAAAAAATTCTTATTCATAGAAAATTGCTAAAAAAAATTGTTATATATTGAAAGCATCTCTGGAGATAAGGAAAAAGATGCTGGGGGGCATCTGATTATGTATATGTCTATGCATTTTTTTTTCTTTATTTGAGAAATGGCACCTAAAGGATTAAAAATGTGTTCAATGAATGTTTCTGGGTTAAATAATGTTACAAAGAGATAAAACGTTGCAGCTGAGCTGAGATATATTTCACCACAATTACTTTGTCTTCAAGAAACACACATTCCATGGGCAAAAAGAGAGTTGTTGAAAGAATTAGGATTTTCGTTAGTAATTGCAACTAGACAAACTAGTATGATACGGGGAGTGGCCATTCTTTCTAAGGGTAATAATGTTACCACGGGTAGGACGTTAAGCGATAAGAAAGGAAGGTGGGCAATTGCGGAATGCTGAGTAGGAGGTAAAAGTCTGACAATATGTACTGTATATGGATCAAATCTAGATGAGCCGGAAGTCCTAAATGAGGTGAATCTGGAACTCTCAACTTGGCCTCAGCCAGTAGTGGTTTGTGGAGACATTAATATTAATTTTTTTAAATAGTTCACTGAGAGATGGGTTTGCTAAGTATAAGGGACGTAAACCAAAAGTGTATAAAGCTTTGTATAACTTAGTGGAAGATCAAGGGTTGGTTGATGTCTGGGAACATATGAGACCGCAGGATAATGGCTACACATTTTACTCTTATCCCCATAAGAAATTGGTCAGGCTGGATTATTTTTTTACCCCTGCTTCAGTAGTGGATGGAGCGACAATCACTGTTTATCCCAGGATCACATCGGACCACTCTCCTTTAGTACTGGAGATTTGTGGGGCTGCAACTAGATCTAAAAGTTTTAACTTCACATTTGATAGGAAGCTGGGGGCAAATAGTGATTTTGTAGCTCATATGGTAAGGTGGATACAGCTTTTTTTTCAGGAAAATAAGGCTTCGGCAACGCCCGTTATAATTTGGGATACTTTTAATGCTTGTTTTTGTGGGGAATGTATGAGTTTTGCATTTCAGTTTCAGTTTCATAAACTTTTATTCGATTACCACTTGTTTATAATCATCAAAAGTACACATTAAAAACAATAAACATAAATTTAAATATTAAAAATACATGTATGTCAAATTTAAGGTGAAAGTTTCATATCCATTATAAGCTTTGACGTATTTTGATAGTAGCTTTTAAAAAGGTAACTATGCACTTCGCGACATGTGGCGAGTCCAAAAGCTGCAAAAAAAGAAATGCAGGACATAGTCTATGACCAGAGGATTGAAGAAGTGGGAGAATCCAGGATTTTCGTGGTGATTTGTAAAATTTGCAAAAGAAGATAATATGGATTGTTGATTGTGAAGAGACTCCATCACATGGACAGTTCATGAGAGTGCGAGACCAGTTTTGAACTTCAGGAAAGGAAACGAAACGGAAAAAGGTATTGAAACGAAATCTTGTCAGACGGTATTTCTCGTGATTGGACAAATAGTAGGTCAGATAGGGTTGCATACCTTTAGCAGTTTGTATTGCACAGATTTGATTGTTCGAAATTTTTGTAATCTCCGTCTGATTGCGCAGCTCTCTCAAGTGGACCAAGCACATCTTTTTTAACTCTTTTCTGGAGATGTCTTCGATGCTAGGAGGATCGTCAAAGTAAGACCTACAGCCAAGGTCGTTGAAAAAGTTCCGTACATAGACCAGCCAGGGGATCTTGTGCCAATTAGTTAGGGCTATGCAGTCCGTAATCAAAGATCGTGTCAGATGACACTCAGGTTTGGACCATATACGTTGCCACAATAAAATTGGTTGGGAGCGAATCGTATCTATAACATATTCCATACCAAGCTCATTGTATGAAGCGTAGATCGGGGCGCTTTGACGAAGGGCCAGCAGGTATTTAATGAAACCATTATCTGTATGGGATCTATATGGCCATACCCCCACACGCCTGCGCCATAAGTAGCCACACTATGGCATTTAGCATAGTAAATTTTCAGGAGTTCGGGTGGAGCGGGTTTCCCCAACTTTCTCAAAAAAGAGACCAGGGCCGATGTTGCTCGCTGGAAAATGAGGTTTCTACTGGCCGTAGCTTGTCACCAGTTCAAAGAATCATCCACGAGGATTCCCAAATATGGATAAACAGAGGTTTTTTCCAGTCTTATATTGTCCACCAATATTGGTTTGGGGTTTTTGACTCTGGGACCAATATGCATGGTAAATGTCTTTTTTATGTTAATTTTCAGGCCAAGTGAACCCATAAAGCTACTGTATTTATTGAGTTGTTTTTGAAGTTGGTTTAGTGTTCGGGCCAAAATGACTGAGTCATCTGCATGTAGCAGTGTCGGTATTGGACGATGGTTTATCTGGGGTAGATCCTGGCTCCCTTCCAGCATGGCCTGCTCTAGTCCATTGGTGTAAAGGTTGAACAGGAAGGGAGCCAGTACACAGCCCTGTCTTACTCCTTTTGTTATTGAGAAGGAGCGAGACAGCTCACCGTTGATGCCAAATCTGACGCACCCTGTGGCATCAGAGTAGAGTTCCCGGAGGAAGACTATTAGAGGTGGATCCACTCCGAGGTCACTAAGTATTGTCCAAAGTTTTGCATGTTGGACGCAGTCAAACAACCGTCTGGATTCCCTCCATTACGGTCGCTCCCCCAGCACTCCACCTGCATTACGGAAGCCTTCCCCTCGCTGCCTGCCTTGCCTGCCCTGGTACCTGCTGCCTGCCGCCCTGTTACAGTGCATAGCTCATTCCACTGCGCTTGGTATCGTTTTTGATCACATTGATTAATTTATTTAAATTCATAGCTAATGTGCGCTTAGTTTTGTTTTTGCTAACATTGATTAATTTATTTAAATTCACATCTGATGTGCGCTTAGTATCGTTTTTGGCTCAGATTGATTAATTATATTTAAATGCACAGCTGATGTGCGCTTAGTATCGTTCCTGCTCACATTGCCTCATTGTGATTATCTGCATAGCGGCGGATGTAACTATTACTGAAGAGTCTCTCTGGATACTTTGTTGCAAGTTTCATTGACTGAAACTCCGGCTGTGCCCCAGTTTCGATTTCTCACCGGGCGGCCATTTCAATTTGTTTTACTTTTACCGTGACTCCTCCCAGACCCCGCCTCCCAGCTGACCCTCCCACGCTCCGCCCCCTCCACACTTCATTTATGCCTGATGTCCCAACGCGCAGCGTCCACGCGCTACGGCCGCGCCGAAGGTGCGCCAAAGGTAAGCCCGTCTACGCCCGTCCGCGCCTGGACCGCGCCCAGCGCCAGACCCCCTGGCCCCCGTCCCTCCCAGCCCCCCCGCTTTACCTACGATGCCGCAACCCTCCTAGCCCTTAACCCCGGTCGCGCTCCCAACTGCGTCCAAGCCGCCCCTGGACAAACCCATGGACCTTTCTCCTGCTTCTCCTGCAAATTCAGCGGCACCGACAACATCTCCGCTACGACCACACCACAGATTCCCGACCCCAACCACCTACAATGCATCCTTCTCAACACCCGATCAGTCCACAGGCACGCCATTGACCTATGGAATCTACTAGACACCATTTCTCCGGACATCGCCTTCCTTACGGAAACATGGATGAATGCTTCCTCCGCACCAGACATCACCATTGCCATCCCCGAAGACTATAAGATCACTCGCAAAGACCGTTCCAGCCACACAGGAGGAGGAATCGCTATCGTCCATAAGAAATCAATCCGCATATCAACCAGCTCGGACGCCAACCTCGCCAACTCCGAACACCTTCACTTCCAGATCCACATCGACCCCAAAACCACACTCAGAGGCACCCTCCTCTACAGACCACCAGGACCCCGCGCAAAATTCAGTGAAGACATCACGGACTTCATCACCCCTCACGCGCTCCCCTCCAAAGACTACATCCTTCTGGGAGACCTCAACTTTCACCTCGAAAAGATCAACGACCGCAACACCGCCACCCTCGTGGACAACCTCGCCAACCTCGGACTTAAACAACTAGTCACTTCCCCCACCCACATTGCAGGTCACACACTCGACCCCATCTTCACATCCAGCAACCATGTCTCCTTCAGCCACACTACGGACCTCCTCTGGACTGACCACAGCTGCGTTCACTTCACCTACAACAAACCAAAACCCAGCATCCACCTCCAACCTACCCTACAAAGGAACTGGAACAAAATCACCACAGACCAAATCTCCGCATCGCTCCTTCAAAACACCCCAGCCCTCTCTTCCAACGCTAACGAAGCCGCCGCCAACCTCACCCTATGGTTATCCAACACCGCTGACACCTTAGCACCACTGAAAAAACGTCAAAACAAACCTGGCAGCAAGAAGGCCTCATGGTTCAACGATGATCTCAAGAAGTCCAAGAAACTCTGCCGCTCCCTTGAAAAGGCCTGGAAAAAAGACCCAACCACCAGCACCAAGGACGCCTTCAAAAACGCCACCCGCACTCACCACCAACTAATCCGAAAAGCCAAGAAAACAGCATTCAAGGATCGACTTGACAACAACGCTCACAACAGCAAGGAACTTTTCAACATCGTCAAGGAATTTTCAAATCCCTCGGCCAACTCCAACGACATCACCCCCTCTCAAACCCTCTGCGACTCCCTAGCCTCATTTTTCCACAACAAGATTGCAGACATCCACAACAGCTTTGACAACCAACCCGGAAACCAACCCACCCTACCATTTGCTGATCATCTTCCCCCCGTGAACACCCTTAACGACTGGAACCCAATCTCCACTGAGGACACCATCCGCCTGATGAATTCCATCCACTCAGGATCCCCCACAGACCCATGTCCTCACCACATCTTCAACATAGCAGACTCCGTCATAGCACCGCACCTCCGAGGCGTCATCAACTGCTCCTTCAACTCCGCCACCTTCCCGGAAAGCTGGAAACACGCTGAACTCACCGCCCTTCTGAAAAAACCCACAGCGGACCCCACCGAACTCAAAAATTACCGCCCCATCTCGCTCCTTCCATTCCCGGCCAAAGTCATCGAGAAAGCTGTCAACAACTAGCTCGCCGCCTTCCTCGAAGCCAACAAATCCCTCGACCCCTCACAATCTGGCTTCCGAGCAAAACACAGCACTGAGACCGCCCTCATCGCAGCAACAGACGACATTCGAACTCTACTGGACAATGGAGACACAGTCGCCCTCATCCTCCTCGACCTCTCTGCAGGATTCGACACAGTCTGCCACAACACCCTTTTACAACGCCTCAATAACATCGGAATCCAAGGAAAAGCACTTGAATGGATCACCTCGTTCCTCACCGGAAGAACCCAGAGAGTCCGCCTTCCACCATTCAAGTCCGAGGCCTCTGAAGTCATCTGCGGCGTACCACAAGGATCCTCACTCAGTCCCACCCTCTTCAACGTATACATGAGCCCCCTCGCGGCCATCGCACGCCAACACAACCTCAACATCATCTCCTACGCGGATGACACTCAACTGATCCTTTCCCTCACCAATGACCCCAGCACCGCCAAAACCAACCTACACGAAGGAATGAAAGAAGTTGCCGAATGGATGAAACAAAGCCGTCTGAAACTGAACTCAGACAAAACAGAAGTCCTCATCTTAGGCACATCCCCCTCTGCATGGGACGACTCCTGGTGGCCGGAAGCCCTCGGAAAAGCACCCATCCCGACAGACCACGCACGGAACCTAGGCGTCATCCTGGATTCTTCACTCTCAATGAACAGACAAGTCAGCGCCGTATCCTCTTCCTGCTTCAACATTCTTCGCATGCTCAGAAAAACATTTCGCTGGATCCCCTCCGAAACAAGGAAAATAGTCACCCACGCTCTGGTCACGAGCCGACTGGACTACGGAAACACCCTCTACGCAGGTACTACCGCAAAACTCCAGAAGAAACTCCAACGAATCCAAAACGCCTCAGCCAGACTCATATTAGACATCCCACGCAACGATCACATCTCTGGTCACCTTAAAGACCTCCACTGGCTACCCGTCAATAAGAGGATCACTTTCCGACTGCTTACCCACGCACACAAATCACTCTACGACATCGGTCCAGAATGCCTCAACTCACGACTGTCCTTCTACACCCCCTCCCGCCAACTACGTTCTTCCAGCCAAGCCCTCGCCACTGTACCTCGCATCAACAAGACCACCATGGGAGGCAGATCCTTTTCATACCTGGCTGCTAAAACATGGAACTCTCTCCCCGCTTACCTTCGCCTTACCCAGAACCACCTAGCATTCAGAAAGCAACTTAAAACGTGGATATTTGACAAGTAATTCTCCTCCCCTTCCTAAGCGCCTTGAAACCCTCCGGGTATGTAGTGCGCTATATAAATCCTTTGACTTGACTTGACTTGAGTTAAATGCCGCACTAAGATCGACATATACGAGGAAGATGTTACCTCCTTTTGCGCCAACATATTTTCCAGTCAAGAGGGCGAGGTTCAAGGCCTGCTCCACGGTCCCAAGACCCTTCTGGAAGCCATATTGCAGGTCGGTCATGATGTTATTTTCCTGGGCCCAAGATTGTAAACGGTCCAGGAGCACTCGACCTGCAATTTTACCCATGGAGTCCAGAAGGGAAATTGGCCGGGTCGTAACGATCGCCCTTTTTAAAGATGGGGAGCAGGATTGATGTTGACCATGACTGTAGTAGCCCAGCAGACGTTACTGCTGCCAAAACCTGAGTGATTATTGGTGACCATAGTTCTATTTTATGGAGAAAAATGTCCATTGGAACTCCGTCAGGACCAGGAGCTTTGCCTGGTTTCGACGCCTTAAGTGCTTTGATGACTTCCATATGGTGAAAATAGATGTTTATCGGATAGGTGTTCTTCTTCAACGTATGGACTTCGCTGTGGTCTATTCCTACTGGGTCTTGTGAAGAGTGACCAAAGATTTTTGAAAAGAGCATGACCCAATCATCTGCCGTGACTGCGACATCCAGATGCTGCCCCTTTGCAGTGTCAGTCAGAAAGGGGGATCTGATGACTTGCCAGAATAGAGCACTGTCCTTACTTTGGCAGCTGTCGTGGAGTTGTGCCCAAAGATCTTTCTTAATTTCTCTTTTACGGTCCCGTCTGGCTAAATTATAGAGTTTCCTTAAATTTGAGATTTCCTCTGGGTTCCTCGTGGGTCTATGCAGGGCTTCTTTTAAACTTGAAAGGGCCTTTCGGCAGGCTGTGTCAAACCACCTCGAAGAGGAGGGCTTATTGATCCTTGGTTTACCAGAGAGTTCCTTTCTAATTATCTCCAGGATATTCTGGAAACTATCAACGACTGACTGAGGAGTGGAATCTGGAGATAGACAGTCAAGTATCCAAGGTTTAGATTTTTCAAGGACCCTCTCTGTTACTTCCACCGGGTCAACCTTGGTCCATTTGACTGTATAGCCATTCAGTTTGTTCATAGTTAATGCATTTTGTTTTAAGTGACTCGAAGTAAAAGGATGTGACTTAACCATTTTGGCTTAATTCTTACGCTGATCGGAAAGTGATCGCTACTAGCATCTGTCCCGGTAGAAAAATTGGTCACTTGTCCCTTAAGAGTCTGGGAGGACAGAATGAAATCTATAGTGGTTGAGAAGCCTCTTCCATGAAAAGTGGGTGAAAAATCTTTTTGTGGTTCCACTAGATCATTTGCAAAGTCCAGTTCTAGGGAAAATATGGTCTCATTTAATTTATTTCCACAGGTTGAGTGGACAAAATGGGACAGAGGACTGCCATGTTCGTCTTGCAGACCGCAGTTTCCATTTTTGTAGTTGGAACATAATGGAAGATTGAAGTCGCCACCCCAAATTAAGTGTGCTGAGTTGGGATTAAAATCGTTTTGCAGGGATGCTAAAAAAGTGGTAATTTCAGTTAAAGTTGTTAGACAGTCCATTGTAGTTGAATTGTTATAGTAGTTAATCAGAATATAGATACAATCTTTTGTGAAATTTATTTGCAGAATTTGATAGGTCGGGAATTCTTTTAACATCCGAATGGATAGAAGAGGGAGAGTGTTGGCAGCGTAGACCACGATACCCCCCTTTGGTCTACCCATAGCTCCCTGAATTGCTGGGATGTGAAAGGTGTTATAGCCCGCTAGATGGTATGGAGTAATAGACCATGTTTCCTGAAAGCAGAGTATCTGGTGTTCCCTCACTGTTTCAAGCCACGGCTCTGATGTCAACTTGGAGCGCAGACCTGCGACATTCCAATATATTATAGAGAAATTCAAGTTGTTTGGGACTGGTGGTAGGTGGCAGACAGAGGGTTTAGGTGGAAAACGCTCTGGTAGGATCGTGGTAGGTTCGATAATATTACTAGGATCGTTAGGCTGGTGGAAACTTGTGTCGATGGTATCCATGGAGGTTACCAGGAATTTGGTCATCGTTTCATTTAAGGTGGCATTGCGGGATTCTACAGTAATCCCAGACTGGGAGTTTATAATAATGGGCGAGATTTGATTTGCTTGTCCCTGGGGTTTGAATGGGTATGACTGTAGACCAGAAATTAGTGGGGCGACCGTGGTAAATACGGCCTGGGTCTTACTTCTTATGGGCCTTAACGGTCAATCCACCATTTCTAGGCAGTCATACCGATTTCTAGTTGGAAGACCCTGCCAGCAGTCCAGTGGATATTGGGATCTGCCTAATTGCCAGGGCTGGTTGTGCCAATCTCTATTTCTATTTCTGTTCCCATAGCTAAAGCTGTATCCCACCTGGTTCCAATGATCTTCCTGGGGGTGCTGCCAGTTCGAAATGGGAAGATATTGGTGTGTGTTCAGTGGTGAATAGAAGAAAGAGAGATGTTGGGCGTCTATTCTGCCCTTTTTCCCCAGGGTTGGCCATGAGCATTTGCATTTCAGCAACAAAGGAAGGCTAAGCAGAAGCTTGATGTGCTATATCAGCATTTAATACAGTCTGAACTTTTGCTGATGGAAGGGGTGGCGAGGGGTGAGACGGATTTGAGGAAATTAGAGGAAAAGTTCGCGAAAGATAGAGCGAAACTATTAGGCTTTTGGAGTGTTGAGAATGCAAGGAGGTTTTTAACATCTAGGGTGGAAAAGCACGAGTATGAGGAAACAGTTGGAAGAAGGCTGGCAGTACAGTTGCGAATGAAGGAGTCGGCTAGGAATATCTTGAAAATGATAGATGCTGGGGGGGTCACACTCTGACCCTCAAGAAATCCTTAGGATTTTTCAGCAATTTTATTCAGAATTATACGCTCAGCAAACAGGGGCTAATGATGAGGGATTAGATTGGTTAGAGGAGCTGGAAGAGGGATTGAAAAGATTAGATCCAACAGTGGCACAGGCGTTGGAAGAACCTATTACGGAGGAGGAGTTGGAGAAAGCGGTTAAGAGCCTTTCTGCTGGAAAGGCTGCTGGCCCTGATAGAATACCCAGTGAGGTATATAGACAGTTCTATAATAATATTAAGGAGGAGCTGCTAGTAGTGATGCAGGCCGCTCAGTTGGGTTCACCCCCAAGATCATGGGCGGACGCCACTTCAGTGGTTTTTTGTAAGAAGGGCAAGCAACCAGAGTTAGTTGGATCCTATCGGCCGATATCATTATTAAATACCGATAATAAAATATATTCTAAAATACTAGCTAATCGTCTATCTGAGTGTATGGTCTCTCTAGTCTCATACCACCAACATGGCTTTATACCTAAAAGAGGGACAGTTGAACATATCAATAAGGTTATTACCTTATTTGATATTGCCATGGTGAAAAAGACTGATCTTGCCCTAATCTTGCTAGACGCGGAAAAGGCATTTGATAGGGTACAGTGGCCATATTTATGGAAATTGATGAGTAAAATGAGGTTTGGCCAAAAATGTATTATTGCTTTACAATCTTTATACTTGAATCCGAATGCCAAGATCTCTGCCATGGGTTTACTCTCGGACACTGTCCAAATTACACGTGGCACATGACAAGGATGTCCCTGTTCACCTCTTTTGTTTGCCCTTTATATTAACCCTTTTATTGAACAATTGATTAGGAGTGTTTTAATCCCACCCTTTTATGTGGATGAATATTTTTTTCAGTTTTTGCCTACGCTGATGATATCGCGGTGGTAACTGTAAAACCTGACATTGCAATTAAAGAAATTGAGTGGTTGGCGAAGGATTTTGGGCGAGTAGCAGGGTATAAGCTAAATGAAGCAAAAACGCAGATCCTTTGCTCTGAGACTGTAGTATGGCAAGATACTAGGGTTGTCAAGGAGGTTATATATCTAGGTATACAATTGAGGGCAAACATGACTGAACTAGTCGAGGTTAATTGGAACACACTGATGACTAAAATTAGGAACTCTTTGGACAGATGGGAACGTCTATACCTCACTATTATTGGCCGGTCCAATCTGGTAAAAATGAATGTACTACCTAAAGTCTTATACTTATTTAGGTCAATACCGTTACAAATTACTAAAGATAAGATACTGGCATTACTGTCAAGATGTGGTAAATTCATTTGGAGTCCAGGGAGGCCGAGACGGGCAATGAAGCTTATGACTTAACCGTATTTGAGGGAGGAATGGGAGTGCAAGATTTTTTTTTGTATTACATAGCTTGTTTTTTATTGAAGATGAGGGTTTTGATTAATGGAGAGACAGGAGTTGATGTAGCTGTCACCCCTACCATCTTTGAAATGCAGTTAGGTGCATTTGCAAAACAATCATTGGTTAAGGAGATTGATGGGAGCTACTATAGGCGGACTCACTTTAAGGTAGTGTTAGGTGCCTTTAAATCTTGGAAATGGTTTATGAGAATAATGGCGATAGGGAAAATTTCTTATTATACGCTTTTTAACGCACATAGGCTCCTCCCAGGCATTTTTCTGGACGATATGGCACTAAGTTGGCAGCGGAAAGGGGTAATGTGGCTAGGAGATATGTATAAGGAGGAAGGGATTTGTAAATCCTTTGAGGAATTGGCGCACCAGTTCTCCTTTCCTAGAAATTTTTTCTTTAAATTTTAACAAATTCGAGATTATCTATGTCGATGTAAGGGGACATTTCAGCAAAACAAAGTTGTAGAAGGAATTAGGAGACCTGTAAAAATTGGAATGATATATCAACTATTACTTGCAGGTAGAAGCGACGATATGGAAAAAGTGAAGCAAAAATGGATGTGTGATTTAGATGACACAGAAATAGAGCTGGAAGAACTCTTAATACTTTCTAAGGAGTCTTTAATGTCGGCAAATTTAAAAGCTCAGTTTTTTAAGACATTGTATGATTTATATTATACTCCGATTCGAATGGCAAAATGGGGAGCAGGAAATGAAGGCAAGTGCTTTCGGTGCTGTGATAATGATGCTGGGGATGTGCATATTTTCTATAGCGGTGTCAAACTTCAATGCTTTATTTTAGATCTTGAAATTTTTTTATCTTTGGTAACTAGAACACCTGTAGCTATCACGCCAGCAATGTTATTGCTGGGAAAAATACCGAAGGACAGGCCTCCTGAACTGTTATTTCAACATCGGCATTTTATATTTTTTGCGATGACAGTGGCACGTCTATGTATAGCCACGGACTGGCTTCAGGAAAAACCGCCGGATTTCCATCAATGGCGTGCTAAAATGTTTAGTTTATATAATTTGGAGTGGGGTCTTTTTTCTATTAAGGGGTTGAGGAAAAAAAGATTGGGCATAAAAATTTGGAGTGCTTTCCGTGATTATTATGAGGACTGATCTGCTATTCGGTATATACTTCGTACTTTTTCTTGTTTTGCTGTAATGCCCAAGGAGAGTATTTGAATTGTGAATTTGTTACTTTGTATGCAATTTTGCTGTGAAAGAACAATTAAAAAAAAAAAAAGAATAATTTGAAGAAAAAAAAGAACACAGGTTTTGAAATGTGACAGCACACTATTGCAAATCTGAATGTGCCCCTATCTTGTATATTAAATGCATTGCCCTGTGGGTTTACAGGGCACACTTTTGGGCTGACTTATTAATAGTTAAAAATAGGTTTTCCTCCATGGTAAAGGAACTTCAGACTGCTAGTGCCACTGCGGTGCTTATAAACTGCAGCCCAACCCAGCCAAAGTACCAATGTGGTCCTGGAAGCCATATATTTTTGTCACCTACGTGGGTAAACACTGCAGCCCTCGTATAACTTTTAACTCCCATGCATTTGGTGCATTTTCTGTGCCATGTACCGTGGCCTTGCAGGGAAGGTAAATAGACCAAACGGGTGAAACCAATTTTTACAGTACCATTTTAGGTCCAGAGCACAAGCGTTGTGGCTTGAATAACAGCCCTACAAAGTGCCACATAAAAAGGATAGACTATCACATTTTAATGTGGTGCTCTACATCACCACACTAAACTGCAGAGTAAAGTGCACACTATGCTGCCAGCCGCGCCTCTTTGCTGTACAAGAACTCACAAAAAAGTTGGCACCTGGGGGCTCAGCCGTGCTTGCTGCATTCATCACTCAGCCAAGTCACTCTCTCAGCTGATAAGACATCACATGCCTGGATGTCAGACAAACATAATACAAGAAAAACATCCTAAAGTGTTCAGATCACCCTGAAGTGCACCTTACCTGAATGATGCAGGCGTGGAGTCTTGTCTTGTTGTTTTTCCGGCAACTGCCGCCACCCCCACACTGCAGCCGTCAGTCAGTGTCTCAGTGAGTGAATGAAGCAAAACTTGTATTTCTTGTTGAAGCACCCGCTGCAGGCAGTGAGTAAGTGAAGCTGGAGCCCTCTGTTTGATTTTGCTGAAATCCTGCTGGCCTGGGCTCCCAGGAAGACATTGTGTGATGTTTTCCCTTTTCCCCTCTCAACCCTTTCTTCCCCTTTAAGTTATGTCATTCTTCTCTTGATTCCATGTTCTGAGAATGTACCTGCTAACATGATTCTCTTTGTGTCAGTTACCTGTGGCTGTTAATGGATGAGGTTTTATTAAACCCACTCTGCTTTGCTGAAACGTGTTTACCTACTTTTATTTCATTTAATTGAACAATATTATACTGGCGACGATCGGAAACGGAACAACCTCAACATAACAACACATCATCGGAGTTCCTGACCTGCCCCCTCCTCCAGCGGCTGTTTTTGAACATCTGAAGAGAAGCGAAGTCTTCCCAGCGGCAGCGGTGAAATTGACATAAGGGTGAGGAGAGCGGGAGGTTTCGTGTAAAAGATTTGGGACTTTAAATATATTTCTAAAGACCTTGCGCGATTTAAAGAAAATCGTTATATGCTCGCGCTTTGCTCTCGTGCTCGGAGTTCCAGTCCAGTGACGTCAGCCTGCGTATTAAGCGCATGCGTTCCAGACGCGCTGACGCCACTCTACGTTTCATGTGAGCCGCGCTGCGGTTCATTAGAACACGCTGACAAAGGGCTAAAAAAAAAAAAAAAGAACACGCTGAACGCGCTGAAACAGAACGCGCTGTACGGGCTGAATGAAAAGTGCATTCCATTTGAACAGAACGCGCTTAAACAACGTCATAAAGAGCTAAAAGGAGAGCAGGGTTATACACAATGAACATTGTTCATCAGTAAAGGAAAAGTCTCAGAACAGAATGTACATTGTTAGTCTCTGACCCTGCATTTCAAAGGAATTACTCAACATTCAAGAGGATTGTTCTTTATTGTAACACGTTCTATCCATTTAAACAAGCATTGGATAGTAAAACATTCAATTTCTACTATCTTATGAAATAAGATTAACCTCAAAAAAAATTGACTCTTATTTTTTATTGTTTCTTTTCTCTCCACAAGTAAACATAGTTCTATCTAAGGAGAATTAATCTTAATAATAAGATATAAACTTATTATTTCATTTTTTTTTTCTCTTTAAAAAAAAAAAGAGAGAGTGAGTTAAAAAAATGCAGAATGTAACTCAGCCTGCATTTTTTCTTACAAGTCCAGGGGAGCCTAATGTTAAATGGAAAAAATGGAAAAAGATTTTCGCAAATTATGCTAGGGTTTGCGGAACCAACTTGAGTGCTGAAAGAAAACACTCACTTCTTCTTCATTGTCTAGGAGGTGAAGGACAAGATGTTCTTGAACATTTGCCAGAGTTATCAGCTGCGGAACAAAGAAACCTCAATGAATACGAAATTGCCATTGTACAACTTGACAGGCATTATCTACCTAGACTTAGCACCATCATGGAAAGGTACCATTTTGGTCTACGGGAACAGAAAAAGGATGAAACAGTAGAAGACTACGTATCTTCTTTGAGAAAACTTGCTTCCTCTTGCAACTTTGGACAAACACTTGATGAACGGATACGTGACCAGTTCGTCTTGAGATGTGCGCATGACGACATAAGAAAAGAATTATGGCTGAAGGATGAACCTCCTTTAGAAGAAGTTTTGACTATTGCTAAGCAAGTAGAGCATATGACAAGATGTGTTGGAGAACTAAAAAAAGAAAAGGAAAAGCCACCCGCTTCTGAGTCTAAGGACGAAGTAAAAGTTGATGAAACTGTCTGTCAAGTGAAGAAAGTAGTGAATGTCACAAATGATGAGAGGAATGTTAAGTCTACTAATCCTCCTTTTTCCTCCTCTAATAGCAGATTTTCTTGTTTTAGATGCGGACAAATTAATCATTTGGCTAACTCTCCTATGTGTCCTGCATTGAAAGTAACATGTAATGTTTGTAATAAGAAGGGTCACTTTGCAAAGTTGTGCAGGAGCAAAACGTATAATGGTGACAACTCAAGAAGGCGGTGGCCTCAACCTCAAGTAAGGTCAATTTGTTTTGAAATTAAGGATGACAAAGCTGATCATCCCTCTCATTTAGTTAAAGTGGAAGGCACAATGATTAATCTAAAATTTGATTCCTGCTCAAGAATAACTATAATTGATGAAAAATTGTATAATAAGTTTTTTAGTGACAAAGTCAAGCTGTTTAAATGTGATATTTTACCGTTGGGGTACAGCGAGAAACCCATTGGAATGGTGGGTTATTTTATGGCAGAATTGGAACTGGGTTCAAGAATCACTGTAGGTAAAGTCTACGTGTCAAAGAAAGGTGATGCTCTTTTAGGTTGGTTAGATCAACGCTATTTAGGTGTGACTCTTGATCCAAATGCCACTCCCCAAGTCAGAATTCAGGAAATATCCAATCCTGTAGGTGACAACATGAGTGATGAAGGGTTGTCTTTGTCTTTAGCCAAACAATTTCCTGGTGTTTTTAAAGAAGAGTTAGGGTGTCTGCGTGGGTACAAACACCATATTAAATTAAAAGCAAATGCTTCTCCTGTGGTGGCTAAAGTGAGAAGAATTCCTCTTGTGGAACAAGCAAAGGTTCAGGAAGAACTTGACAAGCTTGTGAAAAATAATATTATTGAACCTGTGGAGGCAACTGAGTGGCTTGCTCCCGTAGTTATTGCAAAGAAACCCACTGGCGAAATTCGCCTTTGCATTGATCTAAGAGCTCTTAATAGGGAAGTAGTTGTGGATAGGTTTCCCCTTCCCAACATAGATGAGATAGTCAGCACTTTAGAAGGAGCAAAGTTTTTCACCACTCTTGATTTAGCTTCCGCTTACCATCAGGTAGAGTTGGATACTTGTTCACAAGACCTTACTGCCTTTGTTACACCGATGGGCACATTTAAGTTTAAGAGAATGCCCTTTGGCCTCGTCTCTGCTGCCTCAGTTTTCCAACGAATCATGGCCAAGATTTTAAGAGGATTGTCAGGTGTCAAGTGTTATCAAGATGATTTACTAATCTATGGAAGTAGTGTTCTTGAACATGATTGTCGTGTGTCTGATGTTTTGAAACGGTTAGATAGTGCGGGTATGACTTTGAAAAGAACCAAATGCAAATTTAGAGTTCGTGAAGTCAATTATCTAGGTCATTGTATCACTGGAGTTGGTGTTTTTCCAAAGAAAGAACTTGTTGAGTCTATTGGCAAAGTTAAAGAACCGACTTGTAAGGAAGAACTTCTCTCGTTCTTAGGCATGGTAGAATTTTATGGGAAGTTCATTCCCAATTTTGCTGACAAAACACACAACTTGAGGAAGCTGACCGCAAAGAATGCAGTATATAATTGGTCTCCTGAATGTAAGTGTGAATTTGAGAGTATAAAAAAAGAGTTGAGCAAAGCCCCTTCTCTTCATGCGTTTGTTCCGGGCCTTCCTACTGTGATGTTCACTGATGCAAGTGATAAAGGCCTAGGTGCCGTGTTGGTCCAGAAGAGGGATGGTAAGGATTATCTTATTTGTTGTTCTTCCCGTTGCCTTAAAGGGTCGGAGTCAAATTACTCCGTAATAGAGAAGGAATCACTTGCAATTTTCTGGGCCTTGAGAAAGTTTAGGAATCTTATTTGGGGAACGAAAGTATGTGTGCTGTCTGATCATAAGCCTTTGAGAGAGGTGTTTTCTAAGAAGGGTCTTGATGCCATCTCCTCAAGGATCAGGAAGTGGATTGTTTCTTTGCAAGAATTTGAATTTGAGGTAGAGTACATTCCTGGTATTGCTAACAGGTCGGCTGATTGTTTATCTAGATTGGTTGACAGTGAGAACGTTGATCCTGATGATTTTTGTGAACTTGATGAGGGTACTAATGTGTGTGAGATAACCGATGGCGCAATTGATGAAAATGAGTGGAGGATGGAGTTGGGAAATGATGATGAGATTTCTCATGTTATGCAGTCTTTAATGAATAAGTCTCGTTTGTCCAAACCTTGGTTGTTAGTTTCGGATGAACTCTCTGTGTATGATGGTCTTTTGACTAGAGGCACTAAACTTGTTCCTCCCTCTTCTCTTAGAAATAAGTTGTTAGCCCTTGCCCATTGTGGTCATTTGGGAATCGTAAAAACCAAAGAGTTTCTACGTATGCAATTTTGGTGGCCAGGCATGGATCTTGAGATCGAAAGGATGGTTAGAGAGTGTCCGGAGTGTTGTTCGAGTGATAAGATTCTGAAGACCAAACAAATGCCTATGGTTAAGAGGGCCTTACCTGGTCATCCTTGGGATGAGGTAGCTATTGACATTGTGGGTCCTTTATCTGGGATTGCCGATACTCCCTATCTCATTGTTTTGATTGATCTCTATTCGAGATGGATTGAAGTTTCGGCAGTCAGAGAAACTACCTCTGATTCCATCATTAAGTTCTTGGAACCCCTGTTTGGTAAAGAGGGTTTTCCAAATAGTCTTTTATCCGACAATGGCCCCCAATTCTGTTCCTCTGTCTTTGTTGAGTTTCTTAAAAAATGTGGGGTTGCCCATAAGAAATGTTCATTATATCACCCAGAGACTAACGGTGCTGTTGAGAGGGTCAATAAGACTCTGAAGGAGTCAATTCAACTTGCCCGTGCCTCTGGTCTGAATTGGAAATCCACTCTCCAAGACAGGATAAATACTTATCGATTTGTTCCTCATTCTTCTACTGGGAGGTCTCCTTTTGAACTATTTAAAGGTCGTATTCCTAATACCTTGTTGTGTCCCGGGTGGATGTGTCTTAACAAAGGTCTAGTTGATAATGACATAGGTGAGTGGAGGGCAAGAGAACTGTCCAAGCAGGATGCACGTAAAATATATTTTGACAAAAAGAAAAGTGTGTGTTCTCAGGATATCAAGGTCGGTGATCTTGTAAAAATAAAGACTCCAGTTGGACGCAAACCGTGGTCCAAATATACTGATGTTAGAGCAGTTATCAAGGTATTTAGAAATGCTGTAAAGACAGAAGATGGTAGAATCTGGAACAAGAGTCGTGTTGTGCTTGTTAATCCTAATTCTCTTGTGGACTCTACTTGTTGTGATACTGCTTTGTGCAATAATTTCCTTCCTTCCTCCAATTCTCAATTTAACAGGTTATCCTCACCTCCTACAAGAAGTCAAAGAATTCGTAGTGCTCCATATCACTTGAAAGATTATGTTTAGTCTTCCTTGTTCTTTTGTTTGCATTGCTTAATTTAGTTTGCTTCTTCCTTTTGTAAAGAAGGGAGATGTGTGATGTTTTCCCTTTTCCCCTCTCAACCCTTTCTTCCCCTTTAAGTTATGTCATTCTTCTCTTGATTCCATGTTCTGAGAATGTACCTGCTAACATGATTCTCTTTGTGTCAGTTACCTGTGGCTGTTAATGGATGAGGTTTTATTAAACCCACTCTGCTTTGCTGAAACGTGTTTACCTACTTTTATTTCATTTAATTGAACAATATTATACATTGCTGCCACCCAGACAACTTTATAATGTCATCATGTCGACAAGTGACACCAGCAGAGCACCATTGACTTCTGAGGCACCAAATGGGAGCTCCGAGGACTGCACAGAGTGACAACTCACTGACTCTGGATGACGTTTGCAGCAGCCCTGAGCTACTCTAAGAGAGATCCTCTGCCCCGCCTACAGCACAACGCAAGCCAGCAATCAGCAGCACAACAAGCACTGGCAGAGACCAGTGGCAGCTCCACAGCATTTCGTACTGGTGGTAAGTGGCCACGCAAGTCCTGGAGCCCATCCTGTGCAGTTTAGGCAAGTATCAAAAGTGGCCATTCCAGCACTTTTGAGAAGAGTCTCTACCTAACTCTTACACTTTCTGTCAGTAGCTTTTTATCACTAAACACTTTGCATGCTGGGACTTGTAGTTTTCTATTTCTTGTCGTACTGAATGGGTATGATACAAATCCTAGCAGTTGAAGTACACCTGGATTAAAAATAAATAAACAACAGGACTTTGTGGTCATGTGGGCGGCTTCCTCACTGGCGCTATCGGAGTTTGGGGAGCTCCTTAGCATGCGTGACCTTCCATTACAGGTTCTCTGCAACAGTTTAAAGATATTTTTAGTGCTACTTTTTGGTCAAAATGGTGCAATTTCTAATATTTATCTCTTTCTATGGACTTCATTGCTTGGTTTTGCTTTGTAGAAAATGTCACTCAAAGTGTTAAAAATGTGGTCACGGAGTGTCACTCATAAGAAGTACATAGGCATCATAGAAATGTCACGCATTAGCAATATAAAAACTTGGCAACCATGGGCTGGCCTTATTTTACTGGCACAGTCAACATTTTAATGGCCCAGATGCTACAAAAATCAGGACAATCACCTAACACCGGATTTTTTCCATTTATCAGTGTATACTTGGAACTGTATATACAAGAACAAAGCTATTTAAAGTGTGTTCCTCGGCTACCGTAATGATCCCTTACTGCACACTATTTTTGCTAGTATTAAGACTAAGAAAAATTGGGTCAACTAAAAAGCAAAAATTCTAAGGTGATCATGCATGAATGTAATATTTCTTGCACTGTTGCATCCAATCTTTTTGGGAGGACCTGGAATATAATGTTTAAATGTGCCCTGCGACCTATGACCAACCACCAGCATCGGATTGGTAACGCAGGGACTTGGGCAATGCCCGAGGGGCCGGTATCCGAATTCCAGCCGTGTGCTGCTTTTTTGAGCTGCCCGGGAGGGCGAATTGGGTGGTGTCTGCGTTGTTGGATGCCACCAAGGGCCCAGTGGGTGCCCGAGCGGCCTTTCTGGAGAGAGATGGGCGTCCATTACCTCCCTTTTATCAAGGGGCAGAGGCGTCACTCCCTTTATCTCGCTGGGGCCGGCCCATTAACGTATGCATATTGAGCGGGAGCAGGGGGGCCTGAGAAGATGTGGCCTCACTTGTTTCAGATGTGTGTTTCACCAATGTGAACTAATCCGTGCCTTTTTTTTACCCCTCCCTACTTTTTTTATAAATAAAATTTCGCGAAGCAGTGTTCTGCGGAAAAGCAATATGCAAATGTGTGCCACCTTTTTTTTGCGTGCCCGGGACGATTTTTAATCCCATTCCAACCCTGGTAGCCACCACAGACTGATAACTTTTGAACTGCCATACACAGGAATTATTATGTTACATAGCTATTTATAAACAGGGTATCCTGCAATAAAACAGACTACACTTTTCCTTCCAAATAAAACAGCACATCCAGCAGTGGAGGGGACTCCTTCTCACCTTCTCGCTCAGACAAGTGAAAGTGAATTCGCTATGCTATAAACGAAGAAAGACTAGCTTATCCCACTTGGGGGCACTGTTGTAAAAAAAAAAAAGCCTCAAAGTATTTCCAAGTGGGACGAGTAACACCCCCATATCGTTTTTTGCGAATTATATAGCGCGAACGCGAGCCGAAGGTATAGCAGCGCTGTACAGGAGCACCAGGTACATTACCCAAGGTCACATTAATTTTGTTTTGTACTTGATAGGCACCTGAATAGTCTGTACAAGGTTATGGTCTTACTACAATATCAGATGGGTAATGTGCAATAAAATTACTATACTTTACCTTGCATAATGGCAACTCGCCTCCCTGTCGGTTGATCCGTGTCACGTGTGAAAGTCCCTTATTGCTGAAACAGATGTTTGCATCCAGGGAAGAGGAGCCCAACTAATTGTAGGGTGGGGTTCCCTCCCACATGAATACGCGCACTTCTAGAGCACGTCCATCGGCAACGGACATTTTACGAATAAAAGGAGGATCAAGGCGCTTCATGAATGTAAAAAAGGTATTGTAATATGGCCGCTGCGTTTGTGTCCTCGGTAGCAATCATGGGAAAGTTTGTCGAATGACTTTTAAACCATGTGGCCATAGTACGAGTATTAGGCAAACATCAAAAAGGTTCTTCCCGCGTTCATGTCGCATATAAAATTAATTCCCACAATACAACTTTAAAGATACTGTCATTTACGGAAGGCTTAAAATGGTGCCTCACTAAGACTTATTTTGTAATTTTACCTTCTTAAAAATTAAACAACGAAAGCAACCCGAAAAATACGTGAAATGCATGAGTTAGGCTTCCCACCTTTCCATAAGAAACCAGCATTTACAGTGCATTAGGTCTCGCATTTACGCGAGTTTCATCCATTGGCATTGTAAATGCCTTTTGTTTATGTTTTGTTTTTTAAAACATAAATAAAAGGCATTGTCATTTACAATGCCAATAGTTTAAACTCGCATAAATGCAAGACCTGTTGCATTGCAAATGCTTGTTTAAAAGCTGATCTGGAAAGCTGGGCGTTACTTGGCCATACACGCTCCCATTTTTCTACCGCATATTTATATAGCGCGAACTCTACCCGAAGGTATGGAGCGCTTTACTTAAGCACCAGCTACGTTACACAAGGACACATTCATTTTTTGGTAGGCATGGGGAGATTAAGTGATTTGCCCAGAACCATAGGAAGCTGAGCCGACGCTAAGGCTCCAAACATGTTCCCCAGCTCCAAAGTTGGCCTCTCTCTCCCTTCCATGAATACTGGAACCCAGGGTCGAATTGGTAAGGCGGGCATTCAGGCAATGGCCAATGGGAGGCCAGTATCCGAGTTCCAGCTATGGGCTGCTTTTTTGGGCAGCCTGGGGGGCCCGCTTTGGGCGGTGTCTGTGTTGTTGGGATGCCACCAGCAGCACAGAAGGTGCCTGAGTGCCCATTCTGGGGACAGATGGGCATCCATTAACTCCCTTTTATCAAAGGGCAGAGGTGTCACTCCCTTTCTTTCACTGGAACCGCCCATTAATGCGTGCATATTGAGCGGGGGCAGGAAGACTGAGCAAAAGTGTCCTCACCTGTTTTCAGGTGTATTTCACCAGTGTGAACTAATCCGTGCATTTTTTTGTTCTATCTAAGTACAGTGACCCCCTCCCGGCCCCCCACCCTTATTTTAATAAAACTTGGCCAAAGCAGTGTTTTGCAGAAAGGCAATATGTAAATGTGGTTCACTTCTTTTTAGCGTGCCCGGGCCAATATTTATCCCATTCCAACCCTGATGGGGGCTCTGATTACAGGCAGTAGAAAGACAGTTGTGGAAAAACAGGCTTAGCAGGGAGCTGTTCTGTGCCCTCAAGGGAATGCAGCGCTCATTTTGTATAACCTGCCCATAAATTATCCAACGCTGAGGGGTGAATACCGCTCCTACGACCGGCCCATGTGCTCTAGTACATATGTTTGAAAAGAAACGGAGGTCCCAGTGACAAGTGAAAGAAGAGCTGCGTGGGACGGTAATGTGGATGTTATGGGTGATCAAAGCGCTGCACTTGTGTTGATAATATGAAAGCAGGCGCTGTGCTTTGAGAGGAGGAATAATATTGAGCAGTCAGCAGGCCACCATGGTTGAAGTTAAAGCACAGCGTGTCGGCTGCTTTCAAAACCAGCTGAAACAGCGCATGTTGTGCTTTCAGTAAGAGAAACTCATTAAAGAAAATAGGGCTTACAGACTAAATAACACGTACGGTGTAACAACTGAAGTAAAAGGGCTAGTCCTTATGGGAGGTTACAAATGAAGACAAGGCAGTATGAACCTCTTCGATGCTCATGACGAGCTCAGCTCGTCATGAGGTACACCTCTCGTACACTCATGACGAGCTGAGCTCGTCATGAACAATGGGATTTCTTCTTCTCCAGCACTAGAGGAGAATACCATCAGCATCAATGGTGTTAAGGAGGGACTAACAGGCCTATTTACGAATCTGAAAGCAGAATTTATGAAGGAGAATGACACAAGCCAATAAAAAATGTGGGTGGAGAGTGAGCGGGGCTTCAAGTACATACTCCAATACTGCATGCCTCGCAGCAGCGTATGCTTTCCAGGCTCAAACTAAATATACTGGCCATTTGTTCTAAGAGACTGTAAAGGTCAGGAGGTGATACCTAAAAACAATTTTCCATAAAAGAATCTGTATTTATTTATAACATCTTTAGTGTTTTTGTTTTCTTTAATTATCAGTCAGGGTTCGTTAGGCAGTTCTAGAACATGTTTTTAAAGCACTTTCTTTTTCTATTTGCAGTTTGAATTATGTCATGAAAAAAGGGTAAAATGGCAGGTTTTGCTGCTTTTTCTAATTTTTTTACCAGCTGGGGCACTAAAATATCCGCCCAGGTGGCAACTCTATTTGAAACGTTGTATACAACATGACAGGCATGATACGCTTCATTGTTATATTTTGAACATTTCTCAATATTTGTTATCCCTTAGAAATAGGATGCTCAACTTCCCATTATCAAGTTGCAGGAAACTTTGCTTGCGCGGGAACCCTGTGCATGCAGGTGCACCAGAAACTGCCTGTGTGTGAGAGCGAGTATGAGTTGAGGGGTGCATTTTCACGATCATATTCCATAATTACTTCCTCTAAAACATGTCTTTTAAAAGATATACTTTACTGCCTATTGAGCTTATTGTGTGCAATTACTATGCCATACTGCATTTAAGTTGAAATTCCTTTACCTCCATCCAGGGTTGGATTGGGATTAAAAATCGGCCCGGGCACGCATAAAAAACCGGCCCACGTTTGCATAATGCCTTCCCTCAAATCACTGCTTTCAGCGTAATTTTACATAAAAGGGGAGGGGTGGGGGTTTTAAAAAAACAAAAACGCACGCATCAGTTTACACTAGTGAAACACACCTGAAAACAAGTGAAGCCACTTCTGCTCAGGCCCCCTGCCCCGCTCAGTATGCCTACACTAATGGGAGGCCCAGCGAAAGAAAAGGGGTGACACCTCTACCTGTTGCTGCTATACAGGAGGTAATGAGCGCCCATCTCCCTCCAGAAAGGCCACTCAGACACCCACTGGGCCGCTGGTGGTATAGTCGAACAACAGAGACACCGCCCAAATCGGCCCCCAGGCTGCTCAAAAGCGGCCCTCAGCTGTAACTCGGACACCGGCCCCTCTGGCATTGCCCGAATGCCCCCGTTACTAATCCGACTCTGCCTCCATCTGACTGAAGTAAGCCTTGCTCGGTATGCCACCTTTAGTGAGACACATTTACAAAATGAAGAACTATGTTATTCAAATGATATGAAGTTAGGGTTCCCACCTTTCTCACAAAAAATACCAGACATTTACTTTTTAGATATTCTGGAACAGCCAGGATTTGGTAGCATAAAATTATAGGGATTCTTTAGTAAGGTGGCAATTATCAACCCATTAACAATCATTCTTAAACAGTTTAGACAGCTCTCAAACACGTTTCTTAACTGATTTCTTTATGTTAGGTTTTTATTTCAGAAAGGAAAAGAATACCCAATTTCACTTCTTTCCCCAATATTTTTTCAGGCCTGTACTTAGAAATACAGGCCACACTGTTAACAAGAATTTGCAATGCGATAGGCCTCGCATTTGTCAGAGTTAGAGCTAAAGGCATTGTAAATTACAATGTCTTTTATCTATGTGTTTGGTTTGGAGTGTTGTGGATGTATGAAAAGAGACACAGCTGCATCACTGACTAGAGGATTTAGAATGAGAAATTACCATTGGGACAAGAGAAGCAGCTGCAGAACTATCTAGAGGACTAGAATGAGGAATTAGTGAGGAGACCAGAGAAACAGGTAGCGGCACTATGTAGAGGACTAACCGACAGGACCAGAAAAGCAGCTAGCAGCGCTGCCTGGAGGACTTAGAATGAGGAATGACCGACAGGATGAGAGAAGCAGCTATCACCACTGTCTAGAGGGCTTAAAATAAGGAATTACTGACAGGACCAGAGAGGCAGCTAGCAGCACTGCCTAGAGGTCTAAGAATGAGGAATTACCACTGGGTGCAGAGAAGCAGTTGCAGCACTGTCTAGAGGCGTTAGAACGAGGAATTACCACTGGGGCCAGAGATGAAGCCTCAACACTGTCTAGAGGACTAAGAATGAGGAATTTTCACTGGAACCAGAGACGCAGCTAACAGCACTGTCTAGAGGACCGAGAACGAAGAATTGCCACTGGGAACAGAGACACAGCAAGCAGCACTGTCTAGAGCAGAGATCTTCAAACTGTGGGGGGCACTCCTCTGGGGGGTGTGGATGGGTTACCAGGGGTGACAAAGGCCTCTGCAAATACATGTAAATGAAGATGGCCTGGAAGTGCAGCAATGTTTATTTGCTGCTTTTTCAGGCTGTCTTACATGGGGCCGGAGGTCAGAGAGTGTGGTGCTGGGAGCTCGGCTGGGCAGTGTCTGGAGCCTCATCTCTGGCAAGCCCGAGTTTTTCACAGGTCTTTAAGGACCATTTGCACAACTTTGTAAACTGGTTACTGAGGCTTAGTTTTTTTCTGTTTCCTGTACCCCCTGGACCCCCACTCTGCCTATTCCTTACATTTGTATTTTACATTTAATGCTGTAGTGTAAAAATGCATTTTATGAAAAGGAATATAAAGTAGGGCAGCCAAGAGAAAAAATGCCAGTCATGTATGTTTAAAGAGCCTGCAAAGACCTTGTCTTGGCACTGAATATGGTTATAAATAAAAAAGTATGTATTCATTTGTAATGTGACTTTTTTGTCTGTTCCCTTTAATTGTCAGTCATAAATCATTCAGGCCATGCTAGAGCACAAAAAAGTGCTTTCTATTTATATTTGCTGTTCGAAGTACGCACAGATAAGTGCTAAAAATAGGGCTTTAGGTGACTGTTTATTTTTGTGCCGTCTGCAACATCAAAATAATGAGCTGGCAATCCTAATCATAAAACTGGAAGTTTGTTACAGGATCAGCACATTATTTATGTCCTTCACCCTCAATCCCTGATTAATGCCATAATAGCAACAGTTTAATTTATAGCTGAAACCCTACGCCCGTCAATATAATGCTGATTTACTTCAAGTGTCTGAGAATGCACCCAGCATTCATACAACTCACTCCTCATTCTCACCCTTCACTTTCACACTCACCCTGAACTCACAGTGCATAGTTATGGATTTCCTGCATTTGCCACATAATCCATTGTCTGCTGCATAATTTGCAGAATTAAAAAAGCTTAAAGGGTTGAAAAGTTACAAAAATGCAGCAACACATGTTACCTTACTGTGGAAGGCCCTTTCCAAAGGTTGACTTGTCACCTTTCTGTTGCTTATTGCTATATGTGGGTGTTAATGTGGTACTTATGATGGGCAATAAAGGCCAGGACAGTGTTAATACGTGTAAAAATAGCAAAATGATGCAGTACTGCTATCACAAAATATGCAGCATTATGCAGCACAATTCCCCTTTGCTTGCTGCAGAATTTAGTCAACCATGCTGCATAATTTGGCCTTCACCTGCCACACAATTCCAATGGCCCTGTTCACAGTGCTATGAGGACCCAGCCTGTGGCAGAAACACTGTGAATATGTAAGTCATTATTTTAAAACAATATTTACATACACTAAGCTAGGCTGCTGCAAAATGATGCAGTGATGAGATAAAACAAGTTCTTACAAAATATACTTTTTAGTAATAAGTAATCAAACTGTATCTAATGTAGACATTTCTGTAAGCGTCTCCACTATTCCAGATCTCAGCTGATAACACCCTTACATTACATCTCAAAAAGAAAAGATCTCTGCCACCATGAAGCTTTGAGCAGAGCCACTGGAATTATTCAGCAGAAGAGGACAACATTATGTGGCAGGTTTGACTAAATTATGCAGCAAGAAAAGGTAAATTATGCGGCATAATGCCCCACATTTTGTGGTTAGCATTACTTTATAATTTTGTCATTTTAACTCAAGGTAACATTGTCAGGAGAGATATTTCACCTCATTAGTACCAGTTTAACTCCCAAATACAGCAGCAAGCCACCAAAAGTTTACCAGTCAATCATTGCAAAGGGCCTTCCACTGCTCCAGAACACTTTGTCACTCTTTAAGTAACTTTGTTTCCGTTTGACATTTAATCCACAAACAGGCAGAGGTACGCAGAATGGTTAAATAAAAACATGCTTACTTTATAAAAGTGGCATTTTCAAATTCACAATTTAAAAACCACTTTACTAAAATATGTGTAAGTAAATTCTGTGTTCAGAGAGCCTAAACATTATTCCTCAATCTTGTCCCAGTGAAAGTTATACTTGTAAGATGTTACAAATGTCCCACAGGTACCCATTCCTGCTGCACAGGCACAAAATGTACCACTACAGATGGGTCAGCAGGGACATGCACCTTTAGTACCCATTTTAAATGTACCAATTCTTCCTGCTCCATTACCAGGTCAGCAACTGCCTGTCCCACCCAGACCAATCCTTAATCCGTCTGCTGTTCAACAGCAGTAACAAGCAGGACAAGCGATACCTGCACCAAATGTGTTGACTATTCCTCGGGTACATTTTTTACCAAGACTAGTGACTGGGCAAACCCCTTCTGCGTCCCAATCTGCTGGAAATACGCCTGCAGGTACCCCACCTTTGGTTCACAAGCATAGTAGTAATTTGAGAGATAGGGATAGGTTTTTGGAGGGACAGACCTAATACTAGATATAGATAACAGAGAGCAGATCCAGAAGAGTAAAAATGATAGCCCATAGATGGATGGATGACATAAATAATGCCACCATGAATACTGTAATGCCAACTGCAAATTGGTTTGATGGTTTTCAGCAAAACTTACTCATTCAATATATGACTGAAATGATAGAGACTGGTGGACATGGTGTAATAAAAAATAACCCACAAGCAGTGTTACAAATGTGGCAAGGTCACATGATCTCTTCCCCAGATGTCCCACTGGCTGTTGAAAGTTGTTTGCATTGGGGTGTTAAAGTTAGAAGAAAATATCAAAAAATGAAAGGGGAATATCCCTTGAGGGAAATACACCCCCTTCCTGCACCCCCTGCTGCTGTCGGTATTCCTGTTCAGGACCCCATTCCTCAATTTGTTTATACTCCGCGAAGTAGGTATGAATTAATGGCAATAAAGAAAGATTTGCCAGACTTTAGGAAAAACCCAAAGGGGTTTGATGAAGCCTTAGAATCAGCCACATTATGTGTAAAGACATTCAAGGACTTGGATCTATTTTTTGATGCCTTACTCCCCAGAGAAATATGGAATGGAATACGTATACATGATGATGTAGCACACTTTGGATATGCTTGGGTACATTTTGAAAATCTTGACACACAAAGAAGACCAGGAGACAGACCAGATCTATTTATACTTGATTAACCTGATCCTATTATTGCTAAATTGCTACGAATAATACCAAGGGAAGATGTAAATTAGGATAAAATAGCAGCTTGTAAACAAAAACCTACAGAAAAAGTCTCAGACTATTACACTAGGATGGAGGAAATATTCAGGGCTCATAGTGATCAGGATTTGGCAGCTGTCATAGGGAAATGAATGTTTGCTGACAAATTTGTGAATAATTTGACTAAAGAATTAGGAGAGTTGATTAAAGTATCAGAGAGCACCTGGCCAACTAAAGAACCTGCAGATCTTTTGGTAATGGCTACATATTATGAGTATTACCAGAAAATAAAGAAAGAAAAGAATGATAAGAAACTGAAAGAAATAAAAACAAAGCATTTGCTACAGCAAGTATTCCATGACAGGGGAAGACAAAGGGGTATGGGAAATGTGAGGGGAGGTGGACGTGGAAGAGGGGCTGGCAAAGCCTCATCGGCTCCTGTGCAGCAATACAGAGCAGGATTAGGCCAACATCAGTGTGCCTATTGCTTTCAAGAGGGTCATTGGAAGGATGAATACCCTAGCCCACAGGGCCAAGCAACTGTGGCAAGGGTAAGAGGTAGTTCAGTGCCAAAGGGTACAGGGAGAGGGGTACAAATAGGCAAGATTTCACCCAGCTTCAGAATGACAACAGAGGTCAGAATAATTTTGATAGTCAACAAAAGTTTTTGTACTGAAAATTTTACTGACATTGATTTCAATTCCTTTGAGTATTCACAATAGGACAGCAATGGAAAGTGTGGAAATAGGGTCATGATTCCAGTTTATCAATCAGGTCCATATGTCACCATGGATATAGAAGGGGCAGTACGCGACTTCCTTGTTGATACAGGTGCCACTCACACCTCTGTGGCTCATGACCAATTTCCAGGGTCTCTCCTCTCAGGCAGAATGAATACATCAGTTGGATTCTTAGGTAGAGCCACATCTCTAAACTCTAGATGTTACTATAGAGTCCTTCACCACCTCTGTCCTATTTGGGCTTACTAAAAATTGTGCTGAGAACTTATTAGGTCTGGATCTATTGAAAAGACTGAATGCTAACATTTATTGTTCGTCTGATGGTGTCTTTATATAAATAGCTTCTGATCATTTTAGCAACTGTTTTACAGTGACAGATGTAATAACCTTCCACCTGAATTACAGACAATTGATAAAATGGTCTGGGCATCAGGAGATAATGATGTTGGTAAAATGGACATAGATCCCATAGTAATCACTGTTAAAAAAGGCGTTCCCTTACCCCGCATTCCTCAATACAAAATGTCCCAGGATGGAGAGGAAGGTCTCAAAGAGGTTATCTCTGATTTATTACATAAGGGGATAATAAAAGAAACAGAAGGTAGCCTATGTAATAGTCCTATAATACCTGTTCTGAAAAAAACAACAGAGGGAATCCCCGATAAATATAGATTAGTGATTGATCTTCGAGCTATAAATAAAATTGTAGTACCCCAATATCCTGTTGTTCCTGACATGAATTCTATTTTTACCATGATTCTGTTGTAGTGTAGTTTCTATATCTCTGGTAGGCTCTGCGCATTGGAATAATATACACTATAGATTTGACATAGGACTGAGGTCAAATCTGTAATAGCATAGTTTGTAGCTATGACATATATTCATAAAAATGCATACATAAATAAGACAGGCTAAAATGTGAATACTCATCTGATGCTTCTAGTTAGTTCTACCCCAGTGTACCTAACCTAAGTGTAGTATGAGGTAAGAAGTAGGTGTTGTAAACTAAAGTATAGCTAGCTATAGTTTAGTTTTGCCAGAGTTGCCAAGAGTCCCTCTAGGTTCTAGTCTGCTCCATACCTTAGAATGAGAGAGGTTGGAATCTCTTTCCGGGTCTTGATCTCTAACACGCCGCAATGGGAGTCAAAAACATTGGAGCTGGATTCTCTGCGAGGAGTATGACAGCGTTGGTCAGTGCGTCAGGAAGGGACTTGATTTCCTTCCGAACTTGCCTTGGCGAGCCACGTCGTGCAAGTAGGCAGCCGAACCGTGGTTTGCCATGGCAAGTGAAGGTATATTTATACCTCAAAGGTGTTTAGGAATGCCAGTATGGAAGTAAAAGTTGAGCAGAAGAACGTCATGAATGAACCCTCAGCTATAGATGTTCATGCATAGTAAATTAGTTCTTGGAGAAATCAATAATCCAAGCGAGGGAAAGTCCTAAAGGCTTAAGAGTTGGCTTTCCAAGAACTCGTTGTGACGTTGATGGACAGCTGTAGGTGGTGATGCCTCTCTTTGGTTAGCATGGATAATGCCTAAATAAGGGTAAGATTTCTATGCCTAAATAAGGGCAATACGAATTGTGGCCGTATAAGGGTATAAATCGGGAAACCTATATATATGGTACCTAAATCGACATACAACACCGTCTTCAGACAAATATTTTACTGTGCTTGATTTAAAAAATGCTTTTTTTAGTGTGCCCATTGCTAAAGGAAGTCATTAACTGTTTTCAATTTTATTCCAAGGGCATTCCCTAGCATGTACACTTGCTCCTCAAGGGTATACAAAAAGCCCTAGTATATATAGTTAAGCCTTGAAAAACACAATTAGATCTTTTTCCCCCCTCAAAAGGCTCTGTATTACTCCAATACATTGATGATCTATTAATTGCCTCAGATACTGAGGAAGGTTGTACGGAAATGACAGGTAATTCGCTACATCATTTACCACTCCTAGGACATAAAGTGTCCTTAACTAAAATTCAATATTGTCAACAGAAGGTTGCCTATTTAGGTCACCTCCTGTCAAAAGGGGGTAGAAGACTGCACTCTCAAAGAATAAATTTGGTACAGAAAATGAAACGTCCCCACACCCAATCTGATGTTCGCGTTTTTATAGGTATAACTTCCTTTTGCAGGCAGTGGATACCTAATTTCTCTTTAATTGCAAAACCTGTGATTGCTCTCACATCTAAGAATATTAGTAACCCACTCCCTTGGACGGATGAGTGTGAGCATGCTTTTCAACAACTAAAAAACAATTTATGAAATGCACCTGCTTTGGGTAACCCTGATTATACTAAGGATTTTTTTTTCCATGAGAAAGATGGGTGTGGTCTATCGGTTTTAACACAATCCCATGGAGGGAGGAATACACCTGGTGCTTATTTTTCCTCCACATTGAATCTAGTAGCTATGGCTTTGCCAAATTGTTTGCATCGGTAGCAGCTGCTGCTATTGCAGTCAAACAATCTGAAATATACATTCTAGGTCACAATTTGACAGGTATGGTACCGCATGCTGTGGATGTGCTACTAAACAAAACTCAGACCCAGTACCTGACCAGTGTACATTTAACAGGGTATGAGTAACAGATTTTGCTCCAAATATCATTCTGAAACGTTGCAATGTTTTGAACTTTGCCACAATGCTACATCTCCCCAATGATTTAGGGGAAGAACACCATGATTGTGTCTGCACCACTGAAGAAGAGACCAAGGGACGGGTAGACCCAACAGATACTCCCATATCTGACCCACATGGAGAGTTGTTTGTAGATGGTCCATGTTTCAAATTACCAGATGGTACAAACACTGCTGCACATGCTATCACCACTTTGAAAACAGTGGTATATAAGCATGGGCGAATTTTGCGAATCTCGCGTTCGCGAATTTTGCGGATTTGCGAACTCGCAATCCGCAAAATCCGCGAATTCTCGCGAATTTGCGGATTTTTTTTTTTTTGTGTTTGCCACTCTCTGTCACTACTGCCACTCTCTGACTACTCATGCCACCCTCTGGCCCACCCATGCCACCCTCTGTTTCATCACAGCACCCTCTGGTTGTCCAGTCAGTGTACATTATTGTGGCAAAGCAAAGCACACCTTCCCTGCCTCAAGTGACCTGAATTAATTTGGGGCTGATTAATGTGTCACAGAATATTTTTTTAGCTGGCACCTGCTTCCTTAGTGCTTCCTGATTAGTGATCTTTTGCACGTGCTAAGTGCTTTCATTGTTGCAAAATTAGTTACAACACCTGCCCTGCCCCAACTGACAATAATGAATTAGGTGCTGATTAATGGATTTGAACTTCCAGCCTGGCTCCTGCTTGTCTCCCTTAGCTGTAATTCAGGACCTTTGTGGCATATGTGTAACTATTCTGAGGTTCAGAGCAGGGTCACATAATAGTTGCAACTGGCAACTGAACTCTGGAGGGGCCCCTCAGGAAGCACTACAGGAAATGGCTACTAATGATGAGCCTGAACATTTGAACCTGGTAAGTAGTTTCAGTTTTGCTAAGATCGTATTTCTGCAATTTAGCGCTTATTCGCGGGGCGCGAAGTTGTACTGGGAAGCCGCGAACTCACGCGAACAGTGCGAGCAAGCCATAAAATCCGCTGCTCGCGGATTTGCGGATTTTGCGGGAGATTCGCAAATCTCGCGGATTGCGAATTTACCGAAAATCCGCAAAATCCGCGAGCGAAACGGATTTTCCGCCCATGCTTAGTGGTATAGTCATGTAAAATACCGGAAATGCCAGCAGAAGCAGCAGAAGTAATTGCCCCCTACATAGGCATGTGAATTAAGTAAAGATCTGATTGTAAATATTTATACTGACAGTCAGTATGCCTTTGGTGTTGCCCACTCATTTGGGTGATTAAGGAAAAAATAGGCTTTTTGACCTCACATGGTAGTAAGATACAATATGGGGAGTTAATAGTAACATTATTGGATGCTCTGATGTTACCAAAAAAAGTTGCCATTGTTGAATGCAGTACCCATAAAACAGTTATTGATGAGGTAGCTCAGGGAAATGCTTTTGCAGATGAAACAGCCAAGCAAACAGCCAGATATAAATATAATTTAATGTATGTTACAGGCCCCGATAGAGGGGTCCCTGATGTACCAATTTTTAACAATACCTTAGAATGTGTTAGTGAGATACAACAGGAAACTACCATGGAAGAGAAAGATGCATGGCAGATGTATGGTAGATTAGATGATACCGGATGTTGGATAGATCGTTCAGAGAAACAAGAATGGATGCTTCCTAATTGTTATGCTAACGCTATTGTTCCTATGGCACATACCCAGCTCACATTGTTGCCAAAGGAACAGTGGCAACATTAGACCACGTTTGGTTCAACAAACTGATTCCCAGGGTGGCAGAGTCCCATGTCAAAAGATGCATGATATGCTCTATTTATAATCCAGGAAAAGGTACCCCAGGCCCGATAGGCCATTTTGCACCTCCAGATTTGCCCTTTGAAGTCCTGCAAATGGATTTCTTAGAAATGGAACGAGTGGCTAATCTTAAGTATGTCTTAGTGGTGGTTTACACCTTTAGTAGGTGGGTGGAGGCTTATGCTCTACAAGATAACACAGATTTAAGTACTGCAAAAATACTCCTGAAGGAGTACTTCTCAAGCTTTGGTTTGGCCAGAGTGCCCTGGGGTGACAATGGGTGACACTTTCTTGGCCAAGTGATGGACTTAATCTGCAAAGGCTTGCAGATAAGGCAAAGGTTTCATGCTGCCCACTATCCACAGGCTGCAGGCCTAGTGGAAAGATAAATGGTATCTTGAAAGGAAAACTGGGAAAGATATGTGCTGAAACAAGATTACAATGGCCTAATGCTTTGCCCATGTAAGAAGTTGGCCTGATATATGATGTTTCCAATTCTGGAACCACCTTGTATCAGTCCAAGCAACCCTTATGATGATCGATTGTAAGTCAGCCTTATAGACCAGTTATCCTAGTGGTAACGTGGACAAAGCAGTCTTAGGTTAAACTCTGAAAGGCATGTGAAGCCAGCTGTATTACCATACACAACCCCCTTGAATACCAAATGAAAGGACACCACACAGATATATATTGAAAATATATATATATTTATTAACTACAAATATCCCCTGAACTCTTTATGAGCACAGAAGCACAAGCGTTAAAAAAAACACAGTTTAAAATACACAAAAGTTGCACAATATGGATGAGCCCGAGGGGCCACCTAAACCATATACTAAGAAAGTGGTATAAGAGATACCAATCGAAAAGGAAACAGGCTTAGGGCCTAGGGAATCGCTGGAGCTGATCGGGACTAGCAGTGACTAAGTCGGGAAAGGCCTGCGGGACTCGGGTGCAATGTTTAAAGTGCACGCACTCACCAATACAAAGTCTATGGTGCGTAAAAGTTAGAAAGTTAGATAGTTTGGAACCTTCCGAGTGACCTAGAAAGCTGAAACTTGAGACACAGGCCCTAGAGGTGTGTACCAGTGTGGGAACACCGGCGTTGTTGAGTTACCTCACCCACAGGAAGCGGGTGCATAGGGTCGAAGTAGTGTCGGGTTTCGTCACGCTGGTCGATGGTGCTTGGAGCTGAAGATGCTGCAGGCGGCTCGATGTGAAGAGTTCCGGTGGATCCAAGGGTGGATCTGAAGTTGTGAAGACCTGAAAGCAGAGGGGACAATGTTCAAAGTCACTAGCCAGTGACTACCGTGGAACCAGATTGGAACTAGGTGATGTCAGGTGCAAACAGGCGTTGAGGTGTAGCTTCTCTATGCAGCCACGTGGACACCGGGGGTCAAGGACGTCCAGGAGTCGGTCACGAGCTGTCCCACGCAGGCTTCTCGCTGTTGGCGGTGTCGGCAACTTGACGGAGCAAACAGGCCTTGGCTAATGCAAGCCACGCAGGAGTTGAAAAAGGCTTATCACTTGGACCAGCAAGGTCAGAGCGGGTGCTCCTTTTTACAGAAGCGAGGGCAAGTCTGAAGCAACCAGACCCGCAGTGTAGTTCTTCAGTTTTGTCACCAAGATGGCCGCTGACCACGTGGCTAGTGGCCTGGATGGCGCGTCGAGTGGCATGATGCAAAAGGGCCCCACGCAGATCGTGGAGATGCTGGGGGGCTGATCTTCGGTGCAAGGGCTGCTCGGTGGTGTGGGTTCTCAGTCCCCAAAGCACAACATTGAGGATGCCTCTGATGCTGCACAGTCAGCTTTTCGGGTGTCTTCCAAGAGGTCCGGTCCCACGTCTCTCGGTGCCTCCACGGGTCCCTTCTTTGCAGGGACTGTGGATCGGGCGGTGAGAAGTCTGGGAGTCTGGGTCTTGTCAGGCTCGGGGCTCCGGCTCCGGCTCCGACGGCAAAGCAGACGTCGATTCGCTGGTTGGTACCTGTGTTCACAAGGTGGCCACTCCTAGGCCACAAGGGAGATGCTCTTCAGTCTTCTGTGCAGCAGAATGTCGAAGTCCAGTTGTCTTCTTAGTTTCAAGTTGATTCAGGATGATCTGAGGTGCTCTGGCACTGCTCCCACTCTTATTCCCAATCTGAGGGGTGGATCACCTGCTAGGTCCCTCCTCTGGGTGGGACCAGGAAGGGGGGCGGTTACACTCCCTTTCCTTTGTCCAGCTCCTCGCCAGGCCTGGGTCTGGAAAGTCCCAGGACCGGTTTGGACTGGCTTATGCACGGGGACACCGTGTGTGCCCCGGGCATGTCTCAATCTATTCAGCCCTGTCCTACTCAATACACAAAATCCTTTCTGGGGTGGTGCTCGCACCTCCCAAGGCAGGAAACCCTTTGTCCAAGCCTCCCTCGCTGGAAGGACTCCCAGCAGCAGGAGGTCAGACTTGTGTCTGTGGTGGCAGCATCCATTTTGTGATGCTGAGGCTCTGGTTAACTTTAACTGGGGTTAAGGTTACACACATGTCGTGTCCCTCTAGAAGGGTGGAATGCTATCCCCGTCGACAGAGCTGTCGAGGGGATAGTATTCCAAATCGTATGACACCTTACTCGACATGTTTTGATAAAGCCAAACCAAAGTTAGCATATAACCGCGAGGATTATAATGCACTTAAAAGTATATGGTATGGCAATATCCCGGAACAGCTAAGGGAGTGGTTCCCGACAGCTGCAGACAGGCTCAGCTCATGCTAGAGCACCATCTCACATATTTCCAAGCACTCTGCCTCCAGGATTGAAGAGGCCTTCCATAGGAGTGTCTGATAGGACCATTGTGTCCAGTTTAAGGTTAGATATAGGGATACTATATCTAAGTAAGAAGTGATTACATCAATTTACCCAGCTGAGTGATCAGCCAGTTGTGTCAAATAGGGAGGCCAGGTCAGGGGTGGCACAATACATGCTGCAGCCCCTGGTAGGCCTTGGAAACACCTATGCCCTGGGTACCTAGGGTACCCTGTTACAGGGGCCAATAAGGTGAACCAGTTCCAATTTGTAATGCACCTAGAGTGCATTGGCAGTAATTTAGAGAGAGAACAACAGGCTGTGGGTCTGATTAGCAGGCCCACAGCCACATTAAGTCATAAACCAGTGAAGCAAAAAGCAAAAATTTGGGGTGACCATAGGATAGCAGACACTACTCTCCTACACAACCCCCCCCCCAAACGCAGGGACATTAGATTAACCTTGACCAGTTGTGTCTTCATGTTCTAAGTGGAAGTACCTGGAGAGACCATCTGCGTTGCCATGGTCAGTCCCTGGGCGGTGCTCCACTGTAAAGTCCATCCCCTGTAGGGAAATGGACCACCTGAGTAGTTTGGGGTTTTCACCCTTCACCTGATTTAGCCATAAGAGGGGCTTATGGTCGGTCTGAATCTTGAAGTGAGTGCCAAACAAGTATGGTCTCAACTTCTTCAGGGCCCACACCACAGCAAAGGCCTCCCTCTCAATGGCTGACCAAAGTTTTTCTCTGGGGGTCAGCCTTCTGCTAATAAAAGCAATGGGCTGGTCTTGACCATCTACATTAAGCTGTGAAAGCACTGCTCCCACTCCCAACTCAGAAGCATCTGTTTGGACAATGAACTCTCTTGAGTAGTCAGGACTCTTTAGGATAGGTGCATAGCACATGGCCTTCTTCAGGTCATCAAATGCCTTTTGACAGTTTTCTGTCCACTGAACCTTTCTGGGCATCCTCTTGGATGTCAGATCATTAAGAGGAGTCACAATGGACCCATCGTTCTTAACAAACTTCCTGTAGTACCCAGTCTGGCCCAAGAAAGCTCTGACCTGAGTCTGGGTAGTTGGAGGGGACCAGTCCTTGATGGTCTGCATCTTACTCTCCAGTGGTTGAATTTGGCCTCCACCTACAAGGTGGCCCAGGTATACAACCTTGCTCTGCCCTATCTGGCACTTTGTTGCCTTGATAGTGAGGCCTGCCTTCTGCAGAGCCTCAAGCACTTCCTTCAGGTGGACCTGGTGATCCTCCCAGGTGGAGCTGAAGACAGCAATATCATCCAGATATGCTCGCAAAAGTCATCCAACCCAGTATGGACTTGATTCACCAACCTTTGGAAGGTGGCAGGTGCATTTTTCAAACCAAAGGGCATTACCACAAATTGATAATGCCCACCTGGGGTAGAAAATGCAGTTTGGGCTTTAGACTCCTCAGCTAACCTGATTTGGCAGTAGCCAGCTGTCAAGTCAAATGTGCTCAAATATTTGGCAGAAGCCAACTTGTCAATGAGCTCATCTGCCCTTGGAATAGGGTGTGCATCTGTCCTGGTGACAGCATTGAGTCCTCTGTAATCCACACAGAACCTCATCTCTCTCTTGCCATCTTTGGTGTGAGGTTTGGGGACCAGAACCACTGGGCTAGCCCAGGGGCTCTCTGAAGGCTCAATGACACCTAATTCCAGCATCTTTTGCCCCTCAGTCTTTATACAGTCCCTGACGTGGTCAGGTTGCCTGTAAATCTTGCTCTTTACAGGAAGACTGTCACCAGTGTCCACCACATAGGTACACCAGTTAGTCTGACTGGGTGTCAATGAGAACATATGCCTGTATGCCTGCAGAACTTGTCTACAGTCATTTTGCTGATGTTCAGTGAGGCTGCCATCTAAGGCCACACCATCAACTGAGCCATCCTCAGGGTTCTGAGTTAGCAGGTCTGGGAGAGGGTCACTCTCTTCCTCCTGTCCCTCATCTGTAGCCATGAGCAAGCCCATGTCTTCCCTGTTGACATGTGCCTTTAGTCTGTTGACATGGAACACCCTGTGGGGGCTCCTGGGAGTTCCTAGGTCCACCAAGTAGGTAACCTCTCCCTTCTTCTCAAGAATTGTATGGGGTCCAGACCATTTGTCTTGGAGTGCTGCTGGGGCCACTGGCTCCAACACCCATACCTTCTGTCCTGGCTGATACTCAATCAAGTCAGCCTTTTGGTCATGCCAAGCTTTTTGTAATTCTTGGCTAGCCTCAAGGTTTTTGGATGCCTTTTCCATATACTCAGCCATCCTGGAACGGAGACCAAGTACATAGTCCACTATGTCTTGTTAGGCTTTTTGAGAGGTAACTCCCATCCTTCCCTCACCAGACATAGGGGTCCTCTTACAGGGTGCCCAAACAACAATTACGGGGCTGAAGCCAACCCCCTTTTGAGGGACCTCTCTGTAAGCAAACAAAAGGCAGGGTAGAAGGATGTCCCATCTTCGCCTGAGCTTTTCAGGTAATCCTTTGATCATACCCTTCAGGGTCTTGTTAAATCTTTCAACAAGCCCATTACACTGTGGATGATAAGGAGTGGTGAACTTGTAGTTGACACCACATTCCTTCCACATAGCTGTCAAGTATCCTGACATGAAGTTGGCATCTCTATCAGATACTACCTCCTTAGGAAACCCCACTCTGGAGAAAACTCCAAGTAAGGCCCTGGCCACAACAGGAGCTGTTGTGGTCCTAAGTGGAATTGCCTCTGGGTACCTGGTGGCATGGTCCACCACCACCAGTATGAATCTGTGTCCAGATGTTGTAGGGGGATCCATTGGACCTACAATATCAATCCCCACTCTTTTAAAGGGAACCCCCACCACAGGTAGTGGTATCAGGGGGGCCTTTGTGGTCCTACCTGCTTTACCACTGGTTTGGCAGGTTACACAGGAGCGACAAAACTCCTTGGTGTCTTCAGACATGTGAGGCCAGTGAAAGTGAGTGACAAGCCTGTCCCAAGTCTTATTCTGGCCTAGGTGTCCTGCTAAAGGAATATCATGGGCCAATGTGAGAAGGAAACCCCTAAATTGCAGAGGTATAACCAACCTCCTGGTTGCACCAGGCTTGGGGTCTCTAGCCTCTGTATAAAGGAGTCCTTCATCCCAATAAACTTTATGGGCACCTTGTGCATTCCCAGCAGCCTCAGCAGCAGCCAGCTGTCTGAGGGGTTCAAGAGAAGGACAGGTTAACTGAGCCTGCCCCAAGTCTGCCCTAGAAGGTCCCCCTGTCCCCAGAAACTCAACCTGGCCAGGTTCAAGTTCTTTAGAGACAGTTCCTTCAGGGGTCTCAAGACCAGCTTCCTGTGAAGCCTGATCCTCACTTGTAGGCAGTTGGGAAGGCACAGCCTTTACTCTCCTGTTCTTCTTCTTGGAAGGTGCTTGGTCCATTGTTCCAGGATCCAAGACCTGATGTTCAGAGAGGCACTTTTTGGCCTGTGACCTGGTCACAGCTAGGACATGTGATGATATCCCTAACATCTCTGCATGAGTCCTGTACTCGACTTCTGACCATAGAGAGCTCTCCAGGTCATTGCCCAACAAACATTCAACTGGGAGATCAGCACTAACCACAACTATTTTTAGGCCAGTTACCCCTCCCCAGGAAAAGTTAACAATTGCCACACTATGGGTAGTGGTGACATTGCTGGCATTGGTCACCAGGTAATTATCACCTGGCATGTATTGTCCAGGGTCCACAAAGTTAGGTGTCACCATAGTGACACTGGCACATGTGTCCCTGTATGCTTGAGCCACTTTGTTATTAATCAAAGGCGTCTGTCTGTATTTGCCCAGATTACTGGGACTGATGTCAGGGGTCAAATCTATGTCCCCCTCACAAATCAGAACAGCCTGTTTAAGGGTTCTGACTAGGTCAGAATCTCCTTCAGTTCCCAAGGTGATACCCACTACCCCCTTGGTTTGTGGACCAACACTGCCAGCTGTACTAGTGGGTGCAGGTGCCTTAGGGGCTGCAGTGTTGGGGGCTCCACCCTTTTTACACTCACTTGTCCAGTGAGAGGTG
This sequence comes from Lissotriton vulgaris, assembly GCF_964263255.1. Lineage (NCBI taxonomy): Eukaryota > Metazoa > Chordata > Amphibia > Caudata > Salamandridae > Lissotriton > Lissotriton vulgaris. Next base: position 86,605,230 of record NC_141690.1, read on the forward strand.
TTTTTACAAGTACTACACCAGGGTTTTCTTTGACCTTCTTTCTTTTTCTTCTTGGAAGTTTGGGACCCACCCTCTGCATTAGTTTGGGGCCATGTTGAAGACTTCTGGTCTTTAGCTTTCTGCTCCCCACCCTTCTGGTCTGTTTTCATCTGGTCACCACCCTGGTTCTGGTTCTTTTGCTTAACTCTGGTTCTAACCATTTATCTGCCCTCTTTCCCAATTCTTGGGGAGAGGTCAAATCTGAGTCAACCAAATGTTGATGCAACTGCTGGTTCTGACAATTATTTAAAATGTGTTCTCTCATCAGCAAATTGTACAATCCTTCATAGTCTGTACCCTTGCTTCCCAGCAACCATCCCTCCAGAGCCTTAGTGGCACACTCAACAAATTCAGACCAGTCCTGAGTCTGTATCTTCTGGGTGTCTCTGAACATTAACCTGTACTGTTCAGTGGTTAAGCCTAACCCATCAATCAGAGCACTCTTCAGGACCAGGTAGTTTCTAGAATCCCCATCACTAACTGTGAGGAGTCTGTCTCGGCCTCTACCTTCAAAGGAGAGCCACACGATTGCTGCCCACTGCTCCTGAGGGATCTGCTGTACCTTGCAGGCTCTCTCAAGTGCAGTCATCCATTTGTGGATATCATCCCCAGCGTTGTAGGGGGGCACAATCTTACTCAGGTTTCTGTTATCAAAAGACCTGTCTTTATCCTTGTGGATGTTGCTGCCACCAGTGGGTTCTATTACCCCACTCTCTCTAGGCTGTCTTGTTCTAGCAAGTTTCTCTTGGACCAGGGCAACCTCTAATTCTTGTATCTGGATCCTAAGCTCAGCCTCTCTCATTTTGGCCTCATGTTCCCTTCTCTGAGGGCTAGTCATCTCTCTTCTGGAGTGACCATGAGAACCTCTAGAAGCCTGGGAGGTATTGGATTCACCTGAGTGATTCCTCCTCCTCCCATGCCCCTGGTTAAGTCCATTTGGGTGTCTGGGCAAGGTCAGCCTTGCTTCAGTCCCAAATACACTTAAGTTAGCCTGGTTAAGCCTGCTGACTAGCACCTGGCTATTTCTGCCATCATCAGAATCACTGCTCCCCCCTTCTGTCTCCTCTTCCTCCTCCTCATCAGGCCGAGTACCTCCAGTGACTTGGTCATCCTCATCTAGCTCAACTACAGGGACAGGGGCTTCTGCATTGTCATCTTCAGAAGGAGAGCCTCCTTCAGCATTCCCTGTGGGGTCTGCTTTAGAGGTCTTTAGAGTCTCAGACTGGTCTAAGATCTCTCTAATGTGGTCTGTAGTAGGGGAAGGCCCTGTCTTCAGACCCCTTAAGGCACAAAGCTGCCTTAGTTCCTTAAAGGAAAAGATAGCAAATTTGGATGGTGCCCTTGGAGGGTCACTCTCAACAGGAATAAGTCCACTGGACCCCTCTGCTCCAGACATTGCTCTAGTGTGGGTGAATATCTTGCAATCTACCTACACTGGTGTTTACCTACTAAACCTATCTAGTAGTTGTAGTCAGGATGTGCTACTCCCTATCCTCTACAACAACTAAGTTCAGTAGAACTTAAGTATACTAGTCTTGTTTTATATGTACCTAACAGGTACCTGTATGATCTTTCAAATGATAATCTCAAAGATTGTAATGGTAAAACAACAGCAAGCTCAGATCCTAATCCGCTGCTCACCAATGTGAGAAGTTGGCCTGATATATGATGTTTCCAATTCTGGAACCACCTTGTATCAGTCCAAGCAACCCTTATGATGATCGGTTGTAAGTCAACCTTATAGACCAGTTATCCTAGTGGTAACGTGGACAAAGCAGTCTTAGGCTAAACTCTGAAAGGCATGTGAAGCCAGCTGTATTACCATACACAACCCCCTTGAATACCAAATGAAAGGACACCACACAGATATATATTGAAAAAATATATATATTTATTAACTACAAATATCCCCTGAACTCTTTATGAGCACAGAAGCACAAGCGTTAAACAAAACACAGTTTAAACTACACAAAAGTTGCACAATATGGATGAGCCCTAGGGGCCACCTAAACCATATACTAAGAAAGTGGTATAAGAGATACCAATCGAAAAGGAAACAGGCCTAGGGCCTTGGGAATCGCTGGAACTGATCGGGACTAGCAGTGACTAAGTCGGGAAAGGCCCGCGGGACTCGGGTGCAATGTTTAAAGTGCACGCACTCACCAATACAAAGTCTATGGTGCGTAAAAGTTAGAAAGTTAGATAGTTTGGAACCTTCCGAGTGACCTAGAAAGCTGAAACTTGAGACACAGGCCCTAGAGGTGTGTACCAGTGTGGGAACACCAGCATTGTCGAGTTACCTCACCCAGAAGGAAGCGGGTGCATAGGGTCGAAGTAGTGTCAGGTTTCGTCACGCTGGTCGATGGTGCTTGGAGCTGAAGATGCTGCAGGCGGCTCGATGTGAAGAGTTCCGGTGGATCCAAGGGTGGATCTGTAGTTGTGAAGACCTGAAAGCAGAGGGGACAATGTTCAAAGTCACTGGCCAGTGACTACCGTGGAACCAGATTGGAACCAGGCGATGTCGGGTGCAAACAGGCGTTGAGGTGTAGCTTCTCTCTGCAGCCACGTAAACACCGGGGGTTGAGGACGTCCAGGAGTCAGTCACGAGCTGTCCCACGCAGGTTTCTCGCTGTTGGCGGTGTCGGCAACTTGATCGGAGCAAACAGGCCTTGGCTAATGCAACAGTTAATCAGAACAGGGGGGGATTAGGGATTTGAATGTCTGTTTCATTCCCCAGGGTAAGTAGGCAATTTATCAAAAAAGAAACAGACACTTGTAACACATCAGACCATTGGTAAGGAAAGTTTTTAGAGTAACCTCAAAAACCCTATGCCAGTGTGGTTTGTGCGGTATATCTGGTTCGTCCGCCCCGCATATGGGTTGTTGGCAGTTATCATTGGTTACTCCAAAATAGTGATGTTGCCAGCCTCAGCCCGAGGCACCTCTGGCCTGAGTGCAGTGTCCAGAGAAGTGAAAAAAGTGTGTCAAAATTAAAGTCTCAAAAAAAGGAAAAAAGTTTTAAAAAACTGAAAAATCACCCAGAGTGATTTTAATTGTTGGTGTGATTTCCAGATTGGTTAAAATAAATACGATACTACTAGGTAGATCGAGTTACTAGATCATAGTAGTTTTGATACAATTATTACACAAACGTCGACATGTTTCAGCTCTGTCGGCCCATAGGGGTCTATAGAGCATTCGTCAGGACTAACATATAAACAAACAATGTACGTATTACTCACACCATTTGTGTTGTATTTTAGTAGTAACCTGTGTAAATTTCCAGGTATAAAGACTCCTCCAGTTTCTGAAATAGAATAGGGAGAGTACATAGAGAGATACACACTTATTCAGAACATCCTGATTTAGGTTTGCGCATTAGATTGAATAAAAATATTATTCATTCGTTCCAGAGACTTATCTCAATAGGGGGAGGGGTAACAGGGTAGAGTTTATTTACACTGTGGACATAGTTGTAAAGTTTGGAAATTCATTAATTTAACGCGCTGGCACATGAAAGCGCTAGTTTCAAAAATTTATAAAGAAACACTGAAAGTGGGAAAGGAAAAGAACTTTACTCTTACGCGCTGGCGTGTTAGAAGACGCGAGGGTAGGTATTTTCAAAAGCAAGGCAAATTAACTATTTATAAACGCAGCGCGTTGTCATACCTTGAGACTGGAAGGCTCTCGCTTGCGTCGGGGGAACCCACTGGGCACAGAGCTGTGTTTGAAATGTATTGCGTTAGTAGGTGGTATTCGCGGTCACCTTACCGGGATTCAGTTGTTTGTACAGCCTCGCTCCGCCATTACCCGCGTGTAATTGCAACCTCGTCTTGTGCTGACTCTGCCCCCGGAAATGGGAGACTCAAACTGAGCGAACATTTTTAAAGGGGCAGGCGCTCCGAGCAGCGTGTTCTGGGTGTGTCCAACGAAGTTTCTTGTTTTTTTGTTTGAAAACAAGCTTTATTAGTGCCTGAAGTTGTAAATGTGATTCTTTTAGTGTCCACACAAAGAAAATACTGGGAATGAACAGTTTATTTAGACAGGATCATTTTGCAAACTGGTGCCACGGTATAGAATCATTGAGTCCGTTTTCATAGGTTTTGAGGCGTTCCACCCACCTCTGTTCTTTCTCAAATAGTGTTCTTTCACATCTCTGAGACTTTTCATTTAGCATTTCAATTACTGTCCAATGGATGTCATCGCAGGAATTACCTGCTTGCACGAAGTGGGAGCACAATTTGGTGGTATTCTTTTTTAATCTAATATTGCTCCGGTGTTCACCAATTCTAGTTTTCACCTTGCGGCATGTCATTCCGATATAACGCTTGCCACAAGGGCAGCTCACCATGTAAATGACATGTGTCGAATTGCAGTTCGTGTGTTGACGCTGCTGCCAGAAAAGTGTGTCGGAAAGTTGTAGTGTTTTGGAAGCAATTGTTGTTTTACATGCTACGCATGACCCACACGGATAATGTCCAGTTACTGGTGACATGGTTATATCTCTGGTAAGGACCGTTTTTGCTTTTCTTATCGGTCGGGTATGTACTAAGACATCCTTGATGTTTTTAGATCTCCGATTTGCGAACCTTGGTCTAGGCCAATTGAAAGGTCCTGTATGGAGGATATGCCAGTTCTTATTTACCAGTTTCGTTACTTCATAAGAAGCCTGGCTGAATGTTGTGACACAGGTGGTCAGATCTGGTGTTGGTTCTTTTTGAAATGTTTGGAGGAGACATTCTCCCGGCTGATTACTTGCTCTTTTCTTACAGAGTCTAATTGTTTTCTCTGTGTAATCTCTCTGCCTCAGTCTGTCGCTTAATTCATTAGCTTGCATTCTGTAGTCTGCGTTGTTGCTGCAGTTTCTCTTTAAGCGTAAAAATTGACTGTAGGGGAGATTGTCCCTCAAAGGTTTCGGGTGGAAACTTTTATAGGATAAAATACTGTTTTTAGCCGTTGGTTTTCTGAAGGTCTTTGCATGCAACACATTGTCTTTTGCGAATATAGTTATATCCAAAAAATCAAGGTTGCAACTAGTAGCTGTGTGTGTAAATTTTAGCCATGGATCAAGGTTGTTGAGCCAGTTCATAAAAGACTGTAGGTCCAGCTTTTTATCCCAAATCATGATGATATCATCAATGTATCTCTTCCAGTATAATATACTGGAAGAGAACATGTTGGTGTTATTTGTTATATGTTGTTCCTCAAAGTGACTGACGTAGAGCCCTGCCACCGAGGGAGCGAAGGCGCTCCCCATGGAAGTTCCATGGATTTGAAGATACAAGTCATCACCATAGGCAAAAAAGTTCTCCTTCAGTGCTAGTTTACAGCATTCGAGGATGAAATGTCTCGGTGTTTTAAATTGCCATTCTCTTGTAAATAATACATCTTCCAAGACTTGTATGGTGTCATCTTGGGGGAGACTCGTAAATAGAGCTTCCACATCTAGGCCCACAAGTAGCATAGTTTTTGGGTTAAAGGACTTTTCTCTATTTGTACTAGAAGGTCACGAGTGTCCTTTAAGTATGCTGCTGTCTGTTGGACAAGTGGCTTCAGATATTCATCAGCAAATTTAGAGAGCGGTTCTAATATTGAACCGATGCCCGAAACTATCGGACGGCCTGGTGGTGGGCTTCTGTTCTTGTGCGTTTTAGGCAGAGAATAAAAATAGGGAGTAATGGGCTCTTTTGTCATCAGATAGTCTGCCTCCCTAGATGTAATCCAGCCTTTAGTCTCTGCTTCATTTACCATGATCGAGATGGTATTCCTGAGTCTTTCAGTAGGGTCTGAATCAATCTTTTGATAGAACCTTGTATCAGATAGAAGGGCTAAGCATTGTGAATTGTAACCTTCTTTGCTCAAAATAACAGTTCCACCCCCCTTATCCGCTGGCTTGATCACTATTTCATCATTGGTTCTTAAAGCCTCAAGGGCCAAGCGTTCTTTTTTGCTCAGATTTTGGTAGGGTTTTTTATTTTTCAATTTGTCCACTCCATTGAGAAGTGCCTGCTCAAAGGTCTGTAACTCCGGGTGTACAGTGGAAGTTGGAGGGTTAAAGGTGGATTTCTTCCTCAAAGTAGTATCACCCTGTTCTGTCATCCCGATGTTGGTATTCGGATTGGAAAAGAAGGCCTTCAGTTTTAGTGTCCCGGAACAGCTAAGGGAGTGGTTCCCGACAGCTGCAGACAGGCTCAGTTCATGCTAGAGCACCATCTCACATATTTCCAGGCACTCTGCCTCCAGGATTGAAGAGGCCTTCCATAGGAGTGGCTGATAGGAACATATGTGTCCAGTTTAAGGTTAGATATAGGGATACTATATCTAAGTAAGAGGTGATTACACCAACTTACCCCAGCTGAGTGATCAGCCAGTTGTGTCAAATAGGGAGGCCAGGTCAGGGGTGGCACAATATATGCTGCAGCCCCTGGTAGGCCTTGGAAACACCTATGCCCTGGGTACCTAGGGTACACTGTTACAGGGGCCAATAAGGTGAACCAGTTCCAATTCGTAATGCACCTAGAGTGCATTGGCAGTAATTTAGAGAGAGAACAGCAGGCTGTGGGTCTGATTAGCAGGCCCACAGCCACATTAAGTCATAAACCAGTTAAGCAAAAAGCAAAAATTTGGGGTGACCATAGGATAGCAGACCCTACTCTCCTACAGCCCATAGCTTTGTTTTCAATGCGCAATACTGAACACACGAAAATGGGATTATCCCCATTCCAGGTAGAAATGGAGTGGCCTGCAAATTTGTGGGGTGTACTAAACCTAGGAAATTTGGTGAAATTGAACATACTCTGCTTATTGATAATTGTGACCAATTGACTAAATAATTGCGTTTGATTCATTCACAGGTGAAGGCCAGTCTCCCTCCTCGTCTTGAAGGTTCAGGTCATAAGCTGAAGCCTGGAGATTGGGTCTTCACCCGTCACTTTCAGAGGAAATCCAGTCTTGAGCCACGCTGGAAGGGAACAGTTCAAGTACTACTTGCCACTCAAACTGCTGTAAAGCGCATGGGAAACAAACATTGGCTCCATGCCCACCATGTTAAGAAAGCTCCATCGCCTTTGTTCTATGATCAATGTTTGAAGCGCGGAATTCCTCCACAGCAAGAATCATTTAACAATGGTGAGCTGATTGAAGAAGGAGCAGTAGCACATCCACTGGTCAACTTCACTCCTGTTGAGCCCAAATTGATACCAATACCTCTATTTGAGTATCCGGATTGGGATTCACCTAGGTTAGTTTGAGACCTAGGGCTGTCAAAAACTATAGACTTGAATAAAAAAAAATCTCTGGAGAGAAAGCAACCCATGTCGGTGGTCAAGACCGCCAACGTCTGAACCTGTACATAAGCTTGCCAGTGAGACTTTGAAGTAACACTTGGAAACTCTTGATGTTCTTTGGTAGAAAAGATAGGGGTTTGTTTAGGAGGTCTTAGCCACGTTAATTTGCTTTTGTCTGTTAGTTGTTTTTGATTTGGTTCTCTTTTTAGAAAAGAAGAGGAAAAAAGGATGTTGGTCTGAGCATAAAGAAAAAATATTAGGAGAAGCATCACTCATCAAGAAGAGGTATTTGTACATCACACACAAATAATACAATAGGGGTAAGACAAGGAGTATTGAACTGAGACCGTTTGAGAAATCACCCTCTAATTCATGGCAGGAGGAGAAGACTCAAGTGTCTGGTATATAACAATGTTGGACCAAGAAAGTAAAAATGATTTGGCTTCTGTGTGTTTTGATAATAATATTAGGAATGCTAGGGTTGTTCTGGTGGTTAGAAGAAAACCACCCAGTCTCTACATCAGTGACATCAGTCACCACACCAATACCAGAGCATCAGTACATAACCCTTGCCCATCATAAGCAAGCACACTACTTGCAATATGTGAATAATACATTCAATCAGGTTTTACATAACGTACATCTTGGATATAATGCTACAGATTGTTGGATATGTGGTTTTCAGCCATCTTCAGTCAAAAGGAAGGCACCTCTTATACCTCTACCTTTGTCCTATAATGGGCCTTGTAGTGCCTGGTGTGAACTAAATGCTGCTCCTTATATCAAAGTTACTAATAAAGCAGTACAGAGCCAGCTTAGGGATCACCTTTATTATCTATGCTGGCCAGATGCTGAATTGATCAGAGTAGTGGAAGCTGTTATTAATGAGAATACTGGTGCACATTACTGTAGAAATTACTTAGAAATGACATTACATTACTGTAGAAATGTAAGCTACTCGTCTTGTTTTCCTTCTAAACCGGATTGTATTAGACATTCTTTTAGCAGAGAATGGGGGGTATGCAAATTAATTGGCAGCTCCTCCTGTGTATATATCCCAGATAACAATCCTAATGTGAATTTGACCATTCAAAAAGTTCAGAAAATTGCCAAATCAAATTATCTATCATTGATTCTTTAGGTTAGTGATAGCAGGCAATTGGTAAATGTTGAACTCATGTTCTAGGACCATTTGAGGAAAAGGTTATATAATATGAACATGAGTGCAGACATTTCTTTAAAATCAACCTGACTTTCTACAACGTTGTTGGAGGAAATTTCAATGCTCTTTTGACATTGTACATTCTTTTATTTTTTCCTCTCCATTTCCTTGGAAAAGTACAGAGTGGCTGTTAAAATAATTACACTTTTTTAATCATTTGTGTTTCTCTGAGATGGAAAGTCACACTGGTCTTTTTACTTTCAATTTCCAATTAAGCAATGGCTTATGATCACTTATTTTGAAAATGTAGTGTGGTTAGCATTTCATTTTGTGTGTATAACTGGAAGGAATTTTTCAATAGATTAGGGGAAAGGAAGTGAAGGGGAGTAGGCAGACTTGTTTAAAGTAAGCATGGGCGAATTTTGCGAATTTGCAATTTGCGGATTTGCGAATTCGCAATACGCAAAATTCGCGAATTTGTGCGAATTTGTGGATTTTTTAGACCGTGATGCGCCCTCTAGTTCATTACTGCCACCTCTCGTTTTTTATGCCCTTCTGCCCTCTGTACCACTCGTTATTGTGCCTTTCTGCCCTCTGCCCCACTCGTGTTTGTGCCCTTTTGCCCTCTGCCCCACTCGTTTTTGTGCTCTTCTGCCCTCTGCGCAACTCGTTTCTGTGGTCTTCTGCCCTCTGACCAACTCGTTTCTGCCCTCTGTCCCACTCCCACTCGTTTTTGTGCTCTTCTGCCCTCTGCCCCACTCGTTTCTGTGCCCTTCTGCCCTCTGCCCCACTCGTTTGTCCCCTTCTGCCCTCTGTCCCACTTTGTGCCCTTCTGCCCTCAGCCCCACTTAGAATGGCGTCGGCAAGCTGTCAGCGTCATTCTAAAATAGCTACAAAGTCAGCTTCAACAGGAAGCACTAATAGATAAAGTAAAGCAGGTGCTTGAGTTGAAGGTCAAATTAAGTTACACAATCATTAATCACCCCAAGTTTGGGGTGATTAATGATTGTGTAACTGAATTTGAGCTTCAACTCGAGCACCTGCTTTACTTTATCTATTAGTGCTTCCTGTTGAAGCTGACTTTTGTAACTATTTTAGAATGGCTCAGGCAGCTTGCCGGCGCCATTCTAAAATAGTTACAAAAGTCAGCTTCAACTTTTGACCCAATCCGTTCCGCTCCCGGATTTTGCGGGAAATTCGCGAATCTCGCGGATTGCGAATTTGCCGAAAATCCGCAAAATCCGCGAGCGGAACGGATTTTCCGCCCATGCTTAGTTTAAAGTATAGTATAAATATGAAAGGAGAATTCTGTGTGGTCATTTATTACTTACACGGTATAGTTTTTTCTTTGTTGGATTTGCATTCATTCAAGCTTGAATAAACCAAATGTATTACCTCCGACTCCCTGTACTACTTTTGATATAAAGTGGACAGGAGGTGCGTTTTCTCAATACCATGCCAAGGATGGCGAGTCTAACACACCCAGAACAACCAATGACAAGCGATGGGCCAGCTTGAAGCCCATGTACTGAATACACCATGCCTTGACCTAAAAACTGATCAATCCTGGTTTCACACTTGACCTAATTGCATGATCGCACACTATATTTCACTCATCCTCCTTTTCCTTGTCAATCAAATGTTACTACATGTTGTACAAACATTGAGTAACTAGAGTGTTATTCTATGTATAAGAATCTAGGCCACACATAGGGAACAGATGATGCCTTGCCTTTTCGCTAACCAATAGTGATCCCGCCCGTGGGGGGGGAGGTGAGGGGAAGAGAAGAAGTTTGTGTTTATAAACTATCACTTAATACTCCTCACTGCAGTGATATAATCTGGAGGTACCAAGGTAAAATGCTTCTGTATGTTAAATACTTTTTCTAATTCTAAAGAGATCATATTTTAACTTTTTTGATATGATTTGCATACCAAATATTTTCAGGGCTCGTCTCGTGCATGGTCACTCTTGGCCCCCAATGTAAATTAGTCGGCTCTTCCACCTCCATTTTAGGATGAGTTTGATTTAAGGTTATGGAGCGCTGGCAAGGAAGCCACCAAACTACTGAGGATTTTATTTTTAATTACCTCGAGAACTCCACAGTTCTTGTGACTGAACAATTTCAGAAGCACACTCGACTTCAGTAAGAATTCACAATTCAATCTGATGGGCAGATTACTTCCAATGTGGGGAGTCTTTCGGCATTTAATAGCTAGACAGCACTTATACAGTAGTAACTGAACTCTAAGATTGTCAATGGTGGTTTTCAGTCGGAGGTGGACTAGCTATCATGAGGATGTTTAAGAAGATGGATGGGGTGGGAAATTCAGACTTCTTCCACATTAAGTAATGTTTGTAAGATGGTTGCATTTATTGCAGGCAACAAAATCAATAAATCACTGCTAATCTGCGATTTGCGTGGTAAATATTCCATTAAATGGAGCACAATCGATACAAGTTTAATACAAGATCAGTTGAACTAAGCCTTAGGGTTGGAAAAGGAATGTATTCTGTCACACAATCAAGTTTTCCAAATCGGGTATTAAAGTTGGATGGCTTACGCTAAAAAAAAAGACCAGGGATTGCTAAGCATATCAACGGTTTTGAGGTCTGCAACGAATGACAGAGGGGGACTGGTGTGGTAGATAACAGATAGGTAAAGGTAGTTATTGAAGCAAGATAGGTTTGGTATGAGGGAAGCAATGATTTGCATATAGAAATGGCTGGTGCCTAGCAGCAGAAGTGGGATACAAATGGAGAAAGCAGGTGTCCAGGGGTAAAATCTCACCTGGGGATTCAAATTTAGGATGGGTATTTGCGTAAAGTGGGAGAAAAGGGATGTAGGTTAGATATTTAATATGTGAGCAGGTGTGATTAGTTAATACAGGAACAGAAAGGTTGTGACCTAAATGTCAAGAAATATTTCCCTAGAATGTTTAATATTTTCAAACATTATGAACATTTCTGATTTGAAACATAGACACAGCCCTTACCAGAACTTTACTTTTGGTGCTTGACACAAATAGGCCACTATTCAACTTTCTTTTCTAAAGAAGCCATGCGTTTTCATTCTTCTGTTCCACACCTAATCAAAATGTGCGCCAGCTATGCTTCGTATTGACTTGTTGTTCAAGGGATCACTGCAAAATGCTTTTCAACATTCAAGGCTTTCCTGTATGGGTTCCATCGTTTTGGAACTAGGTTATAATGCCTATTGCTGGAACGGTGGCATTAAATGGCACTGTATGATTTTATGGTGTGAGTCACAAATTGATGGCTACATTTGCTTACCCTATGCTGACTTTGTGACCTCTAGGGACACAATGTCCCATACATGTTCGAAGTTAAACAATTCCCCAACTTTATCTGGCACGATAGCATCAAAACTATAGCGGCTATTAAAAGGTAAATATTTTCAATAATTTCCGGTTTTACAGCAATTGTTACTCTATGCGTCCTTCAGGTGATACAAGGAAGTTTAAGAATATTAATTTAGTTGGCTGGGTAATATTACAGTGATGCCAACTGGATGAACACAAAGAACATTGAAACGCAAGGAAAACAGAAAAAAACCTACAAGTCATGTTTTCACACATTTTGAGACTTGCATCTAAATTGTAAGATATCTGACCCAAAAAGGCCTGTCATAGCCAGGGAGAATCATTAAGGGTAACACGAGTAAAGGTTTGTGTGCTAAAAAATCACCAGTATTTCACTTTACTGGATTTGAATCCACATTGCCCCATGTCCTACATGCACTCAGTTTCCGGTCGCCCAATTCACCCTTGGATTACTAACCTGGGATCACCAAAAACACAGGATGTTGGAACTGCATGTTTCACGAAGATTTATAATCCGATTTAAACTGGGTGCATTCTTAAGCGTTGACTAATTGCAGCAATAGAATGTATTGGTTCTAGGCAGCTCCCACAATCTCATGAAAACACAACAAACTGGTTATCAGATTAATCTTTAACAGATGTATGTGCAAACTTATTAGAACATAAACAGATTTAGGTGTCCAGTAACGATTGGAGGCCCCGCATGTGCTGCAGTGGTGTGGAACAATTAAGTAAAACTTGATTTGAAAGAAAAGGAGGGAGAAAAGAATCCCGGACTCTGCAAGCATGTGTTTTGTACACTGGTCTGCTGCTCACCACTCCCCCTCTCGCACCCTCCCCTGAATTGTCAGTTCTAGCAGCTTGTAGAGGTGTCGGCGATGGGGAGCATGTGACCTGCTGAGGAGAGAGCGTCTGTTTGAGGGCGGTTTCAGGTTACTCAGGAGCTGAATCTAGGCGTCAGGGGATGCAGCATGACGGAAGGGCTGGGATTCATTAGCATTCAAAAAGAAACACTGAGGCTCAAAGATGCATTTTAATGGGCATCTTGCAAACAAAGCAAACTATTTGTAACAGTCAGGATGACTAGAAAAAACACAACCAACCCCTGTGGCACATGCACGGGGAGTGGAAATCCTCTGACTCTGAAGTCAGAGTCAAAATCACAATTTACAGCCCTGTTTACAGAAAAGCTTGTAGCTAGTCAAAACACATCTACTCAGGAGAAATGTGATTCAGATGTAAAAATAAAGTCTCTGAGCCAGTAACTAAGATGGAACAAGTGGAAGCCTGCAAGAAACGGGGGCCTGCTCCATGGGAGGGAACAATAACCACTTAGAAACAAGGGTTTTTAAAGACACTGAATAATAAAAGCAGGGGCTGCGCCATAAGCCCACAGCACAGAATTCAACATGTTTCGAAGAGATAGACACGCACTGTCTAGGCTGGACCTAAACAAAATGGTTACGTGGCAACCCTAAATTAAATAGTCTTCACTGAAGCATCAATCATAAACAACAGTGTATTTTAAAGATAACGGCCAGTAAACACCAACTCTCCCAGGACCCAAAGAAAAGGTCTTACAATCTACTTCTGACCTTTTCTCATTACATGAAACTATTGGGTACACTAAGAAATAGGTTTACTACGGGTTCAGCGTGCTACTAAAAAAATCATGACAGGACCCATAAGAAGGTGGAAAATTCACTGCGAGGGGCAGACACACTGGCTACATGTGGTCTAGTGCATTGATGTTAGCCACAGAACTGAGAGATTTGACATCTAAATCCAACTTTATCACACTGCCTGAATATGATTGAAATAAGTACTTTATTATAAATCTTGGCAGGTTCAATAATACAGTGATATTCCCCTAGGAAAAGTGGTCCCTTGACCTTATTTCACTCAAAAAGAAGAGCCTTTGCACAGTCTCCCAGACCAACATGAGTCTCAACACAATATATGCAAGAGCCAATTTCCAGTCAGTCCTTCTTTTAAGGCCTAACAAGAACTAGTACAGAAATATTTGAGATATTATAGAAGACGCATCACCCATCAAATGGTGGTATGTGCCATCATTGGTTCATCCCCTCAATTGGGTAGGTAAATGCCTTCCAGAGGCCTCACCCAAAAGTGGAACTCGTAACAAGATATTTTTCTGTATTAGTTCATTATTAGTGCAGACTTTCAGTTAAGTAAAAACGACAATGGGTAAACCCCAGATATCGCTTCTCTATCAAATCGGTTCTAATCACAATTAAAAACCAAGTCTGGATGTGTATTGAAATGTAATGGTTCATACATCCAAAAAGAATAACTTTGCCTACATGCTTCAGTCGAAAACAACTTGCCCAATCGGGTCAATCAATCAATCAATCAAGCATGTGTAAAGCGCACTACATACCCGTGAGGGTCTCAAGGCGCTGGGTGGTGGGGAATGCTGCTACTGCTCGAAGAGCCAGGTCTTGAGGAGTCTTCTGAAGGTCAGCAGATCTTGGGTCTGCCGTAGGTGGATAGGGAGGGTGTTCCAGGCCTTGGCGGCGAGGTGGGAGAAAGATCTGCCACCGTAGGTCGTTCTTCGGATGCGGGGGACTGTGGCGAGGGCGAGGGTGGCGGAGCGAAGCTGGCGGTGGGGGGGTAGAAGCTGAGTTTGCTGTTGAGGTATGCTGGTCCGGTGTCTTGTGCGTGGGTGATGAGCTTGAAGGTTTTCCTCTTGTTGATAGGGAGCCAGTGCAGGTTTCTCAGGCCTGCGAGGCATTCTGGATGCGTTTAAGCCATTTCAGGAGTTTGGCCGAGGCTCCTGCGTAGAAGGAGTTTCCCTAGTCCAACCTGCTGCTGACGAGGGGCTGGTTGACCGTTCTTCTTGTTTCAGTGGGGATCCACTTGTAGATCTTGCTGAGCATGCGGAGGGTGTTGAAGCAGGAGGAAGAGACAGCGTTGACATGCTTAGTCACGGAGAGGGTGGAGTCGAGAATGAACCCTAGGTTGCGTGCATGGTGGGTGTTGGAGCTGTTCCCAGTGTGGTCGGCCACCAGGAGCCGTTCCAAGCCGAAGGGGTGGGTCCAAGGATGAGGACCTCTATCTTGTCCAAGTCGAGCTTCAGTTGAGCTTCAGTTGGCTGTTCCTCATCCATTCGGCGACGGCCTTCATTCCTTCGGCTGGTCAAGTCCATGGTGGTTCATTCCTTCGTGAAGGTTGGTTTTGGCGGTGTGGGGGTCCTTGATGAGGGAGATGATCAGCTGGGTGTCATTGGCCTAGGAGATGATGTTGAGGTCGTGCAGTCGGGCGACTTGGGTGAGTGGTGCCATGTAGATGTTGAACAGCATTGGGCTAAGGAAAGAACCCTGGGGTACACCGCAGATGATCTCGGTGGTTTTGGAGTGGAAGGGGGAAGGCGGACGCTCTGTGTTCTGCCGGAGAGAAAGGAGGTGGTCCAGTCCAGGGCCTTCTCTTGGATCCCGGCATCCTGGAGGGGTGTTCGTAGTGTGCGTTGGCAGACGGTGTCGAAGGCGGCCTACAGGTCCAGGTAGATGACGGCCGCAGTTTCTCCGTTGCCTAGCAGGGTCCTGATGTCATCATTGGCGGCCATGAGGGCAGTCTCGGTACTCTGGTTGCTGCTGAACCCGGAATGTGACGGGTTTAGGATGCTGTTCTCCTTGAGGTAGCAGGTCAGTTGTTTGATGACAGTCTTTTCGATGACCTTCGCCGGAAACGGGAGCAGGGAGATGGGCTGGAAGTTCTTGAGGTCCTTTGGGTTTGCCTTGGGGTTATTGAGTAAGGCATTGATCTCGGCGTTCTTCCAGGTCTCCGGGAAGGTTGTTGTCTCGAAGGAGATGTTAAGGGCTTTCTGGAGGTGGGGTGTGATGGCGGTGCTGGCTTTGTTGAAGATGTGGTGTGGGCATGGGTCTGATGGAGATCCGGAGTGGATGGTGTTCGTTGTCTTGATGGGTTCGCCGTCGTTGATGTTGGTCCAGGAGAGAAGGCGGTGCGGATTGTGGTCGTGGGGGCGGCGGTCTCAGTGGATGTCAGGCAGTCGTGGCGTTGAAGCTGTCATGGATGTCTGCGATCTTGCGATGAAAGAAGGTGGCGAGCGCGTCGCACAGTTCTTCTGAAGGTGGGATGTCGTTGGTGTTGAAACTGGGGTTGGAGAGTTCTTTCACGATGTTGAAGAGCTCTTTGCTGTTGCGTGCGTTGTTGTCTAGTCGGTCTTTGAAGGAGGCTCTTTTGGCTGATCTGATGAGGTGACGGTGTCTGCGGGTGGCGTTTCTGTGGGCTGTGTACTTGTCCGATGTTCGTTCAAGGAGCCACCTCTTCTCCAGTTTTCGACAGGTTTGCTTGGAGGCCTGGAGGTCTTTGGTGAACCAGCTTGATTTCTTGCTGGTGTGATTGTTGGAGGATTGATTGAGTTGGGTGAGGGTGTTGGCGCAGTCATCGATCCACTGTCTGAGGTTGCAGATGGCGGTGTCGCCGGGTGGGCTTTGGGCGAGGGTGGCTGTTAGCTGGTCTTCAGTGACTTTGCCCCTGCAGCGACAGGGCATCCTTTGGGTGCAGGTGGGCTTCCTGAGGGTGAAGTGGATGCAGTGATGGTCAGTCCAGTGTGGTTTGGTGGTGTGGTTGAAGGAAATGTGGGGGCTTGCGGAAAAGATGGGGTCAAGTGTGTGGCCGGCGGCGTGGGTGGGTGTTGTCACGAGCTGTCTGAGTCCAAGGTCGGCGAGGTTGTTGATTAGGGTGGTGGAGTTGGTGTAGTTGTTCTCGAGGTGAGGTCAGGTCCCCGAGGAGGATGTAGTCCATGGAAGAGAGGGCATGTGTGCTGATGAAGTCAGCGATGGAGTTGCTGAACTGTGTTCAGGGTCCGGGGCGTCTGTAGACAAGGGTTCCTCTGAGGGTGGTGTTGGGGTCGGTGTGGATCTGGAAGTGCAGGTGTTCCGCGGTGCTGAGGGTGTCGTCGGTGTTGGTCGAGACTCTGAGGGTGTCCTTGTGGACGATGGCGATTCCTCCTCGTACTCTGTTAGTGCAGTCCCTGCGTGTGATCTTGAAGCCTTCCGGATGGCAATGGCGATGTCAGGAGCTGAGGCGGGATTCAGCCAGGTCTCCGCCAGGAAGGTGACGTCTGGGGAGGTTGAGTCAAGAAGGTCCCAGAGTTCAACGGCGTGTTTGCGGGTGGAGCGGTTGTTGAGGAGGGTGCACCTTAGGAAGTTGGGTTCATTCCTGGGCAGAGGTTTGCAGGGTCGGATGCTCGTGAAGCTGCAGTTCCGGCAGGTGAAGGGTCCTTGGGTGTGTTTCGGGGTGGCCCGGTAGCAGGCGCGTTCTTGTCCGGGGTTGAGTGCGTGGAGGGTGCTGGCATCATAGCGCAGTCGGGCGTTGTACTGTTTGCGGGGTCCAGGGGTTCTGGCACTGGGCACGGTCCAGGCACGGACAGGCGAAGACAGGCTTGCCGCACCAGCGGCACGGCCGCTCGTCGGCTGCCATAAGAAGGGGAGGTGGGAGGGAGAATTAGCGGGGAGGGGGGAGCGGACTAATGGGAGCGGGGGACGGGGCCGCAGGGGACGCATCGGCTGGAGAACACAAGGCAAAGCTGGCACAAACGGACAACGAGGGCAATACAATAACAATAAATACAATATTGGACAACCAGAGGGGCACAAAAAAACAAGCACAATAAGCGTGCAAAAGCAAGTGCAGAAGAGGAAAAAGCAAACCTAAGGCACAAAAACAAGCACAGTAACATGGGCAAAAGCAGGTACAGAAGCCGAAAAAGCAAACCTAAGGCCTACCACTGGCCACCATGGATGAGGCGCAGGTGGTAGCCTGGGGATGGAGGTGGGCCTCAAACTACGCAGCAGCTGGGCTGGTGCAGGGGCGCAGTCGGGTGGAGCTACGTGGCGTGGGAGCGACCTGTCTGGCAACAGGGTCAAGGGTCGCTCTCACTGCCGCGTGGCGGCCGCCATAAGAAGGGGAGGTGGGAGGGAGGATCAGCGGGAGGGGGGAGCGGACTAATGGAAGCGGGGGGGCGGGCCGCATGGGACGCAGCGGCGGGAAGCGGGACCGGCGGGGGAACACAAGGCAAAGTGGGCACAAAGGGACAACGAGGACAATACAATAACAATAAATACAATATTGGACAACCAGAGGGGCACAAAAAAACAAGCACAATAAGCGGGCAAGAGCAAGTTCAGAAGGGGAAAAAGCTAACCAAAGGCACAAAAACAAGCAAAATAACATGGTCAAAAGCAGGTACAGGAGCAGAAAAGGCAAATCTAAGGCCTACCACTGGCCACCAGGAATGAGGCGCAGGTGGTAGCCTGCGGGTGGAGGCAGGCCTCGAACTAGGCAGCAGCTGGGCTGGAGCACGGGCGCAGTCCGGTGGAGCTACGCGGCGTGGGACAGACCTGCCTGGCAACAGGGTCAAGGGTCACTCAGCTATCATCAGGGCTTAGACCTCTCTGCCTACCTACTCCTAACTCTAAAGGAGTGTGCTTTAAAAGGAGGCCCACCAATCTATTGTAATAAACCTATAGAACACATAATAAAAATAAAACAAAATAATGAGTATCTTGTACCCTTCTTGGAACTAAGTAATTCACTGTCTGAAGATTCACCCATATCTGTGATCATTGAAAGAAAATCAATTGTAAACCCTGTGAAACCCTATAACCCCATAGAAGTATGTGTGAACATTACACACTATAGCATTTTACAAACACACAGCACACTGCCAGTACATATATATTTATAAGCTAACAGACATGTGTGTCACTGATAAGTGCATTTCTATATAACTAAATGATGCTGTAACTTACCCACTTCGGATTTCAGATTCAAGTTCCGGAGTTATAAGGAAGTGGGCCCTTCCTTGTAGTCAAACACTTCATACATAATTATTAAGGGACTTTCAATACCAAGGCATTGTACAAACCTATTATATGCATTCATGTCTGTAACTACTGTCTTTGTTGTGTCTGTAAAAGTATCACAATATTCTTTTGGCAACATGTGCTCCTCATACATCCCTCACACACATGCATATAAACATGCTATTCACACCCTATTGCATATAACATATATTTGTACATTTGTCACTCAATCACTTTGGAGGTGGTATTGGTTGTGCCTACAGTGTGTACTCTCCTAGTTTTTATGCAGATAGAGTATATGGTACTCACATGAGCACGTAGCAACACACATGACAAACAACACACATTGGGGTTTACCTTGCTTGAGCCTGCAATCAGGTTAAAATATGTATGGGTGTTGCGCGCCTGTATGTAGCATACACTCAATCTAAATGCCTGCAGGAATCGTAGTTGATGGCGCGCTGTTCCTGCATTTGGCCTGAATTCTATATACATATTAGTCTCACGTAAACTTATCCCCCATGTTTTTTTTGTTTAAATCTGTTTATTGCTTTTTTAACCACATGGCTGCTGCGGGGATTTTTGCCCTGTGCTGCAAATTTGTTATTTTCATTATTCATGACGAGCTCAGCTCGTCATCAGCACACGACACCCGTGGGTGATGACGAGCTGAGCTCGTCATCAGCAGCGAAAGGGTTAAGTATTACACTCGCAGAAATGGCAGGAGCGCTGCATACAATAGTAATGGCAGTTAACAAGTACACATTATGTCTTGGAAAGAACAACATTGACAGGACAGGTTGAGTTGTTAGCTATTTAGAGCAGGGACTGAAAAGATAACACTAAGTACCTGTAGAGTCAATTGAAAGCAAATGGGCAGAAGGCATACACATGAAAATAGGCACTTCAATACAAAAGCAACATTACAACAAATGAGGGTATGCTCTGTTCTTTATAAGCAATAATAAGCAATGTCAGAAATAAAAGGTTAAGGATCCCAACCAGGAACAAGCATTTGCAATGCAATAGGTCTCGCATTAGGAAAGTTTGAGCTATTGGTATTGTAAATGACAAATTTTTTATTTATGTGTTGGTTTTGAAAATAGCTAAATTAATAGCTTTGTCATTTACAATGCCAATAGTTTTAACTTTCACAAATGTGACACCTAAAGCATTTGTAATGCAATATGTGTTGTATTTACGTGACTTAGATGTATTGATATTACAAATAAAAATGGCTTTTAATTTTTTTTAAATGATTAATACTTAAATAAAAGTTATTGTAATTTATACTGGCAATAGCGTAAACTTTTGTAAATAACTTTTGTGAAGATTATGTTCCGTGTATTTTGTTGTGACGAAAATCCAAGAACAGAAGTGAAATATTAACATCTTTTTGTAACATTTGTAATAAAGCTTGTAACGTTGAGAGAACATATTTGAACCAGTTGTTGAATGGTTGCACAGATTGATGCTGTGGTGGCGCTGAGTGATGTTGTGGTGGCGACGAGTGATACTGTGGCATTCAGTGATGCTGTTGTAGCGCATAGTGATGTTGTGGTGCCCCTGAGTGATGCTGTGGTGGTGGTGATGCGATAGATAGATAGAGTGAGGGCGATAGATCAATAGAGGGAGGGCAATAGATAGGTAGAGGGATGCAATAGAAAGATAGAGGGAGGGCGATAGATAGAGGGAGGGCGATAGATAGAGTGAGGGCAATAGATAGAGGGAGGGCGATTGGGGGTAGACAGTATGTATATCAGGAGTTGGTGTCTTAGCCTGATTTGATACCTCCAAATGGCTGGTCAAGTCCATGATGGTTCAAATTCAGCCAGCGAGTCGGTAGGCAGAGGTACAGAGTCCCTCCTTACTGCCGAGCGAGTGAGTACCCCTAATCTTCTGTCTTGAAAAAGACCCGCCGCGACTTCCAACTGGGGCGCCTTAGGGTCGAAAGGTCGACACCCAATAGAGGTCCAGAAACTCCAGGATCCACAAAAAGATCTATAGGATTCCTTGGATGTAAAATAGCTTCTGGCTAATCTAACTTCTGTATATAATTGTACATATGTATTATTGGATTTCACTGTACATTGTTTCATGTACTGAGCACCTTTCACCCATTGTCACCAAATTTCACTTGTTATTGACAGTCAAAGTATGAATCAAATGTTAACATTGAATGAAGCAATTCAAATATAACATGAATGAATTCTGATATAAAATTACATGAAACTCACTACTTGGCTATATGAAATTTATCTTTAGATTGCTTGAGTATTTATTCCTCATTACATTTGTGTATCAGAGAGTTTGTACATACAAATTGCTTTTAATAGCAATATCAAAGTAATGTGTCTTACCCAACAGAACCATTCTTGTATTTAACCATTAACTACCCAGGTTCTGAGGGACACAGGGTTACCCCTCTTTCTTTAAACATTCCTGTTTGTCTGGGTCTCCAGCTTTATATGTTTTTCCGGAAACACAATGTGTTAGGATGACTTTCAAATATATTTTTTCCTGGGTAGGCTAATTTGGCTCTGTCCTGTGAAGAGGAGAGTATTTTTTTTTTAATTTGTTTTTATTGCAGAATTAGAAACCATTACATACAATTGCTCAACCAGTACACTCATGGTGTCCCCCCGCATCAATCGTAAGAGCGCAGATCATACACAGCCATTCAGCCCGCATCCCGGAGGCCGGGCGGCACAGCGTCCTAATTAGTAGCAAGACATAATGGTGAGCGTCCCTGAGGGACAATGGTCGAAATCTTTTTACGTATCTGCATTTTACCCCCCCAACCCCTAACCTGTCCCCAACATCAGCCATCCTAGTCTAACATTCCAGTGCTACAAAGCCGCTGCTGTCCCGTTCCCCGTTCCCTACGAGGGCCTCATCATGCCCGTCCCATGCGCCCCTGCCGCCTCCCGCTATCCACCCATGCTCCACAGACCCAGTAAGCAGTCCCAATCCAGAATCGCTGCCGTAACCAATCTGCCTCCCGGCTCCTAGCCCACCCTTCAACAGCCCCTAAACAACCCCTAGTCCCACCCCCCCAGCAACCGCTAATGGTGTGTGCCATGTTCCTGACTCTTGCATGGGTCCCGCTACAGATCCGATGATACCTCTGTACTCGTAAGCCTCGCGGTGTCCTCGAGTCCTATCCATTCAGTCCTCATCCTCCACTAATGAATCACGCAGGGCCTGCACTATCAATTCCCATGCACGCGCTGATTCTAAGTTCTTCTCATTATCAAGCTTGACAGCCTGCCTCATTCGGAGCACACTCTCGCACTCGGACCACCTCAGCAAGTCAGTCGTCCACCTCCTCACAGACGGTCCCTCCCTGGACTTCCAGTGCCAGGTAATCTCTCTCTGCGCCAGTATCAGCCCAAGGTCAATAAACTTACTTGTCACCTTAGTGTGTTTGGTGTGTGGGAACCAGAGCAACAAGCACGCCGCCATATAAAACTCCACCTCCCTGTCGGTCACTGCATTGAGAAGTTCCCCTACCTCCGCCCAGTAAGCCTCCAATTTCGGACAGCCCCAGAACAGGTGATCCATATCCGCCATCGACGCCAAGCACCTCGGACACCGTGCTTCCTGCACCTGGAAGTACCGTCTGATCTTCTCCGGAGTCAAGTAGGCCCTATGTAATACAAAGAAATGCACCTACTGGAAGCGCGCGTTCCTCGTGCCCTTCCACGTACGCTTAAGAATATGGCTCCACACCGTGTCCGGAATGGGCCTACCTATGCTCGCCTCCCATTTCGCTTTCAGCCCCAGGAGCGGTTCCAGCCCCTCATGCAGCATCCTATTATGGAGTCTGGTCACCGCCTTAAAGGTGCCAGCGGCCATCACTACGTACTGGCATGCCATGGTCGTGTCCGGCTCGATGAGCCCCCCTCTCCAGTGCTTCTGAATGGCCGCCACCACTTGCGCATGCAAGAGGAAGCCCCCCTCCGGCAGCCCAAACTGTTCCTGTGGTACCCCGAAGGGCACCAAGATCCCATCAACATACAGGTCCCCTACCACTTGCAGTCCCGACTCCTCCCATTCCGACAGTGGGGACCAATCGCCCCCATGCGGCAGTGCTGTCAACATGCCTATCGGTATCTCCGGTGCATACGGTCGAGTCGCCTTCGCCCTCCTCAGACTCCTCTGCCAGCATAACCTGAGCGTCCGCTCCTCCATAGTGAGGCCTCGCAACTCCAGTCTGCTGCATAACGATATAGGCCAGTACATGGCGTTGTATCCCCAACTCTCGGTTGCACTCCGGCCCCCTAAACACCCTAGCCACATGCTGTGTAAGAACCTGAAGCTGTGCCGCCAAGTAATACAACTCAAAGTCAGGGACGGCCATCCCCCCCTCAATCTTGGGGCGAAGCAACGTGTTCAGTGCCACTCTGCGGCGGCCATGCCCCCAAAGGAAGTCAATAACCATCGTCCGCAAATCCCTAAAGATCCTCTGAGGAATCCAGATGGGCAGCGTCCGAAAATAATACAGGAGTCGTGGAAGCGCTACCATTTTCAACAGAGCAATCCTACCCAACACCGTCAGGGGAAGGGATGCCCAAAAGGACATACATCCTCTCAGCGCCCGTACGCACCGTCCAATATTGCCCTCTAATAGGTCTGCGGCCTCGTGGTAGATACGGACTCCCAAATAAGTAAAGCAAGATGGCTCCCAGACCACCCCCAAGTCACGTGCGGGGCAGGGGGCATCCGCTCGAAGCGGAAAGACACAGGTCTTCGCCCAGTTAACCCTGAGGCCCGAGAACCGGCCAAACTCAGACAGCATTTCCATCGCCCCTTCCAGAGCCCGTTCCGTGTCCTCCATATATAGCAGCAGATCATCTGCGTACAGTGAGATGTGGTGCAGCTGCCCACCGCTTGCAATCCCTGCATACCCGTCTCCCGACCTGGCACGCACCGCCAAGGGTTCCATCGCCAGTGCGAACAAAAGAGGGGAAAGGGAGCACCCCTGTCACGTTCCCCTACCAACTGGATAAGCCGCGGACACCAAACTGCCCAGGCGTACTCGCGCCGTTGCCGAGGAATACAGCACCTTCGTCCACCTGCGGAACCCTTCACCAATACCAAACCTCACTAGCACTTCATCCAGATAGACCCATTCCAAACTATCAAAAGCCTTCTCAATGTCTACAGACAACACCGCCTGGGCACCGTCCGTATCCACTGCACCATCCAGTATCCCAACCAGGCGACGAATATTTAACGCCGTGCTCCTCGTGGGGATAAACCCCGCCTGGTCCCTGTGCACCAGGCCAGTCATGTGTGGGGTCAACCTGGTGGCCAAGATCCGGCTCAATATCTTGTAGTCCACCGTCAGCATGGACAATGGCCTGTAGGACCTCACATCAGTCGCTTCCCTGCCGGGTTTTAGAAACGGCACTATCAGTGCTTCCCTCATTGATCCGGGCAGACCCCCCAACCTGTAAGCCTCCGTATACACCACCAGCAGTCTGGGCGCCAAACTATCAACGTACTTCTGATAGAACTCTATCGGTAGACCATCCACACGGGCGTTTTATTCCGCGCCATGTGCTTAATGGGCGTCCTGATCTCGGCCAGCGTGATAGGCCCACCTAAGTTTTTTGCATCGTCATCGTCAAGGACCGGAAGCTGCCTTGACTCCAGATACGCCGCGATTTCGTGGGCCTCTACTCCCAACTGACTCTCGTACAGCTCCGCATAATAGGCCCGAAAGCACTCCAGCACCGCCGATTGGGAATACACCGTTTCCCCCGTGCATTTTTGATGCTTAGGACTGGGCAGCCTCTAAGTTCAGGATTAGCAAGCCTGGCCAGGAGCGTACCCATCTTATCCCTTTCGGCATGCGCTCTAATGGCGTATTGTCTGTAGTCATAGCTCCGTAACCGTTCCGTTTCGGTGGCCACCACCTCCTTTGCGACCAGCAACCGGGCCTGTAAGTCCGGTTGGGTCGGCCTACGCCGCTCCAGTTCCCTCAGTTTCTCCTCCGCACTGGCAAGCGCATTCAGCACCGACAATCGAGCATTCGAAAACCTACCCAAGCATACACCTCTCACCACCACTTTCATCGCATCCCATTCAGTGGACCTACATATAGCTGTACCTTCATTCTCACTAAAATACTGATCGATGCCCTGTTGGACTGCCTCACTGAACACCGAGTCCTCCAGCGTGTCGGGCCGGAGCCGCCATGTTGGAATCGCGGAACGCTCCCGCTGCCATTGGACATGCACCAACAGAGGATTGTGATCCGAGATGGTTCTGGCCAGATACTCCGTATGAGAGACCAGTGGGGCCAGGGACCCGCCACACAGTACCGAATCAATTCTAACATGTAGAGCATGGAGTGCTGAGAAAAAGGAGTAGTCCCTAGCATCCCTGTGTTGTTCCCGCCATACATCCAACAGCCCCCACCTATCTTGCCAATCCTTCCTATGCATGGCTAGCTTACGTACCGGGGAGTCAACAAGGGGAGGGTGAGATCTGTCTAAGGCCACATCCGTGATCGAATTAAAGTCCCCCCCCAGTATCACCGGACCCGCTAGGAAGGAGGCCAAGGACCCGGATAGACAATCGAAAAAGCGGGCCTGATCAACATTTGGAGCATACACAGAGCTGAGAACCACATCCCGACCATATAACCTCCCCTCCACCGCCACATATCTGCCCTCAGGATCCACCAATTGATTCAACACCTGAAACGGTATCCCGCTCTCACCCATATCAGTACCCCTCTAGCAAACGCTGAGTAAGTGGTGCCAAAAACCTGAACCCGCCATCTCTTCTGTAGTGCGGTACATTCCTGTTAAATGAGTCTCCTGCAACATGGCAACCTGAACCCCCCTCCTCACCAAATACGCATGCACTTTGTGGCGTTTGACCATAGTTCGCAGCCCTCGGACATTCCACGTCAGGCATTTCAAGTTAGGTAACGTCCCCATAACAGCATAGAGCGATCCAGTTCAAATGCAGCCAGTCAATACCCACACCATAGCAGTTGCCCCCCCCAAAACAAACTAGTGAAAAGAAAACTCCCTGAACCCCTCTCCCCAGGACAGAGCCCACAAACCCGGTGTCAGCCCCGATCCAAACCTTAAACCAAACACACATCCGACTAACCTGTGGTCGCCACCACAGAAGGCCTTAAGGGCCCTGGGGGGGTGAGTTATCGCCGACCCCGGCAAGCGGAACCCGCGCCGCGCGCTCTCCATCCCGCCATGCCAACACGGCACCCTACCCGGCGACCCACCCAGCTCCAACAGGATGTCGCCCTACCAAAAACCGTATCTAAGTCCCAATGAAGAATCAGCCATGAAAAATCCCATCCGACGTCTGGGGGGTGACCACCGGCCCCTTCGAGCTCTCCGCCTCCGAAAGTTCCTCTCCGGTCCTGCCGCCGTCATCGCCAGAATCCGTCTCTGCCAGTTCACTCTCCGGCTGCGATCTCATAATGGCCGCCGTCGCTGCAAGCGCCTCTCTCTTGTCTGCAGCCATTTGGGCCTCCCGTTTCTCCCGCTGCCGCCTATTGCGGGAGCGGATCCTTTGTGACTGCCGGACCTGAGGCAGTTTAGGCCGATCTCGCCGACTTTTGTGACTACTGTCCGTGCCAGCTCGGTACGATTCCAACCACAGCCATGCTTCATCCGGGGTCTGAAAAAAGTGCGTGGCCCCATCCAGGATTATCCGCAGCTTTGCCGGGAAGAGCAAGGAGTACTGGATGCCCTCCTCCCTCAGTTCTTTTTTCACTGCCAGAAACGATGCCCTATTCTTCTGGACCGCCTGAGTGTAGTCCGGGAAGATCGTGACCCTGCTGTTTTCCACCTCATATGGGCCCGAAGCCCGAGCTCTCTGGATTAGGAGGTCCCGGTCCTTATAATGAAGGAGCCTCACCACCATCGGTCGGGGGGCGGCCAAGCGCTGGCGGGCGAGCCGGCACCCTGTGAGCTTGTTCCAGTGTAAAGAAGGAAGTAAGCCCCTCCGGTGCCACCACAGTCCGGAACCTTTCCTCCATGTAGGCCACCGCATCCTCCCCCTCAATTCGTTCCGGCAGGCCTACGACCCGCACGTTGTTCCTTCTATTGCGGCTTTCGGCATCCTCCGCTCGTCGTTCCAACATGTCTAGCCGGGTCAGGATGTCCGTAATCTTGTGTTCCGCGGTCACCACCGCCGGTTTCAGGTCCAATAAGAGCTGTTCATGGTCCTTTACCTCATCCGCCAACTTGACATGATCCGCTCGCAGGAGCCCCAGCCCCGTAGCGACCTGCGCAATGTCCTGCTGCAATGCCTCCTTGGTCGAGGTGATAGTATCCAGTATGGCATCCAAGCGCCGATGTAGCCTCTGCTCCTGGTCCATCATCGGCGGGGGGGCCTCGCCAACCTGGGATAGTGCCGCCACATCCTCCTGGCCCTGCTCCATGGTGGTCGCTCCTCCTGCAGCCGCCATCTTAGGTTGCTCCGTCACGGGCAGAGGGTCTCGCCAAGTCCCAACAACCACTGTCCAGTGGGACGTGCGTCTCAGCAATGGTCGCGACAGAGTGCCACCACAATGCCCGCAACTCCAAGGATCAAAAGGACCAGCGCCGGCCACCTCACTGCCGCCAGGTGAGGGGGAGGGGGAGAAGGAGTAGAGACGAGCAGTCGCCCCCAATACCCGATCAAATGCTGGGCACCAAGCTCCCCGCCTTCAGGACCGCATCTACAGCTCCCACAGCTCCGATCTCGCAGAAGCGGGCCACCCCGACAGTCGATGCCAATTCCGCTCAGTTTCGGTGTCCGAGGCCATCGGCCCGCGCCGCTGCCATTTTATTCACACTCCAGGCAACACCTCGGCCGTCGTCTTACGAGGTCTCCACGGGGCCAGCGAACCCCAAAGTGCTTTCCGCCGCTCCCCAGTGGCTCCCCAACTCTTCGTAGGCCAGTCACACCGACCTGGGGTCGCTCCGGGTGCTGATTTCAGGAGAATTAGCGGGACCCTGCGCGGAGCTGCAAGCTCACGCCGCCATCCCGATCGGCGTCCAAGCCACGCCCCCCCTGTGAAGAGGAGAGTAGTCGGAACTTAAAGAAGCGTCTCCTGAATGATATAGGATGGAGTATATTCCTATGAAGCTGGTCTTAATGTAACTGCTGTTGACTCACCGGAAGACATGGTCAGACATCGTGGGGAGCTTTGGCATAGGGTCAGCTTCCATAAGTAACTTGATATATACAAGGGCAGACATATGAGAAGATAGACAGATATAGGGGGCTTGGATCAGATGGTGAGACAGTGAGAAGCTTTTTTGAGGACAGTGTAACGGTTCTGGGCTGCATGGATGATAAGCTTACTTCACATGAACTGATGAAGTCAAAAGGTTGATGCGCACGAGGCGTGAAAGGTGGTGCTCATGAACAGAGCGTGAGAAGCTTTGGGCACATGAACATTCACAGTGAGGAGTATGGACCACTTGGTAGACAATGTGAAGAGTGTAGGGTACACGGCAGACATACAGTGGGGGGGAGCTTCTGCACACAAACAAATTGAAGTTTTTCGGAAGCCTGAACAACAGCTAGAGGCGCTTAGAACACTTGACCTGATGAAGCAGAAAGATTGATGCTTATGGACCAACAACACGAGGTCCATGTTACTTAGTCTCAGACATATACATTTAGAGGTGTGTGCACATGGACAGGCAGTGTGCTAGCTTGGGGCACCTTAAAAGACACTGCGAGGAGCTAATTGCATAAGACAAGAAGTTATGAATAGCTGGGGGTACATGATCGGCCACGGTGAGGTGATTGAGCAAAATGATAGAGAATGTGAGGAGTTTGCAGTGCCTTGATAAAGGAATTGGCCTCTAACTCACTGCAGCTAGCACTTTTCACAAGTAATCCCACTCCCAGGTAACTTTTACGTGTAATCTCACGTAAATCATTATTGTGTTTAGTGTGTCTCTTATATTTTGGGTGCGGTTGCTTGGCTCTCAAAATGTAACAAGAAGCCAACATTTTAGAAGGGAGCGGCCTCGCCTGTAAAAAAACCAATAAAAAACTAAGTGTTGATATTTATCTACAGCGCCTTGATTCAGATTTGTTGGAGCTCTATAAATCGATTTATACTGCACCCATAAGCGGATTACTATATGACAGGAGGCTGTTTACCAGAAACGCTGCCCTTTGGCGGGGCTGCAGAATGCCCTGAGGCCCAGTGATTGTGGGTGATGGTGCAAATGGGGCATTTCCTTGATGCCAAAAGAAGTGTAGTATAACGTACTTGATGTACCTGCGGGGGGCTCATGGCAGCTGTGCGAGGGGATTCTGGGGTGCAAAAAGGGGCCCTGAGGCAGCGGGGGATGGGGGGCAACAGAGCACAGAACTACAGGATACAGGACTACTGGGGTAGCAGCGGGGTTCAGGTGACAGGGTAGATCCCTAGAGGGGCTCAGAAAAACTCAGAGGCAATAGAGTGGCTCGGTCCGAGAAGAGCTGAGGCTGGAAGGGGTTAATATACCACAATGGCTGCATAAAGGTGAGAGGAAGACGGAGCCTCGGTGGGTCCGTAAAGTGCTGGGAGGGCGGTGGAGCAACAAAGCAGCAGGGCGTGCGGTTTGAAAAGGCCTGAGGCTGTATGGGGAGGCAGGGACACCAGATGCTGGGACTGCCCATTTATACCTGGGTGAGAGGAGACACAAGGCTGCAGCAGACTCTGTTCACCACTGAAACTGTTGGAGAGGAAGTAGAAAGCTGCACACACGAGTTTTGGGGGGGTGGGGGGGTGAATCAGATGTTGAACCTGCATTGGCCGCCGCAAAATTAAATTAAAATAAAAGCGGCTGCAAAATGAAATCAAAAGCGGCCGGGAAATGAAATTAAAAGCATGCAGGTGCGTGCCTTTCTACGTCATGAGCTGGAGCAGTGCGTTCCTGCGGGGGTGCAGAATCAAATCATGTTGCAGAGCTGGTTGACTTCAGCCTTGGAAAGCTAATGATGTAACATGTTATGCAAGTGCATACTCTGTTGTGGAACATTCTGTGGGATTACTTTGTAGCCACCATCACATATTCACATGCTTATTTGTTGACTTCGAACATATTTCAGACCTTTAAAATGCAGAACTTTCTTTTTTTTAGACAGACATCTCTATTTACTCACCTGAGAGCACATGAAACGCTTTACGCATTATGTAAATAAAAAAAACGGTTTTCCAAACAACAGTCAACTCTTCTGATGAATATGTCAACTAAGTTTCAAACCCCCGCCCTCTCGTGTTGTGTGTGGAACTGGCAGAAAGATTTTGTAAAGATTCAATGTGACTTCTAACGTGAGAGTGCGGCAGACAGGTTTATAAAGACATGCTCTTTACAGAATAAAAGGGAGATGAAAGAGAAAAGGAAAAATAAGCTCTGGGCATTGCTGTGGCGGGGGGGGGGGGGGGGGGGCGGGCGGGGAGCGGCAGCCTTTGAAGTCTGATGCCAAGGCACAGACAAATGGTGGAGTGAGATGTGCCCGCAGGGGGGCGGGGGAGCCGCAGCCCTGCGAGGCCAGCAAGTTGGGAGCGCATTCCTTTGAAGTCGGATGGGGGAACATCAAAGGAAGGGTGGGAGGGAGCGAGCATATGGAGTGTGGGAGGGAACGAGAATATGGAGTGTGAGTAATAGCGAAAGTAAGAGGGGGCAGTTGAAACGCTGTGTAATATCCAATGCATTTCGAGCCTACTTGGCTCTTCGTCAGGGATTGCTAGGACAAATACAATAAACAGCTTAATCCCATATATGAACGATGTTTAGATGTAAAAAACAACGTTAGTATGGGACAATCTCCTAAACACCCCTGTATCCTCAATCCTAATCAAACGTATTTTAAATACACACAATTACTACCCCATGCACCTTCCTATACCACCCTAAACTGAGATTACCCACCCTGTGCTATAAACATAAGAAAGCTCCCCCATTCAACAATAGACCCATTCTCCTACTCATAACCTTTCCTGCGCACTTCACGCTTAAACTCGATTCCCCTCCATCTCCATGTCTCTCTTTTTTACCTTTCACAAATGGTCACCATCAGTGTTAAGGCTTCTCATCCTGTCCTCCATCTACACAGTGTGTAAACAGGCCATGAAGATGTCCTAGCTTTTGCCCAGTTGGTGAATTGCTGCATCCAGGCTGTGAGGTGTGGAGAATCAGGTGATTTCTATCTGTGATACTTTTTGGTTGCTATTTTGTCCAGATCTATGAAGGAGGACGTGGCTTTGTGCTTCTTGTTCCTACTATACAGTCCACGCACATATTCCTCCCGTGTGTTAGAGAGAGCTCTGTCAGTACAATCTACGAAGCGGATCATCACTCCCCGCAAAGAGCACTGCAAGTTTGGGCAAGCCGGCACAGAGCATATCTATGATACCCGCATTTACAAATCTGCAATGGGGACAGGTGGCATCTGTGTAGTGAAAGTATATATTGATGTTGGCAGTAGTGAGGTAGGCCCTGTGCCAATGAATAGCTTAATCAAATAAAAATGGGCATTGGGAGGTATGTGAGTAGGACCCTCTAATATGGTGGGCCATTCCTTGACCAAGCAGGGATGAGTGAGGTCAGCCTGTCATTGAGTGCAGAGATATGTAAGTGTTGGAGCTGTGTGCAAGCACATAGATTTAGCCAACCACCTCACTAAGTGTATTCCCTGACCCATAACATGCAGGTGTTAAGTGCATAAGGGTTCTTGATTCATGTTTTCCCAACAAGGAGGTTTGGCGACATATGTATCCACTACATCAATATCCTCGGCCGTCCAACTGGTCTCACTAACATCTTCAACCTTATCCGTAAAGATTAAGCTACAGTTGGGCACCAAAGAGGAAGAAGTCTGTTTTGTCAATGCATATGTTCACCCCAAAAACTGAGCCAAAGACTAAACCAACTGGCTGAGCACGTCACCCAACTGGAGAACCCACTTATTTTCTTGTCGGGTGACTTCAACCGAAACTTACTTGGCTCGTCATCAGAAGATGATGCTCTGGCTCTTAACAAAATCTACAGTATACCAGCACAAAGTTCCCCTCCAAATCAGAGAAAGCGCCATAATAACGCTTTTCTCCAAGATTTAGAACATCTTAATCTTCTGGCATTAAACAGCAGATTTCAGTCTGATTCCCCTCCAGTAGCTTCTTTCTATTCTCATAGAGCTAGCTCCATCCTGGACTACACTTTTGCCAGTCTGGCACTATTTCCATACATCTGGGAATTCAGAATGGGGGACCAGGGGGAAAGCAACCACCACCCTCAGAAAGCCAGCTGACAGCAAAGACGCCAACGGCAATCAGGCCAGACAATACACTGGGGGAGATTTATACAATCAATCAAAGGAAAATCAAATGCTCGCCAACCAACACAATTACCTTGGCCGAAACTGCCCTGCAAATGTACAATACACATACATCAGATGCAGTTGGGCTCATTTCCCACTGGGACCAATACACAGATTCACTAGTAAACAAACTGGCAAGAAAGACCGCTCCTAAAGGCAACCATAACACAGAGCACAGCAGAACCAGCCTGAAGAGAGGACAAAGAATACTACTACGCTCACAAAAAAGAGCCGCAAATCTATCCTTACGGAGGCTAAGAGCGGCGCCCCATAACGAACAATTATGAACCATATTGAAAAAACAAAGGGCTGAGCTCAAACAGACAAAATGGGAAATAAAAAGAGACGTAGAAAACGAAAGCTGGGCAAAACCTCTATATGACTCCAAAAGCAACAATAGCGCCCGCTTCTGGCAAACAGCAAACTAGATCCTACGCCCAGACCACATGGACCTTGGTTCACACATTGGGGAAGATCAGTGGATCAACTATCTCGGCAGTCATTTCAACGACCCCCTGGGACAGACAGGGGTACAAAGAAGCACCAACATAGAGCAAGCACCCGCAACGACCATGACAACGCTGATAATTCCGGGAGATCAATCCCAACTCAGTGTTACCCCGATACCATCAGCGGCACAGCAAATAGCCCTAAAAAAAAAACAGATTCGGAAGGGCAGGAAAGAAGGTACTCCAGGTCCTAATGGCATTCCGCCAGCCCTGTTCAAGGAGAAAGACACAGAATGGGCCACGATATTACAACCTTTATTCACAGAAGTCAGACTCCTAAACATAATCCCGGATTCCTGGATAGGGTCGACGGTTGTCCCCATACACAAAAAGGGAGACAAAATGGTCAATGTTAACCACCGTCTAATAGCTCTCCTTGACAACGAGGCCAAATACTTCGCTGGATAATCCTAGAGGAGATCGTGACATGGGTGGACTCAAAGCAGATTATTCCATGGAAACAGACGGGTTTCCGGAAAAAAAACGGAACAACAACCAACATCCTGGCTATCTAGCTGATAATGGACGGAGCTAAAATAAAAAACTGTTGCTGCACTTGTGCTATATTGATTTTAGCGCAGCCTTCGATAATATTGAGAGAGGCATGCTGTGGCAGAAACTTGCACAATGGGGCATACCTCAATCGCTTCTAAACATACTCCATTATGACACCTGGGTGCAGGTGAAGCTGGGAAGTGGGACCCATCTGTCTTCCAGAGTCCGCACGACTAAAGGGTTAAAACAAGGGTGTGTGCTGGCCCCGACTTTGTTTAACCTATTTATGGCAGACCTATCAGGCCGACTTGACACATCCAACTCCCACTCTCCGAGGCTGGGAGGAAAAACCCTAAGTAATTTATTATACGCAGATTATGTGGTACTTCTTAGCCACACACATATTGGCCTCCAGAATTTGCTGAACGAAATGCACAGCTACGCAATGGAAAATAATTTAAAAATCAATCTAAGTAAAACGAGTACAATGTCGATCAACACCAGGAACAAACATCAGAAGTCCTGAACTCTGGGTGGCCAAAAAATTGAGTCTTCACGCAAATACAAATACTTGGGACTTACCTTCGACACCGCCGGCTCATTCATTTGGCAGATGAAGGAAACTAAAAGAAGAGGGGCCTTGATCGCCATCACTTGACACCATATCTAAAAGTCATCCAGGCTAAACTGCTCCCCTCAATTTCTTACGGCAGCGAGGCATTACGAGGAAGAGACTCTAGGAACTTAGATAACATCCAGGTTAAAGCATACAGAACTCTGTTCTCACTTCCGTCTTACACCTCGCCTGCCCAAATAAGGCTGGAGTTTGGCCTAAAAAAACAAGACCTTGCAAGACAAGGAGCCTACATTCTCTGCTGCCACAAACTCCGCTCTGCTTCCAATGACACCTTAAACGCGATGCTGTGGCAAGACATACAAAGCAGGGATGTATCTTAGGCACGCTCCTACTTGAAGGCAGCATTGGGGGCTGTCAAGGCTTCCGCACTCTGGGCAATGCAACTGGGGCAAAATCTGTTTAAAAAAGCGTTTTGGAAAAACGTAAAAACTCTTTCCCTAATAGAGGACAAGGCCGCTTTTGCTAAAAGAAACCATGCGTGGATGACACTAAACATGTATTAATCCCTGACACCACAACTTTACTTCAGCCAGAGCTATCCCAAAACCATCAAACTGAAGTTTCTGACATACAGATTAGGGATCCTGCCCAGCAGAGAGCCTCAACCACCATGGCTCAAGAGCAATGGTCAGGAAGTCTGTCCGCTCTGCAACCTAGCAACTGGAAACATACTCCACATGACCTGTCTCTGCGAAGAGCTTCTACTAGTCCGCCAACAGCTATTAAGGGACCAGCTCAAGCAGATAGGGACCAGAACGCGCATGCAGGCTGTGCTTGCATGCTTGAACCCTGCGAATACAAAACTGAATTGTAGATCCGTTAAGTTTCTATCCACGATAGAGCAAAGACTACCAAATCTACAACTTGCGGCAAGCACGGGTTCTGGCACCTAGCGGACGAAATTTGGGCTACAAACGCCTAGCCCGGCCGGGCTCAGGGAACTCTGCTAGACAATTATTCTCGGTCCCTCACGGCATGAACTTTGATAAGGACAATTACACAGACTATTCTCACCATATTTTAAGAAATTGTTTTAAATGCAACGATTGTATTGGTTTTAATTAACTATACAAAATAAAATTTATCTTATCTTATCTGTGCCAATGAATAGCTTAATCAAATAAAAATGGGCATTGAGAGGTATGTGAGTAGGACCCTCTAATATGGTGGGCCATTCCTTGACCAAGCAGGGATGAGTGAGGTCAGACTGTCATTGCATGCAGAGATATGTAAGTGTTGGAGCTGTGTGCAAGCACATAGATTTAGCCAACCACCTCACAAAGTGTATTCCCTGACCCATAACATGCAGGTGTTAAGTGCATAGGGGTTCTTGATTCATGTCTTCCCAACTTTGCCCAGTGCCCCTATTAAAGATATGTGTAGGAGAAACTGAAAAGAAGGGAAACCAGCTTCTTCTACCAGCGACTCATAGGATAAGCACTCACCGTCTATTTAGAGATGGCCTACTGACTGGACTCCAGCTTCAGACCAAGCGTTCAGTTACGATGTTGTGGTGTAGCGCTGTCCATGTGGCATGCCCATGAGTGCTAGAGCTGGCACATAAGATGTAATCTGTCTTGTGAGGTGGAGGCTGTGTCTGAAGCAGCGATTTGCCATCAACAGAAGTGTAGGCTTGGGTGGTAGCAGTCGAGTACAGATGTGGAACAACTGAAAGAATCTGGCCAAAGTCCAGGCTAGCAACAATGTGACAGAGTCTGCTAATTGCAAAGCAACTGGCCACCCTGCCACCCACTGAAGCTGGGATGCCAAGCAATATTGTTCAAAGTTGGGGACCACCAAAGCCCCGAGTCTGTAGGCTGGTAAAGCTTATATAGCGCTACACAACACATGAAAGTGTTCCAGATGGCGTTGCTGACCACTCCTTTAACCCCTCCCGTGCTCATGACGAGCTGAGCTTGTCATGATCGTTGGACCGCTCACACGCGAGGCTAATTCCCCTGCTGTGCTGAGCGTTCCATTAAACAGACGTGGGCATGACGAGCTCAGCTCGTCTTGAGCACACGAGAACCGTGGCCCAGGACGAGCTGAGCTCGTCATGAGCACTGGGGCACTGTACGCGCCCCCCCCTCCCTCCAGCACAGCAGGGGAATGTGCCCAGGTCATCTAGACATGCAGTGAGGTGGCAGCATGGGTCAAATTACTGTCATGTAAATTTGCAGGTGAATGATAGACTTGGATTTCCAAATATCTGTATGTATTGGGCTGCTAGGCGAGGGGGGTTACAAGCATGTCAATTCCCGGGGTAGGACTTGTCGGGGGAGAATGGGAAAAGGCAGGCTTTGGCACAGTTGACTTTTAGGCCAGAAAGATCATAAAGTTGGCAGAGAGTAATGGTGATATAAGAAATGTTCCTCAATTAGATGATAAGATCATCAGCATAGAGGGGGTATACCTCACTCTGCACCCTGCACATGCAGGTGAGCTCCCAACGGTTCCACAGCTAGGGAGAAGAGCAGTGGAGAGAGCAGACACCCCTGGTGCATGCCTCTACCTATGTGAATGGAATCGGAAATGAAGGAGCCGGTCTTTACCCAGATCAATGGTAGCCTGTATAGTGAGCGTATCAGCTTCAGAAAGTCTCAGAAATATGTCTCCAAAACCATATTGGAGCAGCACCACAAATATAAAAGGCCAATTTAAATAATTGAAAAGGCCCTTTCCAAATCGAAGACCAAAAAGCCTGCATGAGCCTATTTGAGAGGGGCATGTTCCATAATGTGGAAAACCACTGCAGATTAAGTGAGGTTTTTATCGGTGTGTTCTAAGTTATGAACCAATGTTGCCAATCGGCCTACCAGAATTTTTACCAGGATCATGTAGTCAGAAATCTGCAGTGCTAGCGGCTTGTACAAACCCAAGGCCTCAGGATCTTTGCTCAGTTTAGGCAGAGCAATGAAGAGCACCTAGCGGAGAGTGGCATGGAGGCAGGAGGTTTCCAATGCTTCGGCATAGAGCGACTGTCAGTGGGTAATCAACAGTGAAGTTAGGCCTTATGCAATTCTGCTGGCAACCAATGCTCTGGTGTGATGCTGGGGAGGGGCATAGTGGTAAGGAAAGAGTAATTATCATCTGAGGTAGGCCTGGTGACTGATTGATAAAAGGAGGTGTAGTGATGCATGAATCAGCAGTGCACAGCGAAGTGATAGGGCTGCTAAGCCGATCTTGATGTATTAGCGATGCTGGGCTGATCCGGCCCTGTCCGCCGTAGCATGGGATTTGGCTGAGTGGGCAGCATACTTGTGACACCGTAAGCGTTCTAGGAGAGCCTCCTGTTCCTGCTGTGCTTCTGCCAGTCTGCTGGGACTGGGAACTGGGCCTGAAAAAGTTGTGCCCACAAGGTGGAGGAGCTGGCACTCTATGTGCAGTATAGTCAGTGACTAGTTGCCGGCAAATGTTTCAAAGCAACCCCATACAGTGCCCCTGCAGCATCACCTTAAAGGCATCCCACTCAGTGGGTCTTGCAGGAGTAGAATCTGCATTTAGATCAAAATAGCCTTTGATGGCCGCGGCGACAGAGGAGTGAAAGTGTGGATCCTCCAGCGCCGCTGGCTGTAGATGCCATGTGGGGATTGGGGGGTGTTAGATTTGGGGGTCTCAAGTTGGCACAGGTAGGTACTTGTGAAAAATAGGGACCCTCTCCTCTAGTCAGGATATGAGGATTACACTCCTAAAATAACCCCTGCTCACCCCCTTGGTAGCTTGACATGAGCAGAAGGGCTTTACTTCAGAGGCGTTGTATGTTAAGCAGTTGTGACCACATACAGTAACCCAGTGACAACACTACAAATGGACACCACACCGGTTTTATATAAAAAATAAGTATACTTTATATAGAGTTACCACAAGACAATAAACGACAAAAATACACACTATGATTACTTTAAGATGGTAGATTTAAGCTTAGTTCACTTCAGTTCTAAGATGCGACACTCTGCGTCAATGTACCTTAAGTTGCGTTGCGCTTCCACGACAAGCAATGTCGCAGCGATGGGAAATGCGGCAAAGTTCAGATACAAAGAAATAAAGACGTGAAGATCTTCCAGATGCAGCACGCTTCTCGGGGATGCGAAAAGTTCTCGGTTCGATGCGTGGACTGCAGAGGCAACCCCGAACGATGCGACGACAACAGCTACACCGGCAACGCTCTGCTACCACGATGCGTGAAGCTTCCGCTCGATGCAACAACTACAGCGGAGACATCCAAGATGCGACGGCAGCAGCTCCGACGGCGGCGCGCTTCTCGGGGATGCAAGGTGCTCTTAGTCGATACGGTGCAATGCGACAGTTCCAGCGGCGACACCCTCCTTTGGAGTTGCGACAGCAAGCACAGCGACGGCGACACGCTCCGACCTTGTTGTGAAATTCTTCTCCTGATGCGGTGCAGTGCGACAACTACAGCGGCGACACCCTCCTTTGGAGTTGCGACGGCAGCAGCAGCGACGGCGACACGCTTCCTCTTCGTTGCGGCACGCTTCTCTCTGGTGTGGTGCAGTGCGACAGTTCCAGCGGCGACACCCTCCTTCGGAGTTGAGACGGCAGGCCCAGCGACGGCGACACGCTTCTTCTCGTTGAGTCGCACTTCCAGCTCCTTGCAACACACAATTCCTCGGAAGACCCAAAACAGCAGCAGGCACTTCCAAAAGAACTCTGAGGAGCTGGGGGGGGGTGAAGTCTGTTGTCCCTGAGACTTCAGCAGGAGGCAAGCTCTTTTCCAAGCCCTTGGAGATCCTTCACAAGTTGAAAGCAAAGTACACAAAGTTCCTTTCTCCTCCCTTTGGCAGTAAGGCAACCACTGCAGGCCAATCCCCCAAGCAGCAATTCAGCTTGGGAATAGTCTCTCCTCAGTTTCTTCAGGTTCCTGTCCTCAGTAAAGGTTTCTACTTGTAGTCCAAAAGTGATCCTACTTCATGGGATCAGGGTCCCACTATTTACACCCCAAAATCCTTTGTTCTCTAAGGGGAGAGAGGCCTTTGTCCAGTCCAAACCAGTTCTGAAGCACTCTGTTTACCAGACTTCTTTCCTTTCACAGTGCAGGGCATGCACATCAGACGCCCCACAGGAGGTGGAGCCAGCATTGTGGAAGGCAAGTACAGTCCTGGAGGACTTTGTTTACAGGACTCTTTCTCTTCTTTCAGTGTGCAGGGCAGAGACATCAGCAGCTCCCCAGGGGGTGGAGCCAGTATTGTGGAAGGCAGACACGGCCCTATTGAAGGTTCATGTGTAACTCCTCCCACCAATCTAGATGCAGATCTCTCTATTCACCACTGGGTGACTCAGCCTGTCTCCTGGAATTCCCTATCCCTGTCACTCACAAAACCAGACATAGGAATACACAACCTAGCAGAGGCAGGTTTGAATGGTTAGACAAGCAAATACCTACTTTCTAAAAGTGGTATTTGCAAACACAGAATATTAAAACCAACTTCACTAAAAGATGTATTTTAATATTTTGAGTTCAGGCATACTAAACTCAAATATCTACCATTTTCTCTGAGACAGTTAGGATTATAAAATGTAATAACTCTAACAGCCCATTCTGGCTTATGGAGAACAGGTAGCCTTGCAATAGTGAAAAACGAAAATGGCTGTAATTCACTATTAGGACATGCCACACACATCAGGGCTTGTCCTACCTTATACAATGCACCCTACCCTTTGGCCTACCATAGGGGTGACTGATATGAAGAAAAGGGAAGGTTTAGGGACCGGCAAGTGGGTGCACTTTCCCACTCAGCATGACAGTACCAGACTGCATGCAGGCTCAGCAATTGCAGACCTTAGACACATTTTACAGGGCTGCTTCTGTGGGTGGCACAACCAGTGCTGCAGGCCCACTAGCAGCATTTGGATTTACACGCCCTGGGCACACTCAGTGCACTAGACTAAGGTCTGACAAGTAAATCAAATAGCCAAACATGGAAACACTGATTAATATATCAATTTACTATAGGGAGCACTTGCACTGTGGCACTGAATAGCAATGTCACAGTGCCCAAAGAATCTAACACCAGGAAAAATACATGAGGCAACAGTAAAAATGGGAGGGAGACCCAGGCCAATGGTGTCAGGTCTAACAGGGGCGCACTAGTATTTCACTCAAACTGTAAATATAGTGGGTTGTGATCGGATTGGGTAAGGCTGAGGTAATTGATGCGGGTGACACAGTGGGCAAGTTCCAAAGTACCAAGCAGCCTGTCAATCCTCAGCTGTAAAGAGAGAGGTGCAGAGTAAAAGGAATACACTCTGGCAGTCTAATTGCAATTGCACCAGAGGTCGGCTACACCCCAGTTCTGTAACCAGGTCTTAAGCCCTTGAGCATTTGCGGAGGCACCCATGCCATACAGCGGGGGGAACAAACGATCAAGAGTAGTGTCCAGCATGCTATTAAAACCAGCCACCACAGGAATCCACTCTAGTGTGACAGAACCCTGGAGAGTGAGTGCAAGAATGTCGACTGATCAGTTTTGATGGCATATATGCTGCTCAG
Source organism: Lissotriton vulgaris (assembly GCF_964263255.1). Lineage (NCBI taxonomy): Eukaryota > Metazoa > Chordata > Amphibia > Caudata > Salamandridae > Lissotriton > Lissotriton vulgaris. The sequence goes on from NC_141690.1 coordinate 86,645,421, forward strand.
CAAGATGTGGTGGCTGTCCAGCCACCCTTTGCAAGGACATATCTCCCCTCTGGTTCTGGCTTGAACAGTGTACCCCGCCGCACTCATATCAACGTTCCATGGGCAAGGAGAAATCAGTGGTCAATATTTGCCCACGCCAGCGCTGCTGCAGTTTAATTGCTTCAGGGCACTTCAAATGGGACTTCTGCAATAGTGCAACAACAACAGAGTGGTGTCTAAGATAAGAGTAGATGGCATATCTGCGTGCGAGGGTGTGGATCCTGCAGACATTCTGGGTTAACACGTTAATGGATGTCTTATTTTCTAATGTAACTGAGGGAGGGATGAGTGATGTTTCATAGAAGCTAAGGCTGCTACGCATGCCAGGGATCCTGAAGAACCGGATTAACCCACTTACTGGGTCTCAGCATCGGGGGAACTGCCCAAGCCTTCCATACCCTTCATATGTAGTAAAAGGAGACACATGAGCCTTCGTGTGCAGGAGGAACCCAGATTTATTCAAATAGCCTGGACTATGGAACAGAGTCCCAAGCTCATCTGAAACAAGACAGAGGAGGCTGTTGCTTTACTCTGCAGCTTACAAGCCTTTTCCACTTTTTCATTCTGATCTTTTGGCTGTTAGTTCATTGTTTAATCAGGGCAGTGTTTGCAGTTGATAACCAGATCCAGACGATGTTTGTCGATGGTGACCTGGTCAAGGCTTGGTACACAAATCATTGTTCACTCAGTTTGATCAAAGCTCGGTCTTTCAGGTCATTGTCCACTCAGCTTGATCAAAGCCCGGTCTTTCAGGTCATTGTTTAATCACCCTGATCAAGGCCCAGCAGTCAGACCATTGTCCAGATAACCTGATCACGGTGTCAAGAATGTTTACCAGGCTTAGATCAGGAGATGGAAAACAAATCATTTACACAGGGTGTGAGTGTCTCGTGGCTTTCTGGTGAACTGCAAAGAACAGGTAAGGGGTTGGGTGTGCGACAGTTCCTGGGCAGAAATGCAGGCTGCAAAATGGTTGTTGTCGTGTTAGTTAGATTTTCCACAGGCATCAGCAGAAATGACCAGGTGGGTCGTGTGGAAGTGTTTGACACGAGATGGCAATGAAAAAGCAATGAAGTCCCGGTACAAATGATGTCGCTCAGAAGAACACTTTTCCTCAATCTCTCAAGCAAATCGGGGGGTGGGGAGGGGCCAAGAGCGACAGGCAGTGACCCAGCATGGAGGTAATCCTGCAGGATCTGGCGTTTAGAGTGACTAGGAGGGCCCAGAATGCATCATTTGCAACAGAAGAATAGTTGAGGGATCAGAACCGGCGCCAACAAAATGTGAATGCATGTGCCCCAAGCACAACCAATGAGCCAATGCAGAGGAACTGGAAGGCATGTTGGCATGGAGAAACAGCGTAAGTTGGGGCTCTCAGGGTCGGAGGAGCACCACAGCATACAGGAGGCACAATATGATATGATATGATATTGTTTTTATAAAGCGCGACTTACACTCCACGGAGCATCTTGGCGCTAGTCATACGTGTCACAGAGGAAAAAGCAGGTGAGCCATATACGGACTCAGTAGGAGAAAGTTTGGTGTTTCTGAGGGTGAAAAATTTAAATTAACGCTAAACAGGAAGTGTCAGTGATATTGAAAATCCAGGTTTTAAGAGCCTTTCGAAACAGGTTCTCTGACGGGATCAGACGCAGCTGGAGTGGGAGCTTGTTCCAGGCTCTGGCTCCCAACACTCCGAGGGATTTTCCTCCTTTTGTAGCGAGTCTAAATTTAGGGATCACAAGTAGGTTTAGGTTGGAGGATCTGAGTGAGCGAGAGGGTGTGTATCTTCCGAACCTTCTTGACAGGTAGGTGGGGCCCAACTGGTGGTAGGCCCTGAAGGTGATTAATAGGATTTTAAATAGCACTCTCTTGTGGATTGGCAGCCAGTGCAAGATCTTAAGTGCTGCTGATGCAGATGACTTCCTGGGCCATCTCAGCACCAGACGGGCGGCGGCGTTCTGGACCATATGCAATTTATGCAGTACAGCTTTGTTGGAACCTGCATAAAGGCTGTTGCAGTAATCCAGACGAGATGTAATGAGGGCCACCGCTATCGTCTTTCTGGCTGTCATGGGGAGGAGGTCAAAGAACCTTCTGAGGCCCTTGATTATGTTGAAACAGGACCCCGCCACAGTGCCTGCTTGTTGTTTAAAAGATAGGGCTTCATCAAACCATATCCCAAGGTTACGGGCCGTCGTGATAGTGTTCAGAGGGACTTCGGCGTCTTGAGGCCACCAGGTTTTAGGGGAAAAAAGGTTTTGTTGGCCAAAAGGGAGGATTTCAGTCTTGCCTGAGTTACATTTGAGATGGTGGTTTCTCATCCATTCAAATGTTGCGGCGAGACAGTCTCTCAGATTTTCCTCTGCCTTAGTCGTGTTATTGTCCAGGATGAAGATGAGCTGAGTATCATCAGCATAAGATATCGTGCTGATGTGGAAAGATGTAATGAGCTCGATCAAAGGGGTCATGTAAAGGTTAAAAAGAATTGGACTCAGGCTGGAGCCCTGTGGTACCCCTGTTTTTAATGCATTTTCCTCTGAGCAGTGGCTTCCTAGTATTGTAACTTGTTTCCTGTGGCTGAGAAAGTTTTTCAGCCATTTGAGAGCAGTTCCTGCTATTCCTGATTCTGCTAGGCGGCCAATTAATACGGGGTGTGAGACCGTATCAAAGGCCGCCGATAGATCTAGCAGAACCAGGACGGCCTTTTTCCCTTGATCCATTGCAATCTTGAGCGTCTCCACCATATGTAGTAGTGCTGACTCCGTGGAGTGTTTAGCTCTAAATCCTGTTTGGTTGGTGTGTAGGATGTCATTTTCCTCCAGGTACCTGGTCAGTTGTTTGTTTACCGCTGCTTCCGTGAGTTTGAAAAGCAGTGGGAGCAGTGAAATAGGACGGAGGTTAGAGAGCGTGGTGGGGTCGGGTAGGGTTTTTTTTTGCAAAGGTTTTACAGCAGCTAGTTTCCATTCAGGTGGGATGGCGGCAGTGGCCAGAGAGGAGTTAATGATGGCATTGATGCTTGGATTTACAGTGTCCACTAAAGCGTGAAGCAGCAGAGGGGGGCACGGATCAAAAGGGGAACCTGACTTGCTGGAGAGGATAGCCTGACGGGTTTCTTCAAGACTGACAGGGGAAAAATTATTTAGCTGAAATTTACTATTAATTGGTTGTATGTTTTCAGCGGAGAGGGATCCTGGAGGGTCTGGGAAGTCTTTGGTGAGGTTAAGTATTTTCTGTTCAAAATAATTTGCTATGGAGTTGCATAGTGAAAGTGAAGGCGGGATTTCTTGTCTGAGGAATCTAAGATTCATGAAATCATCAACTACTTTGAAGATTTCTTTCTGTTTGTTCTTAGACAAGTTGATGACTTCTAGAAAGTGATCTTTTTTATCATTTTTTATCATTGTGTGATATTGTTTCCTAGCAGTTTTATCGGCAATGAGTTCAATTGTTTCATAGGTACGGCGCCATTTCTTTTCCAGGGTTCTGGCCTCTTTGTGTTTTTCTTTTAGAGGGGGGGAGAACCAGGGGGCGGACTTTTTGTTCTGCTTTTTTCTTACTTTTTCCGAGTTTGCTGGTCCACAGAAATCTGTGACCCATTTGCAGAAGTTGTTGTAGTCTGTTTCAGTGTTTCCAGTCAGGGGCAGTTTAGTATCCTCAGCAATAAGATGCAGATTGGGAGAGTCTGTAAATTTTTTCCAGTCTCTCTTTATCTGAACGTCGATTTTCATGTTGGCTGTTTTGGACCTTTTCTTATTTGTAGTCAGATTGAAAGGGACCAACCAATGGTCAGTCCAAGTTTGAATCAGGGGGGATTCAACTGCTAGGGTTTTGATATTGGTACAGATGCAGTCTAAGATATGGCCTGCTTTGTGTGTGGGTACTTTGGTCAGTATTTTCAGTCCCAGGACATTAGTTAGGTCTCTGAGCCATATTGCATTAGGGTCGTTAATTTTATCAAGGTGGAAATTTAGGTCGCCTAGTACTGTGAAATTGGCGAATTTAAGAGTTAAATTGCTGAGTGCCTCCTCAAAGCTTTCTAGGAAACCATTCTGTGGTCCTGGTGGTCGATAAATTAGAGCACCAGCAAAGGTGTTCTCCTCATTTATCTGAATACAGAAACCTATGCTTTCTGCCCCCTTTATGTCCGAGAGTTCGAACGTGGAGCATTTAATAGAGTACCGGTGAATAATGGGTAAGCCACCCCCTCTCTGTTCCTGTCTATCGACCCTCTGAATGAGGTAGCCTTGGGGAACTGTTTGGGCTATGACCGGGTTGCACCATGCTTTAAGCCAAGTTTCTGTTACGAAGAGCATGTCAAGGTCACTCTTCGTTAGTAGGTCGTGAATGTGCGCCCCGTTCTTGCACATTGACCTGGCGTTGATCAATCCTCCTCGAAGGGAGATCTCCCGTTCCGTAATTGGTGGCTGTTGCTCAGGGGTGAGGTGGGTTCTGCATGTATAGCAGCATAATGGCCCTAACCACTTCTCAACGTCAATCATTTTGTGGCAGTATTTAGTCTTATGGTTTAGGGAGAGAAACTTATCTCTGGTGAGAGTAGGTATTTGAGTAGTACATGCCAAGGTTTGGACATTATGGCTAGCCCTAGGCCCGGCCGCGGCACGGACAGGCACAGACGGGCTTGCCTTAGGCGCGCCCGCTGCGCTCGTCCACTGCGCGTCCGGAAAAGGCACATATTTATAGGGAGAGAAAGGCGCTTCGAGAGGGCGTGGCCTCGTCAAAGGGGGCGTGTCCGGGCTTCATGCCGGTGACGGCGGGGGAAGCCTTACTGATGCTTTTTTGTCCCCGTGCCAGCGATAATATCTGCTGCGCGGGTAATTTCAGCAACGTGAGTGATAGGGCCTAAGCGAACTACTGGGTCCAATCCGCTCTCCTGGCAGCCAGGACACTCAGTCCTGCCAGATGTTGGCTGTAATGGCAGCTAGTTCAGAAGCAAGACAAGCACAGCAGGCCAACGCTGTACCTAGACCCGGAGCAGCCATGAGCAGTCCCTTGGAAGGTTAAAAGGTGATGGCGGGGACTAGGTCTGAATCAAACCCCAGTCACTCCACCCCACTCACCAGCATCAAGAAGAGATTTAAAGAGCCCCAGAACAACGCAGGGAGATCCATGGATGCTGATTCCAGTAGCGATGTTGCATGGAGGCCACACTACAGCCTGTGGAGGACGCCCGGGTCTGAACCGGCCCCTGTGCCACAACCATTAAGCTCAGTTCAGTTCAAAGGCTTTATTTCAATAAAATCATATCATAAAAGCATCACAGTGATATAAAAAACATTTACACAAAGACAAACTTTCTTTTACAATTGGGACCACACATTTTAAACCTTTTTAAAAAATAGGGTATAAAACAAGCAGATTAAACATTTAACGCAAGCCTTTTTGCTCTGATGGACCATGTCCACGATAAGAACTTGGATAGACCACAGACATATAGTGTACGGGTGTCGGATATTAAGATGCGGAGTGCGTCACTTGAATGCCTGGTGCCCATAGCCTGACAAATGGTTTTAAGCCACCGTTGCCTTGGGAGTACATAAGGCAAACAAATAGAATATGTGGAACAGTCTCAATGCTAGTTGTACAAAAGGGGCAAAAAGGTGTAGTTTGGGATGGGGGTTTCCAGTGGGCCATTAATGCATGCACGGGGAGAGCCCCAACCCTGAATCTAAAGTATAGGGCCCTATTATAAGGTTTCCAGACAATATCTAGATAGAGCTCTCGGAATGGTGCATCCTTATATTTTAGAAACTCTTCCGTTAGCCTGCCAAGAGAGGGGTCAGTGGTGGTTCTAGTGGCAGCCCATTTCCAGTAAAGGAGCTTTAGGGTGGCTTTTGGGGAGAAGACCGGCTAGTCCAGGCTTCGCTAAGTCCTAACTCCCCAAGTAAGGATTTAAGATCTCTAAGCCATTTTATTTGTTGCCATCCTACCATTGACAGTACCTCCGCTAGCCCCTTAGCATACTTGGCAAGTTCAGGGGTTCGCCACAGTCTAGCCCACAGGAGCAACGGCCGATATTTTGCTAGCTCGCTAATGGGCTGGCAGCCTAGGTCGAACAGCAATGGTAGCGTTGGTGTGCACTGCGGAAGTGACATAATGCCCCTTAAAAACTTCTTCTCAGACCTAGTTAATAGATCAGTATTTGAAAAGCCCCAAAGCTCAGCGCCATACAAGACAGCACTGACGCCCTTGGCCTTATAGATCTCAATAACAGGGGCAATCGGCCTGGTCGTAGAGGAGCGCTGCTCTTTAAGGAGCGCCCCCGTAACCCTCTTATGGCTTAGCAACATTTTGGAAAGGTGAGGGGCCCACTGCATGGTATCCGTGATACGAATACCTAAATAGTCAGATACAGTGACCCTCTCAAGGGATACTTGGTTTAAAATAGGGGGTCGCCCACGTTTTTGGGGGGATTTAGCACCAGATACTTGGACGTCTCTGTGTTAATTACCAGACCACGCTTGGTGCAAAAAGCCTGTCAGCTGTCTAGAAGGCCTTGAAGGCCCACCGGGGTCTTAGATAGTAGGAGCGTATCATCGGCGAATAAGAGTGTAGGGATTCGCTCCCCCGCCAGGGATGGTGCGTCTGATGGTTTTTCAAGCAGATGTTCAACAACCCCATTAACATATAGTGAGAAGAGGGTTGGGGCAAGGACGCATCCCTGGCGGACCCCTCTCCCCACCGGTATCCTGTTAGTTTTCTGCCCCTCAGTGCCCCACCTAACTTGCGCGAAGCTACCCTCATGTAGCCTCACTAGGATAGACAGAATGTGAGGGGGATCCCCATGTCTGACAGTACCCCCCATAGGCGACCTCTAGGTACAAGGTCAAAGGCAGTCTTTAAGTCGATGAACGCGAGATAAAGACTGCCTTTGCCTATAACCACTATTTTCCAATAAATTAACAACAGTCTAAAAGCCTGCTCATTTGTGCCAGTGCCGGCTCTGAAACCGGCTTGATAATCAGAGAGAATCTCGTTATCTTTAGCCCATAAGTGTATTCTCCTTAATATCACCTTTCCCACAACCTTCTGGGTAGAATCTAATAAGCTAATTGGGCTGTAGTTGGAAGGGTCATCCCTCTGGCCCTTTTTATAAATTGGGACGACCTCAGCCCCCTTCCAGGATGCTGGGATTGCAGCGCCATTGTCGATAGCATTAAGTAAGGTATGAATGAGCTTCCCCCACTTTGACAAATTTGAGCGAACCGACCCCTGTGCCACAACCATTAAGCATAACACTAGCAGCAGCCCCACTGATGGTAAGATGCGGCTCCCAGGGGGCTGCAGTTGTTGGGGCTCCAACTTGGAACAAAGGGGAGGTCGTTTGTGAGGGAGCCAGGCCAAGAGCACAGGTGCTGCGTACCGTTGTCTACTCCACCCCCCGGTGGCCGACACGACCTTCGAGCTCTTAACTGTCACCCCATCCAGGGGGTGAGTGCAAGTAGTTCCACTGCCAACAGTGGAGGCGTGGGCCTGAACCGACACCTGTGACCTTATCCATAGGCGCAACTCTTGCAGCAGCTACGCCAATAGCCGGACGCAACCCACTAATACCTGCAGGCATGAGGCCTCAAATGGAAGTGCTGGTGACGCAGCGAGCAGGGGAGCCAGGCCTACAGCAGAGGTGCTACGTGATGTTGGCCGTTCCACCCCCGATGGCTTAGCTAGGCCTGACACGACCAGCAGGCTCTCAGCTAAGAGAATTGGCAACTGGAGGTGTGGGGGGTACAGCAGCCGGCAGAGAACAGTGGTCCATAACTCTTCGGCTCACCTTCTGCAAATGGTCACCTCAGGCGGCAGCACATCCACTCGTGCTTGCTGCGACCACAGCGCTTTCGCTTTCCAGCCGGGCTCACTACAATGGTGAATCGGGCTGGTCAGCACACTGCACCAACACTTCCGGCCTCAGCAAATGTTTAGTCAGTCGCCCCCATAGACATGCAACCAGGCAGGTGGGAAGTGGCAAGAGCATCAGCCAGCACACCTCAGCGACACGTGGAGCTCCCGCTATCACAGCCATAATCGGCTCTCCTCCATGCGGGTGTAGGCCACTGCTGGGCTCTTGTCGAAAAGACATCTCCTAGGGGGAAACTGCACAGCAGTAGGATGTGCCAGAAGGGGACGACAGTGGGGAGCAGATGGGGTGGATCAACGCATCAGATGGTTGCATTGGGCCAGGATATTGAGCAGATAATGAGGATAGTGCGCTGAGCCTCTTTCTTTTCAGAGTGCATCCACCATCTTGGCCCTCCTAGCCATGCCCCTTAAACTCATCCCCATATTCCCATATTGGTGTTAAACTCTGGCAATCCATATCTTATGTCATGGTTCCTTACCTAATTTCATAGAGTCCCAAGTGGACCCAGCTTCTCACTGTATGAAGGGTACAGTTCCTTCTTCGCCACATCTGCAATGTTTCTACTCTGCTGTGCTGCATAGAGAGAGAGCGGGTTCTATTCAATTTACCTTCAACCATGTTAGTGGCAGCGCGTCAGATTATTCAAAATTTCCTAGGCAACAAGTGACCTGAAAATGTTCAGGTTAGATAAGGAAATGAGGATAGAGTAGAAGCCTCAATGCACTGACCACAACAATTTGCTTGATAACAAAAATATATATATATATATTTATTCAAAATTACAGCATGTACCTCAAACACAGTAAATCAAAAATTTAAAACAAATCAGGAGTTGGTCACATTAACATAAATGTCGCTCCTTAAGTATTTAAAAACATAAAGCATATGCACAATATCATGAAAAAACACAATACAGATTAATATTTGTTAAATACTGTTGATATGGTTAAAACACAAATATTAATATCTATACAGTATATTTAATGTCGTCATCAGTCACAACGCGTGTTTCGGCGAATAACCGTCTTCTTCAGGAGAATAGCTTGTTTGTTCTAAAAGATAAAGAACAAGTACATATTGCATATTTATAGGGACAATAGTGCAATGAGGCTAGAATGATACAAAATACATCCAGGTACACATTTGGCTCTCCTACTTAATTTTGGTGCTAGAACAGCAGAAGAAGATTAAGATAAAACAATGAAAAGAAAGCTCGTGATCAGAATGAAAACTGGAAAAGTGATATAGATTCAATCCATGTAACCCATTAGTAGTTCAAAGAAGATTAGATTTTGTAATAAAAGAACAGGATAAAATCAAAAAACCCCCGTGATAGAAAAAAGTTTAGACAACCTAGCTAAGACTCGCTATTCAAGGGGATAAACTGAAATTTTTATAAACATTTTAATTTAAAGATAGTGATGCTCTTAGTTCAAGACCCTACAAGCAAAAAACCCGGAGGATTCCTTTTCTGCTCTTACCAGTCTAGAATATGTTGATGCTTTTCATTTGGTGAAAATGTATGGCTGGAATGTGCAGAATAACTATTGATAATATACCAAAAGAAGAAAGCATGATATAACGTTACTAATCTCAAAACCATGTATGTACAATGAACAGAAGTGAGTTTGAAGCTACAGCATACCCGAGAATACTATTATTAGTTGGCCTAAAGCAATCAGATGGACATATACAGATGAGGTAGCGAACAAATCCCCAATCGTTGTAAGTTTCAAATGAAGTGCTTCAGCTTACGTTGATGGTCTGCGAACACATATCTATTTGTATCTGGAGGGATGCTGAGCAGTCCACACTCAGAGCAGATGTAAATCAGGACAGAGATCAATTGCTCTATAAGTTCTCTTTTAAGTATTGCGCACACATATTAAAAGATAAATTAAATGTGCATAAGCTCTTTGGTACCTTTATGTGTTGTTTCTCAGGTATTTGTGTATTTATCGCGTTAAATATGACCGGTAGAAAGCTTCCTCGATTAATTAAACATAAATGACACAAAGAGAAACAAACAGATACAAAGATTAAATATATGTACTGCCTAGAAATCGCAGTCCTAGTTAGATACAAACATCATGTTGCAAATATACTGTTCTTTTACTTTGCGGAATGAAGTAAAAGTATATATAGCTTCTGGATGACGTCAGTTGTATACAATAGACAGTGTTCTATGTAAGGAAAATAACGAAAGAGATGAACGGAGGGACATTGGTATTAGCTGTATATGTTAGCTTATAGTTAGTACCAAGTTGGCATCTACTGTCATAATGGATATCTACCTTTTTTAAAAACCATAAGAGGTGAGCAAAGGATAAATGTCGCCTCTGTCTCGATAGATAAATTTGGTGATGGCGAACCGGCAACCACGGGTTGGATGAACTAAGCACAAGGACAAAAGATCCATACATAATGATTACTGTGATGTTTGTAGGATTCAAGCTGTAGGAACTCTTTGATAAAGACGAACAAGCGTAGCTTCTATACTTACAATTGATGTGCGGGGTAACCGTGCGCCATGTTCTTATAGTGATAAAGCCCAAATGTGGCCACCATGCCGATTAAATTGGCCTGCGTCCAGCGTGCTGTGCCGTCATGACGCCGTTGGGATAATGTGATCCATATTTTGATGTTTACGTGAGCTGGAACGCTAACCGTTCTCTGTGAGGTGATTACTAGCCTCGTCATAGAAATAAACGTCGGACTACCTTTCACTTGTCGGAAATGTTTTTGTACTCCGAGATTAAAAAGAGGGGGAGGGTTTATTCCCCAAGCGTTACAGTTAGTTTTATTTATAGAGACAAGAATTTTAACAAATATATTAGTATCAATGCTAACTGAAAGATAATGAACCTTGACATGCTAGGTCCAGAGGTTCAGGTCTTTGAACATACAATACTTAATTGTCTCAAGAAACCACTAAGTTTGTACCCAAACCCCTGTACAATTTAACCAAAGAGGAATATGGTTGTCTCCAAATGATATCTAAAGATAACACCCTTACGGTTAAGGCGTGTGATAAAGGAGGAGGTATTGTTCTCATTGATACTCAAGCATATGAACAAAAAATGAAGTCTATGGTAAGTGATAAAAACTTTTACATCCTTTTACAAAAGGACACCTCGACAATAGTTAAAAGGCATATTTTAGCTTTAACAACAATAGCACAGGAGAATCATGATATCTGCGAAAAAGAGTTTCACTATTTAAATCAATCTTCCTTCACTATGCCCTGTATTTATGGAATCCCTAAGATTCATAAAGATACACTTGATCTGCCGTATCGCCCAATAGTTTCGACGATCAGCTCAATTATTGAGCCCCTCTCGAAATATTCGGACGCTTTATTAAGACCACATATATCTAAAACACCATCTTACATCATGGATACAACCTCTATCATCAACAAAGTGGAAGGTCTTCCCTTCAACCAGTCTAATAACATCCTTGTCACACTGGGCATAGAAGCACTATTTATTTTATTTATTTATTTATTTTAGCTGTTTTATATCGCGCTCATATACTACCAGAGTGTCCTGGCGCGTAAAAAAGAAACAAGCATGTGGCCGGAGAGAAAGAAGAGAACAGAATTTTCTTTTACTATGAGAAATTTAATAAGCCATTCTGAAAAGATAAGTTTTAAGTGCCTTCTTGAATGTCACAAAATTTTCAGTTAATCTCAGGGAAAGGGGGAGGGTATTCCAAGTCCTGGCCGCGGTGACAGCAAGTGATTGGCCTCCCAAGCGAACTCGCTGAAATCGGGGTACTCTTAAAAAATTACAATCTGCTGAACGCAGAGCCCGAGTAGGGACATAGCGGGAAAATCTGTCCCTCAAATAAGAGGGGCCAAGGTCATGAAGTGCTTTAAAGGCTATAGTAAGAATTTTAAAAGTTATCCTCTGCGCTACTGGCAACCAGTGTAGTTCCTTCATGTGAGTCCGAGTACTTTCTCTATATGGCACATTGCACAGTAGGCGAACAGTCGCATTTTGGATGATCTGAAGCTTAGAGACCAAAAAAGCCGGAGAACCACACAGCAGAGAGTTGGCATAATCGAGTCGTGATAAAATAAGGGCTCTTGCGACCGACTCTCTTGCTGAAGAAGGCAGATAAGGAAAAATCTTCCTCATGGCTTTTAGGGACCCGAAGCACACCCCAGTGAGTTTTTTTATGTGTGCCTCGAATCGCAAATCCTCCCCAAACCAGACTCCCAGGTTTTTAGCAGGGATATTGACGGAGCCTGGCTGGGGAAAATCGGAAGGCCACAGAGTTTCTCTGAAATTGGTCGGAAACTGGCCATATAGCAAGATTTCTGTTTTATCTTCATTGCACTTCAGCTGTGCTGCTGCTAACCAGTTGAACACAGCGGAGAGGCATGAACGCACAACCTCAGTGTCAGTGTTCGCATCTGGCCACGTAAACAGGAGTTGCGTGTCATCCGCATATGCTATTATTTTTGCTCCCATTTGTTCAGCTAAAAAAATAAGAGGAGTGAGATATACATTAAAAAGGAGGGGGCTCAAAGTAGAGCCCTGGGGTACTCCTGTAGTAAGGGATTTAATCGAGGATGAGTAAGGAGGGATCCAGACCTGCTGAGATCTGTCTGTAAGAAAGGATTTCACCCATTCCAGAGCGGAACTCACTATGCCGATATCGGCCAGCCGTGCCAAGAGAAGTGTGTGTGGAACAGTGTCAAACGCAGCAGAGAGGTCCAATAAAATTAGGACCGCTCTGCCGCCACTGTCCAAGCACCCTCTAATCGCCTCTGTAACCTCTACCAGCGCTGTCTCTGTGCTATAGGCTGCACGAAAGCCAGATTGGGCAGGATGTAACGCCCCTGAAGTTTCCACAAAGGCATTAAGCTGGGAAAATGCAAGCTTCTCACCAATTTTAGCCATAGCTGGTAGAAGAGAAATAGGTCTATAGTTGTTCGGCACAGCTGGATCCGCGCCTGTTTTCTTTAGCAATGGCAAAAGCTTAGCCTGTTTCCATATTTTCGGGACAGTTGCAGTAGAAAATGATAGTCCTATTATTTGGGAGACTTCAGAAGCCACTACTTCGGCTGCTTCGGCCAGCACCCGGGCCGGGCAGACATCCCCGGGAGCACCAGATTTTAATGATTTAATTGCTGCCAGGGTATCCTCGACCGAAGGAGGGATAAGTCTCTCCATGATGATGGTGGGAGGAACCTTAGTTTCGTTGTTATCTGTCATCTCATAGCCTCCTCCAACTGTTCTCAAACTGTGTTGAATGTTAGCAATTTTCGTTAGGAAGAAGGAGGAGAGCTTTTCACACCATTCGGTAGAAGGACTCATAGATACCTGCTCAGCACAGGGAGAGAGAAAGCTCTTCACTATCGAGAAAATTTCCAGACTGTTGTTATTAGCTCTCTCAATTCTTTTAGAAAAAAACTCAGTTTTTGCATGTTTAATGCTAGTATAGTAATCTCGCTGAGCTGAGCGAAACACTGCTTTAGCCTGTGGACAGTAAGCTAATCTCCATGCATGCTCGCTCCAGTTTCTTGCAAGCAAGTTTCAGAGTACGGAGGTGGGGCGAATACCATGGTTGAGAAGGAGTCATCCTATTTCTGCCTGAATCAGCCTTCTTCGAAGAAGAGGTCACCGCTGCATTCAACCATCTGTCGTAAACCTGTAGCGCAGAATCCATATCTGCCCCTAAGATGGGTCTGTTCAAATCAAGGTAGGTCATCAAATTACCCACGTTGATTTTTGGGGGGCCCATTGTTTTAGCAGACTTAGGAGGATCTCTCAAGGCGGACCAAGAGAATCTAATCAGCTGATGGTCGGACCAAGTAACTGCTTGTGGGGCCTCGACCATCAGTGGGAAGTTAGTGCATACAATGTCTAAGATATGGCCACCAGAGTGGGTAGGGGAGGAAACCCATTGGGTAAGGGAGGCCAGATCGAAGTAGTCATATAGCAACTTTCTTTCTCGGCAGTCCTGGACATCAACGTGGATATTAAAATCGCCCAGCATTAAAAAGCGAGAGAACCTTAATGCACGGGGAACAAGAGTCTCAGAGAGAGCTTTAAGAAAGGGGCCAGAAGGACCTGGAGGCCTGTAAATAAGGGAGCCGCCCAGTGTGAAATGAGGGGATAGACCTAAGGCAAAATTTAAAAGCCCACCCTCAGCTAAAATATCTGAGTCTTCCACCTTAAGAACCCAGCATTCTCTAAAGATAATTGCTAGCCCCCCACCCCTGCCATCCTTCCTGTCTTTCCGTTGGATTTTGAACCCTCTAGGGATGGCCAATTCAATATCAGGAGCACACGAATCATTCAGCCACGTTTCTGTAATAAACAACAGGTCTAAAGTGCCTTCTTCTAGTAAAGCGTAAATGTCAAAAGCATGTTTGCTCATAGAGCGGGCATTTATTAAAGCTGCCGAGATAGAGCCCAGCTCAGAGGCGGGTTCGGGACTGGCAGTATCATGTATACAGCAGGTAAAACCACAGGTAGTGCACGGGTAAAGATTTACAGGGTCAAGTGTAGTACAATTAGATCTTTTGTCTACGGAGGGGCGAAGCGCCATCAGAGACGCGCGAGTATATGAAATGCTAGGGCTGGGCAGGAGCGATGATAGTCCGTCAGCCCGCCCTGCGTCCGCCGCGTCCGAGGCGCGGACGGGCGCAGACGGGCTGACCTTTGGCTTACCTTCGGCGCGCCTAAGGCGCGCCCGCCATGCGCGACCGCTGCGCGCTGAAGCAGGCATGCTAATTTTATGGTGCGTCCTCTCTCCACCAGCTAGAACGCTGCCACCAGTTCTGCTGGGGAGAAGGACTACCCTCAAGATGGCCGCCCCACCCTCGCCACAACCGAGATAGCAGCTACGGTGAAAAAGGGGCCAGGAGAGGCTTACAGAAGATGAACGGGTGAGTCAAAGCTCATCCGCGATGTACCTGCACAATTAAAGGGGGTTAGGCAGAGTAAAATACCATTTTTAAAATAGTTCGATCTTTGCACTATAAAATAATGAACACACAGTATAAAATCACCGCTGTTCGAAATATGGCCACAAGCAAAGCGGGAGTAGCAGGGAGCTGCCACCACCCTTAACACACCGCAAAGACTGTTGCCCTCAGCTGAATTTATGGCGCGTCCTCTCTCCACCAGCTAGAACGCTGCCACCAGTTCTGCTGGGGAGAAGGACTACCCTCAAGATGGCCGCCCCACCCTCGCCACAACCGAGATAGCAGCTACGGTGAAAAAGGGGCCAGGAGAGGCTTACAGAAAATGAACGGGTGAGTCAAAGCTCATCCGCGATGTACCTGCACAATTAAAGGGGGTTAGGCAGAGTAAAATACCATTTTTAAAATAGTTCGATCTTTGCACTATAAAATAATGAACACACAGTATAAAATCACCGCTGTTCGAAATATGGCCACAAGCAAAGCGGGAGTAGCAGGGAGCTGCCACCACCCTTAACACACCGCAAAGACTGTTAGACTAGTCTATAGACTATATAGTAATATTCCGCAAGACAGCGCTCTTACTGATTTCGACTGGTTTATAGATGAATATCAAGTCCCCTGCCCTAAGTCCTTTCTACTTGAAAGTATACAAATAGTACTCACTGAAAACACATTCCAATTTGGAAATATCCTATATTAACAAATCAAGGGCGTGAGCATGGGGGCCTTGGTAGCCCCCTCGGTAGAAAACATCTTTATGGCTAAATTTGAACATACCCATATATACAATCAAGTGGCACCATTCTTCGAGTCTATCTATATGTGGTCACGCTATATAGATGACATTTTCTTCATCTGGACAGACACTGATGAAATGCTACAGGAATTTTTAATGTGGCTTAACACTTGTGACACGAACCTTCGTTTCACATCTCATACCAGCAGGGATTCAGTTGAATTCTTATACATTAAGATCAAACATAATGAGGGCGCACTAGAAGTCGATTGATTCATATAACCCACAGCACGTAATACATTGCTTCATTTGGATAGCTACCATCCAAGAACACAAAAAGAAGGTATCCCCTTTAGTCGATTTCTCAGATTGCGCCGCAATTGCTCCAACATACGAGATTTTGACAGGCAATCGGGTATCTTAAAAACTAAATTTCTTGCAATTGGCTATCCCCACAGACTGGTACGGATGTCATTAAAACGGGCTCGTTTTTATGACCGGGACTCTCTATTACAACCAAAAATGAACGAGAACTCTAACCGTTTAGTCTGCATCACTAAACATTCTACTTTGAACGATCAGATACGGTAAATGGTCAACTCCAATTGGCACATCTTAAACAGTAATCTAGAAGACGGAGAAAAAATCCCCAAACTAATCTTCGCACATCGGAGAAATAAGATTATTAAGGACCATGTCACTCGCTCCAGATTTACTGAGGACATTCCTTTTCTGCAAAAAACCATTGATGGTATTGCACCTATAACAGGCATATACAAATGCAATACCTGCAAAGCATGCGATGTGGCCATTACAGGAAAGAGTTTTAATTACCAAGGGTTCAATATTTGCCCTCGCAATTTTTCTAATTGCAAGTCAAAAAATGTAATCTACTTGTTAATCTGTCCCTGTAACTTAGGATACGTAGGTGAGACCGCAAGAGCCTTCTGCACTCGGTTTACTGAACATCGGTCAGCCATACATACTTCAAAAATTAACGCCCCTCTGGTTAAACACTGTATGGACTTGAAACACAAACCTAATGAATTTAGATGGTATATTGTAGAAAATTTAGATAGCCATCTCCACAACAATACAGAAGAATACAGGAAAAAACGTGAAGTCTTCTGGATTTTTACGTTGTCATAACGGGTTCAATAGTGAGATCCCCTGGGAAAACGCGATTAAGTATATCACTAAATGATTATAAGAATTTTGCTATTACTATCCATTTATTTGTAAACCTTTTAGTACTTAAATACGGAATTATGAACATTTTATACATAGATTGGGGTGCCCTTTATTAAATTATTCCTCTGTTTTCATTTTTCAAGACATATGTCCCTTATATGCTTATTGGTTATCTACATTTATGTTTTATTTAAACCTTTAACCCAACCTAAGGTTTCTTTTCATCTGCATATGATCGACTACCATATTATGAGATGGTCAGAAATAAATCAAGGCTTATATGCCTAAATTATCCACTTGTAGATAATTTCTTACTTTAGGCTCTAGGATCATCCAGGGAACACCATCAACAATATATTTTCATTCTGGATACATGGAAGCGGTTAGCGATCGCTATCTTTCTGTCCATCACCACCCCCTGTTGTTTAATTATTTTGTCCACCATAAGCGTGGAAGGGTATACTCAGACGTGAGTCCCTTGCTCATTGCACCGTCAGGATTCAAGCAAGCCGGGCCGAAGACGGCTGAAATGCCAGAAACCGGTCCCCGGTAGCTTGCTTCC
Organism: Lissotriton vulgaris; assembly: GCF_964263255.1. Taxonomy (NCBI): domain Eukaryota; kingdom Metazoa; phylum Chordata; class Amphibia; order Caudata; family Salamandridae; genus Lissotriton; species Lissotriton vulgaris. Next base: position 86,662,771 of record NC_141690.1, read on the forward strand.
TTCCCAGTGAAAGAATTGGCTTGGTAGTTTGGTTTGCCCTGTTCCCATGATACACTGGGCCAGGGACAGACTAATTTGCATATCTTATCTTAATGTTTTGTTGAAGCGCTACAGCTGCCTCGGCAATGAGGCGTCCCGGCGCTGAAACCTAGATCCGATCCTGAGCAAGAAGGCCTAAGGGCAGAGGCGGGTTTAGAGACAAGGGAAAAGATAAGTTTTCACTGCCTTTCGGAAGGCAGAAAGGTTGTCCAGCGCGCGAATATGATGTGGGAGTTCGTTCCACATCTTGGGTCCCAGGAACCTAAAGGAGCGTCCGCCCATGCGGGAGAGTTTTATGCGTGGGACACAGAGGAGGTTTTGGTTGGAAGATCTTAGGTTCCGTGACGGCGCATAGGGAGTGAGAAGGGGTTGAAGCAGAGGGGGAGTGTCAAGTTTGAGAATTTTGAAGGTCATGATGAGGGTCTTAAACTTGATTCTGGAGTCAACCGGGAGCCAGTGCAAATTCCTGATGGTTGCTCTGGCTGAACATCTGCGGGGCAGGCCGATCAGAGTTCTAGCGGCCGAGTTCTGCACGCGTTGGAGTCGTGCTAGCTCACATTTGTTGGCGCCGAGAAGGAGTACATTGGCGTAGTCTAGACGCGAGAGTATGGTGGCTTGGATGATGAGCTGTCGGGTCTTTGCGTCAAAGAAGCCTAGTATGTGGCTGAGGCTTCTCAGTAAGCCAATGCAGGTGCCAGCAACTTTCTTGGTGTGGGCTTGAAAGTTGAGTGAGTCGTCCATCCATACACCCAGGTTTTTCACAACGGTTTTGGGGGGAGGGATGGTACCGAGGGAGGACGGCCACCAGTGCTCATTCCAAAGGCTGGTGTTTTTGCCGAGGAGGAGCACCTCTGTTTTTCCGCCGTTGAGCTGTAGACAGTTTGTGGTCATCCATTGGGCGACCGCGGAGAGTCCGTTTTTAAAATTAGAGGGAAAGTTTGAGGGTCCATCTGAGAGGGCAATGGCCAATTGTGTATCATCAGCATACGATACTAATGTTAAGCCCCATTCTTTGGCCACTGCCGCCAGAGGCTGAACATAAAGATTAAAAAGAGAGGGGCTTAGCGCCGAGCCCTGCGGGACTCCCTGATCAATAGGATGGGGTTTAGATAGAAAGGGTGGGGCAGAGACTCGAAAGGACCTGTTTTCGAGGAAGGATCTAAACCACTCCAGGGCATGGCCCTTTACACCAAAGGCCTCCAGACGTCTAAGAAGGATGACATGGGATACCGTGTCAAAGGCCGCGCTGAGATCCAGAAGGATCAGCGCAGCACTTTGACCGGCATCCAGGATCGTCCGGAGGTGCTCTGTGGTGGCTAGGAGAGCAGACTCAGTGCTATGGCCTGGTCTGAACCCGTTTTGTGATGGGTCCAGAATGTTGTTTTTGACCATATGTTGGGAAAGAGTACTGTTGACATGTGCTTCAGCGAGTTTAGAAAGCCATGGAAGCAGGGAGATAGGACGAAAATTCTCCGGTTTAGATGGATCTAGGGTGGGTTTCTTGATGATAGGCGAAACCCACGCTTGCTTCCAGGCAGATGGTACGCACGCTGAAGTAAAGGAGAGGTTCAGGATGGCGGTTAGCGCTGGTAGGAAGAAGTTGAGTGATTCTAAGAATTGAACCGGGCGCATGGGGTCTGCGGGGGAGCCAGACTTGACTTTGTTGCAAAGTCTGATAAGAATGTCTTTGGAGATTTCTGGGATGTGGGTCAGGGTCGAGTAGCTGGGAGAGGCAGAGGGATAGCTGACGATGTTAGGGTCATGCTGGGGAAAGGAGGTGTAGATTTTCTGCACCTTATCGACGAAGAATTTAGCAAGTTCCTCGCATTGTTGCTCGGAGGAGATCGTAGGGGGGGGTGTTTTGTTGCTCTGAAGTTCTTGTACGAGTTTGAAAATTTCTTTCGCAGGGGTGGGACTAGATTCAATTTTATCGGCGTAGAAAGCAGCTCGTGCAGCACGGATGGCTTTGTGATATGATTTTTGTAGCTGAAGGTATTTATCTTTGTCCTCTTTATTGTATTTCCTACGCCAAAGGCGTTCTGCCTTTTTACACTCTTTTCTTAGATTTTTGAGTGCATCGTTGTACCAGGGGTTTGATGGCGAGTTGCGGCCTTTTGTCCATTTTGCAGGGATAAGGCTGTCTAGTCCGCCCGTAATCCACTCGTGAAACGTGTTGTAGGTAACGTTGATGTCAGCGTTAGAGTCAGGGTGGAAGTCCCCTAATGTCCTGTGTAGGTCCTCATGAGACAGTTTGTGCCACGGTCTTTTTAAACGGCTGGCCGGAGCCGTATTGTGCCTGCTTTTGTTGACCGAAATGGTCAATTTAATAAGGGAGTGATCTGTCCATCCCATAGGAAGGGGTGGTTCTGAGGTGAGTTCTTCTAGGTTGGAGAAGACTGGGTCTAGGATGTGGCCGGCTAAGTGGGTTGAAGTGGAAATGAAGGGGTTGAGTTGCAGTGCAGAGAGATCTGCAAGGAGTGTTTTGATTGTGGAGTCATTGAGTAAGTCAAAATGGAGATTAAGGTCTCCCAGAATGGTGAAGTTGGGGTTTTTGGTGATTAAAGAGGTTGTTGACTCAAGGAGGGCCTCAATGAATTTTGAAGAGGGGCCAGGTGGGCGGTAAATGTAAAGTCCCGACACAGTGAAGTTGGGAGTTATGGTAATTTTGAAGTTGGCGCATTCAGAGTCTGCCAGGTCTTCCTTAAGAAAAGAGCATGAGAGCGTTTTTTTGTGGATTACTGCGAGACCGCCTCCTCTACCCTCTCTATTAATGGCCGACATGAAGTAGTCGTCAGGTAGAGTGAGATTGGGAATGGTGGAAGTGCCATCGCGAAGCCATGTTTCGCAGAGGAAGAGGATGTCTGGGTTTTCGTCTAGTATTAGGGAGTTAACCTCCAGGTGATGTTTAACTAGTGATCTGACATTGAGGTGGAGTATCGTGATGGAGGAGGTTTTATCCGGACCTATAAGCTGTTGAACGGCGTGGGGTTTCATAGTGGAGAAGCTACAGGTTTGGCATTGTAGGCAAGTGAGTCCGGGCTTACCTGTAATGTTTACGCATGATCGTCCGGGGTTCCAGCTCTGAAGCGTCTCACTATCATAGGCGAGGAATGGTGATGGTATTTGGCCAGGGGGTCTGGCGAGAGGCGATGTCTTGGCGATGACGGGCGCAGACGGGCTTGCCTTAGGCGCGCCTTCGGCGCGCAAACGGCGCTCCCGCTGCGCTCGTCCGCTGCGCTTCCTGTACAGGCACATATCAAGGGAGGGAGGGGGTGTGGCCTGAAGGGGGCGGAGTCAGCGCGCACGCCTGGGAGATTGGCGGCAGCTGAGAAGCGCGAGGTGGGCGCGTCAGCTCAAGGGCAGCTGTGCGCTGAAGCAATGAGGCGCTTCGGTGAGTGTGTGTAGTCTTAAAAACACAGAAAACAGTGACACCACACAGAGCAAGGAAATAGTGGATTTTGTTCAATTTAAAATATTTTCGAGTACCTCCAGCTCCCGGCTTCCGCCTCAGGACTGGGTCAAGGTTTGATCGTTGCCGCTAGAAGTCAGCGGTTTAAGTATAGCCAGCAGGGGGCGTGGCCTGAAGGGGGCCATATAGCCAGGTTCTGAGCTGGGATGGTGCAGTGAGCTAAAAAACGGTGTTGGATTAAGCCCTGATCTCTTGACTGGGTGAGAGTATTCTGCTTAATTCAGAAACTCTGTCCATCACCACCCCCTGTTGTTTAATTACCCTGTAGGTCCAGTCGCTTAATGTTTTTAGTTATCTGCTTTTCTCGTCCGGACATTCCCAACAAAACAGTAGTGCATTTTATATTCCCATTTTCGATTTTTTGCCTGCTACACCTACCCCTCCACCTACCCCTGCCCACCCACCCCTCCCCCCTGCACCCCAACCCAACACCCTCTGCCCCCCACCCCCCACGCTGTGAGACGCACAGAACTAGTCTGTGCATGTGATGGAGTTGCAAAGTTTACGACGAGGACATTTAAAGTGTACCATCTTTTAACTTCGAAGCCAAGGAAATCCCCCCCCCCCCAAAAAAATACATTGAATACATTACACACTACGAACCCTTGCCGGCAATCAAGAGATACATAATGTGATACGTTGAGTTAGCCCTGTTAACACATTAAGCCTTTTGATAGGTTGACAAATTAAATGTTCTATTTTCCCAAACTATCCAGATACTCTTTAGCTTTAACTTCGGAAGAAAAGTAAAGCGTTTTCCCATCATTAATCACTTTTAGCTGTGCGGGATTGATCAGATAGGCTTGAAGTTTCTTATCCTGAAAAGGTTTTATCATCTCTCTAAGACGCCAACGTCTTTCCACTGTCTCGTGGCAACAGTCTGGGCGGACAAAAAATGACACCCCGTCTACATTTCTCTTAGCATCAGGTCTCGCCTTATCCGAAATTGCCTGTCGAAGGACAAAGTTACCCAGGAAAATCAATACAGCCCTGGGCTTATCTCCCTCTTTTGCATTTCTTCTTAAGTTGAAGGGGAAGCCATGAACTCTTTGTAGCTCTGTTGACCAATCCCAACTAGATAACTCTGGAAAGGCTTGCTGAAATGGTTTAATCATGTAACCTCTTATGTCGTTTCCTTCAGCCCCTTCCGGAACACCCAAAACTCTCAAATTGTTTCTTCTTAGCCTGTTTTCCATGGCTTCCAGCTTCCACTGAATATCCGACACCTGAGCACATTGAGCATCCACCTTAGAAACAGCCCCCGCAACCTCGGTTTCAGCTACCACTACACGCTCCTCGAGATTAGTCACTCTATCCCCAGTAGTAGCAATGGCTTTAGAGAGTTTACGTACCACTCCCTGCATCTTCCTCACCACCGCCTGTGATTTCCTGCTATCCTGCCGCGTCTCCTCTCTGTGTGCCAATATTTCTTGATGAATGGTTTCTAACAGGGACAGTTGTGTCTGTTCCATTAAGGGAATTCCTATTAGAGGCTGGGAGGAGGAGTGATCCCAAACTAACTCTTTTTGTTCTTGCTCTTCCCCCCTTAGCAGTCTGTTTAACTTTCATAGCCGTCGCTGGCAAGTCATTCTCGAGGTCGGTATCTGTCTCTTCGCATGAGCTATGCTCTTCATCTTCTTCTGACCACTCTCCTCCGGAGACCGAGAAGAAAGCCTCACTATGCTCTCCTTATCACCAGTACCTCCCGCCGTTGCCCCATCAACCTTATCTTCAGAACCAGACTCTGGGAGCTCTGACAGCATTTCTACCATACCAGGGATTTCGTCCAATTCTGACTGGTTTAACCCCCAGTTCGCACGGTGCTGGCGCGTTTTCTATGCTGCTAGGCAGTGACTCTTTTAGACAGTATACTTCCGCGGGCTCTTGCATAGGGAGGGATGTGGCTGGGCTCTCTGGTGTATTAATTTCAACCACATGTATATTTTCATCAGGAGCCCCCTGTCCCTTCTCCTTACCGGCCTTTACTAAAAGATCCAAAACGGTAGCTGTAGCCGCACGGGTTTTAGGGGCACCCTGCTGTCTCTTGCTTTGCTGTTCTGTATTTTCTGCCACCTCCTCGTCTTTCTGTGCTTTTTTCCTTATATTGCCGGTTTTGAGGCTGGGGTTCTGCTTGGGAGCCATTGTTCTTCTGTGTTGCCTCTGCTGCCTCTGCCGAATGAAATCTGCCCCACTGGAACCACACTCGGGACAGCAGGATTCTCGCTTACTCCCCCGCCTCTGCCTGAACCGGGTTGAACTTCGCAGCCGCTGACTCTGCCCACCTCTCGGCTCAAAGCAGCTGGGGATGACGGCTTCGAGCGCCCGCAGTGCAGCCCACAGACGCCGTCTCGAGGACCCGATCCGAGCGAGGATCTGCCGCATGTCTCTTCACTTCGCTCCGACTCGGTTCTGTTTCAAGTTGCCAGGTTAGTGTGTGTGTCAAGCATTCAGGGATTCAGGCATACTGGCTAGCTGTCTGGAGTCCTCGCCGCAAGCTCTCTGCACCGGCCGTTGTCGATAGCATTAAGTAAGCATTAAGTAAGGTATGAATGAGCTTCCCCCACTTTGACAAATTTGAGCGAACCGACCCCTGTGCCACAACCATTAAGCACAACACTAGCAGCAGCCCCACTGATGGTAAGATGCGGCGCCTAGGGGGCTGCAGTTGTTGGGGCTCCAACTTAATCTTGGTGCTAGAACAGCAGAAGAAGATTAAGATAAAACAATGAAAAGAAAGCTCGTGATCAGAATGAAAACTGGAAAAGTGATATAGATTCAATCCATGTAACCCATTAGTAGTTCAAAGAAGATTAGATTTTGTAATAAAAGAACAGGATAAAATCAAAAAACCCCCGTGATAGAAAAAAGTTTAGACAACCTAGCTAAGACTCGCTATTCAAGGGGATAAACTGAAATTTTTATAAACATTTTAATTTAAAGATAGTGATGCTCTTAGTTCAAGACCCTACAAGCAAAAAACCCGGAGGATTCCTTTTCTGCTCTTACCAGTCTAGAATATGTTGATGCTTTTCATTTGGTGAAAATATATGGCTGGAATGTGCAGAATAACTATTGATAATATACCAAAAGAAGAAAGCATGATATAACGTTACTAATCTCAAAACCATGTATGTACAATGAACAGAAGTGAGCTTGAAGCTACAGCATACCCGAGAATACTATTATTAGTTGGCCTAAAGCAATCAGATGGACATACACAGATGAGGTAGCGAACAAATCCCCAATCGTTGTAAGTTTCAAATGAAGTGCTTCAGCTTACGTTGATGGTCTGCGAACACATATCTATTTGTATCTGGAGGGATGCTGAGCAGTCCACACTCAGAGCAGATGTAAATCAGGACAGAGATCAATTGCTCTATAAGTTCTCTTTTAAGTATTGCGCACACATATTAAAAGATAAATTAAATGTGCATAAGCTCTTTGGTACCTTTATGTGTTGTTTCTCAGGTATTTGTGTATTTATCGCATTAAATATGACCGGTAGAAAGCTTCCTCGATTAATTAAACATAAATGACACAAAGAGAAACAAACAGATACAGAGATTAAATATATGTACTGCCTAGAAATCGCAGTCCTAGTTAGATACAAACATCATGTTGCAAATATACTGTTCTTTTACTTTGCGGAATGAAGTAAAAGTATATATAGCTTCTGGATGACGTCAGTTGTATACAATAGACAGTGTTCTATGTAAGGAAAATAACGAAAGAGATGAACGGAGGGACATTGGTATTAGCTGTATATGTTAGCTTATAGTTAGTACCAAGTTGGCTTCTACTGTCATAAGGGATATCTACCTTTTTTAAAAACCATAAGAGGTGAGCAAAAGATAAATGTCGCCTCTGTCTCGATAGATAAATTTGGTGATGGCGAACCGGCAACCACGGGTTGGATGAACTAAGCACAAGGACAAAAGATCCATACATAATGATTACTGTGATGTTTGTAGGAATCAAGCTGTAGGAACTCTTTGATAAAGACGAACAAGCGTAGCTTCTATACTTACAATTGATGTGCGGGGTAACCGTGCGCCATGTTCTTATAGTGATAAAGCCCAAATGTGGCCACCATGCCGATTAAATTGGCCTGCGTCCAGCGTGCTGTGCCGCCATGACGCCGTTAAGATAATGTGATCCATATTTTGATGTTTACGTGAGCTGGAACGCTAACCGTTCTCTGTGAGGTGATTACTAGCCTCGTCATAGAAATAAACGTCGGACTACCTTTCACTTGTCGGAAATGTTTTTGTACTCCGAGATTAAAAAGAGGGGGAGGGTTTATTCCCCAAGCGTTACAGTTAGTTTTATTTATAGAGACAAGAATTTTAACAAATATATTAGTATCAATGCTAACTGAAAGATAACGAACCTTGACATGCTAGGTCCAGAGGTTCAGGTCTTTGAACATACAATACTTAATTGTCTCAATAAAGCCACTAAGTTTGTACCCAAACCCCTGTACAATGTGACCAAAGAGGAATATGGTTGTCTCCAAACGATATCTAAAGATAACACCCTTACGGTTAAGGCGTGTGATAAAGGAGGAGGTATTGTTCTCATTGATACTCAAGCATATGAACAAAAAATGAAGTCTATGGTAAGTGATAAAAACGTTTACATCCTTTTACAAAAGGACACCTCGACAATAGTTAAAAGGCATATTTTAGCTTTAACAACAATAGCACAGGAGAATCATGATATCTGCGAAAAAGAGTTTCACTATTTAAATCAATCTTCCTTCTCTATGCCCTGTATTTATGGAATCCCTAAGATTCATAAAGATACACTTGATCCGCCGTATCGCCCAATAGTTTCGACGATCAGCTCAATTATTGAGCCCCTCTCGAAATATTCGGACGCTTTATTAAGACCACATATATCTAAAACACCATCTTACATCATGGATACAACCTCTATCATCAACAAAGTGGAAGGTCTTCCCTTCAACCAGTCTAATAACATCCTTGTCACACTGGGCATAGAAGCACTATATAGTAATATTCCGCAAGACAGCGCTCTTACTGATTTCGACTGGTTTATAGATGAATATCAAGTCCCCTGTCCTAAGTCCTTTCTACTTGAAAGTATACAAATAGTACTCACTGAAAACACATTCCAATTTGGAAATAGCCTATATTAACAAATCAAGGGCGTGAGCATGGGGGCCTCGGTAGCCCCCTCGGTAGCCAACATCTTTATAGCTAAATTTGAACTTACCCATATATACAATCAAGTGGCACCATTCTTCAAGTCTATCTATATGTGGTCACGCTATATAGATGACATTTTCTTCATCTGGACAGACACTGATGAAATGCTACAGGAATTTTTAATGTGGCTTAACACTTGTGACACGAACCTTCGTTTCACATCTCATACCAGCAGGGATTCAGTTGAATTCTTATACATTAAGATCAAACATAATGAGGGCGCACTAGAAGTAGATTGATTCATATAACCCACAGCACGTAATACATTGCTTCATTTTGATAGCTACCATCCAAGAACACAAAAAGAAGGTATCCCCTTTAGTCGATTTCTCAGATTGCGCCGCAATTGCTCCAACATACGAGATTTTGACAGGCAATCGGGTATCTTAAAAACTAAATTTCTTGCAATTGGCTATCCCCACAGACTGGTACGGATGTCATTAAAACGGGCTCGTTTTTATGACCGGGACTCTCTATTACAACCAAAAATGAACGAGAACTCTAACCGTTTAGTCTGCATCACTAAACATTCTACTTTGAACGATCAGTATACGGTAAATGGTCAACTCCAATTGGCACATCTTAAACAGTAATCTAGAAGACGGAGAAAAAATCCCCAAACTAATCTTCGCACATCGGAGAAATAAGATTATTAAGGACCATGTCACTCGCTCCAGATTTACTGAGGACATTCCTTTTCTGCAAAAAACCATTGATGGTATTGCACCTATAACAGGCACATACAAATGCAATACCTGCAAAGCATGCGATATGGCCATTACAGGAAAGAGTTTTAATTACCAAGGGTTCAATATTTGCCCTCGCAATTTTTCTAATTGCAAGTCAAAAAATGTCATCTACTTGTTAATCTGTCCCTGTAACTTAGGATACGTAGGTGAGACCGCAAGAGCCTTCTGCACTCGGTTTACTGAACATCGGTCAGCCATACATACTTCAAAAATTAACGCCCCTCTGGTTAAACACTGTATGGACTTGAAACACAAACCTAATGAATTTAGATGGTATATTGTAGAAAATTTAGATAGCCATCTCCACAACAATACAGAAGAATACAGGAAAAAAAGTGAAGTCTTCTGGATTTTTACGTTGTCATAACGGGTTCAATAGTGAGATCCCCTGGGAAAACGCGATTAAGTATATCACTAAATGATTATAAGAATTTTGCTATTACTATCCATTTATTTGTAAACCTTTTAGTACTTAAATACGGAATTATGAACATTTTATACATAGATTGGGGTGCCCTTTATTGAATTATTCCTCTGTTTTCATTTTTCAAGACATATGTCCCTTATATGCTCATTGGTTATCTTCATTTATGTTTTATTTAAACCTTTAACCCAACCTAAGGTTTCTTTTCATCCGCATATGATCGACTACCATATTATGAGATGGTCAGAAATAAATCAAGGCTTATATGCCTAAATTATCCACTTGTAGATAATTTCTTACTTTAGGCTCTAGGATCATCCAGGGAACACCATCAACAATATATTTTCATTCTGGATACATGGAAGCGGTTAGCGATCGCTATCGTTCTGTCCATCACCACCCCCTGTTGTTTAATTATTTTGTCCACCATAAGCGTGGAAGGGTATACTCAGACGTGAGTCCCTTGCTCATTGCACCGTCAGGATTCAAGCAAGCCGGGCCGAAGACGGCTGAAATGCCAGAAACCGGTCCCCGGTAGCTTGCTTCCTTCCCAGTGAAAGAATTGGCTTGGTAGTTTGGTTTGCCCTGTTCCCATGATACACTGGGCCAGGGACAGACTAATTTGCATATAGCCAGGTTCTGAGCTGGGATGGTGCAGTGAGCTAAAAAACGGTGTTGGTTTAAGCCCTGATCTCTTGACTGGGTGAGAGTATTCTGCTTAATTCAGAAACTCTGTCCATCACCACCCCCTGTTGTTTAATTACCCTGTAGGTCCAGTCGCTTAATGTTTTTAGTTATCTGCTTTTCTCGTCCGGACATTCCCAACAAAACAGTAGTGCATTTTATATTCCCATTTTCGATTTTTTGCCTGCTACACCTACCCCTCCACCTACCCCTGACCACCCACCCCTCCCCCCTGCACCCCAACCCAACACCCTCTGCCCCCCACCCCCCACGCTGTGAGATGCACAGAACTAGTCTGTGCATGTGATGGAGTTGCAAAGTTTACGACGAGGACATTTAAAGTGTACCATCTTTTAACTTCAAAGCCAAGGAAACCCCCCCCCCCCAAAAATACATTGAATACATTACACACTACGAACCCTTGCCGGCAATCAAGAGATACATCATGTGATACGTTGAGTTAGCCCTGTTAACACATTAAGCCTTTTGATAGGTTGACAAATTAAATGTTCTATTTTCCCAAACTATCCAGATACTCTAGCTTTAACTTCGGAAGAAAAGTAAAGCGTTTTCCCATCATTAATCACTTTTAGCTGTGCGGGATTGATCAGATAGGCTTGAAGTTTCTTATCCTGAAAAGGTTTTATCATCTCTCTAAGACGCCAACGTCTTTCCACTGTCTCGTGGCAAAAGTCTGGGCGGACAAAAAATGACACCCCGTCTACATTTCTCTTAGCATCAGGTGTCGCCTTATCCGAAATTGCCTGTCGAAGGACAAAGTTACCCAGGAAAATCAATACAGCCCTGGGCTTATCTCCCTCTTTTGCATTTCTTCTTAAGTTGAAGGGGAAGCGATGAACTCTTTGTAGCTCTGTTGACCAATCCCAACTAGATAACTCTGGAAAGGCTTGCTGAAATGGTTTAATCATGTAACCTCTTATGTCGTTTCCTTCAGCCCCTTCCGGAACACCCAAAACTCTCAAATTGTCTTCTTAGCCTGTTTTCCATGGCTTCCAGCTTCCACTGAATATCCGACACCTGAGCACATTGAGCATCCACCTTAGAAACAGCCCCCGCAACCTCGGTTTCAGCTACCACTACACGCTCCTCGAGATTAGTCACTCTATCCCCAGTAGTAGCAATGGCTTTAGAGAGTTTACGTACCACTCCCTGCATCTTCCTCACCACCGCCTGTGATTTCCTGCTATCCTGCCGTGTCTCCTCTCTGTGTGCCAATATTTCTTGATGAATGGTTTCTAACAGGGACAGTTGTGTCTGTTCCATTAAGGGAATTCCTATTAGAGGCTGGGAGGAGGAGTGATCCCAAACTAACTCTTTTTGTTCTTGCTCTCCCCCCCTTAGCAGTCTGTTTAACTTTCATAGCCGTCGCTGGCAAGTCATTCTCGAGGTCGGTATCTGTCTCTTCGCATGAGCTATGCTCTTCATCTTCTTCTGACCACTCTCCTCCGGAGACCGAGAAGAAAGCCTCACTATGCTCTCCTTATCACCAGTACCTCCCGCCGTTGCCCCATCAACCTTATCTTCAGAACCAGACTCTGGGAGCTCTGACAGCATTTCTACCATAACAGGGATTTCTTCCATTCTGGCCGGTTTAACCCCCAGTTCGCACGGTGCTGGCGCGTTTTCTATGCTGCTAGGCAGTGACTCTTTTGTGGCTGGGCTCTCTGGTGTATTAATTTCAACGGGGCACAAGGAGTCAAACACAAGCCCACTTGGTTTGTTATTAAAGCCCTCACTCACCGACCTGGTCGGTGACTTGCTTCATCATCGGGCCCCACCGGGTGTGACCGAATGTCACCCCGGTGTGCTGCAACGCCAGAGTTACTGCGGAGCTGGTCTTGTGAGGATGGAGGGGCTATGTGATAAGTAGCGTGATAAGTAACGTGAGAAGTGTGAAGAGTGGTGGTTTAAAATTGCCTTGTATGTATCAAAAATTATTTAATAGGTGATCATCAAGGACAAAGTAAAAAATGTGTTGGTAGACAAGGCCAACTAATTGGATGGTCTTGTACCAATAACATTAAGTGAAAGTGTGGTTGGTCAACATGTTTCTGCCCAAGCGGTATAGTTAACCTGGCATTCGTCAGGACCTAGAGTGTAAACCCCGGCGGTATGAGCACACTAAGGCCCACCCGACCGTAGGCCTTGAAAGTGAAAAATCGTGTCTGTGAAGTAAAAAGAGGAGGGCTCCACCGACCACAAGGGCGGGAAGCACACAGCCTCAAGTCTCCAGAAATATAGAGACCAAAATTAAAACCTGTGAAGATAAAAGGTACAGACAGACATACAAAGAGACAAACAAAAAGGTTAAAATCATTTGTCGAAGAGGCTCACATGTCAGAGCTAGTGACTTGTGCTCATAGTGCTTGGGGGTGCACAACTCGTACAAATTAGCAGAGGTGCGTGGCTCTGCCTGTGGTCTAGACAAGAACGTTTATCACTAAACTTTTAGTCATGACTGAACAGTCTCACGAGTGTACTATTTGGATTGCCAACAGTGCGCGTGAGCATGGGCATGTGTGGCAGTGAGAGACGGGGGAATGGCGATGTGATGGGCATTCACACACATCTCTATCACTCGAGCGATCAATGGGCCAAGGGCCAGTGATCATTCAACAAATAGCTTCAAGGGTGAAAAGAGAAAATTCTCACTTCACAGGGGGTGATACTACACCCCATAGACCTCGGGAGGGGGGGGACAGCGCTTTTTGGCACATCCTATGAAAGAAGGGGGATAGAACAAGGGACAAACACTATCAGTTTGCTGAAAAGGGTACTTATCTCGTATAGTCTGTAGCGGTCGCAGTCACACTCACGCCCGCTACGCCAGTCTCCCGTTGATACACCTGATCAGCCCTCGGAACCGGGTCTCGCCGATCCAGGCTGGAGGAGTGTGAGCCTTTTTATGGAAAATGGGAGGTTGGGCTGGGCTTCCGGGTTCGGAAGGTGTGTGTGATGCGCATGCGCCATAGTAGAAAAGAGAGAATCGTACCCATTTCCGGGTCGGAAGATTGGTAGTGCGCATGCGTAGGCAAGGGTCATTTTTTCAATAGGCAGACTCGGGTAGGCATGAATAAGGGATCAGATTTAATGCAAATGTTTATTTTAGGACAGAGGCCCAGGGTATATCGTCATTGAGACCAGTTGTATGGGTTGCCAAGCGGTATACCCATCTCTGTTCCTTTTCAAACAGTCTGTCTGCAATGTTAGAACCTCCAATGATTTGTTCAATCACAGTCCATCGAAGATCGTTTGTGGTGTGATTGTTACGTAAGAAATGATCGCTCATTTTAGTTGTAGCTTTCTTGCACCTGATATTGCTCCTATGTTCACATACCCTCTGTTTTACTTTTCTCGTGGTCATTCCAACGTATCGGAGAGACCAGGGGCATGTGACAAGGTAGACAACATTGATGGAGTTGCAGTTGGTATGTGCTTTCTGGTGCCATGTTTTCCCCGGTTCCAAAACTAGGGTTTTAGATGGAGCAGTCAGGTGGCAGACCGAGCAGTTCGCACATGGGAAGTGACCTGTAACCTTAGGGAGATTCCAGGCGTCAGTGATACTCCTTGTCAGAGGGACTGTCGGTTGTCTAGGTCTCGTATGGATGAAAGCGTCTTTTAAGCTGTGTCCCTTTTTGAACGAAAATAGAGGTTTTGGCCAGTCTTTCTTCGTGCTCGTGATGATTTTCCAGTTTTTATTTATCGATTTCTTTAATAGATTCGATAGAGTACTATAAGTGGTGACGCACGTAAGTGGTGTTTCCATCGTTGTTCTTGTAACTGGTTCAAGGAGGGCTTCGCGAGGTTGGTTTCGTGCTCGTTTGCAGCCTTTTTGGAGGATGTGCACGCGAGACTGGCTCGTGCTAATAATCAAGACTGCCTTACGCCTGTCGGAGACCTTACTAATAGAAATTCAAGAAACAGAGACACATATCAAAACCACCGTGACCGGTTATAAGAAAAAACTAGACGAGATAAACCGAGAAATGAATGAATATAAGGAGAATCTTCTACAGGCAGAGTTAACAAAATTTCAAAAGGATCTCAAAAAATTTGTGTTCAATAAAATTTATCCGTATGCGGATCCTGACTACAAAGCAGCAGCAAAGAGTGCTAATGACTCTGATGTAACTGACGATAATTCCTCCAACAGTAGCGGATCCAGCTCAAGTTCATTTAAACAAGGGCGGAGACGTGGCAATAGAGGCAACAGAGGCAACCAGCGGTACCAACATAACCATGTACCTAACTGGTCAATGGCACCACATGCAGGTTATGGGCCTTCACCTTTCCCTTTTCCACACCCACAATTCCCGATGATGGGATGGAATCCAGGTTGGCACCAACCACCCCCAGCAAACCAATACCAGCAGCCTTTTTTAGAGAGGGGCCGGAGAGGAAGAGGCAGAAACAGAAGAACCTCCAATCAAGTCTCCTGGCAACCAGACGACGCAGTTGGCAATCACACCAGGAGCAAGACACCCCAAGCGGGGACAAGCAACCAACAAGTCTAGTAAACAACCTTTCTGACTACCAACTTACTACTACTGAGATAAAAGTACTGGAGAAGGGGCTGGGTTTTGTACCTACTGCCCGCCCAGACAAGTTCAGACTACACTGCGAATTAACCGACTTCTTCCGTAAATTAAAGCTAAAGGCATTTTTCGAAGGAAAAGAGGATCCTAATGCAGACACTAGAAAAGGGGATACTGGATTGAGGTTAAAATCAACCTTTGTTCCCCCTCCACACACGGTGCCTGCAGCTATTACAGCCTTCGAACAAGCAGTGTTTCTGGACCTGGAAACCAGCTCTGAACCAGAGACTTATGGAAACTTCAGCACCGAAGAATATCAGGCACTAGAGAAATTGAAAAACAACAGCGAGATTACCATAAAACCTGCCGACAAAGGCGGTGGCATCGTCATCCAAAACACCACGGACTATGAGAAAGTTTGTGAGGCACTTCTGAATGACGCTAACAATTATACCCCACTCACCACAGACCCTTCTCCTGATCTACAAAACCGTATCACAAACCTGGTTAAGGAAGCTGAAGGGAATGGACATCTATCCAAAAATGAGGCGGATTATCTCTCGACCAGTAAAAATGTCATCCCGTATTTTTACACGCTTCCAAAAACTCACAAAAACAGGCTGCCACCACCCGGCCGCCCTATAGTATCAGGAATTGGGTCTCTGCTAGAACCCCTGTCCACCTTTTGTGACCAGTTTCTAAAACCCATTGTCCAAAACACCCCCACATACTTAAAGGATACAAAAAATCTCCTGTATGAATTACAGGCCATCACCTTTGAGCATGATACCATCATCCTAGCTACCCTTTATATAGAGAGTTTGTACACCAGTATCCCTCAGGATGAAACAATCAAGGTACTGGGTACAGCTCTCAACTCGGTCACATGGGAATACAACACCCCTAAGGAATTTGTATTACAGTGCGCAACTATCGCACTCAAAGAGAAGGCCAGCTGTACCTGCAATGTTCTGGCACCTCGATGGGCAGCACGTTTGCGCCCAGCGTGGCGGGGTTATATGTATCAGATTTCGAGGCAAAAAATATCCAATCCATAAACAATCCGTTTGCGAGGAACATCACCTTCTGGAGACGATACATAGACGACGTGCTGCTCATTTGGAAAGGCAGCATGGAACGTCTGATGGAATTCTTGGGGTGGATCAACACAACCAACAGGTATTTGAAATTTACCTACACAGTGAGTACCACGGAGGTGGTCTTCCTGGATGTGGTAATTTCGAACAGTGGTACCTCACTAACCACCAAAACTCATTACAAGGCCACTGCTAAGAACAACCTACTGCAATTTGCCAGTTTCCACCCCCGCCCATTGAGGGAGAATTTACCCTATGGGCAATATTTAAGAATCTGACAAAACTGTAGTAATCTAGAGGATTTTAAGACTCAATCATCCGACCTTACAGTGAAGCTGACACAGAGAGGCTACCCCAAGCACATCCTCCAAAAAGGCTTCAAACGAGCACGAAACCAACCTCGCGAAGCCCTCCTTGAACCAGTTACAAGAACAACGATGGAAACACCACTTACGTGCGTCACCACTTATAGTACTCTATCGAATCTATTAAAGAAATCGATAAATAAAAACTGGAAAATCATCACGAGCACGAAGAAAGACTGGCCAAAACCTCTATTTTCGTTCAAAAAGGGACACAGCTTAAAAGACGCTCTCGTCCATACGAGACCTAGACAACCGACAGTCCCTCTGACAAGGAGTATCACTGATGCCTGGAATCTCCCTAAGGTTACAGGTCACTTCCCATGTGCGAACTGCTCGGTCTGCCACCTGACTGCTCCATCTAAAACCCTAGTTTTGGAACCGGGGAAAACATGGCACCAGAAAGCACATACCAACTGCAACTCCATCAATGTTGTCTACCTTGTCACATGCCCCTGTTCTCTCCGATACGTTGGAATGACCACGAGAAAAGTAAAACAGAGGGTATGTGAACATAGGAGCAATATCAGGTGCAAGAAAGCTACAACTAAAATGAGCGATCATTTCTTACGTAACAATCACACCACAAACGATCTTCAATGGACTGTGATTGAACAAATCATTGGAGGTTCTAACATTGCAGACAGACTGTTTGAAAAGGAACAGAGATGGGTATACCGCTTGGGAACCCATACAACTGGTCTCAATGACGATATACCCTGGGCCTCTGTCCTAAAATAAACATTTGCATTAAATCTGATCCCTTATTCATGCCTACCCGAGTCTGCCTATTGAAAAAATGACCCTTGCCTACGCATGCGCACTACCAATCTTCCGACCCGGAAATGGGTACGATTCTCTTTAGTTGGTTTACGCTCTACTCCATCTACTATGGCGCATGCGCATCACACACACCTTCCGAACCCGGAAGCCCAGCCCAACCTCCCATTTTCCATAAAAAGGCTCACACTCCTCCAGCCTGGATCGGCGAGACCCGGTTCCGAGGGCTGATCAGGTGTATCAACGGGAGACTGGCGTAGCGGGCGTGAGTGTGACTGCGACCGCTACAGACTATACGAGATAAGTACCCTTTTCAGCAAACTGATAGTGTTTGTCCCTTGTTCTATCCCCCTTCTTTCATAGGATGTGCCAAAAAGCGCTGTCCCCCCCCTCCCGAGGTCTATGGGGTGTAGTATCACCCCCTGTGAAGTGAGAATTTTCTCTTTTCACCCTTGAAGCTATTTGTTGAATGATCACTGGCCCTTGGCCCATTGATCGCTCGAGTGATAGAGATGTGTGTGAATGCCCATCACATCGCCATTCCCTCGTCTCTCACTGCCACACATGCCCATGCTCACGCGCACTGTTGGCAATCCAAATAGTACACTCGTGAGACTGTTCAGTCACGACTAAAAGTTTAGTGATAAACGTTCTTGTCTAGACCACAGGCAGAGCCACGCACCTCTGCTAATTTGTACGAGTTGTGCACCCCCAAGCACTATGAGCACAAGTCACTAGCTCTGACATGTGAGCCTCTTCGACAAATGATTTTAACCTTTTTGTTTGTCTCTTTGTATGTCTGTCTGTACCTTTTATCTTCACAGGTTTTAATTTTGGTCTCTATATTTCTGGAGACTTGAGGCTGTGTGCTTCCCGCCCTTGTGGTCGGTGGAGCCCTCCTCTTTTTACTTCACAGACACGATTTTTCACTTTCAAGGCCTACGGTCGGGTGGTCCTTAGCGTGCTCATACCGCCGGGGTTTACACTCTAGGTCCTGACGAATGCCAGGTTAACTATACCGCTTGGGCAGAAACATGTTGACCAACCACACTTTCACTTAATGTTATTGGTACAAGACCATCCAATTAGTTGGCCTTGTCTACCAACACATTTTTTACTTTGTCCTTGATGATCACCTATTAAATAATTTTTGATACACACAAGGCAATTTTAAACCACCACTCTTCACACTTCTCACGTTACTTATCATGCTACTTATCACATAGCCCCTCCATCCTCACAAGACCAGCTCCGCAGTAACTCTGGCGTTGCAGCACACCGGGGTGACATTCGGTCACACCCGATGGGGCCCGATGATGAAGCAAGTCACCGACCAGGTCGGTGAGTGAGGGCTTTAATAACAAACCAAGTGGGCTTGTGTTTGACTCCTTGTGCTCTGTGCAGACCCCCACCCCATCTGCACCAGAACACTCTTTTGTTGTTATTTTCTGTTAATCCATTGGGGACCAAGAGTGTTCGCGCCTCTCCCTACCTCTCTTTTTGTTGATAAGTATTAATTTCAACCACATGTATATTTTCATCAGGAGCCCCCTGTCCCTTCTCCTTACCGGCCTTTACTAAAAGATCCAAAACGGTAGCTGTAGCCGCACGGGTTTTAGGGGCACCCTGCTGTCTCTTGCTTTGCTGTTCTGTATTTTCTGCCACCTCCTCGTCTTTCTGTGCTTTTTTCCTTATATTGCCGGTTTTGAGGCTGGGGTTCTGCTTGGGAGCCATTGTTCTTCTGTGTTGCCTCTGCTGCCTCTGCCGAATGAAATCTGCCCCATTGAAACCACACTCGGGACAGAAGGATTCTCGCTTACTCCCCCGCCTCTGCCTGAACCGGGTTGAACTTCGCAGCCGCTGACTCCGCCCACCTCTCGGCTCAAAGCAGCTGGGGATGACGGCTTCGAGCGCCCGCAGTGCAGCCCACAGACGCCGTCTCAAGGACCCGATCCGAGCGAGGATCTGCCGCATGTCTCTTCACTTCGCTCCGACTCGGTTCTGTTTCAAGTTGCCAGGTTAGTGTGTGTGTCAAGCATTCAGGGATTCAGGCATACTGGCTAGCTGTCTGGCGTCCTCGCCGCAAGCTCTCTGCACCGGCCGTTGTCGATAGCATTAAGTAAGCATTAAGTAAGGTATGAATGAGCTTCCCCCACTTTGACAAATTTGAGCGAACCGACCCCTGTGCCACAACCATTAAGCACAACACTAGCAGCAGCCCCACTGATGGTAAGATGCGGCGCCCAGGGGGTTGCAGTTGTTGGGGCTCCAACTTAATTTTGGTGCTAGAACAGCAGAAGAAGATTAAGATAAAACAATGAAAAGAAAGCTCGTGATCAGAATGAAAACTGGAAAAGTGATATAGATTCAATCCATGTAACCCATTAGTAGTTCAAAGAAGATTAGATTTTGTAATAAAAGAACAGGATAAAATCAAAAAACCCCTGTGATAGAAAAAAGTTTAGACAACCTAGCTAAGACTCGCTATTCAAGGGGATAAACTGAAATTTTTATAAACATTTTAATTTAAAGATAGTGATGCTCTTAGTTCAAGACCCTACAAGCAAAAAACCCGGAGGATTCCTTTTCTGCTCTTACCAGTCTAGAATATGTTGATGCTTTTCATTTGGTGAAAATGTATGGCTGGAATGTGCAGAATAACTATTGATAATATACCAAAAGAAGAAAGCATGATATAACGTTACTAATCTCAAAACCATGTATGTACAATGAACAGAAGTGAGCTTGAAGCTACAGCATACCCGAGAATACTATTATTAGTTGGCCTAAAGCAATCAGATGGACATATACAGATGAGGTAGCGAACAAATCCCCAATCGTTGTAAGTTTCAAATGAAGTGCTTCAGCTTAAGTTGATGGTCTGCGAACACATATCTATTTGTATCTGGAGGGATGCTGAGCAGTCCACACTCAGAGCAGATGTAAATCAGGACAGAGATCAATTGCTCTATAAGTTCTCTTTTAAGTATTGCGCACACATATTAAAAGATAAATTAAATGTGCATAAGCTCTTTGGTGCCTTTATGTGTTGTTTCTCAGGTATTTGTGTATTTATCGCGTTAAATATGACCAGTAGAAAGCTTCCTCGATTAATTAAACATAAATGACACAAAGAGAAACAAACAGATACAGAGATTAAATATATGTACTGCCTAGAAATCGCAGTCCTAGTTAGATACAAACATCATGTTGCAAATATACTGTTCTTTTACTTTGCGGAATGAAGTAAAAGTATATATAGCTTCTGGATGACGTCAGTTGTATACAATAGACAGTGTTCTATGTAAGGAAAATAACGAAAGAGATGAACGGAGGGACATTGGTATTAGCTGTATATGTTAGCTTATAGTTAGTACCAAGTTGGCATCTACTGTCATAAGGGATATCTACCTTTTTTTAAAACCATAAGAGGTGAGCAAAGGATAAATGTCGCCTCTGTCTCGATAGATAAATTTGGTGATGGCGAACTGGCAACCACGGGTTGGATGAACTAAGCACAAGGACAAAAGATCCATACATAATGATTACTGGGATGTTTGTAGGATTCAAGCTGTAGGAACTCTTTGATAAAGACGAACAAGCGTAGCTTCTATACTTACAATTGATGTGCGGGGTAACCGTGCGCCATGTTCTTATAGTGATAAAGCCCAAATGTGGCCACCATGCCGATTAAATTGGCCTGCGTCCAGCGTGCTGTGCCGTCATGACGCCGTTGGGATAATGTGATCCATATTTTGATGTTTACGTGAGCTGGAACGCTAACCGTTCTCTGTGAGGTGATTACTAGCCTCGTCATAGAAATAAACGTCGGACTACCTTTCACTTGTCGGAAATGTTTTTGTACTCCGAGATTAAAAAGAGGGGGAGGGTTTATTCCCCAAGCGTTACAGTTAGTTTTATTTATAGAGACAAGAATTTTAACAAATATATTAGTATCAATGCTAACTGAAAGATAACGAACCTTGACATGCTAGGTCCAGAGGTTCAGGTCTTTGAACATACAATACTTAATTGTCTCAAGAAAGCCACTAAGTTTGTACCCAAACCCCTGTACAATTTGACCAAAGAGGAATATGGTTGTCTCCAAACGATATCTAAAGATAACACCCTTACGGTTAAGGCGTGTGATAAAGGAGGAGGTATTGTTCTCATTGATACTCAAGCATATGAACAAAAAATGAAGTCTATGGTAAGTGATAAAAACTTTTACATCCTTTTACAAAAGGACACCTCGACAATAGTTAAAAGGCATATTTTAGCTTTAACAACAATAGCACAGGAGAATCATGATGTCTGCGAAAAAGAGTTTCACTATTTAAATCAATCTTCCTTCACTATGCCCTGTATTTATGGAATCCCTAAGATTCATAAAGATACACTTGATCCGCCGTATCGCCCAATAGTTTCGACGATCAGCTCAATTATTGAGCCCCACTCGAAATATTCGGACGCTTTATTAAGACCACATATATCTAAAACACCATCTTACATCATGGATACAACCTCTATCATCATCAAAGTGGAAGGTCTTCCCTTCAACCAGTCTAATAACTTCCTTGTCACACTGGGCATAGATGCACTATATAGTAATATTCCGCAAGACAGCGCTTTTACTGATATCGACTGGTTTATAGATGAATATCAAGTCCCCTGCCCTAAGTCCTTTCTACTTGAAAGTATACAAATAGTACTCACTGAAAACACATTCCAATTTGGAAATAGCCTATATTAACAAATCAAGGGCGTGAGCATGGGGGCCTCGGTAAGCCCCTCGGTAGCCAACATCTTTATGGCTAAATTTGAACATACCCATATATACAATCAAGTGCCACCATTCTTCGAGTCTATCTATATGTGGTCACGCTATATAGATGACATTTCATTTTCTTCATCTGGACAGACACTGATAAAATGCTACAGGAATTTTTAATGTGGCTTAACACTTGTGACATGAACCTTCGTTTCACATCTCATACCAGCAGGGATTCAGTTGAATTCTTATACATTAAGATCAAACATAATGAGGGCGCACTAGAAGTAGATTGATTCATATAACCCACAGCACGTAATACATTGCTTCATTTTGATAGCTACCATCCAAGAACACAAAAAGAAGGTATCCCCTTTAGTCGATTTCTCAGATTGCGCCGCAATTGCTCCAACATGCGAGATTTTGACAGGCAATCGGGTATCTTAAAAACTAAATTTTTTGCAATTGGCTATCCCCACAGACTGGTACGGATGTCATTAAAACGGGCTCGTTTTTATGACCGGGACTCTCTATTACAACCAAAAATGAACGAGAACTCTAACCGTTTAGTCTGCATCACTAAACATTCTACTTTGAACGATCAGATACGGTAAATGGTCAACTCCAATTGGCACATCTTAAACAGTAATCTAGAAGACGGAGAAAAAATCCCCAAACTAATCTTCGCACATCGGAGAAATAAGATTATTAAGGACCATGTCACTCGCTCCAGATTTACTGAGGACATTCCTTTTCTGCAAAAAACCATTGATGGTATTGCACCTATAACAGGCACATACAAATGCAATACCTGCAAAGCATGCGATATGGCCATTACAGGAAAGAGTTTTAATTACCAAGGGTTCAATATTTGCCCTCGCAATTTTTCTAATTGCAAGTCAAAAAATGTCATCTACTTGTTAATCTGTCCCTGTAACTTAGGATACGTAGGTGAGACCGCAAGAGCCTTCTGCACTCGGTTTACTGAACATCGGTCAGCCATACATACTTCAAAAATTAACGCCCCTCTGGTTAAACACTGTATGGACTTGAAACACAAACCTAATGAATTTAGATGGTATATTGTAGAAAATTTAGATAGCCATCTCCACAACAATACAGAAGAATACAGGAAAAAACGTGAAGTCTTCTGGATTTTTACGTTGTCATAACGGGTTCAATAGTGAGATCCCCTGGGAAAACGCGATTAAGTATATCACTAAATGATTATAAGAATTTTGCTATTACTATCCATTTATTTGTAAACCTTTTAGTACTTAAATACGGAATTATGAACATTTTATACATAGATTGGGGTGCCCTTTATTGAATTATTCCTCTGTTTTCATTTTTCAAGACATATGTCCCTTATATGCTTATTGGTTATCTACATTTATGTTTTATTTAAACCTTTAACCCAACCTAAGGTTTCTTTTCATCCGCATATGATCGACTACCATATTATGAGATGGTCAGAAATAAATCAAGGCTTATATGCCTAAATTATCCACTTGTAGATAATTTCTTACTTTATGGTCTAGGATCATCCAGGGAACACCATCAACAATATATTTTCATTCTGGATACATGGAAGCGGTTAGCGATCGCTATCTTTCAGTTAGCATTGATACTAATATATTTGTTAACATTCTTGTCTCTATAAATAAAACCAATTGTAACGTTTGGGGAATAAACCCCCCCCCTCTTTTTAATCTCGGAGTACTAAAACATTTCCGACAAGTGAAAGGTAGTCCGACGTTTATTTCTATGACGAGGCTAGTAATCACCTCACAGAGAACGGTTAGCGTTCCAGCTCACAATACATCAAAATATGGATCACATGATCCCAACGGCATCATAACGGCGCAGCACGCTGGACACAGGCCAATATAATCAACATGGCGGCCACATTTGGGCTTTATCACTATAAGAACACGGCGCATGGTTAACACGCACATCAATTGTAAGTATAGCAGCTACGCTTGTTCGTCTTTATCAAAGCGTTCCTACAGCTTGAATCCTACGAACATCACAGTAATCATTATGTTGGATCTTTTGTCCTTGTGCTTAGTTCATCCAACCCGTGGTTGCCGGTTCGCCATCACCGAATTTATCTATCGAGACAGAGGCAACATTTATCCTTGGCTCACCTCTTATGGTTTTAAAAAAAGGTATATATCCATTATGACAGTAAATGCCAACTTGGTATTAACTATAAGCTAACATATACAGTTAATACCAATGTCCGTCCATTCATCTCTTTCGTTATTTTCCTTACATAGAACGCTGTCTATTGTATACAACTGATGTCATCCAGAAGCTATATATACTTTTACTTCATTCCGCAAAGTAAAAGAAAGGTTTATTTGCAACATGATGTTTGTATCTAACTAGGACTGCGATTTCTAGGCAGTACATATATTTAATCTCAGTATCTCTTTGTTTCTCTTTGTGTCATTTATGTTTAATTAATCTAGGACACTTTCTACCGGTCATATTTAACGCGATAAATACACAAAGACCTGAGAAACAACACATAAAGGTACCAAAGAGCTTATGCACATTTAATTTATGTTTTAATATGTGTGCGCAATACTTAAAAGAGAACTTATAGAGCAATTGATCTCTGTCCTGATTTACATCTGCTCTGAGTGTGGACTGCTCAGCGTCCCTCCAGATACAAATAGATCTGTGTTCGCAGACCATCAACGTAAGCTGAAGCACTTCATTTTAAACTTACAACGATTGGGGATTTGTTCGCTACCTCATCTGTATTTGTCCATCTGATTGCTTTAGGCCAACTAGGAAAGGAAAGGAAATGGAGGCACAGCTATACCAGCGAAGAAAGACAATCTTATCTGTCAGCTCGCAGGGTCTATAAGAAAACCTTATTGGCCGCTAAGACCTTGTACTTTTCTACAAAGGTGCCTGCTGCCCCTAACAAACCTAGAGAAATCTTTAGGATTATAAACGACCTTAGCAGCGATGACAGAATTTTACCTTGCTTGACCCCTACCCAAGAGCGGTGTAATGCATTGAACAGTTTCTTTGTGGACAAGATCGAAATGATCAGGGCGAGTATCCCCTCTCCAGTGCATGGGGAGCCTTTAGAGGTCAATCCTTATAATCCATCTATAATGGATCAATTTCCGAATATAGGCCCTGATACTTTATTAGAACCTATGTCTCGTGTCAAGTCGGGCTCCCCCAAAGATTGCTGTCCTCCCTCTATTCTGAGGGAAGTATTCTCAGCCTTACCGCTCAGCCTCCTTCTAAATGAATCTCTCAGCAAAGGGGAAGTACCTATTGCGCTTAAAAAGGCTGTTTTAGTTCCTCTGCTCAAAAAGCCAGGAGTGGATCCATCTGTATGTTCGAACTACCGCCCGATTTCTCTTCTCCCCTTTTTTTCAAAATTACTGGAGGCCCATGTGGCCAGGTGCCTTTCTAAATTTATTGAAAATTCCGATTATCTGGAACCTAATCAAGCCGGTTTTCGGCCGGCCCATTCCACAGAGTCTGTGATCCTAGCAGTGATGGATACCTTGGGAGCTAACGCTGATAAGGGGATCCCGCAGGCACTTGTGCTAATGGATCTGTCGGCTGCGTTCGACACGGTCGACCATAACATCTTATTGTACCGCGTCGAACAAGCAGGGATCCGGGGAACAGCCTACGGGTGGATAAAATCTTTTTTAACAGGCAGAACCCAGGCAGTGCTGCTTGGGAGCTATAAGGCCCCTAACCGGACTACCTCATGTGGAGTTCCACAGGGTTCATCCCTGCCTCCACTATTGTTTAATTTGTATATCCGCCCCTTGATTCACTCACTTAATATCAGGAAAACAACAGTTTTTAACTATGCTGACGACCTCCAGCTAGTTATTAAGTTGGACTCCCAAAATGCAGCCGCTGAATTTCAAGCTTCAATGTTGCATATCCAACGTTAGATAGATCAAAACCAATTGAAGCTCAATCCCGGCAAAACAGAACTGGTGTTGCCTGGGAAGAGCTCCACTTGCTGGGGACCTAATTTCTGGCCGGGCGAATTAGGCCCTGCACATCTCCCGTCTTCATCAGTGAAGAGTCTCGGGGTACCGGAATCTTTGACCCGGCCGGGGAGGACCATGTTAGTGCCGACATTTATGGGCCTTAGTTACCCCTGGAGATTACATTACTAGAAGTTGATAATGCTATCCGTAACAGTAAGGGAGGGAAGGCCCCAGGACCGGACGGAGTTCCGGTCGACCTGTATAAAACTGATTTATCATTATGGAGCCCCCTCCTGACCCAAGTCTTAAATGCCTCTGTCAAAGAAAGTACACCCTCTACATGGGGTGAATCCATAATTTTGCCGATTTACAAGAAGGGAGATAGAGGAGAGGCCAAGAACTACCGCCCTATCTCCCTCCTAGATTCTTCATTGAAAATTATGAGTAGGGTCCTATTACTACGTCTGGAGGAATGGGCTGAAGCTAACAGTATCCTTGCGGATTCCCAATTTGGTTTTCGCAAGGGTCTTGGCACTATTGAGCAGTGAATCAATTTAGATCTAATCATCCGGAAATACACTAAAGCTAAACAGGGCTCTTTATTTCTCTGCTTCGCAGATCTTACCAATGCCTTTGACCTGGTGGATCCCGCTCTTTTGTGGTCCACATTACTCGAAATGGGAGCCCCCGCTGCAATTATTTATTTTCTGGCCAGATTTTATAACAAGTTGTCAGCGCAGATTCGCTTTGGCCAAGCGGGGGAATTTACAAAGAAAATCAAGGTCAAATCTGGTATCAGGCAAGGTTGTGTTGTGTTTTAGCGCTGTTACTTTTCTCCCTTTCTATAAATGCCATGGACTCTGATTTGAAGAAGGTCCAAGCAGATGCTCCCCAAGTAGAGGGTCAAGCAATTCCAGTACTGCTTTACGCAGACGACACTGTCCTACTCTCGAGAACACCTATTGGTCTGCAAAGATTAATGAACCATTTTTATGATTTTATAAAGGGGAGGAAATTAAAAATTAATAATTCTAAAACTTTTATCATGGCTTGCGGGAAAAAGGTGAAACAGCTTAAACCGTTCCAGTTTAAGGATCACAGAATTGAAGTGGTGGACAAATTCTGCTATTTAGGAATTACCTTCAGCAACAGTGGCTCGTGGGCCACAGAGTTACTTAACATTAAGGCCAAGATGGGCAAGGGGTCCTCAGGAGTTTTTCGATTTGCCTCAAAATTAAGCAGTCGACGCATACCTGATATGCTAAATGTTTACAGGCATAGATGCGCTTCAGTTGCTCTTTACGGTTCGGGTGTATGGGGACACTGCCAACAAGGGGAATTGCAAGTGGACGAAAATACATTTTTAAAGAGGCTCCTTTGTCTCCCAACATCGGTGTCTACCGAACTGATTCAAAATGAGGTGGGGTTGGAATACTTGACTGATTTAACTGGATTGAGGCCCCTCATGGCCTGGAGGTCAATCTGGGCCAAGGATGAAATAGGCTTTACCAGGCGAATAATACAAGATTGCCTTCGCCTGGATAAAGTCAGTCAGATCCCTTGGCTAAAATATGTTCTGACTACTTATAAAGAAGTGTCTGATCTGGATGTTTCTAGTGACCCTGTAAGTGCCACCAATATATCTAAACAGGAGGTCAAACGTGTCTTTTTGGGGGATGAATCCAAACTGCGTAAAGAACTCTGTAGCCACTTTACCACTCATTTATTTTATAATTCTAACAATTTGGTAGGTTATGGCATTCCAAAGTACCTAAAAGTAATTACTAAGCAATCTCACCAGTTTGTTCTCACTCGGTTGAGATTAGGTATTGTTCATAACCTGGTGGCATTCCCCCAGATGAAAAAACATACGTCAACTCCCTGCCCATGTGCCGAAACCACTAAACATAGCACGCTGCACTTTATGCTAATATGCCCCCTGTATTTGCATCTCCGTATTTTCTGTCTTAAACCCCTTTTCCAAGAAATACTCTGTGTTCACAGTTATAACTGCTATGAGACTCTTATTTGCACTTGATGTTTCGGATGTCTGTTTTTATACTGCGACCTTTATTCTAAAATCAATGTCCACTAGAAAAAGCCTAGAATTCTAATTGTGTCCTTCCTGTATTAATTGCTGCCTTGTCTATTATATTTCTTCCCCTTGAACTGTTTTAAATCATGTATTATACTATAAACGTTTTAACAATTTTTATTGGGGCTGTATCTAATATTCTGTGTGCTTTTATGATTGTTTATTGAATAATCGAATAAAGTTTTCAAACTTAACTGAGTCTCGGGGTGACCATTGATGCTGATCTCTCTCTGAAGGGACTTGTGGGCACCGTGGTCTCCTCCTCTCTTTTCCAATTACGCAAAATAAGGAAGATCGCGTATCTGTTGTTTCATCAAACTTTGATACAGGTGGTGATAGCACTGGTGCTTTCTCGTCTTGATTTTTCCAACTTTCTTTACACTGGCCTCCCTTTGGGACTGCTTAATCACCTTCAAATAATTCAAAATCAGGCGGCTAGACTGATCTATAGACAGCCGAGATGGCAGTCAGCCAGGATATTGCTGCATAACCTACATTGGTTACCTATAGCGCAACGCACCGCTTTCAAGTCTGGATGTATAATCTTTAAGGCACTGCGCTGCATGAGCCCTAAGTTTCTCAATAGCCTAATTACTAGACATGTCCCTACATGCAATCTTCGTCCCGCCCATCTTCATCTTCTGCCTATCCCACTAATTAAATTGAAACAACAAGGCGGGCGTAGGTTTTCCTATTTGGCTCCTAGGCTCTGAAATTCACTTCCACTCTCAGTAAGGAACTGTGATAGTCTTTTGGGCTTCAGAAAGGCCTTGAAAACCTGTCTCTTTGTGCAATCCTGCTAAATTGGTTCTCTACAGCCGCTAGTGTATGAATAGCGCCATGAAGCCTATGCTGTAAGTGCGCTTGATAAATTCATCTTAACGTAACATAACATAACACAACTAATAATAGTATTCTCAGGTATGCTGTAGCTTCAAGCTCACTTCTGTTCATTGTACATACATGGTTTTGAGATTAGTAACGGTATATCATGCATTCTTGTTTTGGTATATTATCAATAGATATTCTGCAAATTCCAGCCATACATTTTCACCAAATGAAAAGCATCAACATATTCTAGACCGGTAAGAGCAGAAAAGGAATCCTTTCTGTTTTTTGCTTGTAGGGTCTTAAAATGTTTATAAAAATTTCAGTTTATCCCCTTGAATAGCGAGTCTTAGCTAGGCTGTCTAAACTTTTTTCTATCACTGAGGTTTTTTGATTTTATCCTGTTCTTTTAATACAAAATCGAATCTTCTTTGAACTACTAATGGGTTACATGGATTGAAGCTATATCACTTTTCCAGTTTTCATACTGATCACAGGCTTTCTTTTTATCGTTTATCTTAATCTTCTTCTGCTGTTCTAGCACCAAATTTAAGTAGGAGAGCCAAATGTGTACCTGGATGTATTTTGTATCATTCTAGCCTCATTGCACTATTGTCCCTATAAATATGCAATATGTACTTGTTCTTTATCTTTTAGAACAAACAAGCTATTCTAATGAAGAAGGCGGTTATTCGCGCGTAGAGACTGATGACGACATTAAATGGACTGTATAGATATTAATATTTGTGTTTTAACTATATGAACAGTATTTAACAAATATTAATCTGTATTGTGTTTTTCATGATATTGCGCACATGCTTTATGTTTTTAAATACTAAAGGAGCTACATTTATGTTAATGTGACCAACTCCTGATTTGTTTTAAATTTTTGATTTACTGTGTTTGAGGCGCATGCTGTAATTTTGAATAAATATATATATATATATATATATATATATATATATATATATATATATACATATATACATATATATATATATATATATATATATATATATATATTTTATTTTTATTTTTTATTTTATCAAGTAAATTGTTGTGGTCAGTGCATTGAGGCCTCTACTCTATCCTCAGTTCCTTATCTAACCTGAACATTTTCAGGTCACTTGTTGCCTAGGAAATTTTGAATAATCTGTATTTGCCCTGTCCTAGGAACATTATGTGGAATCAGGGGGTCCTTGTTTTATTGTAAGTTACAGCTCGTTATGCAGACGGTGCTGGTTGCATAGGGCTTCAAGACTCATGGGGATTGTAGGACCTGTTTTTCATTGAGGCCTCAATCGCATCAGGCCTCAAGACTCATGAGAAATGTAGTATATGTTTCCTGTCAATACCATGATGGTAAAACTAAGGGCTTCAAGGGCTCTAGACCATACCTACATAGGCTATGACGTGTATTGTATGGGTGATAGACGTGATGATGATTAAATATTGACATGCCATTTTTGTTCACAGTGTCACTTCAACTATTCTGGTTACTGATATTAGCGAGTCACTCAACTGTTGACAATATGTATTATGTTAGATCTATTTCTGTAAGTCCTCTAAGTGGAATTTTGTATTTAGTGAGTGTATCCGTCTTCACCATTCCAATATTCCCAGACTCATAGGGTGGTGGGATACATTACTTTTGGTGAAGTATTATGTAAATCCTGCAGTTTCTTATAGTGTGCATTTGTTAAAAAAGCACATGGTCTATCTTTCTTCATTGTTTGAGGAAAAGGCTTTACAATGTCATAAGTGATGTCAATGTCATAAGTGATGTCCATGCATTTAAATAGCACATGGTTTTTACTTTGCCCTTTTTGAGAATGAAAAAGTGCTTTGATGTCATAAATGAAACATAAAATATAAAAATATCGTGTGTCTCATTACTCATTCCGAGAGACCTAATGATACTTATATGAAGCTTCTTGGCTTCAAAAATATGTCCACTATTTGTTCAGGGTTATAGTTGTCTTTCACTTTACATCATCATTAGGCCATGAATGTCTGTTTTCTTTTGTAATTTTTGTAAGTTTAACATTATTCTTTTTGCACCTAGTAGTGTTCCTCTGCTTATTGATTGCCACTGAGGTTCCGTGATTCTGAACCCGTTCAATAAAGGTCGTCGTAACGTGACGATGTTGGTATCAGCGGACCGCAAATGACGAGTGCGGTATGTACGAGTGTTTTCGTCATGTTCGATTGATGGATACACTGCATATTCAGGGATTTCGTTCGAACCTTCGGGTTCCATTTTGTGTACGGCAGCCATTTTGTGGTTGCCCTCACATAGGCCGATGACTGTGGCCGTACGAGTCTTTGGGACACGTACACCTTTAGCTGACTTCTGTGTGACATGAGCGAACTGACTCCATTGCCGGAAGCTGATCTTGTTGAGCCAGTTCCTTGTTAGGCAGCTGGTCAGATAGAGATCAAAGAACAGGACATTGCTGAGTTTATGGTACACGCACACACCTTTCTATCTTGCTTCTCATCTGTTTCTGTTCCTTCTTTTATGGCCTATTTATGGTTTGGGTTGAGGTCCTTTTATTATGGGTTTCGTCCGGCCTGTCCGAGCAAGAATGTTGGATTTTGCCTTGTCATTTATGGTGGGCTGGACAACTGAAAGTGGGCTTGTCGTTATGCGATATCTTTTGAAATGTCACTACGTGATTGGACAGTTCGTAAGTAATTGATGCTAGTCAGGAATGTGATTTTTAGCATAAAAGACGATGTCTCGCAATACGAAAGTTGTACAGTCTCTGACAAACCACCCGTGTCATGCTTCGTAGACCTCTGTTCCTGGTTGCAACCAATAAATTTGGTCTTTGACGTCACCGAGAAGTATCCCGTGTCTCTGTATTCTAAGACAGGTGAACCCGAAGACATTGGGCGTGCCCCTGGCGCCGCTGGGTTCTAAAACCCGGTTCTTCAGTTGGCGCCCAACGTAGGGTGACTTCAGTGGTACCGGTCCAAGCCTGAAGATCGTGAGGAGCTTAGTGTGAAAATTCTGAAGGAAGGCCTGCCACTTCATCGACCCCTGTATGTCGTCGTGGTCCGAAAGTCTTTGCTGCGAGGTTCCCCGCTTTCCGACGGCTACGAAGGACTGGTGCCCTGACTGTCGCCCTGTCTTGGAGCCTTTTGACGATTTGTAGAGCGAGACAATAGACGGGTCTTCTGGCGACGTCATCGATATTTCAGTTAAGTTTGAGTGGAGCGTCTCCCAGTCCTTAGTTTTGTTTTGGGTATCCCCTTGGGATCTTTGATTTGGGACTTGCAAGCTCCAAAGCCGAGGGACTCGTGTATTCACGAGGCTATCGTATTCGATACTCCCTTGAAGTTTGAAGCTAGACTAGTGAGTGAAGATGCCTGGTCTTAGCAGACTTGGAAAGATATTTTGTTGTGGTTGTAATAGGGATTCCCGATTGGAGGACCCGTGTCCGGTGTCTTCGATTGGAACGCCGACCTATGAGCTCTATTTAAAACATGGCGTGGGCCCTATCACGTATAATGAAGTATGGATTAGATATACTAGGAAGGATGGTGTCCTAAAGTGGCCCCAATATGGTAGTTATGATACGGAGATTTTAGATAATCTAGAAGTTAAACTTTTCAAGAAGAAAGCCCGGCCGGCGATGTTTGACTCTTTCCGCCTCTGGCGAAAGGAGGCCAAAC
The DNA here is from genome assembly GCF_964263255.1 of Lissotriton vulgaris. Taxonomy (NCBI): domain Eukaryota; kingdom Metazoa; phylum Chordata; class Amphibia; order Caudata; family Salamandridae; genus Lissotriton; species Lissotriton vulgaris. Next base: position 86,695,526 of record NC_141690.1, read on the forward strand.
AGAAAGAAATTAAGCTAACGAAGAGAAATAAAAGAGAGAAAGGTATTTTGATAATGCAAGCTGCTATACAGTTTAAAGATAATGAAGAAGAACAAGCAAGTGAGCAGTTGCACAGGCAACGTAAAATGGCGATTGATAAGTGTTATCCAGCTTTGCCACCTCAACAGCAAGGTGCAATGAAGGACCTTGAGAAAGATCCTTTGATGTCACATTTGTTGAGTTCGCCCCCCACTTATGTGCAGAGTGCTACAGCACCTCCGCAACCTCCGGTTGCTTTGCCACCTGTTGTTCTACAACCGCCTGCTCCTCTTCAGTTGGCTCTTATTCCTTTGGCGCAGCCTTCTCAAGGGCCACCGACTTTGCTACCTGTTCCGTCTCGAACTCCTACGACTTTGTCTCCTATACTTGCTGCTTCGTCTGCTACTGTTCCTACGTTGGTTTCCTCTTAGTCTGCTTTGTCTCCTGTTCTCTTGTCAACTTCTCCTTCTGTTCAACAGAGAATGACTGATACTGTTACTGGTCTCTTTTCTCCTCTCTTTGGGTCATTAGGTATGACCCCTGTTTCGGCGCGTACACAGTTGCGTAGCAAACTGCCTGGTCCCGATGAGCGGGAAGTATTGGATCATTTAGGACGTAAATGGATTACTCATCCTTTAAGATATGATTTAGAGTCTGTTATGGATGTCTTCCGCCAATGGGAAGCACCGAAGCAGAGATATGTTTTCGAGAAGATGTGTACTTTCCTTCGTGAAGAATGGGAAGATGGTGATTTGGGACAGACTCCGCCTGAGTTGTTCCGTGTACAGTCCAAGTTTACGAAGGGAACTATAGTGGGTTTCGAAGATGAAGAAGCTGTTGCGACATTGTTGTTGTTTAGGAGTGAGTCTCCTTCTCAACCGTTGTTTGAACCTGATCCTTCTGTTAGGAGGACAGTGTGTCAATATCCGATGAGAGAGGTTCCCCCAGTTTGGAGAGCGGGAGATGTAGCTGCTAATCCACCTATTCCGCCACATTTTCAGCGTGTTTGGGTACATGTTCCATGGAAGCGGGCTGAAGTTTTGGCCCTTAAGCAGACTTTGCCTGATCCTCGTAAAAATCATGCAGGATACTATAAGGAATTATCACAGACTGCAGACTCATGTATTATGAATTTAGCTGATATAGACATGTTGTTTGGAAATGTAATTCCACAGCCTTTATGAGGACTTATTCGTCATACGGATCATGCGCAGGAATTAGGTGATACATGGGCTAATATTGGTGCCGCGGATGGCTGACAAGTTGGTGGTGCTAAACCTGAGCCTTTAGTTGCAGAACTCACTGGTAGGATTATTAATTACATGAAGACTTTGATGCCTGCTATGCGAGTAAACTTGGACAAATTGTCTGCATGTAAGCGGAAGAAAGACGAAAGTGTGTCTGATTTCTTCACTAGGTTTGAAGAGACGTTTGTCGACCATAGTGGTCAGGATATGAGTACGGAAGGTGGTCAACGGTCGTTCGTCGATAAATTTGTGCATAATTTGCTTCCAGATTTGTGTACTAAGTTGAAGGATTCTGAGAGTTCTTGGGCTGTTTCTTCGTCAGCGCAGATATTGGCTACTGCACAGTACTACGAGAATAGGGATAAGGATGAGAATGATAGAGCCGACAAGAAGACTAAAGAGGTAAAGATGAAGGTTCTTTTGCAGCAAGTGTATCCGCCTCGTAATAATCAGCGTGATTATCAGCAACCTCAGCAGTATCAGAGAAACTCGCAAAGGTTCGAGTCTTCTCAACAGCGTTTTCTTGTAGGCCCTAATCAATGTGCGTATTGTAAAGAAGAGGGTCATTATAAGAATAATTGTCCGGTTCTGTTACAGCACACAAATGGTGCTTCTGGTGTGAGAGGTCGAGGTGTTCAGCAAGCTCCTAGAGGTAGAGGACGTGGTGTGTTTCCTCAGAATGCGCGTTCCTTGCCTCCACAGAATTCTATGAATAGTTTTGATCAGCAGAATGGTGCGTCTGGTAGGACGGCTCAGTACTATGCGGACGACTACTATGTTGAAGGTGGGAATATGGATGGTAATGATTGCTAGGACAGCCATAGACAAAGAGAGGGAGTTGTTTCAGTTCCAGTAGATCAGAGTGGACCTTATGTTGAAGTGATTGCATCAGGTGTGTCAGAGCCTTTTCTGTTGGATACTGGTGCTGCGAAGAGTTCTATTATGCACTCTAAACTCCCTGGCGCACCTTTGTCTGGCTTGACGAATGCTTCAGTAGGTTTTTCTGGCGCCCCGGTTAGTAATCCGATTTCTAGGCCGTTGTCTCTTTCTGTTGGACCTTGTGATTTCGAAGCACCGCTTATTCTGACGACAGGTTGTGGTGAGAACTTGTTGTGATTGGATTTGTTGAAAAGATTGTATGCGACGCTACATTGCTCTCCTTCAGGAGTACAGCTTACATTAGATAAGAGAGTAGGTATGGGCGCATTTTGCGGATCCACGATCCGCGGATTTTGCGGATTTGCGGATCGTAGATCCGCAAAATCAGCGGATTTGCGGATCCGCGGATTTGCCCTGCTGAATCATTTCAGCTTACTAGTTTCAGCGGCCATGTGTGTGTTACTATGCAATCGCCCCGAGGGGTGCAGGGTTCCCTTGGGTGAGCTGTCCATCATAGTGGGTCAATGGTGGGAAGACGGTGCACACTGCGAGTGTGTGGTGGGGGGGGGCTTCCAAGCCCAAAGTCAGGCGCCCCGAAGGGCGCAGGGGTCCCTTGAGTGAGCTGTCCATCATAGTGGGTAAATGGCGGGAAGACGGTGCAAACCGCGAGTGTGTGGGCGGGGCCAAACGGGCAGGGCTTCCATGCGAGTTCACACATGCTTCTTGTGTGTAGAAAAGGTCAGAGAAAGATCAGTTCAGCAGATGAAGAGAAAGAAGCTCCTGGTCACAGGAACAGCACGGGTATTGCGCTCGTGAAAGTCAAGGATGCAAAAGCCTCTATCCAGCATCACAGCTGATTTTCCACAGTAGATTTGGGAAGAAGGCACACCTGCCTCGACGACGCTCACGATTGTTTTTGGGCTGATGAATGAGTCACTCACAGGAAGGGCATGTTGTAAATATTTTACGATGGCGCCGGCAAGCTGCCAGCGCCACCCTAAAATACTTACTAAATTAGCTTCAACAGGAAGCTCTAATAGATAAAATAAAGCAAGTGCGATTTTAGGATGGCGCTGGCAGCTTGCCGGCGCCATCGTAAAATAGTTACAAGTTGACAGGCCAGCCAGGCTTCAACTTTTGCCCCTGGAATCCGCCGCTCGCGGATTTGCAATTTCGCGGTAAATTCGCGGGGGTTCGCGGATCGCGAATTTACCGAAAATTCGCAAAATCCGCGAGCGGAACGGATTTTGCGCTCACCCCTATAAGAGAGTGATCTCTCCAATGTATTTGTCTAAAGATAGACTTCAAGTAGAATTGTCTTCTCTTCCTGATTCTCTTTGGGCTACTGGTCCTAATGATGTGGGTCTTTTGGAGATTCCACCATATGTTGTGACGCTGAAAGCGAATGCTAGATTGCCACGTATTCCCCATTATAGGATCTCTAGTGATGGTGAAAGAGCACTTCTAGCGATTATCTATGATTTGATTGAGAAAGGTGTGATTGAAGAAACAAGAGATAATGTGTGCAATAGTCCGGTTTTGCCTGTTCTAAAACATACCGATTCTTCACAACCGCCTATGTATAGGTTTGTGATCGATCTTCGCGAGGTGAATAAGATTGTAGTTCCACAGTTTCCTGTTGTGCCAGATATCACTGCTTTACTGACTTTGATTCCAGCTTCTGCTACCTGGTTTTCGGTAATTGACTTCAAGAATGCTTTCTTCAGCATCCCGATTGCAGAGGAGAGTAGGGATATTTTTGGCTTCTCTTTAGGAGGCCAGAGTTTCCGGTTCAAGCGCGCTCCTCAAGGTTATTGTGAGAGTCCATCGATTTATAGTCAGGCCTTGAAAACACAGCTTGATACATTTGTTTTACCTAATGGTGCTGCCCTTATTCAGTATGTTGACGACTTGTTAGCTGCTGCTGACAATGAAGAGATTTGTAAAGAGGCTACTCTGTCGTTGCTGCGTCATTTGTCTGATTTCCATCATAAGGTGTCTCTTTTGAAGTTGCAGTATTGTCGACAAGAAGTGACCTACTTAGGTCATCTCTTATCGAAGGAGGGAAGAAGATTGACCCCAGAAAGAATTCAAGCGATTGCGAGAATGAGTGTGCCAACAACACAGAGAGCAGTGCGTGCTTTTCTAGGTATTACGTCGTATTGTAGACAGTGGATTCCGAATTTTTCGCTTTTTGCGGAGCCTTTGATAGCCCTTACTAATCCTATTCCTTGGACTGACAAATGTCAGAAGAGTTTTTCAGAATTGCGTGATGCGTTGTGTTCGGCTCCTGTGTTGGGTACTCCCGATTACAGTAAGCCTTTTACACTCTATGTCCACGAGAGAGAGGGATGGGCATTGTCAGTTTTGACACAGCAGTTCGGCGATAATCAACGTCCATGTGCGTATTTTTCATCGACTTTGGATCCGGTAGCTAGAGCGTTGCCGAGTTGTTTGAGAGCTACAGTGGCAGCGGCTGTCTCTATTCGACAGTCTGCTGGTTTGGTGATGGATAATATGTTGATTGTGATGGTTCCACATGCAGTGGATACCTTGTTGAACAGAACCAAGACACAGCACTTAACTAGTGCTCGGTTGTCAGGTAACGAGTTGACACTCTTAGCGAGTCATGTGCACATAAAGAGATTCAACACGTTGAATCCAGCTACGTTGTTGCCGATTTCAGTTGAGACAGATGTTTCTGAACAGCACGATTGCCTTCTTAGGACAGAGGAGGAAATGAAAGGGAGTATAGACCTTAGGGACACTCCTCTTGCAGAGTGTGATGGTACCTTATGGGTTGATGGTTTGTGCTTCAAGCTTCCGAATGGTGATACGACTGCGGCATATGCTGTTACGACTTTACATACCATTATTGAAGCTGCACGTATCCCACATAATTCAGCGCAAGCAGCAGAGTTGATTGCATTGACAAGAGCGTGTGTGTTGTCGAAAGGGAAACGAGTGACTGTGTACACTGATAGCCAGTATGCGTTTGGTGTGGCTCATAGTTTTGGGCGTTTGTGGAAAGAGCATGGGTTCCTGACTTCGCATGGAACTAAGATTCAGCATGGTCAGCTGGTGAATGAAATTCTTGAGTCACTTACTTTCCCGTTGCAAGTTGCGATTGTGAAATGCAGTGCGCATAAGAAAGTTACTGATGATGTTGGTCGTGGTAATGCGTTTGCAGATGAAGTTGCGAAAGAAACGGCGAGAGATGTGATGAGTCGAATGTATGTTGCGGGTCCGGCGAGATGGGTTCCGGATAGAAGTATGTGTGAAGATACGATAGAGAGTGTGAAGTCCATTCAAGCTGAAGCTCCAGAGAAAGAGTTGAATGAATGGAGAGAAAGTAAGGGTAAATTGGATTCGAATGGTTGTTGGGTTGAGTTGTCAGAGCATCAGCGATGGTTGTTACCCGATGCGTATGTGCTTCCAGTTGTTACGATGGTGCATGGAATGGCTCATATTAGTGTGAAAGGGATTTGTAAGTTGTTAGCTCCAGTATGGCAAAATGCAGGAATTCCTAAGTGTGCAGAGAATCTGGTTAAGAATTGTATGGTTTGTCTGATGTACAATCCTGGTAAGGGAACTCCAACTCCAGCTGGTCATTTTGCGCCTCTGACGTATCCGTTTGAGGTTTTGCAGCTAGATTTCATCCACATGGAAAGGTGCAGCAACTTAAAATATGTGCTCGTGGTTGTTTGTGCCTTTTCGAGATGGGTAGAAGCATATCCCCTGAAAGATAACACTGCCTTGTCCACAGCTAAAGCCCTTGTTAAAGAATTTTTCCCTAGATTCGGTTTGCCTAGAATGGTCTGGAGTGGCAATGGGAGTGAATTTGTGGGTCAAGTGATGAAGAGAGTGTGTGATGGTTTAGGAATCCGTCAGAAATTTCATGCTGCAAATCACCCCCAATCAGTTGGTTTGGTAGAATGCTATAATGGCACCCTTAAGCTGAAACTGGCCAAGATTCAGGCGAGCTCTGGTCTACAATGGCCCGATGCCTTGCCATTAGCGCTTCTGTCAACAAGAATGACTGTACATTCACGAATGGGACTTAGTCCCTATGAAGTAGTTTTTGGTGGCCCGGCAAACATATGGGGAGTGCCGCGGCCGACCAAATTTAGTGAAATAGAGCACCCTGTATTGCTTGATTACCTTTACGAATTGACGGCTAAATTGCGTGTTTTGCACCAACAGGTTCATGATACATTGCCACAAGCATCTGAAGATCCAGGACATGTCATTGAACCTGACTCCTGGATTCTGATAAAGAACTTCCAGCGGACTAAGAACGATCAGCCCCGCTGGATTGGACCCTACTTGGTGCTACTGTCCACGCGATCAGCAATGCGAGTGCGCGGTAAAAAGAACTGGATCCACGGTGTACATTGTAAGAGGGCTCCTTTGCCTCTGCCGTACGACCAGTGGGTCCAGAATGGTATTCCTGACTCTGAAACTGAAACCGTACCTCGTTTTCTGCCTTTTAGCGATGCACGTTTGATTGGAACAAACTCTGAACGAGAAAGCGACGATCTTCTGTAAGAAGCTGTGCCTCCGTCAAATCGTTGGGACACTTCCGCAACCTGAACTTTTGTTCTGTGACTAGACATTGCCTGAAAAAGGCCGTTATAATTTGCGAAAAAATTCTTTCTTTTCGATTTTTGAAATTGTGTTCTCTCCTCCGAGGAACTGTTTTGATTTTTGTTTTTCGAACCGCCATCCTGGTTCAGCTGTAAGGTCGCGGTGCAAAGACTTGGGAGTGCAAGCCGAAGACACAAGGTCGAGGGTTCTGGTTGGTCATAGGGCGTTCCCTGGACTGACAGATGCATTCCTTAGCACGGAAGACCCAACCGCCGCGAACAGCACGGTTAGAGGATGGAGTTTTTCGAGATGGAGAGACCTGTTGAAAGAATGAGCTTTAAGAGAAAAATGTGTAAAGTTATAAGCAGAAAGTGTTTTTTAATATTATGTTTGTTGATGTTATTTAGTTTAATGATGTTTCTGATGAGATATATTATATTCTCTTTTCAAGTGACGTTTGCCACCACTACACAACCTATGCCTCCTCCTACTGTTTCTTCGCATTCTTTTCACACTCTGCCTGAACATGAGTCCATTAGGAGATTGAAATTCGTTAATAATTCCTTTGTTCAGCTTTTGCACCAACACCAGCTAGTAGTGAACACGACTAATTGTTGGGTGTGTGGTCTTATGCCTCATACTACTGATAAAGGTATTCCTTACCTGGTCCTGCCATTTAGTTATAATGGTTCTGTGTGGGCATAAGGAACGATGTTCATCTATGCTCGTGAAGTTTACCCCCTACGTTCTGTGAAGGATAGTCCAAAGAATAGTGCTCTAGTCAAGGTTATAGTCGATATGATTAGAGGAATTAGTTCCTATGAGACTATCCCGAGAGATGAGACACTAGCGTATATTGGATGGAACGTTACTGGATATGGAATTAGTCTGAGTGAGAACCAGCGAGCCAAAAGATCCTCTCCGATTTGGATTGTACCCCATCAGGGTCATTATTGTCTGTAAAGTAATGGCAAGAATCCGAGAGCTCAGTTAGGAAAGAGTGTTTGCACTGAGACGTATGTTTTTGCGTCCCAGACTTCCCCATCGTTTTTAGCAGCTAAGGGTGCCTATTTTATCTGCTATGACAGAGCGTACACATGGTTGCCGCTAAGCATGGGCGGAAAATCCGTTTCGCTCGCGGATTTTGCGGATTTTCGGTAAATTCGCAATCCGCGAGATTTGCGAATCTCCCGCAAAATCCGCAAATCCACGAGCAGCGGATTTTGCTCGCACTGTTCGCACTGTTCGCGTGAGTTCGCGCCCCGCGAATAAGTGCAAAATTGCAGAAATACGATCTTAGCAAAACTGAAACTACTTACCAGGTTCAAAAGTTCAGGCTCATCATTAGTAGCCATTTCCTGTAGTGCTTCCTGAGGGGCCCCTCCAGAATTCAGTTGCCAGTTGCAACTATTATGTGACCCTGCTCTGAACCTCAGAATAGTTACACATATGCCACAAAGGTCCTGAATTACAGCTAAGGGAGACAAGCAGGAGCCAGGCTGGAAGTTCAAATCCATTAATCAGCCCCTAATGCATTATTGTCAGTTGGGGCAGGGCAGGTGTTGTAACTAATTTTGCAACAATGAAAGCACTTAGCAAGTGCAAAAGATCACTAATCAGGAAGCACTAAGGAAGCAGGTGCCAGCTAAAAAAATATTCTGTGACACATTAATCAGCCCCAAATTAATTCAGGTCACTTGAGGCAGGGAAGGTGTGCTTGCGTTGCCATAATAATGTACACTGACTGGACAACCAGAGGGTGCTGTGATGAAACAGAGGGTGGCATTGGTGGGCCAGAGGGTGGCATGAGTAGTCAGAGAGTGGCAGTGGTGACAGAGAGTGGCAGTGATGAAGAAGAGTGTCCCAAACAGGCTGGACACGTAGAAACAACAAGTTCGCGAAACTTGCGACCCGACAGGTAAGTTCGCAATTTGCGACATTGTACAAAACCCTCGCGAACTGGCAGAAACCCGCGCAAACACAAAAAAAAAAATCCGCAAATTCGCGAGAATTCGCGGATTTTGCGGATTGCGAGTTCGCAAATCCGCAAAATTCGCGAACGCGAGATTCGCAAAATTCGCCCATGCTTATTGCCGCCTGATTTCTCGGGCACATGTTTTGTTTCGTTCCTGTTGCCTCCTACGTATACAGCTGTGGCAGATTACCTCAAGACGAGAGTTGTTAGAGGTGTCTTTAGTAAGGAAGATACTGCAGGACAAGAATTAGGAGATTTTTTGAAGGGTTTTCTGCTATTTTGGGGACCTATGGTTAACAGCAGGAACATTCGACAGCTGACGAGAGTGGTTGAGTCCACCATAGCTGAGATTGCCGGTGCCCTTAGTAACTTGACTGCTGAGCTCCAGTCGGATCGCCTTATGACTCTTCAGAACAGAGTTGCGTTAGATGTCATACTTGCATATAGAGGAGGGTTATGCAAATTGATTCAATCGAGCTGCTGCGTTTTCATTCCAGACAACGCTCCGACAGTGTACCAAGCCATTTCCAAGCTACATAAGGTCTCCGAGTCTGTACATGTGGACGAAGGAGATTGGTCGTTAATGGGATGGTTTTGGCGTATTGTTATCCACCTGGGGATGGAAGATTCTGATGGTCATTGGGATGAACTTAGCTATCCTTTTCCTGTTCTGTCTTTGCGTTCAGTGTGCTGCTGCTATATGTGGCCTCTGTGCTACTTCGTGTGCAAGGAGACCTGTCCAGAGAGAGATACTAAGTAATAGGATGATGCTACAGCAACATCTTGATGATCTGATGAATATAGACCTGGATTCAGACTGACATGAGTTTGGGTTTATTGCCTATGTAAGGGCAAAAGGAGAGTCTGAGGTTCCGTGATTCTGAACCCGTTCAATAAAGGTCGTCGTAACGTGACGATTTTGGCATCAGCGGACCGCAAATGACGAGTGCGGTATGTACGAGTGTTTTCGTCATGTTCGATTGATGGATACACTGCATATTCAGGGATTTCGTTCGAACCTTCGGGTTCCATTTTGTGTACAGCAGCCATTTTGTGGTTGCCCTCACATAGGCCGATGACTGTGGCCGAATGAGTCTTTGGGACACGTACACCTTTAGCTGACTTCTGTGAGACCTGAGCGAACTGACTCCATTGCCCGAAGCTGACCTTGTTGAGCCAGTTCCTTGTTAGGCAGTTGGTCAGATAGAGATCAAAGAACAGGACATTGCTGAGTTTATGGTACGCGCACACACCCTTCTATCGTGCTTCTCATCTGTTTCTGTTCCTTCTTTTATGTCCTATTTATGGTTTGGGTTGAGGTCCTTTTATTATGGGTTTCGTCCGGCCTGTCCAAGCAAGAATGTTATATTTTGCCTCGTCATTTATGGTGGGCTGGACAACTGAAAGTGGGCTTGTCGTTATGCGATATCTTTTGAAATGTCACTACGTGATTGGACAGTTCGTAAGTAATTGATGCTAGTCAGGAATGTGATTTTTAGCATAAAAGACGATGTCTCGCAATACGAAAGTTGTACAGTCTCTGACGAACCACCCGTGTCGTGCTTCGTAGACCTCTGTTCCTGGTTGCAACCAATAAATGTGGTCTTCGACGTCACCGAGAAGTATCCGGTGTCTCTGTATTCTAAGACAGGTGAACCCGAAGACATTGGGCGTGCCCCTGGCGCCGCTGGGTTCTAAAACCCGGTTCTTCTCCACTCTCACATTTCATGTGGTCCTGCTCCCAGCTGATCGCCCTCCCCCCGACCTCTACTTAATGGCTGCCGCCGCACGGCAAGATAAGCAAGACCTCTGACCTTCCTGGTCAGTGTGCCAGCCCCCGCACAGCTCCACCGTTGAGGCCCTGCCCTTGAGCCCGAGCTCCTTGCCAGGTAGGTGTTTGAGGCCCTCCTCCACCTGAATGCTCCTGCCTGCGCCTCATCCCTGGTGGTTTAGTGGAAGAGCACCCTATTTCGCTCTGTTCTGTGTTCTCAGTTCTCTTTCCTGTTTTGGCTTTTTCTCTTTTACCTCTTTTTTCTCTTTTGTCTATTTCCCTTCTGCCCGTTGTCGCTCCCTCTTCCCACGCTCCCCGCCTCTCCTGCCCTGTGACGCCTCCTCCAGAGTGTCACTCCCGTCTGTCAGCTGTTTGCCCTCCCCCAACCCCTAGTTAATGGTGGCCGAAGACAAGTCCGCGCCTGTCTGCACCTGTCTGTGCCTGTCCGCGACCAGACCGCGACCAGACTGCGACCAACGCCAGGGACCCTGGTCCCCCACCCCAGCCCCATCAAGGCTTTCAACCCCAGATGCAATAACAACTGCCAGCTCTTAACGCCGAGCAACACCAAAGGCCTGATCTTCTGCCAACACTGCTGATGCACCTTCACTCACCTCCGGACACCACCAGCAGTCCCCAGCCCACCGAACGCCAGTGCACACAGACCACTGAACTGCATACTCATCAACGTGCGCTCCCTGCACAGACAAGCCAAATAAATCTGTGACCTCCTCAACACACAGAGGCCCAACTTCGCCTTCCTCACAGAGACGTGGACCAACGCCAGCTCTAGACCTGACATCGCAAATACCATCCCCCACGGATACAAGATCCTGAGGAAAGACTGCCCTGCCCGCCCAGGAGAAGGCCTCACAATTGACCACTCAGCACCCTCTGCACAACAACCACTGACTCGGTTCACCAACATCATTGCTGTCCTCATCGCCTCCCACGCCCTCGCCTCCACAGACTAAAAACTTCCACCTGTACAACCACGATGAACCCTACACCACCGCCCTCCTAGAGAACCTCACCAACATAGAACTTCTCTCTGCCCAAACTCACACAGCAAGACACACACTCGACCCTGTCTTCGCCGGAGGAAACAGCATCTATTTCAGCCACACCACAGAACTGCTCTGTACTGACCACCACTGCATCCATTTCTCTTTCAGAAAACCCACCACTCCCAAGCACAGGTGCTCCCGAATCTGGAACAAAGTCTAAAAGAATACCTCACCTCCACCCTCACCTGCACTTCACCCCCAACTACGATAGACGGCAACACGGCGCCAGGCAACCTCCACCATTGGATCGGAAACTGTGCCAACACACTTGCCCCTCTCACTACAGATTGACACAACAAGAAAGCATACTGGTTAACCACAGCAATCGAAGCACTCCTGCCGGCGACTGGAAAAGACATGAAGAAACAGCAAAACTACAGAAACATGGAGCGCCTACAAAAAAGCCACCATGGCAAAACACAAACTCATCAAATCCACAAAGAAGAATTTCCTCCAAGACAGAATCCTCTCCAACACCCACAGCCCCAAAGAACTCTTCTCCATCATACAGGAATTTGCCAAACCCAACAGCGAAACAACAGGCGTCCCTCCCTCCCAACATACTTAGCTCCTTCTTTCACCTCAAGATCATGACTCTCTACGACAACTTCGACGATCAAGATCTCTGCCCTGCCTCAACCCCCACCCCGAGCAAGCACACCCAACAGACCCTACTTACTTGCACCCCACTAATGACAGAAGACACCCTTAAGACCATGAAGAGTACCCACTCCGGAGCACCTTCAAAACCCCGGTCCGCCACACATCTTCCACAGGGCCTCCACAGCCATCGCACCTGAGCTACATCAAACCATCAACTGCTCACTTGAGACTGCCACAATCCCCCACAACTGGAAGCATGCCAAAGTCAACCCCCTCCTAAAGAAACCCTCCACGGACCCAACAGACCTCAAAGACTTCAGGCCCATCTTGCTGCTTCCTTTCGCAGCCAAGGTCATCGAAGGGATTTTTATAAGTATCACCCAACTAGCATGCTTCATCGAAGCCAACAACATCCTATACACCTCCCAATCCAGATTCCACAGCAACCACAGCACTGAGACTGCCCTCCTCACTGCCACAAATGACACCCACACCCTCCTTGACCAAGGCCAAACGGCAGCCCTCATTCTCCTGGATCTATCAGCAGCCTTCAACACCATCTCCCACCACAATAGCCACCAGACTCCACAACACCAGCATCCAAGTAAAGCGCTAGAGTGTATACACTCATTCCTTACTGGCAGAACACAGAGAATAAGACTCCTGCACTTCCTCTCTGAACTGAAAGAGACTAGATGCAGAGTACCCCAAGGATCCTCCCTCAACCCCACCCTTTTCAACATCGACATGGCCCCCTCGCAGCCATCGCCAGAAACCATGGGTACATCCTCGTCTCTTACACCGACGAGACCCAACTCATCCTCTCCCTCACTAAGGAACCCGACATCACCAGGCACAATTTCAAGATGGGATGAAAGCCGTCGCAACCTGGATAAAGAACAGCTGCCTAAAACTCAACTCAGAGAAAACAGAATTCCTCATCCTCAGCTCCACCCCCTCCCCTTGGGACAACACCTGGTGGCCAGCCTCAGACACCCACCATGCATGTAACCTCTGCATCATACTGGACTCATTGCTCAACCATAAATCACCAGATCAATGCCAACTTCTCCGTACAACATTCAAATGGATACCCTCTGACTCCAGGAAAACGCTGTCTACACTGGAATCAACAAAAAACTCCTCAGGAAACTCCAGACCATCCAGATGGCTGCAGCCAGACTAATCCTCAATGTCCAATGGCACAACCACATCACCAAACAACTCAGCAACCTCCACTGGATCCCTGTTGAAGGAAGAATAACTTTCAAGCTGCTCACGCACGCCTACAAGGCCCTCCACAACATCGGACCACAATACCTCAACAACTGCCTCCCCTTCCATGTCTCCAAGAGATACCTCTGCTCAGCCTACCTATCCCTAGCCACCGTCCCACGCTTCTATAGGAACAGGGTCGTTGGAAGGTCTTTCTCCTGCCTTGCAGCCAAAACCTGGAACGAGCTCCCCCTTCACCTCCGGCAGAGCCAGACTGTACCAATTCAGGAAAGACCTCAAGACCTGGCTCTTCAAATGACCCCAACTGAGCTGCACACCCCCTACTCCCCAGCACCTTGAGACCCTAACAAATGAGTAGTGCGCTCTACAAACCCCTAATTGATTGATTGATTGATTGCTACTTACATAGTGTAGGCTACATGGACATATAAAACTGTATCTAACATTTTCTGATTTGTGAGTTGAATGGGATTTGAGGATCCAAGGTGGTTTCAAATGCAACTCTAGTTCCTTTTCTTTAAGCTTTAATAGATACACATTAAAGTTTCCACATGGGTAATATACTTGGATTGTGGATAAATTCCACATAGATCGTTGTGAGAAGTTGGCCTGGTATATGCTGTCCACTAGTTATAGTGGCCACCCTGTACCAGTCCAAACAACCCCTTAGAGGTGATAGGTTAAGTGCATACTTTATTGAAAGCTATCCTAGTGTTAGCTATGGAGAACAGCCTCCAGGCTAAGTCTTGAAGGAATGTAAAGCAGCTTGTTTTAGGTAGTGTGGCTCACTGGTTAGAGGCGGCAGACCCGACAGCAGAGGACGGCCCGGGACCAGGGTTCGATTCCCGGCGCGGCAGGTTTCTGGACCAGGGTCAGCGGACTCGATAATTCTCTCGCCTCGGTGCCCACTCTGATCAGCGATCACACTCGGCAACTCTGGGCATTAGCTTGCCTCATCCTCACTAACGGCCCCACCAGACCGCCGGGATGCCTGGTCTCACCCTGGAGATACCCATTAAGGGACCATCTCTCAGGGAAGCCAGGAAGGGTTTCGCAGCGGTCGAAGCGCCTTGGGACCCTACGGGTAAGTAGTGCGCTATATAAATGCCTATACATTTACATTTACATTTACCAGTCTATAATCTCTTGAATGGCTACATGAAAGGACAACCACACCAGGTATATATATAAAATATATGTATTTATTATAAACACACCCTACTAGTCTCTTTATGAGGCTAGAGGTCAAAACACATAAGAGTAACTTATGTGTTTTGACCAATATACATTGAGCCCTAGGAGGGTACCAAACCATATATTAAGAAAGTGGTTTAAGAACCACAACTGGGGTGGAGCTTGCCAGCGACTGAGATGGCCGCTTAAACCCTGGGCTCCGCCGTGTTGTCCCTAATATCCTTAACTATCCTGCATCATTCAACCCTCACAGATAAAAGGAGGTGCCCCTTCGCAACCGGACTGGTGTGGCTGCCGGTAAAAGTGGAGCGCGGCGTTCCAGAGTGCCACAGCTCGAAGTTACAGCACGGAGACGAGCGAGGAGGCGGGGGGCCGCAAAGCCGCGGATTGGGGGGCTGAGTGGAGCCGCTCTGTGTCACAGTGCATGCGGCACAGGCTCCTGTGTTGTCCCGGTGATCTCCCGACGGCATTCTAGCAGAGCCCGGCCGGAGGAGTATGCTTCGCGTCGGCCCAGCTGGATGAGCGGTGCAGCGCTGGACCCCCCGACCACAACAGGAATGGCAACAGTGGATGGGGACCGCCAGGGGAGAGCATCGGCAGAGAGTGCCTAGGGCTGCGAAGTAGCGCTAGGTCCAGGCGCCCCAGGCCCAGAGCAGCAGCGCCAGGAGAGTCCCCGAAGGGGAGGAGTGACAGCGCGCTACGGGCCCTAGGTGATGGAATAATAAACGGGACTGTAGAGGCAGCTCACAGGAACCAACGACAGGAGCATATGATCTGTGTAACACGCAAGGAGCAAGCATACTACCCTGAGATCCCACACGGGGCCTGCTGGTGCGGCCTGCTGATCGCGACTGGGGCTGAAGTAAGAACATACGACGCAGTGAGTGTAAAGCGGTGCGTACCTGCGCCATTGCATGCTGTGGCTACCCTATAGATGGCAGTGCCTTGCCGAACTTGCGCAAGTTGTGTGTGGCCTACAAGAGGTGGCTTGGTGGCCTAGACTGCAGGAGTAGCTGTGTCCTCCCTACGCCAGATGCCAGACGCAAACTAGACATCGGTCAAGCACCCTTACCCGACTGCGGGCCGACTACAAAGAAGACCCTTGCTGTTAATTGCTGGGAAGCCGGCGGAGACACGTGGCGCTTGGCGTGGGAGCGCGACTCAGCAGGCCCGAGAGGTACGGAAGAAACGCTGATGCGGTCAAACAGCGGAAGGCATCCACGGAGTCGGGCACTAAGCCAGGAGCGGGCTGGGCATTGTACGAGAGCCTTACCACAGCTCCATTTTCTTTGGCTACCGGAACTGTATAGATGTCGTGTGAGTCCCTGAACAAAATGGGCAGAGGCGATAAGACGCAGACCAAACTGTCCTTTGACCAGAGGCGCTCGAAATCTCAGGACGCCGCTGAATCCAAAGGGGGAAGCATGCAAGTTGAAGAATCTGAGGCAGCTGGCATGGATATCAAGAGCTTACTTTTAGCAATGGAGAAGGGCCTGCAGAATAGCATAGCGTCCCTGGGCACAAAACTTGATGCGCTGACCTACAGAATGGACAGGATGGCGGAGAGAATCGATAAGCATGCCGAACGACTAGACACGTCGGAGAGATGGATCACTGAAGTGGAAGAGTCGCACACAGAGGTGGACGCAGAACAAATGCAGCTCGGAAAACTCATGCAATCCCTGCAGGATAAGACTGAGGACCTTGAACCCCGCTTGCGTTGATGCAACCTACGCATTACGGGCCTGCCGGAAACGAATCCCACAGGAAATATGGAACTGTTCGTAGAAAAGCTTCTGGTCACTCTCTTTGGAGATGGAGTGTTCTCGCAGATGTTTGTTGTGGAACGGGTGCATCGATCTCTGGGTCCTTGACCGAGACCCGGAGCCCCGCCGCGCCATATTATTGCAAAACTACTCAACTATAGAGACAGGGACATAGCATTGCGCATTGCAAGAGAAAAAAAATCACTGCAATTTGAAGGCTCTGAGATCTCTCTGTATCCTGATTTCACTGCTAGGGTGCAGGAAGCGCGGAAGCATTTTGTCCCATATAAGAGGTACCTACGAGACTTGGGACTAGACTACGCTATGCTGTACCCTGCTAAGCTGCGTGTTAATCGGCAGGGGAAATCACACCTGTTTACTGACACAAAGGCCCTGCAGCAGGCACTGAAGGGGTGGACGAATTACAATTGGAAAGTCTCTATCGGACCCCTGGTGGCTGAAGAGACTGGTGGCTCGCTGGAAGATCAGGACTGACGAACTCCCACATGCAAGGCAAGGTGGGGTAAGGGGGGCGGAGAGTTGAGAGCTGGGTAGTTGATGCGGCACACACGGGCCACTATAAAGAGCCTAGAGTCCTAACTGCCGGAAGAGATGCTTGGCCGTATAACCAGCCTTGTTACGGAGAACGATTGAAAGAGCAATAGGAACACTTATGATCTTGAATGGTGCTCAAAGAACTGCACGACGGTGCAGGGAAGGGGGGGCGCTTAGCTACACATGATGCGATTACGCAGTATGGTCGCAAAGCAACCTTTGCCCACGAGTGCCAAGCACCCAAACTGCTCACAATGGGGCAGATGGTTGGGGATTTCAGGAAGTGTGGGGGCCAGAAACTCGGCATGACCAGATCGGGGCGGTCAGCTGTGGGAGGGGGGTGAGGGGTGTTGGGAGTTGCGAAATGTTATTTGACTGTTGTATGGGGTGGGTATGGGCTACGTATGCAGAGCTTAGCGCAGTATCGAACGGAGAGAGTGTACACACAGTGCTTAGTGCAGTTCAGGATGGCGGGAGTTGGCTGAATGTGGGTACCCCAGATAGGGAGACAAGATTAGAGCACTTACATGGAATGTTAGAGGCCTTAACGACCACAGGAAGCTTAGGAAAGTTCTGTCCTATTTACAGAGGCAGCAGGTTGACGTCGCGCTCCTACAGGAGATGAACCTCCCACAGGCGAGCGCAATGCTGGGCAACAGGGGCCTGGCGGGTAACGTTACAACGGCGGGCTTCAAGACACACTGCACGAGGGGTACTCACATGGGTGAATCCCAAATCACTATGAACGCTGGAATTACTACAGGCAGAACTGGAGGAACGATTTATCATATCCAAGTGCAGGGGGTATGGTCTGGAACTGGTGTTAGTGAATGTGTATGGACCAAATTTTGATTGCCCCGAATTCTTTGCATCTTTGGCTGTGGCTACCCGCACCTACCGCCAGGCACAATTCCTATGGGGCGGGGACTTTAATTTGGTCCTAGACCCGACGCTGGACGGATCATCTGGACTGGTTTGCAGACCTTAAGCTGCTGCACAAAATTTGCAGAGTATCATAACTAGTTTGGATTTGGAAGACGTCTGGAGGGCACGACACCCGGCGCAGGGTGGCTACACCCATTATTCCGCTTATCACAATATCCACACCCGCATTGACTATTGGTTAGCGTCCTCCTCCCTGATAAGCCAGCTGGTGGACTGCAGGGTCCTCCCGTGCACACTATCAGATCACTCGCCATTGCTGCTGGTCCTAGCTGCCCCAAGGAAAACAATCCCACCATTCACGTGGCAATTCCCGCCCTACTCGCTCCTAGACCCACTATTCATGGGGAAGCTAGCAGAGGCAATCGAGGTGTTTTTCGAGACCAACATTGGGTCAGTGGATTACTTCCAGACAATATGGGAGACATTTAAGGTCTACATTAGGGGTGTGGCTATGTCGAAGCATTCGGGAGTCCTCAAGTCCATTAGGCATAGACTAGATGAACTGGAAAAGCGGTTGGGACAGCTGGAGATGAGACAGGGGAGGGACAGTGACACAACTTTAGAGGAAAAGTTTAAGACACTGCTTGGAGAGTACCATGAAGAGGCGGATAGGGAGGTTAAGCATATGGGGAAGTATGCGTCGGCCCGCACATATGGCGAGGGAGCTAGACCGAGTTCAGTTCTTGCGAGAGTGTTGAAAGGGAGGCGAGGCAGATCGGTAATCACGGCACATAAGACTGTCGAGGGAGACGTCCTCACGGAGGATGCGGATATTGCGCAAAGATTTAGACAATACTATACAGATTTGTACTCTTCGAGAAGTGGAGACCTAGAGGAGGAAATTTCTGACTACCTGGGGCACATTGAGCTCCCTTCCCTCACGACAGCACATAGGGAATTCTTAATGCTCCCAATAGAGAAGGACGAAATATCGGAGGCACTTGCGAGCATGAAGGCTGGCAGCGCCCCTGGGTCGGATGGACCCACGGTAGGCTTTTATTAAGCTTTCCTAGACCTGTTACTCCCCCACCTGAAGACATTGTTTGATGACATGTGCGAGTCAGGATGCATGCCACAGTCGATGAGGGAGGCGATTCTGGTGGTGATCCCCAAACCGGGAAAGACGCTGGACGAGTGTAGCTCATACCGCCCCCTTTCTTTATTGAATGTGAACACAAAGATATATGCGAAGGTGTTGGCAAATCGTCTGGTGCTCCTTGCTCTGCTGCTGGTTGCGCTGGAGCAGGCGGGCTTCATCCCGAGCAAGAACCTCACGTACAACCTACGCATGATATTTGGCACTATGCAACATGTAAGACAGGATGTTAGTGCGGTGGTGGTGTTCCTAGATATGGAGAAAGCTTTTGATTCGGTGGAATGGCCCTTTATGAGGCGGGTACTAACGAGGATGGGGCTGGGGACACCATTTCTGCAAATGATCGGTACCCTGTACAACAGACCCACGGCTAGGATTAGACTTGGTGGCCTAGTCACGGACCCCATTCCCGTAGGCAGTGGAACCCGATAGGGCTGTCCTTTGTCTCCTTTACTGTACGCATAAGTGGCGGAACTGTTGGCCTGCACCTTACGGGAATACCATCGTCACAAGGGGATTGGATTCCCCACCTACAGAATTGTGGTCTCTATGTACGCAGATGATACCTTGATATATGTCCGTGAACCAGAAAATAACTTATCTGCGGTGCTCCGCAAGGTGGTACAGTACGGGCTCTTTCTGGCCTGAAGGTTAACTGGGCGAAGTCCCTGGCCTTCCCTCTTACACCAGCCACGCAGGAATTTGAAATGGAATACCCACTGCAGTGGACAACAGACTCGGTTAAATATCTTGGGGTTTGGCTACATACTGATTCCGAGATAGTTCTCAGAGAGAATTATGGCGTGGCCATTAGCAAGCTGGAGGATGATGTTGATGCCTGGTGCAGGCTTCCGCTCTCTCTGCTGGGCCGTATATCAGTCATTAAGATGGTTGTGCTCCGCAGGTTGCTGTTTCTGTTTATAAACCTTCCGATGGTGTTGTCCCGGGTATTTTTCCAACGACTAACTCAACTCATGATAAAATTTGCTTGGGCGGGTAAGCAGCCGCGGGTTAAGTGGAGTACACTCACACTACCTTATAGTATGGGAGGCCTAGGCGCCCCAGACTTTGAGCTTTACTACAGAGTAGCTCAGGGGGCAGACATGCACACTTGGGTGCATGGGGACTGTAGAATGGGCCCGATGGCTGACTCCCTGCAGAGATAGGGGGGTGATAGACGCCCTGCGTAGACTGAATATATTGAAGGTGGGAGATGTATTCCTGGACGAAAAGGCTAAGACCTGGGATCAGATCTTTGACTCTGGGGGTACGGACACACTCCTACACCGCTTCCAGTACCACAGAGTGTGTAGGGCCCTCTTGGAACAGTTGGGGGACAATCTGGCGGAGCCACCAGAAGTCCCTGAACTCACCTACGTGATTAGGACTGAAACACTTCGAAAGCAGGTGGTGAACCTCTATAAAATAGCAATGTCCCATAGGGAGAATCAATATACACCTGCGAGGCTGGCGTGGCAGAGAGACTTGCGAATCACGATAGATGATGATATGTGGCGATATTGCTGCGATAACATTAGGTGTATATCACTGAATGGTAAACATAGGCTGGTCCACTTCAAATTTCTCAATAGGGTCTACTACACCCCAGAACTCTAATGTTGATATGGCCTCCATGAAGAGGCAGATTGTGAGAGGTGTCACGCACTAGTTGCAGACTTCCTGCACCTAGCATGGCCATGCCAGAGAGTGCAGGCATTCTGGGACATCTTCAAGGAGCTGAGTGAAATAGTGGAGGTGGCGATAGACCTGGATCCTGCGCTTGCGCTTTTGGGAAACACCAGAGAGCTGCCCAAGTCGACCCGCAGACTGGTGGGAATGGGCATGCTGATGGCTAAAAGAGAGGTTGCTCCGTGCTGGTTGAGAGGTCCGACACCCACGGTGAAGAGCTGGAGGCGCGATATGCTTTACTGCTGCATGCAGTCTGAAAACTATAATGAGTTGCTTCCTCCTAGGAGCCGCCCGAAGAACTTTAGGGGGCTATTCCAGGTGCATATTAGTGGCAGGGGCGAAGGGGAGGAGGTTGCTTCCAGTGGCATGGAGGGAGAAGCGCAACAGCATGATGTCATGTGCTCATATGAGAGTCCGAGGGTCAGTGGCCTGGGAGAGATGTTACAATACGAAAATTCAGATGGAGATTTTGGAACTGAGCGCAGCTTGCCCCCTGATCGGGTTGTTGGCTGTACGGCTGTGTATTCATTGTAAACTAGTGAAAGGTTCATACCGCTTAGTAGCTCTGCACGCGTTGTTTTCGGTGGACTCAATGGACAGTTGTCACTTTCACTCTGTAAACTCAATAAAATATTTACAAAAAAAAAGAACCACAACTTGACTAGACACAAGGCTTAGAGCCTGTAAAATCGCTGGGACCACAAGGAACCACCCAAGGTAGTGGCACAGGGGACGCATGCAGTGTGAGAACACAGCCCCAAATCACCGTTAGCTTTTATGGGGAAAGCCGCGGTTGGAAATTTAAAGCTTAGGGACACTTAGGCGAAGACTTTGAGCACACCCCTTTAGACTTAAGGGGTTCTAGGGCCAACACCCATGGGAGCACCGGAGTACTCGAGTAACCTCAACCAGGGAAGCCGGGTGCATAGGTGTCTTTTGGTGTCGGGAATCATCGTCATTTTCAATGGCGATCTGCTGCAAAGTGCTGCTGCCATCGAAGTGGAAAGTGTCTGGTGTGATCCAAGCCTGAATTGAAGATCAGAAGAACCTGAAAGCAGAGGGCACAGAGTCTGGGTCACTTGTCCGTGACCAGGGGCACGATAGTCGAATGCCCACCGTTGTCGGGTGATTTCAGGTTGAAGAGGTGAAGCTTGACTCTGCAGCCATGAGGACCAGGAGGCGTCAACAACAAACAGGAGCTGGATTCGAGCTGTCCCACAAGGAATGTGGAGTACTGCGGTGTCAGTGACCGGATTGGACCCAACAAGCCTTGGCAACAGCAACCCACGCAGAAAGTGAAGAAATGCTTTGGTGCGGACCAGCAAGGTCCGAGGGACACACTAAGTAGTGGAGAGTCAGAGCAACCAGGGAAACCCAATTAAAGTTAAAATTGCCTTCTGAGGGACCCACCAGTCTATGGACCAGGGATTGCGAAGGTACCTCAGGCTGAAATGCAAAGAGCGGGGTCACGGAACAATCATGGAGTATAGGCCCATAATCTTCAATGCAAAAGGTGCTTGGGGTCTGGGCTACAAGTAACCCAATGCACAGCCTCAACAGTTATTGGGAAGCTGATGCACTTGCAAATGTGCGCGGTGGCCAGGGGTTGTCACGAGAGCCACGGGTCTCAGTTTTGCTGGGGAATCGGTTCGGCTTCGAGGAAATCTGGAATTGCACCTGTGGTGTTGCAAAGTCTTCAGAGTCTGGCGGGAGCTTTAGAGTTGCAGACCGGTCAGACCGGTCAGATGTGTCTTAAGTGCCTGCCACCTAAGACACTCCTAAGTAACTCCTTTACTCCAAGAGAGATTCTTCGGTCATCTAGTTGTTTAGATCGTTGAAGTTCCAGGATATCTGTAGCAGACTTTCATCCAGGTGTAATCTAAAGTCCTGTAGCCAGGGGTTCTTTCCTTATACTCAAGGAAGGGGTTAGACATATTCTGGGGAACACCTATTGGAGGGTTTGGAAAGAGGGGTGACTACACCCATTTCCTTTGTCCAGTTTCACGCCAGAGCAGGGGATGGTAGCCTCTGCAACCGGTTTGAACTGGCTATGCACAGGGACACCAAATGTGCCGTCAGTGCACACTTCAAAGTACTCTCAGAGTGCACCCACCCAGCCCCAATACACTAAAGCTTGTCTGGGAGTTAGTTACACCTCCCTGTGACAGAAAACCTATTGTCCAGGCTTCCCCTGCCGGAGTTTCGTCCAGCAGCAGGAGGCCAGACTCGTGTCTGTGGCTGCAGTATCCATTTTGTGATGCCAGGGTTCTTTTAAACTGTTACCGGGTATACCGGTGTGGACATGTCTCTCCTAGAAGGGTGGAATTCTACCCCCGCTGCCAGGACTGGCTTGGGGAGAGAGTAGGATTCCAAAGTGTTTGACACTAAAAACGACATGTTTCCGTGCAGCCATTCCAAAGTTAGCATTTACAGCAAGGTCATAATACACTTAAGAGTATATGGTCTGGCTGCATCGCAGAACATCTCCATAGAATAGGTTCCCAAGGCTGCAGAGGGGCCCTGCTCATGCATGGACACCCTCTCACACAAACCCCAGAACCCTGCCTTTAGGATTGATAAGGTCTGCCATGGGGTGACTGATAGGTTTATATGTGCAGTGATTTAAGGTAGATATGGGTAACTTATATCTACATAAGGGGTGAATGCACCACCTTACCCAGGCTGCAGTAGTAGTCCTGTGGTGTCATTTTGGAAGGCTTCCCAGGGGTGGCATAATACATGCTGCAGCCCCTTTTAGGCCTCTTGGGTACCTATGTCCTTATACCTAAGGTACCATATACTAGGAACTCATAAGGGTACCCCAGTAACAAAATTGGAGTGTACCTAAAGTACTTGGAATCAATTTAGAGAGGAAGCAGCTAGGCTGGGGTCCAGGATAGCCAGACTAAAGTCGAAAAACAGTGAAACATCAGCAAAAAGTGGGGGTAATCATAAGAGCAGATCCTACTCCCCTACAATCGTATGTCTATGATTGGTTTATTTTTTGTCTTCATTAGTCTTGTGTGTACAACTATGTCTCTAAAAAATGTACCTCCTTTTTTTGCTAAGCTTGAGAATCTTTGGAATTAATGTAAAAGCAACTATTACTTGTGTGATTAGAAAAAAATCTAACGGGCTGGATAATACCCATGTGTGGGGGGGGCTGAGGAGCAGGTAGTGAGCTGGTCAGCAATGAGTTGCATGTTCTGTTCACCAAAATTCCTGAAAACGTAAATGGAGGTAAAGTTTCACTTACCAGCAAATGATTATTTCGGGTCTACCACCCTAAAGCACAAAACCCTTCTGGTGCTTTCTTTTTTAATATTTTTTTTGTCAACAATGCGCATCACAGTTATTGGTCGGTGCCATCAGGTGCCGACTGTATTCATTTTGAATGGTGCTCACTGAGCATAACTCGGCTTCCTGGGCACTGCTTTAAGTGGAAGAGTTACCTCTGGAAAGGGGTCAGTGTCCCTTTTCTAGAGGTACTGCTACCTAATGGGCACTTGCCTGGGGTTTGTCCCAGGGCTGCAATCCCCAAGCAATGATCCATCCATTGATACCAGTGAGGGAGGGAGCACCCACCCATGAACAGGTAAGCACGTCCTCCCTAAAAAAAGAAAATCTTTGTGCCCCCTTACAGGCTGAGTTGACACATTTTCTCACATTTCCGTGAGGAAAAATTCTGGAATTAGCAGGAATCCACAAAATCCTTACGACACCTCACTTGTGTGGATGGGCTTATCACGTGATAGGAACAGATGAAAACTGTGACCTTATAAAATCAATGTAGTCTTTATGGTCTCTTGTTTGATCCATTCTTGTCTTAGGTAGTTGACATAGCTACACAAGTGAGTGTTGGACTTAGCCAATTTGGCAGGTTCACCCCTAAACTTTTTGCATTCTCCTAGCCTTTTTCTGTTACCTGGTGTTGGTGGTTTTAGGCCTTTGGGCACTTTAGCACTGTAGTCAAGTGTAAAGTGTGTGCGCTCTCTGTGTTACATTGGTGAGATTGGCCTGCCCTCCCATAGGAATGCATTGGGGATTCCCTGATCAGTGTGTGGCAGTGGTAATTCATGGTATGGGAGGAGCAGAGTGGTCGAGTTTGGTATGTATGAAATTGTGAGAATAATTGCTGCGCAATGGTGTTCGCAGATTTATTATGACTATGGGAGAAATGCCACTTTTAGAAGTTGGCATTTCTGTGTGCTATGTGTCTGCCTGCCTGCTTGCCTGATGTAAATTGCATGGCTGGCTTGTGAGTGACAGGGTCTCAGAGGTGTGTGTGGCTCCAGAAGGGGCAGGGTGAGTCAGCGCTGGACTGAATAGAACATCTGTGCTGGCAGTAGTGGGAAGAGTAATCCCCTGACTCTGAATAGGAGTGTGCCTGTCCAATGCTGGCTCTGCCCCTGTGGTGTGTCTGATCACCTAGCCCCCACCTGACAAAGGGGAGGAGGAGAGGCGGCCGAGTCCGCCGATGTCAGAGCGGGGCTCCTGTGAGTGAAAGGAAACCCACGTGCAGGAGAAGTTGCAGCCAGCGTGACAGAAGTCCTGGGTCTCGGAGGGCACCCGGGTGAGGAGAGCTTGCACCACAGCCTAGTGAGTGGATATGGCTGGAGGGGACACGAGGTCGGGGCACAGTTTCGGTGCCCATTTCCTCAGCGGCCGCCTGGTAGAGGGATGCTCCAACTTGGGGCACATTTGTTTAAAGCGCCCCAGTGGGGCCCGAGGACACAGATGTGCCAGGGCCCCTTCACTTTGTTTATCTCAGCTGCCCGGTTGCAGAGAAGAGCTGAACCAATGGGGTAATTTCATTTAAAGAGGCTCAGTGGGGATGAAGGGGCACAGATGTGCCAGGGGCCCTATACCTTATTCCCAGCTGTGCCGCAACAGCGGGGCAGCTGCAGCGAGATGGGCATATTTGTTAGAAGTCCCTGAGTGGGGCCTCAGAAGGCACAGTGAGTGCCAGTGCCTTTATTTGATTCACAGCTGCACGGCAATTAGCGTCAGCTGAAACGTTTAGGCTGTTAGTTCTTTGGGGGTGGAAAACAACACTGGGTGTGGGCTTCCCACAGTAAGGCCAAGCCTCTGTTTAACAACAAAACTGAATAATTGCCAATACTGTAACCTCAGTACATCACCTCTATTTTTTCGGCATTGGAATTAAACTCAATGTGCGAGCAAGACATACAGTTCAGTCTGAAAAAATCACTTTTTATTAATACATTTTTAATTCATTTGTTGGTTCTGATTAACCAATTAGACATTGATAAGCTGCAACAATACACACAAAAAGAACACATTTGTGATAAAAACTAACACAAATTCATACTCTACTTTCATCCTCTGTTGATCAACAATCCAGTATACATTCTCACACTCTCACACATACCCAACTGTCAAACTTTATATACAATTCAATTTACATTAATACATTTAGTCATCACCATAGATAACAATATTTCTGTTCAAAACAACTTTTTGAATGGTAATATGAGTTTTAGAGATCTTATGGTGCAGAAATAGTGGTCTACGCGTTTCGAACTCCTATTTAGTGGGGAGTTCTCATCAGACCTCAGAGCTTGGATTGCCTGTAGCATGACCCGACGTCAAAACAATTGCCCGGTGTCTTTCTCGTGTGGTAAACTTTTATTGTTTCTTTCTCACACGGGGAACACTATCTTCAGAACCTTCGAATAGCGCTGCAGCAGCCGTATGCTTTGTCTTTCGAAAATACGGCGTTTTCTTGGATCTACGCGGCTCC
Organism: Lissotriton vulgaris; assembly: GCF_964263255.1. Lineage (NCBI taxonomy): Eukaryota > Metazoa > Chordata > Amphibia > Caudata > Salamandridae > Lissotriton > Lissotriton vulgaris. Next base: position 86,721,918 of record NC_141690.1, read on the forward strand.
AAACTTTTAAACGTCTATCGCTTCCTGAGTCTCAGCGATAATCACCCTCACTGGTGAGAGGTCGAGTGTGGTGGTTCCATGACTGATGTGTAATTATATCTTTCAACTTTAGCATGTCACTATCGTGGCTCGTGGAAATAATTATCTGGGCAGGCGAAATGCCTGCTGGTGTGTTTGATTTTACGATAATGTTGAGATAAGCTTCAGCTGACTTGGACGGAGTGCCGTGACCTTATATAGACATTCTGGAAAAGTAGTCAGCAGGGTTCTGGTCATTTCCTGGAAAATGCACAATGTTATGATTGTACTCTTGTAGCCAAGGTCCCCAGCCTTTAATGTGAGGAGGCATCTTGGCCTATAGATTGCCATATATTGTTAGTATAGCTTGATGATCAGTTAACAGCGTAAAATGCTTTCCGTACAGGAATACATGGACGTGTTCACATGCCGTAGCATTGATAAACTTTCTTTTTCAAGTTGTGAGTAAGCATGTTCTGGTTGTGACAAACTCCAACTTGCATACGATCAATATGCCTTTGAGCATTCAGGTTTCCACTATGCTATGCAAGCACTTAACCCAACTGGGCTAGTGTCAACAACAACCTCTGTATGACGTTTAGGATTTAAATAAGTCATTTCTGTAGCATTCTCAATGGCTTGTTTGATATTCCTAAAACTGTACTCCCATTCATGTAACCACTGAAATGAAACATTCTGTTTTCGTCAGCTTTCTCAGTGGAGCACTTACAGTAGAAAAGTCTCGTTTATATCTAGAAAAGTAGCTGGCCATGCCACGATGGGAGAAACCCGTGGCATTGGACCACTAGAACGCTCAATGATATCATGCTAAAGTAACGATCATGTTCTTTTTTCAATAGCATCTTGTAAATGAAAAGCAATTTGCCTATGTCGCTAAGCAACAGGACAGATGTCCTCATTAATATGCAACTTTACTTTATAGTCTTCAGCTTTCCCAAACTACGAAACAATAAAGGAAACTGACTTACTATTTTATGGTGAACATTAATGATGTAGTTCACAGAATTCAATCCTATATCAGCAGCCGTACTGAAGCTAAGTAGACAGGCACTTGATGCTGTCCGTTGAAGCAAATGAATGGTACTTGCACCTTCATTTTCTTGTTTTTCATCATCGCTACAAAAAAATCTTGACTTTTTGAGGGTGTCGATGCAGCTCATGCATACGCTTTGGTTTTTGACAACATAAGTTGTGGTTAGGGATGCAATTCATTTTAATTCTACTCAGGCATAATGTTTATGAATGCACCACTGTCGATAATGAAAGGTATCGAACAACCATTTACTATCAGTGTAATTTTCGGACAATGTTTGAATGACTTTGGTGCTTTGGCAAGTTGACTTTTCTTTGACTGACATTTTTCTTCACATGCGGCCAGTCCAACATGCGCATGCTTTTCTGAAGTAAACATCAACATGGCACAACCATGTTCTTCACTTTCACTTGATACTGATATGGAGGAACTGATTGACGATGATTTAGATGACAATCAACTTCGTTCAGTGTCAATTTGTTGTACTTAGCATCTCCGCTGTGCCTTGTAGGTATGTGTTGAATGTTGCTTCTGGAGCGTTTGGTCAGCCATTTTGTCTTCGCTCCATCATGCTCTTGTTTTTTCCTTTGCTTTTCACACTATCACAAAATGGTTCTCCTTCCACAGTCTGTACATATCTGTCCAATGGCGGGACATTTGTTGATGTGTGGAAATTAAAATCTAGATCAAAAATATAACTCCTTCTTTCCTTCTTTTCGGTGGACATCCTGTGAAGAATGTACTCATGAACTAATGTATGAGATTCTTTGTCATATAAAAGAGTGTAACTTCTCTACCTAAGGAGTTTGCCCTTTCCCCATCGTTTGAAGGCAAATCTATGCCGGCTTGCCTACTTACAAGCTATCAGCACTTAGACTTAGACTTGCTATTGATTTTCATGCTCATTCAACTTGCAAATTAATGGGCCAGCCAATGCATTTCTTTAGCTGATATTCTTTCATTAAGTGTTTAAACTTCAGTTATAGTCTGTTGTTCTTTAGCAGAAATGATTTTGTTCAATGTTCTATGAATATGGTTTAACAATTTGAGAACAGGTCCAGCAGGGAGCACCCAGGTGCGATAGGAACAACACCATTCCCGGTCCAGCAGCTGGCCCACTCTCGTGAGATAACTTTTTTATAGAATTGCATATCAACACTGCCATAAAGCGAATAAATTCAACAGATCATCCATGACTAGCGCTTTGAAGCTATTTAGAACAGTCCAGCAGCACATGGTAATCCTTTCTGCTCACTCCTATTGCTTAAAAATCAGGAGCATCGATTTTGTCAAACTCATAAGGTATGACAGGATAAGTAAATGGCTGTGGCTGTCAGTTCCTCATTAGTTGTTGCCTCTCTGTAGCCTGTTTAAATGAGAAAACCAACAGGAGTAAAGTAAACTGTAACCCACAAAAGCCAAATACCTCTCCTGAAGTCTGTTTGTCAGATGTCATTTGAGATGTCATCAGTGATGTCAATGACCATGTCATGAATGATGTAATATGTGACATCATCAGCAGTGGATTGCGGGTGCGTGAGTTATAGTTAGTTGAACTAACTATAACGGAGGAATTTCAATGGTTTTGTACAAGTGAAATGTCAAACTAACTATAACACCCCTAAAACCTATGGTTTTTTTAAGTGAATTTCTAAGGTTTTATAAATGCTAATTCCTAACTATAACATGTCTGAAACCTATGTTTTTTTCAAGGAATTTCAAAGGTTTTTTAAATGCTAATTCCTAACTATAACATGTCTGAAACCTATGGTTTTTTCAGTGAATTTCAAATGTTTTGTAAATGACAATTTTTCAATGTATTAATTCTTATATTTATTTTTTTTATACTGATTTACTACAATTTTTTTAACTATTTATTTTTAGATTCAGTCCTGGGACATCTCCTGTAAACAGTTGAGTAAAAGCGTTTTGGTTACAGTAGAGAGTTGTAAGGAATATTATTGTATTTTAAAAGTTGACTCTGAAACTTTTTCACATAGAATCACCAATGTTATCCTATGGGAGGAAATTCAATTAGCAAGTAAGTAGTGTTATCGTTACTTTATCTTACTCAGTGGTGGATCCTGGACCCAGCACTGGTGCATCTCCTGTAAACAGTTGAAATAATGTGTTGAAGTCATTAAGGCGATTTTTTGGGAATATTTGCAGTTTGTGAAAATAGACACTTAGAAACTTTTCTGGTGAAAACCAGACAATGGATTCCTATGGAAGGGTGCTCTCCTGATAACAGGTGAGTAAATCGTAATTCGTTGTTCGAATGATTTTAGGTGAATATTTAAAAGTTCCAAAACTCCACACTTAGAAGAATTTCCAAGTGAAACCAGTCAATGTTAGCCTATGGAAGGAAATTCAAGTTACTGGTAAGTATTGTTAGAATAACTTTTCAGGATCAGTACTGGGCTCAAAGATGTTGCACTGAGGTCTCTCCTGATAACAGGCGAGTAAATCGAAATTAGTAGTACATCCAGTAAGCACCTCAGAGCTGCGTAGCAGAAAAATGGTGCGTTTTAAGTTGAGGAATTAATTCCTCTTCAATCTTGAGGGTCCCTGGGGGCCAACTAGCCCACCAGGTACCTCCAATAAGCGCCACAGAGCTGCGTTGCAGAGAGGTGTAAAAAGGGGCGCGGCCTCTGAACACCTCACTGCAACACAGCTTCCTAGTGCAAACTGGAGGTTCCTGGTGGGCTAGTTGACCCCCAGGGACCCCCAGTATTCAAGGGGAATTTGTGGTGGTGCAAGGAGGAGGCGTGGCCTCTGGCCCAATACCGCCTTTTTTTTTTAAAGAAGGGGGGCTGTGTAGCCCCCTTCTTTTTCTAATGTATTGGCCCTGGAGACCCCATCCCCCAGGGCCTGCCCACAATTTTAAATAAAAAAAAATCCGGAAGGGGGCAAGTGGCCCTCCTCAGGAGGCCATAATTTGCCCTGGGGACCCCATCCCCTGGGACATGGCCCTTTTTTAAATTATTATTTTGGAGTGGGGCTGCCTTGCACCCTCCTGTGTCCAGTTCTGGCCCCGGGGACCCAATCACCCGGGGCGTTTCTTTTTTTTAATGGGGTTTTTTTTGGGAGGGGGCAGCGTGGCCCCCCTCTTGGGCCACTTCTAGCCCCGGGGACCCTATCCCCCGGGGCTGGCCCTCTTTGTTGGGGGCATCCCCAATACTCCCATGGTCCCAGCCTGCTCCCCGCGTCCTGCGGGAGCCGGCATTGCTTTTCCACATGGGGAGCAGCTAACGTGCTGCTCCCCCTGTGGAAAAGTAATCTGCTTTCCTATTTGGAAGAGAGAGCAGGTTTCCTGCTCTCTCTTCCAAATAGGAAAGCAGTTTGCAATGACAGAGTGGGAGCTGCGAAGCTCCCGCCCTGTCATTGCAAACCACAGTGTCCCGGGGTGGGCACCCCAGGACACTGCAGGAGCCGGCCCTGGGGGGTGGTAGTCCACAGGGCCTAGACAAGGCTCCAGGAGGGGGGCTTCGCAGCCCCCTCCCACATTTTGAAGAAGCCACGGGGTGGTGGTCCCCGGGGATGAGGGGCCTCAGAGGCCCCTCACTTAATGTTTTGAAGCCCCAGGGTGTGGTAGTCCCAGGGGCAGGGGGGGCCCGTGAGCACCCCGGATGTATTAAGTTAGAGCCCTGGGGGTGGCATTCTCAGGGGCAGTGTGGGGGGATTGGGACACCCCCACACAATTTTTTTGATGATGCCACTGGGTTTTGCCCGCCCGGGGGCAAATTAGCATATTTAGTGCGGGAGACAGCATATCCTGTGCGCATCCTCCAGTTTATTTTTTAAAGAATTTTTTGGGGGGCCTTGGGGGTCCTTGTGGGACCCTCTGAGCAGGCCGAGGGGGTCAGGGTGTTTCTACCCTGCCCCCTTTTTGCGTTTTGTGACTTTTTGGGGGGTTTCTTGTGCCTTGGTTATTCTGACAGACAATTAAAACACAGCTCATGCACGGCAGGGTGTGCTTAGGCTGCGCTTAGGTTACGCGGACCCTCCGAGGCCACAGGTATATATATATATATATATATATTGGTCTCCTCTCTTCTTCCTGCGCAGCGGTATCCAGGACTGGGCTCCGGGCGAGAGGTAGCAGGGATTGTTACACATATATATATATATATATATATATATATATATATATACTTGTAAATGTCATTTTCTCAGGAACTACTGAATGGATTTACACCATTTAAGCAAAAGGCACGAGTCTGAAGGCACGAGTCTGAACTAAGGACTACTTATTTGCCAAATTTGGTGTAATTCTGTTCAGCAATTCGGGCTGTAACTGCGGCTAAAGGTCCTACGGGAAATTGCATGGGGAAAACGTGTTTTGGGACCCCCTTTTTTCACAGCCCCCGCTTGACGAATCACCATGAAACTTTCAGGATAGGAGCGGACCGGAGCTGGCCAAATGTTTTGAAAATTTCACGAAGATTCATCATCCGGCCCCAAAGTTATTCTAAATAGAGTGTTGCTGATTTCCTATGGATAATAGGTCCTAACTATAACTACCTACTGGCGACCGCCAGTAGGTAATGTGTGTGTGTATATATATATATATATATATATATATATATATATATGTGTGTGTTTGTGTGTATGTGTATATATTTATGTTTATGTGTATATTAACTACTGGCTGTCACCAGAAGGTAGTTATTGTTAGGACCTAGTTTTCATTGGACGAAAAAAAAGAAAGTTGCCACTCTTCAGGGTGAGAAAAAAGGATGTCCACAAACACATTTTCCCCATGCATTTTCCCATAGAGATTTTGAACATGACTACAGCCCGAACCACTGAATGGAATTACACCAAATTTGACAGGAAGCTAGATGTTGGTGTAAATCCATTCAGTAGTTTTTGAGATATTCAAGGTTAAAAAATAAAGATATCTGGGGATTTGGATGCTTGCAGTGGACTCGCAGATCCACAGTCCCGGGCGCTGAAATTTGATTGGCTTCCAACCCTTCAACCAGGAAGGGTTGGCAGCCATCTTGGGACTCTGCTTCAATCAGAGTCCCACAACGAAATGTATACTAATAAAGAAAAGGGTCAGTATAGGACTTCCCTGGCCCCAAGATATGGTGGGGGGTCCCACAAGGACCCTGCATTGGGTTAAAAGCATTTTGTAAGATTCAATGTTGTGGCAAATCTGTGGGTGGATCCGCACGTCTTTTTGCAGGAAGCCCCTGGGGACATTTACAAAATAAAGGAGGGGGCGCATGGAGCCCCCCTCCCACGGTTTATCAAAACCTCAGGGACCACTAACTCCACGAGGTAATACTAATGTTATGCACCCCCCCATCCCCGAGGACTGCCAGCTCCCCGGGGCTATTTATAAAATGAGTGCGAGGGATGCCCTTATGGCCGCCCCACAGCCCTGGGGACCACCACCTCCCCATGGCTAATGTAAGACAAATGGGTGGGACCTTGAGGACCTTCCATGCTCTGGGGACCACCACCACCTACCCGGCGCTGTTTATTTTGTAATGGGGGCCCTAAGAGACACCCCCAGGGACCACCACCTACCCGGGGCCCAAATGTTCCATGATTTTTTTTGTAAAATGGGAAGGGGGCCGCATAGCCCCCATTCCAGGCTGTTCTTGGCCCTGGGGACCACAACCACATGAATGGGCAGGCCCTAGAAGAAGAAGAGAGGTGGACCATGCAGCCCCCCTCCTGGAGCCATAGATGGCCCTGGTGACCGACATAGGCTCCGGGTATGCCCCGGGGTTCACACCCCTGGAAATAGCTGTCTGCTATGTTTTGGTGTGAGCTTTACCACTCCTACCAAGCCATAGCAAACTATGCTCCACTTTCAGCTAGCTAGAACATGTTCAGCAGCTCTCTCTGTGAAAACAATGCCAGCTCCTGCAGGAGGCAGAGAGCTGGTAGGGAATGCAGGGGCCTTGAGGCTCCCCCCACGATCCCCAACAGAGTGGGTGCCCTGGGTGGCACCAGGGCACTCATAATAGAAGCTGGGCCCTGGGGGATGGGGTTCCCGGAGCCATAATCAGCCCAGGGACCCGACCCTAGTACACATACTGTGATTACACACCAACTTATCCACCCATAGAGCCTCTCACACTGCCACTCATTCACCCATACAGCCACTGATACACCGACCCACTCACTCACCAATACGGCCACACACACAGCAACTCACTCACCCACACAGCTACTCACACACCCACTTATACACCGATATAGCCACTCACACACCCATACTCACAGGGATACATTCAGTCACACACCCACTCATAAAATATATATTGGAAGTAGTATCACTAGGAAGTAGTGCATCTAGTATACTCATTTAACTTTTGTAGTAGTTTAGTATATATGGCTAACAATCATAAAATAATTACACTCACTAAAAACTATCACCAGTGATGTCATTTGAGATGTCATCAATGATGTCATGAGTAATGTCACTGACCATGTCATGAGTGATGTATTCATTCATTCATGAATCTTTATTCGTTATTAAATTTACCATAAAGAATACAAAGCGAAAACTTCAGTATCAGGTTCATAGTTAATAAATAGGAGACAATAATCTCACTCATAATACAATGGACACAAGATTAAGTACTCAGGTCTCGATCTCCTAGACACCAAAACTGCTTGCTAGAAGGATAAAACAGTAAAAATAACATAATCAGTGGGAAGTGTCCGTAGATACATCACAGATGACCTGACTTGGTTAAAATTCAATGATTTCAGCAGGGGAATTGAAAATCGCCAGCTTCGGCCAGCTAATATAGGAGCAACACTTTATAAAATGCAGCGTGTCCTGTGGAGGATTATTGTCGCAGCCGCAGGGTGCCCCTGCCTCCAGCTGTGCCCACCTACATGGAGATGCCAAGCGATGATGCAGTTGGCTAAACCTAAACCTGGCCACCCTGCACGGTTTTTAACAGCATATGATCCCAAACTGATGTTTTCTGAAGTACTAAACGCTCTGTTTCCAGCTGAGAGCATTCTAAAAACAGCCTTTTAACACACCCCAGCTCACGCATAAAGTTGGAGGAGGGGGTCATCATAAATATTGGGCCTTCCTATGAGAGTAAAAGCTGCCTTAACTTGGGATTTCCACAGTATTCTGTGTGCCTGGTCAAAAGCCAAACAGTCCTCAAGGATCAACCAGTTTAACTTCAGTTCAGCTCTACTAGAGATCTTAATCCAGCACAGAAGTATGCTTTGAGATTTAAGGTCTCACACTTGTGCGGACCCAAGCTACGCCCGCATGGAAAAAGCTGGAGAAGAGTGTGGAACCTGTACCATCTTGCATAGAAAGATGTTCTTCCCCAATTGAATCTGATCTACCTTGGCATACCCCCATTCCTCGCTACCATACCGAAGCTCTGAAATACATTTGACCTGATACATTTTTAAAAGATCCCTGGGCACCCTAGAGCCTACTCTGTGTGTGACAAACTCTGATCATCTTGCCTCAACCAATGGTTTACAACAGTTTTTAACATCAAATAAAACACCCCATAAGGGTATGCCATGACTTTACCCAGGGTAGAATTAGCAACCTTAAAGGTCTTAATAATTGTTAATTTAGGCCGACTACCATCACGTATGACTTTGACAAATCTAGGTTCCCCATAAAAGACATATACCTGACCAAGAGTAAATTCAACCCTTCTGCAGTCCAGACCATAAGGACCGTATCATCGACATATAATAAAACAGGGAGAGATCTAACACCAACCTTAAGGCTAGCTGCCAAAAACTGATAACAGCGCCAACAAAAGCTCATTGACATACAGAGTAAACAAAAAAGGAGCAAGTATGCATCCTTGACAAACATCAACACTCACTAGGAATGAGTGAGTACAGTCAGTGCTCTGAGAGAAACGCACTGAGGCAGAGGTCTTTGAGTGAAGAGAGGCGGAAAGAGCCACAATGTTAGAATCAACCCCCATCTCACTGAGCAACGCCCAGAGTTTCACGCGGTTCACCCTGTTGAATGCGGACATCAGGTCCATAAATGCAAGATGTAAGAATTCAGACCCGTACACCATATATTTATTAATGATTAAATGAAAATTCAGGCTTTGGTCTGAAGTGGACATCCCTGCACTAAAACCAAATTGAACATCGCTCAGAATGTTGTTTTCTTCTGCCCAATCGCCAAGCCTATTTGAAAGTATTCCTTGCCAGAACCTTGACCGTTGCGTACAATAGCTATATTGATTGATAGCATTGTGGATTGTCTTTGTCCCCCTTTTTGAAAACAGGAATGATCACAGCAACGTCCCCTCCCGGGCAACCACATTCAGGACCTGGTTTAAGAGTGGAGCCCAGACCTATATATTAGCTTTAAACAGATCTGGTGGAATACTGTCAGGACTTGGGGCCTTATTACTCGACAGTGCTACTTCATCTAAGGTAAATGCCACAAGGTTACAGGCTGCAAATAATCCAGCAGGAATTTTACCCCCCCCCCCCACAATCCCCCTGATTATAAACACCTTCAAAATGAGCAACCCACGGCTGTTCTGAAATGTGATGGCATAAGAGTGGGCCAAAGCCTCAGCAAAGCAAAGCAAGGCCTGTTGACCACTTTCCAGAAGAGAGAGCTAACTGCAGTCTCAAAAGCTTGGTAAAGCTCCACCCAGGCTAGGTACTGCAGATTGTTTGCAGGTAATTTGAGCATGGTTATAGACCTGCCTGCAGTCTTTAATTAGTTGCCCGTCCCTCGGTGACCTTCATGTGATGCAGGGTTCTCGAAAAGTCCCTATCGAACCATTTAGGGTTTTCCAAAACCCAACTTCTAGAGACTGTAACCGTCATTAGTTTAAGAACCCCAAGGCTATGCCTTTAAACGCTTTCAAGATCTCCCTACACCCTGCATCACTGTCAAGACAAATTTTGATTTCCCGAGAACAAATTCCAAAAATGGAAGCTTGGAGGCACTGAGGGTCCATCTGGGACCATTTCAGCCTTCTCCCCTGATCAGCAATGGAGAGCCTCATTACAGCCCCCCTTTACGGTGTTAGCAACATCCAAAGTTAAGTATAAAGGATTGTGGTCACAAAAGGTGCTACAAATTATGTTAAATGGGAGATCAAAAAGGATAATGGGGCTGAAACAAGTATAAAATCATTAAGCGACGTACCACCCCCCCTTTAAAAGCCAGGCAAATCACAGGATACAAAGAGTTCACCTGTTTCTCCATGTTGAAGGCCAAGTTATGAGAATCTAGGGGCTCATTGAGCTCCCAGCCTTCATGTAAATATACAAAGTGTAACCCCTCTTTCAGCAGATACCTACAATTTAGGCATCACCATCTTGAGGGGGGTTGCATAAATGACAGTTAAAATCACCAGAAAGCATGATTAAATCTTGAACATCACCATTACCTGATACAGAACTCAAGGCTCAAAATTACAATCTGCCAAAAACTGATAACAGTGCCGACTCAAGCTCATTGACATACAGAATAAACAAAAAAGGAGCAAGTATGCATCCTTGACAAACATCAACACTCACTAGGAATGAGTGAGTACAGTTAGTGCTCTGAGAGAAACGCACTGAGGGAGAGGTCTTTGAGTGAAGAGTGGCTGAAAGAGCCACAATGTTAGAATCAACCCCCATCTCACTGAGCAACGCCTAGAGTTTCACGCGGTTCACCCTGTTGAATGCGGACATCAGGTCCATAAATGCAAGATGTAAGAATTCAGACCCGTACACCATATATTTATTAATGATTAAATGAAGATTCAGACTTTGGTCTGATGTGGACCTCCCTGCACTAAAACCAAATTGAACATCGCTCAGAATGTTGTTTTCTTCTGCCCAATCGCCCAGCCTATTTAAAAATATTCCTTGCCAGAACCTTGACCGTTGCGTACAATAACGATATTGATCGCTAGAATTGTGGATTGTCCTTGTCCCCCTTTTTGAAAACAGGAATGGGCTATCCATAGTATTCTGTGTGCCTGGTTAAAAGCCAAACAGTCCTCACGGATCAACCGGTTTAACTTTAGTTCAGCTCTACCAGAGATCTTAATCCAGCACAGAAGCATGCTTTGAGATATCAGGTCTCACACTTGTGCGGACCCAAGCTCCGCCCGCATGGAAAAAGCTGGAGTAGAGTGTGGAACTTGTACCATCTTGCGTAGAAAGATGTTCTTCCCCAATTGAATCTGATCTACCTTGGCATACCCCCATTCCTCACTGCCATACCGAAGCTCTGAAATACATTTGACCTGATACATTTTTAAAAGATCCCTGGGCACCCTAGAGCCTACGCTGTGTGTGAAACTAAAAACCGTCCCCTTGGTTTTGACAAACTCTGATCATTTTGCCTCAACCAATGGTTTACAACAGTTTTCAACATCAAATAAAACACCCCGTAAGGGTATGCCATGACTTTACCCAGGGTAGAATTAGCAACCTTAAAGGTCTTAATAATTGTTAATTTAGGCCGACTACCATCACGTATGACTTTGACAAATCTAGGTTCCCCATAAAAGACATATACCTGACCAAGAGTAAATTCAACCCTTCTGCAGTCCAGACCATAAGGACTGTATCATCGACATATAATAAAACAGGGAGAGATCTATCACCAACCTTAAGGCAAGCTGCCAAAAACTGATAACAGCGCTGACTAAAGCTCATTGACATACAGAGTAAACAAAAAAGGAGCAAGTAGTCATCCTTGACAAACATCAACACTCACTAGGAATGAGTGAGTACAGTCAGTGCTCTGAGAGAAACGCACTGAGGCAGAGGTCTTTGAGTGAAGAGAGGCGGAAAGAGCCAAAATGTTAGAATCAACCCCCATCTCACTGAGCAACGCCCAGAGTTTCACGCGGTTCACCCTGTTGAATGCGGACATCAGGTCCATAAATGCAAGATGTAAGAATTCAGACCCGTACACCATATATTTATTAATGATTAAATGAAGATTCAGGCTTTGGTCTGAAGTGGACCTCCCTGCACTAAAACCAAATTGAACATCGCTCAGAATGTTGTTTTCTTCTGCCCAATCGCCAAGCCTATTTGAAAGTATTCCTTGCCAGAACCTTGACCGTTGCGTAAAATAGCTATATTGATTGATAGCATTGTGGATTGTCTTTGTCCCCCTTTTTGAAAACAGGAATGATCACAGCAACATCCCCTCCCGGGCAACCACATTCAGGACCTGGGTTAAGAGTGGAGCCCAGACCTATATATTAGCTTTAAACAGATCTGGTGGAATACTGTCAGGACTTGGGGCCTTATTACTCGGCAGTGCTACTTCATCTAAGGTAAATACCACAAGGTTACAGGCTGCAATTAATCCAGCAGGAATTTTAGCTCCCCCCCACAATCCCCCTGATTATAAACACCTTCAAAATGAGCAACCCACGGCTGTTCTGAAATGTGATGGCATAAGAGTGGGCCAAAGCCTCAGCAAAGCAAACAAGGCCTGTTGACCACTTTCCAGAAGAGAGAGCTAACTGCAGTCTCAAAAGCTTGGTAAAGCTCCACCCAGGCTAGGTACTGCAGATTGTTTGCAGGTAATTTGAGGATGGTTATAGACCTGCCTGCAGTCTTTAATTAGTTTCCCGTCCCTCGGTGACCTTCATGTGACGCAGGGTTCTCAAACAGTCCCTATCGAACCACTTAGGGTTTTCCAAAACCCAACTTCTAGAGACTGTAACCATCATTAGTTTAAGAACCCCAAGGCTATGCCTTTAAAAGCTTTCAAGATCTTCCTACACCCTGCATCACTGTCAAGACAAATTTTGATTTCCCGAGAACAAATTCCAAAAATGGAAGCTTGGAGGCACTGAGGGTCCATCTGGGACCATTTCAGCCCTCTCCCCTGATCAGCAATGGAGAGCCTCATTACAGCCCCCTTTACGGTGTTAGCAACATCCAAAGTTAAGTATAAAGGATTGTGGTCACAAAAGGTGCTACAAATTATGTTAAATGGGAGATCAACAAGGATAATGGGGCTGAAACAAGTATTAAATCATTAAGCGACGTACCACCCCCCCCCCCCCCAGCCAGGCAAATCACTGGATACAAAGAGTTCACCTGTTTCTCCATGTTGACGGCCAAGTTATGAGAATCTAGGGGCTCATTGAGCTCCCAGCCTTCATGTAAATATACAAAGTGTAACCCCTCTCTCAGCAGATACCTACAATTTAGGCATCACCATCTTGAGGGAGGTTGCATAAATGACAGTTAAAATCAGCCGAAAGCATGATTAAATCTTGAACATCACCATTACCTGATACAGAACTCAAGGCTCAAAACTACCTCGCTTGATGTTGTAAACATTAATTAGCAGCAATGATAAAAAGCCTGGTAGTGATAACGGTATCCCCTGCATAGTGTGCACCTGCCAGTGGAGGTCAGAGATATAACCACTTAATTCCACTGTAACAAACATGATTAAACCCCCTTCGCCCTGCCCACCATTGAGGCTACAGAAGGTTCAAAGTAAGTCATATACCTCTCAAGTAAAAATATATTTTTGCTTTCCCAGGTTTTTTGGAGACAAAGGATGTGGAAATATTTACCAAACTGCACCACCTGGGATCAATAAACTTAGAGGAGTGACCTGCAATATTCCATGACTAAAAGGTGTGTCCTTTTGAAGATTGAGAAGGGGCTAACATAGGGTCAGGTACAGGAGCCGGGGTGCACACAAACCTGGAGAGTCACATAAATCCCGTCAATCACAGGACTCCAAATCTCTCAAGGGATGAAATCTATTGGGGGTGGGCACACGAGGGAGTGGCCTTAATACAGGGCACTTATTGACTGAACGGGACCCCTAAAAAGGAGATGAGAATCTTTGAACAAGCTGAACTACCCAGTCTATAATAAAACCCCAGAGGGAGGGCAACAGCTGCAAGAAGTACACATTGCCATGAGTTATTAAAATTGACCACCATCCAGTCGCCCTCCAATGGTTTCCTATTCTTGCCTACCCATCTTACTCTGCGAGACATGATAATAGAGTCCTCTAACTCCCTGCTACAAGACAAATGCGAGCTAACCCAATGCACTAATTTGTTCCTAAGTTCCTGAAATGATTCACCAATAGAACTGGAGCGGGGAGGCACATTCCCCAAAACAATAACATAGAGAGTTGCTTCAGGAGTTCAGGAGCACTTCCCCTGAGTTGATGGGAGACCTGGGACACAGGCTGCCCCCTTTCTCACCCAGGGGATGAGGGAGAGCAACTGTACTCTGAGTTACTCCCCCATTCCCTAGCTCTGGTACAACCGGGATAAGCAATATACTCAAAACACAAGATCTCTACCTGTACGGATCCAAAAGTGTGTCACTACTTAAAAGTAAACTAACAGCCCATGTCCGAGAATGTGACCAGAACACTCTAATTTAATATCAAAACATTTTTTCATTGTTATTTTATCATTTGTTTATTCAACGTTTCCACTTTTTAAATATATCAACATAATAAAATTATTCATCCAGAACATCCCAAACCACAGTCATTCACCACATCAACATTCAAACTCATAACCATGCAAACTACTACTTCCACTTGAATCAGACATTCCATAGTGCATATCTTGTTTATGATATGTAGCTTTATTATATTATCCAGTAAAGATACTGACTGGTGTCCACTATTTGTCCTATTGCCACTGTTTCTTGGTTCATGCGTCCTGAGGAAGGTGAGACCCATAGTCGGGTCTATCACCGAAACGCGCATCGGCACTTAAATTTTGACGTGGACCTCTCTGATCTAACTTTTGATCTGTTTTATTACTTCATGCCACCAATTTGATGTATTATTGTATGACCATAATATAGATTATTACTGAATCATTGCTCTGAATTGCTTCACTTGTTATTTCCATAAGATTTGAAACAGTAGAATTACATTCTCAGAATAATTGTTTTTTCTGGGAACATTGTCCACGTCTCTTCATCTATTCTTTTTGCACTATGGAATGTCTGATTCGAATGGAAGTAGTATGCATGGTTATGAGTTTGAATGCTTGATGTGTGGAATGGTGTGTTTTGGGATGTTCTCGATGAATCATTTAAAAAGTAGAAACGTTGAATAAACAAATGATAAAATAACAATAAAAAAGTGTTCTCATATTAACTTGGCGTGTTCTCTGACATGGGTAGTTAGTTTACTTTTAAGTAGTGACGTATTGCACTTTTGGATCTGTACAGGTAGGTATCTTGTGTTTTGAGTATATTGCTGTTTTCTCCTGTTTCTCTCTACCTTATCTCGCATCAGGGGCCCCCTTTTCTTGAGTGGACAACCAGGATAAGGTCCGCGTCAACAGTAGCATGATTTCACAAAGGCCCTATCCCAGGGCAGATGGAATTGATTGACCTCCATAGCTCATCTGAAGTACCCTCCTCCAGACAATCCTCACACCCTTTCCTCCCCTAGTTCATCGAGGGTAATAACTCTAAGACCCTGCCTTCAATATAGGAAATGTTATGTTATGTTATGTTAAAATAAGTTTATATAGCGCACGGCTACTCTAAAAGAGTGTCCCGGCGCTTTCCACAGGCGGCTCAGTATGTAATAACATAACAAGAAAAACAAATACAGGAAAGAGAAAAAGACCCACCAAAAAGCAACTAGAAATTAAAAAGCCAAGTCTTCAGGCTCTTCCTAAATTGAAACAGATTAGGGGTACTGCGTAACGCCAGTGGTAGAGAATTCCACAACTGGGGCGCCTTGAAGCTGAAGGAACGGCCCCCAGTGCGGGCCTTCCGCACACGTGGAACCACGGCAGTAAAAAGAGATTCGGACCGTAGTGAGCGGGCTGGGCGGTAAAAGGCCAACCTACGCCGTAGATACCTGGCCCCTGAGCCAAACAAGGCTTTGTGCATCAACGTAAGGGATTTAAACATGATCCGCTTACGGATAGGCAGCCAATGGAGCTTCTGCAGCAACCCAGAAGCTCGTGATCGCCTATGCAGGCCAAAGATGGCACGGGCAGCAGAGTTTTGTGCTACCTGTAGGCGCTGGACCAGGTAATCAGGGAGGCCAAGAAAGAGAGCATTGGCGTAATCAAGCCTGGACCCAATAAGCGCCTGCACGGTAATCCGCCTGTGCTCCGCAGAAAGCAATGGAAGAAACTTGCGGAGCATCTTCAAAATGCCGAAGCAGGTTCCGGCCAGACCAAGGACATGAGCTCTCAGTGACAGCTTATTGTCGAGTTTGACACCGAGATTTTTGGCAACCAAGGATGACTGTGCGGGAGGACTCATTTCAGACGGCCACCATTGCCGCCACTCAGGGTCGGTGACACAGCCAAAGAATAGGACCTCCGACTTACTAGAGTTGGCCTTCAGGTTGTTGTGCTGGAACCAGTCGAATACCATGCCCAAACAGCCCCGAATACTCTCTCCGTCAAATGGCTGATCTTTACCGCATGTGAAGAGGAGTTGCGTGTCATCAGCGTAGGACACGATCTGGGCCCCGTAAGCCTCCACCGCGGCCGCCAGAGGGTACATAAAGATGTTAAACAATGATGGGCTCAACACAGAGCCCTGTGGAACCCCGACCCCCAATGGCAGCATCTCGGCGGAGCTCTGGGAGACCCAGATCGTCTGGCGGCGGCCTTCAAGAAAGGATGTGAACCATTTGAACACCGTCCCCCTAATGCCGATGTCATGGAGCCTGGCGAGGAGCGCCGCATGGGGGACGGTGTCAAAGGCCGCCGACAGGTCCAACATGACTAACATGGCCTTGCCACCAACATCCAAGGTCTCCCTGATGATCTCCGAGACCTCCAGCAACGCCGTTTCCGTGCTAAAGTTGGGACGGAATTCGGATTGGGAAGGATGGAGCAGATGGTTGGTTTCTAGAAAGCTCGACAAGACGCCATGGACATGTTTCTCGGTGATCTTGGCCAGAGCCGGGAGAAGTGAAATTGGCCTATAATTGGCCAAGACCTCGGCATCAAGACCCGGCTTTTTCAGGAGGGGGATAACCATCGCCCTCTTCCAGGTGCTAGGCACCCTCCCCTCCCTCAGGGAGGCATTGAGGATGGGATTAACCAGAGGATTCACCACCGCCGCCATCCCAGCCAAAAATTTGGCAGGGCAGGGGTCAAGTGGCAAACCTGATTTGAGGCTGGCAAGCAGCACCCGCGACGCCTCGCTAGTAACAGCAGGAAAATCTGTCAGCACTACGGCAGGCGTGATCGATAGCTCATGTCCCGGCCCGGGTCCGCAGCCACCCTCCTCAACGCTCTCCGAGAAGGAGGCCTGAATCTCCTTGATCTTGTTGGTGAAAAAACTGGCGAGATCACACGCCCACGCATCCGATGATACCGGCGGGGGTGAGTGGGAACTGGGGGTCGTGAACTCCTTCACCACAGTGATGATCTCCTTACAGGAGTTCGCCGCCGCCTCAATCCTCCTAGCAAGGTATTCTTTCTTGGCCCCTAGGATGTCCCGGTGATAGGCCTTTATAGCCGCCCTGTAGGCAAGTGTGGCCTCCCCATTGTACTGAAGGCGCCAAGCCCGCTCAGCAACCTTGCACTGGCTGCGAGCCACCCGCAGCGCCTCTGTGAACCACGGCGCAGATTGCCGTACTACCGTGGACCGAGGGGCTGCCAGTGGGGCAAGATCGTCCAGCCTTTCAATCAACCACGACTGCAGAGCCTCCGTGTCTCTTTCCAGAACACCCGAGAGCTGGCAGGGATGTTCCGCGCCTGCTCTAGCATATCAGATGTCACTCTATGCAACGCTCTCGAGGCTGGTCTAGGCAACATGGGAGCAATGTTATCCGGCCGCCCATTCTCAAGCACGGAAAACCTGATCAGCCTATGATCCGTCCAGAGCAATGGCACAGTTTCTACATCAGCAATCTGAGGTAATTGACATTTTTATGGTCAGGTATGTCCCCTAACGTGTACCCCAACGTCTCCATGTACGAGTTTAAAGTGCATGTAACTTCCCTCCGCAACCGAATCTGATGACGCAAATACATTTGCGTCCAACGTTAACATGTCCTCTATCAGATCCACCATGAATGGATTGATAATTCAGTTCCTAACCATGCCTTGCCAACGTCTTTACATGGTGCACTTTCACGTTTTTCCTGGCTCTGTAGAGCTAGGCCCTGATTTCTGCCTTCGAACCACTTCTGTCTCTGTCTCTGAAAGCTGCAGCATGGAGATGCATCCCTGACCTCTGCCTTACTTCCTGCCAAGCGAAGCGGTGCCTGGCTCGGCCTGGCCTGCCTCCCAAAACAGTATTTTGCCTTCAAGTTATCAGCGTAGCCAGTTCAGCCTCCTCGAAAACACATTCTTGTCTAGTGAAATAGGTAAACATATCCCCGGCTGCAGAGCAAAGGGCCAAGCCTTCCTGTCTCCTTCATGCAATTCATTGCTCCCGTTACCATGGTAGGCCCATGGCCCCGCGCATTGCACTTAGACACATATGCATTTAGTATAGAATAGCCTCTGCCCGAGAGACCTTTTACTTCAGATTAAACATTCCCCCAAACACAAGATATCAGACATGTTACAGGAACAGGTCGATCTGACATGCCAGACTTTTGTCTCCCCTACTAGTGCTAAAGTCAAGCCCTCAGTTTTCCCCAGATACACGCCAATCACACGTCATTCCAGCTGCGCGCGCACCCAGGTTATAGGTTTCAGCTGACTCTGCAGAATCCTCTATGCATCCACCCACTTATGACACGTTTCTGTGACGTTTCCAGCACACACCTCCGTGCACGCCTTTGTACACGCCTTTCTGCTACGCACATGTGTTCTTATCATATTCTTTTCACTTGTCACGCCTACTGTATTCATTGCTATTGCACAGTTTTACTATATATGTCATGTACTGTTAATAAATCGTTGACATCTTTTTGCCATCATTGCATATACCCCCGAACCCTTGTATTGATGGAATTGATTTCCATGGCTCGAGCCATCCCGAATTAAAGCCCGTATGACTCAGACACCCCGGACTCTGCCTCTCATTTGATTGAGCTATTTCTTTTACTTGTCTGTAATTATATGGAAAAAAGTATACGGTAAATTATATTTACCACATAATTTGGCGCCCGAATAGGGACCCCTCCCCCACCCCACGCGCCGGCGATGCGTCGCAGGCCTTGCCCCCTGCCACAGCCGTGACGGACTCCTATGCGCATCTGCAGGTTTTCCTGTATCTCCCTCAGGCCTACGGAGGTGACGGAGACTGCGATCGACATCCAGACGAGGCGGTGAGGAGTGCGGAGGATCCCGACCAGAGCCCAGCCGAGAGAACAGTGTCCGAGGTGTCCAGAGGCCCACCTGTCCGAAGCGTCGAGGCGCATGCGTAGTGCGCAGCAGCAGTGACGTCGTAGCAGTCCAGTCCAGTCGAGTTTCCGAGGCCTTCCGTTCCGTGCTTCCCGGTGAGTACCGTTGCTGGGGACGCATCAAGACGGGTGCATTAATTTGTATCCGGTCAAGACGGGTTTGGGTACACAGATCCGGTCTGCACTGTTTTAGCAGTGTATCTGTACTGTTTAGCACTGCATCTAGTAATTCAGTTATTCAGCGATTCAGACTTGTTTTTGTTATAGAACTCGTTAGTAGTCAGTATCTGTTCGAAATGTTTTAATGTGTTTAATGTCGTGGTATGAGTGATTGTTTGCATTTCTTTACTGTGTTTATTGTGTTCACGTCCAGAGTAAAGTAGCGATGCCTTTGTTTTCGAAATTACGTCAGATAGGAACTAGGAAAGGGATACTTGAAGAAGCAGTTCCCATCCCACCTAGGGACACTCCAGGACATTTTATGTACCATAAGCATGGCTTAGATGCCATACTGTACTTAGATTTATGGGTGGACTATACGAAAGACTTGGCAGATAATCAGAGCTGGCCCGTTACAGGGACATGGGATGCCGAGTGCATCATGAGAGTAGAAGAAGCGTTATGGAAAAAGAAAGCCAGACAATCACAGAAAGATGCCATAGAATTGTGGCGCAAAGAATCACATAGACGGACAGAGAAAACACTCAGAAAAGCAGACAAGAGTAGAGAGGATTCCGAAAAAGCTAAAGAAAAAGAACTACTAGAAGAAGGACAGCGAGTCAGAATGGAACAACATGAAAGACAGAGTAATGCTCTTATAACAGGACTGTATCCAGTTCTGGCCGAGGGCCTGCCCAAGGCGACCCCGGAAATACCAACTGATCTACCACCTCCATTGGTCCCGACTAAAGTACGTCATAAAAAGACCACAGCAGATATTTTTCTTTCTTCCTATTTAGATGATGTAGCTCCCGCATATACCAATGTACCCCGACAGCCCGCCAATAATAATCTGCCACAGCATCTTCCTGCTGATCAAGCCACGACCCCTCCACGTCATCAACTTCCCGCACCTGTTGTCACTTCCCCTACTGGTCCCCCTACTCTTGGTCCTAATAATCCTTTTGGTACAGATACGACTCAGAGACAGTCGTCTCCGATAAATATACCTCCCCCACATCCAATGACATCAAGTCATGCTCACGGTTCTGCCTCAGGAGGTGCTTCAGGAGGTCCTTATCACACCCCGCCACAATTACACCGAGTAACAATGAGAGAATTAGCAATGTCGCGTACACCTAAAGCAAGCCCAGCCGAAAAACTTAAATAGTACCTTACAGATTGTAGATATGATCCAGTACCTGGCAAGACAGGACCCATGATGTTAGCCTCATTACGTCTACGCCGTGTTACAGATTATCTGCTGTTATTACCAGAAATGCCAGAACATCTAGACAACATATATCATTTTATTAGAACAGGAGAGAGGCCAGGTTGTGTTCGTGAAGCCATGGCACATCAGAAAGTTGAGACACAAAGTATGATATTGCGATTTCTGATTAATTGTTTAATAAGGGAACAAGACCAGCCAGGCTTTCCGCAAGAAGAGATGGAGGGATTGTCGAAGTGGAGTCAGAATATAGCAGATTGTAAGCATGATAAAGAGAAATGTATAGAGGCCATGACTAGAAAGATCCGTAAAGAAATAGTAGCAATGCATGCCAGACGGGAGGCTGAAAGGCCTCCCGAGTCAGACGATAAAGACACCTCAGAGGAGGAGGAAGAAACAGAGAATCCAGTAGTGACTCAAGAAACGATGGCATACGTAGGGAGGGTGAAACTCCCTAAACAGTATTCTCTTGATAGACCTTTCGACAGACCCATTCGTCTAGAAAACAAGAAACGTTACCTTTTCCCGATACCAGAGCAATGTTCCCTTGAACATATATTCCAAGTTACTGATAAAATCCTGAAAGAAAGAGTAGGTTATCATGAACTCAATACCTTACGTGATCAGGAACTAGCCCGGTCCGCAGTCCAATGGGCCGGGGATGACAGTATATATAAAGATGATTTAGTAGTGCAAACATTTTTAAGTCTCACTCCAGAAGAACAGCGACTAGCTGGTATATACATGACCCAACACCTTATTGTACAGTACGAAAACCAACAATCTGATCCAGGTCCGTTGTATAATCTATTGCAAGACTTACTCCTGAATAGATGGAGAGGCCTAGGTACTGATTTAATTAATGTAATTCTCGAACAACGTCATAAATACAGAACGTTCTTAACTCCACATTTTGTACCTGTTCCACCCCCAGTAAGCAATCCTTTTCACCTAGACAGACAGAATCCTTTAAGAAGTACATCCCATCCGTAAACCAGATGATACACTAGAACGTGTATTTGTATACACGCCCATAACTAAAATGGAATTATTAGAAATGAAGAAAATAGTGCCTAGTCATGATAAAGATCCAGCAGGGTTTCACCGTGAAATAAAAGACATGTTACTCATGGGAGATTACACATATCCCGATATTATGAAAATACTGAAAGTGTTATTGCCTGCCGGTATTTACGAGAAACTCAAAGAAAAGGAATGGGAGGTGGGAGACAAAAAGATTAATTGGACTCAATTGGAAGACGAAGAAAAGGGTCGAACCCCAGGTTTAGGTCTTGGGGATAAGACCAAAGCATTACCAGGATTATTAGTACAGGTTTTGCCAAGACTGTTGACAACTAAATAGGAGGACTGGGATGCAATCTCAGCCTGCAAACAGAAACACGATGAAGATACTAGTGATTTTTATTCTAGATTCGAGAAATGTTTTATTATTAATAGTGGCCTGAAAACAAGTAGCGAGTCTTACCCACACCTATTTGTGACTAAATTAGTTGAGAATTCCTTACCCCAGGTTAAGAATCGTGTATTGAAAGTCGAGAGCACGTGGCAAGCAAATACGCCTTCCCAAATGTTACAAATGTTACAGTACCACCAGAACAGAATTAGGGAGGAACATGATCACGAACAGAGACGTATGAAAGACACGAAAATGAAAATGTTAGTTGCTCAGTCAGTTCCAGCTGATGGTCAGAAAAAGGGTACGACACAGTCCAACAATTCGGCGGCTCCCGTTAAAGGGACATGCAACTATTGTAAACAGCCAGGTCACTATGTAAACGATTGTGCAGTTCTGAAACACAATATAGCCACAGGTAAAACTAAAGAGAGACCAGGTCCGCCTAGACAGGACCAGGTCCAACAACATATCCCGCAGAACGTGCAGCCTATGCATGTTCCACAACAGACCGTAGCGGTACCACAGCCTCAACCCATTGCCGCGACACAGCATGTCACACAGCAGATGTACCAGTATGCACAGTCCGATTACCCCGATTATCAGCAGTACACATGAAACAGCCTAGAGAGGGAGGTTGGCTTGCCTCTTATTGAGGTTCCTGTAGATCAAGAGGGTCCTTATGTACATAGTCAGGTATTAGGAAAGGATAGAAAGTTTTTGATTGACACAGGGGCAAGCAGAACTACCATTAGTCATGACGAAGTTCCAGGGGCACCCCTCTCAGGCTCACAGAATGGTTCCCTTGGATTTTCAGGAAAGCCTATTGTTAATGAAGTATCGAAACCTGTTCCCCTTGCAGTTGGTCCATTATCCCGTACTACTGATTTATTGCTCACGAAATCATGTCCAGAAAACTTGCTTGGTATCAAGACCCTGAAAGCTCTAGGAGCTGTAATTTGTTGTTCTCCAGAAGGAGTAAGGCTGTTCCTTCGTGATTTTAAGGGACATTATGTGTTGAGAGATTTTGATCCCAGGTTACAGAATGTTCCTGCACATTTATGGGCACAAGGCCCCACTGATGTAG
Organism: Lissotriton vulgaris; assembly: GCF_964263255.1. Lineage (NCBI taxonomy): Eukaryota > Metazoa > Chordata > Amphibia > Caudata > Salamandridae > Lissotriton > Lissotriton vulgaris. The sequence goes on from NC_141690.1 coordinate 86,745,176, forward strand.
GTTGTATGCACATTACACCATACCGTGTTACACTCAAGCCAGGAGTTGTACTGCCCCGAATCCGACAATACAAGTTATCACCTGATGCTGTAGTGGCTTTACTGAAAATCATTGATGAGCTCATTGCACAAGGAGTGGTTGTAGAAACCGACTCGAATGTTTGTAATTCCCCTATCATTCCGATTCTTAAACGCACTGATCCAAATGCACCTCCAGTCTATCGATTGGTGATCGATTTGCGAGAATTGAATAAATGCATTGTACCACAGTATCCAGTGGTCCCAGACATCTCTTCATTATTGACAGCTATTGATTCAGAGGCGACGTTCTTTACTGTAATCGATCTCAAGAACGCCTTCTTTAGTGTCCCCATTGATCCGGAAAGACAATACCTTTTCGGATTCTGTTTAAATGGCCGTAGCTTCAAATTTGCACGCGCCCCTCAAGGATTCACAGAAAGCCCCAGCATCTACAGCCAAGCATTGAAACGACAACTTGACAGTATTCACATGCCTCCTAACACTGCCCTACTCCAATACGTCGATGATCTACTGATCACCGCCCGAAGTGAACCAGAATGTGAACAAGCATCACTGACAGTTTTGTATTTCCTGGCGGACAAGGGACACAAGGTGTCTCCTTCGAAGTTACAATTCTGTGCCCAGCGAGTGGTGTACCTTGGGCACTCGCTGTCTAAGGAGGGGAGACAGTTGACACCTGATCGTATCCAGTTAATTGCACATCTTCCGCAACCCAAGACACAGAAGGAAGTACGAGCCTTTATTGGACTCACTTCTTATTGCAGACAATGGATTCCCCAATACGCATTTCTAGCTAAACCACTTATACAGTTAACATTAGTTAACCTTAAAGTAAACATATACACAGATTCACGTTATGCATTTGGAGTCGTACACAACTTCGGTGTTCTCTGGCAAGAGAGGGGTTTCCTGACCTCTCACGGAGCCAAAATCCAGCATGGTCCCCTCATCCAAGCTCTGTTGGAAGCAATACATTTGCCTACAGCCATAGCCATCATGAAGTGCAAAGCACATACGAAAGTCACAGACACTATTTCCCAGGGTAACGACCTGGCAGATCGAACAGCGAAACATACAGCCCAGACCCATGCTCATACGACTGATATGACAAAGACTGACGTATCTTCACTGACACATTGTATGACAGTTAGGGACCCCACACAAGATGTCATTGACATACAGACACATGCTACTCCAGATGAAATAAAGAAATGGACTGAACAAGGAGGGGTCCAGACTGAACAGGGATGGATGACGAGGGGAAAGACCACATGGTTTCTCCCCGACTCTATGGTTCAAGTTATTATCAACACTGCACACAGTCCCGCACATTTAGGAGAGAAAGCCATGTTAGACAGTTTACAGAATCTCTGGTTTAACAAACATTTACGAGCAGCAGCAAAACAGAAAGTGCGTACCTGCATGATCTGTTGTCAGTTCAATCCAGGAAAAGGTATTCCCGTGGAACGAGGTGGATTTCATCCTCCCGACCATCCTTTTGAAGTCCTCCAGATGGATTATATCCAGATGGACAGATGCCGAGGATTCAAGTATGTCCTCGTAGTTGTATGTGCCCTATCCCGATGGACAGAAGCATATCCCGTCCCAGATTACACTGCTCCGACCACTGCCAAGAAGTTGGTGCGTGAATTCTTCCCACGGTACGGTTTGCCCCGTGTCGTGTATTCAGATAACGGTCAGCCATTCTCGTCCGAACTCATGAAGCAGGTTTCACTTCTGTTAGGTTATCAATGGAAGTTTCACTGTGTCCGACATCCCGAGGCAGCAGGTCTCGTGGAGCGACACAATCAGACTCTGAAAACACGTCTTGCCAAAGTGTGTAAAGAAAAAGGAGTAGATTGTATAGTAGCTTTGCCAGTTGCCCTCTTTTATTTGCGAATGGTAGCCCATTCTAGGACAGGGCTATCCCCGTATGAGGTGGTCTTTGGTAGGCCTCCTAATATGTGGGGGACGCCTATGCCACGAACAATTACTGATGTTGATAGTACTATGCTGACAGACTACCTTGCTTCCTTGATGTCTGCACTACAATCATGTCGTTCACAGGTTGCGGCAGCCTTTCCAGACAACACCGAGGTGAAACCGCACGAGCTGGTCCCAGGAGATGTCGTCGTAGTTCGCAATTTTGACAGATCAAGCCCTCTGGAGCCCCGTTGGAAGGAGCCGAAGATCGTCTTGTTAACCACCAGGACTGCGGTGAAGCTGGAAGGAAGAAAAGGTTGGCTCCACTCGAGCAATGTGAAACGATTTTATGGACTTCCGCCAAAGACTGATTCCCAGCCCTGCCACATTCCAGAGACTGATACTAAACTCCCCCTGGTAGAGAAAACTCCTCAACAGGAGTACCGCATGAAATTGAGGTCTAGTAAGTCAGACAGTTTAATTGTTTAAGTCCCCCTCGGGTGAAGCGGTTAGACAGTTTCTTGACATGTACAAGTTAGACTCCAATAGAGAGAGAGAAAGACAGGAGATCAAGAAAAGAAATTATTGTAAAAATCTCCGAAGTCGCTGTATCTGCACGTTACTTATTATGTTTTTTCTGAGTCTTACGTTAATTTGCATCAGTTGGATGTTATATATGTATTTTCCCATTGCACATTCTTTTTCTAATGACACTGCAGAGGACACGTTTAGTGAACTACCCCCGCATGAATTGTCTTATCGACTTGCGCTGCGCAACAATACATTCATCCGTATGTTACACCATTCTCACCATATCAACAATGCTACTAATTGTTGGATATGTGGCCGACTCCCTCCCTATCAGAATTACAAGGGAGCTCTGCCCCTCTTTCCTTACCCGTTTACACATAATGGTTCCTGTGGTGCATGGTTTAGTTTAATATCCTCTTTAGACACTGAATCCAGAGTTTCCCAAGGCAAATGGATATGGGGAAACCTGAACACAGTCATGAACAAAGCATGTTTTCCAGACGAGGAAGGTCTTCCACAAATGACAGGGACCGATCTAGAAAATGAAGTGTATGGTTTAGGTAATTTTACACTCAACCTCATGATTCTAAATGTTCAGTCAGAAACCAGCCCAGACTTGCCATCTATATCAGTTTTACCAGCAAAAGGTGTATTATGTGTCAGAAAGAATGGTTCAGTACATTTAGGCCATAGTGACTGTTCTACTGTGGTCGAATTCAGTGATGAAGGCAAGTCTACATTCAAAGCTTCCCGACATTCTTATTTCATTTGTGGTCATACAGCTTATGTACGTTTACCTCTAGATTGGGACGGTACTTGTTTCATTGCATTCCTATTGCCACCAGTTTTTCTAGCCCCATCTGATTATCACAGGAATTCCCGCCTCAATCTTGTTAGACACAAGAGAGATCTTCCAATAGTTGATCAGACTGAAACCGCATGGGAACAATATACAGATTTCAATAAAGGATTCTTTCCTTATTTAGGCACTGTCTCAAATAGTAAATTGATACGCAAATTAACCAGAATTCTCGAAGCAGTAGTGAATGAGAAAACTTCCGCTTTGGGCAACTTAACAGAGGAGCAGTCTGCTATGAGACTTGTTGTTCTTCAGAACCGCCTTGTCCTTGACTTCATCCTGGCCGATAGGGGCGGAGCTTGTAGAGTCATCGGATCCAGTTGTTGCGTGTTTATTCCTAATAACGCGCCATCAGTCTATAAGGCCATTACCAGACTTCACGAAATTGCCCATCAGATACATCAGAACCCAGGCTCCTGGACTTGGTCCGGTTGGCTCTGGAGTGTAATAACAGCCTGGGGATGGAAGCTACTGTCATTCCTAGGGATTATATTGGCCATAGTATTCAGTTGTTGTTTATGTCTTCAATGTGGGCCAGCGATTTGCGGCTTGTGCGCCACAGCTTGTATTCCCCGCTCAAGTTCACGTTCCCATTCCCGATTAAAGAAAGAAGAACAGATGATGTTATATGAACTGATAGATGGTCTCATGAAAATAGATATATCCTAATGGGTCCGTAGGGGACAAGGAGGGAATGAGGTAATTGAAATTTTTATGGTCAGGTATGTCCCCTAACGTGTACCCCAACGTCTCCATGTACGAGTTTAAAGTGCATGTAACTTCCCTCCGCAACCGAATCTGATGACGCAAATACATTTGCGTCCAACGTTAACATGTCCTCTATCAGATCCACCATGAATGGATTGATAATTCAGTTCCTAACCATGCCTTGCCAACGTCTTTACATGGTGCACTTTCACGTTTTTCCTGGCTCTGTAGAGCTAGGCCCTGATTTCTGCCTTCAAACCACTTCTGTCTCTGTCTCTGAAAGCTGCAGCATGGAGATGCATCCCTGACCTCTGCCTTACTTCCTGCCAAGCGAAGCGGTGCCTGGCTCGGCCTGGCCTGCCTGCCAAAACAGTATTTTGCCTTCAAGTTATCAGCGTAGCCAGTTCAGCCTCCTCGAAAACACATTCTTGTCTAGTGAAATAGGTAAACATATCCCCGGCTGCAGAGCAAAGGGCCAAGCCTTCCTGTCTCCTTCATGCAATTCATTGCTCCCGTTACCATGGTAGGCCCATGGCCCCGCGCATTGCACTTAGACACATATGCATTTAGTATAGAATAGCCTCTGCCCGAGAGACCTTTTACTTCAGATTAAACATTCCCCCAAACACAAGATATCAGACATGTTACAGGAACAGGTCGATCTGACATGCCAGACTTTTGTCTCCCCTACTAGTGCTAAAGTCAAGCCCTCAGTTTTCCCCAGATACACGTCAATCACACGTCATTCCAGCTGCGCGCCCACCCAGGTTATAGGTTTCAGCTGACTCTGCAGAATCCTCTATGCATCCACCCACTTATGACACGTTTCTGTGACGTTTCCAGCACACACCTCCGTGCACGCCTTTGTACACGCCTTTCTGCTACGCACATGTGTTCTTATCATATTCTTTTCACTTGTCACGCCTTGTTGCGTGTTAATCTAGGTTCCTGATCGATACTGTGACCTTATGCCCCTATTCGGCTATAAACCCATTTATTCCCTATATTGGCATAACCGTTCAAGTGCGATTTTCTGAAAAGTCATCTCTGGCCTCACACGAACAGAGCCACATTCCAGCATGACTCTCTGCTACTTCCTTTGCGACCAATTAGTGCAATGACAGAGCAGCAGTCACTATCTGATATTCATAGATAACACTCCGAGTTCTTCAACAAGATAAAAACTTAGCAAACCTGGAAATCCCCGCTTGCTATGTTTTGATTAGTAATGGAACTCTAATGAGCAACTGATAACTATCACTTCCTAGTGACATCTTTAATTGACGTCTTATGTCCAGCAAACTTGCGTCAAACCCGGCACCTGTCAGGTATAAATATTACCAACGTTGCCTTAAGCAATGTTCGTTGCCTGTTGCTGATGCCAGCTGCCTGCATGACCCTGTGTTGGTAAATCTAGCACTCTGTCGCTGCAGCCTGCTATCCTGTGGTGGTGAAGCTGCTGATTACCATTATCGCCGCCAAAGCGCGACCTCTGGTGCAGTACGCTTAAGGAGCTGAACAGCCGTCCTCTGCGAAGACATCCAGCAGATTCCAGCTGCCCGCGGACGCTGTCCCCCGCCTCCTTCCTCGACGCGCTGAAGAGAAGCCGCTGCCTTTCTCGTGCAGAGAAATCCAGTCCCGGCGCTTCCGGTGTACCCTCGCGGGTGACTGGGATATCGAGAGAGACCCCTGAAGGAGATACAAATCCTCCATCATTCTATTCAGAGGTATGGTGTTGACTAAACCCTTAGACGAGAATTCTTGAAACAAACCTTGGCAAAACCAACTTAACTTAAGCTACTTACTTACTCCCCTTTTCACGTGTTAGGCTTAGGTCAGGCACACTGGGGTAGGCTTAGTTAGAAGCACCAGTTGAGTATGTTAGCCTAATGTATATATGACTGTATATATGTTTTATTACTTTTAACCATTGTATGGCTAAGAAACCATATCAATGCTTTTACAGTTCTATTTCGCAATACTTATCTTACTGTACGTACTTTTTATAATAACAATTATTGCAATTGTGGCAATTCATTTCTCTTGTATGAGAAGAAAGACTGTTCAATAAATGTTAACCCTTTATTGATACACGCCCGTTTCTCTATTCTCTACATCTCGTGAAAGTAAACTGCACTAGACTGACTGAGTGAAATACATGTCTATTGTTTCACACGACCCTAGAGATTGACTCTTGATCTGAGGAGCAAAGTTGTCATGTTGCACGGTTGTTGGAAAACTGAATCCCTTCTTGTCTGTGCCAAGGAAGCTGATCACTTCCTATGCAGAGAAGAAAGTTTCCAGTGACCTCTGAGCTAGTTGGTAACACAACCCAATTAAGTTTAGCATAGTCAGTGGAGGCCTGGAATATAAGCAGTTCCACGTCGATACTACTGTTTATGTTATTCCAATGCGCAGGGCCTAGTGGGAAACTAGGAACTACACTACATGGCGCCCAACGTTTGGTAAGGCGATAAACTAACGCAAGACAGTAGAGTAACTCAGTCGTGCATATTTCACACAGACCCCTTTCTCCCGTAAATACTCCAATAGACGTCTGGAGTGGGTGAAAGGTTAAAATCCGCCCGACCTTAGTAGGAAGAGATTCCTATGTAAAGCTCTGGTTTATTCAACGTTGAAGGATACAGTGTTCCAAAATATTGTGCACCTAATCTTTGTCTCCTTGGAGACCTACTCTGCAAACCTGCATTTTTAAAAAAATGTCAGTAGAAAACAACGGAACCTCTGGGGCCGCAGTAGACGCGACTCAGCAAGGTCCCGAACAAGCAGACCCGGATGCTATTATCATCCCGGTTCACTTAAGAAAATCTATAACTTTAAAACTTATAGAAAACGGACTGACACCTCAAGGTGGTACAGTAATTTTCGTGATAGAGGCTCACGAGTATCGGCAGACAGAGGTATTCTATTCATGGATAAACTTTCCAGCGGCAAACGCTAGAACACAAGAGTTTCACTATTACAAAATAGAGGAATCTCCGGGAGAGTACGCTCCTTTCGAGGAGATTGAAATCCCACTTAAATTTCAAGAGCACCTGCTCTGGTTTAATGGCGCCCTAAAACACAATAATCACATAACTAGGCTCGGTCCTCTAGGTAGACCAGGAGCCACGTGGCCGGTTCTAGCCAGCTACACACCACATCCTGACATTGTAAGAATGTCAAGAGAAGAGCTGTTAGTACAGCTAAACACATTAATAAAAATACATAGGCAATTAGTCCAATATGTAATGCGGACTGCAACAGTCCAGCCAGCTGTTAATTCACACCAGCTGACCCCTCACCAGGGGAACACAAATAAAATAACACCACAGAACATACAGTCATGTCTTGGTAAAACACCCGTAAAACGGGAACAAATTCCTTTCTGGTTAGCACAGAAAATTACTCAAATAGAGGCAGTATTTCCTGATACTACCCCTATAGAGAAACACAGAATCTTGACCATCTGCCTTCCTATGGGAATCGCACCACACGTGGAGGACTGCGACACTTGGGGTACAGTCTTTGCTTCCATTTACACAAAGACACACAGTGTTCCGTCTATGGCGGTAATACCAGAAGTGCTAAAACAGATTCAAAATGAATTCGGTCCAGAGCCCGCTTTAAATCTAGGTATGAAATTACTGAAAGACTTCAAGCAGGTCTCGGCTATATTATTAGCCAACATTAGAGGAGAAGCAGCATCTGTGGCGATTCGCCAGAAGTTGAGGGAAACAGATATAAAAGATCCTGTTGAGCTTGCAAAAATCATAGAAAAATGCTATGAAGAATTAGGTAGAGACAGCTTGGGTGGGAAACCAGTAAAACTCCAACTGCTCGAAAATCCTGAAAAATTATTTATTAAAAATAATTTAAACACTCCTAAAAAGAGCTGGGATGGAAATAAACAATCCACTCCCAAGGAAAAAGTTTTCCAGTCCAGAGGAAGGTCTCCTCGACGGAAGGAAAGAATTCCGACTCGAGAACGCCAGTCTCCCCAGAGGGAGCACTCTGAGAAAAGATATAACCTTAGAAATAGGGATAATATAAAAAAACCTGATAGATATCAAAGTATTGATACACGTCCCTCTCGATCTCTTCCACAGAATTCGGAAAGAAGAGGACGGTCAGACCCAGGAGAGCACACCAAGTCCAAAGACAAGGAACCTGCTCAGAGTAAAAAATCTCAATTTCCTAAAAAGAAGGTAGCCAGTATTAGAGTAATCAACCATGCCGAGAATACTGAGGACACAGTTGAAAAACGGGGAGTGGGCATTGACAATGTTGGACAGTGCAGCAGAGATCAGTATAGCGCGCAAGAACTTGATGAGTCATCTGGAGACAGTGGACACGAATGAGTACATTCAGGTTGAAACTGCCGACGCCAGACTTAGCGAGCCCCATAAAATATACGAAATAACATTGCGTATGGAGGGTGATAAGACTAGGAAAATTAAGGGTCTATTTTGGGATAAGCTCTCAAAAGGCTATGATATTCTGTTAGCGGAAAAAGATTGGCCCCCGGAGTTTGTCAGGGAGTGCCCTCGTGGCGAAGAAGTGATTATGCCTGCCTTCTCGAATCACATACCGATTCATAAAAAATATACATATGCACGGAAATGGGCAGTGGCCCAGGCACCTGCATTATATAAAAATCATGTAGGATGGGATGAGGATTCACCGCCTCACAAAATCCAACTAAAAAGTGAACCAACTGCCCAACGGCAGTATCCCATAAAGCAAGAAGCTAAAAAACAGGTCAGGGAGATCTTAGATCAACTTGAATACCAGGGGGTGATTGAAACATGCACCTCTCAAATGAACAATCCTTTGTTTCCTGTCTCCAAGCCAGACAATTCATATCGTCTAGTTTTGGACTACAGACATCTTAATACATGTTGCAAAACTTTTGCAGTACAAAACTCGCATAGTGCAGCCCTAATGAATAACATAGTTAGGAAAAAATACAAAACGACATTAGACATTTCTAATGGTTTCTTTTGTCAAAACATTGCACCAGAAAGCAGATATTTGACCGCTTTCTCCGCATTTGGGTCACAGAAAAAATTCTGTCGACTCCCACAGGGGTTCAAGAACAGCCCAGGACTATTCTCAGCTAGGGTAACAGAGTTACTACAAATCTATGATGATGAAGCATTATCTTACGTAGATGATATTTATCTCACAGATGACGACTTGGATACTCACTTGAAGAGAGTGAACACCATCATACTTGGGTTCACAGCAGAGGGTTACAAATTCAACTTTAAAAAGTCCCGAATTGCCCATCCGACAGTACTATTTTTAGGATACGAATTATCAAGTGAAGGGAAAAGCCTAGCGGACAACTTCTTAGAGAAGTGCGCTGTACTCCAAGCTCCAAAAACGCTGAAGAATTTACAATCCATACTAGGTTTTCTGAATTTCGGAAGAACTTACATTCTAAATTACGCAGAGAGGGTTAAACCTCTCTACGAACTAATTAAACCTGATTTTAAACAAATCAATTGGACTCAAAAACACACAGAAATTTTGAGATCACTGCAAACAGACATGTTAGCAAAAACAAAATTAGACACACGTGACAACACGATCGATCTTGTAATCCGAGTCATCCCAGGAAGATGCGGATTCACATACCTAACCTCTAATGAGGGAGAAAAGGTACCAATTTCAATTAAATCTCACTTGTACACACAAGCAGAAAAAACATTCAGTCGCACAGAAAGAACTGTGAACGCAGTGCAAATCGCACTAGCAAATGAACGAGAACTAGCACACGGCAAAAGGATTAACATCCTCACAGCGGAATCCGCCTTCGAGGCGCTATTCAGCCCAGTAAACCTGCGTACAGTGTCACTAGATCCGAAATGGATACAGTACATAGATTCTCTAGGAGCGGAAGATGTGAAATACTATTTCGCCCCGCAATACGAAGAACTGAATGATTTAGAGTATGAAGAAGAATATCCTCTGCCAATCGAAATTCTGCCTCTCCCACTATATGCCTGTATAATCTATACAGATAGCTCTGTACAGCATTTCAACGTAGAGAGAAAATCCTACGATGCAGCATGTGCGATCATTAAATGTCGTTGGCGGTGCGGTAAAATCAAACCGAAAATAACAAAAACTGAATCAGTAAAGTACTGTTCGGCTCAAAGAACTGAAATCAGATGTTTAAAGATGGCGCTCGAAAATGCAGAACGCGAATTCCCCACACTTATAGTGTGCGATTCTCATTTTTGCGTCAATTCTTACAACAATAAACTGCAGAGTTGGATCGAAAACGACTACAAAGATGACACTGGTGCCACAATAAAGCATAAAATGCTCTGGAACGAGGTAGCTCTTTTAAGTAAAGAACTACAAAAGACTCACGTGATTCACGCACAGAGTCTTCAACATGATGGCGTTCACGTTGCAGGGAATTCATTGGCTAATACAGCCACCGCGGAAGCAACTAAACCGGCTTCCGTAGCCACAAAAAAGCGTACAGATAAATACATAGACGGGGAAACCATGCTGGCAGTAAAAACGACCGTAAAAGGCGACTGTGCAGCACTACCCGTAAACTATCCACTCAATTATGCATACATAATCGATGCAAACTCCGTTCCTTTTGCTCGAATCCCTGGAGTGGGGGATAGAGTAATTCCAAACAGGGAACACAGACTAGGACTAATCAAAGCGGCACACGAAGGGCTTGCCTCTGCACACGCTGGCGTTTCCGCAACAATATCACTATTAAAACAGAGATATTGGTGGCCCCGCTTGAGAATACAAACTAAAAAGTATGTATTGGAATGCGACATATGCCAAAGGATAAAAGTATCAACAGTGAAACGACCAGCGCAGACACCCCTTCTCATCTCGGATAAACCATTTGCATGCGTTTACCTGGACCACTGTGGTCCCCTAGAAAGGGACGGCAACTATAGATATATCATGGTAGTAGTGGATTCCTGTACGAGGTTCATATGGATGTGGCCCCAGCGCTCGGCTGACGCTAGAACGGTTATAAAAGATTTGCGAGTCTTTATCGGCACATACGCAATTACCACGTTCCATTCTGACCAGGGTCCTGCTTTCAGCTCTCGAGCCTATAAGGAGGCCATGGCTAGCATGGGAATTGGGTTGCGGTATTCTTGTCCGTCATACCCCGGAAGGGAACAGTGTGGTAGAAAGAAAAAACCGGGACATAAAGCAATCTATAACAGCGAAGGTATTAGGTTCAGGCACTGGGTGGGTCAAACATTTAATAAGTGTCCAGACTAGTCTTAACAACATGCCAAGAAATTCTCTAAAAGGTTTCAGCCCATACGAACTATTGTTCGGAATTAGAATGCGAGTTCAGGACCTCGATAGTCAGATGTCAGTGGTACAAGAAGAAACAAAGCACTTTGATGTAAAGGATCGTTTGGCTGTTTTACAGGAACTGAATGAAACAAGAAAATCATTAAGCAACATAAAGTTAAAGCAACAGCCAAGTACCACTGACGAGGCACCACCCGCAACAGCCCCAGCAAGGCCTGTCTGGATTCCAAAGATTGGAGATCTAGTCAGAGAAAAGATCGCGGTTAAGAAGGAATTTGGGCCTTCTTACAGAAAAGCAGTACCTGTCTTGGCAGTCACCGGAACAAGATCAGTTGTGCTACCGCCCCTTGCTGGTAAAAAGGAGAACAGAGTCGTGTCTATCGATCTGGTAAAACCACAAGCATGTGGCCTATAATCAACAGTAGGCCCAGTGGACTCCCAAGAAACAACAGAATACCCAACCTTGCAACAATCCAAGAGGTTCAAACTGAAAGACTAATCACATTCGATCAGCCTGCAGTGCACAATGAAGGACTATGCAATAATGCCATGGAACTCGTGCCTCTTGAAACACAGATTGAAACAGTTCGTCAAGAAACAACACCAGTCTACAATGATGTGGCATCAGAAAGTGCTACCGGGAGACAGATTGAAAGAACAATCCCATCCATTGACAGAACTGCCTCTGGTTATTTCATCAACTTCGACAACTTCTCTGAAGATTTAAACGACCCCGAAGTGATGCCAGAAACAAAAAAGTCTTCTAAAGAAAATTCAACAGGACTCCTTCAACAAATCAAAGAACTATATCTGGATTCACCGTTGATTGAGCATTGGATTATCTCAGGGGTATTCATACTCCTACTATGCCTAATTTTAGTTTTAATTTTAGGAAAGTTCATTACAATTGAATGGACACAGCAAGTCAGAACATCAACTTAGTCCTGAAACCACACAGATCATCCCACGTGAAGAAAAGAGAACTGTCAACAGTAAATGTCACAGCAATTCCAATACCTGGTGGGGTAGTATGGGAGAAAACAGACTATGAGATATATGGTCCGGTCGAAATCCTGAAGTATCCTCATCAACTAAAGGTTTCCTTAAGTGACTTTGTGACACCAAGTACATTCTCTGATGATTGGGACTTTAACAGTATTAATGACATGATGTCTGATTTAGTAATGTCAGCTAGATTCACAGATCATGATTATTTACAAGGTTCATCTAGTTATGAGCAATTATTCTGTTACACCCACTATGGGGATCATTACTTGCATAAATCTGCACAGCCTAGAAATGTTTTTATGTATAATCAATGGGAACATTGTTCTACACCACCTAAAAGCAGTTCTAAAGCATTTTTTGAGAAATTCAAATATATTTCAGGGTTTAACACCAGTGATGCAGAAACGTTTTATTACAAACTGTTAGATAAAACAGGAATGAAAACAATGCTGACAAATTCTAAATTGATATATTCAGAAGCATTTTATGACAAAATGATGACATTTGGTTTTGATTATTGGAAAAATAATATTGAAACGAAAACAATCTGGGGTACAAAAGATTGGCAGGTGCAAGGCATAGAAGCACTATTTAGAACCTGCATGATACCAGAACAAATGTTGTTTTTAAATGACACAATACACCAAACATCTTGTCTTGGCCTAGCTAAGATCAAAGACCTTAAAACACCGTCTATACCAAAGCCAATAGCTGAGAATACAACCACAGATATTGAGTTAGACGTGTCACAAATTTTACATTTCAACAGAACACATCCTGATTGGAAAAAGTGGTTAATCTGGCCTACAGACACAAATAGCTGTCAAGATAGATTCCTGAATAAAACACAGGGTTTAAAAATGACCAGATTAGACTCTAGATACTCCCAGAGACAACATCCAGGGATTATAACAACATACAGTGTAGGGAAACTCTGCCTAGAATGGCTAACTACATCCACACTGGCTGAAATTAAGCAACACTTGTCTTTATAAAAAGATGGTGCTGATTTGCGCGATTTCATTCTTGGACCACGCAAACAGCGTCAAAAGCGTTTCATAGCGACCAGCATCTATGCTGCTTACAACGAGGCTTGGAAAGTAAAGCAAATTGAAACTGCTGAGAAAATACGAGAAATTGATCGTATTAATTTGGAGAAATCACTTTCTGTGGTAGACAATGGGTTAACGACTCTGTCTTCCAGAATATATTCGTTGGACAATATTGTATCCTCTGCCTTTGATGTGATAGACAGAGATTTGCTAATGTTACAACATGGCCAGTCTCAATTACGCTCTATTATAGAATTAGGCTGGACGCTGCAAAATCTTCGTTCAGGCTATGTGCCTTGGCGTTTACTCAACACAACGTCATTATTTTCCAGTTTTAACCTTACTGATAAACAGATCAGGTTGGCACAGAAAGGAGCAGACTATACAATCCTGAGCATCGAAAGACTCGAGAGATTACCATTGACAATGTCAGAGAGTCCTGTCATTGAATGGATAATACACGGGATTATCACAATTCCGATAACAACTTTCCGATTTAAAAAGTGCCTTGAATACATACCTGCTGGCCAGTATGAACAATTGGGTAAAGGATATGTAAAATCCGAATGGAAATTACCATACACTCATTCTTGCTATAGTGACAGTGACAAAAATGTATTTCTTAGTGGTGAGAACCGTAAACATTCACTAAGCGGTATACTTTTGTGTCAAGGTATTAATTTACACAGGGCATGTGATGGAAATTCAAACAACCTTTCATGCCACCAGCTAGTCACACCTGCAACTCAGATAGAGCCCTTCTTTATGCAACTCACAAACGGGAGTTACATTCTTAGAACGGATCACAGATGTTGTGGCCTCGCGCCAGGGAAAAGTTATCTAATAGAAGTAACGTCCATGGTCAAATGTTGTATGCAAGCATTGTTCCCGAGCGGGCCTCCAGACATAGTGACTCCCCTCTGGCCTCGTCTGAATCTCTATTCTATACGAATTGATACTTTAAGCAAAGTGAAATCTGTACTTTTACAGACAACAGTGCCTATAACGTCATCTAAAGAGACGTATGATCTTCTAGTCTCAAGGACGGCTACTGAAGTTCATGACCTTTTATCAACAAATTGCCCCGTGCATTTCGTAGAAATATTGAGCCAACTCCTTAACATGTCTAGTGCAACAAGCATCCCAGGCATATTTAAGACAGTCTTTACGGGACTGCTAACACCCTTCCAGGCAATTTTGGGAATCTTTCCTAATTTTGTGCACTCCATTTTTGGCGGCATACCATTATTTTTGGGACTCATCGCAGGGATTCTATTTTTGACCCTCCTGCTACGTTATGGCAAGCCTTGGCTCAGACATAGCTCCCATGGGAATGGAAGAGACAATCCTAGCAATGCGCTACCGGGACAGGATAACTAACGTCCTCGGATTGGCCAGGCTGAGAGATCTAAACATGACCTGGTTCCTTTCATTCAGACCGATATGGCAAAATTGCATTTTACCTGTGCTACGGTGTATGCTTTGCGGCGATTAGTGCGTGTTGGACATCTGTCTTTCACTTCCATCAGCAGTACCAATGGACGTCGATACTTTGCTCAGTCCAATAACGGCTCACGCATTGTGTTGTCCCCAGCGGCTACCAATCCTGATGACGGCATTTGTGGAGACTCCTGTACTACAGCCAAGTGGTAACAGTGGAGCGAGTGACAAAAGCAACATCACCCAGGTACAGCGAGCTGTGAGCATTGCTGCTCCCGACTATGATGACAGCAATCATTCTCACACCTGCCAAGTTACAGCACTATCTAATTTTGTTGAACTATCACCTGAATTTGTAGACCAATTCTTTGAGAGCCTGTCTGATACGATGTTCTCACCCGTAGAGAAACAATAACTTTTAGAAGCTTTCCGACACACAGTGTTCCCATGAACTCTGAATTCGGCCTTCAGTTTTGATCAACAAAAACTGCAATAAGCTTTGGAAATCTATTTTTCCCCGTCAAGCAATAATTCTTTGAATTGGACAATTTTTCTAATATTGACCTTTTTTGGCACGAACAATTCTTTGCTTAACGTAAAAACTATTCTTAGAGAACAGAAGCTTCACACTTCTATTTCTAAACACATCTAGAGACATAACAACATTACACCAGCCTCTAGCACACATGTTATTACAATGCATTTTTATGTGATGATTTATCTCGCATTTCTTCAGAGATACTTCATGTGTAATTCTTTATGCATAATCGTTCATTGATTTCATATGCAATAATTTTTGAATGATTACTATGCTTTTTAAAAAAAAAAAACGTACAGTACCTAAATTCCATGTATTACAAGTACGCCTATTTCGAATGCATTTATGTATTTTGGGGTGGGCAATGTTACACATGCATCTAATTGCTTAGTTTTAGTAATTTTGATAGACATTAACCCGTGGAGTGGGTGTTGCGTGTTAATCTAGGTTCCTGATCGATACTGTGACCTTATGCCCCTATTCGGCTAGAAACCCATTTATTCCCTATATTGGCATAACCGTTCAAGTGCGATTTTCTGAAAAGTCATCTCTGGCCTCACACGAACAGAGCCACATTCCAGCATGACTCTCTGCTACTTCCTTTGCGACCAATTAGTGCAATGACAGAGCAGCAGTCACTATCTGATATTCCTAGATAACACTCCGAGTTCTTCAACAAGATAAAAACTTAGCAAACCTGGAAATCCCCGCTTGCTATGTTTTGATTAGTAATGGAACTCTAATGAGCAACTGATAACTATCACTTCCTAGTGACATCTTTAATTGACGTCTTATGTCCGGCAAACTTGCGTCAAACCCGGCACCTGTCAGGTATAAATATTACCAACGTTGCCTTAAGCAATGTTCGTTGCCTGTTGCTGATGCCAGCTGCCTGCATGACCCTGTGTTGGTAAATCTAGCACTCTGTCGCTGCAGCCTGCTATCCTGTGGTGGTGAAGCTGCTGATTACCATTATCGCCGCCAAAGCGCGACCTCTGGTGCAGTACGCTTAAGGAGCTGAACAGCCGTCCTCTGCGAAGACATCCAGCAGATTCCAGCTGCCCGCGGACGCTGTCCCCCGCCTCCTTCCTCGACGCGCTGAAGAGAAGCCGCTGCCTTTCTCGTGCAGAGAAATCCAGTCCCGGCGCTTCCGGTTTACCCTCGCGGGTGACTGGGATATCGAGAGAGACCCCTGAAGGAGATACAAATCCTCCATCATTCTATTCAGAGGTATGGTGTTGACTAAACCCTTAGACGAGAATTCTTGAAACAAACCTTGGCAAAACCAACTTAACTTAAGCTACTTACTTACTCCCCTTTTCACGTGTTAGGCTTAGGTCAGGCACACTGGGGTAGGCTTAGTTAGAAGCACCAGTTGAGTATGTTAGCCTAATGTATATATGACTGTATATATGTTTTATTACTTTTAACCATTGTATGGCTAAGAAACCATATCAATGCTTTTACAGTTCTATTTCGCAATACTTATCTTACTGTACGTACTTTTTATAATAACAATTATTGCAATTGTGGCAATTCATTTCTCTTGTATGAGAAGAAAGACTGTTCAATAAATGTTAACCCTTTATTGATACACGCCCGTCTCTCTATTCTCTACATCTCGTGAAAGTAAACTGCACTAGACTGACTGAGTGAAATACATGTCTATTGTTTCACACGACCCTAGAGATTGACTCTTGATCTGAGGAGCAAAGTTGTCATGTTGCACGGTTGTTGGAAAACTGAATCCCTTCTTGTCTGTGCCAAGGAAGCTGATCACTTCCTATGCAGAGAAGAAAGTTTCCAGTGACCTCTGAGCTAGTTGGTAACACAACCCAATTAAGTTTAGCATAGTCAGTGGAGGCCTGGAATATAAGCAGTTCCACGTCGATACTACTGTTTATGTTATTCCAATGCGCAGGGCCTAGTGGGAAACTAGGAACTACACTACAGCCTACTGTATTCATTGCTATCGCACAGTTTTACTATATATGTCATGTACTGTTAATAAATCGTTGACATCTTTTTCCCATCATTGCATATACCCCCGAACCCTTGTATTGATGGAATTGATTTCCATGGCTCGAGCCATCCCGAATTAAAGCCCGTATGACTCAGACACCCCGGACTCTGCCTCTCATTTGATTGAGCTATTTCTTTTACTTGTCTGTAATTATATGGAAAAAAGTATACGGTAAATTATATTTACCACAAATCGGAACTGATGAGAACACTTGATCGAGGGTATGCCCTCTCTCATGCGTAGGACCTGACACAAACGGTGCAAGGCCCAGCGGAGATGTAATGTCCAGCAGTTTGATAGTGTCCGGGTCGCCTGTCACATCAAGATGGAAGTTGAAGTCGCCAGCCACTACACAATGCTGTGTAGTCAGCGCCAGCTCAGAAATCGCTATCTGCAGATCCTCCAAGAAGGAGCCCATAGGGCCTGGCGACCTATAGACCAACAGCCCCTTAAATGCTTGGGCCGGGGACAGTCTGAGCGTAAAAGCAATGGACTCCGAGCCCCCAATGGGATTCAGAGGGAGAACAGAACAGGAGACGTTCTTCCTCACCACCACAGCTACTCCACCGCCCCTACCCTTCCCTCTATCCTGCCAGAAGATGTTATAGGCCGGGGGAATAGCAGAGAAAATATCCGGATTCTACGCTTCTCCCAGCCAGGTTTCGGTTAGGAGAAGACACAAGGGGTTTTCCCTCACAAGAAGATCATATAAGTGCAGGGCATGACAGCCCAGCGACCTCGTATTCAGCAGCAAACAGAGGTGCTTAACACGAGCCTCTGCAGGCCTGTACACGTTGACCGGTGTCCAAGTGGGCGACCAGCCGCAGGCCGGGCAGCACCGTTTACCCTTAAAGCGCCCTGGAAAAACCGAGTGACAGGAGCAGGAGTAGGTCTGCATGGCACGCAGCATCGCCGAGGTGTAAGTGATCATCCTCCCCCCCTCGTCTGACCGGGCCGCAGTCCACCGCTGCCCCGGCGCCTCCGGGACGCTGACGGGCGAAGACGGGCAGGACTCCGGCACGACTCAGGCTAAGCGAGGGCGTCCCCCAGCGCGTCCCGCTGCGCGTAAGGGAGCGACTTTAAGTAGGCTCTCCCGTCATCCCTTCGCGCGCGAGTCCGCTCAAAGATGGCGGCCGCCGCCGGATGAAGTGCCCCAAACCAATATGGCGCCCGAAGTTGATCCCCAGGACCCGGACCCACCAAAGTGGTGGTGCTTTGGAGGCACAAAGTGCACTTTTTAAATGCAGTGAGGGGGCAAAGGGGCGCGCGCTAGAAGCAACAAGTTAAAAATAAGGGTAAGTGAAAATAAAAATACTAACCAAGATACAAAACTAGGAGGCTTTTAAAAACACAGCGCTAGTGTAGCGCGAGCTTAGCAAAGTGGTAGGTGGTATAGGACACCGCCACGCAAAGAACCGCCTTAAGTAGGCTCTCCCGTCATCCCTTCGCGCGCGAGTCCGCTCAAAGATGGCGGCCGCCGCCGGATGAAGTGCCCCAAACCAATATGGCGCCCGAAGTTGATCCCCAGGACCCGGACCCACCAAAGTGGTGGTGCTTTGGAGGCACAAAGTGCACTTTTTAAATGCAGTGAGGGGGCAAAGGGGCGCGCGCTAGAAGCAACAAGTTAAAAACAAGGGTAAGTGAAAATAAAAATACGAACCAAGATACAAAACTAGGAGGCTTTTAAAAACACAGCGCTAGTGCAGGGCGAGCTTAGCAAAGTGGCAGGTGGTATAGGACACCGCCACGCAAAGAACCACCTTAAGTAGGCTCTCCCGTCATCCCTTCGCGCGCGAGTCCGCTCAAAGATGGCGGCCGCCGCCGGATGAAGTGCCCCAAACCAATATGGCGCCCGAAGTTGATCACCAGGACCCGGACCCACCAAAGTGGTGGTGCTTTGGAGGCACAAAGTGCACTTTTTAAATGCAGTGAGGGGGCAAAGGGGCGCGCGCTAGAAGCAACAAGTTAAAAACAAGGGTAAGTGAAAATAAAAATACGAACCAAGATGCAAAACTAGGAGGCTTTTAAAAACACAGCGCTAGTGCAGCGCGAGCTTAGCAAAGTGGTAGGTGGTAAATCCTCGCAAGAATTGGATAAAATGTATTATTTAGCAGTGACTCAAAATTCCTGAGAGAAACATACCTGAGGGAAAAGCCCCCCTTCTCACCAGATTGATAAGGAATGGATCGCCCATCCGGCTTAGCCTCAACGGGTGGCTGGGCAGTTGCAGATGCTTTCTGTTTCTGCTTTCACCTCGGGCTGATAACTGGTGTTGAAAACTTTCTATGGTGGAAGCTCGCGGTGGGTGGGAGCAAACTTTTAAAAGAAGATCCTTTCATTTTTCCCATGCTCGCAGAACCTTTACGTACCATTTGTCCTCTTGGCAAGTTAAAACCAACACACTGTTACCAAGGAAAGGTCACGCAACAGGTAACCAAGTAAGGCAGTCAGACATAACAGTCTGACGGCCGCTGCAGGGAGCTTCTGGTGGATTTAAGGCGCTCCGGCGCCTGGATGCAGCATTGCGGCCTCCTCCCCGTAATGCTGGGGAGTGTAGTCTCTTTCCCCCAACAGAGTCCTGGGCAGCGAAACAACAACAAGGGTATGAGTGAAGTAATATGTGCGGTCATAAGAAGTGCAGTGCGGGGCGTAAGTTATAATTAGCTCAGGTAACTATAACTGCTAAATTCCCCTGGTTTTGTATGAGTGAAATCTGAGCCTAGCTATAACATCCCTATAACCTTTAATGTTTTCAGTGAATATATATATATGTGTATGTGTGTGTATATGTATGTGTATTTACTTATGTGTGTATGACGTGTGTATATATAATATATAATATATAATATATATATATATATGTATGTATATATATATATATATATATATATATATATTCACTGAAAAAACCATAGGTTTTACACACGTTATAGTTAGGAAGTAGCATTTGAAAAACCTATGAAATTCACTGAAAAAACCATAGGTTTGACACCAGTTATATTTA
The DNA here is from genome assembly GCF_964263255.1 of Lissotriton vulgaris. NCBI lineage: Eukaryota > Metazoa > Chordata > Amphibia > Caudata > Salamandridae > Lissotriton > Lissotriton vulgaris. Next base: position 86,765,623 of record NC_141690.1, read on the forward strand.
GCTGGAAATTTTACTGACATAAAACCAATGAAATTCCACGTTATAGTTAGTTGGACTCACTATAACTTGCGCGTGTAATGCACTGCTGATGACATTACATATTACATCACTCATGACATGGTCAGTGACATCACTTATGACATCACTGATGACAGACCTCCTTTAAGTGTAATGTAACCCTTAAAACACATATTGGAAAATAGAAATTAACATTTTCAAAAAAATGGAGATACCCATACCAGTTACAACAACCAATTCAGTAATTCCACCATCTATATACACATTCTCTCATTCACCAACAGTTCTATATAGTCACTCATACATATACTCACTCATCATATGTAGTGATACACCTATACATCCTGTTACACACCGACAATCATCCAAATGTTACTCACACACATACTCACACATGCAAATAAACTATTGAACATCCATTTATTTGCATATAAAACTATACACACTCAACCACCCATACAGTCCTGCACATATGGTGTCTTCTAAACACATACAAAGAGAGAGTTAGTCATTCATGCATCTATGTGATTAGTAATACCCCCATAAAACCATAGAAACACTCATACTGATACTAAAAAAACATCTAAGAACCCAAATACCTACACATGTAGGTACTCATCAATCCATGCAGCCAGTTATTCACAAAGTGAAACACTGATACATATATTTAAATATTTAAACATTACTCGCTAATATATGTATTCACTAAGGTACACTTAATAAGCCAGTTATCCAATCATTTCTTTTTGAAAAAAACATTCATTAAGACAATAATTTAAACATTTATTCTTCCCTCGACCTTTACATATACATATATAAAACATATTTATTTTTTAGAAAGACACACATTCACTGGATGGTGTCATAAGTGATGTGACTGACCATATCATGAGTGATGTAATATGTAATGTCATCAGCAGTGCATTACACGCGCAAGTTATAGTGAGTCCAACTAACTATAACGTGGAATTTCATTGGTTTTATGTCAGTAAAATTTCCAGCTAACTATAACTGGTGTCAAACCTATGTTTTTTTCAGTGAATTTCATAGGTTTTTCAAATGCTACTTCCTAACTATAACGTGTGTAAAACCTATGGTTTTTTCAGTGAATTTCATAGTTTTTTTGAATGCTAGTTCCTAAGTATGTAATCACGTTCGTAACTAGATAGTGTCACCGCCTACACGTCCTGAGAAGCGCATGTAAAGTCATGTGACTTGAAAACAAAACTTCCAATTGGTTATTAGTAGTTTCTGTTCCGGAATTTACACGAAGCACTCCACCCACTTTCCTCACAATCTTTTCTACTCTCAAGAGACAACAACGTCGAGCATCTTCCGGAACACTTTGCTGAAATGGCTGCCCTACCGCATTCATCTTCCGAATCTGAAGGAAATGAGCGACCACCGTTAAGAAGAAAAAAGGAATCTTTCATTTGGCAATTTTTCACTTATCCTGAAGATCAAAAGAAAGTGAATGCGCTAAAAGTAACCTGCACGATATGCAATTCGGAGCTCTCAAGGGGAATTCCAAGTAAAAAATATTCCTTTTCTATACACACCATGCAGCGGCATGTTAAACAAAGGCATCCTGAGCATTATGCAAAAGCATCGACAAGAGCCCTGGCCACGCTATTACCATCAGAGGTGGCCAGCACATCTTCTGGTGGACGACCTGTATCTCCATCGAGTGCTGAGATGGACTTGAGACCATATCTTGCGAAGGTGCATATGAAATGCAACAAGTGTGGAGAAATTCTTTTGTATGGAGAGCAGAGCCTCGTTCTTATTAAACTCAAAATTGACAGTCACAAATGCCCCAAGAAAAGATACATTTCTTCACTTCATTTTCAAACTATTACATACTGAAAAATGTAGTAGCAACTTTAAGAAATCGAAAGCATCATAACACTTCTTTCCCAAAAAAAAAAAAAAAAAAAAAAGTTCTTTTCAGAACTAACTCTTTCTACCAAAACGTGCTCCAAGAGCATATTATAAGATATTTTTTCGCCGCTATATTTTAGTGCGAGACCGGGTGCGCGCACCCTCCTATCGCGTACAGGACCTGACACTTGCATGTGAAGTCATGTGACTTCTAAACAACACTTCTAATTGGTTCTTGGTAGTTTCTATTCTGGAATTTACACGCAGCACTCCACCCACTTCCATCACTTTCTTTTCTACTCTCAAGAGACAACAACGTCGAACATCTTCCCGAAGACTTCGGTACAATGGCTACCGTTCCGCATTCATCTTCCGAATCTGATGAAAATGAGCGACCACCTTTGACAAGAAAAACGGAGGCCACGCTATTACCATCAGAAGTAATCAACACATCTTCCGGTGGACGACCTGTATCTCCATCGAGTGCTGAGATGGACTTGAGACCATATCTGGCGAACGTGCACATGAAATGCACGAACTGTGGAGAACTTCTTGTATACGGAGAGCAAAGCTTTACTCTAATTAAACACAAAATTGAGAGTCATAAATGCTCCAAGAAAAGTTAAATTTCTTCACTTTATTTGGATAGTATGACATACTGAAAAATATCGTAGCAACTTTAAGAAATCAAAAGCATCAAAACACTTGTTTCCAAAAAAAAAAAAAAATAAAAATTCTTTTCAGAACTAACTCTTTCCACCAAAACATGCTCCAAGAGCATATTATAAGATGTTTTTTCGCCGCTTTATTTTAGTGCGAGACCGGGTGCGCGCACCCTTCTATCGCGTACAGGACCTGACACTCCCATGTGAAGTCATGTGACTTCTAAACAACACTTCTAATTGGTTCTTGGTAGTTTCTATTCTGGAATTTACACGCAGCACTCCACCCACTTCCATCACTTTCTTTTCTACTCTCAAGAGACAACAACGTCGAACATCTTCCCGAAGACTTCGGTACAATGGCTACCGTTCCGCATTCATCTTCCGAATCTGATGAAAATGAGCGACCACCTTTGACAAGAAAAACGGAGGCCACGCTATTACCATCAGAAGTAATCAACACATCTTCCGGTGGACGACCTGTATCTCCATCGAGTGCTGAGATGGACTTGAGACCATATCTGGCGAACGTGCACATGAAATGCACGAACTGTGGAGAACTTCTTGTATACGGAGAGCAAAGCTTTACTCTAATTAAACAAATAATTGAGAGTCATAAATGCTCCAAGAAAAGTTACATTTCTTCACTTTATTTGGATAGTATGACATACTGAAAAATGTCATAGCAACTTTAAGAAATCAAAAGCATCAAAACAGTTGTTTCCCCAAAAAAAAATAAAAAAAAATAAAGTTCTTTTCAGAACTAACTCTTTCCGCCAAAACAAGCTTCAAGAGCATATTAGCTGATATTTTCTCGCCGCTTTCGTATAGTGCGCGACCGGGTGCGCGCACCCACCTATCGCGTACAGGCGTCGAGACACGCATGTGCAGTCATGTGACTTTAAAACAACACTTCCAATTGGTTCTTACTAGTTTCTATTCTGCAATTTACACGGAACACTCCACCCACTTCCCTAGAAAACCAGTTTATCGTAAAACTTTTAAAGCCTCCTCTTATGAAATATTCGACATCAATCACATAGCAGAGTACTAAATAGCACTATATACACTCCGTCCCTTAATTATAAGAGACTTATTGCTATGTAAAAGCAACTTTTGTTTTCCAAGATAATGTGAAATGCTGAGCCTATTACATAATTTTATTTCACATATATGTTACTATTCTCCTTCGAGTACTAACACCGTAGAAAATACCACCAATAGCGGTGATATTTTTTACACCGAGAACGGGCGATTTCTATCGCTTACAGTCCTTACAATTATAAAGTTTTATTTCCTAAGTCTCTGATCTCCAACTGTGCAACGTAGCTCCCCTGTGTGTCGTAATAAGGTCCATAAACAAAAACTACAGGGCCAGCATTATAAACATACACAGAACCACAAAACGACAAGAGCCACCATGCTGATATATATCCTTAATATAATAAACCTCTGAGAATAAATACATATTTCCGTGGCACCCCATAACACAAATGTGGCGTCCTCTGACTCTGCTCCATTACCAAACACCGTAACTCCCCGCCCCCCTCACTTTTCACTAAACTCCGCACTCCACCCCAGCCGAACCCCCTATTACAAACCCCCAACCTACCCTCCCTGCCTAAACCCACCATGAGCCTCAAACCGCCCCTAGAAAACTTATAAGACACAGGATTACTAAAACTCAAAGAATACGCAACAGGCAGATAATGTAAATAGTCCATAAAGGCACATATTTTTTCCAAAATACTATTTAAAAACATGTTCTATTTTTTATAAATCTATCATGCATCTGACCCTCTAGAACTGCTTTCAAAACGTGAACTATAAACCTCTACTTTTCATTTTCAAACCATACACTTTCATCTGACCCTCTAGAACTGCTTTCAAAACATGAACTATAAACCTCTACTTTTCATTTTCAAACCATACACTTTCAATTACATTATTTTTTTTCCACAATTCATGTAATGTGTTCACACCTTTTCTAAAATACACCAGTCCGTATCATTTATAAGGATTTATTTTCAGTCTTCATCAGTAACACTTTCTTCACATATAATAGAAATCACTATAACTTTTTAAACGACAATGCTAACGCGGTAAAAATAACCCTTCATTTGCTTTCCTTTAAGAATGCACACTATGTACCCCAAGCATGCGTTTCTTAATCTTTGTATTTGGCAGCGAATACCGACCTTGAATCGGAAGACATGAACAAGAGCGCCATTGTCACATTTAAAACTGAACGTTGTATCTGCTCACACACATATCTTTCACTAAGCTAACATTCACAGAAAACAGCATTGATCTAAAAAAAATTTGACCTTGCTTTACAACTCCCTCAAATTACTCCCTTATTTTTTAACGCATCCTCCAGTTCAAAAAAAGCTACTTTTTTAATAACCACTAAGCAATATATAAGTGACTAGACTCCTACAAAATGTATCAAGTCATTCTGCTTCTCTCCACTGCATAGCCGGCGACCTAATTCTGTGGAGTTGCTATACAACCAGCGGTACTGCGCCGTTTCCTTTACCATCTTGGGAAATTCAAAATGGATGTCCCTCCTGCCTTCGCAAACGAGCCGGGCCACTTAGAACTATTTCGACAGAGAATGCTTCTGTACTACGGCACCTTACCACTCTCAACTTTGAATACTTCATATCGATTATCATTTCGATATTCGTATTTCACCTGTGTGCAGCCTGTATTTCATTGCCTGAGCTGTGATTTCACGTGGGCCCTGGATTTATGTCTCTGCAATTTGGTACCTCCTGAACCGAATTACAATCACCTCATGAATCCGTTACTTGATCATGAACAGCTTTGTTGCAACGGAGGGTTTATGGCCTTTGCAGCGATACAAGGAGTTCTGGGTCATTGGAATATATTCGCATCGGCGCAAGATTTCCTAACAGAGAGCTACATCGAAAACCCACTGAGCTGCCCAATGATGGTAAAAGACGCTCCGATAATGACAGATCATGAATGCTCCTTTGATCTTCTCAATTGGATGGCTGACATGTTTTCAGATGATAACAATGATTTCATGTTAGAGGCACTTGCTGCATACTTTGCCTACACAATGGACGGCTAACAGCGAGCTACATCGAAAACCCACCGACCTGCACTCTGATGGTAAAAGAGGCTCCGATTATAACAGATTATCAGTACTGCTTTACTCTTTTCCATTGGATAGATGACATACTTTCAAATGATAAAACTGATTTCCTGTTACAAGCAGAAACTACCTATTTTGCCTAAACAATGCTTCAATAACTCTCAAACAAGCCATTGACGTCCTCATTTCCTTTTGGTTTTCTATATTCTTCACGTTATTTTCCATATTTTCTTTTGAAGAACAGACCTATTTGCTTTACTAACAGTGGACATTATGATTTCGTGTTGTTAGACAGCTGATTCATAAAGTAATGATGTATAACCACTTGCATTTTCATATATCGTTCCTAAACTGAAAGGCCAGACACCTTCTTCCATTTATTAAAATATAATATACTTCCTTATAAGAGAGTACAATGTTTTTTTCCAACTATATTCATTTTTCTTCAACTATAGCGTTTGTATTCCATGTACTACTGACAATACCAATTACTGTGTTTTTTGCAATTTCTGTACTCATATTACATAATGATTTGCCTTTAAAATAGTACATTTCGAAATAAACATTTCAAATATTCACGGTTTCTCTTTTAATCCATAATCTCAACTGAAATGATTTCATATTGAAAAACTATTCATGGGTTCCACATAACCTTAACTGTAGACACTGAGGACCTTATTTATGAAGACCTTCCGTCGCCAGTGCCTCATTTTTTAAAATAGAAAAAAGTAACGCACCGGTGGCGCAAGGCCTTCATAAATAAAGTCCTGAATGTTTTCTTTTCTCGACCTCACTTACTGATACTAGAGCCTGCAAGCCAAATACGGCCCGTGAACTCTTTCTTAGTAGGTCGCGCACCGTAAAGACAGTTATACCACTGTTAAAAATTATTTTTTTACTGTTACTAAGCACCGACACAGTTCCGCTTCACTCAGAGTTAATCACTGCTCCCACGCTTCTACAGGCCAGTCGCTATGTCGTATTTCTCTCCTTATCACCCTTTCATCTCCACAATAACAAACAGTTGTCCGCCAGCCACCAGAGAACAGACTCAGATGCAGAGGCACCAAAGAGTGAACCCATCACCAACTGCCATCTCCGGCTGTTTCCATGGTTACACCTCAATTCTGCACCTTGCTGAAGGCAGAGGTCAAAAGTTCATGTCTCAACGTTCTACAGCAAACTAAGAACACTGTTTTCCCTCCAGAAACACCTGCCAATCCACAACTCTGTTACATGTCTTGTTTTTTCACACCCAATAGTACTTTTCGTTTAACATAAACATTAACCTGTTCAATCTCCACTTGTTACAATCAACCAATCATTTTTATTTTTTAAACCACACCCAGCCTCTTCCTTTTTCTTTATTTAGAATTTCAACTTCAAACTACCATTCCACTTCCAGAACCGATCGGAGGACAACTACAAATCCCTTGAAAATGAAGGTCTGGCTAATAGGACACAGTTATATTCACTGGAGTGAAAAATATGCAGTAAGCAGACGAATTTGCAACCTCAGCTTACCAAATGTACACATAACATGGATTTCCAAAAGAGGATTGAAATGTCACCAATTGATTCCATTGGTGAAAACTTTTATGCATCTCCGAACCAGACCTTATAATTGTGCACTGTGGTGGGAACGATCTAGGCACAATCACTGGGGTAGGTCTGGAAATGCTTCTAAAAGACACCTTTCGACAATTGATGACACTTTTTCCTCGATCTGCCTTGGTATATTCCAATATATGCCAAAGACAGAAATGGAATTGGTCCAATCACCATTGTGCACAATTTGAGAAAGCAAGGAGACATGTAAATAAATCTGTTTCTGCGTTCCTCAGAGATTATAGCATGGGTTCTATTTACCACAACAACTTGCGATACCACATGCAAGACGTCTATAGGAGAGACGGTGTTCATTTCACGAATGAGGGAAACAGAATCTTCCTCTGCAACATCAGACTCTGCATCGGTACTTACTTATAAATGCAGAAAACACTCAATTAACACAAGGGCTCTTTTCAGAGCCACCTTATATCTAAGCACCCAAACTTCTGATTTACCTCCAATTTCACACTCTTGTAAATAGGTGTGCGCGACCGGGTGCGCGCACCCCGTATTTTTTTTCGGGGAAAAATTATATCTTTTTGCGTTTAAGGGCCTTACTGCACACCCCGAGAAAAGCTACGCAGCAAGACAATCTCTACCTTCTCCCCTTTCCATGTTTCAACGCTTTGAAATGAACAATATATTTACTCGCAGTGACAAAATGGTGGGCAAAACTTCTTGATTTCCTTCGAATCGAACGTTAACAGACGTCACGCAGCCAAAAAAAATTCCGCTCATGCGCAGCCGCTTGGGTGCGCGCACGTGTGCGCGCCTATAGATATATAATTGGCTTTAACTTTAATTTTCTCAACAACTACTGAACGGATTTACACCATTCCAAAAAAAGCGTAATCTGCGAACAAGACTCTACAGTTTTGGCAAATTTCTTATAAATTCATTCACCCGTTCGAACTGTAGCCGAGTCTAAAGGTCCTATGGAAAATAACATGGAGAAAACACGTTTTGGGACCCCCCTTATATCTCAGCCCCCACTTGACCAATCCCCCCCAAACTTTCAGGGAAGGAGCGCAGCGGACCTAGCCATCTTCTTTGAGAAATTCGCAAAGACTCATCCACCAGGGCCAAAGTTATTCCAAATAGAATGTTGAGGATTTCCTATGGAAAACAATCTTAACTATAACTACCTACTGGCGACCACCAGTAGGTAATATATATAGATATATATATATATCTATATATAAATATAGATATATATATATATCCAAGTTACTCCAAAATCCGCTCCCAATCTTCGGATGGTGTGAAACCGGTAGAGAGAACTGGTAATCACTATTTCCAAAAAGACCGCAGTTGCAATCACGCTCTCAAAGTTAGACTGACACACGACAACCAGGAAAGGTGCAGCAAATTGGGGGTTTATTCACGTCATAAACTCACCGGCGGGTTTATGACGTGAATAAACCCCCATAAACCCACCGGCGGGTTTATGACGTGAATAAACCCCCAATTTGCTGCACTTTTCCTGGTTGTCTTGTGTCAGTCTAACTCTGAGAGCGTGATTGCAACCGCGGGCTTTTTGAAAATATCTTCAAATTCTTCAAACGCAAGTACCTCGCGAGGGAGAACAAAAAAGAACTGGAGAAAATGACAAGCCTGATGGACAATACTGTCACCAACCTAACTAATCTCACTTTGACAAAATCCGAACAACAGTTACTCTCTCTTGGGCTGTCTTATTGTCCACCTAACAGATTCTCCTACAATCAGACACGAATAGATCTCTACAAGTTCATCCGCAAAATTAAGTTAATCAAATATTTCAAATTAGAATCAAAACGGAATAAAACTTCACTTGCGGATACCTCTGAAGCCCCAAGATCATCTCTTCAAGTACATGACACCACAGACTTACAGAATCTGTTGGACTTGGCCTATGAAAATGATTCTCCACCAATCCCCAGAGTGAGCCAAAGCACTGATGTTCATTGTTCGGTTGCTACACCTTTCCGCCCTAGATCTACTTTTTTACTGATCATGCCACACGATGCAGTCGATGTATTCAGCGACAGAGTGATCATAGAACTAAAAACACTGAACAGACTAACTTTGAATCAAAGGAGACAAGAAACTTACAACGACAACCAATATCACAAGCTTGTGAGTAAACTACAAAAAAATAAGGATGTCATAATTAAAAATGCCGATAAAGGGGGAAATACGGTGTTGTGGCAAACTAAGGATTACATCATTGAGGCTGAGAGACATTTACTTGACTCTTCGTGTTACCTCATGTCAACCCAATTTGCCATGACACAGAGCCATGCTACAACTCGTAAAAAAATTCATGCATGGAAAAGACTGGGTTTATTAGCAAAAGATGAATGTAATTTTCTCAACAACGAACATCCAGTCACGCCAGTTCTTTACTTTCTACCGAAAGTACACAAACAATTGACACCCACTCTCGGTCGCCCCATCATTGCCGCCATCGGAAGCATGAACGAAAATCTCTCCAAGTAAGTGGAATATTTTCTGCAACCCCACAGGACAAATCTCCCATCATATCTGAAGGACACTACAGACTTTTTAAATAAACTCATGACTGTTGAATGGTGTGATGATTATCTGTTCCTGGTTATGGATATCGAGTCTCTCTATACCTCAATCCACCATCAGCAAGGAATCAATGCCTGTGAACAATATCTAAGCAGAAGAGACATTTGTTTTCGAGAGCATAACAGAATGATACTCGAAATGATTAAAATCTGTCTCACCACTAACTTTTTCCATTTTCAGGGCCAGATATACCAGCAGTTGCCAGGTGTGGCGATGGGCTGGTGTTTCTCCCCCAGCTACTCATGTTTACATGTGGGCTGGTGGGAGGAACACGAGCTCAGGACCACGCACCAACGATGGTCACCCAATATTGTCAACTACTGGCGTTTTATTGACGATGTTTGTAAAATTTGGAAGGGTACAGTGGTGGAAGTCAATGCATTTGTGATGGATATAAATACAAATGAATTGAATCTTAAATTTACATCTACCATCACAACTGATACAGCAGAATTTCTAGATGTTTGAGTGTTCATCAAAAATAAGAAAATTGAAACCTGTCTTCACCGCAAGTCTACAGCAGGCAATGCAATTTTACATGCTCAGAGCGCTCATCCTGCTCACACTATCAGCAGCATTCCCTATGGGGAGTTTATCCGTATCTGCAGGATTTGTAGTGACAAAGAGTCACTTGATGACTGTCTCAGAGAGTCCAAACAACGTTTTCTTAATAGAGGCTATTCTGCTAAAATTCTAGAACAAGCCCTTCAGAAAGCATGTTCACTTGGATGAGATACACTCCTTGCACCAAAGGCCCCCAATATTCCAGCCTCCGAATGTACTGTGAGACTTATAACCAATTTCAGCACACAGGAGCGCAAGATCAGACGTATCATCTGCACAGAATGGCCCATAATTCTGACTGATGTCATTCTTGGACCATTACTTTCTAAAACACCGACCTTAACATTCAGAAGTGCGCCCTCTATGCGTGATGCATTAGACAGGCCAATGCCAGAAGGTCCACTTAAAAAGAGCCTCGTGTACAAAACGGGATTCTTTAAGTGCACCTCCTGCCGCGCTTGCACATTCGCCAAAAACAGTACATACTATGTTACAGCTTTCAGTACAACACCTATACCCATTCATGAATACCTTACCTGCAGGTCTGAATTCGTTGTGTATAAACTAAGATGCACTTGCAATCTTGAATACATCGGGAGCACCAAGCTCCCGGTACATCAACGTATTCTCCAGCACATTCGTGCAATCGTCAACAGCGACAGTAATTATCCTGTAGCCAAGCATTTTCGTGCGGTACATGATAAAAAACTGAAAGATTTTGAGTATACTGTTTTATGTTCGGTACCTCAACCCAGTCGGGGTGGTGACCGGATGAAGCTACTCAGACAGAAAGAGTCACATCTTATACTGTCCTTGGATACCAAGGCCCCAAATGGCCTTAATCTGACGGAAGACCTGAGTGACTTCCTATAAATTGGCCTCTGTGCTGCCTCATCCATTATCTTTGCCTTTCCTTAGGGCGCCCTTTTTCATTGTTACCATCTTGTTTCCACATTATAGTTGGCCTCTAGGGAGTGCCTGCCTTGGATCAGTCACCGGCTGGTGACTATCCTACCTGTACATTTCTGTAAATAGTAATACAATGAAATATCATTTGGGAATAGAGTGTTCCATTGTACTATTGTTATAGTAGCTGATATTAGTTGGTATCAAAACTGTCATTCATTTACTATATTTTTTCACTGTGTGCTTTCTTTAGATTAGGATTTCTTTAATTTTATGGTTTAGTATATTACAATACTGTTTGTCTAATATGCTTTTTCAACACGTTATTTTGCACCACATCTCTGTGTTAGATCATCTTCATTAGACAGACAAGATATTTCAGTTTGAATTTTACAATGTGATCATTGCTCAACTATGGACTAATGAGTTATAACGTGGTAAACCCTAAGAACTCTCTGACCGGGGTCAGTCAATCAGGTACATATGGAAGTGGTCGGAGTCTATTGCTTTCATAGACAACAAATGTCAACAAATATCACATGTCAAAGTTATACAGTTAAGAGTCCATAAGTGCAGTGCATATTTTATTTAGGCACGTCATAGAGTACTAGGAATCAATCTCTAAATAGTGAGGTATGAAAAAATCAAAACTCAAAACATGTCAATTGCTTCATTAAATCAAGGAGAGATTGAAAGTTACAAATTGAGAACAACAAATGTACTCATCAAATAGAGAGTCATTTACATTATAGTATATCAACGCGCTCATAGGTGAACAAGAAAAAGGATTAGTTAGAGGGGATGGGTGTGATGGGATGAAGGTGGGGACCGGGTAAAGGTGTTGTGACTTATAAACAATCACAGTGAGATTCAATGTAGCCTTTACAGTCTGGGTTAGATCAGTGGTTCCGTAAAGGTCTTAAGCACAGGATCTGTATTTATCCGTTGATTGTTCCTATGCTCAGATAAATGCCATAGGCTAATTGTCTACGTTTCGACCCCTGGTGATTAGGGTTGTTGAGAACCTCATGGTGGGGTCTTCCTCAGGGCACGAAGGGAGCAGGAGCACCTACAAGTAATACAATTGTAATGAGTGTATCTATCTACTAGCAAAGAATAATTGTGCACTAGGACTAAAAGGGAAAAAGAAGTACATACTTTACGTGGGGCCAGATCAATGGCCATATAGATAGGATCTTCCTTGGTTCCTATACGATTGGGAATGGCCTGCAAATATTTAAAAGGAACGATGTTATTAAAGTGGGATGTGCAAGGGGGTTCCTTGACTCCCTAGAGCATGAGTCAAAGTATACAGAGGGGGCACTTACTGGGTCGAGATAGCTTTCCAGGTAGTTATTCGATATAATTCGGAGTCATCATCTGTCCCACGCACGGAGAAATCAGCACCCGGAGGAAAACCGATCGCTGGTAGATAGAGGAAGTCCCATTATGAACTTGTCCAAACAGACACTATCACAAGACGAAATTAGGGTCCTGAGTAAGGGCCTCTCTTTTGTCCCTACATCATATGGCAATATGTTTAACATCAAAACTGAACTAGCTAAATTCTTTCGCAAGATTCGCCTGAGAAATTTCTTCCTACACAAACCGCCTAGCACCACTAGAGCATTCACGAACTTACGCCCACCGTCGACTTTCACACCCAACACTGCCATGATTAACCACCGGATCTTAACCTACGAGAGCCTGGTTTTGAAGGATGTACTCATGATGTGTGAGAAAAAACCATATGTGAAGCACAATATTTCCAAGCAGGAACGTGCAGCCCTTTGATGGATTAAAGAACAACAAATCGCTGGTCATCAAGCCAGCGGACAAAGGGGGAGCTATAGTCATTATGGATGTAGATGACTATAAACAAGAGATATATTCACAACTATCGGCCGATAGCCAGAAATCCGACCAATGAGATCAGACTCCAGATCCTCGCCATCACAACAAAAGGGAAAGAAGATGGGTTTCTCACAGATAAAGAACATCAATATCTTAATGTTGACCAACCACGCATCCCAACCATATATGTCCTACCCAAGATCCATAAGAATCCCACCAAACCTCCGGGACGACCAATTATATCAGGATGTGGGTCCCTTCTGGAGCCACTCTGCAAATACATTGATGTCTTCCTGAAACCGCTGGCAGAAGCAACTCCCACCTATTTGCGAGACACCATGCAGATGATTAACTTGGTAGACCAACGACCTTTCGAAAAAGACAACCAATTACTAGTTACCATGGACATTGTGTCCCTGTACACAAGCATCCCTCAAGAACCAGCATTGGAAACAATACGGAGAGCTCTGGCTTCACGACCCCAACCAGCAGAAGTTCCCACTGAGTTTTTAATTGACTTACTAGAGGTGGCAATGACTAAAAACGTCTTTATTTTCCAGAATAATTTCTTTATACAGAGCAAAGGAGTAGCGATGGGGGCAGCATTTGCCCCGGACCTGGCAATTCTATACATGAATGAATATGAGCAACACTGCATTCTCTCCCCCCAGAATCCGTACCTCAACAAAATTTCTGAATATCGCCGCTATATAGATGACGTTTTCATCATATGGACTGGACAACAACAAGAGCTTGAAGCTTTCACCGAATGGCTCAATAGCCAATCAAATGACATTAAGTTTACAAGCAATTGCAGTAACGAGTCTATTGATTTTCTAGACATAAGTATCAAGGAACAGGAGGGGACCCTCTACACCACTCTATACAGAAAACCAACCGAAAGAAATACGCTCCTCAAGTATTCAAGTCATCACACCCGGGCCCTACGGGACAATTTACCCTTTGGCCAGTTCCTCAGGATTCGGAGGAACTGCACCCTGAAGGAGGACTACTTCCTGGAATCAGACGTTCTCACCTCCCGATTGCTGGAAAGGGGCTACCCTGAAAGACTCGTTAAGAGGGCACGCAAGAGGGCATGGTTCAGCAACAGAGAAACCCTGCTTATACCCAAGACCCGCCAGCCCTCAGAAGACAGAATGATTTGCGTCACTACCTATTGCAGCAAGAGTAACGAGATACGTAAGATTGTCAATAAACATTGGAAAGTGGTATCTGACGTAATTGAAATGCCCAATCAACCAATGCACGCTTTCAAGAAAGCGAAGAGTGTTAAGGACTATGTAGTGTGCTCCATGTTGGATAACCCACCGGCTCCCACCATACAAACAATGTGGAATCTGCCCATCACACTTGGTAACTATAAGTGCAGTAACTGCAAAGCTTGTGCATTATGTCTAGAAACTAAAACTATCACGCATAACAACCGGACCATTACCCTTAAATCATTTACGAACTGCAATAGCCATGGAGTCATCTATGCTATCTTTTGTCCGTGTGGGTTTGTCTACATAGGCCAAACCAAGCAAAAAATCAAGAACCGGGTGCTGCAACATTGCAGCAGAATAAGATGCCAAACACCAGGGGCCCCGCTGGTAGATCATTTTGCAGCTAACGCTCACACACCAGAATCTTTAAAATGGGTAATCATTGAAAAGATCACACTAGGCCCACGAGGGGGAACCTCAACTCTGTTCTGAATATAAGAGAATGTAAATGGATGCAGTGCTTTAACTCTGTCCAGAATGGTCTTAATGAACTAGAGACCACGTTTGCCCAGATGGCTGTGATCGACCCTGATTGACTCTGAATGAGTGCCTATACCTTGACTCTGTGATATGTACCGATATTACCTAAACCCAATAGAATAGTAACACATATGTTATATGTGCCTATGTTACATGTACGTTTCTATGCGTATTGGCTATTCTGCAAACCTACTGGGGAGGTACTCAACCAGCATGGCATCTCATGTATACAAAAATAATTCCTTTTGTGCAATGTATATATGTCTCTTTGCGTACTAACTATAGTGTAACTCCACTGGAGAAGTATACAACCAGCGTGCCATTCCATGTATACTCAAATTCCCTGATACAATGAAGATTGCTCATGACGACTCTAAAACATCGATTGTATAACTGCCATGATTGTATAATGAAGATTAACCTTTTGGGAAAGCGTCACGGTCTACTTGAGAATCAGTTTCCCTTAGAAAATCTGCATAGTCAGCTCCCTACCTAAGACCTAACTCCCAGCAGACCCGGTCTTTTACCCCACTCCCTAAGATCTTCTCGAATACTCTCTAGTGATTGGCTGTCGGATGACAAGCCTCCGAGAAGTATCGAGCGTCGGCACCGCGCGGTAAGCCCAGACTTCCAGCGGCTGCCGTCAGAGCACAAGACGGCCCCCACGGTGCAGATTAGGTAAGAGCTGATCACTCCTCACAGTGTGTATGTCAGGCCCGACATGTTTATTTGTATTGAGTTAGTCTTCCATGGCAACAATCACGACGTAATGCCCCACATATCAGTTTAAGCCTTTTCTGATTAAACATAGCGAACGCATACCTTTTGGCATGAACGAACAGCCGCTCTGCCTGCCACTATTATGCGTATTCTATACAATTGGGCTCTGTCTTGACCATGCCCGCCCCGTATTTTTTGCAAATTGGCCAGTTATGTTTATTTCAACACGGTTGTGGCCTTTGTCCCAAGTATGATGTGGGCAGGCTCAATCATAGTCTATTTATATTAAAATGCCCCGTATATGTGCTCAAGCCTTCTCTGATTAATTACAGCGAACGCATATCATTTGGCAAGAACGGACGGACTACATTTGAGTCAGCCCCTCTGCCTCCCACTATTACACACATTAAATACAATTGGGCTCGTGACCATGCCCGCCCTTATTTTTGCAAATTGGCCATTTATGTTTATCTCTAATACGGATGTGGCCTTTGGCCCAAGTAGAATGTGGGCAGGCTCAACCGTATTTTATTTTATTTTCTAAGTTTATACCGAACTTACCCAAGTCAAAATTATTGTATTTCCCAGATACCACCGGGTCGGTGAGTCTAGCCACGCACCTCCATGACCAGCCTGGGACAGATGATGACTCCGAATTATATCGAATAACTACCTGGAAAGCTATCTCGTCCCAGTAAGTGCCCCCTCTGTATACTTTGACTCGTGCTCTAGGGAGTCAAGGAACCCCCTTGCACATCCCACTATAACATCGTTCCTTTTAAATATTTGCAGGCCATTCCCAATCGTATAGGAACCAAGGAAAGTCCTATCTATATGGCCATTGATCTGGCCCCACGTAAAGTATGTACTTCTTTTTCCCTTTTAGTCCTAGTGCACAATTATTCTTTGCTAGTAGATAGATACACTCATTACAATTGTATTACTTGTAGGCGCTCCTGCTCCCTTCGTGTCCTGAGGAAGACCCCACCATGAGGTTCCCAACAACCCTAATCACCAGGGGTCGAAACGTAGACAATTAGCCCATGGCATTTATCTGAGCATAGGAACAATCAACGGATAAATACAGATCCTGTGCTTAAGACCTTTACGGAACCACTGATCTAACCCAGACTGTAAAGGCTACATTCAATCTCACTGTGATTGTTTATAAGTCACAACACCTTTACCCGGTCCCCACCTTCATCCCATCACACCCATCCCCTCTAACTAATCCTTTTTCTTGTTCAAACCCTGACAAGAACTCCGCAGGCACACGCCGGGAGCCTGACTCACTTGTTTTTAAAAAATTGTTGATTACTCTGTATTTTAAAACTACAAACCTACCTAAACAGTCGAGTGCGTTCCTGACAACACGCCGGCTGCAACGATCCCCGACGCCACTCCTGGCGAGTATTCCGGCCACGCCCCCACAGGCCACGCCCCCCGGGCTACTACTTAAGCGCCAAAATCGAGCGCTGTCAGTAAACCCTGACAAGAACTCCGCAGGCACACGCCGGGAGCCTGACTCACTTGTTTTTAAAAAATTGTTGATTACTCTGTATTTTAAAACTACAAACCTACCTAAACAGTCGAGTGCGTTCCTGACAACACGCCGGCTGCAACGATCCCCGACGCCACTCCTGGCGAGTATTCCGGCCACGCCCCCCACAGGCCACGCCCCCCGGGCTGACTATATTATGTGCAGCCAGAGGAAGCGCAGCGGACGGCACGCAAACGGCGCTCCCGCTGCGCTCGAAGGCGCGCCTAAGGCAAGCCCGTCTGCGCCCGTCCGCGACCTACCGGGACCAGGGACCCGAACCCCTACTCCTCCCACACGCCATTGACAGTGCTATTCTAGCAGTAGATTGAGAGACCTGTGTCCCATCACATCTACCTTCTGTCATAATACAATGGAGCCACAGAACCTAGGTCCATGCCCTCATTGCTCATTTAGAGGAAGCAGCTTAGCGCCACCTGCCAAAAACCCAGAAGCGACTCTGGTCAAGGGGGGTCTTCTAAACTGCAGGTCCATTAGCAAACATACTCTTCAGCTATGGGATCTCATACTGGAGGAGGACCTGCACATACTGTTCTTGACGGAGACCTGGTTGGGAGAACATTCAGATCCAGATATAGTAGATACCATCCCTCCAGGCTATACCCTCCACAGACTTGACAGGACAAAAGGTAGGGGAGGCGGTATCGCCATCATCGTTAAACACCCATTCGAGTGTGTTTTAAAACCAGCAAAACTTGAGGACAGCGAAGCAGGCGAATTCAGCATAAAAATGACTCAACATGAGAACATCTCGGGCATCCTAATTTATAGACCCCCTGGGTCCTTGGGCAACTTCCGCAGCAGCTTACTAGAGGGGGTTGCTCAGACCGCGATTAAACACAAAAAAGTTCTGGTACTGGGCGACTTAAACCTACACCTAGAGGATCAAGGACACAAGGAGGCAGAAGACGTGCGTCTGGTCCTACAAGAACTACAATTTAAACTTCTAAGTGTCGCAGCCACCCATCAAAAAGGGCACTGTTTGGACCCCATTTTTGCAAGCTGGGATATGATAAAAGTTCTCACTCCGTGTCAGCTTCCGTGGACTGATCACTTCCTGGTCCCATTTCAATGCTTCTACCATACTATGAAGAACATTGATCTTGGGAAAGGAAACTTTAAGAAACGCAAATGGAGATTATACTCCAAAGAGAATTTTATAAACGCAATCCAGAAAGCACAATCCCCCCAGCCCACGGACAGTGAACAAGCGAACAAGGATTTTAATCTACTTGTTACCACCACCTTAGACGAGATAGCCCCTATGTGCAAGGGTAAAACCAAAGAGGGCAGACAGCGCACCGCCCCGTGGTTCACTACAGAATTACAGCAATTAAAATCGAACTGTAAAAAGCTAGAAAGGACCTGGAGAAGGAACCCAGGTGTACAAACCAAAACCAGCTATAACTCATCCCACCGCAGCTATCAGTATGCGGTACGCAGAGCAAAAGCTAAATACTTTCAGACGCGGATCGAGGATTCTGAATGCTCCTCACGAGAACTGTTCAGGATTTACAAAGAAATCTCTCTAGTTTCGAGCTCCAATACCCCTACGAATACCTCCATGGAGGGTTGCAACAAAATCGCAGACTTCTTCTCCAATAAAGTTAAAAAGATCTACGCCTCCTTCTCCAAACAACCAGAAAAGGGTTCAGACTTCATAGCAGACAGTCCATCGACAGCCCCAGAATCCGCACTACGAGATTTTAACGTCCCCACAGCTGACAAATTAACAAAGATATGTCGAAGCGTGAAGTCTGGGTCCCCTAATGATCCGGCCCCGGCCTGGGTATTCTCAGAGGGCCTAACAGCCCTGGAACCCCACATTAGACACGTTTTACAAACCTCCTTTTCCACTCAACGGGTACCGATGGAGTGGAAGAAGGCCATAGTACTGCCTATCAGAAAAAAAACAACAATAAGCCTGGAGGTTCTGGAAAACCTCAGACCCATTTCCCTACTGCCGTACGTGGCAAAGGTGGCTGAGAAGGTGGTTAACGCTCAGCTCACTGAACACCTGGAAAAATGGAATGTACTCCATCCTTCACAATCAGGCTTCAGGGCGGGCTACTCCACCGAGACAGCCCTCCTTAGAGCTACTGAGACCTTAAGAGCAGGGGCAGATGCAGGTCACACTATGGCCTTGATTATGCTTGACCTTAGCGCGGCTTTTGACACCGTAGCACATTCCATCTTGCTACGGTGTCTACAAGAAGCCGGGGTCGTTGGCCCTGCGCTGGGCTGGCTGCAATCGTTTCTGACGGAAAGATGCTTCCAAGTACAGCAAGGGACTTGCCGATCAGTGGAGATGTCACTAGACCAGGGAGTGCCTCAGGGCTCGGCTCTAAGCCCTACTCTTTTTAACCTATATATGGCCTCACTAGCGAAAGTGGTACAGGCCTATGGGGTGGAACTGGTGTCGTACGCTGACGACACCCAACTGCTCATCTCCCTATCACAGAACATCTTCAACACCCCTCACAACTTCAAAGCATGTATGCAGGCCCTAGCTGAATGGATGGATGCCCACTGTTTAAAACTTAATGGCTCTAAAACAGAGGTGTTGGTGGTAGGGGGAAAAAGGGAAGACTGGTCGGATGAATGGTGGCCTTCTTGTCTGGGTCCTACCCCCATACCATGTCAGGAGGCAAAGAATTTAGGGATCTGGATGAACCCTGCCCTCTCTTATGATGGCCACATCAGGCGTCTTGTAGGCAAATGTTTTGGAGTACTGAAGACTCTAAACAAAACTTTAGACCTCCTCCCTCTGTCGGCCAGAAGAACACTAACGCAGGCACTAGTGACCTCGCGATTAGACTATGGCAACATCCTGTTCCTAGGGGCTACCGAAGGCAGCATAGGCCGCCTACAAGTCATACAGAACTCCGCCGCCAGACTGGTGCTAAGAAGACCCAGGAGAGCCAACTCAAAAAAGGCACTGGATGCGCTTCATTGGTTACCTGTAAAGAAGCGTGTGCGGTATAAGTGCCTCCTCTTCTGTCACCGTATCGTCTGGGACAGATCGCCGACTTACCTCAAGGACTTAATCAGCAGATACGAACCAACTAGGTCCCTACGATCAGAGGGCGCCGGACTGCTGATAGTCCCTAGAATTAAGAAGGCAAGAATGGGTGGACGCTCATTTGCACTCCAAGCAGCCCAACAGTGGAACAAACTCCCCTGTGCACTGAGACTGGAGAGCAACGAATCGCGGTTTAGGGCCCTGCTCAAAACTCATCTATACTCCTCATAATCCGGGTTGTCTGTATGCTGATTTCTTGGACAGTGTCAGCGCGGGGACACGCCGTGATGGCGTTACTGAGCGCTCTACAAACTCGATATTATTATTATTATTATTATTCACCTATGAGCGCGTTGATATACTATAATGTAAATGACTCTATTTGATGAGTACATTTGTTGTTCTCAATTTGTAACTTTCAATCTCTCCTTGATTTAATGAAGCAATTGACATGTTTTGAGTTTTGATTTTTTCATACCTCACTATTTAGAGATTGATTTCTAGTACTCTATGACGTGCCTAAATAAAATATGCACTGCACTTATGGACTCTTAACTGTATAACTTTGACATGTGATATTTGTTGACATTTGTTGTCTATGAAAGCAATAGACTCCGACCACTTCCATATGTACCCAACTATGGACTAAGTCACTATGTCACAACATAGGCTGTGTTGTTTTTCAATGAATTATGGTAAATACCTTTGATCTTTTCTATTTCAAAAGGCACTATGCCGGTATTGTGTTGAAAAGAAACTTCTGGGTTTGTTTTCCTCTCAAATGAAACATTCAACATTTATTTGATCATATCATTAATTAATGAACTGTACATCCATTGTTTAAATTTAATCTTTTGCTATTTTTTGATCACATTCTTTTCACATGAATTGCATATTGTTCTTGTAATTAGTAGTCTGTCTTTTTTCATTCTCTTGCACTTGCATTGTAGTGAGTATTTTTACCATTTCTATTATGAAAATCAGAGAGGGTGTGTACACTTTTTTGTATTGTCCCACCTTTATTTCCACTATATATATGTCTAAAATGGCTCTGAGCGCGCTATGTGAACAAGCTCCCTAGTGGAGTGAAACGCGTCATCTTTTGTTAAATAAATCGCCATTCTGCTACTCACTTGAGGCTTGATTGGTTTCTTGGCCTGATCTTCGCTGCACTCTGTGGGGCCATTGGAGGTCTAAACCTGTTGTGTTCCGCCGACCATTGACGGAACAGGGACTGATTTTTTCATATATATATTTATATATAGATATGTATGTATATATCTACATATAAATATATATGTCTTGCACGTCCGTACTGGATGTTAGTTATGGTGAATGCCAAATTGCCTCTTGAGTACTTGACTTTTCTGAATCTTAACCATCTTGTTCCCTTGTGCAGGCTTCTCCCTTTAGATCCCCTTTCTCCTCTGACTCCCTATGTGATCCTAGGCAGCGTTGTACTCCTCTTTTACCTTACTTTTTCCACCCAGCCATTAGTACTAGCCCAAGTCCCTGGCAGTGCCCCGGACAGCCCTGACAGATTGTGCTGTTGTGGAGGGAGTTGCTCTAGTGGAGCTGAGGGTCTGGCAGTCTCACAAATCTTTGTACACCTTGCTGCCTAGAGACAGAAAGTGAGTACTACAAGCTGTATAAATGATTTATTTTGCTGTCAATTATTTCACACTGTTTGTACAACAGCGAAGTAGCAGAGAGCAGCAAACATTTTTTAGCAGTAATCAGAAGAACTTGAAAAAAAGATCACAGCAATAACCTCAAACCATCTTTCACTCCCTTTCATTGCTGTACACCTTTACTCATGTATAATACCCCAGGGCCTAATTTATGGTGCTTTTGACATAGGACAGCAAAGCAGGCCTTGCCGCTGGGCTGGCCTATGGTAAAAGAAAAGGGCAGAAATGCACTATATTTATTAGATATGGCGAATTTCTGACCTTTTCCCTTGCACCGGCGCACAATGGGCTGCCGTGTGCAAACGCACGCACCTTTGCACCAAGGTGCAAGGGTGTCTGCATTACCGGAATGATTATTTTTGTGCTGTACGGGAAACCTTCCTGCACATAAACAATCACAAGAGACTTTTTCCTCTGCAGCACACATAGAGGAAAAACGAGGAGAAATAAAGATATTTCTCCTCATTGTGCCTCCCTTACACCTCCTCTGGTAGGCTTACGTTTTTGGCTCTGGCTCAGACTTACGATTTCTCATAAATCTGGGGCAGTGTCTAAAAGCCATGGATATTGCTGGGAATGCCCCCAGAAACCCCCATGGAATGCCCCTTTGACTCAGTTTTCTGTGTGAAAAGGGCACATATTTATATGGCTATGTGCCAGTGGCACATTGAGCCACTGGAATGTCAAAAAAGTGAGTCTTTAGTAGAGCTGCTGTGAGTTTGCAAAACAGCCTTAATCTGCCTAATAATTTTACATTCTCTCTAGCGTTGCTTCAGCCTCACCTTTTTTACTCCTATTGATGAGTGAGAGATTCAGAAAACTCCTTGGTCTCACTGTTACTCCAGCTTTCATAGCGCCTTAAAACCCATTCAGTGTCTCCTAAAACAGCTGCTCTTTAGTGCAGCATTAATTTTCGACGAATGCTGTCCTGGCAGTGCAGGGCGAGGGAAATGGCAGTCTGCCGTGTTTAGTTTATCCCTGTTTAAATAAAACACCCGTCATCAAATCAGAAACTGAGCTGCCCAGGTCCAAAGTGCAAACGTGAAAACAGAAACTTACATGGGATATCTTGAGAGGCCTGAAAGCAGTCAACAGAAACCGAAGTATATATTCCTCAGTTTAGTATCCCTCTTATGTCACTCATACTGGAGTGCCACACCCACAGACCATCCCATAGGCAAAATGAGCTCATTCTGACACATTTGATTTCGAGCTGCAGTAACTGCACCACTCACACAAAGGCACATAGACTTCCCATCAGACAGAAGCTGGACCCCTTCCAGGGCTCAGAGGGCAGGCAGCTGACGACGCTCCCTGCACGTCCACCGCTCGGTGACCTCTAGCTACGGGATCCCAATGGACAGGGCATTGCTTGGGAGAATGTTTTCACATGCATGTGCACGGCCCTGACAGACTGCCACAGAAAGCTCCATTGGCACATCTCACCAGACTTTGCAAAGTCAGCTCTGAGTGCGTTAAATAAAATGTCGCCAAACTTTCTGTCAGAGTGAAGCGGCTCGAGGGCATGAACCGGCTTCATTGCTTGAAACACGAAGTCTGGCACAAGCTTTTGATACCTTTCCATTACTTTAAGTCTTTAAAAAACAATCCACTGTGTACAGTGAAACGAACAGTGTACGTGCATGAGCTGCAATCACAAAAAAGTGCAATGAGGTGAGAGTTGTTTGTAAATGGGACTATTTCTAGTGCAGAGCAAGGGTGTCTGGCTTCCTTTACTCGGTGTTTGTGTACGGGATGCCTCTCTGATAACAACAAGCAAGAGCAGGGGAAGCGTAATGCCCCATGGCACCCACCATCCGCAGGAACTGGCAACTTACAATGGCTCTGTGTGGAGACGATCCGAAAGTTAAAATATACAACGTGAAACCGTGGCACAGCATATCTCAATAACAAGTACTTACTGTATATTGCCCCTACTGGGAAATCAACGTCTGGATCAGCCTTCTGCAAACTCCAGGATATGCAGTGCAGCATGTGGATCCTGTGCATGAAGTTGTTTCAATGGCAGTGCCTCCCCAGCCCTCCCTGACTTTAGTTCGGAGACGTGATCTCCTGACCAACCCTCCTGTTAGCACACATGGCGTGCCACAGCCCGCCCCAGCCCTGTCATGAGCTGGAAGCTGCTGTCTGTGTGCGTGCAACGAGCCACAACTAGAGCCACATTTCGAGGAGGAGGAGTGGGGCTACTACAATTTTCGGGGGGGAGGCTGAGTCTTCCAGCAATAGGCGGAGTGGAGATGCAGCGGTTCTAAAACAAGGTGAAAAACAACATAGTGCCAATATCAGCAACATACACCTCCTGCAAACACAGGAATCCCATAATAAAGAACACACAAGACACATTGTTTGTTGGAGAAAACATTTCTGCAGGTTTATTTGCATAATAAATATGCCAACATGGTGGGTCAACTTACGGGCAAACCAAGGGCAGGCAGCATTGAAACCCCTGAGCTGCCCTGCCAACTTGAAGAGCCAAATTGCACTGTGGGCCTAACCAATCGGTGCTCACCCTTTTGGGGGATTACCCCTTACACCAGTCCACCCAGTTTTTTCACTCCCCTTGAAGGGGCGGAGCGTATCCAGGAAAACCCCGTTGCTCAGGTTTACAACCACCAGCAGGACTAACGGGGCGCCGTCATTCCTCCAGGGTCCTGCCGTAAGGACTTCCTGGGGTTGCACCCTTGTTGTGCTCCTGAAAAGGGTACCCCTATGTACCGATCAGCCTGTAACTTTGTCATGGCCCTGGTTGTGGCATCTGTCACACCCAGGCCCCCACCCACATAGGCAGGCATTCTTACTTAGCATTCTTACTTACACCCGGCTGATTCTAAGGCATCTCCCAGGTCCAACAGAAACAGGTCCATGCCTACTCTAGACAAATTAACCCCGTCCACATCAATACATCCTGTGGACTTGGCATGCAAGAGACCCTGCCTGATAAGGGCACAAGCCCTTCTTATTTTATGTGATTCTGCATTCAAATTGCATTAAGCCCTCCTGCTTAATGGGCTTGTGCATGGCTTATTTAGCCAATTGAAGGCAAGTCTGCTGGCCTCCACTTAAATTGGGGACTATGGTTATGTTACAACCATGGATATATTTATCCCTCCATAGGGATGTTCGACGGCCTGCCCGGAACTGAAACAACTGCTCTCTACTTTGAGCGCAGTTCTGGGTGAAAAACCCTGTAATGCACTGTGGCAAAACGGGCATACTTGTTAGGTAATGCCGGGTTGTGCATTACCTAACACTGCCCAGTCGGAGGGAGGAGCTACGCGGGCATCCAAGATGGTCGCGTGAGCAGAGAGCTCCCGAGACCCGCGCCGCCCTTATTGATCTATCCTTCTGAAATCCTGGTTACTTTGATGGGCTTTTGAAGTGCTACTCTTGCTGATGCTGCTGCACTTTTGGGGGCCGAGATCGGACTTCGGGAACCATATCTACGTCGTCCTAAGTTTTCTGGCCTAGCCCCGGACGAGACCGGGGGCTCTGCTGCTTTGGATGGCCGAGCAGTAATTCAACAACAACGGTCGCCTGGCATCTGCTCAACCGGTGATGTGTCACTTTCACTTTCGGTTTCTCTGCCATCCTTGAACTGACTGCCTGGGACCTAATCTGCACTACTGGCTTTGGTGGTCTACCCAGCTGTACGTCTTCACCGCAGCCCCGGATCAGTGGACTGTGATTTTTGTGAGACTGCGAACTTTGGAGTCCGGAGGGTCGCTGCCATTTTACCGCACCCGGGAAGACCCAACGGGGTGCTGATTTTAACATGGCGATGAAACCCGAGCTGGAGAAGCGCAGAAAAGTCACCACTCGTGGGGGATCGGTCCAGACTAACGTGATAGATCGTTATACACAGCCAAGAGGATCCCCCAGCGCTGCCAGCCGCAGTATCGAGGACCCGAGGACGGACATGACGGCCACATCGGAGGTGTCCCTTCAAGACCTACTGGCCGCCATTACAGGACTCAAGGCAGATATGGGTCAGCAATACGAGGCCATCGTGTCCAAGATAGACACGGTGGCGGTTGATGTTACCCTTATTCGAGCCGACTTGGCTAAAACTAATGAGAGGGTCAAGGCATTGGACCTTAAAGCTACCAGTCTGGTGACAGATATGGCGGAAGCGCGGTCGGAGATCGGGAATCTGCGGTCGTCGCATGATCTGCTGGCCAGACGTATGGAGGAGTACGATAATAGGGCCCGACGGAACAACATCCGTCTGGTCGGGGTACCGGAGGACAGTGGTGCTGCCTCGATCGATTTACTGGTCGAGGAATTAATTGTTGCCAAACTTGCTCCCGCAGGCCTTAGTAAGTTCTTTGCGGTTGAGCGTGCGTACCGCTTCCCGGGTGGACAGGTCAAGCCGGGGGCTCCCCCGAGGCCTATTATCGCTAGGCTATTTCACTTTCGGGACAGGGACGCCATTCTTCAGGCTTCTCGCAAGCACGGCCCGCTGAAGTTTGAGAACAGCTCCATTTCTATCTACCCTGACTTTACTCCTCAAGTGCAGCGTTAACGATCCGGATTCCTGGGAGTGAAACGTCGCCTGAGAGACTTGGGACTTAAATATGCGATGCTGTTCCCCGCTCGCCTACGTATCGAGTACAGGGAACGTGCTTTCTTCTTCGATCAACCGGACAGTGTCAGTGACTGGCTGGACTCATTGCCAAAGGATGACGCCGAGAGCGGAGGCCCCGGAGGAGCGGACGGAGGTGCAACGGCGCAGGAGTGACTTTGGGTCCTGAGGTCCGATTTTGGGTTGTAACTTTTTGCAGAGTATTCTATATGCTTTCACCTTTAGGCCCAGGGGTGGGGCGGGTTGGGGCAGCTCTCCCTTCCTCCTCAGGGGTTCTTTGTGTAGACTTCGGAAGGGGCGACAGGCACACTGCAGTTTGGGGTGGCTTATGAGTCAGCAGGGGTGCAGGTTGGGGGGTGTTGTAACGGGTTCTTGGTTGGGGGGTGGGAGGTGGGGTTTTGGTTGTGTTTTGTGTTCTATGTTTTTCCTTCTACATGGTACTGAATCGCTTGCATGTATCCTTGCTCTGAGGCTCCGGGAGGGGGTGGTTTGGGAGTCTTACTGGAATGGGGGGGGGAGTGACATGAAAGTGCTATCTTGGAACGTTAATGGTTTGGGAGACAGGATCAAACGTGGTATTGTGCTGCAATTTATCAGACGTCATTCCCCTGATGTTGTTTTACTCCAGGAAACCCACTTGATAGGCAATGCTTGTAAAGCTCTTGACCGCCGAGGTTATCGACTTGTGGCTCACGCTGGCTTTACTTCCGGATCCCGAGGGGTTGGTATAATGGTGAAATCCTCCTTGGCCCTTGAAATAGATGATCGGGGTCGATATGCTGCTGTCTCGGGGAGATGGGAGGGGAAGCTGATTGTAATCGTTGCTGTTTATGTTCCCCTGGGACTGCAGGCTACCACTTATGCTGACCTTGGTAGGTCTCTTCTAGGGCTTCCAGATGGTCTCCTGATCATAGGTGGGGACTTCAATTCGGTAATGTCGGGCGAGTGTGACCGGCTGCCCCCTAGAGTTCTGCCATTGTCCCAGATGTGGCTGACTGACTTGACTGAAACCTTCGGGTTGGTGGATGTTTGGCGGATGTTGCACCCCTCGCAAACTCAGTACACTTTTCACTCTGGTGCTCATGGCAGCCTCTTAAGGATTGATTATTTTTTGATGCTAACTGCTAACTCCTCCCTGGTACGTGAAATCCGGCATCTCCCTAGGGGTATCTCTGACCATTCCCCCTTGTTACTCGAGGTTTCGGTGGGAGGCTTTTCCGGAAGCAGAGTCCCTCCTGTTCCCCCCTGCACTTTAGGAATCCTCAGCTTCGCTCGAATTTGGTTAAGGCGATCGATTGTTATTTTGATGAGAATGTGGGTTCGGTCGCTTCCCCTACGACCCTGTGGGAGGCCTTAAAAACCGTTATACGGGGTTCCGCGTTGTCCCTTATTGCAGCTGATAGGAAGGCTAGGAGGGAGGCTGTGTCGGCCCTTGAGGCTGAAATAACTACGCTCGAAAGTGGGCTGGGTGGAGATGATACGCCTGCACTTTTACACTCCTTAGAACTGAAGCAGGCAGATTATAGAGCCTTGGTGACTGATGCTGCTAAGGTGATGCGTATGAATCAGCTAGGCCGTCTTTACGATGTGGGTGACAAGGCTAGTAAACTCCTGGCTACGATGTGGGTGACAAGGCTAGTAAACTCCTGGCGTGGCTGGAAAAGGCTGAGAGACTGAATCGTGTGGTGCCCGTTATTACCCGTGAGAATGGTGACTGTGTGACTGATCCGGGGGAGATCGTTGAATGTTTTGTGGATCATTTCCGAACGGTGTACAGATCAGTGAGTGACCGTGATGAGGCTGACTCCTGTTTACTTTTGCGCGACATTGCACTACCTTGTGTCTCGGAGGAGGATAGATTAGCTCTGGAGGCTCCTATCACAGTGGACGAGATCGCTCTTGCCATTAGGTCCTTGCGATCGGGCAAAGCGATGGGGCCCAATGGTTTGCCTATCGAGCTCTATAAACTCCGACCGGACAAAATGGCTGCCCATTTGCGCACTATGTTTCTTGATGCATTCGAGGCGGGTGTCCTTCCATCCGAACAGCGCTTGGCTACCATAGTGATCATCTACAAGGATGGCAAGCCTCGTGACTGATGCACCTCCTATCGCCCCATCTCGTTGCTCAACGCCGAGCCTAAAATTCTGGCCAAAGTCCTGGCTAATCGTCTATTGTCTGTAATCTGCGACTTGATCCTTCCGGATCAGTCCGGTTTCATTCCCCATCGAAACACAGTCCTTAATCTCCGTAGACTCCATAGCGTCCTCGCGAGAGCTGAGGCTCTCACTGAGCCTGCAGTAGTGGCCTCACTGGATGCTACAATGGCCTTCGACACCATTGAGTGGCCATATTTGTGGGCGGCCCTCTCTAAGTTTGGCTTTGGTCCTAGCTTTATTGCATGGGTGAGACTCCTATATGAACAACCGTTAGCCCAAGTCGTGTTGAACGGCAGAGGCTCTGATTCATTTCCATTGGGACGTGGCACCCGTCAGGGATGCCCGCTCTCCCCACTTCTCCTCGCATTGGCATTGGAACCTCTTGCAGCGTGGCTTCGCTGGGAGCCTTCGATTAAAGGGACACCGGATCTGGAAGATCGCGTCTCACTCTACGCTGACGATATCCTTCTCTATTTCACCTCACCTCAGAAGTCTCTAAACGTGCTCTTCGATGTTCTCACCTCCTTTGGTAAGAACTCCGGGCTTGTTATTAACTGGACCAAGTCGTGTGTCTATGTTATTGCAGGGGTGTTGCCTCCGCTACCTCGTAGGTTCCCGATCCAGGTGGCAGAGGATGGCTTTAAATATTTGGGAATTTTCATTTCCATGGACTCCTCAGTGCGCTCTGATCGTAATCTTTACGCTCCTCTTCGTCGCCTCAAGCAGGATGTACAAAGGTGGCGTGATTTGCCCTTGTCTCCATTGGGACGAGCGGCACTTTTTAAAATGATGTCCCTCCCCCGGTTTTTATATGCCTTACAAAACTTTTTCGATCCTGTTCCCGCTCGCAATTTCCGTGAGGTTGAAGGCCTTCAGAGGCAGTTGATTTGGGACGGACGAGCCCGTATCTCCCTATCAAAACTCACGCTCCCCTGGTACGATGGCGGTATTGCTCTGCCTGACATCAGACGCTATTACTGGGCCTCACAATTAAGTGCAATTAACCATGTGACGTACTCTCCAGGACCCGCTCCCGCTTTCGCTATGGATAAACTCCTGTTGCCAGGCGGCAACTTCAATAGAGCCTTATATTCGAAGTGACCACTCCGGCTCTTAACTGGTCCCACGAAGTGTGCCGTACGTGCCTGGAAGGATGCGACTGTGGCTACAGGTTGGGGCGGTAGTTTGACGCGCATGACCCCGCTGTATGATTCTGAACGGCTGGGTAACCTGTGGCGGACGAAAGGGTTTGATAGATGGGATATGATTGGTTTTAGCAAGGTGGAGGATCTTTGGGCCAGAGGAACAGTAAAATCCTTTGAGGCCCTGAAGGTAGAGTATCAACTGGATGACAAGGAGTATTTTCGCTACCTTCAGGTGCGACACGCCCTGCTTTCTGCTTTTCCCCCCGGGATGGAAATCCCCCAGTCGTCCCCGCTGGAAGATCGTATTCTTGACGGCCATGTCCCGGATAGTACGATTTCCTTAATTTATAAAAAACTCATTAACACTAGAGCTGACCTTCTGGTGAAGCTTCGGGCCTCCTGGGTAGCAGATGGTCTCGAATTGGATGACGAAGACTGGCAAATGGCGATTTCCTCCCCTAAGGAGGTGGCTATTCCGGCTCGGCTCCGTTTTGTGCAATTGAAGATCCTCCATCGAGTCTATGTGACTGGTATGCGTCTGGTACGAATGGGGCTCGCAACTGATGGATTGTGTAGGCGTGGCTGTGGTATGAATGGTACTCTTCTTCATATTTTGTGGGAATGCCCGGTTATTTCTGCTTTCTGGTCTAGGATCCATGATGTGATGGGGCCTGTTACTGGGGTTCCCCTCCTCCCTGAGGCGAGGCGCTGCCTGCTCAATGTATGGTAGCCTACGGATTGTACGGCCGCTCAGACCTTTTGGATCACCCTGGGCAACATGGTTGCCAAGAGGGATATAGCGCAGCTCTGGGGCTCCCACAGACCGCCCGGACTTAGTGCCTGGAAAGATAACATGGATTGGTGCATGTTTCGGGAGAAGACGGTTTATGAGGCTCGGGGTCGTCCTAGGAAATGGGGTAGAATCTGGGCGCAATGGAACGAATACCGTGGTGACATTTGTACCCCGCCACTTGATTACACTGACACCATTCCCTCCTCCCCATAATTGACGTTCCCTTAATCAGCGTCCATTCTTAACACTCCTTTCATGGTCTCCCTCCCCTAGTAGATCTACTTCCATTCTTATATACTGATTTCCCGCTTTTCCTCCCCTCCCATGAACTTGCTATTGCTTTACCATGTATTTGTTTTTGTTGTTTGTTTGACTTCGACAAAATTACAAAATTGAACCTTCAGTATCCTTTATAAGATGTTCTATGCCACTACACCGTAATGGAGCGATATACGGCCTTTTCCGCAGTGTAATGTGGTGGATACTTTGCTTTCTTGTCATAGCGGCCGGCACGAATGGGTTGTAGGCAGACGCTGTGTATTGTGCATTTGACAAATAAAGGTTTTAAAAAAAAAACAAAAAAAAACACTGCCCAGTCACTGATTTCAGAATACGCTGGAAAACATATTGGAGTTCGCCTCCCTGGCACACAGTGTATTTGTTAACAAGTTATTGATTGTGTCCAACACTGTAGTGAAGGCAGGGCCTTGCGTGCACACATTGCTATGTTAGCTTAGCCTTTTAGTTGTTTGAATGCCATTATGCCACTTTGCAGCTTTTGCACACGACACTGCATGTATTTGTTATTGTAAGTTAGACTGCTTGACTTTTCTTCACATGAGAAAACCTTGTTTTCGACATCCCTAGACTAACACCGCGATCTCTGTCTATACAATGTGTGCAAAAGCCTCCAAGCTTAACAAAACAATGTAAGCTGTTATTCAGGCTGACCGGCTCATGCTCTAGACACAACATGCACATAGCTGCGGCTGACTGAAACTCTAGTGCCATTAATATTGCACTGCATGCATGATTTGAACACATGGAGAAAATCAGTTTCCAGAGAGAGAGCTTTTGCCGATCGGATGTGACTCACCTCTACTGATCTTTGAGGTATGGGGTTCCACATTCAAGCCTAAGAGACCTTCTAATATTATATAAAACCTAGTTCCTAGCTAGGGAGGGTGGCATACAAGGCCCCATAGAACCTGTTTCCACTATCATTATAATATGATTTCTCCCTTTGGCCCACATGCATCAACCTATTTAGGCAGTGCAAACGGTGCAAATTGCAAAATTCGTCCGTTTGCGATTCCTAAATATGTTTCTGGGATGCATCAAGCATTTTTGGTGAAATCGCTATTTTTAGCGAATTCCAAAAATGCGATTGCTTTTAAGGAATCGCAAATTTGCGATTCCTTAAAAGCAATGCATGATTAATTTTAAAATTGCAAATTCGCAAATAGGGGGTGCAAATTACCACGAGGTTGAACCTCGTGGTAATTTGCGAAAATGTGTTAAAATGCTCTAATTTGCATTTCAAAACACTGTCATGTTACAGACACACATGTCCTTAGGACATGTGTGTTTGAAACATGCACTTCAAAATACATTTCAGGGGTGCATCAACATTTTGCGAATTCTAATTTGCGAATTCGCAATTCCCATTGATAATCAATGGGAATTGCGAAATTGCAAATTGGAATACGCATAATATTTACTACCCATGCTACAGGCGGACTGGTGGGTAGCTGCGGACCTGCTGCCAACTAATCACCTAAGCTCCCTCTGGGTTTCCTAAGCACCAGTGTCACACGTCGAAAGGTTCATCAACTTTTCTCATCCTCTGCAGTCCTTTTGCCTATACGAGAAATGGAGTTGTTAGCTTCTGCGCTCCTTAATATCACTCCACCACGGTGTACTTGGAAATCTAGTAAAGGTCTGAAAACAGTCCTTCCACCTGTCTTGATTACAAAACCTGACCCAGACTTTGAGAGCTCTAAGCCTTTCGGGCCGGGCCCATCTTGCCACAGTAATGACGCTCTGTGATCTACCTTGAGAAACAAGTCCATCCAGCTATTTTATTAAAGAGGTTGCCATAGGCGAGTGGAACCACAAAATGTGCGAGCTTGCAACAAACATCTAGAAAGGCAGGCTAACAAACTGACCATCTCCAGCACCCGAGAGTCACACAGCCACTCATTGGCCTGATTACTCAACCCAGTTGACTTTATGATAAAACCAAACGCAGGGTTGCATGCGAGGTGAAGAAATCACCTGCCCCTGAGAGCAGGCCAAGCATACCTTCCTCCCCGAGCCATCCAAACGGTCAAAGCTACATAATAGCTATTGGGTACTCGACCCCACCCAACTTAGACAAGCTGGACCTGAACAAATTACAGATCGAAGAATAATTGTTAGGGGCATATCTGAATTAGACAAATCATCCCTTCTAACTGAGCAAAGTAATTTAACCAAGCTTGTTTGTCTATTGTATAAATTGTCCCCATTGGACTGGCATAAAGTATACCTTACAGAATAATTAGCATGTACCCTTTTTGAATTGTTACAGCCCCAAGTTCAAAGGTACTTTATCGTGTCACCAGATGGCCTGATGATTCTGGCCTGAACCATTGGGCTCTCTCTTTGGCATTAGATTAAAACATTTTAGCCTACACATTTTGTTTGGCCTAGACTAGAATGCATAGTTCTGCCTCATCTGCCCTTGTATCCATATATTTGCTCAACACGTAACCTTACACCTACAGCAATTCAGGACTATTGACTTAGTCAATGATTGTTAGTTGCATAAGGTACATAAGCAACCACTTATGGCTTAGCTGTGAGAATATTGTCCAGTTACACCCTACAAAATTATACCATACACCTTCCCGCTAGTATTATTGGCTTTGCCAATGCCTGTTAGTTGCATAAGATAACTAAGCCCCAATTATGGCTTTGTTCCATAGCTCACTTGCATCACCATTAAAAGACATCCTCCCTGTGTCCTCCTATGTCTCATAGGCACCATCCGCAAAGAAGCGCTTACACTCCACACCTGTGGAAATCATATGAAAGGATCAATCTGGGTAAATAAATATCATTCAATTATCTTCTCAAATAATCCAAATTTCTAATACCCAACTTTCGTTGTTAGATTGAATGCATTTGGAGCTATATAAACTTAACGTGTTTTGGTGGAATCCTCTTCAGGACAGAACTCAAAGGCCATTGTTTCTTAATTTTTATTATTATTTTTTTTTTAATACAATTCTGATTTGTCTAAATTTCATCATTGGACTGAACAGCCCTTGCACTGCTGTTCTGTTGTTCAAACTCATGATCTGAGCTCTCACCTTACCTCCGGGCCGTGCTAGTCAAGTGTGTCATCTCTGGACCCCTCACCTACCCTGTTAATCGCCCCTTCTCCTGAAACAAAATATTGATTAAAAATGAGCATGTTCATCTATTGTGCAGATCCTCCCCATTTGACTGGTTAAAATATTTAAGCTGAAATCTTTGCTACGCATAGACCTGCCTCTTCAGTCATTGCATCCAGCTATATATTCTACACGTAACATTACACCTCCAGCAAGCCAGGACTATTGACTTTGCCACTGGTAGATAGTTGCATTAGTTAAATAAGCAACTACTATGGTTTCTTTGTAAATGACTGAAAAAGCTTCAATTCTTGCTCATAGGCCAATGATGAGGCTGTGCAAGATCTATAATTAGTCACTTTTAGTTTCCATCATAGTCACCAAATTCTCAAAACTATAACTTTCTCGCAGTGTTAATCCAGTCTGCGCACCCTGACCGCGTGCAGTGCATACATGGCAGCTAAGCAGCACTCGAAATCTTCAGTGGAGGACCAGATATTTTCTTGGCCCAACTCAAGTGTGAGGGGTGTCCTTGAAAACTGCTCACTTGTAACCTCGTACAGTGTGTGCAGTGTGGCACTCTAGGACAGGCTCCCTAGTTTACATTAAAGTCCAGCGGCAGTGAAACTTACTGCACAAGGGAAGTCTGACCGTGAGCCACATCCTGCAATAATGTATGGGTGAGTGGTGTCTGCCTGCTTAATAGCATGCTTGCTCCAAAGCGTAATCTTTTTGGACTGTTTGCAGAGCGCCTCCTCGAATAGTTTTGGTCTGATTGCAATCTGGTATGGCCATAAACAGGGTACCACATGAAGGAGGCCGATAGGCCCCATATTCCTATTTTTCCCCATTGCCGAATCACACTCTCAGAGGTAAGAAAACCAAAACCTCAGCTGCATCATGGCGGGGCCAACCAGCACACAAGGAAACCAAGGCAAGATGTAGCTGTACCCAAGACCCTGAGGTCTTTATGTACTGCAACCGGTCCTTTTGTACTCGCTCCGACACCTTCAGGTACAGTTTTTACTATCTAATATCATATTAACTATATCAATACATAACACAGATAATACATGATGCAGACAAGGGGGTCACACAGGGTGCAAGAGGCATGGCCCCCAAAGGGGCCCCACATTCACTGCCAACTACGACACAACATGACACCGCCTACTGCGTGTGCCTTGAAGGTGGCTAATCTGGCCCTACATGCAGCCCTCTTCAATTCATGCTGCAGCTCCTGGGTCGCACCGCACTCTTGCAGGCGAGGGAAGGAGCCGGTGCGCCCAACAAGTGTACCTGCACCGCAAGGTGTGCTCCCCCGGAGAGACAAGGTAGCAGGGGAGCACAGCCTACCACGAGTAAAGCAGCCCCATATGGACACACCTGCAAACCCACCTAACAAGTGAGACGCCCACAACACCAGAGGCCTCAGAACACCGCGCTGCAGGAGGACACAGGCCACCCGCAGCCCCATTGGACAACACCCATAGAATGGCAGAGGTAAGCGCCCCCTGACAAGCCTGTTCTACCGCTGGCATCCAACAACCTATCGGGACCTTGACCCATGTCGCTCCCCAACTGAATAGAGAGCAAGGGGGCGTGGCCTGCTGCACAGCAGAATGGCTGTTTTTTGAGTGTGCTCCGCCGGCCGGGACCAAATCCTGCAATTCAGATTGATGTTGAACTGCCCTGACCCACTTCATGCATGGCTGATGGTGTGGGGACCCCGATGAGAACAATTTGAAAGCACGCCTGAGCTCCCCCAAGCATGTCCCAAAAAGCCCAGTGGCAGGAAGGGGGGAATGCCAGGAGGCTTAAAGCAATTGCCCAGGACTCACCGCATAAAACACCAACGCTACCTGCAGGCACAAGAGTGCCGCAAGCGGGACACAAGGGCAGCCTGCCAGAGAGACAGCATGTCCAGCGAGGGACAATGAGCTCACCACTCTGTAAGTCAAAACGGCGTGAAGTCTCAGTGAATAGGATCTCCACTGGCACGCCGGAAATGACGTATGACACACCTGACCCAAGAAGGTCCAAACACTAGACCAGATGGCTATGTGGCACTAAGGTGGCCACCCTCCTTGGGCCGCATGAAACATCAAAGCCTTGTTAACAAGTAAATGGTCTTTTAAAGACCTGCGAAGTATGAAATAAATAATGCTTAAATGCAGGAGAGCTGCGGTATGTTTTTTTACAGCACTAGGCTAGC
This sequence comes from Lissotriton vulgaris, assembly GCF_964263255.1. Taxonomy (NCBI): domain Eukaryota; kingdom Metazoa; phylum Chordata; class Amphibia; order Caudata; family Salamandridae; genus Lissotriton; species Lissotriton vulgaris. Next base: position 86,801,869 of record NC_141690.1, read on the forward strand.
ACTACCTAACTGGAGATGAAACATAGTGTGTAGGTGATGTCAGGGATTTGCTACCCCACCGCACTGCTCACCACAATTAAGAGGCTCGGGATACAGTAACAAGGAGAAGTTGGAATTTGTTGATAAAGCCTTACCCACCCTGCCATTGCTACAAATTTATTGGCATATTGAAACTCGGCGTCAACATATTAGAAGAACAAGCGCCCACGGTTCGGTAAGGAGGAAGAGAGGAGGTGTCGGAGTGCACCTGTTCTTGACACCTTTGAACTAAACGGGCCAGTTATTTGCCAAAAATATTTCGGTGAAAATGCCTGCTTTCTATATTTGGTGGGGTAGCTATATGGCAATACTCAGTCCGGAGTTAAATTCTTCCAAGCTGGGGAATGGAAGAATGTACCTAATGCAGAGGAGGATTCTTTGGGACTAAGGAAATAAGTTCCTTCAGAAGTGGCAGTAACGAGTGATTCAAAACGAAGGGAGGCTGCAGACAAATTGTTTGCCATATCGGCAGTCACAGATATCGAGAACTAGGGAACTAATAACAAACACAATGACATGTACAATAAAAAACTGCTTTTAAACAAGCTTTGGAAAGTACTGAAAAAAGAACAATCTAAATGGTGCGAGGTAACCTCATTACAGAAGTATGTAGAGTGTGGCAGAGTCCCAAGAGGACTGAGAATCTTATTACTCCCAACTTAAATAGCTCAGATCCTGAAATCGCAGAAGAATGGGCAACTAATAACCATCAATGCTCGATGACGATGTTAAAAATATTGATAAAATATGTTAAAAAGGAATGTGACAGATTATCACTAGAAATTAATGAATGTACCAATAAACTTAAAGAAAAATACAGCAAAAAGGAATTTGAAAATGAAATGACTAAACTTGACACAAAATTGGAGAAAATCGAGGAGGAAATAAAAGCTAATAAAAAATGACAGAAATTCTACAGAGATCAAGTGGATTATGAAAGAAGCCAGATTCTAACCTTTGGTAAAAAGTTCGAATATTTGCGTAATATGACTAGGGAAATAACAGGTCAGGAACAACCGACAACCTCCAAGGACAGTGCAACTAAAATCTCCAAACAACAAGTTGGTAAAGATGTTGTTCAACTCGAAACAATGGAGAGTGACGATAGCGAAATTGATGTCTCAGTTCAATTTGATACCCTTCAAGTAAAGGGCAGAATTTTGAAGGAGTTCGAACTGATGGCCTGATGACGATTAACAAATAGAAGTACACAGGAGTACAAAGGTCACAGTCATGGAGGCAAACGAGGCAACAAAGGCAAAGCAAAGCAAAAGAACAATCAAGAAAGCCTGATGGGAATACAAATAAGAGGGCAAAAATCTGGAAACTGAAGGATACAAAAAACAGTGGTAAATCGTTCTAATGTTACGCTTACTAATGCACAAATTGAAGTTTTGTCTTTAGGTTTATACTTTTGTCCCACTTCACAATTTGACTATACTCAAAGTCGTATAGACCTTTTTCATTTTACAAGAAAAATTGAAATTAAAAAATTTTTATGCTACGAAATGTCCAGCCATGAATTCAAATGTTTGAGAGAGGCCTATTAACTTAAATATAAATGATGTGGAGGTATTCCATACTATGGATGCACTAAAAGGTAATGATAATTTCATAAATTATCCTTTTTTTGAGTTTAGTACATGATGACATGATGACATTGATGGAAATATGTGTTAAACCAGTGGGTTCAACCATAAATCTATTTTCATACCACAATTAGTCAATGGTGCCATTGATACTTTTGAGAGAGGCGTAATTAAGGGATTCAAAAAAATGGACAAAAAGAAAGCTTTTGTTAAAAGTAATTTGAATAATTCACACATAGAAGCCATCAAAGAGTTGAAAAATTATAAGAACATTGTCATTAAGAAATCAGAGAAAGGTGGCAATGTAGTTGTGATACCTCTAGAAATGTACCTGAATGAAGGGTATAAACAACTAAGTGGCACTGATAGATATGAACTATCCACTAGTCAAATACACGATGATGCAAACAAAAATTATCTTGACAGATTAATTGAATGGAGGGATAGAAGTACATTAGAATGCAAAGAATAACAATTCCTGGTGTGCAAATCATTCCAGCATTATACCTGCTACCAAAATTACTCAAGGACCTAATTAATCCACCTTGCAGACCTATTTTATCATCTATGTTAGAAAATACCTCGAAGTATGTTGCTTACTTTCTATGGCCTTGTACAATCACTCCCTTCATACATTGAGGATACAGGAGATTTATTAAGGCTGATAAATGATATCATAAGGGAAGACAACTATACACTGATGTGTCCTGATGTTAATTGCATATGCACATGCATTCCACATGATTTGGGAATTGAGGCAAGCACGCACTTTCTGAGAGCTAGGTCTCTCTCCTATTCATTCCACACAGACATGTTTTGGATATGAGGCACACATGTCTCACTCACAATTTCTTCATTTTCCATAAACAAATATACAGACAAACCCAGGAACGGCGATGGGGACCTGCTTCGCCCCAAGTTATGCCGGGTTGTGCCTAGGCTGGTGGGAGGAGCAGGTCGTAAGTAACATCAGACACTCTGACAACCATGTCGTCCTATGGGTATGGATATTTTTTGCATATGGAAGGGTGACCAGGAACAAGCATATGATTTAATCAACATACTTAATGATAATTCTATAAATTTGACATTCACACGTCAGATGCATATGACTACCATATATTTTTTAATCTGAAGTTGGAAGTGAAAGGCAAAAAATTGAAAAGCTATTTGTTCCATAAAACTACGTCAGGAAATAGTCTATTACATGGGGAAAGTTGGCACCCTAAAACATCTGGTTCACAGTGTTCCCTTTGGAGAGTTATTAAGGGTAAAACGTAATTGCAGCTCAATAGAAGGATGATTTGAACAAGAAAAACAAAACCATGATTAACAGATTTTTGGAAAGAGGCTAAGCCAAAATAAACTATTAAACAGGCTGTGCAAAAGGTGGATAAATGTGAAAGAATTGAGTTAGTGGCTTTTAAATCCAACACCACTAGTAACGAACAATCATTGAGGTTCATTACTTCCTACCATAATCAAGGGTAGGACTTTAAATGATGTATGAAGAAGTTCTGGGACGTCTTGAAAACTGATTCGTAACTAGAGAAAATAATTGGCAATAATCCTCTAGTTACATTTAAAAAGCTAGATCTCTAAATGATATGTTATGCCAAAGTACAGTGAGTTGTAATATGCAAACTAATGTGATCCAAGTTTTTTTCACCTGTGGTAGCTGTAAAGCGTGTAAAAATATTTCCAACTGTAAAATGATCAAGTTATCAGCAGACCACCAGCCTTTCAGAATAGCCAAACATCTCATGTGTAATTCGGATTATGAAGTCTATGCATTGAGCTGTCCATGTAACAAATATTACATTGGAAGTTCAGTTCACAAGGCTAAAAAAGAGTATTAGAACATCATAGGGTGATAAAGAAGGAAGATAAACAATACCCTAATGCCAGACATTTTAAAGCACAGCACAACCAAAACACTAATTTATTCAAATTCTCTATGCTAGATAGAATTCCGATCAGAGAATGGGGTGTTAACAGACTGCAATAAATAAGATGATTGGAATCAAAGCTAATAATCAAGTACAATACTCTTCACACTGTTAGACTGAATTTGGATAAAGAATTATCAGTACACCTGGGTTAAGACTAACATCGTTTAATATGTTATTTCTTCCTGTAACATTCCAAGAAAATCGATTTATGATGGCATTTTAATGATGAAAAACGTTTTAATGTGATTTGGTTTTAATAAATGTTCCCTGTATGATTTGTTTCAGAAGATGAAAATTAGATCAACATCCGAATGCAGGAGAGCTAACTATATCTGTTTGTATTTCGAATTTACACTAGCCCTAGGCTAGTACTACCTAACAGGAGATAAAACATAGTGTGTTGGTGATGTTCAGGGGTTCGCTGCACTGCTCACTTTAATTAAGAGGCTCCGGATACAGCGACAAGGAAAAGTTGAAATATATATATATATATATATATATATATATATATATATAGCAGCACAAATCAAACCGTCCGGTCAATAAACAGCAAGCACACGGGTATCCAGTTATAAAATTGTTTATTTCAAACCCCCCTCACCCCTCGACAGACGCTTTTTGCTATAAAAGCTTCGTCAGTGTCAGTTTGTGCATAGGAATGATCGACATTTTAAACCCCACCAAGCCTTTCATTTTCCAACAACATAAACAATGGTAAATCACAGTGAAAGTGGCGGTCATTTTGTAGTGTAGTGCTACACATATCTTACATTGGTTAAAATGGCGAATATAAAATGCTCTAGTGCAAAATTAAAAACATTGACAGCAACAAACATTTCATTATTAATGTGCACATCTCATTTCATTAAATCCATCAAGTATTTTATAAAATTTCATCATCATTCGTTTAAGAATGGATTTGCTAGGATTCCTATATATGTAATACTGGGGTGTATCCCCTAAAACATGATTGTTTTAACAAACCAAATGAACTTCACAGTTTGTTATTAAGCTCGTTGTTCCGCCCTGTATGGACTTGAATCCTATTAGTACTTGATGCAAATATATCTATATGTACAATGTTAAATTTTAGGAGTTTTCAAGTATAGAAATAGAGCTGTCTTCTTTTTTCCAGTTCTGAACCCTTGGAGAGCAACTCGTCATGATCTACAGGTGCACCCACATCTCCTCATCATTATTCAGACCCCACGGTGTCATTGTTCTGAGGTCCATGATGTACCTAGATTCTGTGATGCGGAGTGCCTTTTCCCTGTCCCCACCACGTTCTAACCGTTTGATTTGATCTATACAATAAAAACTGAGTAAATCCCTATTGCTTCGTGGAATTCAGAAAAATGACGAGCTACCGGATAGGATTTATCCTTATTCGCGATAGCTCTCATATGTTGCAGGATTCTCAGTTTTGTGGGGTTAATGGTGCTCCCTATGTAACGTTTCTTGCATGGGCACTTTAAACAGTAGATCGTATAATCAGATTTGCAATTAAGATGTTTCGTAATTCTCCTATTCTGTTTGTCATCTCCAGTTCTTCCTAGATATTCTTTCATACACAATAACATATCACTATGTGTCTGGAATTTGTCATGTTTCCCATCCAGGAAACACTTTGTTGCTCTCAGTCCACTTTCATGATCTATGCATGTGTATAAATTAACAACATCTAGTGTTATTAAAAGCATGTTCTGGTCCCATGAGATGCTGTCCATAATGCAAAGGAAATCTTGCGTATCCCTCACGTATGAGGGTAAATCCTTCACAATTGGGGCAAGATAAGAATCAATTAAGCGAGAAGTGTTCTCTAGAAGGCTGCCAATGGCTGAAACTATCGGCCTCCCAGGTGGTCTCTTGGCATTCTTGTGAATCTTTGGCAAGTGATAAAAGGTGGGCAATTCTGGAAATTCACAATGGAGAAAAGAATGTTCATCTGTACTAAGCATACCTTCTTCTTTCCACCCATTCAGTAGTGTCTGATATTCTATGGTACTTTTCACATATTGTTCTTTATTTACAGTGATATAGCACTCAGTATCTCTTAATTGTCTTAGTGCTTCTTGTTCGTAATTCTCCTTGCTGAAAATAACAATATTCCCACCCTTGTCCGAGGGCTTAATCTTAATCGTTTTATCATTCTTGAGAGATTTGATCGCTTCCCATTCCCTTCTTGTGATGTTGGAAGTTCTTATATCCATTTTGTCACTTGCCATTTTATCCAGGTCTGCCGTTACAGCTTCATTGAAAACATCGATAGCATCGTGGGACGCATTAGGCAGTTTTCTAGATTTCTTTTTCAGATTACTTGGGTCCCTCACTTGTGTTATAGATACATGATTGATGTCCTCCGAATTTGACTCCTGGTTCTGAAGCTCTTGTGTAGGAGTCAGCAAGATGTTTAAAAGAGTGTCTTCTGTGGTTTCGTCCGTGGATTCCACCATGGTTGAGTCTAAATGTGCACCCACTTCCACAATTTTCGGATGTTGGAGGAAAATCTTTTTGAATTTCAATTTCCTTATGTATCTAAACAAGTCTATTTTTGTGTCAACAAGATTAAATTCACTTGCCGGGCAGAAGCTTTAACCTTTTTTCAGTACCTTGATTTCATCATCCGTCAGAGTTCTTTTCGACAAATTGATGATGTTATTGTCTTCCATTTGAGCTATCTTCTCCTTCGGTTGGAAGCAATCCGTGTTACCATCGGGGTAGTTGTTGCCTGAGAACCTCCCCTTGTGCCTCTTCCCCCGCCTCGTCCTCCTCTTTGATTTTGTTGAGGGAGATGGTTTCTTAGTTGTGGCCGCTGGCGAGTCTCTTTCATTACTTGGTACTCGTCGAAAAAAAGTTTCACTATTTCTTTTTCTTTGGTTGTAGGGACCATATTTTGTTTCCCATCTGATATTTCTACCTCCGATTACTCGGTTTCAACAGAAGTTGTTCCACCATTACCTTGGGCAAGTCTTTTTCTTGTGGCATCGAACTTCCGTGCAAATGTTCGAATCCTGCCAGATAGATAATCCTGTTCGTCCCTTTGAAATTTTGTTTGTTTCCTTTTGCGAATACCCATTTCGTATTCCTTTAGTCTCTTTGCCATAGCAGTTCTTAGCTCATCTCTGGCTTTAGTGTCTTTTTCTTTCGCAATCGTTTCCTCCAGGTCCGCTATGTCTTTGATGCATTTATCTCGGTTGCTCCATGCATATTTAATGAGCATCCGAACCATCCCCTTTGATGACTCTGCCGTGTATTCAGCCCAGTCCTTTAAAAGAGCTGGGTCGGGATTTTCATACGATGGTATAGTGTAAATGCGGACACCCCTGGGGATTCTATTGCAGTCCATGTATCTTTCAAGGGAGGTAGCCTCCCACCACTTTCTGACTTCACGTTCTTGCAGCTTTTCTAATTTTTGGAACAAGCTTTTGAGATTAGTGGTTGCTGTTGTCAGCGTGGTGGTGTCGTTCGTACTGGCCGGTCTGTCAGTTACCGACATAAACATAGCATTTGCAGCCACCTCCCTTTCTCCTGATAGTTCTTCCATGTTTGCCATTGTGAATATTTGAAAGTGTGCACTTATTTAATATCCGTACTTCGGGGCGGTGGTGTTCCACTCACTTTATGGGGGTTTGAAAAAGTTGTTCGTTACCTCGCGGGACAGAGGAAGAGCGTATTCCGTATTAAATGCAATAAAAGATCAAACAGGGTTCACTCACCGCAATCGATGTCGGCGTTTGTCAGAAGCCCGCAGACCGCAGGCGCCCTCCGCGCGTCATATATATATATATATATATATATATATATATATATATATAAAACTCTCCAACTTGCCTTCGATAGTGCTTCGTCGCACTGACAGGTTTGCAGACTTCAAAATAACGCCAAAAGTCGGTCTTCAATTTTTAAAGATGATTTAATTCATTGTGGTGCAAGCCATCAGATGCGTTTCAGAATTACCGTCCTTGCTCACTGATGGGAAATATAGGAGTAACCGCCATTATATACAGACTGTTCATACAAAATCGCGCGCCAATTGCCAGAGCCTTTCAACAACATAAACATAAGACTATGTTACCACATTGGGACCTTTAGATGGAGTTACTAGAGGCGCCATTTTGAGACATGTTCGTTATCTTTAAAGGTGGTTTTACATTTTGGTTATGGCTAAGGCGCAAGGCAAATTGATGTTTTGTATATAGGGAAATGCTATTAACATAATGTTAAAATTGTCAAACTCATGCTAGACAATCGCAAAGAATACACATATTAAAAAACTTGAACGTGAAAATACAGGCTGTCGACACGTACAAGTTAATTAAAAAAAAATGTCCCCTCCCAAACAACTCATTGTAATCAGAAATACCTTAAATATGTAGGGTTATTGGTAAATCTTTTGCATTGGGGTAAAATTCATAAACTGTACAAATACACATATTACATTTCAAAGTAAAATGTCCCTTAATGCTACATTACAAATCTATCCACATTTTATGTTAACCCTTTAGGCTGAGAGTTGATTGGATCATATGCATTCTTGTCACCATAAATAACAGTTATCATGACAGTACGTTTTAATATTTGTGTTGGACGAACATTAAAAAATGTAACTCTAAGCTCAAAGGCTGTAAAAATAAGTTATTTCAACTTGCATTGCCCTAGTATTGTACAAAATTGGCCATAAGTGTGTATTTTTACATTGCTAAATTGGCGGTACTCTAAAGTGAAGGGTGCAAAGGAAAAGGACTCGTTGACATCATTGATTACCTTAAGGGAAAGTGTAAAGTGCTGTGAAAAGTGAATGAATATTAAATTCATTTTTATGTTAAAAACGTGTTTTTGTTATTTGTTTCTGTTCTGGTCTGCCTAAGAGGTGTCAAGGTTAGTTGGAAAACAGGTTCATTAATCCGTTATAGACACTGTCATACACAACTTCTGTCAGTAAGGGGTAAAAGAAATGAGTGGTAAAAGAAATACCTCATTTGTTGTTTGTTGGACCGTTATGACTGATGAATTATAGATTTCATTATAAAAAATTGTGAAGGTCCTCCCCCATGTTCAAACCTCCAGGGGTCTTGCTATTCAGAGGCACAATGTACTTTGATTCGAGCTGTCTGAGACGTTTTTCATTGTCTCCCCCTCTTTTATTTGGGGTGACTGCATCGATCACAAAATACTTTAGATGGTTCAAGTTTTGTCCATGTACGTTCTGAAAATGCCGAGCTACTGGGTAGCTTTGATCGGCATTGACTATGGCCCTTAAGTGCTGTAAGATGTGCCTATGGACGGGTAATTTCGTGCTGCCCACTTAGGTGAGATCACAGCTGCATTTTAAGACATAAACCGCTAGTTCGTTGCAGCATGTGTAGTGTGCCTTCAACGTGATGGGCGTGTTATCGAATGGGGTTGGGTAGGTGGTCATATTAATCCCAAATTTGCCCGCCCTACACGAGCTGCAACGAAAGAACCCCTTGCGTGTAGACAGCCAATTTACCCCCTTAAGAGTTTCTGGACTTATTACCACTAAGTCATTGCACATTGCATAAGCACGTCCATAGGTAAATGTAAATGTCAATGTAAATGTATTTGTACTTGTATAGCGCACAGCTACCCGCAGTGGGTTTCCCGGCGCTTGCTTAGGGAACACGTCCTGGTATTCCCCTGCGAGATAACCTATTACTGGGCATCCCCAAGGTGAAAGCCAGGCATCCCGCTGCGAGGGGCCGTTGTGGAGATTAAGCAAGCTATTGCCCAGAGTTACAGAGTGGGACTCCATGTTTGGAATAGGCACCGAGGCGATAATTGTCAGGTCCGGGGAAATTTGAGCCCAAGACCCGCCGAGGCGGGGAATTGAACCCTGGTCCGGGCCAGACCTCTGCATCAGGTTTGCCGCTCCAACCACTTGAGCCACACTTATCCACAATAGGTGACTGTTGGAGTTTTGGGCATAATCTCTTTTAGTACATGGTCTGTGAGGATGATGGGCCACTGTTGTTTGACCAATTTAGTGATTTGGTGAGCTTGACGGCTAAACCCTGTGATGAGGCGTATGGTGTTATTCTCATTGCCTTCTGATGTTGTCACAGGGTTCATTCTAGTAGGATCTAACAGATCTGAATGATTCATGCGGTTGGCCTTCGCTATACTCACATCTAATCTTTTCTCATTGTACCCTCTGGCCATAAGCCTTTTTTTACATTCATGTTGATGTTTATTTCTGAGCTCAGGGATACTGCAAGACCTGTGGATCCTTAAAAACTCCCCATAGGGGATAGCTATGATGGTATTTTGGGGATTAAAACTTTTAGCGTGCAGAATGGTGTTTCCTGCAGTTGGTTTTCTGAACAGGCTAGTAGTTATCTTGTTATCAACTATGTTGATCTGCACATCTAAAAACGTTGCCTCATGGTCACTTATGTTAGCTGTAAATCTCAAATTAAGTTGATTGTCGTTGAAGTCCCTGACAAAATCACTGGCCTGTTGCATAGTGCCTCGCCAAATCATAAAAACATCATCGATATATCTCCAATATTTAGTGACATGGTTCTTCCAGCTAATTGCATGTTGTGCCTTGAGGACATGTTCTTCCCACCAACCCACATGGAGCCCCGCGTAGGTCGGAGAAAAACATGCCCCCATAGCCACCCCTCTTAACTGTTTGAAAACAGTGTTGTTAAATAAGAAAACATTGTTGTTAAGACACTTGTCAATCATTGCAACAAGCATTTTGTTGTGCTGGTATAATTCGATGGGGCGTTGATCTAAATAGTGCTTGACTGCTTGGATGCCGTCGGCATTTGCAATGCTAGTATACAGTGTTGATATGTCAATTGTCACTAATAAAAATTCATCAGACCATGTACATTGATTCAAAAGATACAGAAATTCCGTAGTGTCCTTGATGTAGGCTGGTAATGAGACAACAAATTCTTGTAAAAAGAAGTCTATGTATTTTGATGTGTTCTCAAAAACACTATTTATTGCCTACACTATGGGCCGACCCGTCACTGGTGTCTGTTGTTTGTGCACTTTAGGAACAAAATATATATTTGGCATCACAGGATGGACTTTGTGTAAAAATGTCAACTCATCCCTGGAAATCAATCCATCACGTTTCCATTGGTGCAGATCTTTTGCATATGATTCCTGTATTAGTTTGGTGGCCTTTAGATATATAGTTTATATGGTTCAACTTTGTATTTACCCAGTGACTGTAACTGAATCTACACCACTTAGTAATGGTGGCTTGTATAGCACCTGAGTCCTTTCTTCATTTCTGTTGATTGGATGTATTTAAACACTGCCTGATGGTGGCGCCGGCCTCTAATTTAAAAAGGCAGTTGCCGAAACGCGTCTGTGAGAGTGTTTTCCCAATAAATACATTTATTGGACCTGTCCCCGTGAGTGCTATGTACTTTGTGCAAGGAGCTTTGGTCTCAGCGTGACCCGCGGGTTCCGTCCCCCGCTGCTACAGCACCCGGCCGTGAGTGAAGGGGAGTTGACAGATAGTGAGCCTAATTGAAATTTCCCTGCACCGACAAGTACTGACCGAGAGCTGATCAAGAGCCGACAACATAGCTATCTGGCTATAGAGGCAAGCGTTTCAAGCGCTGGTGTTTCCATGGCGACCCGCTGTCAAGATATAAAGCTGGAGAGGAAGAACGCGAAAGCTGGAAGCTGTGGCAACAGTGTTGCAATTCCCTGATGAAGCCACGCTTTGAAGCTGAGCGGCTTTTCAACAAACGCGAGAAAGACTTTTTGACGTTTGAAACCCGAACGGGCTTAGGAATTCGAGGCATTGCAACAAACGCTGATATACGGCGATAGCCCACAAACAGTTATTTGGCAGACCGAGGCGACAACACTCATTAACAAATCGATATTAAAGTATGTCACGCAGCATGTTCGACTAAGAGGCACGGCTGGAGGCAGCCACGGAAATGTTTAAAGGCGCAGGACTGCAATCTCGTAAAGACAAAGACGGTGCCAGTAAACAGAAAACGAGTGGTGATGCACTGAAAGATCTCTTCAGTAAACTTGAAAGACTCTGTGAGCGGGAGACCCGTAAATGGTGGGAGGCAACCTCCCTCCAGAAGTATGTAGAGTGTGATTGAGTGCCACGGGGTCTCAGGATTTATACTGTTCCTGCCTACGAAAACCCCAATCCACAGCTGCTGAAGGAATGGGCAGATCTATCGGCTCATTCATCAAAGGGCATGTTAATGTTGCTGATTAAATTCGCATGGTGTGACAGCGATATAACACTACGCGAAATTGCGGAACTGGAGGAAGAGATCACACAGAATGCAGATAAAGAGAGGCAAACTGAATTAAAGGAGGCAATGAAAAAACGCCTCCATGCGTACGAGCAAAAGATCCAACAACGCAAACAGGATAAATTTGAGAGGGATGAGAGAGATTATTTACAAGGTCGGATACTAACATTCTCCAAAAAATATGATCAACCAAGAAAAAGGATTATGAGTCACAAAAATATGGCACCTGTCCAGACCTCTGAATCAGATGTTACTGAAAATGAACAAAATGAAGAAGAAAGAGAAGGCGGTGCCCCTGGAACATCAGGTAGTGTGGCATCAGCACCAACGATGGTATCTACATCTGCGCCTTTTTTAGATGAGTTTCAGGTGATCAGGGAAACACGGACTACTGGGGACGGGGACGGGGCAAACCGATGGAACCAAAGCCTCAAAGAAAAAAGAGAGCAAGAAATTCTGGAACAGACGATAGATACCCAAGATATAACAGTTGTTAACCTTACGTCAAGAATTTTATCTGAAGACGAGGAACAGGTTTTACGACTGGGGTTGAATTTTTGCCCGAACAAGGATTCTGAATACACGCAATTGAGAATTGATCTCTTCAAGTTTTGTAGAAAAATCAAACTACTAAAATATTTCAAAGGCAAAACACGTCCTGACAAACCCAAATCCTCTGAAGAAATACCAGATCTGATTGCGGGGGATATTGAAGTTCTCGTGGTTATGAATGATCTGGCAGAGGAGGGAGATCCTATGACCATGATACCACCGATAGTCCAAAGAAGGAATTGGGCAGGTGTGACTCAAACTAAGCCAGATAGTCCTTTTAAGCCTAAATCACGGTTTTGTCCCATGATGCCAGCTGATGCCATCAACACCTTTGCAGATGTGATGTTCAAGGACCTTTGGAGCCATTGTAACAGTTCAAGAAAGAAGAAATCAGGCAATGGCAACCTCACACAACAGCAGAGGAAAGCAATACATGACTTGGAAAAAGATGATAAGATAATATACAAACCATCCGATAAGGGTGGAAATGTTGTTTTGATGAAAAGGGATTTCTATATCAAGGAAGCCCTATCCCAATTGGAGGATCAAAAGAACTATATAAGGGTGACCAGAAAGACATTTGAGGCCAGTGTTCACGCTTATCGCTCCCTCCTCAACAAATGGTATCACAAAGGGATGCTCAGCAAGGAGGAGTTTGCCTTCCAGGAATCTAAGCATCCGACGGTACCGACTTTCTACCATTTGCCTAAGCTGCATAAGCATCCTACAAGTCCACCCAGACGTCCGATTGTTTAGTCTGTCGGAAGCCTGACGGAGCAAATGTCAAGGTTTGTGGACTACTTTCTATTCGATTTTGTGAAAATGTTAAAATCATACATAAAGGACACAACAGACTTTCTCCTCAAAATTGATGAACTAAACTGGACTAATGACTTGGTAATGATGACACTCAACATCTTGAGCCTCTACACAAGTATTGATCATCTCCAAGGGATAGAAGCAATAAAATGGTACCTGGAGAAAAGGCCCATCAATCTTACGGCACAAAATGAAATGTTACTGAGTTTATAACTTTTTCCTTAAGTAACAATATATTCTTGTTCTAGGATCAATTTTACAAACAGTTGTGTGGCACCGCGGTGGGCACCTGCTTCGCCCCCAGCTACGCGAATCTTTTTGTTGGCTGGTGGGAGGAGCAGGTGGCCTGGGCGGCAGAGAATGCCGTTTGGACAGAGAGAGTGATATCCTCGAACAGGTACATAGACGATTTGTTTATCGTCTATCGAGGGACGAAAGAATGTGCCAATGCTTATGTCGATGTACTAAATAAGAACAATCTTAATCTCAGATTTACTGGTGAAATTAGCACTGAGACAGTCAATTTTCTGGACCTTAAGGTGTTCGCAGCTGAAGGGAAGATCTGTACTGCATTACACAGAAAACCCACAGCTGGGAACTCTGTTCTGCATGCCAGTAGTTGCCACCCAGGGAAAACTATATCCAGTATACCCTATGGCGAGTTACTGAGAATAAAAAGGAATTGTACACGACAGGAGGACTATGAGAGAGCGGCCAGGGAAAGTATAATGAGGTTTCAAGTGAGAGGATACAATAAAGAAACACTACATGAAGCAAAGATGAAAGTTGATAAGAAGTTGAGATCAGAACTAATTTCAAAAAACAGCATAGTGGTATCCAAAAAGCAAATGGCCGATAAGAATAGTATGAGACTGATTACAAACTATTCTAGTGATGCCCATTCTCAAATCTGATCCGATTATCAGAAATGACTTACCTAAATCTCCACTAATAACTTTCAGGAGAGCCAGGTCATTGGGTTCTAGTATTGTGCGTAGCCACTGTAGAAAAAAAGAAAATTCCTCGCCATTTGGCAAATTGACAGGTTTCTATCCCTGCCTTAAATGTAAAGCTTGCAGGAATAGAAAAAAAGTCACCAGTTACCAAGTACCTGGGATGAAAGAGCCCAAGAAGATCACTAGTTTAATGAACTGTAACACAAGCCACACGGTGTACTGTTTGGTATGTCCGTGTGGCTTGCGTTACATTGGAAGCACAACTCATCCTACCAAGATTAGGATCTTGGAACACCTGAGGGCTATACAAAACAGGGATTCCCACCTACCCAGTGGCGAGACACTTTGGAGTGTTTCACCAAAGTAACAGAGAACTCCTTAGCTTTTACTGCATGGATCAGGTGCCTGCAGATATAAAGGGAGGGAACAGGTTGCTCCAGCTAAAAAGGTTAGATTCTCGCCATATTATCGAGAACCAGACCAAAAAACCAGGTGGCCTCAGTGCTGGAGAGGAGTTAACAGTCCATTTATGATTTTCTTTTGGAATTGACTCTTCCTAATACTGTATGTTGTATATTATAGTGCGCTTTAACATTTCCGTGTGTAGGCCCATTCAGGGCTAAATTGTACTGTATTGCTGATTATACTATTTTGTTCTTTTATTGATTATATTTGCCCATCCAGGGCTCAATTGTGCCAGTGATTGTAACTGAATCTACACCACTTAGTAATGGTGGCTTGTATCGCACATGAGTCCTTTCTTCATTTCTGTTGATTGGATGTATTAAAACACTGCCTGATGGTGGCGCCGGCCTCTAATTGAAAAAGGCGGTTGCCGAAACGCGTCTGTGAGAGTGTTTGCCCAATAAATACATTTATTGGACCTGTCCCCGTGAGTGCTATGTACTTTGTGCAAGGAGCTTTGGTCTCAGCGTGACCCGCGGGTTCCGTCACCCGCTGCCAAGGCACCCGGCCATGAGTGAAGGGGAGTTGACGGATAGTGAGCCTAATATATATATATATACATACATACATACATCTCCTATCAGAAGTAAGGAGCTTTGGTATTAACCAAAAAACAATAATAACAAAATTCAAACCAAAGTCAACTTATACCAATGTCCCCATATGACACTATTGATGTTTTTGAAGAAGCAGTAAACCAGGATCTATTAAAAATGAGAGCATTACCAGCACCCAAAAAAGAGAGCAAGAAAGGTAACCTGACAAAAGGAGAACAAAAGGCTCTACAAGAACTGCAGGACGACCAGGACACAATATATAAACCATCAGATAAAGGTGGTAATATTGTTTTGATGTCACAGGAATTCTATACCCAGGAAGCATTTCACCAACTATCAGATACAAATTGTTATCATAGATTACAAAGGGCAAATACGTTACCAGCATCAACCAATACTATGACCTCATTTCAAAATGGGCTAACAGGAACATGATTAATGCGAATGAACATACATTTCTTTCCTGTCAACATCCAGTAACATCTACCTTTTACCACCTGCTTGCCCAAAATCCAAAAGGATCCCAAGAGGCCACTCGGTCGACCTATTGTTTCTTCCATTGGATGCTTGACTGAGGCAATGTCTGAATTTGTAGATCATTTCTTGTCAGACTTTGTCAGAACGTTGCCCTCATATATTCAAGATTCCACGCATTTCATCAAAAGTATTATGGACATTACGTGGGAACAGGATATGATCATGATTGCATTGGACTTAACCAGTTTATACACTATGATTGAACATCAAAAAGCCCTACAAGCTGTACGATATTTTCTCAAGGGAAGGTCAATTCAACTGTTAGAGCATAATGAAATGTTGCTAGAATTTGCTCAGTTCGTTCTCACTAACAATATCTTTCTTTTTGAAAAGCAACACTACTGCCAGATAAGGGACACCCGATGGGCACCTGCTTCGCCCCCAGCTACGCAAATTTATTCGTTGGCTGGTGGGAGAAACAGGTGGCCTGGGAGGACAAGTACAGTGAATGGGTGAACTGTATTATATCCTGGCATAGGTATATAGATGACCTATTTATTCTAAGGAAAGGTCCAAAATACCAAGGTGAACAATATATTGAGGAACTGAATAGTAATTCACTTAATCTCCATTTCAGTGGACAGATGAGTCAGGAAGAAGTCTCTTTTCTAGACATAAAGGTTTTTATCAGAGATGGCAAGATCTGTACCTCACTGTTTAGAAAGGTAACAGCCAGTAATTCAATCTTGGAGGCAAGTAGCAATCACCAAAAAAGCCTGAAAAATAGTATACCATATGGTGAGCTGCTCCAGATAAAGAGGAACTGCTCAAACAATGAAGATTTTGAAAAGGCAGCATTAGATGCTGTTCAAAGGTTTCAGGAGAGGGGCTACAGATATGACTTACTGACCAAAACACTAGAAAAAGTAGAGAGAATGCCACGCATGTGTTTACTGAGAGAAAAGGAAAAACCCACAAAACATGAGGATGAGTCTTGCAGATTTATCACCACTTTCTCAAATGAGGCAGGGGCTCTGATGAAAATCTTATGTCGGAACTGGCATATTCTGATATAGTGATAGGGAAGGATTTACCAAAGTACCCACAGATAACTTTCAAACGAAGTAGATCCTTGAAAGACTCCCTAGTTAAAAGCCACTACGAGTCAGTCCCATTTGTCCAGAGAATTACTACTCTTTCGGTGTTCTTTCCCTGTTCAAATGTAAAGCTTGTAAAAATTGCCCTAAAGTTTTATCCTATCAGGTCCCAGGCATGAAGGGCAGTAAGAAAATCATTAAATTCTTAACGTGTAATACACCCTACTGCGTGTACTGCCTAGTATGCCCATGTGCGAAAATCTATATAGGCAGTATGATACATCCTACAAAGCGCAGAATCTTGGAACATGCATGAGCAACTGAAAACAGGGACCCCTCGCACCCAGTAGCGAGGCATTTCTCTCCGTTTCACAATAGTGATCGTAATCTCCTAAATTTTTTCTGCATTGACCACATTCCGAATAGTGAACGTGGTGGAAACAGAGAATTGAGATTACGCAGACTTGAATCAAGGTATATCATTTATCTACGCACAATGGCCTTAACACCGAAGAGGAACTGTCCATATATCTAGGTTAAATGCACATTGTGTAAAGAAAGGAGATGGAATACTGTGAATTTCTTAATTATATTGAGGCTGCAATACTAGATCAAAAGGATGATATGATTTAATGAGGATTGCTACTAGTGATTTAAATACATGCTGCTAGAAATCATGTTATATTGAATTTTGGACTGAGATGAAGTAAATAAGGATTTTGTTTGATTAATTGAAAAGCCCATCCAGGGCTCAATTATGTTCTATTCTTTAAAAAATATTGCAAAAAGGTGGAAATAATTGCCATTATAAAGTTGAATGAATTTTTTTTTGAAAGTAACGTTGCTTACAAAATCGACACATGTAATACTGGCATATATATATATATATATTCTAATATGGCGCTTGAAATGAAGGTCGAGCAGTAGTCCACTTTCTATGATTAATGGTGGTGCCGAGAAGTAACTAGATAACTTGTATATAAAATGGAGCTTATTTGTTTTGAATGCATACACAGTAGGAAGAAGGCATGTATGCCGAAACGCATTCTGTGCGTTTTTGTTTGCCGAATAAAGAAACTTGAATCTTGACCACGCGAGTTCGCCATTCCTTCCTTCCTCGGGGGTGAGGAAACTTTGAGCGGATATATACATATAAATACATATATTACCTACTGGAGGGCGCCAGTAGGCAGTTACAGTTAGGACCTATGTTTCTTAGGAAATCCTCAACATTCTATTTGGAATAACTTTAGCGCCGGTTGACGAATCTTCGCGAAATTTTCAAAACTGGTGGGGCGCTCCAGTCCGCTCCTATCCTAAAATTCTCGGGGTGATTCGTGAAGTGGGGGCTAAGAAAAAAGGGGGTTCCAAAACATGTTTTCCCCATGCAATTTTCCATAGGAACAGTTAATTTCAGCTACAGCTCGAACTGCTGAACGGAATTACAATAAATTTGGCAAAGAGGTAGTTCTTGGTTCAGACTTGTGCCTTTCGCTTAAATGGTGTAAATCCATTCTGTAGTTCCTGAGAAAATTACAATTAAATGTACAAATATATCCATGGTCTTGGTGGATCGGCGTATCCTGCGCACTCTAAGCGCACTGTGCAGATCAAGCACTGAATGCCTATTGGCTGTCAAGTGGTTGTCAACATTCAAAATGAGGAAGCGTTGAAAGCATTTTGTGCCTCAGTAAAAGCAAAGATCTAGAAATTAGTGGAACAAGTGTTCAAAACGTATAAAGGGGCGGGTAAGAAATATTTCGACCCTCTAGACCTGCTTAGGGGGTCCCAAAAATGTTTTTTTAAAACAGATAAAGTGCGCTGGGTGCATGGATCCGCCGTAAAAAAAAAACAAAGCACAGTCTCCTGTGCTTGTTTAAAAATTAGCTACCTGGGAGGGCCAAATCCCGGGGTCTAAAATATTACTTTTGATGGGGGTTCAGAGGGGCCCTGTAGCCCGGGGACCTCCATTCCTCGGTGCTATAAAATAAATGGGTGAGGGAGCTCAAAGGTCCGTCTAAGCTCCGGGGATTACCACCCTCTGGGTCTTTTTATTTTTTGGAAGGGGGCTGCGTGGTCTCCATTCTGGAGCAGTCAAAAGCATTGGGGAACACCACCACCCAGGAGCGGTTCTTGATGTGTCTTGGGGTGCCTACCCCTGGGACACTGCTGTTGGCTATGGCAGAACGGGAGTCGAGGTTCCCACTCTGTCATAGCAAACTTGAGGACATATTATCAAGTGCCATTTTGCCGCAATTTAAAAAAAAAAGCTACAAATGCGGTGAAAATTATATTGTCGTATTTACTAGGCGACGCTAAGTTGCATTAACGCATGTTAGCAGCCTGTTTGCTAACGGCTCGTCTTATATCACCAATGAGTTGCAATGTAGGCATTCCCAGTGGCAAGGTAGGTATTCCTATGACAATATAACAGGGAAGAGGGTGGTATGACAACAGCATTGTATTTACAAGGCGGCCCTGCATTTGAGGACCAATAGCAGAACTCTTGGTAATTGCGGTTTATGTTGGATCCTAACATTTGTTCTGAAGTAGACTTAAGCATGTTTAATATATGAGGTGGATTGATATGTTAAGTCCACAGTCTTATATTAACAAGCTTTTCACTAGCGAACTATCACTGTATTTTTCGCGATATTGGGGGCATATTTACAAGGACAGCGTTAAATTATTGTTGCTTTAGCGATAGGAATGTGCTGTTAAAGCGGCCATAGTGGGCTTAATAATAGGCTTTTGAGAATTTGTGAGAATTCTAATAGAAGCCCAGGTGTACACCAAAACATTTTAACGTGGTCCTTGTAAATATGCCCATTACAGACTCCTAATTTTACTGTAAAAATAAATATCACCTACTACTAATTTTTATTCTTCCTCGGGATCCCATTCCATGGGCGTATATTCAAAGTTGGGAACTGTGGGTGGAGGCCCAATGTCCCTACGGTGCCAGTCAGCTCCCTGCGTCCTTTGGAAGCCACCAATACTTTACCACAAGGGGACCTGCTAATATCCAGCTCCCCGTGGGGAAAAGCATTTTGCTTTGCATTTTTAAAGAGAGAGTAGGTTTTCGTGTTCTCTCTTTCAAAACTCAAACCAGGTTTGCTATGGCAGGGCGGGAGCCTCAGCTCTCACCCTGCCATATCAAACAGCAGTGTTGAAAGAATCTCCTGTTAAGACAATAAAGGATTTTGAAGTCTATTATCGCCGTTTTAGCTGTAGTTTGCTGCCGTTAAATAGGCGATAATTTTAACGCCGTCCTTGTAAATATGCCCCTAAGTTTTGGAATGTCGACAATCCCATCTCCCATTTAAATAGGCACGAAGTATTTAGTGAAGTGCACACTGTGCATCTTGAAGCAACAGTGTCTGATTGTGATCGATAAATAATTGCCAATTGTTGAGTACAGAGTAGGCAAATTGTACATGGGGTTTTGACACGTTAGTGGCTATTCCTTGAGCCTCCTCTTGAGGTTAATTCGAAGAGTTGCGTACTTCTTTTGCTCGTAATATACATAGTGTTCTGTCGTCTCAGGTTGCTTTCCCCTGTGTCATGTAGAGGATCCTGGGTAAATATAACGGCTTCTGTACAGCCAGTACCTTTCAACCCTACCTCCAAACTGCTTACTGCCTATTACCAAAGTAACAGTTTATGGAACACTTAACTGAGCACAGAGGTCACAAGTTCACCATACAATGTTGCTAATCCAAACAGCAAGTGTGCTGGGCTTTTTAAAATTTTACATAGGAACCATTAATTGCAGCTACAGACTCTGGTAAAGAGCTGGTAAAGAGTTAGCTTCAGTATTATACTTCTAGTTATAAACATCATTTCTACTTTTTAATTTTTAAATCTTCTCTAAGCATATGATTATCACACTAAATAATAGTGAAATGTCAGAAAAAGAAGACATATACACTCAGTTTTTTTAATTAACGTTTATTAAAACAAAATCAAATAAATAGAAACATAACTTTAACATAACAGTATAATGAACAAAATGTGAGATGGACTCCAATGGTAGGAGCATAGGTAACCTGTAAAGCAAAAATGAAAAAAAAACTTTAGAATTAGATCGTGTGATTGAATGAGGTGAGAGATTACATCTTTACAAAAGGCAGGATTGTTTTTTCTCACATTCACCCTCAGAATAGTGCACCCTAACCCTCCCACAGAATCACCCTCAACAGGAGTCTGTAGGGCAGCACTGTTTGTAGGCTTAGGCCTATCTTGTGGTATAGATGGTATTTCAAATGAGACAGAGATGTGACTGAATGAGGTCAAAGATCACAAATTAACATAACACTTGGCAATATTGCTTATTCGCACATGTGCAGTGTGCTTGATACATCCCACCCCTCTCTGAAGAGGTGTCTGTAGGGAAGTGCTGGTGGGTCAGATCTACAGTATGGTCTAGCAGGTCTTTAAAATGATTCAGAGATCAGACAAAATTAGTTGAGAGATCACGTCATTATGCAGGACAATATAGTTTATTTTCAGCGCGTTTAATTGGAGGCATTGCGTATCTAGACCGCTCTGCTTAATTTTGGAAACACTGTTTTCAGCAGAGCTCACAACTTGAAGTCTGTTTTGGTTCTATATTGCAGACTGTATTAAATTCAGCCTTGATTTATTTATGTGCAGAGTGGACAGCAGCGTCCATAACTTGAAAAGAGAAAGAGAAACAATGTGAGAGAGAGGGAGAGAGAGAAAGAGAGAAAAAACAACATTGGAAGTGTGAGAGAGAGAGAAAGTATAGATGGAGCAGGAGAGGTAGTGTTGATACTGGAGAAAATCTTCGTAGCTCCCCTTTTTGCCTCCGGTGTGTGTTCAAGCATGTGCCGGTTCATAGTGCACCCTAAAGTTTAGTGATCTGAAAAATAGTATGGAGTTAGTAATAGCAGAGTACATACAACTGCACGCGTATATTTCTGCATTATGCCGTTGGACACTCAGGATACTGTATTACTTCAACTTCCCCTGCAAGGAGGTGTCTGTGCACTCTTTTTCTCCCAGAGTACTATACCCTTGCACTCCCACTGCATAGCAGCGAGTTATCATTACTGCGTTCCCAGACTGTTGCACCCCATTAACTCCCAGTGTCCGGAGGTGAGTGCCCTTTCTTGCGCACCCAGACTGTTGTAACCTATCCACTACCACTGCCCGGAGGTAAATGTACATTCGTACGCAGTCAACTTGCTGCACACTATCTAGTCTCTCCGCCCACAGGTGAATTCTCGTTGATTCGGAAACAAGCTTCTTTTCTCACCTTGTGCCATTGGCATGATTCAAAGAGGGTCCACCACGTGTCGAAGCAGCCTTCTTATTCGTTGTTACGATGGCCACGCATCATTGCAGAATCCTCAAATGTTAAGCTTTGGTGGTGTTGGGGGGAACACCAATTTTTGAAACACAACCTGTTAGATAAAAGGAAGATAAGATTGTACGTCATTTCTTTTTCAAAGGAGAGAGGAAGTGAGAGAGTGACTCAAAAGAATATTCGCAGCTCACCTTTCTGTCACCGGTATGTCTTCTACCACGTGCCGGGACATAGTGCACCTTGAAGCTCTACATCTAAAAGGTAGTAAAAGAAAGATGTTATGTTTGGTAATTGTTACTATCTTAATGTGGAGTAGAATAACATCGCCCTTTCACACACCTTCCCTCCCGCATTAAACATACAACTATTTGTACAGTTCCTACTTGTTTAATGGCTTTGATTTATGAAGAATTAATAAAGTAGTAATGTTTTCCATATGGTTATAGAAAACAAGTGGTGCGCAGTGTTCCACATGGTTTCAATCATCACGAGCGATGGACTTTTGACCGACTATAAAAACTTTCCTGCTACAGGAAATAAAAATACAAATGCAATAAGATACAGAATATAGGACTGCGTACGCCTAAATTGCTGCGTCACCTTTTTGCATCCAGTCTGCTGCACCCCATCTACTCCCTCCGCTGAGCACCCAGGCCTCACTGCTCAACCTTTTCACGGACAGGGTACGTTCTACATCATGCAGTCCTACCTGCCATCAAGAAGTCTCACATGGTGCTGAGTGTTGTTATCACTATGGCAAAGGACGTACTTGTGCACCTATCTTCATCACAGGTTCCACACCCGCTCAGTACTTGCGGTACCACTAACTCAGTGACCAAAGAGGCCACGCATGTGGTGGTGGGCCCCCTGTTCGGTAGTTCGGGCCTACATTCGGCATGCTTGCGATGGAAGCAACTCTAAAACGGTGTAGAGCACGAGCGCCCCGTCTTTTTTATTGCTAGGTCACAGGTGTTGTGACGCATGTGCTGAATGGGTGTGGTGTGGGTGTATACCTGCCATGAGGGAGTGTGTGTGTGCCGTTCTGACAACTAGACCTGGAACTAACAAATCACTACAATGGAAATCTGGGCAATGTTGCGTTGTTGTGTTTTCCTGGAAGCTTAAGCGAAGTGGGCTGGACTATCGTATGGCAGTGCTGCAGGAGGCTGTGAACGATGACTCCAGAGCTATGGGCGTGGTTCCGTCGTGAGCAATATGAGAAATCAACTGATTTGGGTGTCTGAGTTGTAGTGCTGCCATCACCCGGGTCTTAAACGTAAATGTGTCATTATGTCTGTAAAGTCCCACAACATGGCCAACATGGAAGGTACGGGAAATCACTAATCCGATATTCATCCATAGTTGCACACATAAAAGATGGTGGACATGACGCATTTCTGCTAAAATATGAATGTTTGTTGTACATTCAGTGGAGTGTTGTAGCTGTAGCATTACAGGGCTATGAAAGCTTTAGGTTGCAGTTTTTGGAACATGAAGGGCAGCTAATATATATACGTATGTGGTCATTCAGGTATATTGTCGAACTTGGTGATGGAAATCAGTGTTCGAGGCTCAGAGTCGCATCAATATCCTGTTATTGTAGAGAAATGACGTAATCTACGTGTGCCTGAAAATGTACTGTAAATACGGTGGTCATGTAAATTACTGATATAGTTTTGGGTCGAATTCGCTCTATATAAATATGCAAAAAAAAAGAATTCAAAATCAAGCAATAGCACACACTTATAAATTTACTATACACTTTGTTTGCAGTATTGTAATGATCCCATTTTTACATTCGTATTTGTAGAATGAGCAAGAGAAAGTTATATAATCGAAGTTTTTGTTACTGGCAGATGTAAGATGGTTGCACACGCTATTTACAGCACAATATAATGTGGTAGGGCACAGGAGCAGCATTTTACAAACATAATAAATACCCAGACACAGATAGATAGTTGAAGTGGGTACGGGCACGTGTGCTCAACTCCCTTTTATTACGTTACTGTTGGTATCAAGTAGAATAGTAATCATGATATCACACACAGATATTCAATCGTAAACGGTTTATGACTTCTTCTGTACAAAGGTAGTAGCACTATACGAGAAATAATATACAGAGGATTCTATTGTAAAGGGTTCATGAGTTGTGGTGCACTGAGTTAGGGGCGGTTTGTGTGGAGCCTGCAATGATGCGTGGTTCAGGCAGACTGCACTGGAAAGAATGTCTTTTGACTACTGATTTTTGCCTTAATAAGGCCACGTGGTGATTATTTATGTTGTACTGAGTTAGTGGTACGTCTGGTGTGTGCTCACCCTGTGATGATGCATGATCTGAACGGGCTGCACTCAAAGCATTGACTCTTGCATACTGGACTGCATGAACATTGAGGGGAAAAAAAGAACTACCATTGATGGTTATCAATTGCTCTGCAAACTAGGTCTACTTATTGCTCCCCATAACAAATTAAACGATTGCACTTCACCCAGTGCATTCTAACTTTCTGAAAATGGGGACCTATGTCTGGTGGTGATGTTCAAGGTGATGCCCCAGAGGTACTTGGTATTGCCAGTGGTGGAGGTACATTTTGGCGCAGTCTTCTACATTCTTTGTGAACATAGTTCACAGGATGCAGGGATTGAAAGTGCTTGCGTATACTAGCAATGCCACAGGATTATATTTTGTCTCTGCCTTAAATAAATCAAGGCTGAATTCAATGCTGTCTGTAGTATAGAGCTAAAGCTGAATTCAAGTTGTGAACCCTACTGTCCGCAGTGTACATAGAAGGCAGTAGTTAGCACAGTTATAGGAGAATGCTTTTTTTCACTTATTTTTACAATATCTGAATACATACAGTATAATTGTCTCTGCATTAAGTACATCAAGGCTGAATTCCCTCCTGTCTGTAGTGTAGATGCAAAGCTGAATTCAAGTTGTAAACCCTGCTGTCCGCAGTGTAGATCTTAGGCTGGACTGCATCATGTGTAATCATGATTGAAATAACAGATGAAACATGTATGGAATACATTGTCAAAATATGTAGGTTTCATGGAAATTATAGTACAAATTGTGACCTGTGCTGTCCGCAGTGTAGACTGTCATTAAGTGTGCCTTTGCACTTGCAGCTTGAATTTTATTATTCAACTAAATCTATAAGTGATATAAAAGAAGTTTTTCAAGGAAGCATACTAAAGGGATATTGTATAAGTTTGATAGGTGTAATACTAAGTTTGGTATTGTACTCTACAAATAACGAATCAATAGCCTATTTAATTGTGAGCTCTAATGACCCCAGTTTAGGCAGGAGGCAGCGGTTAGCAAGAGCCCACGGCCACGTGGGGTTGAGTAGAGCTGCACAGTATTGGTAATTTAGCGTGTGTGCAGCCAGCGATGATAAGTGGTGCACTGAGTTAGTGGCACCTGAAACAACAAGGTTCTGTGGAGCCGGCGATGATGCGTGGTCCGGGCAGGCCGTACTAATAGTAATGGTTTTTGTCTTGTGAATTCTGCCTTAGTAAGGCGACGTGGTGATGATTTTTGGTGCACTGAGTTAGTAGTACCTTTGGCGCTTAGTGTGTACGTACCCTGCGATGATGCGTGGGCGGGGGGGGTGGAGGCACACAAATTGGAGTAATGTCTTTTGTCAATTTAATTCTGCATGAATTCCATTTAAAAGTGATAGTGTGCCTCATTGCTGACATAAAACTGTTCACTCTTCCTTGCGATGATTTATGGTGCACTGAGTTAGTAGTATCTTTGGCGCTGAGCTTGTATGTACCCTGCGATAATGCGTGGTCCAGGGGGGCCACATTCCGACCAATGTCTTTTGTTTGTTGAATACGGCCATGTGGCGATGAATTATGGTGCACTGAGTTAGTAGTACCTTTGGTACTCAGCATGTACCGTAGATGATGATGAGTGGTCCGGGTAGGCTGCACTGGGAGCAATGTTTTTTGCCTAGTGAATTCTGCCTTAATAAGGCCATGGGGAGATGACTTGTGGTGCAGTGAGTTAGTGGTACCTGAAGAACTCAGCGTGTGCGCGCCTTGTGATGATTCGTGGTTCGGGCGGGTCGCACTGGTACAATGTCTCTTGCCTACTGGAATGCGTCATGTGCAATCGCTATTCCACCTGAATCGTGAGCCCTCACATTGTAGATTGAAGGCAGTAGTCAGCACAGACATTGAGGAATGTTTTTTGTTGCATCCTTTAACAAAATCTGAGGAAATAGAATACAATTGTCTCTGCCTAAAATAAATCAAGGCTAAATTCAATGCTGTCCGTAGTGTAGATCCAAAGCTGAATTTAAGTTGTGAACCCTGCTGTCCTCACTGTTGATCGAAGGCAGTAGTCAGCACAGACATTGAGGAATGTTTTTTGTCGCATCCTTTAACAAAATCTGAGGACATACAGTACAATTATCTCTTCTTTAAAAAAATCAAGGCTGAATTTCATGCTGTCCGTAGTGTAGTTCCAAAGCTGAATTCAAGCTGTGAACCCTGCTGCCCGCAGTGTAGATCTAAGGCAGTAGTCAACACAAACATCGAGGAATGATTTTTGTCACTTATTTTAACAAATTGAGGACTGAGTACAATTGTCTCTCCCTTACATAAATCAAGACTGACTTCAATGTTGTCTGTAGTGCTGATGTGAAACTGGTATCACGTTGTAAACTCTACTGACTGCACTGTAGATCGAAGGCAGTAGTCAGCACAGATATCAATGAAGAACTTTTGTCACTTATTTTAACAAAGTCTGAGGACATAGAGTACATTTGTCTCTGTCTTACTTTAATCAAGGCTAACTTCAATGCTGTCCGTAGTGTAGATCCAAAGCTGAATTCAAGTTGGGAACCCTGCTGGCCGCAGTGTAGATCGAAGGCAGTAGTTGATACAGACATAGGTCTGCGGTGCTGTGGCGCTGAGTTCGCAATGGGCCTGTATCAAGGAGGCACGTGGTCATGGCGGCAGCCACATGGCAGAGTGAGGACATTCGCTGTGGCAGAGTCTTTTCTCTTTGCAGAAGTAAACCACGCCCAAGGCGTAGGCTATTTATTTATACTCTTACGCTGGAGTTGCGTACTTTGAACCAGCCCACTCTGCTTCTGCTTCAAGGGGGGTGGAGACACACAGCTACATTCTCCAGAGTCTGAGATAATATGGTTGCGTCCACTGTGTAGTACACTACATGTTTCAATAGTATATCTAGACACAGAAAAGTTTGTGGTTTCTATCGTGATTTGTGTATAGCATATCACTGATAGTGTTAGCATTGTGTACATTATTGTTGATGTGCGAGTTCCTTCCCTTATACATAGGTGATTGCCACATCTCTGAACATGGAGCTAGTGTGCTGTTGAGGGGATATATTATTTTGGGAAGGTCCGTTGTCCTGATTTGCGCTGCCTGTGAGGTAGTAGAGGGGGAGGGGTCAGGAGGGGTGGTTGTAGTTTTGGTGGTACTAGGTGTTGTGATTTTGTTGGGTGTTGGAAGTGCATAATTAGTACCTCTGTTACATATTTGTCTTTAGATATGGGTGTGAGTTGGATGTAATTCACACAGTACATAGTCAACGTCCTTACACTAGTTAAATGTTCATATTAATGTGTTAGTGGTAAATGGAACTATTGCCTGTTTTTTAGGTAGTATTGTAGATTTGGTTTGTTGTTGAAAGTATGGGAAGCAGTGTTTTTTTGTTTTTTTTTCTACGAGAATGCCTAGTTTGGATATTATTAACGTTAGTTGTGGTTCTGGTTTGAAGCGATTTTCTTGGAGGAAGGAATAAATCGAAGAGTGGTAATATTTGCAGTTTTTACTACGTTGAGAATGGGATGATAATTAAAAAAGATAGAAACAAATAGATATGCTTAATGAACATTATAATTAGGAATTATCATTTAAAAAACCTTTGAAATTCACTGAAAAAAACATAGGTTTCAGGCAGGTTATTGTTAGGAATTAGCATTTAAAAAACCTTCGAAATTCACTGAAAAAACCATAGGTTTCAGGGGTGTTATAGTTAGCTGGACATTTCACTCATACAAAACCATTGAAGTTCCTCTGTTATAGTTAGTTGTACTAACTGTAACTCTTGCACCCGCAATCCAATGGTGATGATGTTTCATATTACATCATTCATGACATGGTCAGTGACATCACTGATGACATCACTGATGACATCTCAAATGACAATCAGATACACCTCATCATACACTAGTATACCCTTTCATCACTCATTGTAAAATACAGAGTACCATATTTGAATCCATTGACACAGCAATAAGTATCTAAAAACTCACTCAGTGACTCCTAAATCTACAAACACATCTAATCTACTACCTATAGATTCACTCATACATGCTGTCAATGATCAATGGAACACTATCAAATATACTTATACACCTCTATTGACATAACACACCAGGACACATCCTATTCAGTTATGCAGTCACCCTACTCACTTTTGCAAACAATGTATCATATTTACATTTACTCAGCTACACACTTATACAAATAGCACTTCATTTATTTATATAGATAGTAACTCATACTTAGTGTGTTTTGAAATCACTATTACACGTATACAGTTATCTATACAGTCACTCATGCAATCAATGAGAATTATGTATACTTATTTATATACAACTGTCACATACACTGCATTTTATTTTTTTACTTTGTTAGACATGTACATTGAGAAATATATTTGCTCATCACCACACCCATAAAGATATTTACTCACTCAAACAACTATTATAACACATAGTCTTAATGTCATATATCTACTGAATGAACTATTCACATATCTTTGGGCAGTCACAGATCCCTCACCGAACCACACACATATTTACTCTCCCATACAAATAGTCAGTTAACTAATCAATAATATAGACTTTTACTTAGCTAGTAACTAACTGGTGCAGCAGTTTACACAATAACTGATAAGGTAATACAGATATTCACACAGTTTAATCACTATCCAATATATTTAGTGAGACACTATAAATTAGTCAAGTAAACAGTCAATCACACTGCTACTAAATCCTCCCTCAAGATAGGTATATATCCACTGATTCTTAAATGCAGATTGGTGTATATATAGAATGCATATTTAAATACCAAACCACACCACATTCACTGGATGATGTCATTAGTGATGTTATTTGAGATGTCATCACTGATGTCATCAGTGATGTCACTGACCATGTCATGAATGATGTAATAAGTGACATCATCACCAGTAGATTGCGGGTGCGAGAGTTACAGTTAGTACAACTAACTATAACGGAGGAATTTCAATGGTTTTGTATGAGTGAAATGTCCAGCTAACTATAACACCCCTGAAACCTATGTTTTTTTTCAGTGAATGTAAATGTGATCAAGGCTTTGGCCGAAACGCGTCGTGGCAAACTGGTGTTTGGGTTCAAATTAAATAAATAACAACACCTAAGAAATCGGGTCTCGCATCTTCCTTTGGCTGCAAGTAGCTGAGCTTTAACAAGCTGAGGACGACACATACCGCATATATATATATATATATATATATAGTTAGGATTTTTTCTCTGTGGGATTTCTGAAAATTCTATGTCTAATAACTTTGCCGTTTGTGGACGGAATTGGCTGAAATTTTCAGGAAAATGGCACATTTTGTTTCTGAGCAGCCCCTGAAAATTCGGGGGGGTTTCATCAAGGGGGAGCCGAGAAAAAGGGGGATCCCAAAACGCGTTTTTCCCATGTTAATTTCCATAGGGCGGTTGGACTCACTTTTAGCTTGAACGGCTGAATGGATTTACATGAAACTTGGCAAAATTGTAGATATGGTTTGCCCGACGTGCCTTTGCTATGTCTCAAGGTCAGGTTAGCGCCCCGGTTCGCGTACCGGACGCGTCACGGAACTTCGCGAAGCGAAGCTGATTGGCTCTCCGGTGTCTGTCAACATTCTAAACAGTCCGGAGCGGCCGCCATCTTGTCTCTCAGTAGGATCGAGAGACAAGATGTGGTGAAAAATGAAGGGGGAAATGAAGGAAAGGGGGCAAGGTAGACCCCTCCTGACCCCCTAGGATTGATGAGGGGGATGAGGGGGAGATATAGTTAGTTGCACTAACTATATATCGCGCACCCGCAATCCACTGCTGATGATGTCACATATTACATCATTCATGACATGGTCAGTGACATCACTGACGACATCACTGATGACATCTAAAATGACATCACTGATGACATCACTGATGACATCTCAAATGACATCACTGATGACATCATGTTATGGTAATGTAATGTTATGGTAATTTGTATAGCGCGCGGCTGCCCCAGCCAAGGGGCGTCCCGGCGCTGCGAGCAGACAGTTTACAGAGAGATAGAGGCGCAGAAAGTGAAACAGTTATTGAAAAAGATGAGTTTTGACAGCCTTTCTGAAGGCTAAGAGGTCCTGTATCCCACGGATAGCTTCAGGCAGACTATTCCATAACTTGGCAGCCAGGAAGCTGAAGGATCGGCCGCCTACTCTGGCCAGTCTAGTGCGGGGGATGATCGCAAGATGTTGCCCCTCTGAGCGAAGCGATCTTCTAGGAATGTACTCTGACAAAAGTGGTCGCAACATTGGGGGAGAGGCAGCTTTAAGGATTTTAAAGGCTAAGCACAGTGCCTTAAACTGGATCCTTTTGCCCACCGGGAGCCAGTGCAGTTTTTTCAAGGCTCCAGATACTGAGGAATGGCGAGGGAGACCTACCAGAGCCCTGGCTGCCGCATTCTGGACTCTCTGCAATCTGGTGATTTCAGCCAGATTTGCCCCCAATAAGAGAGAGCTGGCATAGTCCAGTCTGGAAAGGATGGTCGCCTGGACAATTAACTGGCGAGTGCGGCAGTCAAAGAACTTCAAAATGGGCCTGATGTTACGCAAGATGCCAAAGCACGTGGCAGCTACTTTTTTAGTGTGGGGAGTGAACTTTAGAGCAAAGTCCACCCACACTCCCAGATTTTTGACGCATTCCTTTGGCATAGGGGGTGGGCCTAGGACATCAGGCCACCAGTTGTCTCCCCAGGACGAAGTGTTTTTCCCCAAGAGCAGTATCTCAGTTTTCCCGGCGTTTAATTGAAGGAAGTTCGCCGTCATCCAGTTGGTGATGTCAGTGAGTGTCTGTTTAAAGTGATGAGCCTCCAGACCACTGTTGTCATTAAGAGCCACCACCAACTGGGTATCATCTGCATAGGATACCAGTGCAAGTCCATTTCTTCTAGCCACCTCCGCCAGAGGGCGGACATATACATTGAACAGGGTGGGGCTCAGGGAAGAGCCTTGCGGCACTCCCTGTCCAATGTTATGTTCCTCAGAGATGTAAGGGGGGTAGAGACTCTGAAAGACCTGTTGGAAAGGAAGTCTCTAAACTATCCCAAGGCTGTCCCTGTGATTCCAATTTCCTCCAATCTCGTCAAGAGGACCTCGTGTGACACCGTATCGAAGGCAGCACTAAGGTCCAACAGGACCAGTGCTGCCGTACCGCCGGTGTCAAGGATGATACGGAGATCCTCTGAAACACTGAGCAAGGCGGTCTCGGTGCTATGACCAGCTCTAAACCCGTGTTGGGAGTCATCCAGGATGTTGTTGGTAAGGAGGAAGTCGGACAGAATGTTGTTGACATGTGCCTCGATGATTTTGGCAGGCCAGGGAAGCAAGGAGATGGGCCTGAAGTTCTCAGGAAGCGAGGGGTCTACAGTGGGTTTTTTTAGGATGGGGGAAACCCAAGCCTGCTTCCATTTGGAGGGAACTTTGGCGGTGGAAAGAGACAGATTGATGATGTCTCGGATGTGTTCAGTGATAAATTTGTGGGCTTCACAGAAGGTATCCGGTTTTAGGGGATCTGCCGGGGAGCCAGATTTAATCTTTTTGCAGATTTTTAGGAAACTCTCTCGCTCGAGTGTAGGAAGGGAGGAGAGAGAGGGCCTGGTAGGATCAGAAATGGCCAATGGCTGCGGGCCTTTTGGAAAGGTGTCATAGATTTTCTTGATCTTATTGGTGAAAAAATTAGCCATATTATTGCAGAGGTCAGGAGAAATGGTAGTGGTATTGACGTTTTTTTTTTGCAGTGAGGTCTTTCAAAATTTTAAATACAGCTTTCGAGGTATTAGAGCTGTTGCTGATTTCATTGGCATAATATGCCGCTCTTGTTCTGCAAACCTTACGATGGTAGGTTTTTTGGAGCAGGACATAATCCTGTTTGAGATTAGCATCGTAGTTTTTCCTTCAACCCCTCTCTGCCTTTTTGCATTCCTTTTTCAAAGTTGCTAGTTCAAAATTATACCAAGGGCTAGCTGTATGGGTGCGGGCCTTGGTACATCTGGCAGGGATCAAGGTGTCAAGTGCCTGGGTGATCCAGAGGCAAAACTGGTCATATCCTACGTCCAGATCTTCACTTGGGGGTGGGGGATTTAATACCAGGAGATTGTGTAAGTCTTCGAGACGAAGTTTTTTCCATGGCCGTTTCTGAACTAATGGAGTAGGCACCGCTGCAGGTCTCAAGTTGCAAGGGATAGACAGAGTTACTAGATGGTGATCGGTCCAGGTCATAGGGATTGGCGGGCCTGCGGAACCACTTGTGATGTTGGAAAAGATGGGATCAAGAAGGTGTCCCGCTCTATGGGTGGGGCCACTTACAAGTTGATTAAGTTGGAAGGCCGCAAGATCCGCAAGAAAGGTGGCAACTTTGAGCTCGGTGTCCCTGTCAAGATGTAGATTGAGATCACCTATGATCGTAAAGTTAGCCGTTTTGAGAATGTTAGTGTCCAGATACTGTAAGAGTGAATTAATTAAAGGGGCGTCTGCGCCAGGGGTCTATAAATCAGAAGGCCAGTAGCGCAGAACTGTGAGTTGGCTTTGATCGAGAAGCGAGCGCTTTCACTGCCTTTAATATCCACTTTGATAAGTTGGCAATCAAGATGAGATTTGATTATAAGCGCCAACCCCCCCCTCTCGTGCTCCTATTCACCTTGTGAATGGTATATCCTGTGGGGGTCGCCAGGTTGCAGACCGAGTCCATTTCGTCAAGAAGCCACGTCTCAGTCATAAACAGGGCATCGAGAGAGTGGTCAGTTAGAAGGTCAAAAATTTCGGACTGATGCTTATGCATAGATCTGACATTAAGGTGACCTATCCTGAAAGTGTGGGTCTGGGGGGGTTTGGGTTTAGTTTTTGTAGTGGAGCAGAGTTGAGAGGGATGTATTAGGGGATGTCGTATATGGGCAGGGTTGCGTCTAGCACAAGAGCAAGTGGGGTGCTGAAGACCCAACAACTCAGCTTTGGAATAGCACATCTTACCACTTTAATAGCAGAGGAAAAGACCAAGATGACTGGCGCCTGGCGCTGCCTTGGCGCGGACGAGCGCAGACGGGCATCTCTTTGGCGGGTCTTCGGCGGGGCTGCGCGCGATCGCTGCGCGCCCGGGGGACTGCGAGGGCTAAGTAGCCTACAGGAAGTTGAACACTAGAGCGCTAACCGCTCTTCGTGCAGGCCGACCGGAAGTGCCCCTACGAGGAGATGCAGGGAGGCGGCTCCAGCAACAATCAGTGATGGCGTATGGTGCAGGGGGGTAGTGAGTTTTAAAAAATCACAATTTTACTAGGCACAAATAAAGTTTCACAAATTACAACAGAAAAGGTAATGAGGTTTTAAAAACGAGCGCTATCTTTTTCTTACTGCCCAAGGTCAGAACGCAAAACGGGTCGGGGACACTGCCACTGTCTCCTTCCCACAGCGCGCTGCAGCCCCTGCTCAGCCTAAGTAGCCTACAGGAAGTTGAACACTAGAGCGCTAACCGCTCTTCGTGCAGGCCGACCGGAAGTGCCCCTACGAGGAGATGCAGGGAGGCGGCTCCAGCAACAATCAGTGATGGCGAGTGGTGCAGGGGGGTAGTGACTTTTAAAAAATCCCAATTTTACATGACACACCAATACCAGTTACTACATACGCACTCACTGATTCCTACGTCTACACACACATTCACTCATTCACCCATACAATCACTCATACATACAGTCACTCATTACAACACTATCATATGCACTCATACACCTATGCAGACACTCACACACTGCCACTCATCCATAGAGTTACTCACACACCTAGTCAGTCCTGTAAAGAATCAATCACACTTCGATTTCCTCATCTATACAGTTAAACACGGAACACCTTACTTTTTCAAACATATACTAACACATACTTACTCTCTTATACAATTACTGATACAAGTACACATTGATCTGCACAGAGTCACACACCTCCCAGCCAGCCACACACACACTCAGTCTTCCATACAAATACTTGGGCAACCAATCAATAACCCATATAGCCACTCATATAGCTACTGATCAACACATGCAGCAGCTTGCACAACAACAGACATATTGATGCACACTTTCAGACAGTTTAGTCACTAACCCATGCATTCAGTAAGACACATTTATTCACTCACTCAGTCAGTCACGCACCTACTAAATCCTTCATCCAGACACTTATACATCCACTCATTCTTCAATATGTAAAACATATTTAAACTTTACAGAAACACACAGTCACTGGATGATGTCATCAGTGATGTCATTTGAGATGTCATCAGTGATGTCATCAGTGATGTCACTGACCATGTCATGAATGATGTAATATGTGACATCATCAGCAGTGGATTGCGGGTGCGCGATATATAGTTAGTGCAACTAACTGTATATGGAATTTCATTGGTTTTATATCAATAAAATGTTCAGCAAACTATATATGGTCTCTAACCTATGTTTTTTTCAGTGAATATATTTATATATATATATATTCACTGAAAAAACCATAGTGTTGCGTGTTAATCTAGGTTCCTGATCGATACTGTGACCTTATGCCCCTATTCGGCTATAAATCACTTTATTCCCTATATTGGCATAACCGTTCAAGTGCGATTTTCTGTAAAGTCATCTCTGGCCTCACACGAACAGAGCCACAGAGCCACATTCCAGCATGACTCTCTGCTACTTCCTTTGCGACCAATTAGTGCAATGACAGAGCAGCAGTCACTATCTGATATTCCTAGATAACACTCCGAGTTCTTCAACAAGATAAAAACTTAGCAAACCTGGAAATCCCCGCTTGCTATGTTTTGATTAGTAATGGAACTCTAATGAGCAACTGATAACTGTCACTTCCTAGTGACATCTTTAATTGACGTCTTATGTCCAGCAAACTTGCGTCAAACCCGGCACCTGTCAGGTATAAATATTACCAACGTTGCCTTAAGCAATGTGAGCTGTTAGCAATGAGCGAGAGCTACTGTTGCTGATGCCAGCTGCCTGCATGACCCCGTGTTGGTAAAAACTAGCACTCTGTCGCTGCAGCCTGCTATCCTGTGGTGGTGAAGCTACTGATTACCATTATCGCCGCTACAGCGCGACCTATGGTGCAGTACGCTTGAGGAGCCGTGCAGCCGTCCTCTGCGAAGACATCCAGCCCAGCTGCCCGCGGACGCTGTCACCCCTCCTTCCTCGACGCGCTGAGAGAAGCCGCTGCCTTTCTCGTGCAGAGAAATCCAGTCCCGGCGCTTCCGGTTTACCCTCGCAGGTGACTGGGATATCGAGAGAGACCCCTGAAGGAGATACCAATCCTCCATCATTCTATTCAGAGGTATGGTGTTGACTAAACCCTTAGACGAGAATTCTTGAAACAAACCTTGGCAAAACCAACTTAACTTAAGCTACTTACTTACTCCCCTTCTCACGTGTTAGGCTTAGGTCAGGCACACTGGGGTAGGCTTAGTTAGAAGCACCAGTTGAGTATATTAGCCTAATGTATATATGACTGTATATATGTTTTATTACTTTTAAACCATTGTATGGCTAAGAAACCATATCAATGCTTTTACAGTTCTATTTCGCAATTCTTATCTTACTGTACGTACTTTTTATAATAACAGTTATTGCAATTGTGGCAATACATTTCTCTTGTACGAGAAGAAAGACTGTTCAATAAATGTTAACCTTTATTGATACACGCCCGTCTCTCTATTCTCTACATCTCGTGAAAGTAAACTGCACCAGACTGACTGAGTGAAATCTATGTCTATTGTTTCACACGACCCTAGAGATCGACTCTTGATCTGAGGAGCAAAGTTGTCATGTTGCACGGTTGTTGGAAAACTGAATCCCTTCTTGTCTGTGCCAAGGAAGCTGATCACTTCCTATGCAGAGAAGAAAGTTTCCAGTGACCTCTGAGCTAGTTGGTAACACAACCTAATTAAGTTTAGCATAGTCAGTGGAGGCCTGGAATATAGCCAGTTCCACGTCGATACTACTGTTTATGTTATTCCAATGCGCAGGGCCTAGTGGGAAACTAGGAACTACACTACATGGCGCCCTAACGTTTGGTAAGGCGATAAACTAACGTAAGACTTGTAGAGTAACTCAGTCGTGCATATTTCACACCCCTTTCTCCCGTAAATACTCCAATAGACGTCTGGAGTGGGTGAAAGGTTAAAATCCGCCCGACCTTAGTAGGAAGAGATTCCTATGTAAAGCTCCGGTTTATTCAACGTTGAAGGATACAGTGTTCCAAAATATTGTGCATCTAATCTTTGTCTCCTTGGAGACCTACTCTGCAAAGCCTGCATTTATAAAAAATGTCAGTAGAAACCAACGGAACCTCTGGGGCCGCAGTAGATGCGACTCAGCAAGGTCCCGAACAAGCAGACCCGGATGCTATTATCATCCCGGTTCACTTAAGAAGATCTATAACGTTAAAACTTATAGAAAACGGACTGACACCTCAAGGTGGTACAGTAGTTTTCGTGATAGAGGCTCACGAGTATCGGCAGACAGAGGTATTCTATTCATGGATAAACTTTCCAGCGGCAAACGCTGCAACACAAGAGTTTCACTATTACAAAATAGAGGAACCTCCGGATGAGTACGCCCCTTTCGAGGAGGTTGAAATTCCACTTAAATTTCAAGAGCACCTGCTCTGGTTTAATGGCGCCCTAAAACACAATGATCACATAACCAGGCTCGGTCCACTAGGTAGACCAGGAGCCACGTGGCCGGTTCTAGCCAGCTACACACCACATCCTGACATTGCAAGAATGTCTAGAGAAGAGCTGTTAGCACAGCTAAACACATTAATAAAGATACATAGGCAATTAGTCCAATATGTAATGCGGATTGCTACAATCCAGCCAGCTGTTAATACACCACAGCTGACCCCTCATCAGGGGAACACAAATAAAATTACACCACAGAACATACAGTCATGTCTTGGTAAAACACCCGTAAAACGGGAACAAATTCCTTTCTGGTTAGCCCAGAAAATCACTCAAATAGAGGCAGTATTTCCTGATACTACCCCTATTGAGAAACACAGAATCTTGACCATTTGCCTTCCTATGGGAATCGCACCACACGTGGAGGACTGCGACACTTGGGGTACAGTCTTTGCTTCCATTTACACAAAAACACACGGTGTTCCGTCTATGGCGGTAATACCAGAAGAGCTAAAACAGATTCAAAATGAATTCGGTCCAGAGCCCGCTTTAAATCTGGGTATGAAATTACTGAAATTACTGAAAGATTTCAAGCAGGTCACGGCTATATTATTAGCCAATATAACGTATAGAGGGTGATAAGACTAGGAAAATTAAGGGTCTATTTTGGGATAAGCTCTCAAAAGGCTATGATATTCTGTTAGCTGAAAAAGATTGGCCCCCAGAGTTTGTCAGGGAGTGCCCTCGTGGCGAAGAAGTGATTATGCCTGCCTTCTCGAATCACATTCCGATTCACAAAAAATACACATATGCAAGGAAATGGGCAGTAGCCCAGGCACCTGCATTGTATAAAAATCATGTAGGATGGGATGAGGATTCTCCGCCTCACAAAATCCAATTAAAAAGTGAACCAACTGCCCAACGGCAGTATCCCATAAAGCAAGAAGCTAAAAAACAGGTCAGGGAGATCTTAGATCAACTTGAGTACCAGGGGGTGATTGAAACATGCACCTCTCAAATGAACAATCCTTTGTTTCCTGTCTCCAAGCCAGACAATTCATATCGTCTAGTTTTGGACTACAGACACCTTAATAGATGTTGCAAAACTTTTGCAGTACAAAACTCGCATAGTGCAGCCCTAATGAATAACATAGTTAGGAAAAAATACAAAACGACATTAGACATTTCTAATGGTTTCTTTTGTCAAAACATTGCACCAGAAAGCAGATACTTGACCGCTTTCTCCGCATTTGGGTCGCAGAAAAAATTCTGTCGACTCCCACAGGGGTTCAAGAACAGCCCAGGACTATTCTCAGCTAGGGTAACAGAGTTACTACAAATCTATGATGATGAAGCATTATCTTACGTAGATGATATTTATCTCACAGACGACGACTTGGATACTCACTTGAAAAGAGTGAACACCATTATACTTGGGTTCGCAGCAGAGGGTTACAAATTCAACTTTAAAAAGTCTCGAATTGCCCATCTGACAGTGCTGTCTTTAGGGTACGAATTATCAAGTGAAGGGAAAAGCCTAGCGGACAACTTCTTAGAGAAGTGCGCTGTACTCCAAGCTCCAAAAACGCTGAAGAATTTACAATCCATTCTAGGTTTTCTGAATTTCGGAAGAACTTACATTCTAAATTACGCAGAGAGGGTTAAACCTCTCTACGAACTAATTAAACCTGATTTAAAACAAATCAATTGGACTCAAAAACACACAGAAATTTTGAGATCACTGCAAACAGATATGTTAGCAAAAACAAAATTAGATACACGTGACAACACGATCGATCTTGTAATCCGAGTCATCCCAGGAAGATGCGGATTCACGTACCTAACCTCTAATGAGGGAGAAAAGGTACCCATTTCAATTAAATCTCACTTGTACACACAAGCAGAAAAAGCATTCAGTCACACGGAAAGAACTGTGAACGCAGTGCAAATCGCATTAGCAAATGAACGAGAACTAGCACACGGCAAACGGATTAATATCCTTACAGCGGAATCCGCCTTCGAGGCGCTATTCAGCCCAGTAAACCTGCCTACAGTGTCACTGGATCCGAAATGGATACAGTACATAGATTCTCTAGGAGCGGAAGACGTAAAATACTATTTCGCACCGCAATACGAAGAACTGAATGATTTAGAATATGAAGAAGAATATCCTCTGCCAATTGAAATTCTGCCTCTCCCACAATACGCATGTATAATCTATACAGATAGCTTTGTACAGCATTTCAACGTAGAGAGAAAATCCTACGATGCAGCATGTGCGATCATTAAATGTCGTTGGCTGTGCGGTAAAATCAAACCGAAAATAACAAAAACTGAATCAGTTAAGTACTGTTCGGCTCAAAGAACTGAAATCAGATGTTTAAAGATGGCGCTCGAAAATGCAGAACGCGAATTCCCCACACTTATAGTGTGCGATTCTCATTTTTGCGTCAATTCCTCCAATAACAAACTGCAGAGTTGGATCGAAAACGACTACAAAGATGACACAGGTGCCACAATAAAGCATAAAAAGCTCTGGAACGAGGTAGCTCTTTTACACAAAGAACTACAAAAGACTCACGTGATTCACGCACAGAGTCTTCAACGTGATGGCGTTCACGTTGCAGGGAATTCATTGGCTAAAACAGCCACCGCGGAAGCAACTAACCCGGCTTCCGTAGCCACAAAAAAGCGTACAGATAAATACATAGACGGGGAAACCATGCTGGCAGTAAAAACGACCGTAAAAGGCGACTGTGCAGTACTACCCGTAAACTATCCACTCAATTATGCATACATAATCGATGCAAACTCCGTTCCGTTTGCTCGAATCCCTGGAGTGGGGGATAGAGTAATTCCAAACACGAACAGGAGAATATTTTTAATAGCAGATGCACATATGGGTTTGGGTCTGAGACACCAAACAATTAAGGTTTCTCTGACTGAATTACAATCAGTATACTGGTGGCCAGGAATGAGTGTAGAACACCAAATATATGCAAACAACTGTGAAAACTGCAATAGGGATCGCAGTAGCGAACCTTGCTACCAGCTACCAGTCAGAAAGAGCGTAACGCTGCCTGCACCCCAACCTGCGTCCTATTAATTAGTTAAGACGAAAAGCATTTTAAAAATGAGTCCACCAGCACTCGGCTGACGCCTAGAACTGTTATAAAAGATTAGCGAGTCCATATCGGCACATACGCAATTACCACGTTCCATTCTGACCAGGGTCCTGCTTTCAGCTCTCGAGCCTATAAGGAGGCCATGGCCAGCATGGGAATTGGGTTGCGGTATTCTTGTCCGTCGCATCCCGAAGGGAATAGTGTGGTAGAAAGAAAAAACCGGGACATAAAGCAATCTATAACAGCGAAGGTATTAGGTTCAGGCGCTGGGTGGGTCAAACATTTAATAAGTGTCCAGGCTAGTCTTAACAACATGCCAAGAAATTCTCTAAAAGGTTTCAGCCCATACGAACTATTGTTCGGAATTAGAATGAACGTTCAGGACCTCGATAGTCAAATGTCAGTGGTACAAGAAGAAACAAAGCAGTTTGAAGTAAAAGACCGTTTGGCTGTTTTACAGGAACTGAATGAAACAAGAAAATCATTAAGCAACATAAAGTTAAAGCAACAGCCAAGTACCACTGATGAGGCACCACCCGCAACAGCCCCAGCAAGGCCTGTCTGGATTCCAAAGATTGGGGATCTAGTCAGAGAAAAGATCACGGTTAAGAAGGAATTTGGGCCTTCTTACAGAAAAGCAGTACCTGTCTTAGCAGTCACCGGAACAAGATCAGTTGTGCTACCGCCCCTTGCTGGTAAAAAGGAGAACAGAGTCGTGTCCATCGACCTGGTAAAACCACAAGCATGTGGCCTATAATCAACAGTAGGCCCAGTGGACTCCCAAGAAACAACAGAATGCCCAAACTTGCAACAATCCAAGAGGTTCAAACTGAAAGACTAATCACATTCGATCAGCCTGCAGTGCACAATGAAGGACTTTGCAATAATACCATGGAACTCGTGCCTCTTGAAACACAAATTGAAACAGTTCGTCAAGAAACACCAGTCTACAATGATGTGGCATCAGAAAGTGCTACCGAGAGACAGATTGAAAGAACAATCCCATCAATTGACAGAACTGCCTCTGGTTATTTCATCAACTTCGACAACTTCTCTGAAGATTTAAACGACCCCGAAGTGATGCCAGAAACAAAAAAATCTTTTAAAGAAAAAGCAACGGAACTCTT
The DNA here is from genome assembly GCF_964263255.1 of Lissotriton vulgaris. NCBI lineage: Eukaryota > Metazoa > Chordata > Amphibia > Caudata > Salamandridae > Lissotriton > Lissotriton vulgaris. The sequence continues at coordinate 86,843,234 of NC_141690.1, forward strand.
TCATCAACTGAAGGAAATCTACCTTGTTTCCCCTTGGCTAGAGTTCTGGTTCGGTCTAGGTGTATTTTTCCTCCTGCTTTGGCTCATCATGGTACTGTGTTTGGGAAAATTCATTGAAGGAAAATATATTACAATGGACACAGCAAGTCAGAACATCAACCTAGTCCTGAAACCACACAGATCATCCCATGTGAAGAAAAGAGAACTGTCAACAGTAAATGTCACAGCAATTCCAATACCTGGTGGGGTAGTATGGGAGAAAACAGACTATGAGATCTATGGTCCGGTCGAAATCCTGAAGTATCCACATCAACTAAAGGTTTCCTTAAGTGACTTTGTGACTCCTAGTATATTCTCTGATGATTGGGACTTTAACAGTATTAATGACATGATGTCTGATTTAGTAATGTCAGCTAGATTCACAGATCATGATTATTTACAAGGTTCATCTAGTTATGAGCAGTTATTCTGTTACACCCACTATGGGGATCATTACTTGCATAAATCTGCACAGCCTAGAAATGTTTTTATGTATAATCAATGGGAACATTGTGCTACACCACCTAAAAGCAGTTCTAAGGCATTTTTTGAGAAATTCAAATACTTCTCAGGGTTTAACACCAGTGATGCAGAAACGTTTTATTATAAACTGTTAGATAAAACAGGAATGAAAACAATGCTGACAAATTCTAAATTGATATATTCAGAAGCATTTTATGACAAAATGATGACATTTGGTTTTGATTATTGGAAAAATAATATTGAAACAAAAACAATTTGGGGTACAAAAGATTGGCAGGTGCAAGGCATAGAAGCACTATTTAGAACCTGCATGATACCAGAACAAATGTTATTTTTGAATGACACAGTACACCAAACATCTTGTCTTGGCCTAGCTAAGAACAAAGAACTTAAAACACCGTCTATACCAAAGCCAATACCTGAAAATACAACAGCTGATATTGAATTAGACGTGTCACAAATTTTACATTTCAACAGAACACATCCTGATTGGAAAAAGTGGTTAATCTGGCCTACAGACACAAATAGCTGTCAAGATAGGTTCCTGAATAAAACACAGGGTTTAAAAATGACCAGATTAGACCCAAGATATTCCCAGAGACAACATCCAGGGATTATAACAACATACAGTGTAGGGAAACTCTGCCTCGAATGGCTTACAACATCCACACTGGCTGAAATTAAGCAACACTTGTCTTTACTAAAAGATGGTGCTGATTTGCGCGATTTCATTCTTGGACCACGCAAACAGCGTCAAAAGCGTTTCATAGCGACCAGCATCTATGCTGCTTACAACGAGGCTTGGAAAGTAAAGCAAATTGAAACTGCTGAAAAGATACGAGAAATTGATCGTATTAATTTGGAGAAATCACTTTCTGTGGTAGACAATGGGTTAATGACTCTGTCTTCCAGAATATATTCGTTGGACAATATTGTATCCTCTGCCTTTGATGTGATAGACAGAGATTTGCTAATGTTACAACATGGCCAGTCTCAACTACGCTCTATTATAGAATTAGGCTGGACGTTGCAAAACCTTCGTTCAGGCTATGTGCCTTGGCGTTTAATCAACACAACGTCATTATTTTCCAGTTTTAACCTTACTGATAAACAGATCAGTTTGGCACAGAAAGGAGCAGACTATACAATCCTGAGCATCGAAAGACTCGAGAGATTACCATTGACAATGTCAGAGAGTCCTGTCATTGAATGGATAATACACGGGATTATCACAATTCCGATAACAACTTTCCGATTTAAAAAGTGCCTTGAGTACATACCTGCTGGCCAATATGAACAATTGGGTAAAGGATATTTAAAATCCATATGGAAATTACCATACACTCATTCTTGCTATAGTGACAGCGACAAAAATTTATTTCTTAGTGGTGAGAACTGTAAACACTCACTAAGCGGTATACTTTTGTGTCAGGGTATTAATTTACACGGAGCATGTGATGGAAATTCGAACAACCTTTCATGCCACCAGCTAGTCACACCTGCAACTCAGATAGAGCCCTTCTTTATGCAACTCGCAAACGGGAGTTACATTCTAAGAACGGATCACAGGTGCTGTGGCCTCGCGCCAGGGACAAGTTATCTAGTACAAGTAACATCCACGGTCAAATGCTGTATGCAAGCATTGTTTCCGAGCGGGCCTCCAGACATAGTGACTCCCCTCTGGCCTCGTCTGAATCTCTATTCTATACGAATTGATACAGTAAGCAAAATGAAATCTGTGCCTTTACAGACAACAGTGCCTATAACGTCATCTAAAGAGACGTATGATCTTCTAGTCGCAAGGACGGCTACTGAGGTCCATGACCTTTTATCAACAAATTGCCCCGTGCATTTCGTAGAAATGTGCAGTCAACTCCTTAACATGTCTAGTGCAACAAGCATCCCAGGCATATTTAAGACAGTCTTTACGGGACTGCTAACACCCTTCCAGGCAATTTTGGGAATCTTTCCTAATTTTGTGCACTCCATTTTTGGTGGTATTCCACTATTTTTGGGACTCGTTGCAGGGATTCTATTTTTGACCATCCTGCTACGTTATGGCAAGCCTCGGCTCAGACATAGCTCCCATGGGAATGGAAGAGACAATCCTAGCAATGCGCTACAGGGACAGGATAACTAACGTCCTCGGATTGGCCAGGCTGAGAGATCTAAACATGACCTGGTTCCTTTCATTCAGACCGATATGGCAAAATTGCATTTTACCTGTGCTACGGTGTATGCTTTGCGGCGAGGAATGCGTGTTGGACATCTGTCTTTCACTTCCATCAGCAGTACCAATGGACGTCGATACTTTGCTAAGTCCAATAACGGCTCACGCATTGTGTTGTCCCCAGCGGCTACCAATCCTGATGACGGCATTTGTGGAGACTCCTGTACTACAGCCAAGTGGTAACAGTGGAGCGAGTGACAAAAGCAACATCACCCAGGTACAACGTGCTGTGAGCATTGCTGGTCCCGACTATGATGACAGCAATCATTCTCACACCTGCCAAGTTACAGCGCTATCTAATTTGGTTGAACTATCACCTGATTTTGTAGACCAATTCTTTGCGAGCCTGTCTGATACGATGTTCTCACCCATAGAGAAACAATAACTTTTTAAACTTTTGAGAAGCTTTCCGACACACAGTGTTCCCATGAACTCTGAATTCGGCCTTCAGTTTTGATCAACAAAAACTGCCAGGAGCTTTGGAAATCTATTTTCTTTGAATTGGACAATTTTTTCTAATATTGACCTTTTTTGGCACGAACAATTCTTTGCTTAACGTAAAAACTATTCTTAGAGAACAGAAGCTTCACACTTCTATTTCTAAACACATCTAGAGACATAACAACATAACACCAGCCTCTAGCACACATGTTATTACAATGCATTTTTATGTGATGATTTATCTCGCATTTTTCTTCTGTCAGAGATACTTCATGTGTAATTCTTTATGCAGAATCGTTCATTGATTTCATATGCAGTACTTTTTGAATGATTACTATGCTTTTAAAACTACGTACAGTACCTAAATTCCATGTATTACAAGTACGCCTATTTCGAATGCATTTATGTATTTTGGGGTGGGCTATGTTACACAATGTTACACATGCATCTAATTGCTTAGTTTTAGTAATTTTGATGGACATTACCCGTGGAGTGGGTGTTGCGTGTTAATCTAGGTTCCTGATCGATACTGTGACCTTATGCCCCTATTCGGCTATAAATCACTTTATTCCCTATATTGGCATAACCGTTCAAGTGCGATTTTCTGTAAAGTCATCTCTGGCCTCACACGAACAGAGCCACAGAGCCACATTTCTGCATGACTCTCTGCTACTTCCTTTGCGACCAATTAGTGCAATGACAGAGCAGCAGTCACTATCTGATATTCCTAGATAACACTCCGAGTTCTTCAACAAGATAAAAACTTAGCAAACCTGGAAATCCCCGCTTGCTATGTTTTGATTAGTAATGGAACTCTAATGAGCAACTGATAACTGTCACTTCCTAGTGACATCTTTAATTGACGTCTTATGTCCAGCAAACTTGCGTCAAACCCGGCACCTGTCAGGTATAAATATTACCAACGTTGCCTTAAGCAATGTGAGCTGTTAGCAATGAGCGAGAGCTACTGTTGCTGATGCCAGCTGCCTGCATGACCCCGTGTTGGTAAAAACTAGCACTCTGTCGCTGCAGCCTGCTATCCTGTGGTGGTGAAGCTACTGATTACCATTATCGCCGCTACAGCGCGACCTATGGTGCAGTACGCTTGAGGAGCCGTGCAGCCGTCCTCTGCGAAGACATCCAGCCCAGCTGCCCGCGGACGCTGTCACCCCTCCTTCCTCGACGCGCTGAGAGAAGCCGCTGCCTTTCTCGTGCAGAGAAATCCAGTCCCGGCGCTTCCGGTTTACCCTCGCAGGTGACTGGGATATCGAGAGAGACCCCTGAAGAAGATACCAATCCTCCATCATTCTATTCAGAGGTAGGGTGTTGACTAAACCCTTAGACGAGAATTCTTGAAACAAACCTTGGCAAAACCAACTTAACTTAAGCTACTTACTTACTCCCCTTCTCACGTGTTAGGCTTAGGTCAGGCACACTGGGGTAGGCTTAGTTAGAAGCACCAGTTGAGTATATTAGCCTAATGTATATATGACTGTATATATGTTTTATTACTTTTAAACCATTGTATGGCTAAGAAACCATATCAATGCTTTTACAGTTCTATTTCGCAATTCTTATCTTACTGTACGTACTTTTTATAATAACAGTTATTGCAATTGTGGCAATACATTTCTCTTGTACGAGAAGAAAGACTGTTCAATAAATGTTAACCTTTATTGATACACGCCCGTCTCTCTATTCTCTACATCTCGTGAAAGTAAACTGCACCAGACTGACTGAGTGAAATCTATGTCTATTGTTTCACACGACCCTAGAGATCGACTCTTGATCTGAGGAGCAAAGTTGTCATGTTGCACGGTTGTTGGAAAACTGAATCCCTTCTTGTCTGTGCCAAGGAAGCTGATCACTTCCTATGCAGAGAAGAAAGTTTCCAGTGACCTCTGAGCTAGTTGGTAACACAACCTAATTAAGTTTAGCATAGTCAGTGGAGGCCTGGAATATAGCCAGTTCCACGTCGATACTACTGTTTATGTTATTCCAATGCGCAGGGCCTAGTGGGAAACTAGGAACTACACTACAATAGGTTTCACACCAGTTATAGTTAGCTGGAAATTTTACTGACATAAAACCATTGAAATTCCACGTTATAGTTAGTTGGACTCACTATAACTTGCGCGTGTAATGCACTGCTGATGACGTCACATATTACATCACTCATGACATGGTCAGTGATATCACTCATGACATCACTGATGACACCATCCAGTGAATGTGTGTCTTTCTGAAAAATAAATATGTTTTATATATGTATATGTTAAGGTGGATGGAAGAATAAATGTTTAAATAAGTGTTTTAATGAATGTTTTAAAAAAAAAAATTGATTGGTTAACTGGCTTATTAAGTGTATCTTAGTGAATACATATATTAGCGAGTAATGTTTAAATATTTAAATGTTTGTATCAGTGTTTCACTTTGTGTATAATTGGCTGCATGGGTTGGTGAGTAGCTACATGTGTGTGTATATGGGTTATTAGATGTTTTTTTAGTATCAGTATGAGTGCCTGTATGGTTTGGTGGGGGTATTACTTAGCACATAGATGCATCAATGACTGACTCACTGTTTGTATGTGTTTTGAAGACAGCATGTTTGCAGGACTGTATGGGTGGATGAGTGTGTATATGTGTGTGTTAGTGAGTGAATGACTGTCTCACTAGTGTCTTTATCAGTAACAACATATGTTTTAATCTAGTATATGTGAGTATTGATGTTTATACGTGAGTATATGTGAGATTGTAAGAGTTCCTGTTTAAATAAGTATGTGTTTCTATAAGTGATTGTTTAAGAGAGTAAATATGTGTACGTTTCCTTAGAAGTAAGGTGGTAGTGTGTGTATAGTTGTATATGCAAATAAATGGATGTTCAATAGTTTATTTGCATGTGTGAGTATGTGTGTGAGTAACTTTTGGATGACTGTCGTTGTGTAACAGGATGTATAGGTGTATCACTACATATGATGAGTGAGTATATGTATGAGTGACTATATAGAACTGTTGGTGAATGAGTGGATGTGTATATAGATGGTGGTATTACTGAATTGGTTGTTGTAACTGGTATGGATATCTCCATTTTTTTTTAAATGTTAATTTCTATTTTCGAATATGTGTTTTAAGGGTTACATTACACTGAAAGGAGGTCTGTCACTCTGTCACAAAGATTGTGTCATCAGTGATGTCATTAGTGATGTCACTGACCATGTCATGAGTGATGAAATATGTGACATCATCAGCAGTGCATTACAAGCGCAAGTTATAGTGAGTTCAACTAACTATAACATGGAATTTCAATGGTTTTATGTCAGTAAAATTTCCAGCTAACTATAACTGGTGTGAAACCTATGGTTTTTTCAGTGAATTTAATAGGTTTTTTAAATGCTAATTCCTAACTATAACTGGTGTGAAACCTATGGTTTTTTCAGTGAATTTCATAGGTTTTTTAAATGCTAATTCCTAACTATATATAAGGCCCCAAACCTATGTTTTTTTCTTTGAATTTCAAAATTTGGGTAATAGCAAATGTCTATAGCTATGAAATGTAATATTTTTGAAAATGATGAATTTCATAGGTTTTTTAAATGCTAATTCCTAACTATATATAAGGCCCCAAACCTATGTTTTTTTCTTTGAATTTCAAAATTTGGGTAATAGCAAATGTCTATAGCTATGAAATGTAATATTTTTGAAAATGATGAATCCTATATTTTATTTTAAACAATTTTTTTGTATTTTTTTTTTAATTTTTGACCCTAGAGTGCTCCCGGGGCGCGCCCTGGTGAGCGCCCCGGAGAGCGTAGTCGTTTGAAGCGCCCCGGTGCGCGAACCGGGAAGCGTCCCGTTAGCGCCAATGTCGCGAACGAAAACATGATCGTGACGTATCGCGTAGCCGAGACTGCGTAATACGCACGCGTAAGCGCACCCGGAAGCACTTGAGCGAATACGATCGCGCAACGTAAACATCCGACGCGCTTACGTGCCGCGTAAGCTCGTCGGTCATGTGACCTGAAAATAACACTTTTTATTGGTGCAGAACAATTTTGGTTTCATAATGATGAAATCCCTGGTCTTGTGACCTGAAAAATAACACTTCTCATTGGTTCAGGACAGTTTTTTTTTTCCAAATGATGAAAGACCCCACCTTTTAGGTCTCGCCTGTCGATGCGCATGCGCATCGAGCAAGCGAGACTATTGCGAGTTATCCACACTTTATCCACACTGCAAGGAATCGTGGCGATTCCTTGCAGTGCCCGTGACTTTTAAGGTCAATGCGCATGCGCATTAAGCTTATGCGCATGCGCATTGACCTTAAAAGTCACGGGCGCGTGCATGTCCCCTCTCCGCCCCCTCCCCCGTTCCGCCCCCTCCCCTTCCCGCCGTGTCGCATTTCTCCTCCCCCCTCCCCTCTCTTCCCTCCGGCTTGTTTGTTGATTTGACCCGCTCCGCCCCCTCCCCGCCGTCTCGCATTTCTCCTCCCCCCTCCCCTCTCTTCCCTCCGGCTTCTTTTTTTGTTTATTTTTTCTATCACTGCGTTTTTCAAGCCACCCGTGTTGTTTTCCGTCGCTATTGTCCAGGAAACTGGGATTCATTTTTTTGTTTATTTTTTCTATCACTGCGTTTTTCAAGCCACCCGTGTTGTTTTCCGTCGCTATTGTCCAGGAAACTGGGATTCATTTGGCTTCCTCTGGAAGGCTGCCCTTTGCTCTGCGTTTATACAAAGGATAACTGCCCACGCTATGGCTGAAGCAGGTGCCCGCCCCGGAGAAGCGGGGCTGAGACGCAAACGGCAAGTATTCCTTAGTTGAACTGCTGTACAAGCATCTTTTCCCTCAAAATATAGATATTGTGCAAGGTAAAGTTGTGTCTTTTGTAAGAACGCATGCTAATGTTTTACTAGCACTTATAGTTTTTATTTTTGCATTTTTTTGCACAACTGCTATAGGGTATGTATGCTCACTCTTGACTATGCTGTTAAGCCTTTCGGATAAAGTAGCATTGGTGCGAGACTGGCAGCGCACCCATCCCGTGAATGCTGGGTGTGGTGACCAGTTGCTGTGATCTGTATCGCATTTTGTTTAGAGTCGTTTTATGAGTGTTTTTTTACATTCTTCTTTGTTGCAACAGTGACTTCAACCTTTGATGTGAAAGGTGGCAGTGACACAATGCAGAGCCCAAACTATGGTTTTAGTTTGTGATTTGCTGCCAACGTCTACTTCTGTCGATATTAATTGCCTAAAATCGTATTGGTCTTCCTTCAGACACTTTCAAATCCTCCTATTCATCAAGTGATTGAGGTCAGATTCTTAGGTGTGTTCCCATAATTTCTGGTAAGGCATGAGTTTAAAGGCTTTTATGTGTTTTGTAAGAACATGATTTTAGGGTAAGTTACCCGTTAGATTGAAACGTTCATGGAATCACTAGTCTTGAAGGCAGGAATTCGAAACTGCTCCAGTAGAGCGGTTTCAAACTCTATTAGAGTACATATTTTTTAACATAGTGAAGTCTGCGATGCAGCAGAATGTAACCTAGAAGGTTCACCAGACGAAACATCCACTCTACAAGCTACCCTGTAGAGACCACGTGTGTGGCCTCCTGTTGAAGTGAGTTGATGGCACCTCTCCCCTCTCCGCCCCCTCCCCGCTCCGCCCCCTCCCCCTCCCTCCGTGTCGCATTTCTCCTCTCCCTCTCCGCCCCCTCCCCTGCCCGCCGTGTTACGGTGAAAGGCTTGTTTTATAGTTGACAAAAGTTAATTTGTTGACACCAGCTGTCTTTTTCACCTCGCGATGAAATGTCACAAACGGGAATAGTCCTCAGTAAAGATACAAGCTCTACCTCCGCCTTGCCTCGCAGTTCCCCTTAACATTGCATCGCTGTATTTCTTAACAGTTCACCCATTTACTCACAGTTTTCCCAGTGCACCTAGATTCAGGCTGAGTTGGTGATCGCCACGGTTGCACGAGTTTCCTTACACCGCCATTCCTCTTACACAGACTTGGAAAGACCGGAAAATAAAATAATTAAAACAACATTTGCTGTTTTATTTGCGGATGACAAGGTTACTCGCCATTCCAATACTTTAGAAAAATAGCAACAGTTATTGTACTTACTGTTTTTTTTTTTTTATTGATTTTTTTTATTTTCATTACAATTATTGGGAGAGGTTTTGTGTACAGCTCCCATGTTTTCGCCTCGGGTACGCTCTGTGGTTCTGTGTCACGTGTCTTGAGAAGTCACTGCCTTAATGTTATATATATTTGAACGAGCTGGTAATGCGTCACCCGAAGATTTTTCTGATGTAACTGTGTTAAACCCTGCTCCTAGCCTTACTCGGCAGTAGTGTGAGCAGAAGCCTCTGGCATGTTGGTTAAAGAGGGAAAATGCACGCTTCTTTGTTCAGTGCAATCAGAGTGAAGCTCGCTGAGCTGCCTAAGATCCATTTCTTCCTTTCAGTGCAGGGTCGCCGTGTATCCCAGAGGTGGTGCAGGGCGAGGCGCCCTTGCAGCGAGTTGCTCCTGCGCCGATAGCAGGCTCTGGTGTTTGCGGTCTCCACGCTGGGCTCGCGCGGTTGCTAGGCCGTGTCAGATGACGCCTGCTCACATGACACCCGTTACAGAGAAGTGCGTGGCCAGCATTGGAGCACCCTTGCAGCCGGGGGCAGGGCAGGGCAGGGCAGCACAGCACGTCCAGGATAAACCTACCACAGCACAGCCCTCCTGGCAGGTCTTGTGACCGAGGGACTGACTGTATAATCCCACCCTCAACCCCTCACCCTCCCTCACCCTCACTCACCCTCAACCCCTCACCCTCACTCACCCTCAACCCCTCACCCTCAATCACTCACCCACACTCACCCACACTCACCCCCACTCACCCTCACTCACACTCACTCACCCTCACTCACCCTCACCCTCACTCACCCTCACTCACCCTCACCCTCACTCACCCTCACTCACCCTCACCCTCACTCACCCTCAACCCCTCACCCTCACTCACCCTCAACCCCTCACCCACCCTCAACCCCTCACCCTCACTCACCCTCAACCCCTCACCCTCAACCCCTCACTCACCCTCACTCACCCTCACCCTCAACCCCTCAGCCTCACCCTCACTCACCCTCACCCACCCTCACTCACCCTCACTCACCTTCACCCTCACTCACCCTCAACCCCTCACCCTCACTCACCCCCACTCACCCTCAACCCCTCAACCTCAACCCCTCACCCTCCCTCACCCTCACTCACCCTCAACCCCTCACCCTCACTCACCCTCAACCCCTCACCCTCACTCACCCTCAACCCCTCACCCTCAATCCCTCACCCTCACCCACACTCACCCACACTCACCCCCACTCACCCTCACTCACACTCACCCACCCTCACTCACCCTCACCCTCACCCACCCTCACTCACCCTCACCCTCACTCACCCTCACCCTCAACCCCTCACCCTCAACCCCTCACCCACCCTCAACCCCTCACCCTCACTCACCCTCAACCCCTCACCCTCAACCCCTCGCTCACCCTCACCCTCAACCCCTCAGCCTCACCCTCACTCACCCTCAACCCCTCACCCTCACTCACCCTCAACCTCATGCTAAAGATTTACAAAAAAACCCATAAACAATTCTAAAAGCACTAACTCTAATGCTGCGAGACCTATTGCATTTCTAATGCTTGTTTCCTTATTCTGACTTTGCCCTTTGACTTAGGAAGACCTGTTTGTACCTCTCTGTACCTTTTCGATCTATATAATGGCTTCAGTAGCAGCAGCAGCTGGTGCATCTGAACCACCACCACTACCACAACCACCAAGAGGACCACCACAAGATTACATTGGTGGTCAACAAGAGGAGGAAGAGGTGGAGGAGGAGGAGGAGGAGGGGAGGAGAAGATGGCTTGAAGAACACAATACCCGCCAAGACCACACATTATATGGGAGTTTTTTTCGATCCCAGAGGGGAAGAAAAAAGTAAATGCAGCCAAGGTGACTTGCCTAATCTGTGGCATGAATCTTTCTAGGGGGAACCCTAATAAAAAATATTCATTCGGAAACAACACAATGATTAGACACATGCAGCGCAGGCATCCAATCAACTATTCTGCTGCAGAGATGAGGGAACTGGCCAGAAACCCTCCCCAAACTACAAGCACCTCCTCCAAAAGAAAGCAACGCACTCCGTCGGGACAAGAGGCAAGAGAGACGATGCCTTCCATTCAGCCACGGTTTGCGGATTTCCGAATAGCCTGTAAATATTGTGGGAAGACCATCTCCTACGGAGAACAGAGCGTAAAGCTCATCGTCCTTGCTGGGGACAACCACAAGTGCCCCAATAAACCCTAATTATTTCTTTTCTTCTTTTTTTTTGCTCCAGTTGTGCCATTTTCAATTCCCTGTTTTTTCGTTTCTCCCCATGAAAAATACAAAAAAATATAAAACGGTTCAGAAAACCCCAAAAAAGTTAAAAATGTTCAAAAAAACAATAACAAAAATATAATACAACAAAAAGAAGAAAAAAAACAGTTCTTTTTAGAACTACCTCCAATTTATAAGAAAAGGCTACATTTTTTTAAAATTCTGTCATTCTTTTTTCCCCATGGTCCGCTCCCCGGTCCGCTCCCCGGTGCGCGTACCGGGCACTCCCCCCGCGCAAATCAAAAAAATATATTTTTTGCCCCGCTGGGCCCTTTTATGGCCCCCACATCAAACCTAGGGGGTCAGGGGGGTCTATCCCTGCCCCCTTATGGTCATTTCCCCCTTTTTTTTTTCCACCTCTTGTGTCTCTATCCTACCGAGATACAAGATGGCGGCCGGTCCGGACTGTTTCGAATGTTTACAGACACCCAAGAGCCAATCAGCTTTCCGTGCGCACCTCGCGTGGGGCGCCCAGAGCGCTCCCCAGTGCGCGTACCCGGGCGCTACCATAGATATATATATTTTTTTAACTTAAATTACTCAAAATCCACTGGAGCACATATCTTGAGACATAGCAAAGGCACATTGGGCTACCAGTCCCTACAATTTTGCCAAGTTTGGTGGAAATCCATTCAGCCGTTCGGGCTAAAAGTGAGTTCGACCGCCCTATGGAAATTAACACAGGGAAAACACGTTTTGGGACCCCCCTTTTATCTCGGCCCCCACTTCACGAATCCCCCCCAAACTTTCAGGGAAGGACCGGAGCTCGACGAGGCAAATTTGAGGAACTTTTCAGGCAGATTCGTCAACCGACGCGAAAGTTATTCACAATAGAATTTTGAGATTTTGCATTGAAAAAAATCCTAACTATAACTACCTACTGGCGACCGCCAGTAGGTTATATATATATATATATATATATATATATATATATATATATATATATATATATATATATATATATATATATATATATATATATATATATATATATAATATATATACATATATATATATATATACGAAAGCAGAATTCAGGTCAGAAAATTCAGACAAGCCCGTAGTTCTTCCAAAGTAGTGTTTATTCTGCAAATCAAAAAGTCGAGGGTTAACGTGTTTCGAACAACAAGTTGTTCTTGGTCATATGACCCGCGTTCGACTCATACCACCTTTTAAAGGTGTAACCACACAAATCCATAGGAACAGAAAACATCTTTCCTATATGTTCAATAATTCTTGATACACATTAATTCTAATATCAGTTACTGTCACTGATATTAAGTAAGATCATCAAATCTATCCATTGTGATTTTGTGTGTGAATACATTATTTCATAAGTAAAAAATATAAAACCCCAGCTTATTATTTTGATACAATTCAAGGGTTGCAAAATTCATTAGTTGGTCCAAGATTAAGGTTTAGTACCAGTGCAAAATTATGGAATTAGCTATCAGAGCTCAAAAACAAATTACGGTATAGTACCATATATCCAGCTTGAACAAACCAATTTATACATATGTGTACATTTACATTAAGCCAATATTGGTGCCATGACAAGAGAAAATGAGTAATTAGCTAATTGTATAAACAGGTACAGCTGAAGGTTGATTAGGTTGTCTCCTATTCCAAAACTAGAAAAGGAAAAGAAAAAGGAAAGAATATTGGTTTACTATATGCATTAAAATAGTCTTTAATATCCATATTGATACTTCGAGGACCAAAAGGGACACTAGCATCCTTACAGAATATTTTCTATAGTTAATCTAGCTGGTATAAGTAACAAAGGTGTGGCAGTGTGCGGGAGGGGGAAGTTTAAAAGTTAAATCTATATGGTGAGAATACAGCTCTCCTACAAACAATTCCACTGTCTACTTAGGTTGTACATTTTTAAAGATGGGAATGTAACACCTCGTCCATATTTAAACCATCGGGAAAGGGGGTGCCTGCCAATAAAATCAACCATGACTCTAGTTTGCGTAGCGGTCCCAATCTGTCTCCACCCATGATACTGCTTTTAATCGTGGCAATCCCTATATAACTTGCTTTTGATGCATCATTCTGGTGGAATCGGCTAAAGTGTCTCCCAGGTCTGTATGAGAAGTCCTGATTGGTAATTGCAAGCCAATGTTCCAGAATGCGTTTTTTTACAGATGCTGTAGTTGATCCTATGTACCATAAGTTACAAGGGCAATGAATAAGGTACACTCTTCCATTTCATTTTCGTTTTAGGTAGGAAGATCTCATTACAGTTCTGACTGTACTTGCACGCCTTGCGATTCCCACATTTCCTGAACCCTTTCGTAGTTTTTAACCAGTCGGTTTCTTTTGGGGATAAATGACTTTGTACTAGACAGTCTTTCAAAGACTGGCCTCGTCTCTACGAAATGCCCGGAGTGGTACCGACGACATTTCTCAAGATGGGATCTTGCCTTAATATATCCAATCTAATTTTCAGTATTTGCCATATTTGGTTGGACTGGCTGCAATACTTTGTTATGAATCTTACTTTAGGGGTTTCAGGACTGGTCGTAGAAGTGCTAGTTTTGGGAGTTAGAGCCTCCTCTCTTGACATCTTGTTAACTCTGGATGCTACCTCCCTGAGTGATTTGTTAGAATACCCTCTAACTCTAAATCTCTCTTTCATCTCCTCCTTAGTTCTTTGAAAATGTGATTCAGTAGAACAATTGCGTTTAGCTCTTAAGAACTCACTGAAAGGGATTCCCCATCGAAAGCTTGGCGGTGAGCACTGGAGGAATGGAGTAACGAGTTCCCTGATGTCTCTTTGCGAAAAAGTGTAGTGGTCAATTGGTTGTTTACTGTGGTAACTCTGACGTCTAAGAAATCTACAGAGTGTCTGCTATAGTGTTATTTTAAGTTAACATTGTTGATATTTAGACAATCAATAAAACAATTCAAATTATTCTCAGACCCCCGCCAGATAAAAAAGACGTCGTCTATGTATCTCATCCATTTACCCACATTCAATTCCCATTTCTCCGTAAGGTCATCCAGAGCACCTGCTTCTCCCACCAGCCAACCATAAGGTTGGCATAGCTTAGGGCGAAGCAGGTGCCCGTGGAAGTCCCCTGCTGTTGCATGTAATGTACTTTATCAAATAAAAATAAATTTTCGTTCAGACACAGCCGGATCATTTCCAATAACATGAGGGTATGTTCCAAATACTCCAATTTGCGCTGTTTCAGAAAAAACTGGCATGCCTTGATGCCGTCGTTGTGCCTAATGCTCGTATATAGGGACTCGACATCAAGACATACCAGCCAGCAGTGCTCATCCAATCTGATTTCAGAGATTTTGTGAATAAAATCAGTTGTGTCTCTCACATAGGAAGATAGTTCCTTTACATATGGAAAGAGAAAATGGTCTATATAGATACTTGTGTGTTTGAAGAGACTGTCTATGGATGAAACTATGGACCTCCCTGGTGGCTTAGACATGTTCTTGTGCACTTTCGGCAATAGGTAAAAAGTTGTTGTTTTGGGATTTTCTTTATGGAGATATCTTTCTTCGTCCCATGTTAGTAACCCTTTGTCTCGACAGTGCTAAAATTGTTTGTAATACATCTCCTGTAGATTAACTAGATACCGTTTGTCTACTTTGCAGTAACATGTTTCATCCAACAGTTGTCTCTTTGCCTCTTCCATGTATAGATCTCTAGGCATAAGAACAACATTCCCACTCTTATCTGAGGGTTTAATTACAATGTCAGCGTTCTGCTGAAGGCGCCTAATAGCACTCCATTGATCTTTGCTGACATTTCTACAGACTGTTCGGTTTCCTAGTAATCTGTCCAAATTTCCTTTGACTAGATCACTAAAAACATCAATGTTATCTCTGGGTGTGATTGGTGCAAATTTGGATTTCCCTCTAAAGGTAGTCCCAGCCGGGGCCCTTATGTCTATGTCTGTGAGGTGTGCTATTTGTGCCCCATGAGTAGCATCAAAGGGGTCCAATATACTAGAACAATCATCCTGAGTTTGTTCAGTTCCTAATAGTGTTAGGGTTACAAGAGTGGGAATGTCTCCTATTGATGGTCCTCCCACATTTGGTTCCATTTCCTCTCTGCTGTGTCTCATGGTGTCCTTGCCTGCATGTATTTTGCACAGTTTCAGTTTCCTTTCAAATTTATACAAGTCTGCTCTCACGTCAGCATAATCAAAGTTTGACTCATGGCAAAATGACAATCCCAATTGTAATACATTGATCTCATCCGCAGACAATATATATATATTTATATATATTGACCACTTGATTAAATATGGCACTTAGGAGAGAGGATGTGGTGTTACTTCCATAGCTGCATATATATTTTCCAGGAATAATCCGGTGTAGCGCAGAGCTCTCAGCCAGCTGCCAAAAACGGACTCGAACCCAAAATTCAGTGCAAAGATGATTTATTTAGCAAGTGGTATTTCCCTATGTCATCACAGTGCGTTTCGCACTTCACAGAGTGCTTGATCACATGACACAGGTAATCACCTGACACACGTTTAAATACATTCTACCAATGCAGGTCAGACTACAAATACAATGGAAATAGAAGAGTTAGTTCCCTAAGGACTACTCACTTTTTGCTCTAATATCTGCTAATGCATTCAAAAATTGTAGCATGATGGAATATATTTCAACATTAATGTTTAAATGACCAACTGCAGACATGATAAAATGTGCGAAATAAGTGTTTGGTGGGGGCGCTAGGTGGCGCCAGACCAAGATGGCCGCACTGATGTGAGGCTCCCGACCGAATGAGCGTCTCATCACATCCTACAGTGATCCTGCTGTCTCTCCTACGTTGCTACTGAGCCCCACTGCCTGCCTCTCGATGTGCTGATTCCGTCGTTACCTGGCTTGCCCTGACTAACAGCTCCTGGTGTGACTGGTGGCCTGTTTTGGCCTGGGCGGTTCCTGGTGCTTTTGGTGCTACCCTCCGGGTCGGCCTCCCACTGCCAGGACAGCCCGGTGCTTTGCGGCCTGGTTTCACGAGGCCTACGATCATCCCTGTGGACAACGACGGACTGCCTCCGGGGTCTGGGGGGGGGCTCCGACCCTTGAAGGTGAGAGCTGCCCGCTGCCTTTGGACCCCGCTTGTTGTGGCCAGCCTGCCGCCCCCCTCCCCCCCCCCTCCGCGGCCTGCACTGGTCCCTGCAGCGCTGCGCTGCACTTTCGGCGCCGAGACCCCCCGCCATCTTGTTACATCTCCTGCGGGGCTGGGGAGGCCTGGAACAACTACGCCTTTCCCGCTTACCTCGGTAGGGGCGAGACCGGCTGCCTGCTCCTTCCTGACTGCTTCCGTGATTCTCCGGAGCGGCTCCCTCGGAGACAGCCTGGGATCCTGTGGTGCGACCGGCGCGGCTCCTTTCTTCACCCTGCGGCGGAGCATCAGGTGGCGGCTTGATTGTGATTGCCGCGGGACGCCTGGGGAGGCACCATTCCGGTGGGGGGAAAATTGCCGCCGCCTGCGCGGCCCGCCCCTCCGCTCTCCTGCCAACCGGCCGGACCCTACCTCGCTCTGTTGCGCCCGCGGTGCTCGTACCCCCCCCCCCCGTCATCTCGGAACATCCCCTGCAGGGTCGGGGAGGTCCGGGGGGGTCGCGCTGCGGGGCGGTTTCTGCACTATCCTCCTGGGACGCTCTGTCTGTTCCTACTGCCTGGGACGTCCTTCCCCAAGGCCGACTATCCCACGCTGCCAGGATAGCCTGAGCCTGCACCTTGCTGGGTCCTCACCTACTTGTACCTGAATACTACGATCCTCTGGGGCGTCCCTGGACTATCCTTTTTGCATACTTGGCCCTGGGGCAGCTCCTCCTTCTACATTCACCTCCCCCCCCTACTTACCTGCCTTGCCGCACCTGCTGCTCTCCGGAGGGGCCAACAGAACCTACAACATCATCTACAACCCGGGGCTCTGCTCTCTCTACCTACCCTCCCCCCCCCCCTGCTGCAGCGGCACTGACTATTGCCTTTCGGCCTTTATCCTAACCTTTGGTACCAGCTCACTGGATGAATTTGCTGGACTGTCTGCCTGAACGGGGACACTGCGTGGGACGTCGGTCCGCAGTGCCGCCAGCCCCTTGGTGCTGAACTCCTCGCCTCCTTCCGGTGGCGGTATTATCTGGCTGTCTTCCTGTGGCCTCCTTGCAAGTAGCCTCTCCTCTGCCAGCGAGCTATAGGCCGGTGGGGCACTATCAGCGCTTTCGCCCCGATCCTCCTTGCGCTCTGGCGTCCGTCTCCCCTTCATCGACGCGGGCGCCCAGAGGTGGCATGGGTCGCAGCGACGCCAGGCAGTCCAAGATCCCTTTTGAATCCAAAAAGACTCCCAAATCGATTCCGGAGCCTGTAGGGGGTCCGCCCTCCCAGGAGCCTCCAGATGAAGACTGGAAGACGATGTTGCTGGGTCTGAAGCAGAGCCTCTCCACGATCGATGCCAAGATTGACAACATCAACACTCGCATGGACAGCGTCGTCTCTAAGCTTGAGCAGCACGATACCCGCATTAAGGAAACGGAGGATAGAATTTCCGTCCTGGAGGATGGCGCCACCTCAACCAGTAAACAGGTCACTCAAATGGATAGGCTGCTCAAACTCATCGCTGACAAGAACGAGGACTTGGAAGCGCGGTCTCGGCGCAATAATGTCCGCATCCTTGGCCTTGCTGAAACCACCAACACAGGTAAAATGGAGACCTTCGTGGAGAACATGCTCGTTGAACTCTTCGGTGGGGAATCCTTCTCATCACATTTCATTGTGGAGCGGGCCCACAGATCCCTGGCAGCTCGCCCGCCTCCTGGAGCGACTCCGCGCCCCATCATTGTGCGCTTCCTGAATTATAGGGACAGAGACTCTGTGTTGCGATGAGCGAGGGAGGTGGGAACTGTAAACTACTGCAACACCACTTTGTCCTTCTTCCCAGATTTCACCTCCACTGTTCAGGAAGCAAGGCGTAGGTTCGCAACGGTTAAAAAGAAGCTACAGGCGCTGGAGATTCCCTATGCTATGCTCTACCCCGCCAGATTGAAAGTGACTTTCCGAGGTAAAACTCATCTCTTTCAGAATCCCCAACAGGCGGAGGACTTCCTTAAGAGCTGCAGGGCGGAGCGGAATGATGATGGTGCTACACTGCGCAGATCTAGGTCACGTTCACTGCTGTCGCAACAGGACTGAGAGACACTGAGATGGTATGGGCCTCCCTTTCAGTCATTACATGGGCGCGATATGTTGATCTTGACACACTAGGTTTTGTGGGCTTTGTCCTGTGGTTAGCTCCACTCGAGGCAGAACTGATTGAGACTCCCATATGAGCTCGGTCACCCACCTCCGCCCCACGTCAGACGACAGGTTTCCTGTGGTTAGTGGGTGTAAGTAAGGAGGTGGTTCGGTACGTCTGGGGCCCCTAGTTCCGGTCCCCCCTATGGGCGAACCCCTGAGACCCTCCTCCCTCCTGGGAGGTGGTATTTGTGTTCTACTCTGTTTAGGGAGTACTTGGTATGAGTTTTGGGGAACCGGGTGGGGGTTGAATTCCCGGCCAGTTGGGGTTGCCGGTGTGGGTGGGAATGGGTTTTGTTCCACTGCGAATGACCTGGTCATTTTGGACTTGTTGTCCCTGGGTGGCCCGAGGGGGGGATGTCTGCGCGAACTGTTCGCTATGTTCGAAGGTGAAAATGCTTTGGTCTTAAACTGTGTGCTTTTATGCTACAAGATGATGCATCTACATGAATGGGTGACGTAGAGTCCGAGCCGCCTGGGCTTCAATTCCAGCTGGTGTCATGGAATGTCAGGGGACTGAATAACCCCAGAAAGAAGAGGCAAATCTTGGGTTATCTGGACAGGCAGGGGGTCTCAATTGCTATGCTCCAAGAAACACATCTGTTGTCTGATAACGCATCTCCCTTTTGCATCACGATGGGCTTCCTGCAGGGTATTTTCCTCCTACTCTAACTACGCCAGGGGTGTTGCGATCTTGGTCAGGCGGGGGTTAAGGTTTGTCCCGGCGGGGATGGAGGCGGACCCCGGGGGGAGATACTGCATGGTCTGGGGGACTCTACACTCCCATTCGGTCCTTTTTGCCTGCTACTATGGCCCCAACGTTGATGACACCTCATCGCTGCTCACATTATGGGGTAAAATTCAGACCCTAGGTATAGGTCACGTGATACTAGGAGGCGACTTTAATGCCGTCGTCAGGCCATGCATGGACCGCTCTCACCCACAAACGGCGCACTACTCTCACACTCGTCCTCTCTTCCTTGCTCACTGATCACTCCCTCATCGATTCTTGGCGGCACCTGCACCCTTCCCTTAAGCAAGGCACTCACCACTCGGCAATACACTCCACATGGGCGCGGTTAGACTATGTGTTCTTGTCATCGGGCCTTTACCCCTGGCTGATCAAGGCCATACACCTTTCAAAGACATTCTCCGACCATTCCCCGGTCCTCATCTCGCTGCGCATCCCCCTCGAGACCTCCCCGTATCTCAGCTGGCGCCTCAACCCCTCACATCTTACTGATTCCGCCTTCAGGGCTGACCTTGAACAAGACATTCAAGATTTTTTCGACCGGAATGTAGGGTCGGTATCTGACCTCACTGTGGTGTGGGAGGCCTTCAAAGTCACTGTCCGTGGGTGGTGTATCTCTAAAGGGGGTGGGGTACTCAAATCCTTACGGGGGGAACTTCGCAAACTCGAATCCGAATTGCGGGAGCTTGAGCGCACTAGTGCGAGCGAGTCCCGGGCCATTCTTCAAATGCTCTCCTTCGTGAAAAACTGAACTAATACACCGAGGCGGCTGATAGGGAGTGCAAATTCCTCGGCAAGCAACACACGGCGCGGGTCTACGGGGAGGGAGATAGGCCCGGTAGGGCACTTGCCTCTGCTCTACGCCCCCCTAGGTACAATGGCTATGTCACCACTCTGTTGGATGAGCACCGAACTCCGCAACGGGACCTGCCTGAGCAACTCCGCATTCTTACCAAACATTATTCCTCTCTCTACACCTCTCATAGAACGGTTCCTATTGACCTGAGTCCCTACCTAGATGATACTGCTATAGCCTGGCTTGGCCCTTCCCAACAGAAATTCCTACACCACATACTCGAAGTGGACGAGATCAAGGACGCCATCATGTCCATGAAGTCGGGCAAATCGCCGGGCTCCGATGGCCTGCCGGTCGATTTCTACAAAGCATATATTCATATCCTTGCCCCTATACTCCAGCAGGTTTATTATGCCTCCCTCGAGGGTGGCCTTTTGCCCTCGTCCATGCGTGAAGCACTCATCACTTCCCTATTGAAGCCTGGCAAGCCTCCGGAACACTGCGACTCCTGCAGGCCCCTCTCGCTACTTAATACGGATGTCAAAATCCTAGCGAAGGTACTATCATCCCACCTCAACCTGCTAATGGAGCGCCTGGTCCTTCCTGACCAGGCGGGTTTTATTCCCAATAGGTAGACCTCCCATAATTTACGCACTCTCCCGGCCATCCTACAAGACATTAACCCCAAATGCGAAGCTGCGGCGGTATTTCTTGACGCCACCAAGGCGTTCGACTCCCTTGAGTGGGATTACCTATTTGCCCTCCTTGAACGCATGGGGATCCCTTACAGCTTCCTCGACTGGATTAAGTTGCTTTATGGTGAGCCGCGTGCTTCTGTTCTCCTCAATGGAGCACGCTCTGCCTCCTTTCCCATCCATAGAGGCACCAGACAAGGTTGCCCCCTCTCCCTCGTTCTATTCGCGATAGCCATCGAGCCGCTTGCTGCCAAACTCCGACAGCATCATAATCACCGCTCTCTGATATACCCGGAACGGCAGCTCCTAGTCGCTTTATATGCAGACGACATCACCCTCTATATTGACAAGCCACGAGACAACCTTAACCCCCTGCTACGGGAAATAACTAAGTTCGGTGCTATCTCGGGAGTTCAGATTAACTGGTCGAAGTCTGCCCTTTTCCCCTTAACTGATAAGACTACACAATTCCCCCTGGACTACCCTCTGATATGGGAATCCGAGGAACTCAAGTACCTCGGCGTAGTGGTCTCCCGTAATCGCGAGGCACTCATTAGGGCAAACTATGGCACCGCCCTGGACAAAATCACTGACAACATTACTAAATGGATCCATCTCCCACTCTCGATGGCAGGGCGCATTTCCCTTATAAAAAAGGTTGTCCTTCCTAAGTTGCTCTACCTATTCATCAATATACCCTTTAGCCCAGGCTCTCACTTCTTTCGTGCCCTTGATTCCCAACTGTCGAGACTGATATGGGGGGGCAAACAGGCTAGGATCAGTTTGAAGACGCTGAAGTTACCTTATCACCAAGGCGGGTTTGATGTTCCTGACTTTCGGAGGTACTATGACTGTGCCCAGGCTCACTTCGTGGCTTACTGGCTACATCCACCTCCCTTCATGGCCCATCTAGCGGTGGAGGATGGTTATATGCGTCCCATTCAACCATCAGGTTACCTTTATACCGACTCTAGTGCGACGGACCGTGACCCTTCTACTGTGGATTGCACTGTCCAGGCCTGGCGTCGTATTGCGGCTCATATGGAGGTTACCTTTCTATACTCACCATGCATGCCCCAGCTCACGACCCCAGACTGAGCATAGCCGAGGAGGAGATTGGGCGCAAGTTCTTCAAGAGGCTAGCGCTTCATACCTGGGGGGATCTCTTCCTCCAGGGGCAGTTCCGCTCCTCGGCGCAGTTTTTTGGGGAAACCCCTCCCACTGTCATGGACACTTTCCTTTATGTCCGTTTGAGGCAGAATGTCAAAGCAGTCCTCCCGAACTTTCCTGAAGAGCCGGAAACCCTCCCCCCCTTACATTCGCTTTTACAAACCGAAACCCCTAAGCACGTGGTATCCATGCTTTATAAACATGCTCAGCCTGCCCCGTTGCCTCCCCCGCTCAAGGCCCGCAGCGAGTGGGACGGGGACCTTGACGCACCGCTCTCTGACGACCAGTGGGAGGAAAGCTGCACACATACCACCGCGGTGACTGGTAATACCCGCTTGCGCTTAATCCACTTTAAATTCTTGCACCGCACTTATTTCACTCCTTCCAAACTGTTCCGTCTTGGCCTCCGAAATAACGACCGCTGCCTCCGTTGCGGAGCCGATGGGGCTGACTTCTTCCACCTGGCGTGGACCTGCCCTGCAGTGGCGGTATATTGGCGTGCCATCTTCAGAGCTTTATCTGATATGGTTGGTATCGGTATGGAGCCCTGTCCAAAGACTGCCTTGCTGGGGCACGCGGTCCCGGCACTAAAGGCACACAGGACATTTTTTGCACTGGGACTTCTGTTGGCTAAACGCCAGGTTGCCTGTAGATGGGGCAGAGGACGAGCTCCCAAATTTAAGATCTGGCTCCATACGATGTCTACCTGGCAAGATCACCTGCACAACTATTCTGAACTCTTACCGCACAAATCACGCCCCAAGGATATATGGGGGCCCCTCACTGCCTATCTGCTCCGACACCAGAGCGAAGACCAACCTGATACTTGAAGTGTTCTTCCCCTCCCCCTGTCCCTGGCCTGCTCCTTGCTCCGACCGTACGCCTCCTGCACCGCCCTCTCCCCTGCTTTCCTCCCTCCTGAGAGTGCGCTCCGTGGTCCGAGCCTGCCTGTCCTCTACGCCTTTTCCCGCCCCCCCCCCCTTGTCCCAAGGTACTCCTATGCCTCTTCTTCGTGGATGGTCCTCCTATGCTCAATGCCCAGCTCCGCAGCCTGCCTCTACCAAGGCGGCGCCCTGTTACTCGCGACACCACCGTGTTATATGTAGCGTTACACACATGACCTTGGCAATCTACTGCACTCGCTGACTTAGAGGTGAGATATCCTCCCCCCCTCAACTCCCCCCTCCCCCCCTCCCCCCCCTCCTCCCCTCTTCCCCTCCTATCCCGTGTTAGCCGATAGCATTCCTAGGGTGGGGACCACACTGATTCTGACGGAGACCACCTCTGCATTCTTCTTTCTGTATTCTGTGGTGCCCCACTCCTACATCCTCTGATCCACATACAAGGTATGGTGGTACATAACGGGTGGGATTGTTCCTAGTTCTATGTTTTTTTGGGGAAAAAATTACAAAAGAAGCCTCATTTGCCTTCTCCTTGTATACGGTCTGCCTTCTCCTACTGCTAGATTTCTTGCTCAACCGGACTGTGC
Organism: Lissotriton vulgaris; assembly: GCF_964263255.1. NCBI lineage: Eukaryota > Metazoa > Chordata > Amphibia > Caudata > Salamandridae > Lissotriton > Lissotriton vulgaris. The sequence goes on from NC_141690.1 coordinate 86,867,032, forward strand.
TCCATTTCTCACGCGGCCGGCCCTGACGGGTTGTAGGCGACATGCTGTGTCTACCCATCCTACCATGTTGTGTTCAGTATGTGCCTACCTTTACCCTCCTTCCCCCTGTCTTTACGAGGCTGCCGGCCTGAAACCTCAGGTTGTAGGCGAAGGCTATGTGTAGTGTATACTGCTTTAACATCTAATAAAGGCTTAAAAAAAAAATATATATAAATAAAAAAAAAATAAGTGTTTGGTGATAATAAATTAAAAGTGAGTTAAACCAAAAAGTGTTTGTGATTTAAGACAAAAAAAGGCAATTAAAATTCATTGTCGGTTGAAGTGCGACATTCTTTGATGTTCAAGTTCTAGTGGTAATATCGGTAAAATACTGTTATCATAGGAACCATGCTATTATGACAAATACCCATGTGGAGCCCCACATGTTCTTACATTGTCAAGTGATGAATACAGACTGAAAAGTCATGGAGAGTGTTTATAAAGTGCAGATGCAAACTAACTGGAAAAGCTTCCAGGTGTCTGAGGACATATTCTTAATTAGTTGAAATGATATTGCACAATAGGTATAGAAAAATAATCTCCGTAAAATACATGTTGTTATCCAAGTGCATATCGTCCTACCAGTAATAACATTATCATTGTGTACAGTACTAGAGAAGATATAAAAACCATTCATGTAAAACCATTTGCACAATATACCAAAAGTAGCCCAGGGATTTAAAAGACATAAAACCATTCATAATTCATAAATGAACCTATAAAAAACCTTAGAATGGTTGTTTTTTATATATAAAAGGCTAGAATAAATGAATATGAGTCACATGTCTAAAAATCTTCATATGAATACTGATAGATAGGTATGGTAAAAAAGTACAAAAGGACATAAATAATCTAAAATATCTCTCTATGTTGAGGAGGCCCATACAGCACTTGAATAAATTTTGTTATAGGCAGGTGTATAAATCCTCTGTGATATTTAAGCCTGAGGGATGCTTGGTGTTAAGCTCAATGATATATTGTGTCTCAAGGCGGCGTAGTTTGTCTTCTCTGTTGCCTCCTCTCCTACTGGCCTGTACACAATCAATCACATAGTATCTGAGGTCACTGCTTCTGGAGTTGTGTTTTGACTTAAAATGCCTTGCTACAGGATAAGTATTATCCTGGTTCCCAATTGCCCGAAGGTGCTGCAGAATTCTTTTGTGTACTGGGAGCTTGGTGCTCCCAACGTACAGCAGGTTGCAGGGACATATTAACACATAGACGGCAAATTCCGTTTTACATGTCAATAATTTGGTGATTTTGTGTTCCCTGCTATCAAAAGGGGAATGGTAGCTTTTTTTGTTGATAGCTTGTTGGCATGCTTTGCAGACTTTGCAATTGTAAAAGCCTGCATGGGTTAAGTACCAGGTTGATGCTTCCAGTACCTCAGGGCTGGTTTTGACCAGTTCATCCCTCATCGACTGCCCTCTACTGTAAGTTATGCTGGGCCTCTTAGGGAGATCCCTCCCTATCACTGGGTCACTCAGGACCAATGGCCAGTTCTTACTGATGATTTTAGCTATCTCTTTGTGTTGGGTGTTGTACTGTACAATGAATCTGAATTCACAATTTGTAATGGTAGTGTCCTCAAGAGCTGTTGTTAAAGATGAGTTACCAGCCAATAGTAGAGATCTGTCTTTTTGATTAGCTTTCAAGATTGCTGCATCTATGATTTTGGGGGAATACCCCCTGGCTAAGAATCTTATTTTGCTATCCCTTTGTGCCAAATCTAGATCTGTTTGCCTGCTGTGTATCCTTTTAAGGCGTAGCATCTCGCCATAGGGAATGCTATTTATGAGGTGCTTGATGTGCGAGCTGGTAGCGTGAAGAGTAGAGTTACCGGCTGTTGTCTTGCGGTGTAATCTTGTCTCTATCTTGCCCTGTTCTATAAACACCTCAGTATCAAGAAATGTAATGGAAGATTTGCTCAGTGTGGCTGTGAACTGGAGGTTTAGACTGTTGTCGTTGAGATCAGAGATAAAATTTTCTGCTGATGACATGTCCCCCTTCCAGATCACAAAGAGATCATCAATAAAGCGTAGCCAGGTAACTACCTGAGTCCGCATAGTTGTTGAGTGTGAGACCATGAGGACCATCTCCTCCCACCAGCCCATGTGGAGACATGCATAGCTGGGGGAGAAGCTGGCCCCCATGGCCACACCCCGCAACTGCCTGTACATCAGATTATTAAACATAAAGACGTTGTTATTCAAACACATTCTAACCATTTCTAACAACATCATCCTATGTTCAGGCATGTTGGGTAAAGATCTCTGCAAGTAGTAGTCTAGAGCATTTAGTCCATCTGTATGTACGATGCTGGTATACAGCGAGCAGACGTCCAGAGCGAAGAGTATGTAGTTTTCCTGCCACTGAATATTCTTTATCTTGTTCAAAAAATCGCTCGTATCGCTGACGTATGATGGGAGTTTTTTAACCTCCCCCTGCAGGAAAAAATCTACATACTGGGACATATGTTCCAAACAGCTGTTCCTAGCTGAAACAATAGGACGTCCCGGGGGATTTGTGGGATTTTTATGAAGCTTGGGCAAAAAGTATATAGTCGGTACCACAGGGTAGTCATTTAGTAGGAATTTGTGCTCCTGGTTGGTGATAAGACCCTTTGATTTCCATTTAGAAAGGTTTTTATAGCAGTTTGAGTACATATTTTTGAGTTCTGCACTGGAAAATCTGGTATAACACGTTCTGTCATTTAGTTGTAGAAGTGCTTCATTCACATACATTTCTCTCTGGAGCAACACGATGTTCCCACCCTTATCTGACGCTCTGATGATTACGTTCCGATTACTCTGTAGTTTGGAGATCAGGGCCCTGTAGTCCGCTATTTCTTTATTGTATTTATGTTTGCCTCTGTGTATTTTGGTATTCAGATCTTTCAATTGGTTGGTGACTTGTTCATGAAATAAATCTATGGAGTCTTTGAGCATGATGGGAGTATATGTAGATTTAGCCCTAAAACTGGTTAGAGGTTTCTTTATCCGTTGGTCCATGGGTACATTAAGACTATCACTGCCAGTCAAAGATACAGCTTGTTCACTGTCGTGGGGTGTACTTGACCCCCACATTTCGGCCAGTTCTCCCATTAGTGCCACTGTTGCCTGGCTGGCGCCGTTTTCTTCATTTGTTGGCAAAGTTGTTTGTGCATTTTCAAATTTATTCATAGTGAAATATTTTTTGAGTTTGAGTTTTCTAGTACTTTTATAGACATCCAATCTTGTATTAACATAATTAAAATCCCTTTTTGGACAATAGGTTGGGCCCAGGCTCAAGATTTCTTTCTTTTTTTCACTGAGTTCTATACCCGCGAGGTTGACAATGGTTTTATCAACATCCATGGGAGCGATTACTTTTTGTTCCACCCTCCTCTCTTTTTGTTTTTGTTTTTCCAGTTTGCGCCTGTGTTTGTTTGCTTTTCTCCGCTCTCGTCGTTTGATGTTTTTTGCGCGGCGTAATGTTGTTGTCTTGTCCGAGGTCGCAAGGTTTGTCTTCTGTCCTCGCAAAAAAGGCCCAGCTCTTCATCCAATGTGTTTTTGGGTCCCGCTGCCCTTGCCTGTTCATCTTTCTCCTGGTCACTGTCAGGATTGGAACTGTCCTCTGACATGGATGATCCAGTAGCATTTTTTTCAGTGATAGTACTCGTTTTCTTAGTAGCAGTGGCCCCTTGTTTGTTTGCTTGTTTGTTTTTTCTTAGGGCCTCATATTTTCTAGAGAAGGTAAAAATTTGGCCTGTCTCATAATCAGTCTTGTCTCTAAAGAATTTGTATGTTTTGCGATTCTTAATGATGTCTTCCTCTTTTTTTAATCTGATGCACATTTCCTTTCTTAGTTTAGTCGCTTCATCTACATCATTAAGGGCTTCAATCTCTTCATTAATTTTATTTATTTCCTCCAGCAGTTCGGTTCTGTCCAATTCTGCATGTTTGACTAGAATTACCATAAGTCTCTTGGAGTTTTCAAGGTTGCAGTCAGCCCATTCGCGCATTAGAGTGGGGTTCGGTTTATCATACGTGGGCGCTAAAAGAATGCGCAGCCCACGCGGCACTCGGTTTACATCTAGATACATTTTTAATGAGCGCGCCTCCCACCATTTGCTCTGTTCAGCGCTGCTTTTTTTCTCCAAGAGCTTAAATTTATCTTTGATGGAACTGCTCGATTCCTTGTTTGCATTTGCAGCAGCACTCTCCTTTGGTGGTTCCGATTGTTTTTCATCGAACATTTTTAAAGCCGCACTCTCTCTTTCTTGGACTGTGTCAGATGACATGACGGGAAATCTCCAATTATTGCGCTGATACATTTAGGGCTTTAAATATACACACGACGGGTTTTCAGAAGTTCTTTAGTTCCCCGGTTTGTGTGTAAGCCTTGCACAACCTCTCACCCCCTGTATATATACGACCTGGCAATCTTTGACACGTACCTCAGACGTTCAACAGAACCCTGCTGTTTCCTCCGATACAGCCGCGTCCCGGTTCGTCTTCCGGTATTCCGTGTAGATTCAATTGGTCAGGGGGGTTCCGCAGTCCTTCTCCTTCCGGAGATCCTTGGCGGTTTCCAAAAGAAAGCAGTCCTCTTGATATCGCTGCGGCCCTTTAGTTGAGAGGGGGTTCGTCGAAAAGCCGTCAAGAGAAGGAAACGGCTTTCACATTCCAGGAATAATCCGGAGTAGCGCAGAGCTCTCACCCAGCTGCCAAAAACGGACTCGAACCCAAAATTCAGTGCAAAGATGATTTATTCAGCAAGTGGTATTCCCCTTGTCATCACGACGCGTTTCGCTCTTCACAGAGCGCTTGATCACATGACACAGGTAATCACCTGACACACGTTTAAATACATTCTACCAATGCAGGTCAGACTACAAATACAATGGAAATAGAAGAGTTAGTTCCCTAAGGACTACTCACTTTTTGCTCTAATATCTGCTAATGCATTCAAAAATTGTAGCATGATGGAATATATTTCAACATTAATGTTTAAATGACCAACTGCAGACATGATAAAACGTGCGAAATAAGTGTTTGGTGATAATAAATTAAAAGTGAGTTAAACCAAAAAGTGTTTGTGATTTAAGACAAAAAAAAGGCAATTAAAATTCATTGTCGGTTGAAGTGCGACATTCTTTGATGTTCAAGTTCTAGTGGTAATATCGGTAAAATACTGTTATCATAGGAACCATGCTATTATGACAAATACCCATGTGGAGCCCCACATGTTCTTACATTGTCAAGTGATGAATACAGACTGAAAAGTCATGGAGAGTGTTTATAAAGTGCAGATGCAAACTAACTGGAAAAGCTTCCAGGTGTCTGAGGACATATTCTTAATTAGTTGAAATGATATTGCACAATAGGTATAGAAAAATAATCTCCGTAAAATACATGTTGTTATCCAAGTGCATATCGTCCTACCAGTAATAACATTATCATTGTGTACAGTACTAGAGAAGATATAAAAACCATTCATGTAAAACCATTTGTACAATATACCAAAAGTAGCCCAGGGATTTAAAAGACATAAAACCATTCATAATTCATAAACGAACCTATAAAAAACCTTAGAATGGTTGTTTTTTTATATATAAAAGGCTAGAATAAATGAATATGAGTCACATGTCTAAAAATCTTCATATGAATACTGATAGATAGGTATGGTAAAAAAGTACAAAAGGACATAAATAATCTAAAATATCTCTCTATGTTGAGGAGGCCCATACAGCACTTGAATACATTTTGTTATAGGCAGGTGTATAAATCCTCTGTGATATTTAAGCCTGAGGGATGCTTGGTGTTAAGCTCAATGATATATTGTGTCTCAAGGCGGCGTAGTTTGTCTTCTCTGTTGCCTCCTCTCCTACTGGCCTGTACACAATCAATCACATAGTATCTGAGGTCACTGCTTCTGGAGTTGTGTTTTGACTTAAAATGCCTCGCTACAGGATAAGTATTATCCTGGTTCCCAATTGCCCGAAGGTGCTGCAGAATTCTTTTGTGTACTGGGAGCTTGGTGCTCCCAACGTACAGCAGGTTGCAGTGACATATTAACACGTAGACGGCAAATTCCGTTTTACATGTCAATAATTTGGTGATTTTGTGTTCCCTGCTATCAAAAGGGGAATGGTAGCTTTTTTTGTTGATAGCTTGTTGGCATGCTTTGCAGACTTTGCAATTGTAAAAGCCTGCATGGGTTAAGTACCAGGTTGATGCTTCCAGTACCTCAGGGCTGGTTTTGACCAGTTCATCCCTCATCGACTGCCCTCTACTGTACGTTATGCTGGGCCTCTTAGGGAGATCCCTCCCTATCACTGGGTCACTCAGGACCAATGGCCAGTTCTTACTGATGATTTTAGCTATCTCCTTGTGTTGGGTGTTGTACTGTACAATGAATATGAATTCACAATTTGTAATGGTAGTGTCCTCAAGAGCTGTTGTTAAAGATGAGTTACCAGCCAATAGTAGAGATCTGTCTTTTTGATTAGCTTTCAAGATTGCTGCATCTATGATTTTGGGGGAATACCCCCTGGCTAAGAATCTTATTTTGCTATCCCTTTGTGCCAAATCTAGATCTGTTTGCCTGCTGTGTATCCTTTTAAGGCGTAGCATCTCGCCATAGGGAATGCTATTTATGAGGTGCTTGATGTGCGAGCTGGTAGCGTGAAGAGTAGAGTTACCGGCTGTTGTCTTGCGGTGTAATCTTGTCTCTATCTTGCCCTATATATATATATGTATATATCAGTCCACACACTCCGGTACAGCAGAAGATACTTCCCCTCCGCCTTCGAAGATAACCAGAGACACAGCGGAGGTTTGGTAGGTAAAAATTATTTAAGAACAGGGGCAGAACCGGTTTCGGCTGGTGACTTCTTCAGCTGCCTAGTCCATACGCAGTGTGGACCCACACAGGAATTGTTTATAGGCTCCTCCTCACAGTGGTAGGTGGGGCTCACCTGCATTGAATTGCCGCAGCGTACGTTCGTGTTGGGACTACCAGTCTCAGACTGCACCGTACTGGCAATCCGTGCAGTGGTGGGGCTTCACATTGGAACACAAACTTGTGGCTGCCAAACTCCTTTCTCTCAGCCACACTCACCGAGGTCAAGCATCAGTGGGCAATGGTCGGTCGTCAGCGTCTTTCCGCGACCTCCTTGCCTGATGTTATCTTGGTGCGCTTCATGCCTCGGGAAGCTCAGTGGCGGGCCGCAGTTCACATTGACTCATCGTCACTTTTCCTCGTTTCCCACTGAAGTCCACGGCCGCTTTTTGGAGGGTCTCTGGTGCGCGTTGCAGGAACCGCGCTAATATCAAGCCACACACTCCGGTACAGCAGAAGATACTTCCCCTCCACCTTCGAAGATAACCAGAGACACAGCGGAGGTTTGGCAGGTAAAATTTATTTAAGAACAGGGGCAGAACTGGTTTCGGCTGGTGCCTTCTTCAGCTGCCTAGTCCATACGCAGTGTTGACCCACACAGGAATTGTTTATAGGCTCCTCGTCACAGTGGTAGGTGGGGCTCACCTGCATTGAATTGCCGCAGCGTACGTTCGTGTTGGGGACTACCAGTCCCAGACTGCACCGTACTGGCAATCCGTGCAGTGGTGGGGCTTCACATTGGAACACAAACTTGTGGCTGCCAAACTCCTTTCTCTCAGCCACACTCACCAAGGTCACGCATCAGTGGGCAATGGTCGGTCGTCAGCGACTTTCCGCGACCTCCTTGCCTGATGTTATCTTGGTGCGCTTCATGCCTCGGGAACCTCAGTATATATATGTTGCACACCTCAAACTGAATTGCCTCTTGGAACTTTATAAATATGTGTTACCCTATAGAAAATGTTTTTTTAATTTTAAACCTATGTGCACCTAGCTACTTCGTGCTTGTGTGCACCACCATGTGTACCTGTGGACACCTTTAGCTGATGTGCAGCTAGTGCTTTAACACCTTTCATCACTAAGGCACATGTAACCTGTGTCCATGTTTTGCCTACGTCTCGTGTGTCTGTGAGCACAGGATTCACTCACCTATGGGTGCATAGCCACATCTTGCCTGTGTGCACTTAGACACAACTCCCCTATGCACACCTTGCCCCTTTTAACTGTATGCAAACATTCATATCACCTGCATCCATATAGCACTTGTCATTTGCGTACACCCAGAAACCCTTCACTTTTGTGTGCCTATATCGCTTTCAGTTGTGTGCACCATGTCTCCCGCACCTATTTGCACAGAAATACCCCACTACTCCAGGTACTCAGACTTCAGTGGGACAGCTTCAGATTTCCAAGGTCACCAAATGTGCATGTAACCCCATTTACCTGTGTATCTGTAGTTCCCTTTCATCTCTGTACACCTAACCTCCTCTCATATGTGGGCTTTTAGGCCTTCTAACTTCTGTATAATATGCCCTATAACTGATATGCACCAATCTCTCTAACCCATTTCACCTTCCACTTCACCTGTGTTCATATACTCCTCCTCTGTTTGCATTCCATGGCCCGACTGCGTGCACCTAGCACCGTCTCACCTGGAGGAAAACAGCCCCCACTCACATTTATGAACCTAGTACCCATTCACATGTGGGTACAAAGTTTCTTCTACCCTGTGTCCAGCAATTCCTGCCTCACATGTGTGCTATAAGTACTCTGTGTCGAGACCCTACCTGTTTCAATCTAAACTCCTCTCAACTTCAGGAACTCTGCCACAACCACATTTACGACCAGTATGTACAGACATTGGCAAATATGGGCTCATAATAGTCATACATATATTCTTAACACACACACCCTGGCAAACATTCCTAAAACACATAAACACAGAAGTACATTCGTAACAAAGGTACGAGACACATATTACTAAAACACACAGCAAATCACACATTAAAAAACTCAGTTACAGGTACACAGTTCAACACATATTCCATATAGAGTCAGACACACTTCATTAGTAAGCTTTATTCGATTTTAATTGAAATCATAAAAGCATGAAAAAGTATTGCAGCATAGAATATATATATATATATATATATATATATATATATATATATATATATATATATATATATATATATATGTGTGTGTTCAAAACAGATACATCATAAAATATATCTATATAAAACATCATTACTTACAATAAAAGGACATTTCGACAGTAATAGAAAAAATATACACACATACAGGTATCAATTAAAAACATGCCATCTGAAAACGCCATTATTATGTACAAAATTGTGCAAACATTAAAACTTTGTTCTCGTAAAAGATCACTGCCCACAAAAAAATTGACAAATAGGAGCATATATCCAAAGAAGATAAGGTTTGCAAAAAGAAATATGCTGGGGGCATTGTTTGAAATTAAAAGACTTTAGGATTGGAATAATATTGTGTTTCAAAGGAGCACTGTGAGCATAGTGATCTATTTTGACACTTGGTCACAGGGACAGGTCTCTAATATTTGATGCCAATCATTCATTACGGGGAAGCTGGTTAAGCTGGTGATAAATATCCTTTCTGAAACACGTCTGTACAAACCTATGCTTGGGGTTCGGAATAAACTGAAGGTAAGGTTGCATATCGTACGTAATCAGCATAGATTGAGTTTTTAAGACTGTGAGTTTTAACAGCTCTGTATTTACCCTAAGTTCTTCATGGAGCCCCAGCAACTTAATTTTCACATGTTTCCTACTTATATTTAACAAAGTCTTGGGCTGTTCAAAATACAATGGTTGACCCAAGTCACAACATAATGGTTAATATAAATCAGCCATGGGAAATGAACTGCAGAGCTAAGGTTGAGGCAATCTCTAATAACTGCCCAATTAAAGCCAGTAGATTATAAAGTCCAAATCTTGTGCCATAACAAAATTGGCTTCATCTTAATTATATCAACAAGAAATGATACACCCAGTTCTGCATGGCAAACATAAGAAGAAGCACTTTTAGGTGCAGCAAGAAGACGCCTCAGAAACTCATTTTCTGCCATTTGAAGTGCCTTGCAGTTAACATGTCAATATATACCTGCTTCATAAGGAGCAATGGATAGGCATTTGGCCTTATAAATCTTTGGCATTTCAAAGGGTGGGTTCTTGCCTAGCTTCCTTACAAAGTTGGACAGGGCCATGACTGATTTCTTATACAAAAGATTCCTTGTCTTGATAAATTGAGCCCATGCTCTCGCCTTATCAAACAGTATACCCAGATAAGAAAAGGTCATCACGGTACTAATCTTCGCATGAAAAGTTTTAATACTGCTGCATTTTACTATTCTATTCTACTTCCACAATTCATATACAGGTTTTACTTTGACTGTATGATCCAAGTCTTGCATATAACCAACAAAGTTTGAAAGGGGTTTTTGTAGGCCCAATGAAGTTTTGCCATAAGAACAGCATTGTCCCATAAAGGAGGGCCGGTATAGGTTGATGGCCAATTTGTGGGAGATTCTTAGATTTACTGGAGAATTCACCCCAGGGCTAATTATAAAGAAAGTGAATCAAAATGGGGCATGCTCGCAGCCCTGCCGCAGCCCTCGCTCTATGTGGAAGGTCCGAGTTCCACCCCCACTGAAGCTGTAGGGAACTCTAACCATGCTACCTAAATATAATTCCCTTAGGAAGTGGATTACAGATATCTCCACCCCTAAATCAGACCAGATTTTCTACAATTTGCTATGGTTAATGCAATCAAATGCAGCTGATAGATCCACAAAAGCCATGTAAATCATCTCTTTCTTAATCTAAGTAGATTTCCTGATTAAGCAACTTAAATTCAATCCCTGATCTATAGTCCCCACTCCTGGGCAAAAACCATACTATGAATGTGAAAGGAATTTGTTTGAATCTGACCAATCCTCAAGCCTATTTCATATTATCTGGCCCGCTATCTTCACTAATGAGTAAAGTAGAGATATTGGGTGGTAGCACGCATGATTATTATGATCCCCTTTTTTTATAAATGGGGACTATAATGAACTCTGGCCAATTTGGTGAGAAACCTACACTACAGCAGTCACCTAGTACCAAAGTTAATAAGGGATTCTATAATAGTCTGTTAGCCTTAAACAAGTCTACCGGGATGCCATCTGGGCCTGGTGCTTTGCCCTCTTTACTGGCATTAATAATAGCCATAATTACTTCATCTAACCTAAAAGAAAGGTCATGCTGTCAAAAGATATATGTGTAGGTGTAAATTGATCGGTAGTGTGTACTAGAATCACTGTCTCAGTAGCCGGAATTGAATATATTCCATAAAAGTTTTCTAAAATGGCTGTCTCTGGATTAGGGGACAGCTCGTCTATTAGTGTGGGTGAGTTGACCACTTGCCAAAACACATTATTATCCTTGTTCAAACTTGCTTCAAGGAAAGATTCCCATTCTTTATTTATTAAGGTTATTTTCCTGTTTCACTGCTCTCTTATAGTCAGCTCTACAGAACTGTATCTCAGTTTTGCACTTGATGGACTTATGTAGTGCATCCTTTAATCTCTTGAGCACTTTCGTTCACTCAGAGTCAAACCATCCACTCCTTATTCGAGTCGAGAACCCTCTGGAAGCAGAAAGGCCCTCCTTAACCCCCCCTACAAATCTTCAAAAATGCGTCAATATGGGCGTATGGATCAACTGTATCATCTAGGCATGCCATAAAGGCATCCTTATAGGCAGACACCCATATCTCTCTAATTTTGTCTCTCTCATACCCACACAAAATCATAGTCATGGGTCATGTTAAAGTAGGAGGAGTTCTACCTTTAAAATCTCACAAAGAAGATGGTTCTAAAAATGTGTGACCTTATTCACACAGCATCCGGGATTCTTATATACAGAAATAAAGTTATCTAGCACTAACCTCATGCATCTTAGCTTCTTCTGAATATCCCAATAGGTGAAGCATGGAGTGCTATTTATTAAAATATATTACCTTCTATTGCAATTTTTCGATTACCATCTATCGCCTTTAACACTTTGCCCAATATTTTAGTCGTCACACTAAAGGAACTAGTCAGGGGAACTGTGCTAATTTTGATTAAGGCCCAGGAAAAACTTTTTGTTACAAATGCATAATCTTGCATAGCTTTTGTCATTTTTGTGTTACCCTTTCTATGTAAAATGGCCAAAATTACATTTGATTGCGGAATTAGGACACCATTCTGGGAAAGCGTGAGCAAGGGAAAAACATTAACAGAATGTAAGCAGGTGCTGTTTGTGTTATGTGAAAGTTGCTTTTAGCGCAAAATGTGTCTATTCGCATTTGTTTCCCTTCTTTCTAATAGTCAGTTGAGTAGATGATAAGCTACATTCCCCTTTTTGATAACCGTGCTTTGTTTTCCTTCTATAAATAGAGTTTGAAATAATGTCCGCATTTGAAATTAGCAAAGTCATGATTCTCACATGCTTCATTGGTTGTTATAATCAATGCTCGATCACGATATATAATGTTTACTACACTATCAGTTACACGTATATCAAAATTAACAAAGTTAAAAGATGATATATTCCATCTAAGAAGGCTGCTTTTAAAACTATCAAAACTGGATTCCGAGGACAAATTAACGGTATTGGTTTTCTTGGGTAATAAAAACCCTGTGTGTTTAGTTTTGCATTGGTGAAGGGTTTTTCATGTTAGTAAAGAAAAATAAAGCAGCTCAGAATTTTAGAATGGCATGGTGTTTAGGTAAGACTTCCTTTTCTTAGTATCTGATGTTAGGCAGGTGCTCGTTTTGTTTGATTGCAACATTTCAGAGTCTTGTGCACTAAACAAAACAAAATACTCGACAACTCCAGGTACTAGATTCTTTGGAAAAATGCTCTTTAAGGACCATATGTATGAAAAAGTCCATTTGCGATTCTCAAATTGTGAATTGCGAATCGCAATTAAGAAATACCTCTCCATTCATTCCTTGGAGCCTAGAGGCCAATAGGAATGAATAGGAACACCTTCTCCTTCTCAATGTGCGATTCGCAATTAGAGAATCGCAAATTGAGAATGCAATTAAAAGGGTGCCAGGGTGTCAAAAGGATACCCGGTTGCACCCCTGAAATGTGCATGTAGGCACATGTGGCACTAAGGGCATGCATGTGAGTTACATGGCACTTTGAAAAATGCAAACAAGTGCATTTTTCAAACAAATCGCAAATTATCACCAACTTGAAGTTGGTGGTAATTTGCGATTCCTTACGGCCAAATCGCACTTTTATTGTGCTTCTTACATTGCATTTAAGGAATCACAATTTGCGATTCCTTAAATGCAATCGCAGAATAGCGAATAAGAAAATTTGCGATTTCTAATTTTGCAAGGGGTGTTTTGTGTCATAAAAAGAAAGACTCCACAGCGGACCAAGCAATTAGCACCTCAACTTCAACAGTCCCAAGCAGTTCAATGTCATGTGCTGGTAAACCTCCAAGACCTGCTGTGGATTGGTCTCACTGGAAATCCCAGATGAAATCTTAGAAGAACGTAGAGGCAGCACCAAGTGTGAAGTAATTTGCAGAGGCAAAGCATTCTAAGAAAATATTGTTCTTTTTATTGATCTTTTTTTGTTAAAAAGTGCACAGGACAGCCAACGCGTTTCGCTCCCTACCTTGGGAGCTTTGTCAGGGCTGAAAGCAACGTGAAACATATATATACATTAATACACAAATATATGCAATAAACAACACAAACTAACTGTAAAAAAATCATCAAGAGACACAGCTCAATTGTACAAAAGAATTCCAGGGGATGGCACTTTGGAAATTCAAAAAAGACACAACAAGCACAATGTCTTTAAGGGTGATACACTAAAAAGGGATACAAGCTACAATTAAACAAACAGATTTAATAGATTTGCGTAGGTTTGTAATCATTACAGATGTTCAATATATATGTCCTTTTCAGGGGAGCATAGTTGTTATATTCTATTTTCGAGACTTTGTAGTGGGCAAGGGCAAAAGGAACAGGTATAGTAGGCAGGTAGCTAAAGAGGAAATCATTGGCTCTGGAGAACCACTTAAACTAAATCACAATAAGTTCCAGAGTGAGCAAGAAAATACAAAGCTGAATCTCACCAAAGTCAGGAAAGATTTTTGTACAAGTAGAAGTATACAGGTCCAAGTCTGGCAGGCAATGTAAAGCTCAGTTAGAGTCCAGATAAACAAATGATAAGTTTTCAATCTTAAGAAAAAAGAGAAAATGGAAAAGAAAAATGTATAGGGTTGCATTCAGAGAGTATCATTCCTTAAAAGGTCAACACACAAAAAGAGAGAAGATGTAAAATCTCACCAAAATAAAGAATATAGCGCGCAAAATAGGTACCAAGTTGAGCGCCATGTGGACCAGGTGGCGTGGGGTGAATATCCAAAAATGGAGGATCTGTAAAAATGAGGAAATTACCTAAGACCCTCTATTATCGCAAGGCTACAAACATAGTTTTGCATGGCAGAGACATATCACATAGTAAGTCTCAATAATTGCAAAGACAAATAATAAAGACAAGCGGGATGGTAATCAGATGTAAACCAACAATAAGACAATCATAGCTAATCATAAGAAAAGAGCATTTGAGTATTCAGTTACGAGGTCAGATACGACCAGATTTGAAAAATAAGGGGAGTCTAGGAATTCCACCTAGTTAGGAATAAGAATCGAGCACGCAAAAAAACATATGTGAATCTCGTTTCTCCCTATGGGGCATATGTGGTGTCATATATTCATCTAGGGCCATACAATGAAACATCGAAGTCAAAGACAGCCATTGAGCAATTGAGGCAATATTGGTAAAGAAATATACGTTTCTATAAGAGGGCCACACCATGGTAAAAAAGTTCTAACAAAAAACGTATTGCTAGGACAATGTATTTATATCTAATATCAATAAAAACAGGTAACACCATATCTAAAGTATGTATAACGGTGACTCACATGAATATAATAGTCTGTGGTAATTTATAAAGGTAAGGTCTTTCTTGGAGGTTAGGCAGGCCTTGAAAAACTGCCCGACCTGCTTGTTCTGAAATGAAATAGACCAGCGATTGGCTCCAACGGAGTAAAACATATGTTAACCATTCTTCAAGGAACATCAGCATAAGAGTAACCAACAGCATAAGCTTGGAATATGTCTGAACTGAACCTTTAGTTGCGGGCGGGATACCAAGCATGCTGCGGTACAGTCCCCCTTTCCCAAGGGTCACAGAAAGTAAAAACGAATTACGTTCATGAAACCGGGCAAATTGTAACTTGACACGTTTTATAGATCAAACCGGTACAATCGCGTGGAGGGAGCAATTGACCCGATAGGTCCAAAGTTGTAAAAATGAGGCCACCCCCACGTGGATGATACATGTGTACCCCCATTGGTAAGGGAAAACATGTTGGGAAGAGGCACGAGACCCAGGGCTTCAAGGGGAAGCTTTTAGTCTAAAGTTAAAGCATGCAGGGGCTCGGTGACCCAAGACGTAATACATAATCCCCATGGCGACTGGGGCGCTACCCTCTGCACCAATGCAGGTAAGTGATGGCCTAAGGTACAATCACCGCTTTATACGAACAAACCAAAGTAGGCCAATTGCGTTACAAAGAACACGTATCTATACATTAGGGAATGGCTTTCTTGGGCACGAAGGTATATCTGAATGCACCGCCACCCCCACACAACGAAAATATACGCTATCCCTTCCGGAAAAGAAAAACGATAATCGCCTCAATCGTGGAAAATAAGGTGATGGCAACATATACCGCTTACCTCAAAACCATGTCTCGTGATCAGGAAGACCCCCGTGCAAGACGCCAACGCCATCTTGGACTAAGGCCGTATCTTTTCAACCGGAGACACAGTCACGTGTAGGAGTCACCTGACAGCCACTTGGTTCCCGCCTCCTAATCACAGTGGCAGTATAGAGGCGGAAATAGGGACGATCAGCAGGCGCCATGTTAGACTGCCCGAAATGCAAATCCCAAACCACAATAGCGGGGGGTGCACAATAATAAGCCATATTTTAAGAAATGTAAAAACTCAAATATTATCACAAATTTGTAGTGAGACACATAATCAAAATATCAATTACTAAACCACTCGTTGT
The DNA here is from genome assembly GCF_964263255.1 of Lissotriton vulgaris. Lineage (NCBI taxonomy): Eukaryota > Metazoa > Chordata > Amphibia > Caudata > Salamandridae > Lissotriton > Lissotriton vulgaris. The sequence goes on from NC_141690.1 coordinate 86,883,133, forward strand.
GTGCGCCGAACATGAAAGACGCCATGTCCATGACCAGAAAGCCATCTTAGACGTCCCACGGCAACTAGACATGACAAGGTGAAATCGTTTGGATTTATCAAGTTTGAAAAGGCAGAATCTAGGACAAGCACCTTATTTGGGACTGACACCATAATAGAGTTCACAGGGTGCATGGCCACTCTGCTAAGATGACAAGTAAGAGAGAATTATTGAACCTCAAGTGAGAAGTGGCTGAAACTTATAATTTAAAGAAGAGCCACAGTGTAGCGTCCTGCTACAATAATTCAAGACACTTGTAGTTATCTCAACGGGAGCTTTATTACACACTTTTTACTCCTACCCTGTCCCTACTCTAACTAACTCTGGTTCCTGTTCCCCGGCTCCTCCTGTTCCTGCTCCTCCCTCTGACTCCACCCCCCAACCACTAGACTACATCCCACAATACTACATCTCCCCCTTTCTTAACAAAATGAGCTTAATGTCCTCAGTGTTCGCAGTTCTTCAATCCACCACACGGGTTGGCGGACAGCCTGTTCTTCAAGCCTTAGTAGTGTCGAATCCGCGGTGGGCTTGACTTTGGTCAATCTTTCTGTCGTCTTAATCGGGGCATTCTTGATCACGTTGCGTGTGAACTGTCTGCTCTCACATTCCGCAGTCAGCATGTCTCCTTCCAGTGGTGTAGGTACCGTTAGTTCAGATGCTCGATCTCTTTCATGAGTGAATAATGTTCTGGTCCTCTTCCGAGCACCCGCATCTACTTTTACTCCCGTTTGTCTTGTCCGGTTGAGGGCACCACTGCCCTCCAGTTCAGGGTCATGTATACCAGATGGTATGGTGCTATCTGATGAGACTGTCTTGGCTTGGTTCAGTAACTCATTCACCGCATTTACTTTTATTTCCTTTTGTCGAGTCCGATTGAGGGCAACACTGCCCTCCAATTCAGGGTCATGTATGCCAGACAGTACGGTGTTATCTGACGAGACTATCTTGGTTTGATTTGATGACTCATTCACAGCCTCGGGTTGTCTGGCGAACTCGCGAGCTATCTGTGCATAGGCATGTTTCTCTCTTGTCTGATGATCTCTCTCTACTGACACGTCCGGCTTTCCTTGAGGAGTGACTGACTGGTCCCTTCCCGTCCGGTGACCAAGGTCCACTGTCTCTGTTTTCCCTTTGTAGGTTCTTTGAGTCAGCCTCGCGGACCCCTTCAGTGGTGACGGTGTCTGATCTAGGTCTGGATGTACTTGTGACTGACACGATAGGTTGTCTTGTGGAGTGACTGAGTATTCAGAAACTTTAGTGTGTGTTGTGTTGCTCTTGACAGGACAGATGTCCTTTGGTTCCTTGGTGCGTTCGGATGGTTGATGCCATGGCTGTTGTCGGGACCATGACTCTGTCGACTCACGGGACTGAACAGCCGTGCTTTCTGGTTCAGAGAAGTCTTTTGCCGACTTCCAGGATCGGACAGACACGCTCTCTGAATCAGAGGAGTTCCTGGCCATACCCATCCTAAAGGATTGGACAGACTCGCCCTCTGAACCAGAGGAGTTACTGGCCATGCCCCTTTTAAATCGTTCCTTAGAGAGGGTATCAAGTAATGGATTTCTGAAATGAGTAGGCCGTGACACGTTCTTTGTCTCAGGGTTGTCTTTAGGACGCTTCTCCGGGCGCCTTCGCCAACTTGTCTTTGACGTTGTTTCATTTGAGAAGTTGTTCAACAACCACGTGCTTGTTCTTTGTGTTTGGTCTTGAGGTTTTCCATTTTTGGCTTTCTCACATATCACCGACTTCTCCGTTTCTTCAGTGTCCTGAATGCCATTGATGCGTTGGTCTTTTCTTGTTCGTTGTTGGGGAGGACCAGTTCGTCTTATGCAACCTATTCCTTTTTCCCACTTGTTTGGTGCTCGGACACCCATGATATGGGTGTGATGTGTTCTCCTGCTGGATGTTCCCTCAGATTCATCTTCACGACTTGACGAAGAGTGTTCTTGCGCCAACTTCCAGTTGTGACCATTTTGAGCTCTCCTTCTATAGTTTGTCTTCCTTACTCTCTTGTTGTGTAAGTGGCCATCTTGTCCAGGGGTGCGATCTGTCCCACTTGACGCTTCCCCCTCGTCAGGCTTTGAATGACACCTTGAGGGTGACGAACTCCTTGAGGTTGTCCTTTGACTGCTTGACTCGGAGTATTCCTTGTCACTGTGTCTCTCCCGTTGGTCAGACTTTGAATGACACCTTGACCTTGAGGGTGAAGAACTCCTCGAGGTTGTCCTGTGACTGATTGACTCCTTGTCACTGTGTCTCTCCCGTTGGTCAGACTTTGAATGACACCTTGAGGGTGAAGAACTCCTCGAGGTTGTCCTTTGACTGGTTGACCCAGAGTACTCCTTGTCACCGTGTCTCTCCCGTTGTCTTTTCATTGGTCTGCCTTCCCTCTCTCTCCGTTTTGTTTTGTCTGTTTTCCGAGTTTCATCTGTCCAGGCATCATGACAATTTGCCTTCAGAGTCGGGTCCTTTGATCTGTCTCTTGCTTTGACGTGCATTCCAATTTCAGCCTTCCTGATGATTTCTTCTAGCGACCACTTTCCTTGCAAGATCTTGAACTTTGTGACGGGGTTTTTCGCAACCTTCAATTATCCGGAGTCGAACTGCATCCTCATTCGTAAAGGTGTTGAAGTGGCAGCCTTGTACCAAGTTTTGCAACCGAGAGATGAAAGTTGGCAATGGTTCACCTGGTCCCTGCTGAGCTGTGTTGAAAGCGATGCGCTCTTGATCCACTTCCGCGTGTGCGGAGAGACGGGCACATAGCTTCTCTTGGAGTCTTTTATAGATTTCTGTGTCTTCTTTGGAAAATGTTTCGATTGGGCATCGGCCCTCTGGACCCACCAAATGGAGGAGCAGCATTAGACATTTCCTCTCTCTTTGTTCACCATTGGCGTCCAGGAAATCACCCAATGTCGCCAGCCATTGGTTCCGTTTGAGACACAGACTCCAGGTGTCCGTCTGTACCCCTGGGGGTGGTACTTCAATGCAGGGATTGACCGTTGTGTTACCTCTTCCCCCGCCATGAGAGGAGGATTTTGATGGATCATATTTGCAGGGCACGGGCTGTTCACTCGTCTTCGCGTCTTCGTAGTTGATCTTCTTTAGTCGAAACCTGCGGTCTGATCATGTGCTGGGACGTTGGTAATGTATTGCGATCATCACGGTCTGTGCCAGTGAATCATGTGGAGGTCGTGCGTTCCGAAGTGTCCACTTGTTGTGGTTACCTGGCTCTTGCATGCATCAGTGCTCGTTTCTTTTCTTCACTTGCGTTGGCCAGTGTTTGTTGCATCACCTTTGTAGGTGCTCGTGCTGGTTTGTTGTTTCTCGCCAATGTTTGTTTGCTCGCTTTTCAAATGCTGGCTTGTTTCTTTCCGCCACTGCTTGTTGGTTTCTTTGCCAATGTTTGTTTGGCCTTCGCCACTGCTTGTTTGGCCTTCGCTAATGCTTGTTTCTATTATGTTCGCCAATGCTTGTTTGGTTTTCGACAGTGTTTGTTTGGCCTTCACCAATGCCGATTTTCTTCCTTGGCCACGATTTGCCCAAGGCTTGTTGATCTGCACGTATCAGTGCTTGTGTCTTTGCATGTACCAATGTTTGTTTACTCTTCGCCAATACTTGTCTTTGCATGTACCAATGCTTGTTTACTCTTCGCCAACACTTGTCTTTGCATGTACCAATGCTTGTTTGCTCTTCGCCAATACTTGTCTTTGCATGTACTACTGCTTGTTTGTTTGCATGTGTCACTGTTTGTCTATTTGCATGTACCAATGCTCGTTCCTTTGCATGTGCCAATGCTTGTATGCTCTTCGCCAGTGCTTGTTTATCTCCGTTTGCCAATGCTTAGTTATCTTTTCTTGCCTGACTTCAAAATGGCCGCTCATTGAAGGCTAAGGGGTCTGTCCTGACGAGCGCCTGACTTAAAGATGGCCGCCGTCACTGCAGTCACACACAAGGCTCTCTCCTGATTCATGCACTGCTAGCTCACTCTGGACTCACCGGCCGGCGTCCTCAGGGGCAGCATACATCAAGGCTCACTTTTCTTCGACCACCACAGCTACCAGGTGAGGTTGGGGTGGGCTCCCGCCTTACTTTCTACGTTCCCGCTCTTCTTCTCCGCTGGCATGCCAAACCTCACGCGTTGGGCGTGAGGTTTTCCGACCTCAGACGGCACCCGGGGTCCGTTTCCAGCGCACTCAGCAGCGCTTGTCACTGGGCTCTCGGGGACAGCGTCCACGATGTCGGGAGATCCTGGGCTCAATCCGAGGTGCTGGACAGGGTCGGAGTGGGCTCCCGACTCCTGTTCTTTTGGGATGCCAAGTTGCACGCATCCAGCGTGACGCGCGCTTCCAGCGCGAACAGCTTTCCTTTCCGGCGCGTTTCAGCGCTCGATCCAGTGGCTCCCTCTGGGCTCCCACAGTCACTGGGGGGGGGAGCAGGGTCACCGGCTGCTGACCTCTCTTCTCAGGTGGCAGCACTACCAGGCAGCAGATGCCTTACTCGATGCTGCAGGGGATAGGGCACTCCGATTGGGTTCTGCAGGCTATGATCATGCCTATCCCACCCTCGTCGCCAGTTGTAGCGTCCTGCTACAATAATTACAGACACTTGTAGTTATCTCAACGGGAGCTTTATTACACACTTCTTACTCCTACCCTGTCCCTACTCTAACTAACTCTGGTTCCTGTTCCCCGGCTCCTCCTGTTCCTGCTCCTCCCTCTGACTCCACCCCCCAACCACTAGACTACATCCCACAATACTACACACAGTATATCCAAGTGGTAAACCCGAGTATCTCCAGTGAGAAGTGGCTAAGACTCGTAATATGAAAAAGAGCCACAGTATATTCAAGTGGTAAACCCGAGTGGTTGTGTCTAACAACTACTTGCAGCATAATCCAACCGTATGTAAGTTACATAAAGGTGAGCAGGTAGGTTTCAACGAACGTATGAACCAAAAGGTCAATCCAAATTCCAAGGGGAGATAATGGGTAAGATAAGGGGAAGATAAGTAAGGCAGTAGAAACATTGGCAGACATTGTGTATGACTAGCTAATCTTCTCAAGGACATCCCAATGAGTAATACTTATACATCAAAAAGGCATCTTAATTATGGGACGATAATACAGAATTATGTGCAGTAAACTTCACAAGTCTATAGGGAACCATGAAACGGAGGGGTAAGCTTGTTCAAAAGTTTGCGAAAGAGCACAGACGTCCTGTGTCAAGTCAGAAAATGAGCAAGTTTGAATCCACTAGTCATGTGTGTGGGTGTGTGTTCACTGAAGTAGGTGGGGTTTCAATAGCGAGATTCAGGGTCCAAGGCTGTGAGGCCCCTAGCTTACTACAGTGCAGGCCCCTACATATTTGTTGTTAAGGAAACTAGATTCACAACACCAGTAAAATGCAACAAAAGAAATGGTAAAAGTTTGTCTTCCACTTTCTTATTGTAAATTGAAAACACAGCATAATGATCTGTTTCTCTGAATTGTAGTTTGAGAGAGGTAACAAGTGAGTCAAATAAAATCAGTTTTTATTTTAATTACAGGGGTCGCAAGCAACCTGCTAGATGATGCAAGCTGCAACATAGAGGTCGCTCCTGTGATCTCTGGCGACCCCTAATGTGTGTGTGTGTGTGTGTGTGTGTGTGCGTGGGTGTGTGTGTGTGTGTGCGCATGTGGGTGTGCGCACGTGTGTGTGAGCGTGCGTGCATGTCTGGAATCTTAAGAGGTGAAACCAAAATCCTCCCAAAGCCAACTGGAGTGACCGGCAAAATGAAATAAATGAAATCAAAAATAGAGTTATGATGACGCCAACCAATGGTAAGTAATGTATGGGTTCTAAGTCTTTTTTAGATTTTGTCTAAGGAACAATAGACTCACAAGTGATAGTCCATGCGTTACCTCAGGCAAGATCTAAATCTTTAAATATACTTGTCCTACTTTTTCAATACCATGCATCCAGCCCTATGGGCATTTAGGGACTACCTTACTGGTGACTTATAAGTGCTAAAAAGCATTTGCAATGCAATGGATCTCGCATTTACTAGAGTTTAAGCTATTGGCATTATAAATCGCAATGCCTTTTATTTATGTGTTTTGACAACCTGCAAGCAGTGCATAAACACCCACTTTGTACTTCTGTCCTTGCTTACGAGAAGCAAGGCTGGCAGTAACTATGCCACTTTTGCTGCTAACATGGCTTCTCGTAAACAAGGACTAGAAGTACAAAGTGGGTGGTTACGCACCGCTTACAAGTTTTTAAACAAAACATAAATAGATGGCCTTGTCATTTAGAATACCAATAGCTCAAACTCTTGGAAATGCAAGATCTATTGCATTACAAATGTTGTGTTTTTAATGTACACACACATAGCACCCAACTCCCTGGAATAGTGCTGTGTAGTACTGTAGTCCTAACTATAATCTGAGCACCTATCTTGCACATCTTTCTCCCTCATTCTGCTTGGCATTGCATCTTAAGAAAAGTGTACCTCTCCGGTCACTCACAAATGACACCTAAACACTTCTCACATAGGATTACAACAGTTACAACACTCTGTCAGCCACGACCCCCTGGTGCTGCATGCTACCTGTTAGAATGTGTGCTTTTGTGCCCCACACAGACATATGAAGATCTATATAAATGTTACAACACAATATTCATTGAATTACATCTTATACTGATTCAATTATAGCGACCTCAATGTCCTGCCCAATTTCCATCCCACACAGTAGTGACCGGAAACACACTGGGCATGCCAGGCAAAAAGGGCTAATGCGTGTCTGGCAGAGTTGCACCATTCTTAGTAAACATATTCAATAGCTCCTGGTATTTAGAGGACAAGCTGTCCTGTCAAGGTATAAGCACGATGTGCACAATACAGATAAAATGCAGCCACAGATCCCTGTGGGCAATTCCTCATAGCAAGCTTCTACACAGCAACCACATGGAATTGTGATTCTGTTTTTACACCATATTCACTTGCCAGGAATGTGTAGTATTTCACCGAGGATGGCTCATGCAGCTCCTAAAAAAGGTTGTTTGACCTGCCAAAAACAAGCACCCTAAATTGTTGAGACAAAGGCTGAACTAAGACACTTAACAATAGATCATCAAACTTTAGAAAGATGAAAGGGTTCCAATACATACTAAACAGAAAGGAATTATGAAAATGCAGTAAACAACTGCATTACCAGCAAGACACAGCCGAAGCATGCCAAAAAGTAAAGCAATAAAATGAAACACGCCAGAAAAGTAAAGAATGGGCAATGCTTAGCAAGATGCTATAGGAACCGTGTGTGTGGATATCAGACGTGGAAGACTCACTGTCTGATCCAGAATCAGAGCAGGAAGTTAGAATCTGGGAGAGAGAGGCAACCTTGCCAAGGAATGTTCATCAGGAAGACGTTAGAGAAAGGTGGGTGAATTGAGAAAGCACTAGATGGCCTTGCAGCGCATAAGAGGAGGCAGGATGGTTGGAATGGTGCTGGTGATGTGAGCTACAAGGCTGAACCATCAGGTTAGAGACAATAATCCGAAGTGTGGGGGCGTGGCTAGCAGCCGAGGATGGCGGCAGTAACCTAGAGAGGCTCCCGTAGCAAGGCGGCTTCCCGCAACAATCCGCATGCCTATCCGTTCACTGATCGCTCCAGAAGGGGTGTCCCTGGTGCGGCGACCGAACGACGTCCGCAGGAGAAAATTGGGAGCACTCAGACCTCGGAAACAGGACAAAACTTCATCTTAGTCCTTCACTGGCGAGGGGCCTGGCGACACGAGGGCAGCCGCGGTGTCGAGTTGAGCCCTTGGCCGAGCGGAAGTCAACCCTCCTCGGCTTGGTCGACCGGAAGTAACCGTTGAAGATAGCACTCGACACCAGCGGCTTGCCGGACCGGCGGTCCCACTTTACGAACACTTAATCCTCGACGCGACCCGCCCAGTGGCGCTGCACAGTGGCGCCCTTTCAAGACGCTCGGACAAGACTCGCAACTTGCTACGCAACAACCGCCATCTTGCTCTGACTTGCCGAGGCTGTAGCGGATCCACGGCTACCGGCCGTTCCTTGCCATCGTCTGCGACCACCGGCCTGTTCCCGAGCTGAACCGCCCATACAGTCGCCTCGGCGTGGTTGGCTACGGGCGCTCGGCCCGCTTCACCATAAACAGTGACTCGCCGCAGAACCAAAATGGCGGGGAAAGGGCCACGACAAACTGCCGCTCAGGCGAAACTCGGCAAATTCGCCTACGAGAAACAGACACTCTCTCAACCTGAGCAGCGCAAATCCCTTGGCAAGGGCGCAGACAATGATGGGACAAAAAAGGCCACACTGCACGATGTCCTACGTGCTCTGGAACAGGTTCAGGCCACAGTGGGCTCGAAAGCTACCGAGGTGACCCTCATAAGAGCCGACCTCCAGAAGATGGGCGAAAGGGTGAAGCAGGTGGAAGTGGTGACTAAATCGCTGATAGAGGATGTCTCCGACCTGCAGGTAGCTGTGGAAAGACTACAAGCGGACAATAAACTCCTAAAGAGCAAGTTGGACGACCATGAGGGCCGCTCAAGGCGCAACAACGTCCGCATTCTGGGGGTTCCGGAATCGGAAACGAAAGGGGCCATGGACCTGTACGTGGAGGAGCTCATAAAGACCCGCTTGGCCCCGAAGGGACTCTCCAACTTCTTCACGGTGGAGCGTGCCCACCGAGTACCCGGCGGGACTCCTACGCCGGGGGCTGCCCCACGTCCCATCCTGGCGAGGCTCTTCAACTTTAGAGACCGCGACACAGTTCTCCAGGCGGCCAGAGTGGCACCCCCTATCCACGTCCAGAACTCTCGGATATCCTTCTTCCCGAACTACACGGCGGAGGTCACCCGCAGGAGAACTTTCTTGGAGGTAAAAAAAACACTCCGCGAACAGGAATTACCATACTCCATGTTGTTTCCGGCCCGTTTGAGAGTGGTGGCCGACAAGAAGGTCTGGTTTTTCGACTCGGCTGAGTCAGCAAGAGACTGGCTGGAGGGATGGTGCACGGTGGACCGCTCTTCCAATCGTCGACGCAACAGGACAGAAGAAGATGGCCGGCCGGGCTCACAATCTTCAGCCAGGGGAAGCGCGAACGAATCGCCGTCACAGGACCACGCTGGGGCCGCTGGGGGTGAATGAAACCCGCACGTGATGGACTGAGTGGACTCTGCCATACTCCCATGAAGATTGCCTTTCATGTCGTTCTTGGACGCTGGCCCGGCCATCCCGAGGGCGGCAGAGGGACCGCCTGCTCTGGGGGACACTCTCCCCTGACGTGCAAGTACTCTGTTTTTGGCATGGGATAAGCGCTCTGCTGAGTTGGGGTGGCGGGCAGTTCTGAGTCCGTTTGGCAGGGAGGCAGGGTGGGGGGGGTTGGGGGGGGTTGGTTAATCGTTAGGGGAACTTCACAGAATCGATCTCAAATTGTACAATGTACTTTGACAGCTATTGTAATGTTGCTGGAGCGATGGAGTCTGTACTGGTGGTATTTGTTTCTAATCCCTATTGATGGTGGGTGAGCAGCTCAATACAACGGGAGTGGGTGGGACGCAAGTAAGCGACTCCAACCTCCGACTTCTCGCCTGGAATGTGCGAGGCCTGGGTGATAAGGTGAAACGCGGCCTCGTTCTGTCCGAGGTGAAACGCTACAAACCAAACCTGATACTCCTGCAGGAGACCCACTTGGTGGGTAATGCGACCAAGGCCTTGGACAGAAGGGTGTATAGAATGTTGGTCCACTCCGAATTTTCCACTGGTTCCCGGGGCACGGGCATACTGATCAGAAAATCCTCTCACTTCATTACCCTCAGCACCAGAACCGACACGCAGGGTTGCTTCGCAGCGGTGGCGGGTCAATGGGACGGACGCCCCGTAACAATAGTTTCAGTTTACATCCCACCTTCACTACACTCGGTGATGCTACCGGCCCTGGGTGACTTCTTGCTGTCCCTCCCGGAGGGAGACATGCTTATAGGTGGGGACTTCAACGCAACTGCAGATCCGCAGCTCGACAAGTTCCCGGCGGCCGCCCTTCCGGGGGGTCCCTCCCGGTTTCGGCGATTTCTAGAGGCACTGGGGCTGGTGGACGTTTGGCGCCATGTTCACCCGATGGTTCGGCAATATACGTTCCACTCCACCGTTCACAATAGTCTATCCCGCATTGACTACTTCCTAGCTTTAGGGGATGGGCTACAGCGCGTAGATGAAGTGAATATACACCCTCGGGGCATCTCAGACCATTCACCACTGACTCTCACAGTCACCTCGCGGACACGATCCCGCCGCCGCATTTTCCCCATTCACGCCTCTTATCTTAAGGTCCCGAAAGTCAGGAAGGCCCTGCAGAAGGCCACGGAACACTATTTCAGGGAAAATGAACCAACCGCGGCCTCGGCTGAGGTTCTCTGGGAGGCATATAAAACAGTGTTGCGGGGGCAGGCGATAGGCTCCATAACAGCACACAGAAGGGAACAGACAGCTGAACACTCTGCCCTCGAGCTCCGACTGCGTGCAGCCACCACTGCCCATGAAGCCGATCCCACGGAAGCTACAGCACACACCCTCGCACTTGAACAGCGACTGTACGCAGACCATGCACGACACATTACACAGGGACACATCACCGACACACAGAACCGGGTGTATGATGTGGGGGATAAGGCGGGGAAGATGTTGGCCTGGCTCGACAAAAGAGGGGGTAGCTCCAGAGGTATCCAGCAAGTGAGGGACGATGAGGGCAGGATTCTGACCGACCCTGATCGAGTGGTAGAGGCGCTGGCGTCCCACTTTGAAAAAGTATACACCCCTGACCGGGTAGTCACTACGATTGCGGCCCAATGCGCGTTAAGCAATATAGACATTCCAACGCTGCAGCCGGAGGCCGTAGCTGATCTAGAGGCGCCGTTTACCACAGATGAACTACGGGTGGCCATCGGAGCCCTCCGAACCAGCAAGGCACTGGGGCCAAATGGCATCCCGGTAGAATGGTTCCAAGCACGTGCTGACGCTCTTTGCCCTCACTTGCTTAAAATGTATGTGGAATGTAGAAATAAGGGGATGCTCCCGTTGGACCAACGGACGGCCACGATTGTGGTTATCCCTAAGCCCGGCAAACCCCCCGAGGAATGCTCATCCTACCGCCCTATCTCTCTGCTTAACGCGGAGAGTAAAATCCTAGCGAAACTTCTGGCTAACCGTCTGATGCCTCACCTGTCCGACCTTATCCACCCGGACCAGTCGGGATTCATGCCCCACAGAAACACCGCGCTCAATCTCAGAAGGGTGCACGGGGTGTTGGCGAGGGCGGACTGCATAGGCGAGACTGCGGCTATACTGGCACTGGATGCGAAAATGGCCTTTGATCTAGTGGAGTGGGCCTACCTCTTTGAAGTCCTTTCGTGCATGGGCTTTGGCCCAAACTTCATCTCATGGATACGATTACTTTACACAGCACCAGTGGCACATGTGGTGGCGAACGGCCACATATCACGCTCTTTTTCACTTGGACGTGGTACGCGGCAGGGCTGCCCACTTTCCCCCCTTCTCTTTGCACTCTCCCTAGAACCTCTGGCCATCCGCATTAGAACTACCCCCTTACTTAAAGGGATTAAATGGAGGGAGGGATGGGAGGACCGCATATCTCTGTATGCAGATGACATGCTGGTATACCTGACGGATCCTGAGCATGGCGTACCAGCTCTTCTGCAGCTCTGTAACGACCACGGCGAAACCTCAGGTTATACCATCAACTGGAGTAAGTCAGAGATGTATGTCCTGACAGGGAACCACCCGACACTTGGCCCACTACGGCTGGCCGGTTCCTCCTTCAGGTATCTAGGCATCCATGTTACGAAAGACCCTACCGAACACGAAAGGCTGAACCTCTTGCCACCACTGGATCGTCTCAAACAAGACGCAGGCTTCTGGGCAGGATTGCCGTTGACGTTGCTGGGGAGAGCTGCCTTGTTTAAAATGAAGTCCTTACCCCGTTTCCTATACATCCTAGACAACACTCCATTCCCAGTGTCAGCGAGATACTTCAGGAAGGTTGCGGCAGTAGTCTCCGGGCTGTTGTGGGGCAACCGCCCTGCGCGTATAGCCCAAGCCAAACTCTGCAGGAGCTGGTACGAGGGCGGCATCGCACTCCCGAACCTGCATCTATACTACTGGGCAGCACAACTCAGGCCCATTAACCAATGGCTGCATGCATCGCAATCCGACCCAGCATTCCAGGCAGATAGAGCTCAGCTAGGCGCCAATACCTTACTGGCACCGCTTTATGATCGGAGGAAACTTAGACCACTGGTGGGCCCCACCAGGCTCACAGTAGCCACTTGGCACGCAGCCACTGCTGCGCTGGGATGGAAAGACACGCTCACCAAACTCACTCCGCTCTGGGACGCGCGTGCCCTGGGCAATCTTTGGGTCAGTAAGGGGTTCTCCCGATGGGATGACATAGGAATCTCCAAGGTGGGGGATATGTGGGAGCGAGGGGGTGTCATCACCTTCGCCCGTCTGAAAGAGCTTTATGATCTGGGACCACACGAGACATACCGGTATGTACAAATTCGCCATGCATTACTAGCGGCCATCCCGACTGGTTCGACTCTTCCTGAGTCCTCCCCGTTGGAGGATCGCCTCCTGACAGACTATATGGTGGAAAAGGCGACCTCCCTCACATACCGGAAGCTACTTAACAACTCCCCGGATCCACTGGTGTCCCTTAAGGGGAAATGGGAACAGGAAGTGGGCGCGCTTGACGAACATGAGTGGAACGAGGCGTTGGCTTCCCCCAAGGAGGCAGGCATATCGGCCAGGATGAGGCTACTCCAGCTCAAAGTTCTCCACATAACATATTACACCAGAACACTACTACACCGCATACAACGGACCCCTGATCCCTTTTGCTTGCGAGGCTGCGGGGAGGAGGGCTCCTTCTTCCATACATTCTGGGATTGCCCACGCATACACAGCTACTGGCGTCAGGTCCTGCGCACTGTGTCACAGGTGCTGGAGGTCTCGGTAATGCCGGAACCACGACGGGGCCTCCTCAATGTTTGGGAGCCGACAGACTTGTCCCGGCATGGACGCATCTGGGTGACACTGGGTATGATGATAGCAAAGCGAGACATTGCGCAGCGCTGGGGGGTGGCGGACCTCCCGACAACATCGCAGTGGTGCATTAACATGGACAGGGCGATGGTTACTGAAAGGGCTGTATACCTAAACCGAGCTTGTCCTGGCAAGTGGAACAAGGTATGGTCCCCGTGGAACACTTACCGGGGTGACATCTGCGACCCACTGCCAGAGGATGACCCATTAGACTCTGATGAGGATGACGGGTTGGAGTGAGGGTGGTTGTTTGTGGGGTGGGGTCCTTCGGGAAGGGTTGGGGGGGGCGGTGTCTCCTTTACACCCGATGTTAACTTGTGGATGTATATGACGCTGTTTTACTCCGGGTATACTCTTACGTCTATCTAGCAATATACAAAGACAATGATCGTACTGTGATTTCCCTATGTTCGACTGTTCCTTTAGTTAGTTTTAAAAATAGAAAATGAGAACCTCGATCATCCTGCATGGAACATTTGCTTCTGACCTTCACTATTTTCGCTGGCGGCCTTCTCAGATATGACTTCTGCACTATCCTACACTGACTATATTTCTGAAGGTTGTTCTCATTGTGACACTCCTGATTAGCGGCCGGCCCTTTTTGGGTTGTAGGCGGCATGCTGTGTAAAGCTGTGAAGATACAAAAAGGTTTTCAAAAAACAAAAAAAAAAACCTGAAGTGTGAGAGACAGGGGCATGGAGGAGTGAATTATTGGACCCCAGAGCTGTGAGAGAGGAAGTGTCATTCCACAGCTGAAAAGAGCCGAAGCTTTATCAAGAGACATGAACTCGATCATAAAAGATTAAAGAGTGTTGGAAAGCTTTTGAGGGCGGTGAAGAGAGCAAACCTCTGGCCGGGGAGACAAAACAAAGGAAGAGAAGAAACGCAAGGACCTGTAATCTGGGGAAGAGACCCAAAGGGAAGAGAAAATGAACAAGCATTTACAATGCAATGATTACACCTTTGGAAAAGTTAGAGCTATTGGCATTGTAAATGACAACATTTTTATTTATGTGTTGGCTGTGACAACATAAATAAATGGCATTGTCATTTACAAAACCAATAGCCTAATCTCTCGCAAATGCGACACCTATTACATTTGCACCCACACACACACACACACAAAACCGGGTCACAAGCAGGCAAGAGAGGCAAGGACCAACCTCCTTTAAGCTTAGGATGTCAAGATGAAATAGGAAGGTCTTATATACCTTCTGGTAGTGCCGGGCACTTAAAAAATACTGGAAAGGCACACAAGCGATTAGTATTCCCTATGGATGTCCATATGGTCCTTAATATTATATTCATTCATCTAAATACAAAAAATGTGTAAATACAAGAAATATATAATCATTACCTGCAAGTAAACATAGATCAAAGTGGGATATGGCATGTATAACTCCTTATCACCACATCAGTCAGGTCCTCCCCGTCTTATAGGTATTTACTGGTAAGAGGAAGAGTACAAAATCAGACCAGTACCAAAAGCAAAATGCTATCTAAGATGGATACAATCACACCCAGTGAGGTCTACTGTTATGTAAATATCCTTTATAACCCAAGTAAACAGTGGGCTGATATTAATCTAATCTGCTGGGAGAAATTGCGGGACAACTAGTTCTGTGGAAAAGTGCTCTTTCAAAGGTAAGCAAAGCCGAAATACGATATAAAACGAAAGGGGATCCATAATGTGCCCCAGGACCACGAGTGTCACAATATAAACCCACCCACATAAGGTGTATGCAACTTTATGCCGGACAGACAGATGGACTGCTAGCAGGAGCAGACAGTTTTCTGTGGGATAGACGTTTGAGACTACAGGCATGGTTAGGTGGGCAGAGGGGTGCTCCGGACAGCAGGCACCTTTATAGGGGGTATCGGCCAGCAGGCAGGGGGGGCTGGAGACTTCACAAGGGGCAATAGAGGGATGCTGCCAAGAGCAGACAGGCTCCCATGGAGAAGAGGGGTGGTACTACCGGCAGCTTTAGGGGCAGAGCGGTGGTCGCGGCAGAGACGAACTGGAGTCAAGTTATAATTTAAAAAAACGCATTACATAAGAAAGAAAATAAAGAGGTCTTACCAGAGACCCGCAAACAGCTACATACACACCGGGCAAAACACTCCTTGCACGACGCTGCACGGAATGGCCACTGGCCCGGGGGGACCTGTAAAAGGAACAAAAACAAGCATTAGACAACAAACAGAGACAAGATGGCTTACCTGAGACCCGCAAACTGCTGCATACATACCGGGCTAAACACTCCTTGCACCACGCTGCACGGAAGGGCCACGGGCTGGGGGGGACCTGTAAAAGGAACAAAAACAAGCATTAGACAACAAACAGAGACAAGATGGCTTACCTGAGACCCGCAAACAGCTGCATACATACCGGGCAAAACACTCCTTGCACGACGCTGCACGGAACAGACACGGGCGGGGGGGACCTGTAAAAGGAACAAAAACAAGCATTAGAAAACAAAACAGAGACAAGATGGCTTACCTGAGACCCGCAAACTGCTGCATACATACCAGGCAAAACACTCCTTGCACGACGCTGCACGGAAGGGCCACGGGCCGGGGGGATCTGTAAAAGGAACAAAAACAAGCATTAGACAACAAACAGAGACAAGATGGCTTACCTGAGACCCGCAAACAGCTGCATACATACCGGGCAAAACACTCCTTGCACGACGCTGCACGGAACGGCCACGGGCCGGGGGGACCTGTAAAAGGAACAAAAACAAGCATTAGACAACAAAACAGAGACAAGATGGCTTACCCGAGACCCAGAAAGTGCTGCATACATACCGGACAAAACACTCCTTGCACGACACTGCACGGAACGGCCACGGGCTGGGGGGGATCTGTAAAAGGAACAAAAACAAGCATTAGACAACAAACAGAGACAAGATGGCTTACCTGAGACCCGCAAACAGCTGCATACATACCGGGCAAAACACTCCTTGCACGACGCTGCACGGAACGGCCACGGGCTGGGGGGGACCTGTAAAAGGAACAAAAACCAGCATTAGACAACAAACAGAGATAAGATGGCTTACCTGAGACCCACAAACAGCTGCATACATACCGGGAAAAACACTCCTTGCACGACGCTGCATGGAACGGCCACGGGGCGGGGGAGACCAGTAAAAGGAACAAAAACAAGCATTAGACAACAAAACAGAGACAAGATGGCTCACCTGAGACCCGCACACTGCTGCATACATACCGGGCAAAACACTCCTTGCACGGCGCTGCAGGGAACGGCCACGGGCCGGGGGGGACCTGTAAAAGGAACAAAAACAAGCATTAGACAACAAACCGAGACAAGATGGCTTACCTAAGACCCGCAAACAGCCGCATGCTTACCAGGCAAAACACTCCTTGCACGACACTGCACGGAACGGCCACGGGCCGGGGGAGACCTGTAAAAGGAACAAAAACAAGCATTAGACAACAAACAGAGACAAGATAGCTTACCTGAGTCCCGCAAACAGCCGCATGCATACCGGGCAAAACACTTCTTGCACGACGCTGCACGGAACGGCCAGGGGCCGGGGGAGACCTGTAAAAGGAACAAAAACAAGCATTAGACAACAAACAGAGACAAGATGGCTTACCTGAGACCCGCAAACAGCCGCATGCATACCGGGCAAAACACTCCTTGCACGGCGCTGCACGGAACGGCTTCGGGCCAGAGACCTGAAAAAGGAACAAAAACAAGCATTAGACAACAAACCGAGACAAGATGGCTTACCTGAGACCCGCAAACAGCCGCATGCATACCGGGCAAAACACTCCTTGCACAACGCTGCATGGAACGGCCACGGGCCGGGGGAGACCTGTAAAAGTAACAAAACAAAAAGATTAGACAACAAACCGAGACAAGATGGCTTACCTGAGACCCGCAAACAGCCGCATGCATACCAGGCAAAACACTCCTTGCACCACGCTGCTCAGAACGGCCACGGGCCGGGGGAGACATGTAAAAGGAACAAAAACAAGCATTAGACAACAAACCGAGACAAGATGGCTTACCTAAGACCCGCAAACAGCCGCATGCATACCGGGCAAAACACTCCTTGCACCACGCTGCACGGAACAACCACGGGCCGGGGGGGACCTGTAAAAGGAACAAAAACAAGCATTAGACAACAAACAGAGACAAGATGGCTTACCTGAGACCCGCAAACAGCTGCATACATACCGGGCAAAACACTCCTTGCACAACGCTGCACGGAACGGCCACGGGCCGGGGGCGGGAACTGGCACACGCTGTTCAAGACGGCACGGCCGGAGCTTCTCAAGTAAGCTACTGCCCGGCCGCCATCTTCGGACAAATAACCAAAACAAACCTTCCCAAAAAAAAAACCCCGCCCACCGCCACACTGACGTCCTAAAAGGGGCAGGATGAGAAAAATTCTCAGGAACACCCACGAGTCGCCTCGCTTAATGACGGACGCCTCTGTTTTCCAATGGCTAGCCTCCATTTGTTGAGCTAGCCAATGGGAAACAGAGGCGGGACAAACAGCCATACTGCAAAACAAAAGACTTCGCCTGCGCGAAACGCTGCTTGCGCAGCTTTCGACAGGCGAAACCTAAAAATGACAGAAAAAGATGACATTCCCAGCAAAAGTTTTTTTTTTTTTATTTGAACCATTTTACAAGCGAACAAATGAAATAAAGGAGAGGAAAGAGATCATAAGAACCGTGTCTTCAAGTCACGGTTTTCAGCAAGTGAGGAGGAGCGAGACAGAAGGAAGAAGAGAAATAAAGAGAGAGGGAGGGGGAGGCTGACAGAGGCAGAGCAGGTGAAGTAAACACTGTCCTTGTCTGGGCAGGCAAGAAGGAAGAGACCAAGTCCTTTTCCTTCTCTGCCCTCTCCGCTGCCGTGCCTTATCCATAGGCCGTGACTACTTCTGACACTCTGGAATGCATGTTTAAAAATAAAACCGTAGGAGAATGGTTTACATTAAATTAAAGTAGGCGCACCCCGTGCCCCGACGATCCCGCCCAGTTCGACCACTGGCGTCAATGCATATGTTCATTCTATTTAAATAATAATGTTAGAACAGTTAGGTGGTATGGAGTCGGTTTCTGGAAAAGAAAATAAATATGCCACGAGCAATCTGCACACACAAATGCCAATTCTGCAGTATGTAACCTACATCAATAAAATATTTCATGCAGTGGAGTAGATCAATTTCACCCTTCCACACACACACACATGCGTACTCTGAAACAGCAGTGGAATAAATGCCACGTGGAGAGTAAAATTCACCAGATTACATCCTCTGCTCTGCTCGCCTAGCTACGGGGTATGTTTTATTGCAAACAGCTCGGGCTGCCTAATTGTAAACTCATCTATTTGAATGTAGAGCACAGGTGGGAAGTGTTGTGGGAAGCCGGAGAGATTAATTAAAGTGCAACCTGCTGTGAGGAGAGGCCGGAAAGGAATCGGGGCGTGGCGAGCTGATCCTTTGTCTAGAAATGATCTGATTAGGCGCACGGGCGCCTTGTTAAAGTGAATTCAGAGCGCATTGTTAAAATGAATACAGGGTGCATTGTTAAAGTGAATGCAAAGCATGGCATGCAATTGACCAATAAAAAAATAATGTGCTGAGTAGGCGCACGGGCACCATTGCAGGTGGAAGCCACTTTTTGGTGCCGGGTTCATAGGTAGACAGGGCTTTAAGTGGGATTAAAAAACTGGGTGGTCTCTCAAAGGGGCGTGGCAGTGTAATTAGGGGCGTGGCTTTAAAACACTTATGCTAAAAATCTGTGTTTAGCATAGTGTGCCGCCCGACTTGTATTTTGCTGTTTCTGCCATTGCATCCAGGTATGTGATGAAACAAGTAACATCGTACCTACAACAAGTAAGGACTATTGGCTTTGTTAATTGTTATTAGTTGCATAAGATAAATAAGCTGCAACTATGGCTTGTTACATATAATATTGAAAACGCTTCCGATTCAAGCCCTGGTGAACCTACCACAATGTTGCTGCTCTTGCGTTTCAGAAAGAGAAGGGAAATCCAGAAAGAAAATGACTCTTTAAAAGGATTTCCCTTTCCCCACAACCCTCACATGGCATGACGTCATGCCGTAACTTCTCTGCTAGTGAGAAGTGAGCAGTGTGGGCAGCGCACATCGAGGTGCCTGCTCTCTCGTAACGGGTCTCTATTGGGCTGTTTTGCGCCCTGGCTCTTTTTTCCGGACTGCAGTCCGGAAAAAAAACAGACCATCTGGGCCATCGCACAAAACAGAGCCCGATAGAGACCCGTTTCGAGGCCCCTTTTAAAAAACGGCAGGTGCTCACACCCCTGGAGACCCAGCCCACTTAAAGCCCTGTAGGTAGATGAGCATTGCAATGATAACACTATTCCTGCAGCGTGTCCCCGTCCAGACTGGTTGGGAGGGGCAGCTTTCATGTCCCAGAGGACTCTGATCATGCAAGGCCTGCACAGCTGGAAAAATTTGCAGCTGCACAACAGGAGTCGAGCGGCCGGTACCAGGAACAGCAGGCAGAGGGTGAAACTTAAGCTGATAACTGCACAAGGAAGGTAAACCACCTACACACAAAGTAATTACAAAGTACTGAATTCAAATGTTGAATACAGCGAGCCGAGCAGAAAAAAGGGGCATGGCCACCACTATCAAAGTGATAACGCTCATGAGGCCTGGAAATAAAAACAAGCCTAATCTCCCTTTAAGGAAGCCTAAAATGAATCGAATATCCTACAAAAAAAAGCTCAACTGCAGTATACATCGAGAAGTGCAAAAAGGCTATTTAAATGCAAGCATCAGAGTGGGAGGAACAGAGAAGGAGGCAGTACTGACACAATTGTGGTATTATTAGGAGATGGGAGGGAGGAATGATTATTTACTGTATGCAGCTTTGCCTCCAAAGCTGAAAACAGGCAAACAGTAACAGACCAGGAACTCAAGAAAAAAAATTGTCCCCAGAAGAACGCATAAAGAGCCATAGCGGGATGAGAATGTACTTAGGAGCACATGCATCAAACTTAGAAATAGCGAATTCTAAATAGAGAAATTAAAGAATCGCTATTTAGAAATCACTATTTCCAATGCATGACCGTTTTAGTGATTAATTACTGAATTGCTAAAAATTGCAATTGCAAATAGCAATAACGCATCTGAGACGTGCAAATACCTAATTGCGAGCTCGCTAATAGCGATTTGGCAAATTGCGAAATCGCTGTTCGCAAAACCGCAATTAGCGCTTCGCTTTTGATTTATGCTGATGACATCACAACCAGGAAGTCATCTAGCCCATGCATCATTCTGTGCTCAGACAGAGTGAGAGGAGGAGGCTGAGTGCAGGAGCAGAGCAGGACAACCAACAGCTTTGCCTGCCGACCTGTCTATTGTTAAAATGGGGATCCATCAGCATCAGGGGAGAGTGCATCAACTAGGAAATGCAAGCTAAAGTTCAGTGAGAGAGAAATTGAAAATCTCATAGAGGAGGTTGTTAGGAGCCATGACAAGTTATTTGGGAAACTGTCCCGCAAGGTACCACAGGCAGAGAAAAGGAAAGTCTGGCTTGGGATCCAGAATAAAGTGAATATAGTGCACAATAGACAACCTGAAAAAACGGTGATACAACCTGCGCAGCAATGCCAAGGAGAGGATTGCTGACAGGCTGAAGGAGGCCAAGAAGACAGGAGGGGGACCAGAATCACTGCCTGGGAATACACCCCTAGAGGAGCTGGTTGAGTCCACATTCCAGCCTGAAGCTGGGGTGGGAGTAGCCCAGTTGGATACATCCGGAGCGGCCAGTACATCACAAGATAAGATGCATGCAAGTGCCCATTTCAAGAGATATATCACAATGTGCACATCACCTGAGTTCAGCTCAAGTGTACAGAAACCAACTCCAGTCCACATTTTCCTCCCACACCCACATGCATTTTGGGAGTTACAGGCAGGTTGGGAGGCAAACACACTGTAAGAAGGTAAAACATGTGAATACTGTGTGACAGTCACTAATTTAATGAGACAAAAAGTATGCTTAATGTGACACGACTTTACCCTTTACCCTTCAAAAAAATTAACATTTCACTGTTTAACATCACAGATGCAGCAGAAGGAGCGTCTGAGGACAGTGACTACGGAGACTCACAAGAGACTGGCTGTGGCTGACGTTAAAACACCTGTGGTCCCACAAATCACAGCTCGTATCCCCCATTATACGCAGGGCCACAGTTCCACCACTGCAGACCATGGAAACTGAGGATGAGCCTGAACCAGCTCCAGAGTCAAGCCTGCCTCAAGGTACCCCCACAACGACACCCCAAACACAGGTCCGGCACAGCAAAATCCAAAGCCGGAGGAGCAGATCAAAGTCACGCTTTACACCCTAAGAGGAGCAATGTACAAATGTCTGGGATGGGATGGAGGGGCAGAAGCTCAGGGTGCAGCACCTACTGGCAGAACATATGAGGTCAATGCAGGCTCAACTCAGCTAAATGGCAAGTAGCATTGCAGTCATGAGCGATTGCGTGACAGAACTCACAACAGCTGTGGTTGAAGGCAACAGGCCGTAAAATGCAGCCATGCAGGAGTCGACCAGGGTGATGCAGGAGGGCCAGGCGATACAGAGAAAAAGGCATTGCCAGTTATTGCAGCGCTTACAAGTATATAGTCAATTGAACAATCGCCTGTACACCAATACTGCCCTGTTGTCCCGTAGGTCCGTGGCCATGCAGATAGAGATGACCCATTGTTGTGGGGATGTGGCCAAAGCACTGGGCCAGGTAACCAGTGCTGTGGAACAAATCCAGGTTGCCACTGCTGGGGGTAGCAATGTGACGGGGGAAGAGGGGAGTGAGGAGGTCTCCAGCCTCAGTAGTCTGTCAGTGCCAGTCCCCACTTGCAGGAGCTGCACCACTCAGAGCACAGCACCCTCCGTAACCTCCATGAGGGATGGAGATTGTAGTAAATGTCCTCTCCACTGTTCTTCTCTGGCTAGACTGTACTATGTAATCTGTGACATCATAGAATGCCAGGGTGTCCCTCTAGCTCACTGTGCCTTTCTATTACTTACTGTGGCAGTTGGTCATCTCAGGCTGAGCTGATAATAACTGGCTCCTGGTGGGGTTTTCCTTACAATCTTAACCTGTCTATCTAACCTGGAAGGAACTTGCAATAAAGGATCTTAACTTAGTAAGCGGACTCTGCATCTTCCTGTACCACAACTTGGCGACGATTTCTAAAGGATGAACCTACGTGTGAATTAAGGAAACAACTTCAAGTAAAGGAACTGAACTAAGGAACTAAAGACTTTGAGAAAATCATACATAAGATAAAAGGTAACGCCCAGCTCACCCCACCAGTGTTCTATCACAACTGGACAGCCTGCACCCTGGGCGTTTGTTACTATTTTGCCTGCTGTTACCTTGCTCCTGTCTGGAAAAGTTTACTCTTCCCTGAGGTCTGCGGTGTTTTTTTTTCATCTGGCCTTCATCCAGTGTGGAAAGTGGGAAGCGTCAAGCGTTGTCAGGAAATGGCAATTTATAGGTGATGTGGTTTGGCAGCTTAAGTTACAAATGCAGTGAACGTTTCCATTCTCAGGTAATGTTGTGCCGATTTGATACTCTTGGTCCTTCATTCAAGAACCTCTGAAGAATAGTCCCTCCGGTGAGTTCTTGCACTTTTACTCTTTCCTTTGACAACCCCTGAACTCGCTACCTACTGCGCATTTGTCTGGTTTTACTGCTTCTTGCGTCTTACTTTGCATAAGAACTTTAGTGTGCAAGCTCTTTAAGAATCGGAAGCAATCGTAATTACAGCGCTGCTTCAACGTCAGTCTACTAGCTTTGCTGTGTTCAACTTCTCACCGTACTACATGTTGATGACTGTTGTCTGACGGTTGGCCGGCAGCGATCTCCTTTCTTCCTCTATCCCCTTCCATCTGATGACGTCTTTGGAATCCTTTGGGGAGTTGGTGAAGCGAGATTCTGCTCATGTCTTTCGCTCCTGTGACGCCTGTGACGCCTTTCTTTGGAGACACGTCCCTCACGCTTCTTACGTCGCTACGACCGACGTGGCGTCCATTTTGTGTTCAGTTTGGTTGCCACGACAATAGCTTGCTCTGTGCGCTTCCCGGTTGCTGTTCGGCGTGTCTGAGGACAGCTGTTCAGTGCTTCATTTTCTTCACAACGCAGTTAATTTGGGAAGTGTATCTGTGGAAGTTGGAGCGCACCTTTTCATCCCTTGACTTTTCACTTTGAAGGTATTTATCCAGCACTGGTGCCAGCAACAACCGTCAAGGGAAAGGTTCTGAGGGCAACTGTTCAGTGCTTCATTTTCTTTACGATGTAGTTAATTTGGGAAATGTATCTGTGAAGTTGGAGCGCACCTTTTCATCCCTTGACTTTTCTTTGGTTATGGCATTCAATAGACGGCCTGATACCTTGTATGTGTGGCTAGTCTCAATTTTGACTGTGGACACCGGTTCTGATTTTACTTCGACCCGCAAGCCTTCTGCTGGGACACAGCAAGTTGACTTTATGTATGTCCTGTTTGGTATTTGGTCTGGGCATTTGGATCCCGGGTGAGAGGTCGCTCACCGGTGTTAATTAGTTCTTGTAATGTTAACTTCTCTCTGCAGGGGTGTATGTAGTGTTAACAGGTTTACATTATTTAAGGGAGGTTGTGTGCTGTGTGCGTAGTCTGTGCCCTTTCCTTGGATGTTCTAGGACCTTGTTGTGTACCCTGTGTAGGGCATAGTGGGTATATGCATGTCTGTTGTCATTCCTCCATTTTGCTTCTAGGGGGATGTTATGTCTGTACCCTACTTAGTGGTGGTTGTGTGTTTGTTTGCGGGTAGTCCATGCCCCTTGTGTATTCCCAGGATTACTACCCTGCCATGTACCCTTTGAGGTTGAGTGCTTACGGGTAGTCCATGCCCCATCGTTTGTCCCAGGGTTATTGTCTTTATCCTGCGGTGTACCCTTTTCTGGGGAAGTCGGTGTTTGTGGGTAGTCCATGCCCCATCGTTTGTCCCAGGGTTATTGTCTTTATCCTGCGGTGTACCCTTTTCTGGGGAAGTTGGGTGCTTGTGGGTAGTCCATGCCCCATTTCCCAGGGTTATTTTGCTTACCCTGCGGTGTACCCTTTTCAGGGGAGGTTGTGCGTTTTTGGGTAGTCAACGCCCATTTTTATTCTCAGGATTGCTGTCCTGCGGTGTACCCTTTTCAGGGTAGGTTCAGTGTCTGTGGGTAGTGCATTCTCCATACTATGCGCTGACCCCCTGCTTTTGGTGGAGATGGTTTGTGCACTATTTTCCTTTCTAAGTCTACCTTCTTGCTGCTACTGGCCAGGGCTTCATTTTGGTAAGATTTTGAGCTGTAAATCTATCATACGTTTAGTGTCAGCACATCTTTATCAGGGGTAGTTTTTTTTTTTCTTTGGTGAATTCTTGTCAAAGGGGTCTGCTCTCTTGGGTTATCTTAAGTGAGTCTTACCCCTATTGTGTCTCTCCCTGTCTACACTCATTTTTATTTCTAGGGTGTTTACCCTGTGGTGTACCCATGAGTGTCAGCAGCCAACTTAGCTGTTGGTCTTGGTTTTTTTTTTTTAAACCTTGCTGTTTCGTTAAGGGAGGGGGATGTGGCATATTATGTCATAATGTTGTTTTCTTTGTTCTTTTCTCTGCTAATGATACCTCATGCTAACGTCATCTCATGTTGTACACTATTACTTTTGGTTCTTCTTATTTGTGTACTTCCTTGCTGATTGTTGCATTTGAGTTATTGTTGCCGATTATTTCTTTATTCTGCTCTTACTCCATAAGGGAAGAGGATGTGTAGTAAATGTCCTCTCCACTGTTCTTCTTTGGCTAGACTGTACTATGTTATCTGTGACATCATAGAATGCCAGGGTGTCCCTCTAGCTCCCTGTGCCTTTCTATTACTTACTGTGGCAGTTGGTCATCTCAGGCGGAGCTGCTAACAACTGGCTCCTGGTGGGGTTTTCCTTACAATCTTAACCTGTCTATCTAACCTGGAAGGAACCTGCAATAAAGGATCTTAACTTACTAAGCGGACTCTGCATCTTTCTTTACCACAGAGATGATGCCGGCGACACGCGTCTGGGGGTGCATTGTAGGAAGAGATAGACAGGCATGTCCAGAGCAAATCAACCATGGTGAGGTAACCATTGACAATATCATTGCTAGTGACTGAGATTCAAGTCCTATAATTATGTTATTGTTTTTTTTTTCTGTGTGCAATCCCTGTGCTACTTGGCACCTGTTATGCGTGCTTCAACACAACAACATGATTTAATGATAGTAAATATAGTACAATTCAAACATGCTGTGTCATGTTTCATCATTACTCACATCAGAAATAATGTTGTGTAATTTCTGCACATCTCCTTCGCCCATCTGATGAGCTTGCCCCATGTGCTGGTTGTAGTTGTGGCCAGTGTTCCCAGTAACGTGCGCGCCTGCGCGGGCGCCCACGTCTGATCCCCCGAGCGCGCAGTGCTGGGTGTGGAGCGCGCATCCACAGCACATCTTAAAGGAGAATTTGCGCCGCCGCTTTCAGAACAGGAGCGGCGAGAAAAATGGAAATTTCCGGCTTCTGGTGGCTCCTGTACTTGCTGCGGTTTTTTCTTCTCAATGGAGCACAGCTGGGGGCTGTTTGTGGACTATTGTGAAAATGTTCTTGTTAATTGCAGCACCGTCGTGCGCTGCATTTAACATACATATTTTCACAATGGCACACAATCAGCCCGCAGCCGCGCTCCATTAAGAGAAGAAATGCTTCAAGTCAAAAAGCACGACGTGTGCTTTACACGTCATTTTTTTGGGCTTGATGCATGTCTTCCCTTAATGGAGCGCGGCTGAGAGCTGATTGAGGGCCATTGTGAAAATATTTATGTTAAATGCAGCGCACGACGGTGCTACACTTAACAGGAATATTTTCACAATGGTCCTCAATCAGCTCTCAGCTGTGCTCTATTAAGAGAAGACATGCAACCAGCGCAAAAGAACGAAGTGTAAAGCACACATGGTGCTTTTTGGCTTGCTGCACACCTTTTGTTAATAGAGTGTGGCAGATTGTGTGCCTTTTTAAAAGTTTTCATGTTAAATGCAGCCCCGTGCATCAGTATGTCGGGCTCTGCAATTAACATGAAAACGTTCCAAAAGGCACGTAATCTGCCGCCCTCTATCAATAAAAGGCATGCAGCAAGCCAAAAAACATAACGTGTGCTTTTACAATCACTAATATATGCTAGTGATTCTAAAGGCACACGTCATGCTTCTAGACTTGCATCATGCTTTTTTTGTTAATAGAGCGTGGCTGCGGGAAGATTGTGTTGTGAACATAACCAGACTACAAACCTAGGAGGGGAGACATGAAGAAAGTGTCCAAATCTGGGAGCAGTATCTGAAACCAAATAAGTGAAGTCCCGATTTGATTTTGCATTAGATTGTATATAGGTTTTCTGATTTGAGATCGGGGTGTGGGGAGGAAAGTAATGAGTAATAAACAGGACTACTCTTGCAACATTTTAGATAAATTAGCTATTGCATTGTATCTTATTTTCACTCTGGAAAAAAACATTAATCAATGATAGAGTGCATAAATGAAAGACAAAATGAGAATGTGGCAGTGTTGTATAGTTTTAGTATTTGATCATATTTATTGATACTAAGAGTGCCATTTATACATAAGCTGATAGCACAGGCCATATTTACCTGCACCATGGTAGACATGTATTTTACTATATGGAGGTGCAACCTAGATTTTACTCAACCTGCTTCAGCCTTGCTACTCTCTGCCATGTTCACCACCATGTTTATAGCAGCAGAGCCTCCTATGTTGATGTTACAGTGACGGGACAAACTAAAAAAAATCCCCGTCCCTCCCAAGTTACGCTGTCCCTGATGCCTGATGCCTGTACTATAGACTACACCTGAAGGAATCTTGTACTGTGTATGTGGCTGTGGTTTGCACAGTTGCTGCTTCAAAGACCAAGTGTGCACTCTAAGCGACACCACATCATTCCTTTCCCTTCAAAGATGAGACCATATGAAGCCTATCTGCATATGGGAGCGTAGGGCACATACCATAGCGTGTTTACAGTGGATAGGACCATACATCTGCAATTGTGCACCACGGGCATAACCATAAAGTCCTGGACATGGCAAAGAGTACAACACAAAAACAAGCCCACACTTTAGATAGGATCAATAGTGCAAGGAATGCATGTGTCAATCTGCATGGTTGGCCTGACCCTATCATAGTTAGCAAACATGGGGTCCCATGTTTGGAACCCTGTGACATCACGCATGCACTGAGGACTGCAGTTAGTCTGCACAGTGGAAGTACTTCAGCATGTCAGCCTTGCAAGAGCCTGTCTCTGCAAACTAGAGGTGGGCACCTCAACAAGCAAAATAGCTTGTTCCTTTAGTAGTTTTCCATCACACTGGGTACATTACTGTCACTAGCTTACGTCAACTATAAACATGGTCTCATATCTAGAGGTTGCCATAGCGCAGGGTGGCACTGCAAGGCTTCCGCCTGTGCCAACAACTGATAACTTCTCAAAGTTATGAGATAATGAAGGTTGCAGATCCGCCTAGAAAGGGATGCAATGGAGGGAGTGCACGTGGCCGTTCCTTGTTAAGCAGGGTCTTGTATACACACAGGGAACTCAAAGGCCTCCCAGGCGAAGGCTGCATTAATGATACCGACAGGCTGTACAGCTAGGAGCAGAGCATCAGGGTCATGGAGATTCTCAGCAGTAATCTTGGCTAGGACAGGAAGGTTCCCATGTGGTGGCAACTTACACCAGCCCCCTCTGGAAGTTAGAGAGGCCTCAAATGCAGCAAATGCCACTTATAATTGGTCACTCACAGGCTTGAAAGTTACACCAATGGTTAGGCGAGACTTGCAATTGTAGCCCATGGCTCGCCAAAGCCCAGAACACCCAGATGGCTCAAGTAGAGTGACCCCCCCCAACCAGGCTTGCCCTGATGACCTTGAATAATTCTTAAACAGATTATTGCAAATAGCATTCTCCTTTCATTTATTTTTAATCTGGGTAATGTGTGAGATTGTATTACAGACATTGTTTGACAAATGTGTTTATTTTAGATTTAAACAGGATCTCGGATATGAGAAATGGGAGGATGTCACAGTGATTATTTGCAGTAGTATTAGTGGGTTTCTACTGTGTTCAATATTTAAAAAATTAATCACTATCCTTGCATATTAACTATAAACACATTTGGAATTTGAACCAGTGTGTCTGGGCACTGTTTGTGATCTCGCCAAAAGGACATGAGAAACTGGATCATAACTTCAAAGCTGATCCGCACAGAGGCCCCCAAAATACGTTTGGCCGAGGGCGCTCAAAGTCCTTAAGATGTCCCTGAGCCGCCGCTGTGTGGTTAGTTAGTAAAGAAGAGGTTCACTGGCACTGTGGAATGAGGCTGGTTGCCCCGTTTTCCTAATATATATATTAGTGTAGCTTTGTCGAGGTTGCAGATGCTATGCACTGCACTTTTTCATTTCGAACAGGACACAACCATTGTACAGCAGTCACCAACACGAAGGCCACCCTACTGGCTGGACTGGCCTTAGCAGACATCAGGCATTTGCCTGGAAGACTGGGGGTCAGTTTTGTAGCAGTGGGGGCCAGTTGTGCTACTGGGGGCATTTTTGCAGTGATGCTGCAATATGGGCCCTCAGTAACAAAAGCACCAGTGCTGGGGACCAGGTTTAAGCAGTAGTGCTTGACACTTGGCGCCCCCACCTCCCTCCACCCCACCTCTGGTGGGTGGGAGCCAGTGCAGCAAAATTACCAGCGCTACTTTTTTGGGTTCCCAGTCCGGCTCTGCCTGCCCCATCAAACAGGCCTCCTCCTTTCCAGTACCTAGGTCATTTATCTGCACAATCAAGCAGGAACTCCAGTGTCAAAACCCCTGTCGCTGCACCCACACACGCTGTCGGGTTCTTGGCGCAATTGGTGTGGCTGGAGCGCACAGAGACCTCACACTGCCGCACACAGAGGAAAAAAATTTGAGGGAA
Source organism: Lissotriton vulgaris (assembly GCF_964263255.1). Classification (NCBI taxonomy): domain Eukaryota; kingdom Metazoa; phylum Chordata; class Amphibia; order Caudata; family Salamandridae; genus Lissotriton; species Lissotriton vulgaris. Next base: position 86,912,372 of record NC_141690.1, read on the forward strand.
CATTGGTTGTGGCCCTTGCTGGTTGTCCTCCTCAGGTTCTCTGTCAGTCAGTTAAATGTGCATACCTCTCCTGGTAGCAATATTGTGCAACATGGCACATACAGGCACAATTCTGCAGCAGGTCTCAAGCCGGTACTGCAACACTCCGCCAGTCTTGTGGATGCCGCGAAAGCAACTTTTCATCAGCCCAAAGGTGCGTTCGATCATATTCTGTGTGTTGATGTGCTCTACATTGTACCTCTGCTCAATTGGGGTGGCTGGGTTGAGGGTGTCAGTATGTAGTTTCGCACAGCATATGCACTGTCATCTACAGGGTAGTGAGCAAAGGGTTAGTGACAGTTATGCATTGCCATTTGGCCATTCTGTGAGAAGAATCATTATATATGTTTTCCAAGCAGATGTCCTTCCTCAAAATCGCCCCTGAGCAGACGGGTCTGTATGCCACTGTGGCAAAATATATAAGAGCCTTGTGTGCTTCCAGGGTATTGAGCCACGATGTCTATTATGATATAGTTAGCATTGCAAACTACTCGTATATTGAGTGAACGATAGGATTTATGGTTCCTAAAACTGTATTAATTCACTGCTGGGGGACAAATGGCAACATGCTTACAGTCTATGCAACCTATCACATGTGGAAACTGGGCTACCTGGTAGAAGTCCAGTTTGGTCTTATTCAATTCCTGTGGGGTTGTGGGGAAGGTAATGTGGTTATTGATCCTTGTCATCATGGCGTTCAGGAAAGAATTGAAGATACGTGAAAGGGAACTTTGTGACACCCCTCCAGCAACAGATACTACCCCCTGGAAACTGCAGGACGCAAGTAGGTGTAGGCAATATAGGACCTGCACATGAGTGGGGATGGCATCGGTCTGACGAGTGTGGCGCTGCATTAGGGGTTCCAATTCTGCAATTAGATCAAGGATCATGGCACCATTCAGCCTGTACTTTTCGTAAATTTATTCAACTGTTTGTCCCAACAATGTGATGCGCACTCTGAAAATACGCTCCTGTATTCTTCTTTGTCGCTGAGCTGCTGCATGGAGCCCCATCCTCCTCGCCATCAGGTACACCGCTGCCATTGTGAAAGGTTCAGAGGTCTCCTGGCTCAGTTTAAGTAGCTTTCTGATGATTTGCACCTGTATGGCTCCTTAAAATGCACTTGCAAAATTGCGAATTTCGTGAAAATCGCTATTTACGATTTTTCATGCATGTGTTTGTGAGTCCTTAATTCCGAGTCGCAATTTGGAATTCTCAATTAAATATTTCACAAATAAGGAATTGCTAAATATGTGTCCGCAATTTTTGCGATTCCTTATTTTAGTGAATTACAGTCATTTTCTCAGATTTGAGTGCATGCATTGGGAGTAGCTAAATTGTGCTTGCAAACTGGATTTTTTTAGCGATTCGCTAATTTTTCAAGCACATTTTAGCTTGATGCATGTGCCTGTTAGTTCTGCTGCATGGGAGGAACAGAAGGGAAAAGGAGAAACAAAGAGGCAGGGCTGACCACTAGCAAGCAAGGATTTTAAAGGACACTGAAACAAACAAATCAAAAGCAGGGGTATGGCTTTAAGGCAAAATTAATAACTACAACAGGTCTCGAATGCTCGACCTAAAAAGGAAAGTTTAGGCCTAGTAAAAGGTTCATTTTGCCAGGTCAAAATTGCGTTTGAAAACTGAACATACAGGCCACAAGGGCATGGCTGGAGACATGATTTACAGGTCTACTTTAGTGGATGGTACAATGAGTGCTGCTGCCAACTTGTAGCATTTAATTTACAGGACTGAGGTACATATACTACCATATACTAAGAAAGTATAAGTAAATAAAATGTGCAATTAAGTGTATTCCAATTTGACCATTTTAACAAGCAATGGCATAGCCAATAGGTCTCGCCTTTGGGACCTTATAAGTGTTTAGCCATGCAACACTTGACGTTGTTGCACCAAGGATACTGTGCTGGATAACTAAACACTTATAAGGTCCTAAAGGCAAGACCTATTGGCTAAGCCAATGCTTGTTTGTTTTGTTTTGACATGGTCATTTGACTACATACATTCTGAGGAACAAGTAGATCCCGGTTTCTATATCATAGTTCTCCTTGAACAAAGTTTGAGATCCTGGACAATATATATTTCCCTCTGCTTCCATGACCTTATCACCGTAATTGGCTGCGCCCACAGACTGGGTAGACCAAATACTAAGCAACATATGAACATTTAAAGAGTTTTACATACTATTTGTGATGCTTCAGTAACATACCCTGCGATGTTGAGGCTTTGTCATAACCAAGCGTGCACTTAATCTTTCTTTGAATTTGAAAGAATCAGGTGGATTGATGACAAAGAACACAAATGGTAAAAAGCACACAGAAAATTATCTCCGCCGTTAAAGCCAGGACCGTTTAGGTGGTAAACTACAATGCAACTATTGGCTACCAAATGACAAGAATACTTGCAGAAACCAGGCCACCGAAGTTTCAAGTTGGACAGGAAAACTACTGTAAACTAGCAGAACATATCACTATCAAAATGTTGGAAGCATGGTCGCTAGCAGGATACAAACAATTGATTATTGCCAAATAATATTGTAAAATGGTGTTCTAAACCACTGAAATAATTTAGCTGGAAGTTATTAGAAATCAAATCATTTCAAATTAAAGGCTATAATGAAACTATTCTGTCTGGACAAACGTTTACCCGCTCTTCCAGTCATTTCTTTGCAGCATATGCCAGCCTACAGCGATTACAAATAAATGGATTAATATGCATACAACTAACAGAAAAGGAATTACTGCCCCAGTACTGCTCGACTCACCCTGATCCAACTGTGGATTATACTGATCCATACCAAGAATTTCAGATACGCGAAATAAGCATCTATGGAGATACAGCAGACAAGGGCAATGGAGAAACAGTTCATCCCTCTACTTTAGTGGAAGCTGGGGGGCCAATAGGGGAGTATGAGTCTATCCAATTGCTCCACATTTTTAAGAGTAAGACCTCTCACAATCCTCTCCCTACTACTTCTATTTTACTAGGTACCTACAGCTGATGAGTAAACAGTAGCAAGGGAGGACAGCTGGGCTTCTGAAAAGATGTGTTTCAAGTCTTTTAGCATGGCTTAAGGAGATATGCATACCATGGTAGGTGGGAGGGGGAGAGGTTATCAGGAGGGCAGTGTTTTAACTGGAATCTTTCATTACCTCCTCGTTAGTCTGCCTCGCCACATGACTTACATAGTGAGCTTCAGCTCCACACCAGAACGCTCCAAAGCAAAAAGTTAGCCTCCCATGCCTCCCATCCCTTCCCAAGATGGCCGACCCATTACCACCTGACCTCTATAAGAGGCAGGCCGGCCCAACCCACCATCAGCCTATTTTTTTTGTTCTGCGCGTCATTACTCTCCGGATGCGTCTTCAGGTAAGTGGTTCCTGCTGTAGCAGGAGCATGGGTCCTTGGTCGGTGGTCCTGCTCTAGCGGGCCCTGGGGCTTTTTGGACTTTCCCCCCTTCCTTCCTCCGTTCTCTTTGAGGCCGGTTAGGCTCTGCCTTAGCGGGCCAAGGGTCAATAGGGGGGGCCAGGGGGTTGGTCTGGGGCTCTGCTGTTTCTGAGCCCTTCTGGCCCCTCGCCTCGCGCTGCCTGTAACTGTTAGTTACTGCCGGCACCGGTATCTGCAAGGGGCCCATGTTTGTCCTCCTGGTCATGGGTTCTATTCCCGGGTCCCCTTCCTTCCCAATTTACACTGATATTCCATTCCCGGTTTCCTACACTCGTTACTATGGCGGTGCCCCGCTCTTCTGACCACCGATTCAGTGGCTTAGCTTGTGTGTCTTGGGCCCTGCTAGTGCATGAATGGGAGTGGTATGTCAATGCTCTCGGGTCTCACAGGAGCTGTGGCTCATTGGGTGGTGTTTTGCCTTTGGTGGCGCCTGCTCTCACTGGCCTGGGTTCGGGTCCGCTTATGCTGTGACCGTGTCCCCCGGTGATTGCTTTTCGGACGTTGTTTTTTATTCAAGTATTACACATTTTGCAGTCGCTGAGTGGCTGTTTTCCATTCCCGGTTCCTGCGCTCGTTTTCTGTGGCAGTGCCTCGCTCTTGGATGGGGCTTTGGCTCTGCGAGTGGTTTACCTTTGTTGGCGCCTGCTCTTACGGCCCAGGGTTCGAGTCCTGCCTTGCTGGGGCCATGTCCTCGGGTGATTCTTTGTCATACATTGCATTTTTTCTATTTGTACGCGTATTGGATGTCACTTGGTGGCTGGTTTACAACGTTCCATGTCTCTATGCTCTGTCCTGCCCTCTGGTGTCTAGATCTGTTCCTGCCATTTGGAATCTTTGTGCTCTTCTTCTCGTCTGTTTTCGGTTGTTGGGCATGGTCGGGGCTAGTGCCTGGGTGGGTCTCCTTCTGAGTTTGCCTGGTGCTGTCGACATGGTGGTTCTCGGTTCCTCTTGTAGGGCTGTGTTTTTGGACATTTCTGTGCCCTCCGCAGTTGTTCCTGGTCCTGCTTGGTGTGGCTTTTGGGGTTTCCGGTGGCTGTTGCTCCTGTACTTTCTTCTCAGGCTGCTTCTGTGGTCTCCGGTTTGGCTTTTGGCTTCTGGTCCTGTTGTTGTTTTCTACTCTTTCCTCCATGGGCCTTGGCGGTGGTTTCTCCTCCTCCTGCTCCATTGCTCGCCGGGCTCCCCTTGCGCCCTCTTCCTCATGTGTGGTTCACATGCTCAGTGGGTGCTCATGGGGCGTGTTCGCTTCGGCTGCCTCCTGAGGGCTCTGGGGTTGCCGGTTTACCAGTGGTTGACACACATGTTCATGGAGCGTTCCATATAACCTCAGCGTCTCCCTTTGGGTTGCTCTCTCTGCTTTTCGTGGGGTTCCTTGGTTTGGCTTGGGACCATGGAGCTATGGCTCGGAGGTGAGTCTTGTGCCTTTGGTGGTGCTCGCCAATATCAGGCCGGGGTTCGTTTCCTGCCATTGTTGTGATAGTATCCATGTGTGGTGCATTTTTGGATTGCTTGTTATTCGGCGCCTGTGGCGTTGGGTTGTGGGGCCTCTGCTTCGTGATTTGCTGTATTGCCTTCCGGGATTTGGGCCTGTGGTTTTTTTTGTCCTGTGGACTCCTGTCCCCGCTGTTTTTGTGTGGGGTCGGTCCCGTTTGGTTCCTTGTTTTCCGTCCTCCGGGGTTTTCCGGGGGCTGTGGGCTGTGGCTTGTCTGATGTGGGCTTCCTGCTGTTGGGGTCTGTTCGTCCGTCTCTGGGCTGAGTCAGTGTTTTCTTGCTGGCTGTTTCTGCTCCTGGAGGGCTCTCCTTGTCTTGTCGGGGTCCGCGGCTTTGCCGCTCCCTCCTTTTCCTGCTCCCTGTCTCGGCGGGCGCTTCTTGCACCCTTTTCCTGTCGGCTTCCTGCTGTCACCGCGCTCCTCCTTGCCCCCTGGGGGTCAGGTCTTTGTTGCGGTCCTTCTCTTCCGGGCTTACGCTGCCCTTGGGGCTATGGCCCTTTGGTGGCTCTGCTTCCTTTGGGTGGTGCCTGCCTGGTCGAACCGGGGATTTGGCGCCTGCCTCTAGTGGGGCGTGCGTTCTTCCTTTTTATTGCGGGGTCGCTTTTGGCGATTTCGCTGGTCCTTTTTCTCCGGGTCCTGTTCGTGGGTTTTCCGGTTGGGGTTGTCTGCCTTGGTGGGGCCTTCCTCTGGTCGTGGTTTAGGTCTTGTTGACTGGCGGTGTTTTTTCGCCCCTGTCTGTCCTTTGCCCTTCCTGTTGGTCTCGGTGCCTCTGGCCCTTCCTTAGTTTTTTTTTCCCCCGACACTTCCTGCTCTGTCTCACGGGAGAGCTGGGTTCCTCCTACCCGTGTGTTGGTGGTGCCTTCCTCTGGCCATGCTTGGGTTCCCGGTCTGTGCTGGGTCGGTGGATTTCCCTGTGGTCGTTTTTCCCGTCTGGCTTCTATTTGCCGTTCCTTAGCTTCTCTGGGATTTTTCCCTGTCTTGCTGGGGCTTGTTGGTCACTGTGGTAGGTTTGTCCCCTGCCTCATGCTCCGGGGTGTGTGCGGGGTTCCCCCCTTTTTGTCTTTTGGTGCCTGGGTCATTTTTGGCTCCGGCCTTTCTGGCCCTGTGTGCTCATGTTCTCATCGGCTCTCCTTCAGTGGTTTATGGGTCGGGCCTCTTTTGTGCCTGGTTCGGGAGTCTCCTGGGTCCGTCTGGTCCTATCTTCTTCCTTTGGGTCTCTGGTTTTGGCTCTTCGGCCTTCTCGTCCGGGCTCCCGTCTTTGCGCTTCCTGGGGTCCCTTTGCCTGTTGGCTGTTTTTGTTTCTGGTGGTGCTGTGGGATTTCCTGGCGGGGCCCTGCGCTTTCGGTGTGGGTGTGTCCTCATTTCTTTCCCTTGGTTTTGGGGTCCCGGGTCCTGTTAGCTCTGGTGGCTCCCTGGGTATCTTGTCATGGCTCGGACTCGTCTTCACCCTGCCCTTCTGTTCTTCACGCCTTTGGTGTGTTGCTGCCGCGCTCCTATGCCAGTCGGTTCTTCTTTGTCTCGCTGGGCTGGGCCTGGTTGTGGGCTGGCTGTCTGTTTGGCCGCCTGGGTGCTCTCTTCGGCGGCTCGCTCCCTTCTTGTGTTTCTTCCTGGGCCGGTTTGCTTGGTCCCTGTGCAGGGTGTTTCCGTTCCGGGCCGGTTGGCTTCTTTCTGCCGCTTCTTCTCCCTTCTGGCCGTGGGCGGGCCCGTGGGTTTTCAGTTTTTCGCCTTTGCCCGGTTGGTTCTCCTCCGGGTCTCTTCGGTGTCGTTTCCGGATACTTTCCTGGGTTCATTTTCCCTGGTGCCTGCCTGGGTTCTTTCCTTGGAGTCGCGGTCCCTTCCGGGGGTCCTTTGTATGACGGGGGTTTGTTCTCCTTCTGTTTCTTTTCAGCACCCTTTTCCATTCTTCCGGCTCTTGCCTGTCTGTTGGCTGGCTCTGGTGCCGCTTCCCAGTTTTTCTGGTTCGGCTCTCTCGCGGGTTTTGATCGTCCTTGCGGTATTGCTGTGTTGGTCGGATTGGTTGTCTCTTTCTGCTAGTGATTTTTTTATTGGTTGGATCGCTGTGGTGGGGATGCCCTCTGTTCGTTCGGTTTCTCTCTTTGGACTTTTGCTCCCCTCTCGCTTTGTGCTGCCTGTTGGGCTGCCCTGGTGTGTTGATCGAGCCTGCTCTTTTCTGTTCTGGCCCTGGTTGCTGTTGCCTTTTTGGCTCCTTGCGGTCCAATCCCGTGCCTATCTCTGCCTTCCTTCGGTTGGGGCGGTTTTCCTAGCGGCACTTGGTGTCTCTGGGGTCCAGTTTGTTTTTCGGGCTTCCCGGTGTCTTCGGTCCCGACTTGGTTCTCCTACTCGTGGTTGCCTCTCTCCTGGGTGGTCCTTCCACTCATACTGGTCTGTTGGGTTTGCCCTCTTTCGTGGCCATCCCCTTCTGGTCTGTTGGTTTCTTGTGAGTTTCCATGAAGCCGCTTGGCTTTGGTATGTGCTCACTATGTAAGTCATGTGGCGAGGAAGACCAACAAGGAGGTAATGCCCCGGTTACTTACCGGTAATCTTCATTACTCCGAGTATAGTCTTCCTCGCCACATGAGTTCCCATCCCCATCTCCCTGTCTGGCTATCGGCTTCATGTTTGTGCTTGGTTGTTTCAGGCTGATGGGTTGGGCCGGCCCGCCTCTTATAGAGGTCAGGTGGTAATGGGTCGGCCATCTTGGGAAGGGATGGGAGGCATGGGAGGCTAACTGTTTGCTTTGGAGGGTTCTGGTGTGGAGCTGAAGCTCACTATGTAAGTCATGTGGCGAGGAAGACTATACTCGGAGTAATGAAGATTACCGGTAAGTAACCGGGGGAAGTACAGGCATTCATTGAAATTGGCAGTCATCTATCTCTGAAATGAAAATAGTGTTGAGATTAAAACTGCAGAGCCATTCAATTGTGCCCATTTCTATGCGTATGTCACCATAACAGAACCTAGAATGGTAGCAACTCAGGCTTGTCCTCACAATGTTACCTCCTGTTTGTCTATAGCCTTTTTTAATGCTGTGAGATTTAGCCACACCACTCATCACAAGCCATTTTTCAACATTTAATATTCTTTCTACAAGAACGTCGATTTGCTTCTGCTGAGAATTCTTAATGAATGATCCCGTTGTTTTGCTCTAGAATCATTCTGAAATAATCTCACCATGCAATCTGGAAAAAAATATATAAATCATTCTATAGACTTAAGTCGTACTTAGTGCACTGCTAGCAGACATTTTGACCAGGGATATTAATATTATATATTTTGAACCTACCACTGTGAATGGTTAGTTTGCATGTGTGGGTATCAGTTCTTTGTTGAAGGAACACCATGAATGCTCATACTTTGTGCTTGGTTTCTGTGCACATTTCTGCTGATATCTTTTCAAACGTTGTGTTGCATTGTTTAAGGTAAACGAGCACCTAAATATATTTAAAATAATCCCATTGCATGCGAGATGCAACGAAGAGTTGCATAGTTAACAGTGTAACAGAATACAAAATCAGGATTCTATGCGTTATAAAGCCTGACTAGGAGGTGTTCTCCAACGTGATTGGAAGAGAGTAGTTACGAGTGTACTTAATGCCCTTTTTCAAATATAGCAACTGTGTTGCATGCTGGTAAACGAAGTCTGAATAAAGCATTAATTAAAAGTACTGTCTACAAACTACACCACAACACCACCCTTGGGGGCTCGTGGGGTTAGAGCAGGTATTGTAAACGTTTTTACGTCATATTCAGCAAAAGCCAATTTAACAGCACAAGAGTGTGTTCAAACATGGTACCCGTCAGATGCTACAAAAAAACATAGAACACGAAATTCCACTCCTGCCATGACTACCAGTCAACAGTGTATTAAAGTGTCACACTTGCAATTAATCCTGCTCCTGAAGGAGAACGCAGTAAAGTATATTTAATCGGGTTATGCGGAGACCGATGTTAATGGTCCAGTGTGCTTTTAAAGTCACTGTTCGCCATATTGCAGAGAAGAGTACTCCTCAATTATCAAGCATTGGAGAAGAACCGTGAAAGAAGTCACCGCAAAGATTTTTACCTCTGTCTTCTGAGAAGACCTCCTCCGAGTTCAATATCTAAGCCACCCAGCGCACCCCAAAATGCAAGTTCCAATTACACCCCTCAGCAACAGAGAGGGCACAGATCCTGTTTTTGCTCTGAACCAATGAGTTGCAATCCCCAGTTTAGACAACAAGAGTAAGTTTCGTCAACATTCAAAGTTAGTTAAGAACAAGAGAAAACACACACCAACAGAAACAGGTTACAGAGACAAACAACAAGAAAAACAGCGAAACAGGGACAGATGACAAAGACAACAAGATGAACACAAGAGAAAGAGTGAGCTAGAAGGAAAAATGCACACTGAGGCAAAGAAAGTGAAGAAATACAGCGAAACAGAGACACACAGATGGCAAAGACAACATTGGGACTGCAAGAGAAAGGAAGCGCTAAAAGGAGAAATACACAGGCAAAGAAAGCAAAAAGAATACAGCAAAATGGTGAACCTTACACAGACAGAAAGAATGGGAAAAGCAGCGAGACATCCTTGGAAACCCAACTAACTGCGGTGGTGAGTGGGCGAGGAGAGAGGCGCGTGCCCAGGAGTGGTGCGTGTGTGTATGCGTGCGCACGCAGTGTGCTCTTTTTCAAAACACATAGTTGTGCTTGTGGCAAGCCGCTGCGCACTCCCACAAGGCGTATGCCGCCACAAGCATGTGCTTTGAAAAAGAGCTGCACGACGGCTAAAGGTCTACTATGCATGTGCGCTGTGTAGGCTAGACCTAAAAAGGGATGGTGTGTTCCTTTTATATATACAGTCAGTAGTAATCATAGTATAGGGAATTACTGTTCTTGCTTCTAAATGTCCAAGACCAGCAGCTGGACCTTTGATGTCCACATTGGTGCTAGTACACAATAGAGAAGAAAGGAATTATGTTATAGTGACTAATTTATGGTGGTTTATCCATAGGTCACTTGTTTTATTTGTAATTAATACCGGAGGATTTAAGGGCATATATACCTGTGGATTGCTCTTCTCCCTGCCTCTGAGGATTGAATTGCCACCTCGACGCCTGTTGCCCTTATCCCTGCTTGCTCCCTGGGTGGCGCGCCTGCTGGTGTGAGCGTTTTTCGCAATCGTCGGAAACACCAATCGCTCCCAGCTCAGTGCTGCCCAAGGTGAGGACTTTCAAGGGTGAACTGTAAAGAGAACCTACCGGGGGACTGCGAGGCCCAGCATTCTCCTTGCTGCGCAGCTGGTGCCTCTTCCCCCGGCGGCCACGCCCCCTCCTTCAGGAACCAAATAACTTTTCGCGACACCCGCTCCGCGGGTGCCGCTCACGGATTGCTCTTCTCCCTGCCTCTGAGGATTGAATTGCCACCTCGACGCCTGTTGCCCTTATCCCTGCTTGCTCCCTGGATGGCGCGCCTGCTGGTGTGAGCGTTTTCCGCAATCAGCGGAAACACCAATCGCTCCCAGCTCAGTGCTGCCCAAGGTGAGGACTTTCAAGGGTGAACTGTAAAGGGAACCTACCGGGGGACTGCGAGGCCCAGCATTCTCCTTGCTGCACAGCTGGTGCCTCTTCCCCCGGCGGCCACGCCCCCTCCTTCAGAAACCAAATAACTTTTCGCGACACCCGCTCCGCGGGTGCCGCTCACGGATTGCTCTTTTCCCTGCCTCTGAGGATTGAATTGCCACCTCGACGACTGTTGCGCTTATCCCTGCTTGCTCCCTGGGTGGCGCGCTGGCTGGTGTGAGCGTCTTTCGCAATCGGTGGAAACACCAATCGCTCCCAGCTCAGTGCTGCTAAGGTGAGGACTTTCAAGGGTGAATTGTAAAGGGAACCTACCGGGGGACTGCGAGGCCCAGCATTCTCTTTGCTGCGCAGCTGGTACCTCTTCCCCCGGCGGCCACGCCCCCTCCTTCAGGAACCAAATAACTTTTCGCGACACCCGCTCCGCGGGTGCCGCTCACGGATTGCTCTTCTCCCTGCCTCTGAGGATTGAATTGCCACCTCGACGCCTGTTGCCCTTATCCCTGCTTGCTCCCTGGGTGGCGCGCCTGCTGGTGTGAGCGTTTTTCGCAATCGGCGGAAACACCAATCGCTCCCAGCTCAGTGCTGCCCAAGGTGAGGACTTTCAAGGGTGAACTGTAAAGGGAACCTACCGGGGGACTGCGAGGCCCAGCATTCTCCTTGCTGCGCAGCTGGTGCCTCTTCCCCCGGCGGCCACGCCCCCTCCTTCAGGAACCAAATAACTTTTCGCGACACCCGCTCCGCGGATGCCGCTCACGGATTGCTCTTCTCCCTGCCTCTGCGGATTGAATTGCCACCTCGACGCCTGTTGCCCTTATCCCTGCTTGCTCCCTGGGTGGCGCGCCTGCTGGTGTGAGCGTTTTTCCCAATCGGCGGAAACACCAATCGCTCCCAGCTCAGTGCTGCCCAAGGTGAGGACTTTCAAGGGTGAACTGTAAAGGGAACCTACCGGGGGACTGCGAGGCCCAGCATTCTCCTTGCTGCGCAGCTGGTGCCTCTTCCCCCGGCGGCCACGCTCCCTCCTTCAGGAACCAAATAACTTTTCGTGACACCCGCTCCGCGGTTGCCGCTCACGGATTGCTCTTCTCCCTGCCTCTGAGGATTGAATTGCCACCTCGACGCCTGTTGCCCTTATCCCTGCTTGCTCCCTGGGTGGCGCGCCTGCTGGTGTGAGCGTCTTTCGCAATCGGCGGAAACACCAATCGCTCCCAGCTCAGTGCTGCTAAGGTGAGGACTTTCAAGGGTGAACTGTAAAGGGAACCTACCGGGGGACTGCGAGGCCCAGCATTCTCTTTGCTGCGCAGCTGGTACCTCTTCCCCCGGCGGCCACCCCCCCTCCTTCAGGAACCAAATAACTTTTCACGACACCCGCTCCGTGGGTGCCGCTCACGGATTGCTCTTCTCCCTGCCTCTGAGGATTGAATTGCCACCTCGACGCCTGTTGCCCTTATCCCTGCTTGCTCCCTGGGTGGCGCGCCTGCTGGTGTGAGCGTTTTTCGCAATCAGCGGAAACACCAATCGCTCCCAGCTCAGTGCTGCCCAAGGTGAGGACTTTCAAGGGTGAACTGTAAAGGGAACCTACCGGGGGACTGGGAGGCCTAGCATTCTCCTTGCTGCGCAGCTGGTGCCTCTTCCCCCGGCGGCCATGCCCCCTGCTTTCACGTATTTTAACGGCGTAGCTCCACCGCGCCGCGGGACGCGCGCGGGACGAAGCCCGGGAGAAGACCGGGCAAAGAGCGGGCCGTTTGAGGCCGTTCGAGACCGGTGGAGACTGGACTGGGCTACTCCCCTTGGCCCCAACCTTGTTGTTATTACAAGCTCGCCTGTTGAGGCGCCCGCAGTCTATAAGGTGGTATGTCCACACGTGAGTATAGAAGTAGGGCAGCCAAAGGGAAACTGCAAAATGGGACACTTGATGACTTTATTACCAGGACTAATACTGCCATAGACATTGAGATCAATAAAATGCAGCATAGAGTCTCCATTGAACTTGATGCAGCTAGAAGGTTATCCCAGGAGCTGGCTATGGCCAAAAAATCCTCGCTAGGCCATTTTGCCCTTGCCAAAACGCCTGAACGTTTAGGGGGCCCAGCTTCTATCCTGACACAGGCAATCATCCATCAGCCAGCACTCTCGTCCCTCCCTGCTCCAGCATCAATGGTGGAGTCTCCCCGTTTATCCCCCCCCCATCCTTAGTCCTTAATTGGGTGGGGTGGCTGGGGTTGAGGGGGCCTGCACGGAGATGGCACCCACTGTTAAGTGTAAGGTAGTGAGTGAGAAGATCTCCCTTTCCCCCCAAAAGGGTGCTATCCACAAACGAAAGCGCAACAACACATCTGCCTATTCTAGGAAAAAGGCCAAAATTGCAAAGGGCCAGTTTTTTACAGGGACAAAGCTTAATGACAAGAGGGAGGGTAGCCTCCCTCCCCAGATACCCTCTCACGCACCCCCTCTTGGATCTCACGTATCCCTTCCTATGGGAAATAATTGCCCCTCTGCATTAGAATCTAGCTTAACAAACTCGGGGGGGGGGATCATGATAACTTTGTAATAGAAAGTGAGAATGGTGGTGTACCACTCTGTACGATACAAGGGAAGGATGTGGAATTTTTGACAATTGTTTGGGAAACATTAAAAAAACTCTTAACACCCCTGGAAGTTAGACGGTCACAAATAGAAAACCAGCTGCTTGAGACAGAAAAAAGCATTCTAACTTTAGCTACCCTGAGCATACCCGAAAATAAACCGACTAGTGCTCTAGCCGCTACCCTTACTCCATCAGTACCTGCTGTTATTCCAACAGAAGTTCCTGTGACTAAACCCATTCCGAAACCTTGGCGCAAGGTTATAGCAAGCACTTCCGCCAATTTAGCACCCTAGGATGCAAACCAGTTGCTAGCCCAACCTCCACCAGCCCCGAAAGCTACGGCAGTCCAGAGGGCTAAAGACCATACACATCACTTCACCTCACAGAGGGCAAAATCTAATAAAAATCATTATAGGGGCTATGTTGATCTCCCCCCAGATGTAAGACCTTATGTAGTTGTGTTAATGGGGGTGCCGGAAATTCCATACCATCAGCAGGAAGACTTTGGGTCACTTAGAAACAAGGTGACTCATTGGCTTAATGCAAACAGGCCATTACCCAATCACCTGAGAAGCAAAATTCTTATGGTGCGGCGGGTCCCTTGGATAGGTACCTCGCACAAATCTATCACAGGTGATTGTGTCATTGTCTCCTTTGAAGACCCCAATACTGCTTATCACATTCACTCATGGAATACCTATGGAGGGAACTCACCTATAACACCTAGACCCCTAACCTATTTTTATCCCCCGCGTTCAAATTCTAATACTGGGGCAAACTGGAATTGGATTCCGGCAAGAAACTGTGTGCAGGGCGGGTTATCCAATCACTGGCAAGACATACATGGTGGGTGGAATGGGGCACCCACTTATAATAGATTTGGGTGCCTTGAGGATGTGGATTGACTTTCCCATAGGGCCCCTGACACACTGCCCTCAGCTGACCCATACTGCTCTTTGTCTTGCCCTTCACCCTGCTCTGCCCTCTTACCATCACAATGTTTCCCTGATAACTGTAAACCATTCATAGGTGAGACTATGCACATAGTGGGGGATGTTGCGGTACACTGTGCTGGTGGCACATTCCTTGAGCCAAAAAATGATAATGTGAACCACCTTGTTCCAGCTGGTCAGAACACTAAGGGTAACCCCCTTCTTAGGGAGCCGTATGAAATAAGCTCACTGCGTTCAGAGGGATTGCTTTGCATTAAGTCACCCCCACTTGCACTAGGTATTCGAGGTGAAAGATCTGTATCTAGCAGCCACACTGAGCGGCCAACATTGCTGATAGGGGGAGAGCTCACTGGGCGACTTGTGGAATCATCAGGGAGGGAACAGCTAGCCTTGTCCCTGGTTAATGCCCCTAATATTGCTGTAGCTCCCTCCACTGTTGATTGTGCGCTGGATGTTGAGGGGGTTGGTGGCGAAGGCCTAAAGTTGCTCAGCTGGAACATAGCTGGCCTTGCACGCAATATAGACTTACCCGATTGGAACACATTTGTTGATTCCTTCGGGTTGTGTCTTTTCCAAGAAACTTGGACCGTAGAACCACATTATAAGGTGGGCTTTACCACCTATTTTGTTCCTGCAATTCAAGCACCCGGAGGGAAAGGCCGTCCTTCTGGCGGCCTCTTAATTTGGGCAAATATTACACTAGGTCTCTCTTTTAGGTCTATAGTTAGTAAATCTCCAGACTTACAGAGAATCACAGTCAGAGGGCCACGCGGGGGGAGAAGGCTTGAAATTTTTAACATTTATGTTAGAGGCTCATGGGGCGGGTCTTCCACACTTTCTCTTACGGGCACAGAGGAGGGCCTTAGTTCCTGTGCACCAGACTCCCTAGTAATAGTAGCAGGTGATTTTAACTGCACTTTTGAACCCCTTGCTAGGGAGGATATACTAGGCACTGGGGAGGATGATGCCAGAAGAGGTATCCCCTCCCTCTCACTGGCCCCTATCAGAAGCTGGTCCCAAACTGCTATTGATTTTAACGCCCTTTGCCTGGAGCATGGCCTTAGGGCCACCAATGGTAGATCGGTCTCAGACCAGGCAAGTGCTCATACGTATAATAGAGTAGGACACTCTTCACGTATTGATTTTATTCTATTGAATTATAGCCTTTGGCCCCACTTAATAGATATGGAGGTCCTCCAGACTTCTGTCAGTGATCACAATCCTTTATCTCTGTCATTGTCCACCTTATGGATGGACTCCTCCTTAGCCCAAAGCCCTCTTGCTAGGAAAACAACGCACGAAGTAATCCCTACTAATTGTGGCAGACGACTAAAATGGAACACCTTCGCGGCTAATGAAGATAAGATCCAGGGCGCCAAGTTAATTATGTCTAATACCGCTTTACGGTTAGTCGCCCTTGAAGCCGCCCACCCTGAAGTCTCCAAGTTGTTCTCTGAAACAACAAAAGCACTAGGCGATTTGTTTCTGGTCCATTCCTCGGGTGCTAGGAGTAAGACTTATGGTAATTACATGTGCAATATGGGTTGGTTTTCCCAGGCCTGTAGTGTTGCCAAGAGGGAGCTGGTAAGGGCGGTGAAAGCCAAGGAGGGTCCCCAGATCAGCTCCGCTAGGCGCACTTATCGAAAGACTCTAGCAAAGGCGAAGGCCGAGCATGAGAACCGGTTTTGGCAAGATCTATTGGTGGCCAGCTCGAGGAAAGATGCTAAGGGCTTTTGGGACCTAATAAGAATGAGGGACAAACCTACAGACTCTCTTATAACATGTAACATAACGGAGGATGTATGGTCTGACCATTTCTCTAAGCTCTACTCTGTGGCAGCGGATCCGGGGCCTATTGAGGTGGAGCAGTACTTCCCGAGCATCACTGAGTCCAGTGAGTTAGCTTTATTCACGCACAAGGAAGTGGAAGGGGCGATCAAGTGTTTGGTTCCCAACAAGGCAGCGGGCCCCGATGGTCTTCCAGGGGACTTGCTTCCTGTTAATTTGGGTGAATGGGGGAGACTCATTGCCTCTGTATTGAACGGTGGCCTGGCTGGTCTAGACCTTCCAGATTCATGGAGGGGTGCAGAGGTTGTACCAATCTTTAAGAGAGGAAGTCGGGAGAACCCTTCTAATTATCGTCCCATAAGCCTCCTGGATTCCACACAAAAGGTGGCAGGTAAAGTGGTCCTAGGTAGGCTCCTACAGTCGGTTGAAGAGAACAATATTTTATCTGACTTCCAAGCCGGGTTTAGATCGGGTATGGGAACGATCGAGCAAGCACTCCAGCTGTTGATGTTGTTCTGGAAAGTGGTTGTACTGGGCAAAGGCAGTCTATACCTTGCGTTTATAGATCTAAGGACTGCCTTTGACCTGGTCCCACGTAACCACCTCTGGAGCGTCCTCAACGCATTAGGCATCCCCCCTTACTTATTGGATATGCTGATAAGATTTCATGCTAATAACTTTGCACAGATTAGGTGGGGTAAACAGGGTCAGAAAACAGCACGAATACCGGTAAGTAGGGGTGTCCGCCAGGGCTGTGTGCTAGCTCCCACTCTATTTTCATTATACGTTAATGGAGTGGTTGAGCATCTACTACAACATCCAGCAGATGCACCATCCCTGGCGGGTAAGAAAATCCCCACACTCCTATTTGCCGATGACACCTTCCTCATCTCCAAGTCACCAGCGGGCTTGCAGTGTCTCCTAAACAATTTTAAGAACTTTTGTGATGCAAGGGGATTAGTCATCAATACGGGGAAGACGAAATTTTTGGTTTTAAATCCCCCCAAAAAATCAGTCAACCCGCCTACCCTTGACTCAGTCCAACTCGAGAGGGTCAAAGAGTCTGACTATCTTGGCATTCGCCTCTGCGACTCTCTGAGTTGGAAACCACACCACAATAAGATGCTGCTGACACATAAGAGGGTGACGGGGGCTCTTTTAAAGGAACATCGGGGCTCTTCCCTTAAACCCATTGTACCGGTTCTCGATATTTATAGAGCGCGAGCCGTCAGTGCAGCCCTTTATGGGGCCGAATTATGGGGTGTGCAAAATGTGGATCACTTAACTCGTGCTGAAAATAAATTCCACAAAGATCTAATGGCCGTCCCTTACAGTACCCCAACCCTACCTCTCCTTATTGACATGGGCACACGTTCTATCAGTGAACAGGCAAAATTACGTCCACTCCTCTTATGGGCTCGTATCTGGAGAGTTCCCGAACTCTCCAGCTATGCAGAGGGGCTAAAAGAGATCCTCCTCATGCCTGGCTGGGCTAAGATTCAGTGGCTAAGGGGAGTTAAGCGCCTTCTAATAGACATGGGCCTTGAGGATGCCGGGCTCACTCGATCGGCCCCGCCCAAGTCCACTTTGAAACAACTATATTGGGCATGGGTGATTGAGGAGAGAAAAACTAATGTTAAACTGTGTAGGGCTACGACTGAATTTCTACAGGTAAAGGAGGTTCACTTTTGTGAGCCTTATCTGGACTGTATTCGAACCCCGTGGGATAGGGCACTCTACTTCAGATTTAGGGTAGGGGTCCTCCCCCTAGGAACCATGACAGCTAGCTGGAGGGTCCTGATGCAGACAACCTCTTTTTGTCCCTGTTGTGTGGAGAGGCTAGAGACAGTTCCTCATTTTCTGTTCGAGTGCCCGGCTTATGCAGCCCCCCGTAAAAGATGGCTGAAGCCACTGTGCAGAGAACTTAAACCTAGATCCCACAAGGAGGCCCTAAGTATCTTGCAAACCGACCCCCGGCCATTGTTTGCCAGTGGCATGGCTAAATTCCTAGGCTGGGCCTGGCGTATTAGACTGAATAGACTTTCCCATCTTGTCTGAGAGCATCCTAGGCCACAAAGTTCAGAATTCTTGTAAATTGTTTTTTAAAGTATATGTTTTTATCAATGCTGTTTCTACTGCTTTTATGTAAATGTTTTGCTTTTTATGATATGAATTATATATATCGAAATAAAGCTATTTACTACTACTACTAATATACAGTCAGTAGTAATCATAGTATAGGGAATTACTGTTCTTGCTTCTAAATGTCCAAGACCAGCAGCTGGACCTTTGATGTCCACATTGGTGCTAGTACACAATAGAGAAGAAAAGAATTATGTTATAGTGACTAATTTATGGTGGTTTATCCATAGGTCACTTGTTTTATTTGTAATTAATACCGGAGGATTTAAGGACATATATACCTGTGTGGTTGTTTAGTAAGGACAATGCCAGTGTTTATGTGAACGCCATTTCATCAAATGGTTACAATCTGTAAAGACAAGTAATTTCATATTTTATCTAAGTAATGTTTGGAGCAAAATGGTAGGCTATTAAACATGTCCTACTTGTCAAGATAATGTACTTACATATTTTTCAGTCGCCAATTTTTTTTTTGTATATGTAGCAATTTATATTGAAAGGCTGGTTTCCGGTTTTGAAGTTTGAGAGTATATTAAATTGCAAGATTAAATTCACCGTTGGTTGGAAAAAATGGAAGGGAACATATGAAGAGGCTCCCATTTCTTAAATGGTTCAGTGCATATGTACTTACTTGGAGTTTGTTTAAAGAAGATATGTAGTGTGATGACAAGGCGTGGACTCAACGAAAACTCAAATTCGTGTTTACACATAAGAGGAGAGAATCGGGCACAAGAGTATCCTGAAATATTAAAATAAATTGGTACCCGGTTAGATGCCCGATATATTTGTTGGAGAGGAGTTTATAATTCATAATATTATTCTAACGTGGCAATATGATCAATCATGCTGTCATTAGATATAACCTTGCTCAATCGCTTATGTTGTTTGTGCTATTGGGTCCCACCGACATAGGATCTATTTTTAAAGAAAGCCAGTGTAACAGGTGTCCATAGATGCCGGTCGCCGATAACTATGGAAATATTATTGCTCATGGGGCTCTAAGTCCTAGATAGATAGTAATTATGCCGAGTACCAGTGTTGAGATGTTTGTATAAAGGGCTCCAATATATAATTTGTACGGTGGCCAGATGTATCTTAAATCAAATCAATGGGTAAACTTGCATAAAGCAGTAAACCTACTGACGTTATGCACATTAACTATGCCTGGCACAAATGACATTTAGAGAAGATCTAATAATACCCGGCATTGATGATGTTTAAAAGGAATCCAAATCCTATGTCACGTTTTAATAATCCTGTCATTATTGAATTATAGTATGCAAATTTGCACAAAACAAATACGATGCTGGTAATGCACGCGTGCGTTTAAACTGCCGCTTTTAGTGTGTTGCAGGTAAGATTTATAGCAAGTTCTGACTCAATGAGAGTACTTACTGGTCTCGACAATATAGCGAATCCCTCAGTAGTGTGTTCGGTTAGCGAAGACGATGGACTATGGTGAACTCGTCTATTTTATGTGTTTCCTTTGTTAAATGCTTCGCGTCTGACGTCCCTCTAGTGAGGAGACATCGCAAGATTATACTACTCGTCACTTTGGGGAATTCATAGACATAGATATAAAATATAAATATTTAAAGACTACCAGATTTTGAAATGCATGTGGCTGAGTGATACATGTATATCATACAGTGTTTTACCACAATACCTTTCTGAGTGTCATGGCCATCAATAGCTCAGCCCACACAAAGCGAAGTCACGCGTGGATGACGAGGTGCTAAAAACACACATTAACCAAATGTCCAGGACTTAGGGGCATATTATCAAGGGGTTTCATCTCCGCTTTTTTGGCTTTAAAAGCCAAGAAAGCGGAGAAAAAATGATCTCCCTATTACCTAGCTGTCGCTAACACCAGTTAGCGACAGCTAGTAGGAGATAGCGACCATCTTGGGCCCCGCTTTGCATGTCAGTGATATTTATCACTAATGGCATGCAAAGTGGGCGTGCCAAGATGTTAGCGACTGGAAACAGTCGCTAATATCGCTATCTCCTATTACCAACTTTTGGAGATATTCGCGCTAAGCGCGAATATCTCCAAAAGCTAACACCTGCCCTGAGCAGTTCTTAGCCATGTTATCCAATGGGAGGTGGATAACATGGCTAAACGCATTAGCTCGCTAATGCATGAATATCGCCGACTTTTCAGCGATATTCATGCATTGCGGCCGATTTTTATCGCATTTGCGATAAACCTTGGTAATACCAAGGTTTATCTGCGATAAAAATCGCAGCAGCTCAGCGATAATTTTTTCACGCTAACCAAGCAATAGCGATAATTATCGCTATTGCTTGGTAATATGCCCCTTGGTGCCTAGAACTACAAGAGACACTGGTGATTGTTGTTAAAGGAATGGTACCAGCAGCTTTTCACTAATTGCAAACCCCCAAGCCAAAGACATGAACTCGGCACCTTGAAGTCCTTGTATCAACAACTGAGCACTTTACTGGGCGGTGCACGAATAGTAACGTATGCCTAGAAGCTAGAGCACTAGAAACAGTGTGCCTGTATGTTGCAGCCCCAATCGCACAGGGTTACCCATGTGCAAACAGCAGTGAACATAAAAGACAGGTAATTAAGGGGTTCAGGGATGGGTTTCCCACCGACGGTCCCCCCAAAAAGTGAACAGAGGCAGCACGAGGACAGCAAACTTGTAACCTTGGCGCTTTGGAACTGGGACTATCTAACCAAGTGCTTCGCAGGTGACAAAGTGTGCTTGTTGTTCGGCCTCTGGGCGCTGGCCTCCCTGCTGTGGATCACATCACATGCACTGTAAATATATCCTTTTTATAGCTGTGCACGGGGCCGGAGAAGCGCCCTCGTCTTCTTTCGCGTGGTTTTGAAAGCAATCATGACACATCTGCTGTGCCATGCAATGGTGTGTTGTGGAACAGCCAGAGGGGACTTAATGTATATATGTACGTAATGACACGTCTGCTGTGCCATGCAATGGTGTGTTGAGGAACAGCCAGAGGGGACTTAAGGTATAGATGTACGTAAATATGAACAAGCATTGGCCGCTTGCGAAAGTGAAAGCAGCACAACGCGGCGGGGAGGGGAGGGACAGAGGAGCGTTGAGAGGAAAGACAGATGGTGCCTGATCTGGCGCTGAAAGCTCGCGGTTACGTGCGGCACGTACGCGTGACTGCAAGCGCTAGGCCACCCAAAGCAGTTTGTGGTAGCACTTTTTAAAGCCCGTACTAAATGTTTCTCCGAGCAGTGCATGCACTGGCTCAGCGAGACCTAAAAAGGAGAGCACAAGCACTTTACTACTGGTTAGCAGGGGTAAAATGTAAAGAGTCCTCTGGTCAACAAACAATGGATTCCCCAACTAATGGGAAAAATGTGGTAAGGGCAAATGAACAACAAATACCATAAACAATCGGTTTTGCAAAGGGGCGTCCTAAATAATAATAATAATAATAATAATAATAATAATAATAAAGCTTATAAAGCACCTGGTTACACTTAGAACAGTGTGTCCCCGCGCTGTGGATACAGACCAAGAAAGCCCCCTTAACTGTCCGAGAGAGAGCACAAAAGGGCCAGGGAGAGAGCGGAACCTAAACTACTTGGGAATAGGTGAGTCTTCAATTTTTGACGAAACCTGTTCCATACGGAGCTCGATCGGAAGTGCATTCCACTGTTTACTAGCCAGGTATCTAAAAGAGCGACCGCCCATCCGTGCTCTATAAGTGCGCGGATCCCTGAAGAGCATACTACCTAGGGATCTCAGTAGTCGCTTCGGGCGATACATGGTCAACAAATTATGTAGATAGATAGGTCCCTTTCCCTGTGCGATGCGCTGTGTCATGCACATCATTTTGAACACAACACGTTCACGGACAGGGAGCCAATGAAAGGTGGCTAAAGCACGACTCAAGGATGACTTCCGGGGAAGATTCTGTGCCAACCTGGCGGCCGCATTCTGCACGCACTGAAGCTGGTGCAATCCTTTTTTGCTCAAACCGATATACAGTGAGTTCCCATAGTCCAGGTGGGGAGTGAAAAGGGTATGAATTCGCGTTTTCCTACCAGCAGCGGGGAGTAGGTCCAAGGTTTTACTCAGACTTTTTAGAATGCCATAGCACTTGCCTGCAACCCCTCTGATATGGTGTTCAAAGGACAGGTTGACGTCCAGTCGTACTCCCAGGTTTTTCACCTGCTCAGAGGGGATGGGAGTGGGCTCTAATTCGGGCAGCCACCATGCTGAAGACCAGATGGACGGCGCTTTCCCCAACACAAAAAGCTCGGTTTTGTTCCCGTTGAGGTGTAGGTAGTTGTTATTCATCCAGCCTGCCAGTTCCCCTAGACAGGCGGAGAAATTAGCCGCCGCCTCTTCCGGGGGTTGGGATAAAGTCACCACCAGCTGCGTGTCGTCAGCGTAGGACACCCTCCTACTGATTCGGTATGGGTTCTTAAACCTAAATAGTGATTTGGTTAAGTGTTATTGAATCACTAAGGGGCCGATTCCGATCCAGAAAAAAAAAATGCCGTACGATTCGTAGCCGAATCCGTACGAATGGGAAAGTACTGTATGACCTGCATAGTACGATTCATTCATTTTCGTCGATTACCGTACGAAAGTCATCGCACCGTACAAATCAAAGTCGGTGACCCGTACGAATTAGATTCGGAAATCCTTCCGTACGATTACTAAGCATGCCGTACAACAACACTAGTACGATCCGGTGCAGAAAGCCTGTACGCGATTCGTACGGGCCAAAGTAGTCGCGCATGAAGACTGATTCGTACGGAAACATCTCCTAACAGCAAGCGGCAGCGAAACATACCAACCGTGTACCCCTCGATGAAGCGCACGCGACCCCCAACACCCCCAACGGCCCGTACAAGTCACCCGCATGCACGCACACCACAAGCACACCCCCCCCCCACCCCCCCTCAAGTGAACGCGAACCCCAACACCCCCATCGGCCCATACAAGTCACACACACGCACAAACACCACACGCACACCCCCCTCAAGCGAATGCGACCCCCAACACCCCCAACGGCCCGTACAAGTCACCCACATGCACGCACACCACACACACACCCCCCCTCAAGCGAACGCGAACCCCAACACCCCCAACGGCCATCACAAGTCACCCGCACGCACAAACACCACACGCACACCCCCCTCAAGCGAATGCGAACCCCAACACCCCCAACGGCCAGTACAAGTCACCTGCACGCACAAACACCACACGCACACCCCCCTCAAGCGAACGCGACTCACAACACCCCCAACGGCCCGTACAAGTCACCCGCACGCACAAACACCGCACGCACACCCCCCCTCAAGCGAACGCGAACCCTAACACCCCCAACGGCCCGTACAAGTCACCTGCACGCACAAACACCACAAGTACACCCTCCCTCAAACGAACGCGACCCCCCACACCCCCAACTGTCCGTACAAGTCACCCGCATGCACGCACACCACACGCACACCCCCCCTTAAGTGAATGCAAACTCCAACACCCCCAACGGCCCATACAAGTCACCCGCATGCACAAACACCAC
The DNA here is from genome assembly GCF_964263255.1 of Lissotriton vulgaris. Classification (NCBI taxonomy): domain Eukaryota; kingdom Metazoa; phylum Chordata; class Amphibia; order Caudata; family Salamandridae; genus Lissotriton; species Lissotriton vulgaris. Next base: position 86,935,932 of record NC_141690.1, read on the forward strand.
ACGTACACCCCCCCTCAAGCGAACGCGAACCCCAACACCCCCAACGGCCCGTACAAGTCACCCGCACGCACAAACACCACAAGCACACACCCCTCAAGCGAACGCGACCCCCACACCCCCAACGGCCCGTACAAGTCACCCGCATGCATGCACACCCCCCCTCAAGCGAACGTGAACCCCAACACCCCCAACGGCCCGTACAAGTCACCCGCACACACGCACACCCCCCCTCAAGCAAACCCGAACCCCAACACCCCCAACGGCCCGTACAAGTCACCCGCACGCACACACACCACACGCACACCCCCTCAAGCGAACGCGACCCCCAACACCCCCAACGGCCCGTACAAGTCACCCGCACGCACAAACACCACAAGCACACACAACGCAAACCCCTAAACCAACACAAGGACTATTCAAACTAGTTGCACAACAACACTAAACATGTCTCCTGTGTACACACCATTGACAAACAAAGTTCTGGCCACAGCCAAACAGAGGGCACAAGTCACACACACCCCATATAACACACACACCACCAATTAAAACTAAGCCACACCAACAAATGGACAAATAAAAGTGGACACACATACAACCCAACATCCCTTGCAACATACCTACTTGCAAAAAGAAGAGCCTGCCAGCACATCACAAACTGCACCCATTAACCTTCACACATACAACCTATTACATATACACTCTGTTAGACCTGGCACCTTGGCGTGAGTCTCCCTTCCACTTTTTGCTGATGTGCCTCCAATGTTTTGCTGGTTTTCCGATACTCAGGGCACTGCACCACGGCTGATCCGTGCCGCAGTGCAAGTGCTCCCTACTGTAAAATTGTACATACGATTGGTATCCATGATTGGTGCATTGGATTTACTGTCAGTCCCTAGTAACGCGCACTAGAGAGTGCCGGGGCTTGTAGATGCCAATACTGCTGGTGGGCCTGCAGCGCTGGTTGCGCCACCCACCGAAGCAGCCGTAAAGTTGTGTCTGGGAACTGCGACCGCAGAACCCGCGTGCGGTCTCGTACTGTCACGCTAGCTGGGCAAGTGCACCCACTTGCCAGCCCCTGAACCTTCCCTTGACTACATATTAGTCACCCCTATGGTAAGCCTGCGGGCAGGGTGCGTTGTAGGTGTAAGGTAGGACAAGCCCTGATGTGTGTGGCATGTCCTAGTAGTGACTTACAACCAAGACCGTATTTCACTATTGAAGGCTACCTGCTCCATTAGGCCAGACTGAGCTGCGAGAATTATTACACCCTATAATTCCCGCAGGCTCAAGGAGCATGGTAGCGAGTCATGTTTAGTATGCCTGAACTCAGGATGATAAAATATTTCTTGTAGTCAAGTTTATTTTAGTATCCTGGGTTTGTAAATGCTACTTTTAGAAAGTTAGCCTTTGCTTGCTTAACCATTTCAGCCCGCCTCTGCTGGTATGTGTATCTGACTGTCTGGGATGTGTGAGTGACAGGGCTGGAGGGATGACAGGTGGTGAATGCGCAGATTACACCTTAGTGGGAGGTAGGAGTGCCTCTTGACTCGAACTGTAGCTGTGCTCGGCCACCACAATGCTGGCTCCACCCTCCTGGGGAGCGGCGGATGACTCTGCCGGCACCTGGCCCAGGAAGGGCGAAGCCCCCATCAACAAGGTACTCTGGCCGCCCCTGTCCGCACAATGCTGGCTCCACCCCCTGTGGGGCGTCTGATGCGCCTGCCCCTCACACTGAAAGCAGAAGCCGGAGTACACCCGCTGGGGTACTCAAGGACTGAGAGTGGCTATGCAAAGGCCCCCCTGGCCTGCGAGAACAAAAGAATTGGCCTATAAAAGAAGGAGCCCTGCTCCTTGAAAGTTAGATCCTGTTTGGGCCACAGAAGCACTCTGCCCTACGAGAAGGACCGTGAGAGACAAGGAAGGGTGCTGACTCTTGCCTGTGTCTGGTGCCTTGCTGCTGAAGGAGAGAAAGAAGAAAAGACTACGAGAAGACTTTTGCGTTACTTTGTGCCAAACTCTGCTAAAGAGATCTCCAAGGGCTTGTTGTGAACTTGCCCCCTGACCAGCGTCCCAGGAACAGTGGACGCTACCCCCTTGGAAGAAAGCGACTGCGGGTGCTGACCATCGCCGCAGCACCGACGGAGGAATCTCCTCCAAGGCAACGACATCCACCTGACCACCGTGACCGGGGCCCAAAGCAACAGCGAGAGCAAAGTAAGGACCAGCCGCTGCTGGCCCGAACACCGTGACCGCAACTGCACCGGGAGCCCGAGAGCAAAGCGAAGGAGGACCCGTCCGGTCCAAGCTCACGAGGTGACTGCATAACGAGCAGTCACTCACCTGCAAAGACGGACAGTTGCCCTGTGAGAATCCGCAAAGTCTGTAACCTGCCCGACAGCCCAGCTGTGAGCGCACAGCTGCACCGGCACTTGGCTGGGTACGTCCTGCACTTGGGGACCGTACTGCCACTTGCCACCACCGCACAGCCGCCGCCGCCAGGGTCGGAGCGGACGACGAGGAGAGGACCCTGCCGCCACAGAACACCGCTGCCCCGGACGACCAGTGACCTGCTCGGCTGAAGAGCCGCAACGATCAGCGACCCCGGGAAGGCAACGCGACGTGGGACAGATCCCCTGGAAGCCGCCGGCTCCACAAGAACTTTGGTTAACACCGGCCTACGGGCCCAAAGAGAACTGCTATAAGAACTGTGGTAACCTGAACTGAGTAACTTGCAACCGTTATCATAAAGTACGTTGACTGTATTCACAAGCCTGCTTAAAATCTATATAAAGATATATATTTTTACAGAATACAGTCTGGTCTCGTTGTGTGGTGGGTTGGTTGTAAAGGTGTACTATTGCAAGTGTTTAACCTATATGCCCCAAAGATTAGCCTACGACTGCTTAAGCCACACTACCTAGAGGGTAAGCAGAGGTTGTCTGGAAGGTAACCCTCAGCCCTGACGAGGAAGAGGAGAGTCCCTGCTTGTCGCTAGTGTTGCACTGCGCCAACTAGAGACTCCCCCTTCCTACATTGGACGCAGCGGTGAGGATTTTCGAATTTACACTTGCGATAGCTATACCTGAGCTTCTGACCACTACACAAGGATTACGGTCCAGTTACTTAGCCACAGACTTTGCTTTTTGAATTTTGCCGAAAGAAGATTCCGAGTGCAGAAACCATGCCGGGCACAAAGAGCCTGGATGGAGCAGAGTCCACGACCTCCGAGGTGTTGGAGGTAGAGTGGGACCCCGCCAAAGTGGATAAATATTCCAGGGACGAACTGAAGTTCTTTTGCAAGAAACTCAAGGTCCCGCACGCTGGCTGCAAAAACAAGACACAGCTCTCCAAGGCCCTGAAAGCCTGGATAGAGTCCCGAAAGACCCCGGAGGAGCAAGACGTCCTCGCCGAGCAGAATGCAACGGAGGAGCAGAATGCACTTGGGGATCTGATCGATCTCGAGAGGCAAGACAGCGAGCACAGCTTTGGTAAAGGCCTGTCGCCAGAGGAGCTGGCGGACAGGAAGGAAACGAGGAATCACGAAAGAAAGCTGGCAGAATTGAAAATCCAACTGGAGCTTGAAATAAAAAGAATGGCGCTGGAAGAGCCAAAGCACCAAATGGATTATGAAGTAAAAATGAGGGAGATAAGTCTCAAGGAGAGAGACTTGGATCGTCCTCCCTCTGGTGGCAGCACATCGCCGGTGCAGGTAGAGTCAAGAGTGCACATCCCGAAAGACGTAGTTAAAGAGTTCTTTAAGGGGGATGACATAGGACAGTGGTTTAGGGCATACGAGGTAGCCATGTCCTCCCACCGGGTCCCTGACAAGGATTGGGGAGCGGGGTTGTGGGGAAGGTTCCTTAGCGAAGGGAGAGATACCTTGCTAGATTTGCCCGTTGAAAATCAGAGATCCTATGCCCACATGAAAGAAGCTTTAATGAACAGGTACGGGCTTACCCCTGAAATGTATAGACAGAAGTTTAGGGGATGTACTAAGCGGCCTGGGAATACGTATGTGGAGTATGTGACTTACTTTTGCAGAGCACTGGATGGTTGGGTGAAAGGTAACAACGTTAATGATTTTCAAGGTCTCTTTGATTTAATTGCATGGGAGCACTTGTCTGATCACTGTTTTCCTGAGTTACGCCAACACCTGATCGATAGCAAGCTGTCCAGCCCGAGGAAGCTTGCTGAGGAGGCGGACCGCTGGCTCAGCACCAGGGTCCACAAGGGTCCCGTGGGAGACTCCGCCAAGAATGGGCAGGGTCCCCAGCAGAAGAGTGGGGGGGACAAAGGGGGAAAACAGAAAGGGTTCCAAAAAGGTCCCCAAAGTAATTCCCAAGGGAGCCCGCAGCAGGGTTCTCAGCCTCCCCCACCTCCGAAGCAGAATGGGGCCCCGACAGGTAAACCTGTTCCAAAGGGGCCCTTCAATTGTTTCAAATGTGGCGAGCCTGGGCACATATCCAGTGACCCCAAGTGTCGCCTGTTTGGAAAACCTGCACCCACTGGTGCTCCGCCCCGTCAAGTGACTAGCGTTCACCTGGGAGAAGAAATGATGGTCCCGGGGGGTGGAGATCCCATTCACATGACCCTGGTCTCACTAGGAGACAGCGAGATGATCCCTACGAACTACCTGCCCTCTAACACTAAGAAATATGGGCAGGTGGTGATCATCAATGGTAAGGAAGCTGAGGCTCTTAGAGACACAGGAGCCAGTGTGACTGCAGTGAGGCAGCACCTGGTGTCTCAAGAGCAGGTTGTACCCCATGCCTACTGTAGGGTTATCAACGCTGATAATTCAGAGAGTCAGTGTCCAATGGCTCAAGTTCCCTTCGAGTGGGGGGGGGGTCTCTGGTACTCTGCAGGTCTGTGTGAGAAAAACCATGCCTGTCGACTGTTTGCTAGGGAACGACTTGGAGCACTCCCCTTGGAAAAAGGTGGAGAAGACGACTCACCTGCGGATGGTGGGTCTGCCTGACTGGGCGTGCATGACCACCCGGTCAATGGCAGCCAGTAGGGGTGATCGAGAGGTCCTGGGGCCTGAAGGAGAGGCCCAGGAACCGGCCTTAGGGAGAAGGCGCAGGGGGCGCGGGAAACCGGCTCCTGAAGTTCCCACGGTCCAGGAGGAAGCAGACCTTGAGGGGGATGCCCTGGAGCCTACAGGGGAACAGATCGCCGAACTGGGGGACCTGCCTGAGCTGACCCATTGGCAGCAAGAAGGAGGACCATCCAGGGAGGAATTCTGCAGGGAGCAGAAAGAATGCCCTTCTCTCGTGGGTATGCGGCAGCAGGCTGCAGACCAGGCCAATGGTGTTCAGGCCAAAACACATTACGTGTACTGGGAGAACGACCTCCTGTATTCGGAGCCTAAGGCTGCTGAACCTGGGTCAGCCCGTGTGCTGGTGGTACCCCAGAAGTTCAGAGCCTTCCTACTGGGTCTGGCTCATGATGTGCCTTTAGCAGGACATTTGGGGATGGACAAGACCTATGACAGGCTTGTCACCCACTTTTACTGGCCCCAAATGCATAAGAGTTCAGATGCTTATTGCAGAACCTGTCCGACTTGCCAGGCAAGTGGGAAGACGGGAGGGAAGAACAAGGCTCCCCTCCAACCCTTCCCTGTGGTCGGTACGCCATTCCAGCGAGTGGGTATTGACATCGTTGGGCCTCTGGACCCCAAGACAGCCATGGGCAACAGGTTCATCCTGGTCTTGGTGGACCATGCCACCCGATACCCTGAAGCCATCCCTCTGAGGACAGTGACGGCTCCCGTGGTGGGGCGTGCACTGATGGGAATTTTCTCACGAGTAGGATTCCCTCTAGAGGTGGTGAGCGACAGGGGGACCAATTTCATATCGAAGTATATGAAGTCCCTTTGGCAGGAGTGTGGCGTGAGGTATAAGTTCACCACGCCCTACCATCCCCAAGGTAACGGGTTGGTTGAAAGATTCAACCGCACCCTAAAAGGCATGATCATGGGCCTGGAAGGTCCGATGAGGCGTAAGTGGGACGTCCTCTTACCATGCCTGCTCTTTGCATATCGCGAGGTGCCACAGAATTCCCTAGGGTTCAGCCCCTTTGAACTACTGTACGGTCACCCCGTGAGAGGACCGCTGAGTTTGGTAAAGGAAGGCTGGGAGCAATCTCCCAGGAAACCTCCCCAGAATGTGTATAGCTACATGCTGGCCTTCAGAAACCAGACCAGACGCTTCAGACAACTTGCCGAGGCAAATCTGGAAGCGAGCCAGGAAGAAATGAAGCGGTGGTACGATCAGAATGCCACTCTGGTCGAGCTTCAGCCTGGACAAGAGGTGTATGTCCTGGCCCCAGTGGAGCCCTGTGCCCTTCAGGATAAGTGGACAGGACCATTTGAGGTTGTGGAGCGTAAGAGCCCCGTGACATACTTGGTGGACATGAAGACGCCCAGGAACCCTTTGCGGGTCCTACATGTCAACCGCCTCAAGCCCCACTTGCGAAGGTCCGAAGTGGGCATGTTGTTGGCAACCGATGACGGAATGGAGGAGGAGTCGGAGCCTCTTCCTGACCTCTTGGTGGCCTGTGAGAAAGATGGGTCAGTGGATGGAGTTAACCTCTCACCCACCCTGACCGCCGAACAACAGGAGGACTGCCGCCAGTTGCTGGGGCAGTTTCCAGACCTGTTCTCCCTGGTTCCGAGTGTCACAGATTGGTGCGTCCATGATGTGGACACAGGAGACAGCTTACCTGTGAAGCATAAGGCTTACAGGGTGACTGACAGGGTCCGGGCCTGCATCAAGGAGGAGGTCTCCAAGATGCTTGCCCTCGGGGTGGTTGAGTCTTCCAGCAGTCCTTGGTCCAGCCCCGTGGTCTTGGTTCCGAAGGCTGCTGCGCCGGGAGCCACACCCGAACTCCGGTTCTGTGTGGACTACAGAGGACTCAATTCAGTCACGAAGACTGACGCGCACCCCATCCCCCGAGCTGACAAGCTCATTGATCGGCTAGGGGCTGCCCGGTTCCTCAGCACGTTTGATTTAACGTCTGGGTACTGGCAGATCGCCTTGACCGATGGGGCAAAGGAGAGGTCGGCATTCTCTACACCAGATGGGCATTTCCAGTTCCGGGTTATGCCATTTGGAATGAAGAATGCCCCTGCCACCTTTCAGAGATTGGTCAACCAGGTGTTGGCTGGACTGGACGAGTTCAGTGCCGCCTACCTGGATGACATCGCAGTGTTCAGCGGTACCTGGCCCGAACACCTGCGACACCTCTGGGAAGTGTTGATGGCCCTGCGCAGAGCAGGCCTCACAATCAAGGCAAGCAAGTGCCAGATTGGGCAGGGTTCCGTGGTGTACTTGGGACACCAAGTTGGGAGTGGCAAGGTAGCCCCCTTGCAGCCCAAAATCGAGACCATCCTGGCTTGGGAACCCCCCAAGACCCAGACTGCAGTGAGAGCCTTCCTGGGGCTCACTGGGTATTACAGGAGGTTTGTCAAGGGCTATGGCACGATCGTGACCCCCTTGACAGAGCTGACTTCGAAGAAGCAGCCCAGGAATGTGATTTGGACTGACACCTGTCAGAAGGCTTTTGACACCCTGAAGACTGCCATGTGCACGGCGCCCGTGCTCCTGGCCCCTGATTTCTCCAAGGAGTTCATTGTGCAAACAGACGCTTCAGAGCATGGTGTAGGGGCTGTTCTTTCACAGATGACTGAGGAGGGCTTTGACCAACCCGTAGCCTTCATAAGTAGGAGGTTACTTCCACGGGAAAGTAGGTGGAGTGCAATAGAGCGTGAAGCATTTGCTGTGGTCTGGGCGCTGAAGAAGCTAAGACCCTACTTGTTTGGGTCTCACTTCCGAGTTCAGACGGACCACAGGCCCCTCAGATGGTTGATGCAAATGAGGGGTGAGAACCCGAAACTGTTGAGGTGGTCCATTTCTCTACAGAGTATGGACTTTACGGTGGAACACCGCCCTGGCAACGATCACGCCAACGCTGACGGTCTGTCCAGATTTTTCCGCCTTAGTGATGTGGAACTCCCTGGGGAAGGGTAGTTCCCCCCACATTTCAGCTGGAGGGGACACATGTTAGACCTGGCACCTTGGCGTGAGTCTCCCTTCCACTTTTTGCTGATGTGCCTCCAATGTTTTGCTGGTTTTCCGATACTCAGGGCACTGCGCCACGGCTGATCCATGCCGCAGTGCAAGTGCTCCCTACTGTAAAATTGTACATACGATTGGTATCCATGATTGGTGCATTGGATTTACTGTCAGTCCCTAGTAACGCGCACTAGAGAGTGCCGGGGCTTGTAGATGCCAATACTGCTGGTGGGCCTGCAGCGCTGGTTGCGCCACCCACCGAAGCAGCCGTAAAGTTGTGTCTGGGAACTGCGACCGCAGAACCCGCGTGCGGTCTCGTACTGTCACGCTAGCTGGGCAAGTGCACCCACTTGCCAGCCCCTGAACCTTCCCTTGACTACATATTAGTCACCTCTATGGTAAGCCTGCGGGCAGGGTGCGTTGTAGGTGTAAGGTAGGACAAGCCCTGATGTGTGTGGCATGTCCTAGTAGTGACTTACAACCAAGACCGTATTTCACTATTGAAGGCTACCTGCTCCATTAGGCCAGACTGAGCTGCGAGAATTATTACACCCTATAATTCCCGCAGGCTCAAGGAGCATGGTAGCGAGTCATGTTTAGTATGCCTGAACTCAGGATGATAAAATATTTCTTGTAGTCAAGTTTATTTTAGTATCCTGGGTTTGTAAATGCTACTTTTAGAAAGTTAGCCTTTGCTTGCTTAACCATTTCAGCCCGCCTCTGCTGGTATGTGTATCTGACTGTCTGGGATGTGTGAGTGACAGGGCTGGAGGGATGACAGGTGGTGAATGCGCAGATTACACCTTAGTGGGAGGTAGGAGTGCCTCTTGACTCGAACTGTAGCTGTGCTCGGCCACCACAATGCTGGCTCCACCCTCCTGGGGAGCGGCGGATGACTCTGCCGGCACCTGGCCCAGGAAGGGCGAAGCCCCCATCAACAAGGTACTCTGGCCGCCCCTGTCCGCACAATGCTGGCTCCACCCCCTGTGTGGCGTCTGATGCGCCTGCCCCTCACACTGAAAGCAGAAGCCGGAGTACACCCGCCGGGGTACTCAAGGACTGAGAGTGGCTATGCAAAGGCCCCCCTGGCCTGCGAGAACAAAAGAATTGGCCTATAAAAGAAGGAGCCCTGCTCCTTGAAAGTTAGATCCTGTTTGGGCCACAGAAGGACTCTGCTCTACGAGAAGGACCGTGAGAGACAAGGAAGGGTGCTGACTCTTGCCTGTGTCTGGTGCCTTGCTGCTGAAGGAGAGAAAGAAGAAAAGACTACGAGAAGACTTTTGCGTTACTTTGTGCCAAACTCTGCTAAAGAGATCTCCAAGGGCTTGCTGTGAACTTGCCCCCTGACCAGCGTCCCAGGAACAGTGGACGCTACCCCCTTGGAAGAAAGCGACTGCGGGTGCTGACCATCGCCGCAGCACCGACGGAGGAATCTCCTCCAAGGCAACGACATCCACCTGACCACCGTGACCGGGGCCCAAAGCAACAGCGAGAGCAAAGTAAGGACCAGCCGCTGCTGGCCCGAACACCGTGACCGCAACTGCACCGGGAGGCCGAGAGCAAAGCGAAGGAGGACCCGTCCGGTCCAAGCTCACGAGGTGACTGCATAACGAGCAGTCACTCACCTGCAAAGACGGACAGTTGCCCTGTGAGAATCCGCAAAGTCGGTAACCTGCCCGACAGCCCAGCTGTGAGCGCACAGCTGCACCGGCACTTGGCTGGGTACGTCCTGCACTTGGGGACCGTACTGCCACTTGCCACCACCGCACAGCCGCCGCCGCCAGGGTCGGAGCGGACGACGAGGAGAGGACCCTGCCGCCACAGAACACCGCTGCCCCGGACGACCAGTGACCTGCTCGGCTGAAGAGCCGCAACGATCAGCGACCCCGGGAAGGCAACGCGACGTGGGACAGATCCCCTGGAAGCCGCCGGCTCCACAAGAACTTTGGTTAACACCGGCCTACGGGCCCAAAGAGAACTGCTATAAGAACTATGGTAACCTGAACTGAGTAACTTGCAACCGTTATCATAAAGTACGTTGACTGTATTCACAAGCCTGCTTAAAATCTATATAAAGATATATATTTTTACAGAATACAGTCTGGTCTCGTTGTGTGGTGGGTTGGTTGTAAAGGTGTACTATTGCAAGTGTTTAACCTATATGCCCCAAAGATTTGCCTACGACTGCTTAAGCCACACTACCTAGAGGGTAAGCAGAGGTTGTCTGGAAGGTAACCCTCAGCCCTTACGAGGAAGAGGAGAGTCCCTGCTTGTCGCTAGTGTTGCACTGCGCCAACTAGAGACTCCCCCTTCCTACACACCCACACCACCCCCTTCACAATCAGACACACACACACCCTCTTACATACACACCATCACCCTCTCAATCACACATACCCCACACCATGACCACACAAAAGAATCCAAAGTTCACCAACCCGGAAAATGAGATCCTTGTAGATGAAGTAATCCGAGTCGAGCCCCAGCTGTTTGGCGCATTGGTCAGACAGACCAGCATAGCTGACAAAACTCGCATATGGGAGAGGATCGTTGACAAGGTCAATGCTGTTGCACTCATCAGGCGCACCAAGGCGGAATGCCAGACCAGGTGGTATGATCTGCAGAGGATGGTCAAGAAGAAGATGGACCAGGACTACGCCGCTGCACACCACACTGGCGGTGGTGGTCCCCGCAGAACTCTAGTATACCATCCCTGGGAGGAGAAAGTCATGACCCTGCTGCCACCGGTGGGAGTACACGGAATAGAAGGAGTCATTGAGCCTGGTGAGTACACAACAAACACATGTAATATGGTGGAACTTACCACAGTGCACAGCAGTATGGGGGTGGGTGGCCATGAGTCACAGCTGTGCAAAACTGTATGGGGGTAGTTGCAAGGTGGAGGCAGAAAGGGTGGAAGGCGTAGGGTAGGAGGCTGCTCTCATCCCATATGTCCCAGGTACACACACAAGCACCATGCTGAATGCACAGGGAGTGTGAAAGTACAGACAAGATAGTAGACCACACAAATCTAATTTTCCATGTTGTTGAGACATGTTTTGTAGATGCAACATTTGGTGACACAGTAAGGCAGTGTAGCAAGCGAGTGAGGCCGAACCACCTGTCTCCATCCCTCTGTTGCCCTCCTCCATCTGTCTGTCTCCCTCCCTCCGACAGTCTCCCTGTGTCTGGCAACCTCTGTCTCTGTCCCTCTGTCTCTGTCCCCCTCTAACTCTGTCCCCCTCACTCTCCCTCTGTCTGTCTCCTTACCTAGGTCTGGCTTACACACCCTGTCACCCTCCTCCCTCTGTATTACGCCTTCAGTTATCCTCCCACGGTCAACTCTCCCCAGTGACCTGGGCACACACAGTCACACCCCAGCACTTCATAGGTCCATTAAAGACCATACACCAGAGTGTCGAGGGATGTTACTCAATTACCAGCAGTAATGTGCCAACTGCCTGCGAAACACCCAGCATTTGCAGGTGACACAGTACTGTTTCAGGACACACAGTCTGTAAAGCTCTGTAGTAGACAATGGGCCCTGGTGTAGGCAGAACAAGGCACTCCTGTGAACATTGCAAACAAAAACTCCAGGACAAGGTCAGACATCCTGTGTAGGAACCCTCAACCACGATGAAGGTAGCATGTCTCATGAGGGCACAGCCAAACCACAAAAAAGATGGAAGATTGCAAATCACATACCAACTACTAGCATGGCCTGTCACACACAACCCGTACAGAAAGTAATCCCATGGGGACAGGCAATGGAGTGCTACACTGTCACAATGGTCATGTACCACAACTAAACATTTTCACATATGAATACACACACAACTATAACATGCACAGTGCAGATGCTCAAGTCCATTGTGCCTCTCACACAATGCACTAGGCCCATCATATGAACGTTGTGCATGCACTTAAGTACCAACAAGGACATGTGTATTGCCAAGGTGATGCTTCTAGGACAAGTACCACGTCCTAAAGCCATGATGCAAAAGTGGGTGTACAGGTCCTGGGGGGTTGGCATTGCTTGACCATCACGGAACAGCAACAACTATCCAAAGTACTGGAATGTATCAGTAAAAATTAAACTCTGTCTCTTACAAGAACCTGCTGCATCTAAACTCTGTGCATGCCTGACGCAGCCATAAGGATTGACACTGTATCCTGAATGTAGCGTGAAACAGAGCATTGCTGTATATGTGTTCTGCTGGCAAGACAAGACACAGCAATGGCTGTGTCACTCATTGTCAAGAGAATGGAAGAAGGAAAAAATACTTGACCAATGTCTATTTGCTACCACTACATACACAACTGAACAATGACAACAATGTCAAGCTTGTGGAACTGTGATGCTGATAATGGATACAAAATAAATATGTTTTATGATAGTGCATTAACTGTGTCTGTCTCTCACACACACAGGGCAACGTGTGGAAACCACCCCCAACCAGGGGGAGAAGGATCCCAGTCCCAGGCTCAGCAGGACCCTGACCCCACCGACAGCAAAGCCACTCAACGCACTGTGGATGACCACAACCAACCTGCCCCTGCAGCAACTGTCCCAGCTACATCTGTGCCAACCACCGGACCCATTCCCACCACATCCCAGCAGACAGGTCAGAGCCCTGCCCATGATCCAACAGACAGCCACTCTGAAAATGAGGGACATTCTTTCACGGGCACCCTTGAGGTGGCAGACAACATCCACCCTGCCAGCACTCGGGGGTCCCGTCAATCGGATGTGCCCACAAGCGCAGGCCATGCTCGTTTGGGTCAGGGTGGTGGGAGTGGCGCAAGGCGGAGGCGAGATTCTGGCCAGTCAGCTGCAGGGACCGGTCTGACTGAACTGACTACCATCCTGGAGGCATACCGGCGGGACACCAGGGAGGTTATCCAGGTAGCGGAGGCCCTCACCGAACTCAAACAACAGCAGGCTGAGCAACATGCCAGGCAAGAACAACATTATGGACGGGTGGAGGCAACACTGGCTGAGCTCTTGACGGTGCATCGGGACATGAGCCAATCACTACGTCAGATTGCTGGCAACATGCAGCAACCTCCCTGTGTCACCAGGCCACAAACATCAAGGCAAAGTGCAACACCAGCCACAGGGAGGGAGGAGGAGGAGGAGGAACTGTCTGACGTAGCGTCCCATGCATCGCCCAGGCCTGCACGTGAGGGTCCCCCAAGGAAGAAGGGTCATCCACGGCTAAGAGGTTGAGAGGCAGTGGGTCATGCACAATCTCCCAGTACACCTGACCTGGCATATTGCCCTTGGGTGCAACAGCATCACCCACCAGACTCTCCCACATGGACTTGCTGGTCACAATCTGCCCAATGATGCCAAGCACTGTGTGTTGGACTCTGTTGACTTTAACTGCAAGGCATCTCATCTCCAGCAGTGAACTTTGGATTCCCCCCCTTTCTGTACAGCACCTACTCACGTTTCCTGCACAAGATCACCTAATAAATTCAAATTTCATCACACGCATTTGTGTAGTCATCCTGTAACCACAGTATGAAGAATATGTGTGTGCAAATGTATGAAATGCAAGAGTACCCAACAAACTGTAGCCATCCACACACTTGGATATGAGTCTGGATGAGGACACACATAGATATCAATATTCCAACAACTAGATACATGGATGGAAACACACACCTGTGGTGGTTAGTAAAAGGTGGAGGGCGGTTTGCCTCACAAAACTGCTATTAATGACTGGCACAGGAGAGTCACTTGGAGGTGTATAGATCAGGGCTATAAAGCTAGGTGGCACGTTGGGAGTACCTACAACTGTGTCCTCAGGTATGTCAACTATCATCCTCGTGCTGCTGTACTGTGGATGTGATGAATGGTGCACAGGCAAAGGGTGGCAGCACAGACTGTGGCCTATGGGCTGTATCAGTCTACACAAGCTCACCTGATCACGTGACCTCCCCCTATGGAGTTACAAGTACACAACTGATGTGATGTGTGCAACGCCTACAGAACACCTAGCCACGTGTGACAATTATCTTCACCAGAACGGCCACATCACACCACACCCAAGAGATGTGGTAATGGTGTGTATACCCGGTGGCTAATCCACTGGCTGTGAGGGAAATGTAGAATAGGTCTGCCAAGGTAGTGTACTGCCACGTTACTGTAAGGAAGGCACTGTGTGCTGCTGTGGTGCTGACAAGGTAACACTGTCCATATTTTGGTGGAAGGAAGGTGTGTGTGCGCCCTACGAGGCACATTACCTGGTTGTACCGAGTGGTGTGATGCTCAAAGGGTTCCAATTCCAAATAGCTCCTTGGTCTGAGTACAAATGACAGACACAAAAGGGTGATCAGGCGAGGGAAGGAGAGGATGGGAACTGCAGGAAGGGAGACCTGAACAGAGGCAAACAAGCATTAGGAGTACTATCTCATGTCACAGACACTACAAATACCACATGATATTCACTGTACCAGTCACACCTGTGAAGTGTACCGACTGTAGCCAATTAGAGATCAGTCATCATGCTATCACATAAGAGCAGATGCCGTAACACGGACACATGAAACCTAGGACAGCCTGTCACCTATTTCAGTCTTGTGTAAAGGTCACAAGACTGCTACGATGCAATGAGATTTATGTTCACAAAAAATAATTCACAATGTATGATGATGTGTCCCCTGCAAACACATGTAAACATATGGAAGTGGTACTTACGCAAAGTGTAACATCTGTATATGTTCATGTGTACCCGTAAGGGCCATGAGGGCAGACTGTACATCACCCACACCAGCTGTCAGCATCACATATGATGAGAAAGATAATTACATAATTGCAATACAGGTACTCTGTAGCAAGTATTTTGCTAAAGTTACTGTGCCTCACTATGGTAAACATGACAAGCTGGTGGAATAATAATCAACAGCAATCAATGAGGAGCCAAGCCACATAAAGAACCCGACCGTCGCACATAAATGCTGCATGGGACAAGAGAATCATGGGAATGACCGCACCCCACTGGTGCCACAGAATATTTAACATGTGCATCAGCACACCATTGTGATGTCATCAGCCCAACATACATGGCATCAGGTCAATGTAAACAGAACTCATACTCACAGTGAAGGCTGGTGTAGCGGTATTCACAACCTGCAGTGAGGTAACGACACAACAGCGACATGACATACTGCAACAAGGGGTAATGCATCCATGCGAACAGAATCACAGGACAGTTGTCTTAACATGTGGAACATTCACTGGGCCACACCTACACAACATGGCTGTTATGTACCAAACTGGACTGGTCCACAAGGTGGAGGTGATGATCTTGATACATTGTAATGCACACAGTGAGGCAGCAATCCCCCACAGAGTCTGTGGTTGTGACCTCCCACACAATGTCAAACCATGGTATATGCAATGTCTCAGTGTCAATGTCAACCCACATTGATGCTGCCATCAGAGTCTAAAACAACTACAGATGACTGTCAGGTGGGGTGACTATCCTGTCATGGGAGTGGGCCTACATGTAATAGGAAACATGATGTGGTTACATGTATGCATGGTCAAACAACATGCGCCAGAACATGTACCAAACTATTGAAAACATACCAACGCTAAACAGCCTTATATAAGTCCTTACCCAAATAGACTTTTCCACATGTCCATGCATGCTCCCTTGATTCGGCTGACGTTGCAATCATGATGAGCAATAGCAGGATGACCAAGATGGCACCAGCGGACAACAGGCAGGGCGAGCTGGGGATGAGAGGCACACAAGGGGTCAAGTCCTGTTGAATATCATTCTGACATACTCATGTTAAGTAGCCTGATGTTGTAGTACACTTGTACATTCCAAGTACACACATAGCACATATGTGTATTGCATTACATCTGCACCTGTGTGACACTGCACATCAAACATCAAAGTGACATTGCATACAGTAAGCTGCATACACAGCATGCTACCCATGCAACTCTAAAGTTGAGGTGTGGACAAAATTCACCTATGACTCACCATCATGAGAAGAAGTTGCGGATGAGGTGACTCCGGATATCATCTTCAACCTCCTCATCACTCGCATCCTGGGCAAGGCCATCATCCTCAACGAGCGGATGTTCCAGCTCATCAGGATCTAGGATGAGTGGCACAGCCTTCTCCACTGCCATGTTGTGCAGCATGCAGCACACAATGAAGATGTTACACACCTTAAGTGGGGTGTATTGGAGTGCTCCGCCTGTCTTGTCCAGGCCCCTAAACCTGCTCTTCAGGAGTCCAAATGTACGCTCGATCACCCACCTGGTCTTCCCATAAGCATTGTTGTACCGCTGGTCTGCAGCTGTCCTGGGATTGCGTAGGGGAGTCATTAGCCACGGGATGTTTGGATATCTGTGCTCCTGCAAATTGACATCATGGAAATGAGTGTGTAATATGATGCCGTTCATGAAGTAATGACATACTGACATACATGGCTAACAGAGTATACCCACCAACTAGACATGCCCGATGGTTGTGCAGCTGCAGCATCATCTGTGGTATCCTGCTACGCCTCATGATGAAAGCATCGTGGCACGATCCTGGAAAGCGAGCACAAACATGTGAGATAAGCATGTTGGCAAGACACACCACCAGGGCATTTATCGAGTGGTAGTGTTTCCTGTTGCGGTACGCTTGCTCCTGAACCTGTGGTGGCACCAGAGTAACATGTGTACCATCAATTGCGCCAATTACATGTGGCATGCGTCCCAGGGCATAGAATTCCCGCTTGACATCTGTCAACTGTTCAGGAGTAGGGAATGTGATGAATTCATCAATGTGCAGCAACATTGCATCCAATACATCACTTAATACCCGGCTGAACATTGTCTGTGACATCCCTCCCACATCAGCTATGGTAAATTGGAAAGTACCTGTGGCAAAGAAATGTAGTGCCGCCATCACCTTTACCTTGGGTGTCAGCGCAGTCGGATACCTGTGTCGTGGTTGCAGGTGTGCCTCCAGTCTGTCCGTCAGGTCCTGAATCAACTGTGCTGGGAAGCGGTAACGCCGTATGCAATCACGTTCCCTCATGGCATCCAAGTCTGGCAACGGCCTTTCAAGAGGGGGTGCCCTGCAAAACATTTTCCGGTGAAAAATTGTGTACAACTGTCAGACAAAGAAAATTACAATGTACATGGCACAAGCAACACTACTCAACACATCAATACAATTGTGGCGTGGGCTACACACACAGGAAACATGTGACAGCTGCCAGCCACTCCTCCATGTAAAGTACAAGACCTGTGGTTTGTGGAATGGATATGACATGCATACAAATGACCTGATGGGAAGGTCTGAGTGAGCAGGGCAATGTATCTGGTCAGTCACACACGTCACGTGATTTGCATTAGGAGGATGTCTGCACCTCCAGACAGCTGACAGCAATGTACACACCCACATCACATGTGCCATCATTTGCACTGATCAGACATATTCTCTTTGCGGTGTGACATTTCCAATAGTCAAACATAGGCATCATCAGACATCATAAATTTATCCTATTGACTATTTGTGTATGATGCCATCACACATATGGACGGATCATTGGCACAAGTGGCATGGTGTGCGTGCATGGGAAACCCTCTCATCACAGCAAGGACACATCATCTATGCTCCTACAGCAGATATACTTAACAGTATGAACAAGTTACTTACCTTTTGTAAAGAATCATCTGTAAGTAACAGTAGTCTGCATAAGATTCCTACTTTGGAAAACATACCCCAGCAAGACCAATGCCTGTGGTGGGTCTCGAAAAAAAATGATCACACAAGAAAATCTAGGAGGACGGAACGGCCAAATAAGACATCCCTCCGGACTTGGCTGTCCAGGGAGTAGTGTTTTCCAAACATGTGCATTGAGGCCCACGTAGCTGCCTGACAAATGTTCTGCAAGGGGACTCCCCGACCCAGGGCAGTAGTAGCCACTGTGTCCCGAGTGGAATGGTCCCTCAGCCCAACATGAGTCTACGTATTTGGGAAGGGGTACCAAGCCTTCATACACCAGACAACACACAGAGAGATGGTCTGCTCGTGTACTGGCCTTCACTTTTCAGCAAACACGTGACAGACTAAAAGGTGTTCATCCACCAGGAACTGTTGTGTGCGATCCAGATAGTATGTGAGCACACATTTTGGGTCCAGATGGTGTAGCTGCTCCATCTCCTTTGGGGGATGCGTAGGCGGAAATGAGGTAGACAAGGTGAAAGAGTGCCCGATGTGGAAGTCCGTGTCAAACTAGTGCTGGAAATAGGGTGTTTTCTGAAACGCAAACTTGTCCGGATGGACTGAAAGGTTAGGAGGTTATGTAGAAAGAGCCTGGAGCTCACTCACTCTCCTGGCAGAGTTGATGGCAAAGAGAAAAGCAGTCTTCGGAGTAAGAAGGTGGAGAAGAAAATTGTGCAGTTGCTCAAAGGGAGCACACATCAGAAATGTAAGAACCATTTTGAAGTCCCACTGAGTCATCACATACGGATGATGATGAAACGTGTGTCTGATGCCTTACAGAAAACAAGTCACACTAGGGGACTAGTGCAAAGAAGGTTGATCAGTCAGCCTTAGTATGGGTGAAAGGCCAGGAACGTAGCCCTTGACATTGGCCAGAGCAGAGCCCTGCTGGGCATGAGGAAGAAGGAAGAGATGTAATTCATGAAGAGGTGCAGAAAGAGTGTCCACAGCCTTTGGTGTGCACCATGCCACAAATCTGGTCCACCTGCAGGCGTATTCCAACTTTGTGGAGTGACGCCTGGCAGCATGGATGATATTACAGACTTGAGGATGAAAGTCAAATGGCCTCTACTGTCGCCGCTCAATCTACAAGCATTGAGGTGGAGACTGTACAGGTACGGGTGGTGGACCGTCCTCTGCTGCTGCAACATAGGGTCCTCCAGAAGAGGCAGGTGAACCGGCTGGTCAACTGACATACTGAGAACTCGGGATACCAGTACCGACATGTACATCCGTGTTGCGCAGCTAAGGCCAAAGTGCAGCTGGTAAACTGTAAGTGCTTGTGGCCTAACGTGAACCGCAGGTAGGGCCGGTGGGCCGGCAGGATGGGGATGCAGAAATAAACATCCTGCAAGTCCACGCTAACATCCGGTCTCCTTGGTCCAGGACAGATAGAACCTGAGCCACTATCAGCAATTTGAGCGTCTACTTCCGGAGGAAGCCATTGTCGTTACATGTGTCCAAGATAGTGGGTAGGCCCCCATTGGCATTCTTGGGTAGCAGTAAGTAGTTGGAGTAGCAGACACACCCTATTTTGGGCACAGGAACGGGGATGATGGCCCCCTTGGCCAAGAGGGCTGTAACTCCTGCATGCTGCAGTTACCAATGATCTTCACATACGCTTTTGTATTGCGGTGGCATGGCTTCAATGGTTGCATCAAGGGTGAGTGAATAGCCGCTTGGGATGATTTTGTGCACCCAACTGTCAAATGTGACAGTGCGCCAGTGGTGGAGGTGTTGGCATACCATGCCCTCCACTGGTGTCACATGGCCCTGAAAGTACAGAGTAGGGGTGTGTGTAGGCAGATGTTGCAGGGGAGGTCTGGACTGAACTCCCCGTTGTCCCCGACAGCCGCCACTGCGGTTACCCCTGCCGCCACCGCGTTGGATGTTAGTCAGCATTGCGTGGTTGCCAGCACATGTGTGTGTGCCACTTCCTTGGCCACAAAAAGAGCAAAAGGTACCAGTTTGCTGGTGCAGGGGCAACAGGCCCATGGACCTGCCCGTAGCCCTGGAGTCCTTAATGTGCTACAGCGCATGGTCTGCCTTGTTGCCAAAAAGGCAACTAACATCAAACAGCATGTCCATGAGTGTACTCTGGACATCGGGTACAAATTGGTTGGACTCCAACCAGTCTTTGCTACAAATTGGCTCTGTGGTTGCCATCGCCATGCCCAGTGAGTTGATGTGATCCAGCCCACACCGGATCAAATGCCATGCATCAGCTTGCCCTTCCACAAGGGCTTGTGCAAGTTTCGCCCGTACCGACAACGGGCAGCAGTTCCGCAACCGTGTCCCGCAAAGAGTGGGTGTAGCGGACAAAGAGGCATGTGATGTTGGGAGACCGCAGTCCCAGACTCAGGGAGGATGATACCATCTTGCCGTACTGCTCATACCTCTTGGATACCCTGTCCGGCGGAGCAGATGGGAATGCGGTCTGTGATTTGGAGGCCTGGATGCCCAGGCTCTCTGGGGTGGGGTGGGAGGACAGGACACATGGGTCGTCCGGTGGCGGGTGTTGGCATCTGCCCATGTGCATATCTACAGCCGAACCTGCATCGGGCCTGGACCTAGTGCCCAAAATAGCGTCAGTCAATGCCTCATGACACGGCTGCAGAGGCTCAGCCGAGAATGATTGCACTTTAAGGACCTCAGTGAGGAGGTCGGTCCTCACGGCCGCAACAGTGAGACGAAGGGGCAAGGCTTTGTCCGCTCACGTCAACACCACACTGTAGGTTGGTCCCTCCTCAAAAGCCATGGTTGGATTTGTGACAAAACCAGTGTCTGACGAGGTGTGCAGACCACTCGCATCCCCAGTCCACCTGTCCATTCGTCTTGGGACTGACACTCACGTGTCAGTGGGTCTTCAGACCAATCCCAATTACCCATTCCATGATTATCAGGGTTGTCAACAGATGTGGCCGGCTAGTCTAATTTACACTCCCCATGCAACATCAAATGCGGCATTTGGCTGTGCCGTTCCCACGCCAGAGCCCTTTACAGTGTGGTATTGGGGATGGCACCACCCGTGGACGGAGCCGAGGGTGAAACCTGGGAGACTGTAGACGGTGAGTGCGTGAGGTCAACCAGCCAGGACCAGAAACAAGTTTTGGATCCAGTGTGGTCCAGCTGTGCAGGGCCAAATGCGCCCGTGCCGTCTGAGCCAAAGCACCTGTCGGCATCGGGCCAGAAGCACCAGACCCACTAGGGACCCCAGACGTGTCCGCTGGGCCCAAAGCCACCGCATTGCCCGTCGGAGGAGTGAGGGACATCATGGCCATGAGGAAGCGTTCAAACTCATCCTGCGTTCCATGCTGCCCAGGGACCGGAGGTTGTGGGGCAGGCTACAACGCACGCAACTCTGACAGAGCCGTGTGGGTGGTGTCCCACAAATCCCCTGCCACATTGCACGTGCATCATGGGGATTTGGAAGAACGATGACCTCTGACTTCTTGTGTTTTGCTGACGACTTAGCCACAGAGGAGTGATGTTGGCTCCCGGAGCTCTGATGGCTCAAACCCCACGCCCGGTACCTCGACCTCCGTCCAGACCCTGACCTCTTGCAGTGCAGGCCAACTGCTGGAGTCGGAGCCGCTTGCGGGACCACTCCCGCCTAGCCTCCAAAGACACCGACGGTGAGGGTCAGTCACCGACATCAGTCGGTCGCTATCCTCACCGGCTTGACACCGGACATCCCCATTGGCACCGTCCAGAGTGGAAAATTCAAGTAAAGTCATCAAAAGTGATTGTACAAGGTTTTGATTTTGAATAACTTAGGTGACACTTATACCACACTGCGCTCCTGGTGTGAAAAAATCGGAGCTGACGTCAGCACACGTAGGCGGGGTCTGAGTACTCAGACAACGCCATTATGGCGCACAAAACGCCAACGACACACGCTAAGCCACAGACGTCGCCTACCGACGCACAAGGGTACTGCTAAGCACAAATTTGCAGATCCAGTCTGACGCTTGTGGATATTGTAAGAGGAGGAAAATTAAACTGACCTGTTCATTTCATATGCTGTCAGCATGCACAATGTCGCATGTGGCACACACATTACGTGGTCACACAGGGTCTTGCTGTGCTTCAAATTCACATCTGTGACAGTGGGCATGTCAATGTCATGATGTGACAGTTCCATGTACTCAATGGTGTGCCCTTCCAGTGTTGATGTGCATCACAATATGTTGCAGACGTTACTCAGGTGATACATGTTGTATGTATGTGCTCCACTTGTGCACCATAATTGACATGTCTCAAAAGCTCTTCACACATCAACTGAGCCACAAGATGACATTTCCTGTGCTTCATCACTGTCTGCCACACCTAGGGCCTGCTGATGGAAGGATGCCATGCAGATGTATACATCCACATGGTCAGCATGAGTGTACACTACATCCCTACCATGTGATTTGCTAGGTTCAGTCTCCCAATGTTGATATGTATGAGGTCATGGACGCAGCCTACACAACCATTCAATTGAGCATGTCTGATGCACTGTACCCCAATGTTACGTGCGTGTGTAGGCCTCGTTTCCCCAATGCATTGTAGACATACGCGAGCAGAGCGTACCCAAATCGTACATGCGTGTGTAGGCCTCGTTTCCCCAATGCATTGTAGACATACGTGAGCAGAGCGTACCCCAATCGTACGTGCGTGTGTAGGCCTCGTTTCCCCAATGCATTGTAGACATACGCAAGCAGAGCGTACCCCAATCGTACGTGCGTGTGTAGGCCTCGTTTCCCTAATTCATTGTAGACATACGCAAGCAGAGCGTACCCCAATCGTACGTGCGTGTGTAGGTCTCGTTTCCCCAATGCATTGTAGACATACGCGAGCAGTGCGTACCGCAATCGTACGTGTGTGTGTAGGCCTCGTTTCCCCAATGCATTGTAGACATATGCGAGCAGAGCGTACCCCAATCGTACGTGCGTACGCCTCTTTTCTACAATACATTCTAGACATACGCGAGCAGAGCGTACCACAATGGTATGTCCGTGTGTACGCCTCGTTTCACCATTGAATGAGTTGCATTTGCGAGGGCTATCGCACCGTACTTGTGTGTATATTCAAAAAAATTCATACAGAACATCTAGAGCAACAGTGGTAGGATTAGAATGCAGCCAGGTTGTCATGGTTACAGAGATTTGAGAGTGTCCTACAGGTGATCTGGAAAATTCAGTTGGGCAAAAGTATACAATGTTGCAAAAGTTGTTGTTCTTCTCTGGCTCACTTTTCAAACCATGCATATGTATGTCATGGCCTTATGTGTCATCGGATTGGATGGAACATAGGATGCAAAGTATTCTGGCCTATCACACACTACTCCTTGCACTCAAGGACCCTCGCAGCACAGATATAAGACAGCATGTGGCTGAGGGAGGGCACTTGCCTGCACAAAATTGGAGTGGTAAACACAGCTGCTGTCTCTGTATCCTCTGGACCCTGATTAGCTGAGCATGGAGAGGGCACCTGCATTCAGTGATGCTGAGAACAAGGCCCTGCTGGATGCCCTCCCGCCCAACTACAGCAAGCTGTATGGGAGACCAGAGGATCAGGTGAGTGATGTGTGCATTACCTTGGAGTGTGCACCTGTTGTGTGTGTGACACTACAGCCATTGTGTATGTATGTTTCAGAGAAGCAATGTTGTTTTGAGGGAGTGCCAATGTGTACAGTATTGTCTGAAGAGGGTTATTTGTTGTAGTGGGGTGTGTGACTGCATGTCACGTGCTGCAGTGCAGCCTGATGTGGCAGATGTTGCTCAGTGAGTGCCATGCTGAATGAATGGTTTGCAGCCCTTATGTCATCTGTAGCCTTGCAATGGCATGTAGTGCATTTCTGTTTGCTCACAGGCCACATCCTCCTGGACAATGATGCAAGTGTGTTCATCATGCTATAGCCTGTTGTCCTCAAGTATTTTGTGCATATGTGTGTCTTTGGGACATGGACCAGGTGTACTGATGTTCTTTACCTTTACATTTGTGACAGTTATCTGCCTATGAGAAGGGTGACATCTGGCTGAACATCCCAGGGCTGTCAGGAGAGAGGGGGGGCCTCGCAGGAGGCTCAGAAACATCAAGAAGAGGTGGCAGGACATCCGGTGCTGGACTCGCCGCATCGCCAGAGTACAGCTGAAGCTGGAAGCTCCCGCCACCTCACCCCCAACATGCTCCTGGTCCTGGAAGTGGTGTTCCCAGACCTCCATAGGCAGTTGCAGGGGAGACAGCAGCAAGAAGGGGGTAGGTACATGTCTGTTTGTTGTCATGTGTGTCACATGCTACCTGCGGTGCTCCCAGCTATGCTAACACTCCCACAGTTGGACTGGTGTTGTCAGACAGCCACTTCATGCATTGGCATGAGAATGGCGAAGTTTTAGGAGATGCTTTTTACATGCCTTGCCCTACTTCACATTTGCCTAGCTCTGTGCCAACACTTGTTCTTTCACAGGTACTCCTAAGGTGCTATGTGTTAGTATGCAAATTCCTTAGCACATCATCATGTTGGAGTGAGGTCTGTGACACCCGTTGTTACCTTACATGTAGCACCACATGTGCACTGGGTCTGCCCTTCTACATATTTTCGCACTGATCTGGAGTATCAACATGTATTTTCTGCAAGAGTCAGCCTCAGTGGCCTTGGTCCATGGTGTACTTTCTATTTGTGATGTGTTAGCTACAGGACCACACTGTACATGTATAATAAATTTGGCTTGTGCATACTCACACTGTGCAGTGTGTGTGTGCATATACTCAAAATATGTTGCATGTTGTTAGGAAATCCTATAGATGGTCAACCAGACAATGTGACTTTGGGTGTAGACATCTGTCATGCCAGTGTGAGGTGAAGGTACACTTGGCTCCAGTTCCCAGGATTGGCTTCACAATGCAGTTCATGAAGGACTTTTAGCATGTGGCACAGGGGCGCAGCAATTCGACCATCACCAGGTCTGGTTTTGTGTGTCAGGGTGTGAAAATGAACAGTGACTGATCATCATCTATCCGGTTGTCAGGCAGTCGGTCATCAATGTGTCTCTCTCATACAAGTTGTTGCCTTACCTGTTACTTCTACCCTACTACTTTCTCTTCAGATTGCCCAAGACTATGCTTGGCATTGTGCATAGTTCAGTGGATTGGGACTCATGATGCAGGCCATGTTTAGAAATGTTAGCAATTTTTTAAAAGCTGATTAGTCAGATGTGTACAGGTGAATGATATGTATTTCTTATTCTCCTTGCCAACAGCATCATCACCACAATCTGGAGGAGACAGAGACACGGACCACACAGAGGGACCCAGCGACAGTGCCACCTGCTTTGAGGAGTCGGAGGGAGCCAGTGGCACGGAGGGTGAGGAGAGTCTGCGGGCCGGACCCCATGTGACCGACACCTCCTACCATGCGGACGGCTCGGATTCAGACTCTCAGGAGAAGGGGCAATATGCAGAAATCGCCTCTTCTTCATCTTTGGCTGGCCTCTCCTCCATTACCATCTCCACCCTCCCAGTTGTTAGGGTCCCTAGGGTCCGTGCTAGCCCCCGTGTCTCCTTTGGTCCCGGAACCGCAGCACCTGCCCCTGTGTCCTCTGCTGCCCTCAGTGCTGAGTCTGTGGACCTACTCCGGCAGATTGTAGTAGGTCAGACATCCATGTTGACTGTCCTCCATGGACATACACAACTCATTACGCAGTTGTTGTCGTTCATGGAGGGCATGTCATCTGGCATGTCTGATCTACGTCGGAGTGTGGCTGCCATAGAGTCAACACTGATGGCAGCTATGTCCACCCAGCAGCATCTGCCCCCCCTCCTTCTGACCCATCCACCTCAGCCTCTCCCATACCTTCCAAAAGTACACGCAGACGCCACAGGTCAGACACAACAACAGACACACCCAGCACACCCACACGGCAGAAGAAACGCAAATCACCACGCACCCAATCTCAAGGGGATGTAGGCACACCCACAGGGAGAGGGGACAGACATACCACACGCATCCACAGACACACAACCACAGACTCACAACCCTCTACCTCCACCCCCAATGTGTCCCCAGGTTCAGGTGGAAGTTTTACAGAACTGGCTGAAGTGTGCAGCCAAGTTTATATTGCTACTTTCTGCAATGCACCGGCCAGTGTGGATGAATCCACACCACCTGCACCCACTACACCTGTCCTTTCCTCTCCTGTCCCTGCAGTGCCGGGTGATTTCACAGATGATGTTCCCACTGTTTCCACTGCGGATTGAACTCCATGTGCAGGCAAGTTTGGGTGTGTCAACATCCATTGCGGCCCAATCTGTTTTTATCAATTGTTTGGACTGGCTGTTGGCCTTAAAAGAGCAAGGACTCTTATTTGCATTTTATTTTTGGATCCAGCTGAATAAAGCTATTTATTTCTGTTTCTGTACTTTAGTTTGTCTGTTAATGTCTTTGACTGCTGTGTGCCTGGGAGCTGGTGTGATGTTCAAATTTGGGTACAGTAACATGTGTCTATTTCCTGATGGTAATGAGGTTACCAATGGTATGTTCCAGCTTTTACTTTTGGAGGTCTTAGCCACACACACACTGTAATGCTGGGCACTGCTGGGCACTGGTGGGGGTCTTAGCCACACACACACTGTTATGCTGGGCACTGGTGGGGGTCAGACGTCACAGGGTTTGCGACCAGAAAGTGTGTTCAAACATTTGACTTTTAATTTCTCCACAAATCAGACTCATAGGTGGGCCTTGGTGCATTGTAGATGAGAGCTGAATTGTACGGGATTGCAAATGCTTAACGCCAAATGCTGGTGACACACACAAACTGTAGGTGACATGACAGGTCTGTATTAAGATGTTAAGTGTGTTGGTCATGTGAGATTAATTATATGAGTCACCTAGCATTTGTGACATGGGTGGTCCATATCATGGGTAACACCTTCAGCTAGTCCCAGCTGTTTCGCCAATTATCAGTTGTTCCCTGAAATTAATGCCATATTTATATGATAAAAGAGAAATAAAACGCTACAAGTCCCAGAATTAAAGTTCTTTTTGCGGAATGGTAAGGATAGGCTAATAAGGTTGCCAAATGCCCAATAGTGCTCTGATATTCAATTTTATGTGACGGACTGTAAAAAAATAGAAAATCTCGGTGAAGTCTGTGGCACCATAGCTGGATGAATCAGAAAGACCTGTTGAAGGCTGAAGTGTTAACCCATGCAGTCAGGCCAATGAGGCAGGCTGGTAAATAATATCCATCCCAAAAGAGGTGATGACCAAACTGGACTTACTGGAAGACTGTTCTGAATTTACCAGCTCAACACTGTTCCAGAAATAAATTGTATATGCAACAGTGTCTCTAAGATGGGTAGATGGCATGAGGTGACGTTTCAGCCCTGACTGAGAGCCATTTCCTTAACCACAGAGCGGTCCCAGGGTGAATGCCCAAAGTCCTAATCCAGGCGATGTGTTTTTGCCAGATCTGGTTTTGCTAGAGGGGAATATTTTGTTGTAGTGCTGACAACTGGCCCGGCTTTACCTTGGTCAAATGCATGATGTCTGTTTTATTCATGGTTGAAGAGATCCTGTCAAAATCTCTGGATGCTAAAACTTGGGACCATTTGAACGACAAGGTGTTGCTTGTGATAACTTTGTCCCCTGAGAGGCAGGTATGAGTGTCAATTTTCCCTCAGTCTCCCTGAGCGAAATGGAGTAGTATGGTATTCTGCACTTCCCCCCTGAATGATGATATTAGATGATTTAGGCCCATTCTTGGATGGTGGATGTTTAATACCTCTCTTTGTGCTAAGTCTGTGGTTTACATTTTGCTAGTTGACCTGCTACCATCATTTATTATAGCTCCCACTCTGAGGCCATAGGCTGCCATAACAAAATGCAGGGGATGGTGCCATCTATCAATCCTCACATCAATACTGCAGCAGGGGCTACTTTGGAAGCAGCGTGTAGTAACAAGTGATATTTGTGGAGAAATTATAAGAGGGTAGCTCTACTTTTGGTTCCTTTGATACGTAAATGGATATTTTGGTTATCTCCACAAAGCACTCAGATAATTCCAGGCAGTATAATTAGTTCTTCTGTGATCATGGGTGTGGACTATTTATGGTGTTTGGTAGCTTAGCACATTAAACTGGAGCCCGTTTTGTCTTTCACAATGTGATTTACTTCTGGAAAAAATATACACATTTGTGGATCCTGGCATTTATTTTCCTATGATTTATTTCTTGACTAATTTGTGCAAGCTATTTTGTGCACTGGCATGGCTGTGCAATTCTTTCAGGAGATACCATTTTCCAACCAGGCCAGTTCTTATCTAATGGTCATCAGAGCTACAAGTTCTTTTTTACTGTGGTAGTGCTATGCCTATCTCCTATGAGAGCCTTCCACATAATCTCTGGGTGAGCTCAACAGATGATTTGCTGGCTCATGTCTACTGCTGTTTTCTCTGACAAGCTGAAAGCCTTGGAATGATCCATTTCTCCACAATCCGTATGTCATCCATTATTTGGTGTGCCTCTTTCTGCTCCTATTTATTAGCTTATTGTGGATGATTGGACAGATATTCTGCGAGTTTTGTCACTTATGGATGATGGTCATGAACAAACTCCTACTCCTCCCTTTATAGTTTCCTCTTTTCTGTTCAGTGAGAACAGCTGCAGCGCAAACCCTTTTGCAGGAAATGATCATCTTTTGTGCGGTTTTCCCAATTTTTGCCCTATCTGTTTTGCTGTATTTAGAACACTGTACATGTTACCCCTGCTAAACAGGAGTAAAGTGCTTCTGCTTTCCCTTCAAATCTGACAAGGTTAAATTGCATTACTCCTAATTGACATATTTCACTTGCAAATAAGGCACTAGCATATGCTATTAAACATGCTTAGGACCTGAACGTTTAACTCCGCCTCTTGACTGCAGCACCTACTGTACCATACAGAGTGGACCTGGAAAACATGGCTATTTGTAGGAGCCTAAAACCCTGCTGTCACACATGTCAAACTAACTAGTTTTGAAGGTCAGAAATTCAGATTTTAGATATTAATAGGTCCTCCAAGTACACCGTGTTGCCCACATGGTAGGGTGCCTGATATTTAAAAGTGGAACATGTGGTGCCTGATATTTAAAAGTAGAACATGTAAGAATCTAAAATAGGTATGTTCCTTCACTGAATAGGTCACAAAAGCAATTTTCACTGGCAAAGCTGCAGTTGAAACCTAACAAAAAGTACAGATTATAAACTTTAGTCTGTAATGTTTTACAGGAAATGGAGTCAAATGTTATTCAAAGACCATTTTGATTATTTATTAAAAAACCAATTTGATGGTAAAACAGGATGTTTAATAAATACAAACTACAGACAACTCATCTGCCAGTGCTTGGCCATAATGAGGTGTTGTAAGAAATTGGGTTAGTGGTTGATCGGGGTGAACCCTTACTCAAGCAGCAACCACAATCCTTGTCAGGGTGAACTCTCAAGCAAACCCCAAATGAACCTGTGCTCAACCATCTGGTAGCCTGGCACATATCAGTCAGGCTTAACTTAGAGGCAATGTGTAAGGTATTTATGCAGCACTTCAACCAGTAATAATAATAAATAAAACAAGACCAAAATGACAAAAATCCCATCAGTAGAACCGGAGATATGCAGTTTTAAAGATTTCAGTGAATATTGCGGCAAAAAGAAAAAAGCGCAAGTGGATATCGGGTGGAGCTAGATAGGGACAAAGTTACAAGTTCAGGCTGACAGCAATGGGGCACGGGCAAGCTGCAGGCCATCTTAAGAAGAGTACATTAAATTCTTGTTGCAAAGAATTGCAGAGTCCCGCATAGAGGATGTGTTGCGCAGCCGAGGCGATGTGAGGTCCTGGTCAGAGATCATTGATTCCAAGGAGCTGTGATGTGATGCAAGGTGTTGCATCGTTGTCGAGGTTCTCGTCTGCAAGGGACTTGCAAAATGAAGTCCTGCATTTAGGATGTGTCGCACAGCGGCTGATTCCAAAGAAGTTAAGGAGCTTGCAATGCAAAGTCCTGTGTCGTCGTTGGAGCTGTCGTCGACAAGACACTTGCGATGTAAGGGCCTGCATCATGGATGCATTGTGCAGTGGAGGTTCTAATGACGCTGCAGGCTGCAAATGCGATGCGAAGTCCTTGAGCTGGGAAAGTCCACTCAGCAGAGGCTATGTGTCAGTTCAGCTTGGGGTTGCACCGCACAGCAGAGTAAATGTGTTAGTTCTACAAGATCCACAGATGGGCTTGCAGAGCATCTTCAGGTTCACTTCCAAGGGTTCAGGACTGGGCTGGCACCACTTGGCAGGGTAAGACTAAAAAATGGCAGACTCGAAGTGCTAGATTCAAGGGGTATGCAGTCAAAATATCGAGTTTTTTATTTCGACTGGACAGAATATAGTCTCCAGAATATCGAGATGGACTTAATATCGAGGTAAGTAATATCGAAGTTATTTCGATTTCTATGTGTAATTAAAAATATCGAAGTCAAAAATATCGAGTAATTAATATCGAATGTAAAAAATATTGTTTCTTTGTATCAATAAAAAATATCAAAAATTAAAATATAGACTGTCAGAATATCGATATTTTAAATGTAGAATGTTTATAATGTTATAATATTGATTTTTTAGTTTAAAATAAATAATATGTTAGTTAATTTAGTGTTATAAAATATATAAATTTTTCATTTGAAGAAAGAAAAATATAGTAAAAATGTATAATAATGTTTAGGAGCGGGTTGTGGGTTTTTAGGGGAATAGGGTGGGAAGTGTTTTAAAATATATAAATAAATGTTGTTTAAATTTAAAAAAATGTAAATTATAGCAAATATTGTTCAAATTTAAAAATAAATTGTAAAAAATGTATAATAATTTTTAGGAGCGGGTTGTGGGTTTTTAGGGGAATAGGGTGGGAAGTGTTTAAAAATATATAATAAAAATTTCAGTAAATGTTAACATTTATGTACAATATTGCTATTATTTATGTTTTATGAGTGGGTTGTGGGTTTTTAGGGGAATAGGGTGGGAAGTGTATTAAAAATATCAATATTAAATTTAAAAAAATTAATTTAAAAATAAAAATTTAAATAATAATTTTAAATTTAAAAACAAAATTACGAAATTAATTTCAAATAAAAAAATCAAACAACATTTTCAGGGTGCGGGTTGTGGGTTTATAGGAGAATAAGGTGGTAAGTGCATTAAAAATTTAAATATTTAAGTTTCATAAATCAATTTAATTTCATAAATTTAAATAATATTAATATATTAAAAAACGCAATTTATACATTAATTTCAATTTAAAATGTCGAAAATAATTATAAAATTAATATGTGTATGGAAATAATTTTGCAAATGTATATTAATTAATAAAATAAAAAAATAATGTTTTAATTTGTGTATGGTTTGTTTGTAATAATATTTTTATTTGGTATTATAGAGGAATATGTTTGGACATTTTTTCATAATTTTAGCATTTTAATTTTAGAAATGTTTTTTTTAAATTTAAAAATTAAATTTAATAAATATTTTAAAAATAGAAATTTCATTTAACTGGTACAAGTTATGATTAGTTTGTGATTTTTATTGGTAAGAGTTAAATTTATGATTATTTTGTGTATGTTTTTGGGAATAGTTTGCTAAACATGTATACATATTTTTAAAAAAATTAAAAAATTAAATGAAAATTTAATATATTATAATTAGTCAAGTCAAGTCAAGTCAAACATTTACTTTATTTGGTTAATCATAACCATAAAGCATACATATACAAAAAAGACTTCCATAAAAATAGTAGCAAGTTAAAAGTTCATTTAAATAAAATGTATCTTATTGTTCGTTAAATTAACCACTTTGTCTCAGGCCTTATCTATGGTCTGTTTCTGCTTTTTGAATCTCAGACTCTGCAAAATTCATAAATTTTACCCCACGGCATGCTAAAATGTTTGAACCTCCTCCCAACCAGCTAATCACAGCTTGCCTGCAAGTGCGAATCTGTAGCATGTTAAAAATTGGTTTCAATAAAATTTTTCTCTTTTCTTTTAAGGGAACACATGTACACCGGAGATGGCACAGTGTCTCACTGTGATAATCACATAGTCTGCATCTTTGTCCCTGATATGCGGCCTTCCAAGATGGGATCAAGTCTTTGGAGGAATGGTCACCCATTCTGAGGGCCATGTATTTTCTTTTTAAAGATAGCCTAAAGTGCGCCGTGAGGTACAGTTGTGGTTTTAAACATTTGTACGAATTTAGGATAGTCCATGCGTGTCGTCGTTTGGCCAGGGTCTTTTTATCTTCAACCAAAGAGAGGGCTTTTGTGTTTAGCTTGCAGATCTTTTTAAAGGCGGCTTCTTCTGGTGGGTTCTTCCAGATCTCCGCCATTTTGAGGGTTTCCAATGATGCTCGCAGGTCGTAGCCCCATGAATTAGGTTCCTGTTGGTCGTATTGTTTTTTGATTTCTTGCCAACATAAATTATTTAAGGATCCTGTCTCTGCCATTCTCAGTTTCCAGCACCACTTAACTAGTGCTGCTTTCCTTTGGTATATTTGATTTTGCAAACCAAATTCCAGCCTGATTTGTGCCGGGGCCGTTCCTTTGTGTAGGAGAAACACAGATTTATATATTTTTGTCTGTAGTGTATTTAAAATGTCTGATTCTTTTCCGTGCCATATTTCCAGTCCGTATGAGAGAGTGGGTAGAACTTGAGCTGCCATTACTTTTAGCAGGTGGTCGTATGAAGGGCATTGCAGTTTCTTTTGGAGAACTTTGTACGCAAAGCTCAGTGATTGTGCTTTTGCCGTGATTATTCTTTTTTGAGTTGACAGTGACATGTTTTTGCTTATTGTGACCCCTAGATATTTATACGATTTTACTTCCTCTATGTGTCTGCCATTAGTGAACCACTTAAAGGAACTTTTACTGGAGCCCGCCAATCTCACCACTTTTGTTTTTTTGATATTTAGTTCAAGGCCTTCTCTCTCAAAATAATCTGTTAATTCCACTATTGAGCTTTGTAGGCCTATTGGTGTTTGACTTAAGATTGCAATGTCGTCCGCATATTGGAGGAATTGAATGCTTTCGTTGGCCAATTTGGGCGGGTGTCCATTCACGTTCTTAAGTTGATCTTTCAAATCGGCCAAGTATATGTTAAAAAGGGTTGGGGAGAGCACGCAGCCCTGTTTAAGGCCGTTGGTTATTTTTTGTTCTGCCGATATTCTTCTTCCATCTCCCAATTTTACTTTTGCCCATGTTCCGCTGTATTGTGCCATTATTGTTTCCAATAATACTTTCGGAAGACCCAACTGTTCCAGTTTTTTCCATAGGCGACTTCTGGGCACTCGGTCGAAAGCGGATTTCAAGTCTATATAGCAGGCTATTAATCCGGTCTTCCTTTTCACTGCGCCTTCGATTAATAGTGACAGAGCAGACAGATTGGTTAAACAGCCCATGCCTTCTCTGAAACCGGTTTGGAATATGGGTATTATTTTGTTGTCCTTTGTCCATTGTCGTAGAAGGGACAGAATACAAGATGAAAAGAGCTTTGCCTCCACGTCGATTAGAGCTATTAATCTGTAGTTCCCTGGTTTCATTCTACATCCACCTTTGTATATTGGATGGAAGATGTTTCCTTGCCAGGACGGTGGGATCTTTTTTTCTTTATGAATGTAATTGAATAAAGGTGTTAGGTATGTTGCCCAGAAGTCGGTGTCATATTTGAATAAGGCATTTGGAATTCCGTTCGGCCCAGCTGCTCCTTCCGCTTTTATTTTCTTTATTAGGTCAGTTAGCTGTTTGATTGTTGTCAGCGGCATTTGTTCATCTTTGTCGATGTTGTCCTGTCCATCAATATTTCTTTGTCCAAGGACTAATTCTTTTTGTTCTATGCCGTTTTTTGAATTTTTGATTATTTCTCTTTTTGTTGGGAAACTCTGGCTGTTATACAGGTTATCAATATACGCGGCCCATGTTGTTTCACTTATTCCTATGTTCAATTGGCCACCAGCTCCTTTTGAAAGTTTGTTTATTGTATTCCAGAATTCTCCACTATGTGGCAATTTACTGGTCCTTAACAGCTCTTCCCAGATTTCCTCTGTGTGGGATTTTTTGGCTTTTCTGCACTCCTCTTTGTATTCTTTCCTCATTTTTTGTAAGTCGTTGTTGTCTACTTTTTTTCCTGACTTGTTTTCTGCTGCCTTTTTTCTCTGTTTTTTTCGCAATTTCCCTTTTCATATCTCTTAGTTTAGTGTTATACCAAGGCTCTGTGTTTGCATTAGGACCAAGAGTTGCTGATGTATTTATCGCAAATTTTCCCAGCACGAATTTATGTAAATTTTCCCATTTAGTTATGGGTGATTGATTTTCGATGGCCTTTGTCAATTTTTCGTGTTCCAAAACTGCGTTCATTATCTCCTTTTTTACTGGGCCCTTACTTTTAATTTTATTCAGTTTATATATTTCTGGTGTTACAGTCAGATATTCTAGTTGTGTTTTCTCCTCAATCTTTTTCCTCATTATTGTCTCTTGTGGGGAGTGATCACTCTCTGGTCGGCTGTGAATCCCAAAGTGGTCTATGTTTTTTCTTAATTCCTTACTTATTAAGGTGAAGTCAATTGTGGAGTTCCTTTTGCCACTGGTGAAAGTGGTCTTGGCGGGTATGTCTCCTTCCGTATTGCCATTTAGGATTGATAAGCCTAGAGGTTCCAGATCACTCCAAATTTTATGGACGTTGTCCTTGGTTCGGTTGGTTTTTATTAGGTTACAATTGAAGTCGCCCGAGACAAATATCTCATGGCCTTGATAAGTTCTGTTTAGAGTTTTTATCAAATTTACTACTGTTTGGGCTTTTTTCCCTTTTGTGGCCTTGTCTGGGTGGATATATAGATTTATAATTAATAACTTCCATCCGGGGCTTTTTTTGCTTACTTTAGACTCTACTTTGATCACTTGTATCCAGTTCTCCCCTGATTCTATCAGTTCAGTTTCCCAGTCTAAGTTGTTTGTGATGAAAATGGACAGGCCACCCCTTGGATGTCCGTATTTTGCAAGTTTTTCTGCCATTGTGTGATGTTCCTCATATCCCAATATTTGCCTCGGGGTTATGTTCCATGTTTCTTGGAGTAGTATTATTTCAAATTTGCTTAGGTATTCTATTGTCTCTTGGTCTTGGGACATTTCTTTAAAACCGTGTACATTCGATGAGCAAATCTTTATTTTTGTTTCTGATTTTGCAAATTGATTGGTATTTTGTTTTTGTGTTCTTTCCGCCACTTTGGCTACATCAGGATCGATGGGTGTTTAATGCCTGTGCCAACCAAGACCAGTCTTTGTTTTCCTTCGAGCCCTGATATTGCTGATTTATTTTAGTGCTACTCAGGTCTTGTTCGGAGATTGATTTACTTCTTGCTCCCCTCAAGATTGTTTGTGATGTTTCTTTTATATTGTTCGGTTGAGCAATCTTGCTTTTTAATAGGGGGAACGGATATTTTGTTGCGGTGTGACGCTCTACAGTTATTCCCCATTCTGAGAAGTGTGACCTGGTTGAGTAAATAAGTTCTGCTATTTCTTTAGATGCCCAGGTGGTACTGCTTATTTCTGAATTCATATTTTTGTGTCCTTGAATGAATTCTACAGCCTTTAGGTCGCTTGTTGTGATTCCCCTTAATTTTGGTATCTCTTCGATTAGTCGCAGGATGTTTCCCCTGTTCAGCGTATCTGAATTCCCTTTTGTTTGAAATTCCGGTTTAAATAGTAGTTTACATTCTGTTACCATGCTTGCTGTTTCGGAGTATCGTGTTTGGTAAACTCTCCTTTTTCCCTCTGCTGGGTCAAGGTGAATGTGGGGTATGTTGTCAAATTGGTGGACCGTAGTTATCTGGTCTACTCGAATGTGGTCTGCCATAGATGCTTCTTTTATGGAGGGCTTTTCACCTTGATTTATTTGTGTATTGCTTACATTTTGTATTGTCTTTTTATTTGGCTCAAGTTCATGAAGGTCTCTGCAAATTCTTCCTTTATTTCCTGCCGTAATTATCAGACCAATATTTGGTTCCTTCGCTAGGTCTGCCTCTGTTTTATGGCTTTGCTCTTTTACCATTCTTTCCTTAATTGAAGGAAGGTTTCCTCCCGCCAGCCAATTTAAACCTTTACGGGTCAAAGTTTCACATTCCCTTTGTGACTTATTTTCATGTGTTTTTTGTTGTTCTATGGCCTCTCTTTGATTTGATTTTAATATATCGCTTTTGTCGTTAACTTTGTTTGTGCTTGATTTTTCCTCATATTCTGGTTTTCTCTGTTCACTTGGCATTATTTTGATCTGGTCTGGGGATTGTGTTTGGTCTCCTACTTCGTCTGAAGTAATTCCTTTAATGCTTCCTTTGTTTCCGTCTTCGTTGATACTGGTATCTGTGATTTGATTAATTGAGGCCTCTTTTGTCTTTTGTTCAAAAATGGCAAAGAATTGTTTTGCCTGTTTATTTTTTATAGCATTTTTTCTTGCCTTCCTTGCCCGTTTCCGCTGTCTTTTGGTCAGGGGTTCTGACATGCCCGATGAACCCAATGTTTTGTGTTTTCTTCCGTACGTCGCTTTAGTGGTTTATTGTCATCTAAGTCATTTGAAGTTTTTACTACTTCTATGTTGTGAATAGTTCTATTTGTTTCAGTTTTTTCAGTTTTACTGGCCTCTGTATTGGGGTTATCACTTTTGTTTGTTTTCTCACGGGTTGCCGCTAATATTTCTTTCAAAATGTCTGGTAATGAAACCAATTTATCTATTATTTCCTTGCAGACACAGTTTTGTTCTATTAGTTTCCCTTTCCTTTGTTTTTCTTCTTCCTTTTCTTTTATAAGGTATAATGAAATTTTTTCCAATTTTAGATTTATTCCCGATATATGTGATGCCATTAGATTCATCAGATCTACCTGCACATCGAGTTTGTTCGATTGGAAATTCAGCGCAGTGATTGATTGTTGTAAGCTTTTTAGGAGCACGTCCCCCCAGAGTGTATATTTTTCTTTTGTTTGTAGCGGCTGTGCCCCTGTTGATCTGGTTGGGCTTTCTGAGGAAGAAATCGTTATATGCTGATCTTCTTTTGTTATGTTCTTTCCTATATCGGAGACCTGGCTCTTATCGGCCGGTTGTCTAATTGGGCTTGATGTTAGGATTATTGGTGAGGAAGTTTGCTTCCTTGGCTTCCTTTTTTCTCCATTATCTTTCCTTTTATCAGTGTTTTCGAGTTTTTCCGATTTACTCAAATTTTCGAGACTCAGTTGCATTGGGTCGGCCTCCTTGTGTGTGTTTTCCTCAAGCATTCTCCGCAGTTCTGATTCTTCGAAGATAGAGAATGATTTAGACCACTCTATCTTTTGTGCGCTTTTCTGTAGATTTATTCGGGATCCCGAAGTGCTCTGATTAAAGTTGGCTGGACTATTTTTGTTAATCTCATTAGGGGTTAAATTTGAAGTTAGCATTGTTTGATTGCAGGTTGCATGGACTTGTGCCGTGGTTTTGACCAGCCAGTTCTTTATTGTTGATTTTTCTTTGAGATTGGGACTCATACTTTTTTCCGAGTCTTTTTTCATCTTGCGTTTTTTACTTGATGGCGTCGAATGGGTTACATTTTTCGGGTTATTTTGAGGTTTTGCACCCTCTCCATTGCTTGATATTACCGCCCCTTGTTCTTTTGTGAACTGAAAATTATACTTCACTTTGTCCCTCCCGAACTTGAAAAGCTCTGTCGTGGGGATATGTGCCTGATCAGGTTGGTCGCTCCCGGTTGTCTCTTCTGAATTGCTTTTGTTCCCTTGTTCTTTTTTCCCCTTTGTGGCCAACCTTCTTTTTGCTTTCTGTGTTCGAGGCTGTCGAATTTTTCCTGACCTCATCTTCCAGCTACAAATTTTCAGGGATGTTTTTTCCTTCCGGCTCGTATACTGTTTTTCTTTGACCAAGACTCCCTAAGCCCGTCTGCCGCCGCAGCGGCAGCTGCCGTCAAAGGAGTACACTTGTCAGTTGGATTGGATTATACCCAGTATTCGTCTCTCACCTTCTGAGACTTTACCTCTGCCTATTGAGCTGACTCTGGCTGTCCTCAGCTCTCCGAGTATCTCGTGGTTTCTCCGGAATTCTCCTGGTAGATGCTCTGGAGTCTTAAAACCCCTCGTGTCCCCTCCAGATTCCTTCAGCCCCTTGGCTTCCTTACTCCCTTGCTCCTTAGTGTTCCTTAATGCACACAGGGCCCAGCCCGCCGCCCTAGATTTTCACTGCAGCTCCACCTTCTTTCCTTGGACTGGGGTCTCCTCACGTGCCTAGCTTGGTGCTTTTCCTGTGTCCTATGTGCCCTAAACCTCTTGGGGGGTACTTGGTATTGTCTTTTATTGGGGTCTGTACTGCTTTCGCTGAACGTTAGTTTATTTTTCAGGCAGCCTTGAGCTGTACTATTGTTTAGCTCGACGTTTGCTTTTTATTCCCCTGAATGATGTCCCCAGCTCCGTCTCCTTCAAACTCCCTCAGCCCCTCCCGGTCTCTGAGGTCAAGGACGAGGAGAGGGAGGGCAGGCCCCCGGTGTCCAGAGCCCTTAATGTGGAAGCGTGCACGTTATTCTTGCTTCGTCTCCCACGCCTTGTTCCCCCTTACAGCCCAAGCTCTGCAGGGCCGGCACACAGAGCTCACAGAACTCCTAAGCCGGCAGTCTCGGATTTCTTCAGTTCAAAATATCAGTTTGTCTGTTTTGTTTGTAAAGGCTCCCCCCCCCCCTTTCTTGGCTTTGCCCCCGGTTCCGCGATGTGCTGCTGGCGGCTGCCTCGCACTGCGGCTCACCTTTGGGTCTACAGCAGCTTGGAGGCGGCTTGGCAGGCTGGTTTGGCTGGTTCGGCGGCTCGATGACAGCTTGATAACGGCTTCGACTTCGGCACAGCTTCGGCTCCCGGTGAAGACGCCGCCGCAGCTCCGCTCGCACCACGCCGCTCCTCTACTCCTCTGCTCCTCCGTGAAACTCTCTCTGCGCTCTCCGCTCTCCGTCGTGAAACGCTCTGGCGCCACCTCCTGGAAATCTCTCTTCTCTCTGCTCTCTTGCAGGAATCTTCTGTGAAACCAGTAAGGGCCAGGGAAACAAGCTTCGGGTATACCTACGATGTGTAGTTCTAAATATCCTGAGCCTGTCACGTCCAGTCACTGCTGAGGCTACTCACAGCTCCTGCTGCTTGTCATCTGTGTGTGCCCTGCTCAGAAAGTGCACTTTTCAAAGGTCATGGCGCCCTCTGCTCTGACTTTGTATTATCATGAACATTGGGCCACTGTCAGAACCATCGCAAGCACAAATAGTAAAGGTAGAACAGAACCAGTAACTACTAGCAAAATGCTTTACTCGGCATCATCTCCTTATCTTTATATATTTGCACCAATACGGTATTTCTCCAAAATAGGGAGTCTTCATTGACCTTCCACTCCAGCATGGGCGAGTATATTATAATTAAATATTTATCTATTTTTATTTATTTTTAAAGTACCCAAATTAGGATTGGTTTTTGATTCAGTATGTTAATAGTCTGGTATGAAATAAATTACATTTGGTGGTCTAGGAATAGTAATTCAAATGTGTTTAGTGTCTAGCACCTTCCCTGACTTTATATTTCGTGGAGTGGGAATAGTAATTTATGTGGTTATAGTGTCCAGCACCTCCCCTGAGTTTATATTTGGTGGAGTGGGAATAGTAATTTATATGGGTTGAATATCCATCACCTTCCCTGACTTTATAATTGTTGGAGTGGGAATAGTAATTTAAATGGTTATAGTGTCCAGCACCTTCCCTGAGTTTATACTTTGTGGAGTGGGAATAGTAATTTTTTATGGGTTTAGTGTCCAGCACCTTACCAGAGTTTATACTTGGTGGAGTGGGAATAGTAATTTATATGGTTATAGTGTCCAGCACCTTTCCTGAGTTTATACGTGGTGGAGTGGGAATAGTAATTTATATGGGTTGAATATCCATCACCTTCCCTGAGTTTATACTTGTTGGAGTGGGAATAGTAATTTATATTGTTATAGTGTCCAGCACCTTCCCTGAGTTTATACTTGGTGGAGTGGGAATAGTAATTTATATGGTTATACTGTCCAGCAACTTCCCTGAGTTTATACTTGGTGGAGTGGGAATAGTAATTTATATGGTTATAGTGTCCAGCACCTTCCCTGAGTTTATACTTGGTGGAGTGGGAATAGTAATTTATATGGGTTGAATATCCATCCATCACCTTCCCTGAGTTTATACTTGGTGGAGTGGGAATAGTAATTTATATGGGTTGAATATCCATCCATCACCTTCCCTGAGTTTATACTTGGTGGAGTGGGAATAGTAATATATATGGTTATAGTGTCCAGCACCTTCCCTGAGTTTCTACTTGGTGGAGTGGGAATAGTAATTTTTATGGCTTTAGTGTCCAGCACCTTCCCTGAGTTTATACTTGGTGGAGCGGGATTAGTAATTTATATGGTTATAGTGTCCAGCACCTTCCCTGAGTTTATACTTGGTGGAGTGGGAATAGTAATTTATATGGTTGTAGTGTCCAGCACCTTCCCTGAGTTTATACTTGGTGGAGTGGGAATAGTACTTTTTATGGGTTTAGTGTCCAGCACCTTCCCAGAGTTTATACCTGGTGGAGTGGGAATAGTAATTTATATGGTTATAGTGTCCAGCACCTTCCCTGAGTTTATACGTGGTGGGGTGGGAATAGTAATTTATTTGGGTTGAATATCCATCACCTTCCCTGAGTTTATACTTGTTGGAGTGGGAATAGTAATTTATATTGTTATAGTGTCCAGCACCTTCCCTGAGTTTATACTTGTTGGAGTGGGAATAGTAATTTATATTGTTATAGTGTCCAGCACCTTCCCTGAGTTTATACTTGGTGGAGTGGGAATAGTAATTTATATGGTTATACTGTCCAGCAACTTCCCTGAGTTTATACTTGGTGGAGTGGGAATAGTAATTTTTATGGGTTTAGTGTCCAGCACCTTCCCTGAGTTTATACCTGGTGGAGCGGGATTAGTAATTTATATGGTTATAGTATCCATCACCTTCCCTGAGTTTATACTTGGTGGAGTGGGAATAGTAATTTATATGGTTATAGTGTCCAGCACCTTCCCTGAGTTTATATGTGGTGGAGTGGGAATAGTAATTTATACGGGTTGAATATCCATCACCTTCCCTGAGTTTATACTTGGTGGAGTGGGAATAGTAATTTATATGGTTATACTGTCCAGCAACTTCCCTGAGTTTATACTTGGTGGAGTGGAAATAGTAATTTATATGGTTATAGTGTCCAGCACCTTCCCTGAGTTTATACTTGGTGGAGTGGGAATAGTAATTTATATGGGTTGAATATCCATCACCTTCCCTGAGTTTATACCTGGTGGAGTGGGAATAGTAATTTATATGGTTATAGTGTCCAGCACTTTCCATGAGTTTATACTTGGTGGAGTGGGAATAGTAATTTTTATGGGTTTACTGTCTAGTACATTTTCTGAGTTTATAATTGGTGAAGTGGGAATAGGAAAAGATTTGTTGAAAATTAATTGTTTTGTGCTAGAATACTACAAAATGATTTGTATAAAAATATAAAAACTATAGTGGTAATTCTAATTAATGTTACTTTACTAATAAATTGATACATAAATCCTAATAATTATTAAACTTCAAAAATTATCTCAAGATATTAAAAATATTATTTAATTATTATTTATTTTTAAAATAAAAAATTAGACACTCACAGGGTTAAATGGAACAATTGAAAAAAGTTTATTTAAATGGAAAACCAAATGGGAAATAGAAAAAAAAATTTATTAGCAGTATAAATTAATAAGTAGATACTCTTTATGATCACAAAAAAATTAGCAAATCAATATATACATTAATGAAAATAAAAATCAATTGGATTTAAATAATGTTTATTTTTATTCACATTTATTTTAACTGTAAATTTAAAAAACAAACATAATGACATAGTGTTCATTTTATTTAATAACAATTATTTTAATCACATACAAATTAGAAATATTTTAATAATAAACATGTTGAAAATAATTGTTATTATATTTCTTGTACATACATTTTTTTCATCTTTTAAAGTAGAAAACATTGATAGATACATTTTTATAAAGTTTTTACAATAGTAACATTTTTGTGGGTTACAAAATGGGAATAGGTTAATTTAGAAATTAATAAAATTATTATTGAAAATATAAATAATATTAATTTTTACATAGGTTAATACATCAGAATATATTTAAAAACAGGTAATTGTCAAAATAACATTAACACAAAGTTACATATAGAAATAATTTTTACTTTTAAAATCATTATAAAGTGTACTTATAAATAATAATTTCTTTTTAACAGTTAGTTAAATAACAGTGCAAATAATTTTTTGAAACAAAGGATATTTTATAAATATTAAAAAAAATATTCATCA
The DNA here is from genome assembly GCF_964263255.1 of Lissotriton vulgaris. NCBI lineage: Eukaryota > Metazoa > Chordata > Amphibia > Caudata > Salamandridae > Lissotriton > Lissotriton vulgaris. The sequence goes on from NC_141690.1 coordinate 86,978,216, forward strand.
GTAATAACATATAATGTAAGGCTGTTTTTAAATTTTAAAGTGTTGAAAAATAGAAATTAAATAGCCTTTTCACATATACAGGGACTACTTTTTTAACGCGTAATGTTATTTTGGCTCATTTGGTGCCGGAACAGGTCGCGGTTGGATGCTGCTTCACATTGGAGAGGGTACGTTTGTTTTCATTATATTTTATAAGTTAATGAAGTTATTTTAAGTGTATGTGTGGTATGTTTAGGTTTAGTTAGATAGTAATATCTATCCTAGATTGTGATTTAGGTGTTAGTTAGAGTGCACGATATTTGGTTTTTACCGCGTTTCAGTTGTAGGTGTGTGAGGTGTGCTAATATGTTTTAATGTTTGCAATGGATATGTTTAGAGCATAAATATGTGTTTTTATATCTGTATGGGTTTATTTGTGTGGGTGGGTATGTATATTTCTATTTTTCAGGTTATCGTCGCGGTTTCATGTTTTGGAGGAGGTCGTTTAAAAAAAAAAGTTGTGTGACGAGTATTATATACTCTTATTTTTACACACATACTTTGTTTTTCGGGTTTTCCAGGAGCGTTTATTTTTTTAAATTACTATTTTCGGGGTTTGAAGGGTACATCCTGTGGATTACATTAGAGAGGAGTCGCCATGGATTTGCTTGTATTTTTCCTTTTTTTGGGGGGCTTCCTTGGATTGTATGGATATTTTTAAAAGTTTCTTAACCACATGGCTGCTGGGCGTTTTCCCCCCCCTGTGCTGGAAAATGCCATTTTAGTGGCACCATGACGAGCTCAGCTCGTCATCAGCACACGACACCCGTGGGTGATGACGAGCTGAGCTCGTCATCAGCATCGAAGGGGTTAAAGTATGAATTGTTTGACATTGGATTACTTTTCAAGCAGCGACGGAAATGTAAGTATTTAATTAAAATGTTTTTGGGTGGGAAAACTGTTTTAATTTGTTATATTGTTATGTTATATGTAACATTTGGTAAATAAATTATCATCATACATTTAATATATGTTTTTAAGATGTATTTGATAATTTTATTACAATTTGTTAGATATAACGAAGGTAGGAATTGTTATCTTTAGAAGTGGCTAATGTAGCATGTATATTTATGTTATATTTTATAGAATAGTTTTAGCTAACATTGAGAGATATTCCAGTCCTTTGCTAGTTGGATAGTGGGTAACTTGGCTTTGGAGTGTGTTATACATTTTTTTAGTTTCTTTGCTTAATTTAGGTCCAATCAGGGTTACTGATTGCTCCATTCGGAGCTCTTGGTAGCTCTGCTCTTTTTGTAAGGATTGCAGTAATTTGTGATGGGTAAGTGTCCCTCTGCCTGTAGTTGATTGGAAGGCATTATGCCATCCTTCAACTGCATTGTTGGTTTTAGCTTCTTTGTTTAGTGTGCTAAGGTAGACATTCCACCAGACTATTTGATATTTTGGTTGTCTTCTATGGCCAGATCGGTGTAGCCTTCCTACCCATGTATCCTCGAAGTAGTCAAGCATAGGGCTTAGTCTTTCTTTGTTTCTTTTATAGTAGGGGCTTTCTATTAATAAGTTATAGTGTTCTGCAACATCTGTCACAGGCACTCAGGCTAGGGAAATTAGTTTTTTGATTTGATAAGCAAAGATGCTGTCTCTGGCGTATTGGACACTTAGGGCTCCATTAGGATGACGGGCGGACTTTGCCCGCCCGTCATCCCATCGTAAAACGGGACCGCCCGCCTAAAGGGCGGGGGTCCCAACTTTGGCATTAGGATGCGCCCCTTAATGTTGATTTTTGTAGGTGTCGCCATATACATTAATTGAAATGATAATAGCAACCTTGTATTGTTGTGTGTGGGTATGTTTTGAGGATGCTGTTGCGGGGAATGAGATTTTAATATCTTTTATGATCAATTTGATAACTTATCTCATTCGTCAATTTTGGATCGATTGTTATCTGTCATTGAGTAAAAGACAGCCCCTGCATAGGTTAAATAAACCCCATAAACTGACGCAACTCTGAAGAACCACTTACAACCGATGAAGTTTAAAAGTTTTAATATAAAATTAAGAAAAGTTGCAAATACAATCCTCTCAGGATAAAATTCAGCAAATATACAGGAACTAGAAGGAACATATATTCCCTAAAGAACCTCAGTCTACAAACGAATACAATTAAAGTCAGTTCCAGAATCATCAAATTTAAAAGCATAGATATTATGTGGTTCCGTTGCGTCATCTACAAGAAAAGAAATACAAGTTAAATCTGTCCCTACTCTATACTAGGTGACATCCCTACTTCGCAAGTTTCTAGTACCCTAAAAAGGTGTCAGCAGTTTGACTCCCTAAGAAGTTCAAACTCTCTTAGCCTCTAAAGGTAACTTAAGTTTAAGAAGCAGTACCCTCTCTGCCTACCCATCCGATCTCTAAGGGTCCTCGGCCTACTGCTCCCTTGCGCTCTGATCTCTCTCAGCGCATCTGCTCAAGTCATCTGCTCTTCCTAACTTCGCTCTGAGCAATTCGCTATTCTCGCTGAGCTCTTGCTATCTTCTCCCCGGGGTGCTGTCCCTAAAATACACAATCACAGTGTGGGTGGAACGCCCCTTCGACGCCCACCACGGACTTTCCCCCATGATGTCATTTTCAGCTCTCTCCATGGCTTCGTCTCTTCGCGTCGTCCGTTAAGTTGACCTTTCTCCTTAGACGCCATCTTCGTCTTCTTGCTGGTGACTTCATTCAACTTTACCTTTGACACTTTCGGAGCAAAATCTATCACCTTATCAGAACTTTACTCTTTACGACTATATACATAACCTTTCTTGGTCTTGTGAATGGTCATTTCAAAACAAGACTCAAATTCCAATCGTCTCCTCTCATGTTTAGGCAATAAACTTCGTCCGGCATTGTCACCTTAAATCTAACAAGAACTAGACTCTTTGGCTCGCACATTCAAGTGAAGGCTATTCACGACTCCTGTGAGCCCACTAAATTACCAACAGCGGACTACACTCCTGCGAACCCTTGGTCAGTCAGGTTATAATCACAAATGACCTAAAACTCTTCTAACATTCCTACAACTTCTTCTGCACAGTATAACCTTTAACATACATTTATATATGATCGCATTTAGCAAATCCCTTTGCTTATATGTGAATACATTTTACATAGAATACAAATTACGTAGAATATAACTTTATATTCTCATTTGTTACATCGTTATATATATGCTCTCTGCACATTTCTCCATGTTACATTTCTCGCCGTTTCTGCATTTAAAGTTACACATGTACATGAATTCTACTTTACACGTTCTTCTGTTCGTGAGCATTTCTACACATTTCTACATTAGCCCACTACGTATACGGGCCTTCTAAATCTAATGCATTCTAAAGTGAATACAGAATACATTTCCTATATTACTTTGGTCACATCTGTTAACTCTATGCTATAAGCGTCAACTTCACGTTCGATATACATTTCATTCCTACGTTTATACGATATGCTTGTAAATATGACTCGGATATACGTTTTATTCAAATTGCGCTCTCTCAGTTCCCCCCTTTGATGACTTTCAGGAGTCATCACTAAATGCAATTTGAATAGCACCTTTAAACAGAACTAGTTACATCATTTCCTCTTTTCATCCTTTCAAGTGCTCTTAAACTTTTATACTGTTGATCTTGTAAAGCAGCTAATCTCCTTTCTTGTTCTCTCATAGACCTTTGTAACCGGTTCGTCCTATACCATTTATATAGTTTCACAAATCCTAACAATGTGATTATACAAATTAATACTATTAATACAGGTTTTAATATATACCATACAATACTTTTACCAAGGTTGGCAAACCAACTTCCAACCTTTCCTACTCCATGACCTACTTTTTCCCAAACATTTATTTTTGTTAAATCTTCGATTTCTTGATGTATCTGTGTAATGTTTCTTATGACCTTCTCAAGTGGTTTTGAATTATCAGGAATATAAGTACAACATTCCTGGACCTTCAAAGCCTTGCAAACTCCGCCTTCTTTTGCTAATAGCACATCAAGAGCAAGTCGATTCTGAAGAACCATTGCTCTAATCGATTGCATCTCACCTTCTATTAACATTAATGACCTTGCAGTACTTGCAGATAATCTATCTACGACTGTAGCTAGTCTCCTGATCTTAACATCGTTAAGTATTAAACCTAACATAGGAAACATCGCTCCAAATACGTCTCCTACTACTTCTGCATCTCCTACTTCTCTTTTCGTTCTTGTCGAAGCCTTTCCTTCTATGATCGCTAAATCCTTTGCATGATATATTTTGGGGAAGACAATTGCCAAGTAACACGAACCATACCAATTGTCAGGCAGTTTTACATAGGCATTTCTTCCGCATACAAAATATACATTAGGAATCACTTGCATCTCCTTCATGAAATCTTTCGTGTAGTACTCTAATCTAAAAGCATGTTCGCAATTAACTTCACCTACAAATACGTTCTCATAATATGTCTTGCTTCGAGTTAAACATAACTTTCCTTTCTGCGTTCTATCCAAAGCTATTGGACCATTGCTCCCTTTCTTTTTATGTGCCTTCTCTTCTTCGGTCCAATCAGTTTTCCACTGTCCTGACATTTTTAGAATCTTCTGCCTTCTGTATCGGTCATCTACTTGTCCTATGAACTTTTTCTCAATCTCTGATACTTTGCAAGTCAGATTATTTCTGCGTGCGTATGATGTATCTAATGTATCCCAAGGAAGAAAGAATTTGGCTAGTCTATCCTCCTTTTTATAATAGTCCCACTTATTCATTTGTTTATAATTCGGAACTTCAGGCAGTACCGAATCATAATTCGAAAAGTAGTACTCAAATCCTTCTCTACCATAAAATATACTCAGCAGTAAACTACATGTTATCCCATAAGTTAGTGGGAGATGATGATATCGGATGCCCTCATCTACAGAAGCCGGCAATTGCATACATACATAGCAATCTTTGGCCTCCATGGCATCGATATACTCGTACAATAGTTTGGCATATGCGTTTGACCTAAAGTTTCCCTGTGACTCGTCTACATGTAATCTACGAGCTTCATCTGCCAGTAACGCTTTTTCACGAATTACATTGCTCTCCTCCTTCTTCCCATCAAGAGCAGGTTTCAAAGTCGTTACAGGCTTTACATCTGCTGTTTCTTCATCACTTTCATGTCCTACTATGTATGATATGGTCACTACTGTAATTATGAGAAAAATTACTACTGCTATAAGTGTACCTATTATGCATTTAGCTTTTCGGTTTGGGTTGCCGTTCTCCATGTTACCAAAACAGCGTAACTCCTTCTTTTGCGAAAAAGTTTTTCTTTTTCAGTCTTTGGTTTGCTTTATTTTCTTCTCAGTTTGTAAAGTGCTCTTTATCATCAAAGTCTCTTTTTCGCAACAATGTCTTTTTATCTTCAGCAACAGACAACCCTAACCCTTCTCCGTCCTCTAAATGTAATCCCTAATTTTATTCTTCTTTCCACTCGGCGCTAGGTTATCTTCTTCTTTATAACTTATATACAAAAGTCTTTATACATCAACAATTATTCTCGTACCTGCAGCTTTCACAACAAGTTCCAATAGTTCAAAACGAATGACTTTTTCTTCTTCTTCCGGAATTTGATGTCCAAAAGTCGGAAACTGTAATCGATTTAGCACTAGATCTTTGATCCGACTTAGGTATGGGGGTATGGGAAGTGTGAAAGTCAGTAATCCCTCAGTCTCGAGTCCAGGAGTCAACATCCATATCTCCACTGCCACAAATGGATCGTGATCGATTACTTTCACTTCCTTCACTCTCCCAGATTTCTGTCCCCAAGACATCTGCTAGATAAGTCCACTCTGGGGTGGCGTACCTTCTGCAGGGCACACGTACCCTTCTTGATCTTCTTGGACTCTCAGTTCCTGAGTCTGTAGTTTCTTCCTCTTGATCTGAATCTTCAGCGATCGGGACAAGAGTTTTCTCCTGTTGTGCTTTTAAGCTTGGCCTTCTCCTTCTCTCCGGCCAACTAGCTTCGTCACTCCTTGTCCTCCTGCTCCTCGTTCTTGGACTTGTCTCTTGGTCACTCTCAGCTTGTTCAGTATCTGATTCGATCTCCCAGTTACTTTCTTCTCCTGAGGCGACTTCGGTCTCACTGGTGTCCTGACCGTCGTCGACCTGTTCTGACACAGATTCAGCCTCTTCGATCACCTCCACAGCTTGGCTTTCCCCCTCTGTGGCTTCTCCGCTTTCCGCTGGATTCTCATCCGAGAGAGGAGCTGTTTCTTCTAGAGGTGTTGGCACTCTTCGAGTGTGTGAAGCATGTATCCAATTTGGCAGGCCTCCACACTTCACTGCAGTGTTCGTAACAAGTATGACTTGAAATGGTCCTCGCCAGCGCACGTCTAAGCAGTTCTTCCTGACATGCTTTTTCACCAAGACCCAGTCCCCCGGACTCAGGTCATGGCACAAGTCTTGTGCTGATGGAACCTCTGCAGCCTGGACCTGGAGGGACACAGAATTAATGGCATCAGATAGTCCCTTGCAGTAGTCCAAGATCAAGTCGTCTGTGATGTTCAACAATGCTGCAGTCGGAACCGATGGCAATCTCATAGCTCTCCCCATTAGCACTTCATGTGGAGAGAGACCTGTTTTTCTATCTGGTGTGCTACGTATGCTCAGAAGAACCACTGGTAGTGCGTCTGGCCAACTCAGAGATGTTGATGAACAAACTTTGGCAAGTCTGGACTTAATTGTGCTGTTGATTTGTTCTACTATCCCTGAAGCTTCTGGTCGATAGCTGCAATGGAGCTTCTGATCGATACTCAAAGCTGAGCACAACATCTTCACTATTTCGCTGTTGAAATGAGTTCCTCTGTCCGATTCCAAAGAGGATGGCACCCCAAACCTCGGTATCAACTCTCTAAGTAACAGTTTTGCTACTGTAAGTGTATCGCATCTACGTGTAGGGTAAGCTTCAACCCATCTAGAAAATATACAGACAATCACTAAAACGTATCTGAGTCTGTTGCATTCAGGCATTTCTATGAAATCAAGCTGCATCCTATTGAAAGGCCCCCCAGACCTCCCAATGTGACTCAATGTGACTGGTGTTCTCTTTCCTACGTTTAGTTGCTGACAGATCGCACATCGCTGACATACTGCTTCTGCCGCTACTCTAAATTTAGGATTAAACCACGTTTGTCTGAATACTCTCACCATGGCATCTCTACCTATATGTGCTGATCCATGCAATTTCCTTGCCATTGGACTAACAAGTTCATTTGGTAAAACTGCTCTCCCATCTGCAGAAATCCAGAAATTCATTTCGCTCTTTATACACCCAGCTGTTTCCCAGCCCTTTTTCTCATCATCTGGTGCATTCTCCTGAACACTCTTTAGCTCATCCCATGTATCTATAGTGTCTAACAACATTGTCAATTCAGTTCTTTCTTGGATTCCCCCCACCTTCACATCAGTGTGAGAATATCCTTGTTCTGCGCAGTAACGCGCTACCTCGTCGGCATAGCGATTGCCCTGCGACACAAAGTCTACATTCTTCGTGTGCGCAGCACATTTGACAACCGCAATAGCTGATGGTCCTTGCAATGCATCTAACAATAGTCTCACAAATTCTCCATTCCTAATGGGAGAACCCGAGGAGGTCATGTAACCTCTTTGAGACCATAACTGCCCGTAATCGTGAACTACCCCGAAACCATACTGGCTATTGGTGTATATGGTGACTCGAATTTTGTTACCTGCTAAACAGGCACGCGTCAAAGCAATAATTTCAGCTACCTGAGCGGAGTGTACTCCTTCCAGGCAAGCGGCTTCTACAACTCTGGTAATTGTACAAACTGCATAAGCTGCTCTCAGCTGACCAATATCGTCTCTTACGCATGAACCATCGACAAAGAATATTTCATCGGGGTCAGTCAATGGCTCATCTACGATATCTGGTCTCGGTTTGGTGCATAGTTCAGTCACATCAAGGCAGTCATGATCTGTACAAATTTCATCATCCACATCATTTGGAAGTGGCATCAAAGTTGCAGGATTCAAGACGGAGCATCTCTTTAGGGTCACATTCTCGGCAGCCAATATGACCCGCTCGTAGCGTGTGAGCCTGCTATTCGTCAGATGCTGAGTCTTAGTCCTGGTCATTAACAATTCCACAGAATGCGGTACGTACACCACTAACTGATGTCCCATCACCACGCTTTCAGAACGTTCAATGCTGACACCCGTTGCAGCAACGGATTTGAGACATCCGGGCAACGCTGCGGCTACTGGATCTAATGTAGCCGAAAAATACGCAACTGGCCTACGCGCATCTCCATGTATCTGGGCCAAAACTGCTAAAGCGCATCCCTCTCTTTCGCAGCAGTAAAGCAAGAATGGTTTTGTGTAATCAGGCATTCCTAAAGCCGGGGCGCGACATAAGTCCTCCCTCAGCTGCAAAAACGCCATCAAACAGTCTTTGTCCCATGGTACCGGATCACTCACTCCTTTGTGCGTCAGTTGTAATAACGGCTTTGCCTTCAGTGAGAAGTTGGCTATCCACTGTCGACAATAACCGACCATGCCTAGAAACATCCTGACTTCTCTCTGTGTTTTAGGCGCGTTCATTTTCATAATCGCCTCTATTCTGTCTGGAGACACCTTCCGTTTTCCCTTTTCAATCCTATGGCCCAAGTATTGCACTTCAGTAAGACAATATTGCAATTTACTTGGAGACACCTTATGTCCGTTCTCGGCCAAATGATTTAGTAAGGAATGGTGTCTACTCTGCAAGCTTCCTCAGTTTCTGACGCAACTAGGAGGTCGTCTATGTACTGGACCAGAACTGAATTCTTGGGCAGTACTAGACTTTCAAGATTTTTCTTCAGTAGCTGATTGAAAATCGATGGGCTTTCTGTATACCCCTGAGGGATACGACACCATGTTAAAACGCGATCTTCCAGCTTAAAAGCGAAAAGGTACTGGCTATCTTCATCTAAAGGAATCGAAAAGAAAGCCTGGCACAAATCTATCACGGTGAACCATTCAGCTTGGAACGGTACCTGAAACAATATCACTGATGGATTCGGTACCACTGGACAACATGAGACAACAATATTATTAATCTTTCGGAGATCCTGTACTATTCTGTATTTTCCACTAGGCTTCTGCAAACCCATAATCGGGGAGTTACATGGACTACCCACGATTTCCTTCAGTATTCCCTGTTTAATCATGGATTCGATCACAGGCTTTATTCCTGCAATCGTCTCCGGTGTCAACTTGTATTGTGGCGTTCTTGGATACTCGGCATTGGGTCTTACCATGATCTTTACTGGTTCTACCCCTTTAATCAATCCTATTTCTTCTCCAGTAAAATCCCACACCTCAGCTGACACTTTCTCCCTCAAATCCTGTGGAAGTTCCTCCACTGTTAAGGTAGGATATAGTTCCACGCATTCCTGCGAGTTTACAACTTTAAAATCAGCATCTTCATCGTTGGTCTGCACTTCTACTCCTTCAGGTGTGCAATGTATTGTGCAATTCAGTTTACACAACAGATCTCTTCCTAGCAAACACACCGGGCTAGAATCACAGATCACAAACTGATGTTCGTCACTGTAATTCCTTATCTTCACTGACACTGGTTCCGTCAGAGGATTCGTCATCCTCTTGTTTGCGACTCCTACCACCTGAATCATCTCTCCTGATATCGGCAGACCTGGGACTACCGCTGATCTCAACGTGGATCTAGTGGCCCCCGTATCCACCAAAAAGGTCGTAGGACATCCAGCTACTTCAGCCTCTACGTATGGTCCTCTCTGATCTACTTCCAGGGCTGCTCCTAAAGTACAGTCTTTTTCCCTATTCACCCGTTGCCCTGTAAGAGGATCAACGTAGTAGCATTCTTCTCCTCCTACGAACAATGGCATTTGTCTATAGGTTTTCTCTCCATTCGCAATGCGAGGCGGTTGAGGAAACGGGGCTCGAGGAGTCTGAGTCCCCCCTTTGATAAACTTTCCCTTCGGGACTGTTGCTCCCTTAACCACGTTGTTCTGTACCTCTTCCTCCTCCTGTTCTAATTCCCCTGTCTCAATATTATACGGACACTCGCGTCTCCAATGTCCCACCTCGTTACACTGATGGCACCTTGTTGTCTTTTTCAGTGTCGCAATATCTATTCTCGGTCTCGGTCTTTCTTCCTCATCTCTGCTCTGGTTATTCTGTTTCTTTGCTGGTGTTCCTGTTCCCTGTTGCCGCTGTCCACCCTTTCCAGCTGCTTGCATCTGTACTAACATCAGCTTTTCCTTAAGCTTCTTTGCCTTCGAATCTATCTCATCGCTACAATATCTTGCATACCTCAGAATCTCATCCAAAGGTTTGTTCTGCCAGCAAATTAAATGTTGTTGAATCATCAGGCTTATGTCTGGTCTCAATCCGAGAACAAACTTCGACACAAACTGTCCTATGTCTTTAGGATCCATTACGTCCAACCCACTGTACTGTTTAAATGCTTTCAGCAATCTCTCATAGTACTCATGAACGGTCTCTTTAGGCTCCTGAGTTGTTCGATCTATCTTAACCCAGTCTATGTCTTGCACTGGCACTTTCTCTTTTAGCCATGTTATTACTCTCTCGTATTTTTCCATGACTCTGTCTGATGGACCGCCTGTCCGTGCGTCCCTCGGAGGCTCGCAAGCGGGCCATTCAATACTAAGTTTACATGCCGTCCACAAATCTCCGGGTACTACGATATCGAACAAAGTGTTCAAATCGATCCACAGTACCTTAGAGATTTTCACGAATCTCTCTACCTGCTTGTACCACTCCACGGGGTTCTCTCTAAGCTTTGGGAAAGAATTAGTGAATGCCGCTAAATCCCCCCTACTCCAGGGTACATGAACGTAGTTTCCGTTCGCGATTTCTCGCAAAGGGAAAGCTTCCATTCGCATTAGGTCTGTATCCTGGGACTTCACAAGTGTACTCCGTCTGACAGATCCCCTCTTGGACCATTTTTCCTCCCATCTATCCAGATCTCTCCATATTCTAATACACATGATTAGTTCCCTTATGTGTACTCTTAGCCCAATCGTTCTACGCTCATCTAGATCCCGATCCGTGCAATTCAGCCTATGGTTGGCCTGTAAGGCTTTTGTTCGTGACATGTCTATCATATACTTTTCTGCTAATTCAGATAACTTTTCATGAGCTGCCCTTGCTTTTCGAGTAACATCCTTAGATAAAAACAGTATTTCATCTGGATCGTACAGCTCTAACCTTTCTATTGCTACTGTGCCGTCAATTATTTCATCCAAGTCTGATTTTAAACTCATTACATCTATGCGTCTTGCTTTTATTTCAGCTCTCAGTACGTCAGTCCTAGGTTGTTCTCTTACATCCCTCTCACCTCCACTATGCGCCCTACGCCTAAGCACAGGTGAGTTATGAGGATTTTTTCTTCCATCTCTTTGTTCCCACCTCTCTAGATCCCAAGCCTTTCCATCTTCCCTTGGGGTGTGGTGGAACATTGCTCCATTCCCCATCACTACATTCCGTCTTTTCGGCTCAGTTTCTCCAGATACGAGATAGGATCCTCCGTGCTGTTCTAAACCACTGTAACTCGCTTGCTGTCCGGTGTCGCTCAACAAACGATAAGGTCCTTCATGGCCCTCCATGCTCCCGCGATCTCGTTCGTGATCACCGGATGTATGGCGAGACGTTTCGCGACTCCCTATATTCTCATGACTTCGTTCTTGATCACCGGACGCATGGCGAGACCCTTCGCGACTCTCCATGTTCCCGTGATTCCAATGTTGCACATTTTCATCCGGGGTATGGTGTGTGCATCTGAAAGTGTTTCGGTACTCCTGCGTCCTTCGTTCTCCCTCACTAAAGGTGACGCGAGGCACTTCCCCACACCCTGTACTCCTGTCGTTGCACGTTTGCCTATTGCCACTGGTAGTAGGGCAAGTATCTGCCCTGCTTCCTTGACTCCCTCTCTCCCACTCCGGGCTGCTTTCGCCAGCTCCACAATGAGAGAGGATCTTGTTATCCTGGTCTCTCCACTCTGCTCCTGTTTCTAAACTTTTATTCCGAGCCTCTTCGGCAGTATCCCATTCTTTCAGATATTCCCTTAATTCCTTATAGGATTTCGGTTTCGGTCCCCTCAAATCCATTGATCCTCTTTGACCCCCTTGTTCTATCCAAGGACCCGTTGCGGAATCTAATGGGGTACTCCGACTCACTGGTGCTAGTATCTGCCTCTGAGGATTCATCGTATTATTCCTACTCTCCATCTCTGCCCTTTCCCTGTCCCATCTTGCCTGTTCCTCCTGCTGGACCCCCTCTGGGTTGTATATTGACACTATAGGGCCTATGGTAACAGGTACTTGTAGAGCGTCTGGCATTTGGTACGATCTTGCATGCTGTGTTTCTGGCACCTTCTGGACCACGAATCTTCCTACTACTCTCTGTTCGGAACTAGATTGAAGTACTTCCTCATCTTTCTTGGTATCCCACTCTGTTACTGGGATCGATTTATATTCCCCCCATCTAGCTCCGTCCTCTTGCTGTAGTACGGGACTTGCGACTTCGCTGTTGTACGGAGGTGGTCTATCTGTTAATAGCCTCTCTATCAAATCCTCCTCTGTCTCGCTATCCTCATCTTCTTCCAGAGGTTTCTTTTCTCCCGTAGCTTCTATCATGGTGAACAGTTTGTCTGCTTCTATCTTTTGCACTCTCCACTTCTTAGCTTCCTCATCCCATTTCGCATCCTGCACTGCCTTTACTGATCGTCTCACTCTTTCTTGGCGCCTCTTTAAATTTCTTTCGTGTGCTGCTCTAAACCATGCACTAAGTGCTTCGAACTGTGTTGGTCTTGGTAGAGGTCTCGCTGCAAGCATTACTGCTTTCAGTTGGTTCAACACTTCTAGCTTAAATGTTCCAAATCTCGGAAACGTCAGTTCCTTATTCCCTTCTGTTAGCCTATTCCACTCGGAGATCCACATTATCGAGTGTAAGCCTACATTCACTGCCATATGATAAGCTGGTGTGCCTTCTGGTGGAGCTTCTTCTCCAGCATATAAATTCCTTCTATTTCTCTTAAAGATTGCCCTTAAACTCTTAAAGCACTTCATTTTCAGTAATCTACGATTTCCCTTATTAATTCTCTTCCTTATTTACGTCCCGATGACAACTACCAATCCCTGTGCGACTCTCGCTAATCAGCCTATCCCAACGCGGTTCTATGCTAACCGACCAATCTCAGCGCGGCTCTACGCTGACGTCACTTGTCCCCTCTGCAGCAGTTCCCCTCCGTTTCTCAACTCGTCTCGCGGTCTTGCATGCGTTTCATTCATACACCGAAAAATGACTACTTCCGTCCAAGCGATCACTTTTCTCTGACTGTACGGCCACAGTCTAACTGTAATTGCTACCTCAACTGGCGAAACGTCTTCCCTCTGACGGTCAGACGCTTGCCTCAACTGATAGGTTACTTACACACAGTAAACGTACGACCAGCGTCCGTTACTCATACACTCACTCAAACGCTCCCCCTATCATCGGTCTGCGGGCGATCAATGGTACCTCATGACCCCCTTTAAATGGTAGACAAATTACTCTGGGTGTTCGATACACCCGAACCACTTAAGCCCTCTCTGGACATAAGATTTTATCCGGTTGCGCGCGCTCACAACCTTCCCTCAATCACACTACAGGCATTCATCTCCGCTTGACATTACAACACAGGAACACCATAAAATACCGCAATCTTACAACGCATGACCCTTATACTCACTCTCGACCGACTCTGCTGCTTTTCTCTCGACACACCGTCAGCACCTTCTTCGGCAGGGATTCTTCTTCTGGTCGTCGATGACTAGGGACCTTGGGGTAATCTAAACCTGACCTAGGTTGTCTTCCTCAAGAAGAAAACCATCTTTCTCTGCTACCAACTGCGGGGAATGAGATTTTAATATCTTTTATGATCAATTTGATAACTTATCTCATTCATCAATTTTGGATCGATTGTTATCTGTCATTGAGTAAAAGACAGCCCCTGCATAGGTTAAATAAACCCCATAAACTGACGCAACTCTGAAGAACCACTTACAACCGATGAAGTTTAAAAGTTTTAATATAAAATTAAGAAAAGTTGCAAATACAATCCTCTCAGGATAAAATTCAGCAAATATACAGGAACTAGAAGGAACATATATTCCCTAAAGAACCTCAGTCTACAAACGAATACAATTAAAGTCAGTTCCAGAATCATCAAATTTAAAAGCATAGATATTATGTGGTTCCGTTGCGTCATCTACAAGAAAAGAAATACAAGTTAAATCTGTCCCTACTCTATACTAGGAGACATCCCTACTTCGCAAGTTTCTAGTACCCTAAAAAGGTGTCAGCAGTTTGACTCCCTAAGAAGTTCAAACTCTCTTAGCCTCTAAAGGTAACTTAAGTTTAAGAAGCAGTACCCTCTCTGCCTACCCATCCGATCTCTAAGGGTCCTCGGCCTACTGCTCCCTTGCGCTCTGATCTCTCTCAGCGCATCTGCTCAAGTCATCTGCTCTTCCTAACTTCGCTCTGAGCAATTCGCTATTCTCGCTGAGCTCTTGCTATCTTCTCCCCGGGGTGCTGTCCCTAAAATACACAATCACAGTGTGGGTGGAACGCCCCTTCGACGCCCACCACGGACTTTCCCCCATGATGTCATTTTCAGCTCTCTCCATGGCTTCGTCTCTTCGCGTCGTCCGTTAAGTTGACCTTTCTCCTTAGACGCCATCTTCGTCTTCTTGCTGGTGACTTCATTCAACTTTACCTTTGACACTTTCGGAGCAAAATCTATCACCTTATCAGAACTTTACTCTTTACGACTATATACATAACCTTTCTTGGTCTTGTGAATGGTCATTTCAAAACAAGACTCAAATTCCAATCGTCTCCTCTCATGTTTAGGCAATAAACTTCGTCCGGCATTGTCACCTTAAATCTAACAAGAACTAGACTCTTTGGCTCGCACATTCAAGTGAAGGCTATTCACGACTCCTGTGAGCCCACTAAATTACCAACAGCGGACTACACTCCTGCGAACCCTTGGTCAGTCAGGTTATAATCACAAATGACCTAAAACTCTTCTAACATTCCTACAACTTCTTCTGCACAGTATAACCTTTAACATACATTTATATATGATCGCATTTAGCAAATCCCTTTGCTTATATGTGAATACATTTTACATAGAATACAAATTACGTAGAATATAACTTTATATTCTCATTTGTTACATCGTTATATATGCTCTCTGCACATTTCTCCATGTTACATTTCTCGCCGTTTCTGCATTTAAAGTTACACATGTACATGAATTCTACTTTACACGTTCTTCTGTTCGTGAGCATTTCTACACATTTCTACATTAGCCCACTACGTATACGGGCCTTCTAAATCTAATGCATTCTAAAGTGAATACAGAATACATTTCCTATATTACTTTGGTCACATCTGTTAACTCTATGCTATAAGCGTCAACTTCACGTTCGATATACATTTCATTCCTACGTTTATATGATATGCTTGTAAATATGACTCGGATATACGTTTTATTCAAATTGCGCTCTCTCACTGTTTATCATTGCTTTCTAAAAGTCAATGATTATTCTTTGTGGAAAATAGTCATTAGTATGTTATTTGATTTGGGTTAGTATTTCCTGATAGGTAGATTGCTGTTTGTTTGGTAGGAGGGCATTTAGGAAGGGAATATTTGCATTTTGGAAAATGACGGTGGACAGTGTACATTTGGTAAAAAGGTTTAGGACATACTGAGAAAGTACCGTCCATCATCCAAGTTTGGCATTGGTTTAGTTTAGTCATGTTGTTTGCTGTGGCAAACAGAATAACTCTTTTATCTTTAGAATTGTTGTCATATAGTATAAATGGTTCTTTACTGTGAGTTACATAGAGTTCAGAGGGAATTTGCACTTGTTCAAAAGATGTTGGTGTGGGAGGAGTAGTTGATGTAGCTCTTTTTGTCTAGCTATAGTTCTTTTAAGGGATTCTATAGATGGTAGTTGGCTAGAAGCATGTTGGGACAGTACACTTAAATGTTGTTTCAAAATAGCAGTTGTTGTTTGATCAGTACTAGTACTAGCTTCTTTGAGAGAATCAAGCATTGCTCTAATCTCTATTTCAGTGACATCGGGTGGGTGATTATGTTCCTCAGTATAAGTAACAGTGGTCTCCTGAGTGATAGCTCTACCATAACATTTGCTAGAATAGTATTTTGTGCACTTCCAAAAAACTTTCATATCTTTCTGTTTCTCTTGAGTGTAAACATATCCCATATGACATAGAAGCATTTTCCCTTTTTGAGAATAAAGTAAACACATTTTGCTCCTTCAGCCATGCTTGCTTTTTGGTGCTAAGAGAAATTAAAAAATGAATATTAGGAACGTTTTTAAATCATGTATGTTGTATTCTAATAACACAATTTTGCACGTTTATTATTTACCTGTATATTTCTATGTTGATTTCGGGTGTTGCTTTTCTTGAAACTGTTATTTTCAGAAGTTGCTTTTCTTCAAACTGTTCTTTTCTGTGTGTTTCTTTTGTACCTGTGGAGATTGACAAAATGTGTTAAAATCTTTTTAAAGCAGTTATGTTTCTTCGGTTGTGCTCTGCTAGCTAGTTTGTACTATGTTACCTATCTATTACGGTTTTAAGTCATGTTTTAAATTATATACTTACTTTTTATATTTTTTCTTAGAAGTGCAGATGTTGTGTAGGTCTTCTTTATTTTATTTTCCTCTGTAGAAAATAGAGTAGAAGTAAAAGATATGTTTTAGGTATTTGTTTTTTAAATATAGGTTTGAGCATTTAGAGTTAGGTTTTGGATATATGTAAAGGTGGTAGTACTTACTTTAGATAGGTCTAGTTGGTTTTCTGTTGAAGTCAATCAGTTTTTTTTCAGCAATCCTGCAGAGTTTCCCCTTCCTTTTGTTTGGAGATTTTGACTGCAATTTTAGCTGGTTTTAATCTTGTTTTTATAGCATTAGTTTAATTGTTTCTGAAATTTTATTGGTTGTTTAAATTGATAGCTTATTCCTATTTGTGCATTTGAATTTATTTAAATTTTATGATAATTAGTTCCCTTATATGGTGACGCCAATTACTATTTTCTGTGTAAGGGACTTTTTTTCCATAGTTAATGCCTTTTTTTTCATTGAAAGTGCAAGAAGCTTTATAATGTTTGGTAAGAAATGTTTTATAATTTGCAATATTTGTTTATGTGTTGTAAAATGTTTGTTTGATGTAAATGTTTATTTTTAACACTTTGCAATAGTTATTGTATGTTGTATATATTTTATAAAAGCTTATCGTTATTTGTGAAGAATATAATAATTATATTTCATTCAAAGTGCATTATTTATGTTTTTTGAAAAGTCGATAATGTTTCAATGACGATATATTTGCATTCTATATTTTTGTGTTCGATATTTTGGCTATGTTTTACGTTCAGATGTAAAAATCGATGTTTTTAAATGCGATAATTTTGTTGGTCGATATAGTTGTAGTCGATAGGTATTTTTAACGATATTCTGGTTTCGATATTTTTGTGTTTTCTTGTTTAAGTATTGGGAGTCGATATTTTTGTAGTCGATAATTTGTCAACAATATTTTGTCTAGTCGATATTCGGTCAATCGAGGATATGTCACTGATTCATTCAAGGCTGTTGGAGCCTTAGGTTCCTGAAGCTCCTGTCAGGAGGTACTTAAAGTCACTCTGGTGGTCTTGGGTTTAGCAGACTCAGGTCCAGTATTTCTCATACAGGCTAGAGGGCAGCAGGTCAGCAGTCCTTAAGAGTAGCAGTCCAGCAGGGTGTCAGTCCTTCCAGGATCACAGCAATCCTTCTTCCGGGCAGAGTCACAGGTTCAGAAGTCTACAAAAGAGTTGGGTCAAAGGCTCCTCCCGGTATCCAATTTTGAAGTGGAGGAAGCTTCTAGAGGTTTCCATTCGCCTGACGTGTCATGCATCCCCTTCCTCCCTGTTCTGGCCCCAGCTTGTCTGGGGTCAAAATTGACCAGAGCCAAGCCTGTTGTGAGAATGCTCAGGCAGAGCCAGCCTCTGTGATGTGCAAGTATGGTAGGTGACTGCTCCTCTGCCTCGTTAACTCTGAAGGGGCCATCCTGCCAACAGCTGTCTTTCCTTTATCTCACTGTCTGTGAGCAATACACAAAGACCATCTGCCAGCTATATCAAGTCATGTGACCCAGGAACAGGCACCAAATGGTTAAGACAAGAACATGCCAACTTTTTAAAAGTGACAAATTAAGAATTGTGATAAAAAATCTGACTACCTTTAAAGAACCACGCCAAGGATGCCAAGTCTAATACATGTCCCCACAACTGAAAATGGGAAGAACTACCCAAACCTTTGGGAGTTCTCTTCACAAAGGCAGAAAAACCTGGAGAGACCATCAGCATTGGTGTGGTCAGTTCCAGGACGATTTTCCTCAGCAAAGGCCATTCCCTGTAGGAGGATTTACGTCTTCATTAGTTTGAAATTCTCATCCTTCATCTGTGTCAGCCATCCGAAGGGTCTGTGTTCTGTCTGTACCCGGAAGTGAGTACCCAACAAATATGGTTTCAATTTTTTCAGTGACCAGACTACTACAAGGCTTCCCTTTTCATTGCACTTCTCTTCTGCTCCCTGGGATGTAAGGCTACCGGTTGATCCAGGCCCTGCTTTTCTCTGTGAGAGCACAACCACTATGCAATGCTCTGAGGCATCTGTTTTCACAATCAATCCCTAGAGAAGTCAGAGGCCTTGAGCACGGGTGCTGTGCACATGGCCTTCTTCAGGGTGCAAAAGTCAAAAGCATTCTGGCACACCTTCATCCATTTCTTGGAGGTCAGTTCTGTCAAGGGGCAACAATGGTGCCATACCCCTTGATCAATCTCCTGTTGTACCTGGTGAGGCCCAGGAAGGCCCTCTCTTCTGTCTGGGTCTTGGGAGGTTCCCTAAGCCAGAATGTCTTGGATTTTGACCTGGAGGGCTGCAACTTGCCTCCTGCCACTTGGTGTTGCAAATAGACCACTGAGCCCTTCCCGATCTGGCATTAACTGGCATTGATAGTTTTAGTACTCCTGAGGTGGAAGCCGGGAGCTAGGCGTTTTACTTGGACTGTTGCTGCTAACTTTTGATTTCCCCGCTTTTTAACAAAATCACATCAAGCTCCTTCTGTGCACTTTACAACCCCCTTTTAATCGCATTTACCTCTGTACTGTGCTCCCCTCTTGGGACCCCTACCTTCTTTCTCGAGCCGATCTACGGGCTCGATAGGATCACACTCCCCTCCTCCCCAGGCGCAGACAGCGGGCGCCATCTTGGGTGAGGGGCAGGACAGTGCTCTAGTGCAAAGGCCGATTGGGGGCCCGAGCACTATAAATTGAGCGTGAAGAAGCAGTAAGGTAAATTGACAGGTTTAGTACTCCTGAGGCGGAAGCCGGGAGCTAGGCGTTTTACTTGGACTGTTGCTGCTAAATTTTGATTTTCGCCGCTTTTTAACAAAATCACATCAAGCTCCTTCTGTGCACTTTACAACCCCCTTTTAATCGCATTTACCTCTGTACTGTGCTCCCCTCTTGGGACCCCTACCTTCTATCTCGAGCTGATCTACGGGCTCAATAGGATCACACTCCCCTCCTCCCCAGGCGCAGACAGCGGGCGCCATCTTGGGTGAGGGGCAGGACAGCGCTCTAGTGCTAAGGGCAATTGGGGGCCCGAGCACAGTAAAAGAAAACAAGTTACTTACCTGTAACTTTAGTTCCCCAGTATTGGTAACTTTCATAGATTCCCATGCTTTGTATCATTCCCCATCGTCGGAATGGGAGTCTCGGTAACAAAAATACCATAGCTGTAGGTACAAAAGACAATGGAAAAAGGCCTAGGCCTCATTACCTTTTGTAGCATATCACCCTCTTTGTGTAAAAGAGACCAAACTTTTGGCCTCAGCCAATCAGAAGTGCCTCACCACTTAGAACCTTCCTGAAGGAACCTCAGAGCCTCAGATTTTCGTAGCCGTTGTGTACTGAGACACCATCTGTGCTGTAGGCTGAGCTTTCCCCGGGGAGGTGGGTGGGCGCATGGGAATCTATGAAAGTTACCAATACTGGGGAACTAAAGTTACAGGTAAGTAACTTGTTTTCTTACCCCAGTATTGGAACTTTCATAGATTCCCATGCTTTGTATCAGAGTAGTAAGCAGTAACAAGATAATCACATTTTGCATCGTAAATAATAGCAGTAGACAACATGACATTAGATACAAAATGTGAAAAAAAATGGAAGGTGGGAAGATAGGAAAGCTCACCATTAGTGGAAGAGGTTCCTCAGGACAGCCTGTCCAACTGCTGCATCCTCCTGCTGCAGAGATTCCAAGCAGTAGTGCTTGGTAAAAGTGTGGACGCTGCTCCAGGTTGCAGCTCTGCAGATGTCCTTAATTTGCACCCCTGCGAAGAGTGCTGTAGAGGAAGCCACAGATCTTGTGGAATGCGCTCGTATCCTTCCAGTCAGAGGCTTACCAGCAGCCCTGTGACAATGTAATATAGCACTTGTGATCCACCTTGAAACACCCTGTTTGGAGAGTGGAAGGCCTTTACTTGGTCCCCCGAAGGCCACAAACAGTTGGGTAGATTTTCGAAAATCCTTAGTACGCTGTAAGTAAAACTTCAAGCATCGCTGTACATCCAGTGAATGCAAGGCTTTTTCCGCCGGTGTGGAAGGCTGAGGAAAAAACGTTTTCAGAATGACCGGTTCATTCAAATGGAAGTCCGAGGGGACCTTTGGCATGAACCTAGGGTTAGTCCTCATGATGACAGTGTTCCTTTTGAATTGAAGGAAAGGTTCCTGAATGGTCAAGGCCTGTAACTCCCCTACACGCCGAGCCGATGTGAGAGTGAGGAGAAGAGCCAATTTCCACGAAAGGTATTTGATGTCAGAACGATGGACTGGTTCGAATGGGCCCTTCATGAGTTGAGAAAGGACCAGATTCAAATGCCACGTTGGTGGAGGTGGTCTCACCGGTGGATAGACCCTGAACAGACCTTTAAGAAACTGTTTGATTATCCTTGAAGACCATAATGAAGGTCCAGATTCCGTCCTCCTGAAACGTGACAAAGCAGCCAAATGGACTTTAATTGATGAGTGGGCCAGACCAGACTTGGCCAAGGACAGTAGGTATGGGAGGACCTGATGAGGTTTGGAATTGAATGGATCAATGTGTTGCTGTCGACACCAACAACAGAATCTTTTCCACTTAAGGCGGTAAGTTTTGTTAGTGGAAGGGGCCCTTGCTTGGGACAAAACCTCCCTAACTTCCTTAGACAATGGCAGGTTCATAAATTCTCGCTGCTCAGGAGCCATGCAGTCAGGTGTAACGACTGAGGGTCTGGATGTAGAATCTGTCCTTCGGACATCGTGAGAAGGTCCGGCAGAATTTGGAGAGGTAAAGGAGGAGCGATCGACAGCAGATGGAGCTCCGTGAACCAGAACTGCCTCGGCCAAGCCGGGGCTATCAGGATCATCCTGCATGGTTCCATCTTGAATTTCTTGATTAGTCGTGGTATTAGAGGAATGGGAGGAAAAGCGTAGACAAACGTCTTCGACCAGGGTATCAAAAGGGCATTTCCCAGAGAATTTGGATGGGGAAGCCTGCTTGCGTAAGACCGGCATTTGTTGTTGGTCGGGGTGGCAAACAGGTCGATGTCCGGTCTTCCCCACCGGCTGAAGATTTGTTCCAAAATGTCCTGATTCAACTCCCATTCGTGGGTGACCGAGGATGACCTGCTCAGTTTGTCGGCGTTTTCGTTGAGGACGCCCGGCAAGTGTTCCGCCATCAGAGACATGTTGTGTCGGATAGCCCATTCCCAAATCTGCTGGGCTTCTTGTGACAATGGGCGCGATCTGGTCCCTCCTTCCTTGTTCACATAGTGCATGGCCGTGGTGTTGTCCGTCCTGATAAGCACTTGTGAACCCTCCAGGAGAGGAAGAAACGATTGCAGAGCCAGACGTATCGCTCTGAGTTCTAACAGGTTGATGTGGAGGCATTTCTCCTGGGGTGACCAATGCCCACTGACATGAAGGTCCTGCAGCACTGCTCCCCAGCCTTCCAACGACGCATCCGTCGTTATCACTTGTGGAGACGGGTCGCTTGCGAAGGATAGGCCTTGGGACAAGTTGTCTAGGTCTGTCCACCATAGGGCCGCATTCTTCATTTCCGGAGTGATCGCCACTTTGTCGTCGAAGGAACCGTGGACTTGCCGCCATTGATTGTCCAGTTGTTCCTGCAAGGGACGCATCCTCAGTCTGCAATGGGGAATCAGTGGAATGCACGACGATATTACTCCCAGCAGAGACTTGTAGCGGCGAACTGAAAGAGACTTTTTTGTTTGTAAGTCTCGGGCCATCGTCTGTAACTTGTGCCTCCTTTCCAGAGTAGGAAAAGCTCGTGAAAGCTTTGAGTCCAAGATGGCTCCCAGAAACCGGGCTCTTCTGGATGGGATCTGGCAAGATTTCTCGTCGTTTAGAGTGAGACCCAGGTTTCGGAATAAATTGGTACACGCTTGAACCGCCTGTAGCGCTGCCTCTCTGGACGGAGCCTTCAGCAGCCAGTCGTCCAGATAGGGGAAGACTTGAAACTTGTGCCTCTGCAGGAAAGCCGCTACTGGAGCTAGCACTTTCGTGAATATCCTTGGGGCTGAACGGAGTCCAAAGGGTAAAACCCTGAATTGGTAATGGCTCTTGGCTACTGTGAATCGCAGAAACCTTCTGTGCGCTGGGTGAATCGGAACATGAAAATAGGCATCTTCGAGATCGAGTGTGGCCATGTAATCTCCCGGGTTGATTAGTTTCAAGATGTCCTGGAGGGACACCATCCTGAAGGACAGAGAGATGAGATAGGTGTTTAGCCCCCTGAGGTCTAAAATGGGACGCCACTTGTCGAGCGTTTTCCTCACCAGGAAGAACCTGGAATAAAATCCCTGGTTTCTTTGGTTCGATGGAACTGGCTCTATCGCCCCTTTTCGGAGCATTTGTTGAACCTCGAGCCGAAGGAGACGCTGGTGTTTTGAAGGAGTAGCTGCCGGGGGCTTGGGTGGCGGAACTTGAGTGAACTCTAAGGTATGCCCTTTCCGAATGATGTTGAGCACCCAACGGTCCGATGTTATTAGGGACCAGTTGTGAAGGTATTTGTTGACCCTGCCTCCAACTGAAGATTTCCTGGAGGAGGGTCCAGTAGGAAGAGCCAGGAGGCCGCTATTGGCGCTTGGACGAATCTCGTCCTCGCACATACTGCTTTCCTTTACTGTAAGGCCTGGAGTAGTTGGTAGACTGGCCTTGCCGCTGTTGGTAAGATTGGCGGTGCTGTTGGGAACCGGATCCTGTGGTGGAATACCGTTGTTGTTGGAAGGATCCTCTATACGTACCACCCCTGCCTCTGGCTCCCTTGAAGGGGGACTTCCTGTACTGAAGTGTTCCTAAAGACCTAGCGGTCTCTGTGTCTTTTTTAATATCTTGCAGGGTGTCGTCAATAAGTTTGCCGAATAGAGCCTCACCATCAAAGGGAAGATCCAACACTTTGTTCTGGACCTCTGGTGGGAACCAAGTAGCTTTAAGCCACCCTTGGCGACGGAGCACTGCCGCTCCAGCTAGTGAACGAAATGCCGTAGTCGCAATGTCCATTGCACAATCGATTATCTCCATCGACGTCGCTTCTCCCTCTTTCAAAACTTTCTTTGCCTCCGACATAGATTCAGGAGGTAGCTGGTCAAGGTACGGGGAGACATCGCACCAGAGTTGACGGTCGTACCTACCCAGGATGGCTAAGGCATTAGCTGCTCGCACCAGCAAACTCGCCATCGCTGAGAATCTTTTCCCCACATTATCTAACCTCCGTCCTTCCTTGTCCGGAGGAGTTGTCAGCGGTGCTGAAGGGTTGCGCGATTTCCTCTGCGCTGCCTGCGAGATTACAGAGTCTGGTTTCGGATGACCTGTCAAGGCCGCTGGGGCATCATCGGTTGCTCTATATTTCTTTTCCAGACGCGGTAGCACCGGCACCACCGTCGCCGGGTGTGTCATGGTCTTTAGGCCCTCTTTCCATAAATGATCCACAATCGGAATAGACCTGGCATTTTTTTGGAAAGGTTCTTTAAAGTCATATAAGAAGCAATCCGTGGTGACTTTAGGCATTGCTAACTTAAATCTTGCTGCCGCCCTCTCCATTAGCTGATGGAAACCTCCAATATCCACTGGCGGGGAGTCCGCCGGGTCCGGATTTGGCGATGCGGGATTGTCAATAATGTACTCATCATATTCCGTGTCGGGAATAGAGACGTGATCCGAATGTTGATCCTCATCCGAGGATTCATCAACATCATGTGATCTTGGTATCCCAAAGGAATCCTGAGGGACGGCTGTTTGAGGCTGTGGAGAGGTTGGAGCCGAGAGCGTAGGAGGCACCAATGACGCCTGAGTCGTGGAAGGCGTAGCAGGTGTTGACGTATTTGGCAAAGGTCTACTGGCCTTAGACTTATAGTCCTGTAGCATCCTATGTAGATCCTGTAGGAAAGATGTTGGCACTGAAACCATTCCCTGGTCAGAGTGCTGTTGTTGATGTTGACCATGATCATGTTCCTCGTGGGTGTATTCGCCCTCTGAGTCGGTGTCCTGGCATTTGACAAATAGTTGCGAAGGACTATTGGCATAACTATATGCATCTTGGTCATCTTCCTCTGATTGACCCTCTTGCAAGAGCATTGTTGGTAGCAGAGGGGACACTGCCCTTGGAGAAGTCATCTCAGGTGTGATCCGCGTCACAGAAATGGTGATACGCTTCTCTGTGGCCAAGATCGTGGGTTCCGTCGTCGACGGTTGTACATACGCCGTCGAGATAGGCGTCGTGGACGTTGTCGTTGACGAGACTGTGGACACACCAGCCGTCGTCATAGTCATCGTAGTCGTCGTCGACGCCCTCGTCGACGAGACCGTCGTCGACGACACCGTCGTCATTGTCGTCGACGAGACTCTCGTCGTCGACACTGTCGTCACCACCCTCGTTGGTATCGTCGTCGACGGGGCTTTCGTCGACGGGGCCTTCGTCGTCGACGGGGCCTTCGTCGTCGACTGAGTCTTCGTCGTCGACGGCTCCTTCGTCGTCGACTGGATCTTGGACGTCGACGGGGCTCTCGTCGACGGCTCCTTCGTCGACGGCTCCTTCGTCGACACTTGTGAAGCCTGTACCTTCGTCGTCGGCGCCTTCTCCGCCGTCGACGGTCTGTCGTCGACTAACCTCCAGTAGACGGAGCCTTAGATGATTTAGTCGACGGGACTCCCGCTGTCGACGTCTTCGTCGTCGAGGACCTAGAAGTCCTCTCAGAAGACTGGCTTTGAGGCGTTTTGAAGGCTGTGGAAGTCTTCGCGCCAGCAGACTGCGTAGAAGGTCCATCCCTCTCCTTTACACTTCCGTGAGGAGATTTGCTGGGACCTTGGCTCTCAGACTCACTGGGGGTCTTTTTTGAGGCCTTAGAAGATCGACTTACAGAAGAAGAAGGGGAACCCCTACCCCTTTTCACTGACCTTCTAGTAGAAGCCATCGATCCAGCATCTTCACTGTCACTGGAGACAGTATCCTTCTTCGATTTAAGCCTTTGCAGCCATGTCAGGAGCCTACCCTCACGGTCCCGGAGGGTTTTGGCAGAAAAAGAGCGACAGATTGCACATTTAGCTACCTGGTGGTCAGGATAGAGGCAGTAGATGCAGTCCTCATGCTTATCCTCCACAAACAGCCTTTTCTTGCCACAGGAGGAACAAGGCTTGAAAAGTGCTTTTTTTCTTCTCAATCTCCGACATACTGTCAGGCAGCAACAATCCTAAAGATCCTGAAGAAAAAACTGTTGAAAAAACCTGATGAAATCCTGTAGAAGAGTAGAAGTTGAGCAGAGCTCAATGGAGACTCCCTAGCACAACGTGCGGTAGAAAATCTGAGGCTCTGAGGTTCCTTCAGGAAGGTTCTAAGTGGTGAGGCACTTCTGATTGGCTGAGGCCAAAAGTTTGGTCTCTTTTACACAAAGAGGGTGATATGCTACAAAAGGTAATGAGGCCTAGGCCTTTTTCCATTGTCTTTTGTACCTACAGCTATGGTATTTTTGTTACCGAGACTCCCATTCCGACGACGGGGAATGATACAAAGCATGGGAATCTATGAAAGTTCCAATACTGGGGTAATGAATCGTTCTCCTCGACCTCCTCTTACTGAGACCTCTGAGGAATATACGCTGTCATTATGTGCTTAAGCAAGAGGATACTTATACGCACTGCGATCTCTGTAGTCTAGACTCACGGGGACCACGTACTAACCCTCCAGCCACTACTAACCTGCGTATGGCTCTGTTGAATTGTAGGTCCCTTCCCAGGCACTCTTTGGAGATCAATTTTTTGTTACAGAACCATAACCTAGACATCCTGTGTCTCACCGAAACATGGTTAACTTCGAGCTCCGAGGCCGACATCGTTTGCGCTCTCCACCTAGGGTATCTTATCCACTCACAGATCAGACCCTCTGGTAAAGGGGGTGGCTTGGCCATATTGTATAAAAACCACTTGACTGGCAGGATAAAGGACGGTGGCATTTCAGAATCCGAAAATTGCCACTTCCACTTTCAACTATCTCCTACCATGTCCTTCACAGGCCTCTTAGTCTATCGCCCTCCAGTGAACCCCAGTCACTTTATTAGTTCTCTCCTGGAAACTGTCACCGTTTTAGCCTCTTCCTCTCCCAATTTTACCATCCTAGATGATTTTAATCTCCATTTTAATGACCCCTTAGACGAAGTGGCGGCTGACCTTCTGCTTGATAATAATACAGAGTTTTATAAAGTGCGAACAGCTACCTCACGAGGAGGTGTCCCGGCGCTATAGCAACAGTGTTGTGCCCGTTTAGGTAGAAAAGCTGGAGTCTAACGTGGTGCCTAGCGTGGTTGGGCAAACAGCCAGGTTTTCAGTAATCGCTTAAAACATGCTTCGGATGGAGCCTGTTGGAGAACAGGGGGTAGCGAATTCCATAGTGCCGCCACATTGGCCGAGAAGGTGCGTCCACCTAACCTGGCTCTTTTTGCTCTAGGGGCTGTAATGCGAACACTGTTGTTGGATCTAAGGGACCGGGCTTGGGTGTATCTTGGTAGTCTAGCTTTCAGGTAATTTGGGCAGTTGCCGAACAGAGATCTAAAAGCCAGGGTGAGTGCTTTAAATTTTATTCTGCTTGCCACTGGTAACCAGTGAAGGGAAAGGAGATGCGGAGAGATAGAGTGTTTGTAAGAAATCCTCATTAAAAGTCTCACAGCTGCATTTTGGACCATTTGGAGTTGTCGTATAAGATACTTTGGTAAGCCCAGATACAAGCCATTGGCGTGATCCAGCCTTGAAGTAACTGTGGCATGGATTACAGTTTTTCGGCAGCTAGTTGGTAAAAGTCGGAGAATCTTGCGAAGATTTCTCAATTTGCTCATGCAGCAACCTGCCACTTGCTGGATTTGTGAAGCAAAGGACAGCTTGTTGTCCCACCGGACTCCAAGGTTTCTTGCTGAGTGGCTGGGAGAGGGGGCGTGTCCCATCTCTGCCGGCCACCATAGTTCAGATGGTGGAGGGGGGCTTTTTCCGAAAAAGATCACCTCTGTCTTGCTGGCATTGAGTTTTAGTTTATTGGTGTTCATCCAGCAGGCCACGTCTTGTAGGCACCCCTTCTTCTTGATCTCACATTATATGAGATCCAGCTAGCGAACACAGGTGCCACACATAATAAAGGTCACCTTCTTGACCCTGTACTCACTAATATTAGGTAACTTCAGGCCAGCCCCTCTTTCCCCCTCCCCTGGTCAGACCATTTTCTTATTATCCTTACCTGGCAGGTCGAGTTTAAAACATCACAAATGCTCAGTACATCTAATTGTGAAAGGGCGTGGTCCTCGTACTCTAGAACTCTCCCCACCTTCTCTTGTTCTGGACCCCGTGGCAGCTGAAATCAATTTTAAAAACTGGCTTACGAGCTCACTGGACTTGGTCCTATCAAGAAAAATTCTGCGGAAAAAGACCGCCAGAGTTGGCTCTGCCCCGTGGTATACTCCTGAGCTCAGAATTCTAAGGAAAGGCTGTAAGAAGCTTGAGCGCATTTGGAGAAAAAACTGGGATACTGCAAATAAAGATACCTATCGCGACGCGATTAGAGCGTATGAAGTTGCCCTCAGAAACGCCAAAACAGCATTCTATGATCAGAGAATTAAAAACTCTTCCAACTCTACGAGAGAAACCTATCAGATCGTCAAAGAACTGCTGAAGATCCCCGACCCCCCGTTATCACAAGATCCATCAGAAGCCAAATGTAATGAATTAGCCCTCTACTTTGACCAAAAAATTAAAAATATCGTATCCACTCTACCCCAGATGGAGGACCCTGCCTCCACCGGCAATTTGTCCCCGGATACGGGCCCCCAGCTCAATGCCTTTAATCCTGTTTCCGCAGAGGAAAGGTAGACATTCCACCAGACTATTTGATATTTTGGTTGTCTTCTATGGCCAGATCGGTGTAGCCTTCCTACCCATGTATCCTCGAAGTAGTCAAGCATAGGGCTTAGTCTTTCTTTGTTTCTTTTATAGTAGGGGCTTTCTATTAATAAGTTATAGTGTTCTGCAACATCTGTCACAGGCACTCAGGCTAGGGAAATTCGTTTTTTGATTTGATAAGCAAAGGTGCTGTCTCTGGCGTATTGGACACTTAGGGCTCCATTAGGATGACGGGCGGACTTTGCCCGCCCGTCATCCCATCGTAAAACGGGACCGCCCGCCTAAAGGGCGGGGGTCCCGACTTTGGCATTAGGATGCGCCCCTTAATGTTGATTTTTGTAGGTGTCGCCATATACATTAATTGAAATGATAATAGCAACCTTGTATTGTTGTGTGTGGGTATGTTTTAAGGATGCTGTTTATCATTGCTTTCTAAAAGTCAATGATTATTCTTTGTGGAAAATAGTCATTAGTATGTTATTTGATTTGGGTTAGTATTTCCTGATAGGTAGATTGCTGTTTGTTTGGTAGGAGGGCATTTAGGAAGGGAATATTTGCATTTTGGAAAATGACGGTGGATAGTGTACATTTGGTAAAAAGGTTTAGGACATACTGAAAAAGTACCGTCCATCATCCAAGTTTGGCATTGGTTTAGTTTAGTCATGTTGTTTGCTGTGGCAAACAGAATAACTCTTTTATCTTTAGAATTGTTGTCATATAGTATAAATGGTTCTTTACTGTGAGTTACATAGAGTTCAGAGGGAATTTGCACTTGTTCAAAAGATGTTGGTGTGGGAGGAGTAGTTGATGTAGCTCTTTTTTGTCTAGCTATAGTTCTTTTAAGGGATTCTATAGATGGTAGTTGGCTAGAAGCATGTTGGGACAGTACACTTAAATGTTGTTTCAAAATAGCAGTTGTTGTTTGATCAGTACTAGTACTAGCTTCTTTGAGAGAATCAAGCATTGCTCTAATCTCTATTTCAGTGACATCGGTGGGTGATTATGTTCCTCAGTATAAGTAACAGTGGTCTCCTGAGTGATAGCTCTACCATAACATTTGCTAGAATAGTATTTTGTGCACTTCCAAAAAACTTTCATATCTTTCTGTTTCTCTTGAGTGTAAACATATCCCATATGACATAGAAGCATTTTCCCTTTTTGAGAATAAAGTAAACACATTTTGCTCCTTCAGTCATGCTTGCTTTTTGGTGCTAAGAGAAATTAAAAATTGAATATTAGGAACGTTTTTAAATCATGTATGTTGTATTCTAATAACACAATTTTGCACGTTTATTATTTACCTGTATATTTCTATGTTGATTTCAGGTGTTGCTCTTCTTGAAACTGTTATTTTCAGGTGTTGCTTTTCTTCAAACTGTTCTTTTCTGTGTGTTTCTTTTGTACCTGTGGAGATTGACAAAATGTGTTAAAATCTTTTTAAAGCAGTTATGTTTCTTCGGTTGTGCTCTGCTAGCTAGTTTGTACTTTGTTACCTATCTATTACGGTTTTAAGTCATGTTTTAAATTATATACTTACTTTTTATATTTTTTCTTAGAAGTGCAGATGTTGTGTAGGTCTTCTTTATTTTATTTTCCTCTGTAGAAAATAGAGTAGAAGTAAAAGATATGTTTTAGGTATTTGTTTTTTAAATATAGGTTTGAGCATTTAGAGTTAGGTTTTGGATATATGTAAAGGTGGTAGTACTTACTTTAGATAGGTCTAGTTGGTTTTCTGTTGAAGTCAATCAGTTTTTTTTCAGCAATCCTGCAGAGTTTCCCCTTCCTTTTGTTTGGAGATTTTTACTGCAATTTTAGCTGGTTTTAATCTTTTTTTTATAGCATTGGTTTAATTGTTTCTGAAAGTTTATTGGTTGTTTAAATTGATAGCTTATTCCTATTTGTGCATTTGAATTTATTTAAATTTTATGATAATTAGTTCCCTTATATAGGTGACGCCAATTACTATTTTTTTTATGTGTAAGGGACTTTTTTTCCATAGTTAATGCCTTTTTTTCTTTTTTTTCATTGAAAGTGCAAGAAGATTTATATTGTTTGGTAAGAAATGTTTTATAATTTGCAAAAGTTGTTTATGTGTTGTAAAATGTTTGTTTGATGTAAATGTTTATTTTTAACACTTTGCAATAGTTATTGTATGTTGTATATATTTTATAAAAGAGCTTATCGTTATTTGTGAAGAATATAATAATTATATTTCATTCAAAGTGCATTATTTATGTTTTTTGAAAAGTCGATAATGTTTCAATGACGATATATTTGCATTCTATATTTTTGTGTTCGATATTTTGGCTATGTTTTACGTTAAGATGTAATAATCGATGTTTTTAAATGCGATAATATTGTTGGTCGATATAGTTGTAGTCGATAGGTATTTTTAACGATATTCTGGTTTCGATATTTTTGTGTTTTCTTGTTTAAGTATTGGGAGTCGATATTTTTGTAGTCGATAATTTGTCAACGATATTTTGTCTAGTCGATATTCGGTCAATCGAGGTTATGTCAGTGATTCATTCAAGGCTGTCAGGAGGTACTTGAAGTCACTCTGGTTGTCTTGGGTTTAGCAGACTCAGGTCCAGTATTTCTCATACAGGCTAGAGGGCAGCAGGTCAGCAGTCCTTAAGAGTAGCAGTCCAGCAGGGTGTCAGTCCTTCCAGGAGCACAGCAAACCTTCTTCCTGGCAGAGTCACAGGTTCAGAAGTCTACAAAAGAGTTGGGTCAAAGGCTCCTCCCGGTATCCAATTTTGAAGTGGAGGAAGCTTCTAGAGGTTTCCATTCGCCTGACGTGTCATGCATCCCCTTCCTCCCTGTTCTGGCCCCAGCTTGTCTGGGGTCAAAATTGACCAGAGCCAAGCCTGTTGTGAGAATGCTCAGGCAGAGCCAGCCTCTGTGATGTGCAAGTATGGTAGGTGACTGCTCCTCTGCCTCGTTAACTCTGAAGGGGCCATCCTGCCAACAGCTGTCTTTCCTTTATCTCACTGTCTGTGAGCAATACACAAAGACCATCTGCCAGCTATATCAAGTCATGTGACCCAGGAACAGGCACCAAATGGTTAAGACAAGAACATGCCAACTTTTTAAAAGTGACAAATTAAGAATTGTGATAAAAAATCTGACTACCTTTAAAGAACCACGCCAAGGATGCCAAGTCTAATACATGTCCCCACAACTGAAAATGGGAAGAACTACCCAAACCTTTGGGAGTTCTCTTCACAAAGGCAGAAAAACCTGGAGAGACCATCAGCATTGGTGTGGTCAGTTCCAGGACGATTTTCCTCAGCAAAGGCCCTTCCCTGTAGGAGGATTTACATCTTCATTAGTTTGAAATTCTCATCCTTCATCTGTGTCAGCCATCCGAAGGGTCTGTGTTCTGTCTGTACCCGGAAGTGAGTACCCAACAAATATGGTTTCAATGTTTTCAGTGACCAGACTACTACAAGGCTTCCCTTTTCATTGCACTTCTCTTCTGCTCCCTGGGATGTAAGGCTACCGGTTGATCCAGGCCCTGCTTTTCTCTGTGAGAGCACAACCACTATGCAATGCTCTGAGGCATCTGTTTTCACAATTAATCCCTAGAGAAGTCAGAGGCCTTGAGCACGGGTGCTGTGCACATGGCCTTCTTCAGGGTGCAAAAGTCAAAAGCATTCTGGCACACCTCCATCCATTTCTTGGAGGTCAGTTCTGTCAAGGGGCAACAATGGTGCCATACCCCTTGATCAATCTCCTGTTGTACCTGGTGAGGCCCAGGAAGGCCCTCTCTTCTGTCTGGGTCTTGGGAGGTTCCCTAAGCCAGAATGTCTTGGATTTTGACCTGGAGGGGCTGCAACTTGCCTCCTGCCACTTGGTGTTGCAAATAGACCACTGAGCCCTTCCCTATCTGGCATTTACTGGCATTGATAGTTTTAGTACTCCTGAGGTGGAAGCCGGGAGCTAGGCGTTTTACTTGGACTGTTGCTGCTAACTTTTGATTTCCCCGCTTTTTAACAAAATCACATCAAGCTCCTTCTGTGCACTTTACAACCCCCTTTTAATCGCATTTACCTCTGTACTGTGCTCCCCTCTTGGGACCCCTACCTTCTTTCTCGAGCCTCACTACGGGCTCGATAGGATCACACTCCCCTCCTCCCCAGGAGCAGACAGCGGGCGCCATCTTGGGTGAGGGGCAGGACAGTGCTCTAGTGCAAAGGCCGATTGGGGGCCCGAGCACTATAGATTGAGCGTGAAGAAGCAGTAAGGTAAATTGACAGTTTTAGTACTCCTGAGGCGGAAGCCGGGAGCTAGGCGTTTTACTTGGACTGTTGCTGCTAACTTTTGATTTTCGCCGCTTTTTAACAAAATCCCATCAAGCTCCTTCTGTGCACTTTACAACCCCTTTTAATCGCATTTACCTCTGTACTGTGCTCCCCTCTTGGGACCCCTACCTTCTATCTTGAGCTGATCTACGGGCTCGATAGGATCACACTCCCCTCCTCCCCAGGCGCAGACAGCGGGCGCCATCTTGGGTGAGGGGCAGGACACGCTCTAGTGCAAAGGACAATTGGGGGCCCGAGCACTGTAAAATGAATCGTTCTCCCCATCCGCGCAGCGGGCGGGCTCAGCGGGCGCGCCAAAGGCGCGCCGGAGGCGCGTCAGATGCAAGCCCGTCTGGGCCCGTCTGGGCACTACCGGGCCCAGGGCTAGAATCAATGCCCGTTTCAGCTGACGGCCTCATCTCTTACTCTCCAAGTGACCTCCTCTTACTGAGACCTCTGAGGAATATACGCTGTCATTATGTGCTTAAGCAAGAGGATACCTATACGCACTGCGATCTCTGTAGTCTAGACTCACGGGGACCACGTACTAACCCTCCAGCCACTACTAACCTGCGTATGGCTCTGTTGATTTGTAGGTCCCTTCCCAAGCACTCTTTGGAGATCAATTTTTTGTTACAGAACCATAACCTAGACATCCTGTGTCTCACCAAAACATGGTTAACTTCGAGCTCCGAGGCCGACATTGTTCGCGCTCTCCCCCTAGGGTATCTTATCCACTCACAGATCAGACCCTCTGGTAAAGGGGGTGGCTTGGCCATATTGTATAAAGACCACTTGACTGGCAGGATAAAGGACGGTGGCATTTCGGAATCCGAAAATTGCCACTTCCACTTTCAACTATCTCCTACCATGTCCTTCACAGGCCTCTTAGTCTATCGCCCTCCAGGGAACCCCAGTCACTTTATTAGTTCTCTCCTGGAAACTGTCACCGTTTTAGCCTCTTCCTCTCCCAATTTCACCATCCTATATGATTTTAATCTCCATTTTAATGACCCCTTAGACAAAGTGGCGGCTGACCTTCTGCTTGATAATAATACAGAGTTTTATAAAGCGCGAACAGCTACCTGACGAGGAGGTGTCCCGGCGCTATAGCAACAGTGTTGTGCCCGTTTAGGTAGAAGGGCTGGAGTCTAACGTGGTGCCTAGCGTGGTTGGGCAAACAGCCAGGTTTTCAGTAATCGCTTAAAACATGCTTCGGATGGAGCCTGTTGGAGAGCAGGGGGTAGCGAATTACATAGTGCCGCCACATTGGCCGAGAAGGTGCGTCCACCTAACCTGGCTCTTTTTGCTCTAGGGGCTGTAATGCGAACACTGTTGTTGGATCTAAGGGACCGGGCTTGGGTGTATCTTGGTAGTCTAGCTTTCAGGTAATTTGGGCAGTTGCCGAACAGAGATCTAAAAGCAAGGGTGAGTGCTTTAAATTTTATTCTGCTTGCCACTGGTAACCAGTGAAGGGAAAGGAGATGCGGAGAGATAGAGTGGTTGTAAGGAATCCTCATTAAAAGTCTCGCAGCTGCATTTTGGACCATTTGGAGTTGTCGTATAAGATACTTTGGTAAGCCCAGATACAAGCCATTGGCGTAATCCAGCCTTGAAGTAACTGTGGCATGGATTACAGTTTTTCGGCAGCTAGTTGGTAAAAGTCGGAGAATCTTGCGAAGATTTCTCAATTTGCTCATGCAGCAACCTGCCACTTGCTGGATGTGTGAAGCAAAGGACAGCTTGTCGTCCCACCGGACTCCAAGGTTTCTTACTGAGTGGCTGGGAGAGGGGGCGTGTCCCATCTCTGCCGGCCACCATAGTTCAGATGATGGAGGGGGGCTTTTTCCGAAAAAGATCACCTCTGTCTTGCTGGCATTTAGTTTAAGTTTATTGGTGTTCATCCAGCAGGCACGTCTTGTAGGCACCCCTTCTTGATCTCACATTATATGAGATCCAGCTAGCGAACACAGGTGCCACACATAATAAAGGTCACCTTCTTGACCCTGCACTCACTAATATTAGGTAACTTCAGGCCAGCCCCTCTTTCCCCCTCCCCTGGTCAGACCATTTTCTTATTACCCTTACCTGGCAGGTCGAGTTTAAAACATTACAAATGCTCAGTACATCTAATTGTGAAAGGGCGTGGTCTAAGCTCTCGGTTGAGAACTGGACTCGTACTCCAGAACTCTCCCCACCTTCTCTTGTTCTGGACCCCGTGGCAGCTGACATCAATTTTAAAAACTGGCTCACGAGCTCACTGGACTTGGTCCTATCAAAAAAAATTCTGCGGAAAAAGATCGCCAGAGTTGGCTCTGCCCCGTGGTATACTCCTGAGCTCAGAATTCTAAGGAAGGGCAGTAAGAAGCTTGAGCGCATTTGTAGAAAAAACTGGGAAACTGCAAATAAAGATACCTATCGCGACGCGATTAGAGCGTATGAAGTTGCCCTCACAAACGCCAAAACAGCATTCTATGATCAGAGAATTAAAAACTCTTCCAACTCTATGAGAGAAACCTATCAGATCGTCAAAGAACTGCTGAAGATCCCCGACCTCCCGTTATCCCAAGATCCATCAGAAGCCAAATGTAATGAATTAGCCCTCTACTTTGACCAAAAAATTAAAAATATCGTATCCACTCTACCCCAGATGGAGGACCCTGCCTCCACCGGCAATTTGCCCCCGGATACGGGCCCCCAGCTCAATGGCTTTAATCCTGTTTCCGCAGAGGAATTTCTTAAAATGTTATCTGACCTTAAAAGCGGCTCTCCTAGCGACCCAGTCCCCATGTGGTTCCTTAAACAGATAGCCACTACCATCGCTACCCCGGCAACGGAGCTCATCAACACCTCTCTTCCCAGGGCATTGTCCTGCCCAGTTGGAAAGGGGCCATTGTGAAGGCCCTTTTAAAGAAACCGCACATCGAACCTCTGGAGCTTGCTAATTTCAGACCAATTTCATTACTCCCGGGACTCAGCAAGATCACAGAAAAAGTGGTGAACTACCAACTTTCCCACTTTCTGGAGTCCAATGATCGGCTGTGCAATTCTCAAACCGGATTCCGCCCAGGCCAGGGCACTGATACGGCCCTCCTCTCTGTCATCGAGGAGGCAAGGCGCATCTTGGAATCAGGAGGATCAGTGGCAGTGATCCTCCTGGATCTGAGTGCAGCCTTCGATACGGTGAATCACCGTATCCTTATTCAGCGCCTGGCCGAGGCAGGAATTCTAGGGTCTGCCCTGACCTGGTTAACATCTTATCTACCCAACCGCACCTTTCAAGTCTGGGAAGGCAACTCACGATCAGCCTTAATACCCCTCCAGTGTGGGGTGCCGCAGGGCTCATCTTTAAGCCCCACATTGTTTAATGTGTACATGGCCCCCCTGGAGGACGTGGTTGCCCCGTTTGGGATCAAAATAGTAAGTTATGCCGACGACACGCAACTGGTCGTCTCACTCTCCCAACTCGATCAATGCCCTGACAGTTTCCATCTATGCCTGGATGTGTGTCTCCTCACTTAAGTTAAACGGGTCAAATACGGAAATTATGTTACTAGGCCACAAGTCGGCCTCAATGCCTTCTTCCATCTGGCCTGCTTGTTTAGGGGACCCACCCACCCCAAAAAAAGAAATTAAAAGCTTCGGGGTCTGGTTGGAGCAGGATCTTTCGCTCAAAACACAAGCGAAAAAGACAGCAGGTACCTGCTTTGGTCTACTTCGGTCTGCCCGAAAAATCCTTCCTCTCCTCCCACAGCATTCCAGGAAGCTACTGATACAAGGTCTAGTTCTCTCCAGATTAGACTTCATTAACGCAATTTTCTTAGGAGCCCCTGAAGCCACTATCAATAAGCTTCAACAAATCCAAAATGCCGCAGCCAGGCTCTTAATGGGTATCTCCCCTAGGATGTCAGCTAAACCTGCTCTTAAACTGCTCCACTGGCTCCCCGTACGGGAGAGGACTATGTTCAAATCCCTATGCATTACCC
Organism: Lissotriton vulgaris; assembly: GCF_964263255.1. Taxonomy (NCBI): domain Eukaryota; kingdom Metazoa; phylum Chordata; class Amphibia; order Caudata; family Salamandridae; genus Lissotriton; species Lissotriton vulgaris. Next base: position 87,015,118 of record NC_141690.1, read on the forward strand.
ATAAACTCCTGCAAGGCAAAGTACCCCCGATTATGAGAAGCCTAGTCACACTCTACGAAGCTAATAGACCCCTGTGTTCCGACAAGGGGTTCCTGGCGACAGTGCCGAGAGTCAAGAAAGCACGCACAGGAGGTCGTCGCTTCTCTGTCAACGCAGCCTCGCTATGGAACTCCCTTGCACTGAAACTGCGCGCGGAACCTGGCCACTTGCACTTCCGGAAGACACTGAAAACCTTCCTTTTCCGTAAATGATCCCCTTGGTCCCCTCCCCTCTCGAGTCTGTCTCTATCTCAGCGCTGGGATGCCTCCTGGTAACCACGCGCTTTACAAAAACGCCTTACATTACATTACATTACATTGATAGTCAGGCCTGCTCTCTGCATCACCCAAAGCACTTCCCTGAGGTGGCGCATGTGGTTCCCCAACCTGGAACCGAAGACCACAATGTTGTCTAGGAAGGTGGCACTGAAGTTCTCCAATCCAGCTGGGATCCAGTTGACCAGCCTCTGGAAGGTGGCAGGGGCATTTTTCAACCCAAAGGGCATCATCTGGAACTGGAAGTGGCCTTTTGGGGTACAGAACGCAGACCTCTCTTTGGCCCTCTCAGTCAAGGCAATCTGCCAGTACCCAGATGTTAAGTCAAACATGCTGAGAAACCTAGCAGCTCCCAAATTATCGATTAGCTCATTCGCTTAGGGGATGGGGGATGTCAGTCTTGGTGACAGTATTGAGCCCCCAGTAATCCATGCAGATCCTAAGTTCAGGTGTGGTACCTGGGTGGGTAGCCTTACGGATCAACACTACTGGGCTGGACCAAGGACTGTCCCAATGACTCCTAACTCCAGCTTTTTTTAGACTTCCTCCTTTATGCTGTCTCTCACCTTATCAGATATCTTGTAGATTTTACTCTTAACAGGCAAAGGGTGCCCAGTTTCAATATCATGGATATACCATGTAGTGAATCTTGGGGTAAGGGAGAAGAGGGACATTTGGCAGTAGTCCCTCTGCTGCTCTAGGGTCATGGTAGAGGAAAGAATGACACCCTACAATGACCCATCATGCTCCTTCCAACAAAGGAGGTCAGGGAGAGGTTCTCTCCTCCACCACTCCATCATCTGTGACCAGGAGCATGGTTACCTCGCACCTCTCAAAGTGCGGTTTTAGGTCATTGACATGCAAAACACTTAAAGGGTTCCTAGGAGTCTTGAGGTCCATCAGGTAGGTGTCCTCACTCTTGTGCTCTTTCAACTCATAGGGCCCAGATGAGACATTTTGCAGGGCCCTGTGCTCCACAGACTCAATCACCCACACTTTGTGGCCAGGCTGAAACTTGAGCAGTGTGACATTCTGGTCAAACCACTATTTCATGACCCCCTGGCTGGCTTCTAGACTATCCTTGGCATCCTTCCAGAAGCACTTTGTCTGAGTATGGAGTGCCAACATGCAGCTAACCACATCCTGGGGGGCTTTCCTGGGAGCTTGGTCCCAACACTCCTTTACCAGACTGAGAGGTCCGGATGCCCGTACAGAAGTTCATTGGGGATGAACCCAACTCCTTCTGTGGTACCTCCTTGTATATAAACAATAGGCATGGCAGGAGATCGTCCCAATTCTGCCTCTAGGGCTCATACAGGCTCATGATCTTGCCTTCCAGGGTCGTGTTGATGCTCTCAACAAGCCTGTTAGTTTGGGAATGGTAGGTTGTGGAAAATATATAGGTTACCCCACACTGCAGCCACATGGACTTCATTTATACAGATATGAAGTTGTTAGGCAGGTCAGGCACTACCTCCTTGGGGAACCCCACTGAGGTATATATCCCCATCGGTACCCTGGCCACTGTGGGTGTAGTCATTAGAGGAATAGCCTCCAGGTACCGGATGGTATTGTCCACCAAAACTAGGATGAACTTGTTGGAAGGGCTGTCTTGGGGCCCAGCGGCCCAACAATGTTGCTGCCATCCTTTCAAAGGGAGCGATAATGATAGGAAATGTTCAGGGGAGTCTTGCACATCCATTCTGACTTATCACTGCATGACCTGCAGAACACATCTGAGGCCATTCTCATCCAGCACCAATAGAAGTGTGTAACAGTCCTTTCAAAGGTCTTGTCTTGCCCAATATGACCTTACAGTGAAAATCATGTGCTCCCCCAGAGTATGTACTGCATCTGCACTCTGCAAAACTCCTCTCTAGTGGAACCCACTACCTTCTGCCAGTTGGTCAGTTCAGATATGTTTCCCACGGCAGAATGTCCTCCCTGTAGATTGTGGGGCCTCACCCTCAGGCTCAACCTCCTTCCAGACTGTGGGAGTTTCAGGAATGGGTTTCCCATACCCCTTGCCCTTCCTTAATTTGGCATGCACCTGGGCTATTGTTCCAGGTCCCAGGTTGGCCATGGACAGTGTGGTCAGACACATGACTCAGGAAAACCAAACATCTCCAGGTGGGGCCTGAGCTCCACTTCTTTCCAGATGATGTGCTCTAGGTCATTGCCCAACAGACAATCTATAGGCATGGATGGAACTCACAGCTACCCTTATAGAACCTGAGACCCTCCACTTGAATGGAACCAGGGCCACTGGATAGTGACTCTCCGGTTGTCAGCTACAATACCTTGGTGGAATGCCTTAGGGACCTGTTTTGAGGTCACCAGATGACATCTGGCTGTTGTCATGCTGACTTCAGTGTCTAGCAGAGCCTCCACCCTCTGCTAACTGATGGTGACCAACTGCTTATACTTCTTATTATTACTAGGCATATGAGCCTATGGCACCATCTCTCCATAACTCAGAGATACTAGGGTAACCTCTACTTTGCTGCTCACACTATCTGAAGCAAATTTCCTCCCCAAGCACTGCACTAGCCAGCCCTGGTATCTCTCCTCCAGTGGAGGGGGGCTCTGTCTGCTTGGGATATTTGGCATCCCCTTTGAAATACCCAACCTGTTGGTACTCAAAGCACTTAGGGGATGACTTCCCTGAGGACTTCTTATAAGGGAATAATTAATGTTTCTGCTCAGGTGGGGGTTGGGAGTCCTGACCCATGGAACTATTTCTGGGACCTTTAAAGAAGCCTTTGCTTTTATGCTTGTATTCCCCCTCCTTCTTCTGGTGGAGTCCCCCCTGCCCACCCTTGTGGTGATCCCTCCACAGATACCTTATTGTGGCCCCTGATGGTGAGCCAGTGGTCTCTCTCCATAGCAATCTCCCTGGGGTCAATGAGCTTACTATCAATTAGGTGTCAGTGCAGATCTGTAAAACAAAAACTGAACATGTGTTATCTAGCAATCAAACTATACACCCCTGGTAATCCTTTACTGCAGTCAGTCAATTTTGTTTATTTAGACCTTAGTCTTTAAACCATTCCACCATAATCCAAGTTACTATAAACATACAATAAAAATAATGACAATAAGATAAAAACAAATAAATGATAATCCAGGGCCAGATGTACGACCTTGAAATCAAGCAACTCGCAAATTGCAGTCAATTGTGAGTCACAATTTGTGGGTCGCTAAATGCCAGGTAAAACAGTGAGAGAGACACTGTTTGTGATTCCCAATGGGGGCGCATATTGCATGCCTCATCAATATTCATGAGGAACTCACAATTTGCGACCCCATTAGGAATGGCTGGCCCTCCCAGGTATGGTGGCCTCCTGGGCTCAGCAGACCTCCATGTGTGGGACTGCTTTTCAATAAAGCAGGTTTTTGTATGTAAATGCAGCCCATTTTGCATAAAGGAAAATGTGAGGCATTAAAAACAATGAAACGTTTATGAGGGCAGGTAAGTGGTCCCTGGGACCACTGCCTGCCCCTAAAAAATATTTTCCCCTGCATTTGCAAAGGGGACGGGATCCCTTTCCCATTTGAGAGTACATTGCCATCCTCTTGAAGAGGGCGGTGAATTGTGAGTGTTTTGTGACCACACTTGTGGTCTACATCACTGCAGATCCCAGTGCTAGTTACAAGTATAATCTACTACCCCCACTACAGAGACTGAAGAGTGACGTGGCATACTGGAAGACTCTACCACTGTCGCTTTTGGGTAAAGCAGCATTGTTTAAAATGATGTCACTACCACGCTTTTTATATGCCCTCCAAAACGTTCCCAACCCGGTCCCGACGCAGTACTTTAAAGAAGTGGAAAACATTCAGAGAGAACTGCTATGGGATGAACACCCCCACATTTCCTTCTCAAAACTAGTGAGGAGTTGGTATGATGGGGGAATCGGGCTCCCTGACATAAGAAAATACTACTGGGCGGCCCACTTAGCTGCTATCAATCACTGTAAATACCTCAATTGGAATGACACCGGATATAGAATGGATAAATGGCTACTACCTGGCAGCAATTTTAATACGGCCCTTTGTTCAAAACCCATCAAATTTTCCCTAATTGGGCTGACTGGACATTTGGTGCAAGTCTGCCACTAGAAGCTTGGGATGGGGGACAGAACTCACACAGGCCACTCCCTGGTGGGACACCGAATTGCTGGGCACCCTGAAGAAAACAAAGGGATTTGATAAATGGGATATGATATGGGTCTCTAAAATTGGTGACCTATGGAAAGGGGCAGGAGTCATACCATTTGAACACTTTTGATATCTGCAGGTGAGACACGCACTGACGTCATCGATACCAAAGAGGGAATATCTCCCGGAGGCTGCTTCTTTGGAGGATAGGCTCCTCGACAGATAATTGCAAACAAAAGCGGTGTCTCTGATGAATAAAAAAATGGTCACTAATGCTCCAGATCCCCTCACGACGCTTCGGCAGCGTTGGGAGGTGGACGTTTCGGAGTTGGACGAGGATGAGTGGCAGGAGGCATTGGCAATCTCTGCTCGATTCTGACTGATGCAAATTAAGATCCTTCATCGAGTGCATGTAGGCTGTCCAGTTTCAGGTTTAAACCTATAATAACTGATAAAATTCCACTGAAAGGGAAATAGCCCTCACCAGTGTAAATATGTAAACACTCAAAAAACACTTGCACAACCACAAACTAAATGTCGTTCAAAGTAAGGAAATGGAGAGTGAAAGAGTCATTTTATTCTTCCTGATTGGACCAATACAATGTATCTTTGTTATACAAGCTAGCAGCAAGAAAGACTGGGATAACATTATTCTGCTTGAGTTTTGTTGTTTAGGGATTTAACTAAAATATTGTTTCTCCTTCATTTTGATTTTTCTGGATTTGTAGTCTTTGGTCTAAAGTTGCAGGGTTTAGAAGCATGTTTTAGGTCTTGTATAATTGTTTTATAAACTGTATAGAATCAGGAAATATAAAAAACATATTTGATATTTTGGCTGCGTTTGATTCTTTCACTGATAGGTAAAATTGCTGTCTTCCCCAATATGTGTCATCACATTTACCCACAGAGAATGAATAAAAACCCTTGATACATCAGCCCCCAGTTTCTAGTGAGTCAGTATTGATGATAGGTGAATTGCCAACACCCCAGGCTGTAAACATTCAATGCAATGTATAGTGACAAGTATATATGAAAAGAGTGCTATCACCACTCTGTACAAGCTCTAGATCCCTTTCGTAAAGGGGATCTTCCCTGTAGTTTCAAAAGTGCTGCTTCATTTTTGACCGCTTCAATAACTCTGAGGGCATAAGCGCCCAGTTTAACCCAAATGTTGCAGAACCTGCCCAGAGAATCGCAATCTTCAAGTGCACCAGTATTGGCATGGAAAGCTATGTCAATGGCCAGAGTTAGCAAATTGTGTACTGGCTGTTTTGGTGTTGCCCGTCTCAAGTGCCAATGTTGAGAGGGCCTTTTCGCAGAAAAAAGTTGGGCAGGAAAGAGTGAGCACACATGAACAAAGACTCACTAAAGAAGTATTGTATGGTATACTACAATAAGTCTCATTTGCAAAAATGTATTTAGAACTCGTATACACTGTACTTACACTGTCTATATACCATGCACTACGGGTGCAGAAAACAACAATAATAAAAGCAAAGCGTTCAATAAACACCGGAAAAACACTATTTCTGTTTTTAATGGTGTGAAAATGTGTAACCACTGATAACCACTGTTTAAGGTATTGAAATCACTTGAAAACACTGAAAAAAACAGCAGTATTTACCAAAAATAAAAACTGAAAACAGGAAAGCCTAAGTGTATGTTACGGGGTCAACACTGGCTAAGATGGGTAGAACAGATGATTGGGAGTGTAGGAGGTGATGTGGTCAGAAAGGCACATTTATACATATACTGTGGGAATATAAGTAGGCTCAGAAATTGTGGGCGGACATCCACCAATGTTTCAGGGAAGCCTTTGGGGTACGCATAGACATGGAGATCAAGAGAAGTCTCCTAAAAATTTAAGAACCTACAGACTTAAGCAGGAAGGATAAAATATGGGTGACATAGGGCCTGAAGGTGGCTAAGCAAAATGTGGCAAGGCTATGGGGGCTGGTACAGCTCCTACAGTAGAAGGGTGGAAGACAGATATGGATTGGTGTATGGTATGAGAAAAAACTGTGTATATTGCAAGAGGCTGCCCCATGAAATAGGCACAGGTATGGGGCAAATGGAATGAGTATGGGGAAACATATGTATCTCACCGATCGTCCCCTCTCCTTCTGTTCCATGTACACCTTAAGAATGTAATTCAGGCTACTCTCTATACAGACAAAAGCAAGAGGTCTGCCTGGGTAAGAGGAAGTCCCATATTCAAAACAAACAAAAAATAAACACAAAAGGAAGTTTCAGCCAGCACAGACCACCATAGAAACTCTCCCAAAACCACAGCCAGATCCACAGTCAGACCGCTCGTTAATTGAAATTGATGCCAACACAGGCGACTGGTAATGCACAACTTCAGAAGGGAACAAAATCAAAGCCACAAAGCACCTCTCTATTCTCTGCCAGCCTAAAATCCACACAAAATTCCCTTTCCTGAAATATGTGGGTGCCACCTTCTTTTCAAGTATTACTGGTGTCTAGGGCCTGCAGTCACAACTCCATCTGCTGGATGGCAGCAGTAGTAAGGAAGAAACGGGTCCTCAAACAAGCAGCATCAAACCTGATCCATGAACTGCCCCAGAGACTGAGTCTCATTGGAGCATCAACACAAGCCTAGGACCAGAGGGTCAAGTTGCACTTCTCTTCCAGCAACCACTGCACAAGGCACAGTCAGTCACAGCAGAGGTCATCGCAGCTCACGAGCATGGACCTAAGCCAGCCAGTATGAGTGGGTCAAATATATAGAGCCTTCCACAACAGGGGGAGGCATTGATATCAGGAACTGGGGGAGAAAATGTATAATAACTGAGTCTATACCAATAACATGGCTAGAAAGCCCAACGTCACTCAATGAGAAACAGTCCCTGTCAAAGAACTAAAGCTTCAATGCATCCCACGTGCCAATTGCAATGAACCAGGCCACAGAACAACAATGATATCAACCGTACAGGAAAAAACTCAAGGGCACTATCCTGAAGACCTGGAAAAGATTTTGTTTCTTGGCACTCAAGAATAGGAGGTAAAGCTGGCTGCTTACACAAAGGACATTCAAGATAAATCTACATGCAACAACCCTGCTGATTTCAAAGAACAGGAGTGCCTAAAGAAGCAAGGAAAACAGGAGTCGGAAAAGCCGGGGCAGGCACAGTGTCCTCAGGGTCAATAAAAGAAGTGAATAAATCAAACAATGTAAGCGCCTGGGTAAGCCTGCTGAAAACAGTGCATCTCTTGGTGGAGGCCCTCCAATACTAATAAGGGAAAATGGGCATGCAGATAACCCTACTGATCACTCTGGCAGTCGTTGTGGTAGCCATCGATGGGAAGCTAGGAGATTTAAATTCATTTCTCCGAAATGCACAGAATGACGCCCAAGACCACAAACCTAGATTTGGGTGCGGCTCAATAGTTGACAAACTAGCGACCCTCCCCTTAACACTGAGTAACTTAAGCACACATCTCAAAAGGTACCCAGAGGCACCAACACTCCACCTACAGAGGAGCAGCCCCCACTTGCATTACAAAGAAGCGTGGCCAGACAGCCCTCAAGCAACTCACACCAAAAGCCCCACCCCACCAAATCTTTAGCGGAACTTAAACCCACCTATGAAGGGCGTTAAACAATAGCAACACCTCAAACAGACTCAGAGTCTGCCCCTAACTCCGGGATAAAACCGGACTCTTTTCAACCAAGAAAAAACGCAAAGCAAAGAGGAGCCCAGAAGAGGAAACGCTGGAACTGGAAACCGGGTCTAAACTGGTAAGATGTGCAACCCCTTTTTTAAACTTGCACCTGGTCAAACACTGGTCCAAACACCACACCAAACTACAAAAACATTGAAAAGAAAGAACGAACAGTCCTCAAAATCTGTAATGATCACAAGTCAATATTCTGCCAAAGAAACCCCATGCAAACCCCTCTCAAGGTTGGCTGAGTAGGAGCAAAGCAAAAAGACACTAATAAACTTACAAAAACTGAAGAGGCTACATAATCAAGTCCCAACAGGTTAGTGATTGTAATAAACACATGCCAGCACTTATCAAGCCTCTCATCACCATCACAAGTCCAACAAACAGACAAACCTCCTCAGGCTGCCCCAATAAACGCAGACAGCCAGACCCCTCTGTACCTGACATCAGGAGGAACAATCAAATAAGGAAAACCACAACTCCCATCAACCTCAATACACCACCGGGCAGCCAGAGTAGGTCAGAGAAGGTAGCCTAAATTAGATCAAAAGGGCACAAAACTGACAGCTTACACATGCCTAAAACCTAAGTCGAAACTAACGCCAGCTACCAACCCAAGAAAGGAGGCAGAGCAGGAGGCGGGACCCAAGCACCACCGGAAGCACATGGACAATCTTACTGTCCCTACAACCCAACAATGCCTCAGGTCTCCTTGGCAGCAAATTCACATAGGGACATAAATACCCTCGTCTTCAGCCCAGAATACACATCCAGAGGACCGCACTACATCCTGAATCGAGGAAACATTCACTGGTTGCTGTCCAACATACTATCTCAAAAGGAAACATTGATGGACAGAACGATCTGGGCCTAAATGCATTATTTTTTGGCTCCCCATTCCATTCTAGTTTAACCCCAGCCATATGCAAATCAGTCTTGACCCTGTTCCCCATGGGAACAGTCCAGCCCAAACTGCCAGGCCAGGTCCTCCTTGGACCAGAAACAAGCATCCTGGGACCGGTTTTGGGATTTCATCCCTCATCAGCCAGGCTAGCTTGACTCTAGTAGCATGGAGAACAAGGGACCCACATCTGGGCATACCCGTCTCACTCGGAGTGACAAATACAAAACAAAATATTGATGTACAGAATATTGAATAATGTCAAACATTCACTCCAGTACAGAGATCTGGGCTTAAATCCATTGCTTTTTGTCTCCCCATGCTATTCCAATTTAAACCCACCACATACAAATCAGTCTTGATCCTGTTTCCCGTGGGAACAGTCCAGCCCAAACTGCCAGGCTAGGTCCTCCTTGGACCGGAAACAAGCATCCTTGGACCGGTTTCGGGGTTTCACCCCTCATCAGCTAGGCTAGCTTGATTCCAGTGGCATGAAGAGCCCTGGACCCACGTCTGGGCAGACCTGTCCTACTCTGGGTGACAAATGCAAAAAGAAACATTGACAGAATTATTGTCAAACATTCACCCCAATACAGAGATCCGGGCCTAAATCCATTGTTGTTTTGCTCCCCATGCCATTCCAGTTTAAACCAAGGCATATGAAAATCAGTCTTGATCCTGTTACCCATGGGAACGTTGACATACCTATCTACTACTGATCTGGACTCAGTAGAATTAATCTGACACAAATATATATGGAGAGGAGAAGACACAAGGACCACATTGAGAACTCCAACCATCGCACAGAAAATCCTCACAGAAATCTACATTTTCAGGAACTGGGGGATAAATATAATTGTGTAACACTACCGTAGATTGGGGGTCAGAAGGGATAGATTATAGACCTGTAGGTGTACGTTCCCTCATACAGACTAAATACCAAAATATACACCTATAGTCTCTGACTTGTGTGTATGAGCAAATACGTAATGTCTCTCTCAAACGTAAACTACAAGTGAATAGTGACTGGGGGAGACATCCCTTAAGGATAAGAACCCTCACTCACCCGAGGGTGACATGCTTCATCATATGGGTCCTCCTTACCAGTGTGGAAAACCTAGTCACCACTGGGAGCTACTACTTTGGTGTTTAAAGAAGGAGCTCAGAGATGTTTTGTTAGGTAAGGGACAGGATGATAATCCCATATGTGAGATGATGGATGTAGTGAGGTATGCAGCGCTGTGTGAAAGAGTGGAATAGTGGAATTAAAACTGCCTAAGTAGAATCACTGGTTGGCTTTATTTGTGTATTCTACCTGACAGGGTTAAAATGAAACAGCACAGTGGTATGGATATAGAACCACTGTCACTTGATGGTCAACATGTTTCAGCCTGTTGATCTATACCCAAGTATCAGCGGCTTTCTTAGTGATCAGATTTAATGTGTGCTAATGCTGCTGCAATTAAGTGAGAAAATCATAATAGTAATAGTAAAGTTTTATACAACACCGGTATTCCTGCTTTTCATTTTTCTGTCAGGTCATACCCAGGTATCTATGGATAAAACACAAGTAGCAAAAAAGAAAGAGAGAGAGAGACAAGAACAATTTGCTAAATTTATCACATGGAAAACTTGCTTATTATGTGCATCTGTCACTATATCGCAAGTGTGCTAGTGCTTATAACTAGTCATAAGTAATAGGGACTTACCCTCAACAGTAGGATAGCCCTGCCTCACCTCTACCTGGCTGGCTGCTCTGGAAGGAGGCACCGCACTGCGGGAAAGAACACAGGTGCCTAAATTAGTACACCATTTCACTTCTAAATACTCTTTACTCTGTCTAACAGGAAGCCCAAATTGCCCCCAGGTACAACACAATGCTGCACCCTTGGTATAAAAAGAAGTAACTATTGCATTCCAAAGAGAACTTCAAGGTATAAACTCTTATGGAGTGACAGATTCTATAGTATAACACAGCAATTTATTAAGAGGTCAAAGAGTTGTCCTGGCTAATTATCTTACCTGTCCGTCGATGCCTAAGAGAGCTCGCCCCGGGAGGTACCGAACGGGAGGCAGACTCGTGTTTATATAGTGGCCTTATGATTGTTTGCAGCCATGCGCGAGAAAGGTCCTCATATTTTTATCTGGCTCGGTACGCGCCAGCGTAGTAACCGCGCATGCGTCAAAGAGTGTTCAAACTGCCTTGCGCATGCGTATTCGTATGTTATTGAGACACTATTCTATGCGCATGCGTAAAGAATCACTATTTGTTATGCGCTATTGCTCGTAATGGAGAGCGGGAGGCAAGTTCATTGGCCATAACTAAGAAACTAAAGACCGAAGTTTAAAGCAACCCCTTTTAATCAAAGAATTAAGATCGCGTATGCGTTGAATGTATAAATGTTTTACATCACGCATACGTTTTCATAGTTGTTAATTTGAAAGGCATTACTCAGTGGGCATGCGTGCTTGGGACACTATCCGGAATTCACTACTCCCCAAAAAACGGAGAGCAAAAATGCTCTGTCAGTACTCCTAATGATTAAGGGGCATGATTAATAATATTCAGCCGCGATTGGCTCATGGACCACCTCGGTCCAAGATTGCGAGTCACATAGTGGAAACTAATTAGTCTCTATATATGTTATTATAGTGGTAACTCGTCACTATGTACACTAAAAAATGAAGGAGGCAGACCTTCTTCTCATCCTGTACCTCCTGAATCTTAACCAATTGATGGAACAACCTATTGGCCCACATAGTCACAGAACTCTCAATTTTAAGGCAAAATGTTCATACACGTTAAGGAAGATAGGTAACAGTATTCAATAGGTATTAGTTGGCAACCTAGATATATTTATGTGTATGGACTGCCAAGAACGCAGTTAGCATATTAGATAGAGACCCAGGGAATTTCATCATTTAGACCCTTGTTATCTGTTTTGAGTTTATAGACCCACTGTTGTTCTTTACGAAAAAGAAATCTCGTGGGGTCTGCCAAGTGTGGTGGAATCCATGGTTTTTCTAATACTACCCAATGCAGATCGGTATCAGCATGTCCTTTGTCAAGAAAATGATTGGTCAGTTTTGTTGACCGTTTACCGCATCTAATTGTGCTCTTATGTTCTTGGATGCAGATCTTAATTTTTCTGGTGGTCATTCCCACATAGCAAAGTTGGCAGGGGCACCATATCAGGTAAATCAAACGATCGCTGTTGCAATTTGTGTGGTTCTCAATTTTCCATGGGCGTGACGTGCCTATATCAATTTCGAGAGATTTCTCAGTTTGGGGACAAACTGTGCAGGTCCCACATGGAAAATGGCCAACCACCTGAGGCATATTCCATAATGTGGTCTGAGACTCGTTTTTCTTGATACCACGTGGTCGTGTATGGACCAATTTGTCTCGAAGGTTAGCACTTCGTTTATACGCAAAGAAAGGGCGCGGGAGGGTATTGTTCGCTAGATTCAAAACCCCCCAGTGTTTGTTAATGCTCTTTTTCACGGAATTAGAAAAACTGGAGAAGGTATTGACAAACTTTATTCTCTGCTTTGTTTCTTTGGTTGTACTTTTTTCCAGTAGCGCTTCTCTGTTATTGTTTGCTGCTCTTTTCTTAGATTTGCGGATTAATTTTGTGGGATATTTCTTTTCTTTTCTTTTAGGTCTCGTGATAATGCCTTTGCATGTTCCTCATATTGTTCTAGTTCAGTGCAGTTGCGTCTTATACGTAAAAACTGCCCGAACGGCAAGTTTTCACAAAGGGCTCGTGGGTGATAGCTTTGGGAAAATCCGTTGTGGGCCGTCACGCTGACATAACCCTTTGAAGCACGTGTGTATTAGCAGCTTATCAAGGACTGCACATACGTTGCTTCGCCTCACAATACCCTGATGGATATTCATATTTTGCCTAATGGGATAATCTGATATGCTATTTGTGTGAAAAATTCAACGGCCCTCTACGCTTTGGATACTTCTATTCAACTTGGAACCTTTTACTAGTATATGTACCATTATAGTGGCCTGCTTTTTATTCACTTTGATTGCACTACTATAGGAGAACCATCTATTAAAATTGCCCTGACGAAGCTCCCATGGTTGGGGAGCGAAACGCGTTGGCTGGCCTGTGCACTTTGAAAATACGAAAATAAAAAGAAAAATATATTTTTGAAAAAAAATGTGGCCTTGTCGATTGACTTCAGGATTGGTGCTGCCTCAACGTTCTTTCACTATTCACTTTTAGTTTATGTTTGAGAGAGACATTACGTATTTGCTCATACACACATGTCAGAGACTATAGGTGTATATTTTGGTATTTTGGATAAATATCATCCCCTTCTCGAAACCTGGCTACCTTGCCCCTCTGATACCACTGTCAGAGAGCGCCTTGATTGGATTCCACAGGAGCAGAAGATGAACCCAAAGCCCCTCCACTAGTGGCCACACCTTCTAAATTTACATCTGTGTGCACAGGACAAGGGGGGAAAGCGAACGTGGATAAACAAGAGAGACTGCCTTGCCGAGGGGAAATTCACAAGTCTTTTTATTCCGCCCTTCTTCTATTCTTCCTATTATGGGTTCTGCAATGTTAAACCTCTATGGAATAAAAAGTAACAATGCACACTTGTTATACAACCTTACATTTGCCTAGTCTTTTAAATGTTACATAGTTTCTCTTTTAAACTACCCAATGACATGCATGGATTTGGCCTCTCTCTATATGTTTCAGCGCTGATGGGTGTTATGTGTAGCAACTTCTAGTGATAACTTTCCAAAATAGTTCCTTGTATTGATTTGTAAGTACCAAGAGTTCTTGCAAAACCTTTGAGGCTAATACTGTTCGCAATTGAATATGTTCTTATCACATCCAAGAAGCAAATGTCAACTGAGTTTCTGCTCCTTTGTAGTTGCTTACCCAGGACAGTTTGAAAACGATACGTGCTGACTCACTAGAATGCATAGACACTCCCTGAGTTGTTAGTCTGATAAGTATGCTCTTGTAACTTGTCTGTATCTGAGAATTTAGGTAGAACTGTTGACATGGGCAGAAAAAGAACACTACTCGAGCTCGTGTTCTTTGACTTTCACCTAAAGTGACGAAAAACAATGCGCTATACAAGAGCTGTGAAGAGACCCTTTTCATGAGAAAATAGACCCAAATTCTCTTCAAAACTATCCGCGGACAAAAGACACCACCGGCGCTTCACAGGAATCAGTTGAAGTGCAGCGTTAGTTCCTTGAGCATGCAAGTTTGATTCTGCTGCTTCCTCCCACGCAAAAGATCTAGACTGCTGCCCTCTTTTCTCAGACTCGTGTTCACAATTTCTAAAAATCCATAGCAGGTGAAATACTAAGCAGATTCAGAAAATGTTTAAAGCGATCTTGATGGCTGAAGGATATCTTCTCCAATGGGGATACTTCTTTGCCTTTCTGAATTTGACATGTTTTTGTGTCTGCCTGATCTTAATGTGTGCACTTGCTGCAATGTTCCTGACAGCAAGGGTGCTGCACCAGCGAGTCAAGTCAAGTCAAGTCATAAAATTTATATAGCGCACTACATACCCAGAGGGTCTCAAGGCGCTTAGGGAGGGGAGGAGGATTACATGTCAAATATCCACGTTTTAAGTTGCTTTCTGAATGCTAGGTGGTTCTGGGTAAGGCGAAGGTAAGTGGGAAGTGAGTTCCATGTTTTAGCTGCCAGGTATGAGAAGGATCTACCTCCCATGGTGGTCTTGTTGATGCGAGGTACAGTGGCGAGGGCTTGGCTGGAAGATCGTAGTTGGCGGGAGGGGGTGTAGAAGGACAGTCGTGAGTTGAGGCATTCTGGTCCGATTTCATAGAGTGCTTTGTGTGCGTGGGTTAGGAGTCGGAAAGTGATCCTCTTATTGACGGGCAACCAGTGGAGGTCTTTCAGGTGACCAGAGATGTGTTAGTTACGCGGGATGTCTAATATGATCCTGGCTGAGGCGTTTTGGATTCGTTGGAGTTTTTTCTGGAGTTTAGCGGTAGTACCTGCGTAGTGGGTGTTTCCGTAGTCCAGTCGGCTCGTGACCAGAGCGTGGGTGACTGTTTTCCTGGTTTCGGTGGGGATCCAGCGAAATGTTTTTTTGAGCATGCGAAGAATGTTGAAGCAGGATGAGGAGACGGCGCTGACTTGTCTGTTCATTGAAAGTGAAGAATCCAGGATAACGCCTAGGTTCCGTGCGTGGTCTGTCGGGGTGGGTGCTTTTCCAAGGGCTTCCGGCCACCAAGAGTCGTCCCATGCAGAGGGGGATGTACCTAAGATGAGGACTTCTGTTTTATCTGAGTTCAGTTTCAGACGGCTGTGTTTCATCCATTCGGCAACTTCTTTCATTCCTTCGTGTAGGTTAGTTTTGGCGGTGCTAGGGTCATTGGTGAGTGAAAGGATCAGTTGAGTGTCATCCGCGTAGGAGATGATGTTGAGGTTGTGTTGGCGGGCGATGGCCGCGAGGGGGCTCATGTATACGTTGAAGAGGGTGGGACTGAGTGAGGATCCTTGTGGTACGCCACAGATGACTTCAGTGGCCTCGGACTTGAATGGTGGAAGGCGGACTCTCTGGGTTCTTCCGGTGAGGAACGAGGTGATCCATTCAAGTGCTTTTCCTTGTATTCCGATGTTTCTGAGGCGTTGTAAGAGGGTGCTGTGGCAGACTGTGTCGAAGGCTGCAGAGAGGTCGAGGAGGATGAGGGCGACTGTGTCTCCATTGTCCAGTAGAGTTCGAATGACTTCTGTTGCTGCGATGAGGGCGGTCTCAGTGCTGTGTTTTGCTCGGAAGCCAGACTGTGAGGAGTCGAGGGATTTGTTGGCTTCAAGGAAAGCGGCGAGCTGGTTGTTGACAGCTTTCTCAATGACTTTGGCCGGGAATGGAAGGAGCGAGATGGGGCGGTAATTTTTGAGTTCGGTGGGGTCCGCTGTGGGTTTTTTCAGAAGGGCGCTGAGTTCAGCGTGTTTCCAGCTTTCCGGGAAGGTGGCGGAGTTGAAGGAGCAGTTGATGACGTCTCGAAGGTGCGGTGCTATGACGGAGTCTGCTTTGTTGAAGATGTGGTGAGGACATGGGTCTGTGGGGGATCCTGAGTGGATGGAGTTCATCAGGCGGATGGTGTCCTCAGTGGAGATTGGGTTCCAGTCGTTAAGGGATTTCAAGGGGGGTGAATGTTCAGCATATGGTTGGGTGGGTTGGTCTCCGGGTTGGTTGTCGAAGCTGTTGTGGATGTCTGCAATTTTGTTGTGGAAGAATGAAGCTAGGGAGTCGCAGAGGGCTTGAGAGGGGGTGATGTCGTTGGAGTTGGCCGAGGGATTGGTAAATTCCTTGACGATGTTGAAAAGTTCCTTGCTGTTGTGGGCGTTGTTATCTAGTCGATCCTTGAATGCTGTTTTCTTGGCCTTTCGGATTAGTTGGTGGTGTATGCGGGTGGCGTTTTTGAAGGCGTCCTTGGTGCTAGTGGTTGGGTCTTTTTTCCAGGCCTTTTCAAGGGAGCGGCAGAGTTTCTTGGATTTCTTAAGATCATCGTTGAACCATGAGGCCTTCTTGCTGCCAGGTTTGCTTTGACGTTTTTTCAGTGGTGCTAGGATGTCGGCGCTGTTGGATAACCATAGGGTGAAGTTGGTGGCGGCTTGGTCTGGGTTAGAAGAGTGGGCTGGGGTGTTTAGAAGGAGCGATGAGGAGATCTGGTCGATGGTGATTATGTTCCAGTTTCTTTGCAGAGTTGGTTGGGGGTGGTTGATGGGTTTAGGCTTGTTGTAGGTAAAGTGAACGCAGCTGTGGTCAGTCCAAAGGAGAGCCGTAGTGTGGCTGAAGGAGACGTGATTGCTGGAGGTGAAGATAGGGTCGAGAGTATGACCTGCGATGTGGGTGGGGGAAGTGACCAGTTGTTTAAGTCCGAGGTTGGCGAGGTTGTCCAAGAGGGTGGTGGTGTTGCGGTCGTTGATCTTTTCAAGGTGAAAGTTGAGGTCTCCCAGAAGGCTGTAATCTTTGGAGGGGAGCGCGTGTGGAGTGATGAAGTCCGTGATGTCTTCACTGAATTGTGCGCGGGGTCCTGGTGGTCTGTATAGGAGGGTGCCTCTGAGTGTGGTCTTGGGGTCGATGTGGATCTGGAAGTGAAGGTGTTCAGAGTTGGCGAGATTGACGTCAGAGCTGGTTGAGATGTGGATTGATTTTTTATGGACGATAGCGATTCCTCTTCCTGTGTGGCCGGTACGGTCCTTGCGTGTGATCTTATAGTCTTCAGGGATGGCAATGGTGATGTCTGGGGCGGAGGAAGCGTTCATCCATGTTTCTGTTAGGAAGGCGACGTCTGGAGAGATGGTGTCTAGTAGATTCCATAGGTCAATGGCGTGCCTGTGGACCGATCGGGTGTTGAGAAGGATGCATTGTAGGCGGTTAGGGTCGGGAATCTGAGGTGTGAGCGTAGCGGAGTTGGTGACGGTACCGATGAATTTGCAGGAGTAGCATGAGAAAGGTCCATGTGTGTCCAGGAGCGGCTTGGACGCAGTTGGTGGAGCGGCCGGGGTTGAGGGCTAGGAGGGTGGTGGCATCGTAGGTAATGCGGGAGGGCTGGGCAAAGCGAGGACCAGGGGGTATGGCGCTGGGCGCGGTCCAGGCGCGGACGGGCGTAGACGGGCTTACCTTTGGCGCACCTTCGGCGCGGGTTGGGCGCGAACGCTGCGCGCGGGAACAACTGTCATATATGGATAGTGGAGGGGGAGGGGCGAGGGCGGCTCAGCTGGGAGGCGGGGCGGGCACACGAGGACGACAACAACAAACAAAATGGAGGCGGAGGGGGGAGCACAGCGGAGCGCTAGAGGCAAACGCGCTAACAAAGTTTAAAACAGCACAATGAAATAACCAAAGCGCAAATGAAGCAAAGCGGTAATCACGCACACAGCAGGCGAAATGATATGCAAGTTTTCAAAGCAATGCAGCGCTACGATACCAGATGTCTGCAAGGGACACTGGGAGCGACCACTCAGCCCGTGAGAGAGGAGCGAGTCACGGCGTCTTCAGGGAGAGGAGCGCTATTTCTGGTCAGTGGGAGGGCGGCTCAGCTGGGAGGCGGGGCGGGCACACGAGGACGACAACAACAAACAAAATGGAGGCGGAGGGGGGAGCACAGCGGAGCGCTAGAGGCAAACGCGCTAACAAAGTTTAAAACAGCACAATGAAATAACCAAAGCGCAAATGAAGCAAAGCGGTAATCACGCACACAGAAGGCGAAATGATATGCAAGTTTTCAAAGCAATGCAGCGCTACGATACCAGATGTCTGCAAGGGACACTGGGAGCGACCACTCAGCCCGTGAGAGAGGAGCGAGTCACGGCGTCTTCAGGGAGAGGAGCGCTATTTCTGGTCAGTGGGAGGGCGGCTCAGCTGGGAGGCGGGGCGGGCACACGAGGACGACAACAACAAACAAAATGGAGGCGGAGGGGGGAGCACAGCGGAGCGCTAGAGGCAAACGCGCTAACAAAGTTTAAAACAGCACAATGAAATAACCAAAGCGCAAATGAAGCAAAGCGGTAATCACGCACACAGCAGGCGAAATGATATGCAAGTTTTCAAAGCAATGCAGCGCTACGATACCAGATGTCTGCAAGGGACACTGGGAGCGACCACTCAGCCCGTGAGAGAGGAGCGAGTCACGGCGTCTTCAGGGAGAGGAGCGCTATTTCTGGTCAGTGGGAGGGCGGCTCAGCTGGGAGGCGGGGCGGGCACACGAGGACGACAACAACAAACAAAATGGAGGCGGAGGGGGGAGCACAGCGGAGCGCTAGAGGCAAACGCGCTAACAAAGTTTAAAACAGCACAATGAAATAACCAAAGCGCAAATGAAGCAAAGCGGTAATCACGCACACAGCAGGCGAAATGATATGCAAGTTTTCAAAGCAATGCAGCGCTACGATACCAGATGTCTGCAAGGGACACTGGGAGCGACCACTCAGCCCGTGAGAGAGGAGCGAGTACAAAAAAATCACAAGATCTGTGCCAAGAGGAGGAAAGAGACTCTCACTGACCAAGAAAGAGACCTTCCACGACCCACACAGAAGCCACCTGGAGTCTGCCAACCCACCTCATCTGCACGAAGACCAGCGATTGATGTCAATGACAATTAATAAGGAAGCAAGCAACAACTGCAAGAGACTGGCTCAAACAGCCACCAACCAACGGCAACAACCTACTACGCATCTGCTCCTGAAACATCAGCCTACATGCCAGCAAGATATCAAACCTGTATTTCAGCACCAACCTAAAATCATTTGATTTCATTGCATTTCAGGAAAACTGGCTGGCAGATTCACCTCACCTCCAAGGCTTCTTGTGCTTCTTCATGCCAGCCATTAAGGGGCAAAATATGTCCACCTCGTCATCTACATCGCTATCACAAGCACGATCTCAGTACACACAGTGGGCCCGGCCTCTGTGGCAACCATCACAAAACAAATATCTGCACCGCCTGCAACACCAAGAAACAGGAGCTCAGACATCATATTGATCAATGACTTCATTCACCCAAAAAGGAAAACCAAGACAGCCCAGCAACTGGTATATCACCTTGAGTCATGCATAAGTGAAGGGGGAACAGCAGACTCCTCCTACAAGCATCCTGGGACTGGTTTCGGGTTAAAAGCCCTCATCAGTCCATCCATCATCTCCTTATGTTTGCTTTGTTTGCCCTAATTTGGCAGGGTATACCCAGACGTGGGTCCCTTGCTTACTTTGCCACTGGATTCAAGATACCCTGGCTGATGAGGGTTGTTAGCCCAAAACCGGTCCCTGGATGCTTGTTTACGGTCCAGGGAAGACATGTCTTGGCAGTTCAGGCTGGACTGTTCCCATGAGGCACAGGGTCAAGACTGATTTGCATATATCTGTGTCTGAACTGGGGTGGCAAAGTGAGCTAAGAACCATGATGGATTCAACCCAGATCTGTGACTGCGGGTGCATTTCTGAATAGTTTCAGCTCTCCACCCATCATCTCCTTGTATTTCCAATCTTATTTAACCTCGTCCTAGCAGATCTGGTGCTGGCTCTGACTGCCTGCAACTCACATGTCCCAAGAATAGGAGGAATAGCATTGCCATGTCTTCTTTATGCGGAAAACATAGCCCTGATGAGTCACATGCAGGTGGGCCTGTAGCACCTCCTCACCACCACACAGGAATTCTCCGGAGCCAATGGCCTGAACATCAACCTGGAGAAAACTAGGACAATAACGATCAAGAAACACCTGAAAAGAAGGTTTCTGTTACTGAGGTAAAACATGCATCGAACCAGCGACGGAGTACAAGTTTCCAGGCTGACCATAAAACCATAAATAAGGGAGGCCATCATGTTGCCCAGAAGGACTAGATCAAAAGAAAGCGAATTGGCCTGGGGGGGCACTCTAAGGCAACTTAGCTCAAAACTGATTGGCCCCTCAATACTTTACTTAGTCCAAGTCACACAAGCCAAGCTCCTGCCAGCGATAGCCTATGTCAGTAAACTACTAAGGGCAGGGATTCCAAGATCCTGGACAGCACAATCATAAGAGCACACAGAATTATCTTCAGCTTGCCAAACCACACCACACCTCAGCAGCACAGATTCACAGATTAGGTTGTTGTTTGGTCTACAAAAACAGACCCTGGCAAGACAAGGAACTTACATTATCACCTGGAACAAAATATGGAAAGCCCCACCAGAAACACTCAACAACTACTTATGGCTAGAACTACAACAGAGCCACTCGTCACCTGCCACAAGCTACCTTAAAAAATGTTTGTGCAGCACAGGGCTATTGCAACTCTGGGAAACACCCGTCCCGAACACTGCATTAAAAAAATTGGTATAGAAAACAGTAAAACTTCTATCGCTGATTGAAGACGAAACTGCACTATCAAAAAGGCCCCATGGCTAGATGACCTTGAGTACTTAAACCGCTCTGGCACCCCAAAAATACTTCAATTTAGGATGCAAAAATGTCATAAAAAATCCAATTCCTGAACTATCGTCTGGGGCTGCTAACTTGCACACAGCACGCCCTGCATTGGCTCAGGGATCATGGAGGTTACTCTTGTCTCTCATGTGGCATAGCACCAGAGGACCTGTTGCACCTTTTTTGCACCTGCAAAGAACTCATTCAGGAACAGAAACAGCTACTGAAACCTCACTTCAACCAAAGAGGGATTCAGACTCTGAGGCAAGTCGTAATGGCCTTCTTTGCACCAGAGGTCAAACAGTTGTACTGCTGATTGGTAAATTTCTTGACATCAGCGGCCATAAACATGCCTGCTCACTGAGAGAGGGACGCACAACTAAAACCTCACTCAGCAAACCTAAAGACTTTTGAGGAAATCACTGAACTCACGCTACACTTTTTGCCCCTCTAAGGCCCACCACCTTAACAATATTACACACATTCTAGGGGGTCCCCATTGATGACCACTCCTCCAAAGACGTACAACTCAAAAACTGAATCCCAGTTGTGTTGTGTTCGCCACCTTGTCGGTGCGCCGGGACGCTCCTTCGCTGGAGCAGCCGTGCGCAATACAAATAGCACTAACATAACATAACATAACAAATACTACTATGGTTTATAATTATCTAAACAATATTTTATCAATGTTTCCTTTGTTAGAGGATTTTAATGCTATACATTTTATGCAATGGTTTTAATTAACTATGCTAATAAAATAAACTTGAAACTTAAGATGGGTTACAGGAAAGATTTGCATTGTCCTAAAAACCACAGACAATCTATTCAAATATGTAAGAAATCACATTTCTTATTTATACCACACTGACGGATGTTAGTCCCTTCTAAAAAAAAGTCTCTTGGCGGGTGAGATTAAAACTGGTTTTACTACACATCTAAATTTGAATGTATGATGTTACAATGTAAACATTTACAACGCATGCATTTACAACGCTATTTTTACATCACAACTACCATTACATTGCATGATTTTACAATACATGCCATTACAACGCATTTGTAAAAAAATATCATTACAAAGCATTCCATTACAATGCATACCATTACAACACATAGTACTTTTAGGGAAACAGTAGGGTAAGTGTTGGATAGTGTAGTGGTAAAAATTACTATTCCCACTCCAGTGAGTGTAGCAGTAGGGTAAGTGTTGCATTATGTAAGGATAAAAGTTACTATTCCCACTCCAGTGAGTGCAACAGTAGAGAAAGTGTTGGATAGCGTTGGGATGAAAATTACTATACCAACTCCAGTGAGTGCAACAGTAGGAAAAGTGTTGGATAGCGTAGGGGTAAAAATTACTATTCCCATCTACTCCAAAACCCATCCCTACCCTAAAACTAAATAATCTCCATTACTTACCTTATAATGCTTTGTAATGGCACGTGTTGTAATGGTATGCGTTGTAATGGCATGCGTTGTAGTGACATATGTTGTAATGGCTTGCGTTGTAATTGCATGCTATCTAAAGGCAGTTGCGTTGTAACAGTTGTGTTGTATCAGCCCATCATCAATGCCTTAGCCACATACACAAAACGTCTAGTCTCTGGCCCTTTCAGAATAAGGTTTTCTAAGTATGGGAACATTTATTCCTTCATTCAAGATGACTTCAAATGACATACAGAGCTTTTGTCTGCCAAGTCTCTCATATCATTATCCCTTGCCAAATATTGTGTTTCCACCTGAAGCTCACCTTTACTAATACTTTATCGTTGCTGCACATTATATGTTATTTCTAGCCTGTTACATATTTCATCCACCATTACGCAGAAAACTTTTATCCATTTTAGTTCACTATTTTGGATTTCCTTTTGACATAATGTTGAAACGTTTAGGAGATCACTCTACTCCATTCATTGACAAAATCTAATCCCTGCAGCAAAGGCAAGGTAGCTCCAAGAAGTTAAGCCTGTTTCCACCCTTAGAGTACGGTCAATGAGGAGGGGGGTAAGGACAAAAGTATTTTTAGACATCTACCCACTCTAGCTCTCAAGTTATTTTTCCAGTTACACAAAGCACCTCAACTCCATATTGAAATTGGGGACACATCATAGCTTGATAAGCTGCCAGAAGAGGGTGTAGGGCAGGCCCTACATACTCCTTACCAAATTTCTTAAGGTCACTTACAGTTGGCAGGGATCTTACCTATAATACTTCAATGTGTTCTTTCCATGTCAATTTTCCTTCAACCACATCCCCAAACAATTATGACTGTTGACAGCTTCTATTTCTACATTATCAAGGAGCCTCTTAAACTTCTAATTCCTTTTTTCAAACGGCAGCACTTTGGTTTTGTCCAAATGTATTATAATTGTTTTTCTTTTTACAATAGTTCAAAAACACATCTAGTTTTCTCTGCAAGCCGATTTCTGTCAAACCCATAATGACCAATCATCTGCATAGAAGAGACAACCAATAAGAATACCAGTTCATCTTTGGGCTACAATCATTTGGAATTCCTAATAGTTTAGGTAGATCCGCTAAAAAATAGTAACAATAACAGCGGGACCAGAACACAACTTTGTCTCAGACCATTTTTTTATATGTATTCTCAGTGAGAGTAGCCATGGGGAATCTTTCGCCACTTGCACCCAGTTTTCTCTGTGCATTTCTTGTAACACCAAGAGCAAACTTTGAGGTATTTCATAGTTTGTTAAGACATTCATTGGGAGAGGATGTGGTCTTACCCCGACTTTGGAGCTGGGAAACCAAGGTCCAAGCCTCGGGGTCGCCTCCTCATCCTGTGATTCTGGGCAAATCACTTAATCTCCCTGTGCCTAAGAATAATGAATATGAACTTGTGTAACGTAACTGGTGCTCATCTAAAGCGATCCAATGCCTTCAGTCGAGTTCACACTATATAAATCTGCAAAAAATAAATCATATTAATATTCCAAAATGATTGGTGACCGACCAAGCTGAACGGAAGACCACAAAGCTACACTACTTCTTTTTTGCTGTATTGATTTTTTAGCTATGGCCCACAGACTAAAACAGTTGTCCATAGTTGAATGCCCCTTCTTGAAACCCCCTTGCTCCATGGGTATTATAAATTTAGAATTTACTAGGTCTTTTAATATCCCCAGGTACCTTTTTTGAGGATACTTCCCCACCCGCATCTCATAGGTTTATCAGTCTGTAGGTTTGGGATGCTCGAGTATCTCCTTTTTTAGGTCTCCACTGGCAAAGGCTGCGCTTGTGCAGCCTTGCAGGGGAGATCTTATGTTTTTCAGTAAGGGGCTTAAAACCGACCCTCTTCTCCATTGGCTGGCTTCCTAAATGGAGGCCAGCCATTGGAGGAGAGGGGCATCACTCCATTTAAGCCCCGTCTTTTTGGGATTCGGGGCTGTGTTTTTTACTTTCTCTCCTCTTCCCATTGGTTGGAATTTTATCTTCCAGCCAATGGGAAGAGGAGAGAAAGAAAACCACGCCCGAATCCGAAAATCACGGGTCGTTTCTCCGAGGCATTTCTGCCTTGCCTCGGAGAAATGTGGTTGTGTGGAGTTTCTCCTGGTCGCGGCCCGCAGCTTGAATGACGCAGGTAAGCTCTCCCTCCCCCCGTGCCCCCTTGTTGAGTGCTTGCTCACCTGACCCCCCTCGTTGGTTGTGCTTGCTCTCCTGCCCCCCCTCGTTGCTTGTGCTTGCTGTCCTGCCCCCTCTCGTTGTTTGTGCTTGCTGTCCTGCCCCCTCGTTGCTCGTGCTTGCTCTCCTGCCCCCCTCGTTGGTTGTGCTTGCTCTTTTGCCCCCTCCTTGTTTGTTGTGCATGCTCCCCTGGCCCCTCTTTTGTTGTACTTGCTCTCCTGCCCCCTCGTTGCTTGTGCTTGCTCCCCTGGCCCCTCGTTCGTTGTGCTTGCTCTCCTGTCCCCTCGTTCGTTGTACTTGCTCTCCTGCCCCCTCGTTGCTCGTGCTTGCTCCCCTGGCCCCTCGTTCGATGTGCTTGCTCCCCTGGCCCCTCGTTCGTTGTGCTTGCTCCCCTGCCCCCTCCTTGCTTGTGCTTGCTCTCCTGCCCCCTCGTTGCTTGTGCTTGCTCTCCTGCCCCCTCATGGCTTGTGCTTGCTCCCCTGACCCCCCCTCGTTCATTGTGCTTGGTCTCCTGACCCCCCCTCATTGGTAGTGCTTGCTCTCCTGACCCCTCCCACTCGTTGGTTGTGCTTGCTCTCCTGACCCCCCCTCCTTGGTTGTGCTGGCTCTCCTGACCCCCCCACTCATTGGTTGTGCTTGCTCTCCTGACCCCCCCACTCGTTGCTTGTGCTTGCTCTCCTGCCCCCTCGTTGCTTGTGCTTGCTGTCCTGCCCCCTCGTTGCTTGTGCTTGCTCTCCAGCCCCCCTCGTTGCTTGTGCTTGCTTTCCTGCACCCTCGTTGCTTGTGCTTCCTCTCGTGCTCTCCCTCGTTGCTTGTGCTTTCTCTCCTGCCCCCCCTCGTTGCTTGTGCTTGCTCTCCTGCCCCCCTTGTTGCTTGTGCTTGCTCTCCTGCCCCCCCTCATTGCTTGTGCTTGCTGTCCTGCCCACTCCTTGCTTGTGCATGCTGTCCTGCCCCCTCAGTGGTTCTGCTTGCTGTCCTGACCCCTCGTTGCTTGTGCTTGCTGTCCTGCCCCCTCGTTTCTTGTGCTTGCTGTCCTGACCCCCCCTCGTTGCTGTTGCTTGCTCTCCTGACTCCCCCTAGTTGCTTGTGCTTGCTCTCCTGACCCCCCTCGTTGCTTGTGCCTGCTCTCCTGCCTCCTCATTGCTTGTGCTTGCTGTCCTGCCCCCTAGTTGCTTGTGCTTGCTGTCCTGCCCCCTCGTTGCTTGTGTGCTTTCTCTCCTGCCCCCCTTGTTGCTTGTGCTTGCTCTCCAGCCCCCCCTCGTTCATTGTGCTTGCTCTCTAGACCCCCCTCGTTGCTTGTGCTTGCTCTCCTGACCCCCCATATTGCTTGTGCTTGCTCTCCTGCCCCCTGGTTGCTTGTGCTTGGTGTCCTGCCCCCTTGTTGCTTGTGCTTGCTGTCCTGCCCCCTCGTTGCTTGTGCTTGCTGTCCTGCCCCCACGTTGGTTGTGCTTGCTCTCCTGACCCCCCTCGTTGGTTGTGCTTGCTCTCCTGCCCCCCTCGTTGGTTGTGTGCTTGCTCTCCTGCCCCCCTTGTTCATTGTGCCTGCTCTCCTGACCCCCCCATTGGTTGTGCTTGCTCTCCTGACCCCCCCCCTTGTTGGTTGTGCTTGCTGTCCTGCCCCCTCATTGCTTGTGCTTGCTGTCTTGTCCCCTCATTGCTTGTGCTTGCTGTCCTGCCCCCTTGTTGCTTGTGCTTGCTGTCCTGCCCCCTCGTTGGTTGTGTGCTTGCTCTCCTGACCCCCTGTTGGTTGTATGCTTGCTCTCCTGCCCCCCTTCATTCGTTGTGCTCGCTCTCCTGACCCCCCCTCGTTGGTTGTGCTTGCTTTCCTGATCCCCCCCTCGTTGGTTGTGCTTGCTGCCCTGTCCCCTCGTTGCTTGTGCTTGCTGTCCTGCCCCCTCATTCGTTGTGCTTGTTATTTTTCCTATTTATCCACCGAACGTTTTTGCCTTACGCTACAGCTGTCTGCAGTTCACACATCTGGCCAGGTGTACAATAGCTATTTATGCATATTAGCTGTCTGCAGTTCACACATCTGCCTAGGTGTACAATAGCTATTTATGTAAATTACTTATTTTTTGCCACGTCTCCAACTCTTTGACACCAATTTTCAACTAAATATAGTATACTTCAGTTTTTGGCAATTCATGTGGAAGTCATCCTTTTAATGTACGTTGTTTCATTTCTGCCTGCTTTGTAGTACACCCGAGCAGCTGCATGAAAAAACCCCTTTAGAAACGATAATTTGGTCTCCTTCCCAAAAATCTACCCGGTAACAGAGCTCGTCCCCAAACCCTTCCATTGTGGACATGGTCTTGCGTGCTTCTGTTCCAGCACCAATCCATTACTTTCCAACCCCTAGAGTTTCTGCATGGAGATTCTGTAGTTCTGTGTGATGCTGCCCGAACTGCACTCTTGGGTTTGGCTTTAAGCAGGTGCTGGATGGGTAAATTGAACTCTGCCTACTTTACAGTTGTGAATGTCCCTTGTGAGTGTGGTACTGTCAGCGGTACTCCACCCAATGCCCTCCCCACTCGAACCCCTCCAACCTCTGAGGAGGGTGTGTCTCCCTTTCCTTCATGTAAGTAACAGCTGCTGGAAGATTGCTATCACAGGCGAAGACATCTGCTCCCCAGCCAGAGCTCTATGTCAAATGAATGACTAGAAAATACCAACAGCACGTGTCGAGTGACATGGGCGAATGAGTGTGGGTGCAAATGCAATAGGTCTCGCATTTGCGAGAGATTAAGCTATTGGCATTGTAAATGACAATGCCCTTTATTTATCTGTTTTCAAAACCAACACATAAATAAAAATGTTGTCATTTACAATGCCAATAGCTCTAACTTTTGCAAAGGTGAGACAGTTGCTTTGTAACTGCTTGTTTATAAATGGATTTAATCACAGCACCTTTCAAGCTGGCCGGGAAAGTCCCTGCCTTTATAATTCTTTGAAAGAACAAAAATATCAGGTTGAACTACCATTCAATATTTGTTTTTATTAATTCTGCAGGTAAATTATCACAGCTAGCTGCTTTTGTCAATTTTAATGATTGTATTGTTCTTTTTATTATTGCTACGAAGAACTTCTCCCGTATTTCATTTCCAATAATAAATATGGCTGGGTGCGGGTTATTCATATACCCATAAATACATAGTTCCTCAAGATATTGAACCCAATAATCTTCCCCCATCATGCCCTTCAACTTCCCCTGTTCCTTCCCTAACCCATTTTGCACTAGGTCCCAAAAACTTTTAATATTTTTTGCCTCAATTACTCTAAACATAATTTTTACATCACTTTTCTTGATGGATCCTTTTCTTTTTTTAGCTAATAACCCTTCATACTTTCTTCTTAATGCAGTGAGCTGGACTTCCACCTTGTTATTTTAGGTAACCATTGTATGTTTTTCCAATTTTCTCATTCCTTTTTTAGGCACCCACATTCATCATCAAACCACAAATGTTCCTTCTATTTTTTTCAAGCATTATTCTATTTTCCTCAATAATGTTGGTATTTAACCTTTAGGCACACTACCATCTTTGTGATTATTTCCTCATCCCAACGGAAGGAATTTACAGGTACCTTTTCATCATAAATGACATTATACTGTGGTTGAAAATCTTTTAACAGTGTTAGATGCTTCTCTGTTATTCTTGTTGTTAATCACCTGAGGTAATCCATTTTTAAACGGACAACATGGTCTTTTTCTTGTTGAGTGCATATGGTTATCACTACATTTGAAGGGCGATGGTCATTTCCTTCAATTAGAAGTTCTTCAAAGAGCTTCAAAGTTCTCCACATGTCTATAGGTCCAGGCAAGAAGAAATAATCAATAGAACAATTCTGGGTACCGTACACAAAGGTTTATACCTACATTTGGATTTTTTACATTTTGGTGTATTGTGGTCAATAAAAATGTACTGTATTTTTTTTATTGATTTGTGATGTTTATTGTTTAGGTGTTTTGGCTTCATTACTCAACAATTTTAGGAGCTTGGGTCAGTATGTCCCCACAGTCTTGTATCAGATCGTCTATTCGATCCATGACACAATTGGCTCCTGCATGAGTCATCCGCTTATCCAATTGCTTGGTTTTACATTTTTTGGCTTTTTTCCCACCTTTAAACACTCCCCCTACTGCTTCACCAGAGTCTTCTATCAGTTTCCATTTCCCCATACTTCCGGGTAGGTGAACCGTACTGTTAGTAACAAGAGAGACACAAAGTACCTTAGTTGTAGATGCAAGGGATTTGGCCCAGCCCAGCCCCTGCCTGTCCCGGACTGTCACAGACTGTCCGCCCTTTGTCCGGGCTTCGTCCGGCGTTGGTCCCGCGCTGCGTCCTGCGCTGCGGGAACCGGACGTTGTTTTGTGCACCGGTGGGCGGGTGGGTGTGCCTCCGCACTGGTCAAGTCTTGCACGGGCTCCTGAACAATGGAGTCCCGTGCAGCGTGCAGGCAAGAGGTGTGGGGCTCCTCTGGGAGAGGCAACAGCTTCGGCGCTGGGGAGGCTCTGTCCACGATGCGGGACCCTCACCAGCGGGTCCGGCGAGATGTTTTGAGCACCGGTGGGCGGGTGGGCGTGCCTCCGCACTGGTCAAGTCTCGCACGGGCTCCTGGACAATGGAGTCCAGTGCGGTGTGCAAGCAAGAGGTGTGGGGCTCCTCCGGGAGCGGCAACAGCTTCGGCGCTGGGGAGGCTCTGTCCACGATGCGGGACCCACGCCAGCAGGTCCGGCGAGATCTTTTGAGCACCGGTGGGCGGGTGGGCCTGCCTCCACACTGGTCAAGTCTCGCACGGGCTCCTGGACAATGGAGTCCCATGCGGCATGCAGGCAAGAGGTGTGGGGCTCCTCCGGGAGCGGCAACAGCTTCGGCGCTGGGGAGGCTCTGTCCACGATGCGGGACCTACGCCAGCGGGTCCGGCGGAATGTTTTGAGCACCGGTGGACGGGTGGGCGTGCCTCCGCACTGATCAAGTCTTGCATGGGCTCCTGGACAATGGAGTCCCGTGCGGCGTGCAGGCAAGAGCTGTGGGGCTCCTCCGGGAGCGGCAACAGCTTCGGCGCTGGGAGGCTCTGTCCACGATGCGGGACCCGTGCCAGCGGGTCCGGCGAGATGTTTTGAGCACCGTGGGCGGGTAGGCGTGTCTCGGCACTGGTCAAGTCTCGCACGGGCTCCTGGACAATGGAGTCCTGTGCGGCGTGCAGGCAAGAGGTGTGGGGCTCCTCCGGGAGCGGCAACAGCTTCGGCGCTGGGGAGGCTCTGTCCACGATGCAGGACCCGCGCCAGCGGGTCCGGCGAGATGTTTTGAGCACCGGTGGGCGGGTGGGCGTGCCTCCACACTGGTCAAGTCTAGAACGGGCTCCTGGACAATGGAGTCCCATGCGGCGTGCAGGCAAGAGGTGTGGGGCTCCTCCGGGAGCGGCAAAAGCTTCGGCGCTGGGGAGGCTCTGTCCACGATGCGATTACTGTTTTGTACTGCATACATTCTTTACACATTGCCCTGAGATAAGCGTGACTGGTCTGTACCATTGCTGCCAGGGGTAAAGGCTTAGGTCAATTTAGTGACTTTATGGTTCATCCTAACATGTTAATGTTAGTATTCTTTTAGGTGGGCGAACACCAGCCCCAAATAATAATCCACTATCTTATGCCTTCAAAGAGAGATAATAATAGCACATGACCAAACATTACCATGCATTGGTGACTATAAAGTTATATTTGGAAATGCAAACACAATTATAGATTCACAGTCACCTTCTTCGCAATCCACACAGTGTTTTATTGAGGTGAGGGCCCTGCTAGCATAGAAAATGTGGTAATTTCAGTACTTAATTTGAGATGGTGATTTCTGGAGCTCGGCACATGCACCAGCACTTAATTGTCAATACCTGTGCATGTGACAGTTTGCCACAAGGTGTCGCTGTCTGGCTAACTTAGAGATGATCACAACAACAGTTAATTATTAATTTGATATAAATATTAAAAATTAGTGTTACCTGCCACCCAAACCATTCTTATACCTTGGGTGCCTGAAATAGTCTGACTTGTCACACGTGCAGGAGTGTTGTTACTTTATTGACAACATGACAGGGCCAATGTGTGGTGCAAACACAGCGGCCTCCTGGCGAGAGCCCTGGCAGTTCTTATTTTTACAAATTAAGCACTGGAAACTCTGCCTACCCAACTTTCTACAGAAGGATGACTCACAATAATTCATATCCACTACCAGCACCGTGGAAATGTTGCAGTCAAATAGACCATCAAAGTGCTAGCCCTAATTCTATTCATGCTGGCATAGAAAGCCTTTGTGTGTGGTGCCCAATTTCCAGTCAACGTCCTTTTTGATCAGCTCGTTTAGAGGTGTAATCACTGTAGTTTGGTTTGGAAAGAAGTGAGGACACAAAGGGCCATATATTGAAAGCTTTTTTGTAATAAGAAATGGCCAATCAGCTGTTAATATGCTTTTACATATGCACAAAACACAAACTACAATTCGATTACATGTTAA
Organism: Lissotriton vulgaris; assembly: GCF_964263255.1. Taxonomy (NCBI): domain Eukaryota; kingdom Metazoa; phylum Chordata; class Amphibia; order Caudata; family Salamandridae; genus Lissotriton; species Lissotriton vulgaris. The sequence goes on from NC_141690.1 coordinate 87,046,264, forward strand.
CAAAGTGCAATTTGTGTTTGCGATTCTGTATTTGGAAGGGGAATGTTTAGGGCTTCCTTTCCAAATACAAAATATGAATCATATTTATGAAAGTTTTGCAACCGAATTACAGTCTCAAAACAATCAGATTTTACTGATTCCTCAAAGGAGGTAGTAACCCATTTGCAAATGGAAAGGGGTTCCCAGAGGACCCGTTCCCCTTTGAGAATGGAAACAATATTTTTTAAGAGCAGGCTGTGGGGGTTTTTTGCCTTTTTTTGCCTGTGGCGTCAAGATGGCGGTCGCACTTTAAGTGTGCTCCGGACCCCTCCGTCATCTGCCTCGAATTTCGATCCATGCGGCTGTCATCCGAGTACCCTACCTCCTCGTAGGGCTCCTCCGGATGGAATACTCTCCACTGGCCTGTCCGAACTGCTGCTTGGGGCTTCAGGTGCCCTGCTGGGATCTGGCTTCCTCGAAACCCTGGGCCGCAACATGGTGATGTCGCTGCGAACTGAGGGTGACCGCAGCACGTCCCACCAGGGGCGCCCGTCGGCGCTGCATCTCCTTGTCTATTGGTGCCCCCTCGAACCATCGCCCGGCCATCAAGTGCTGCTCTGGTCTCCCGCCGCCTGTTGAGACGCTGGTTCCCCGCTTTCCACGCACGTAAAATGGCAGCCTCCGGCACCCACGGCCGGTGAACTAGTGAGACGGGCATCTGCCTTGGGGCTCTGTGTATCCGGTCCGGCCCACGGGGAAGTGGTTCTCCCCTCAGAGAACAATGGATTTTGGGGTATAAGTATTGGGACCCTGATCCCAAGAAATTAGATCACTTCTGGAATTACAAGATGAAACCTGTGCTGAGGAGAGGAACCTGAAGAAACTGAGGAGAGACTATTCCCAAGCTGAAGTACTGCTTGGGTAATTGGCCTGCAGTGGTTGCCTGACTGCCAAAGAGAGGAGAAAGAACTTTGTGGACTTTAGTTTCAACTTGAGCAAAAGATCTCCAAGGGCTTGGAATAGAGCTTGCCCCCTGAGCAAAGTCCCAGGACCAGTGGACTTCACCAGCCTGCTGGAAATGCTATTTCAGTGGCTACAGAGGCAGGGAGCTGTGACCGACTCTCATGACCGGCCCGGTGTCCTGTAGGCACCGTATCAAGCAACGTCCGCCTCGAACAACGCAAGCTCTGAGCTCACCGACTCCGTCCTGACGCCGTCACCGAGCCGTTGTCTGCGCCGCAACTGATGGGCACCGCGACGTGCAATGCCTCGCTACACCGACTCGTACTGGTCTGACCGACGTGGTCCCTGCTGCTGACTCCGAGTCCCGTGAACAAACCGGAGTTGGGCAGCGCTTTGCGATGCACTGCCCAACTAGCACCGCTGTCCGGACTGATCGACGCCGGCTCCCGATTTTGGCTCTGTCGCCGCACTGCAAGCTGCAAGCACTGCATTGAAGCACCATCTCGCCCTGCAACGCATGCCTTGGATCCACCGATTTTGTCAATGGGCCTCTGCCTGCACCGCATCGAGGGACAACGTGTCCTGCAACGCTTTCTTTTCTACACTGCGACGAGCACCGGAACCGGCTCGCACATCTGTGCCACCTGCCTCAAGTAAAAAGCACTGTGACTGAGTCTGTCGACATTTGAGTGGGCCCGGACTGACGCGGTCCGCTGGATTTGCTAGACTATGTGTTATTTCAACAACGCTGTAGCCAGACCGGGCTACCGACTCGCCCAGAACCTTGAATTAAGCCTTTTAACCAGAACTCTTGAAATCTAATTGTACTGTGGATTCTTTTTGACGTTTATTGGTCTTGTGGTAACTCTATATAAAATATACTTATGTTTGATATAAAACCTTTTGTGGTGTCCATTTGTAATGTTGTCACTGGGTTACTGTATGTGGTCATAAATGCTTAACTTACAACGCCTCTGAGATAAAGCCTTGCTGCTCATGCCAAGCTACCGGATCACTGAAACAGTATCGATTTCAAGAATATTGAGTTACAAAAATATCGAGGTAAAAATATAGAATACCAAAATATCGACCCCCTATCTCTAAACGGGTAAGTACAAAAATATTGAATCAAAAATATCGATGTAAAAATATAGTTAGTCAAAATATAGAATTTTTTAAAATGATTTAAATTAATAAAAATTAATGAAATAATAAATATAATTAACTTAAACATACTTAAATACCCTTAAAAGTAATAAATAATTAATGTAAGTTAAAAAAAGTACAAATTAATTTGTTAATATATATATATATAAACGTAATATTAATAAAATAAGTAAAATATTTTTACTGTAGAATAGCGGAAAGTGTAAAATAGACTATAACCACTCCAGTGAGTGCAACAGTAGGGAAAGCGTTGGATAGCGTAGGGGTAAAAATTACTATTCCAACTCCAGGGATTGCAACAGTAGGGAAAGCGTGGGATAGCGTAGGGGTAAAAATGACTATTCCCACTCCAGAGAGTGCAACAGTAGAGAAAGGGGTGGATAGCGTAGGGGTAAAAATTACTATTCCCACTCCAAAGAGTGCAACAGTAGAGAAGGCGGTGGATAGCGTAGGGGTAAAAATTACTATTCCCACTCCAGAGAGTGCAACAGTAGAGAAAGTGTTGGATAGGATAGGGGTAAAAATTACTATTCCCACTCCAGAGAGTGCAACAGTAGGGAAAACGTTGGATAGCGTAGGGGTAAAAATGACTATTCCCACTAAACAGAGTGCAACAGTAGGGAAAGCGTTGGATAGCGTAGGGGTAAAAATTACTGTTCCCACTCCAAAGAGTGCAACAGTAGGGAAAGCATTAGATAGCGTAGGGGTAAAAATTACTGTTTCCACTCCAGAAAGTGCAACAGTAGGAAAAGCATTGGATAGCGGGAGGGTTAAAATTACTATTCCCCCTCCAGAGTGTGTAACAGTAGGGAAAGCGTTGGATAGCGTAGGGCTAAAAATTACTATTCCCACTTCAGAGAGTGCAACAGTAGAGAAAGCGTTGGATAGCGTAGGGGTAAAAATTACTATTCCCACTCCAGAGAGTGCAACAGTAGTGAAAGCGTTGGATACCGTAAGGGTAAAAATTACTGTTCCCACTCCACAGAGTGCAACAGAAGGGAAAGCATTGGATAGTGTAGGGGTAAAAATTACTATTCCCACTCCAGAAAGTGCAACAGTAGGGACAGCGTTGGATAGCGGGAGGGTTAAAATTACTATTCCCACTCCAGAGAGTGCAACAGTAGGGAAAGTGTTGGATAGCGTAGGGGTAAAAATTAGTATTCTCTCTCCAGTGAGTGCAACAGTAGGTAAAGTGTTGGATAGCGTAGGGGTAAAAATTAGTATTCCCACTCCAGTGAGTGCAACAGTAGGGAAAGCGTTGGAGAGCGTAGGGGTAAAAATTACTTTTCCCACTCCAGTGAGTGCAACAGTAGAGAAAACGTTGGATAGCACTAGGGGTTAAAATTACCAATTCCCACTCCAGAAAGTGCAACTGTAGGGAAAGCGTTGGATAGCGGGAGAGTTAAAATTACTATTCCCACTACAAAGAGTGCAGCAGTAGATAAAGCATTGGATAGCGTAGGGGTAAAAATTACTATTCCCACTCCAGTGAGTGCAACAGTAGGGAAAGCGTTGAATAGCGTAGGGGGGAAAATTACTATTCACACTCCACAGAGTGCAACAGTAGGGAAAGCGTTTGACAGCGTAGGGGTAAAAATTACTATTCACACTCCAAAGAGTGCAACAGTAGGGAAAGTAAATACTTTATATATGAATAAAAATAAATTACATATTAATGCCAAATACAAATTAATTAAAAGTAATTAACAATTTTATGTAATATAATAATTAATCAATACAAAATACAAAAAAAATTATTACAAATAATTACCTATTAATACAAATTATTTACCAAATAACAATTAATTAACAATTAAAAAATATTTAAAAATTACAACAAAACTAAACCAATAAATAAATAACAATACTTATGTATTTACAATTAAATTACTTCCCACCCTATTCCCCTATAAACCCACAACCCGCTACAGAAAATAAATTAATAAAATTAACATAATTAACAATTAAACTTTTAATTAAAATTAATCACCACTTATATTTTAATTAATTACCAATTAACAATGTATATATCAATTAATTCCAAATAAATACCAATAAATACATTTTGAAATGTAATTAATTATAACTAAATTACTTCCCATCTAAATCCCCTATAAACCCACAACCCGCTACAGTAAATACATTAATACAATTTACATAATTATCAATTAATCAATTAATTAGAATTAATTACCAATTATATTTTAATTATTACCAATTAAAAATTTAAATATCAATTAATTCAAAATAAATACCAATAAATACATTTAAACATTTAAATAATTATATTTAAATTACTTCCCACCCTATTCCCCTATAAACCCACAACCCGCTACAGAAAATACATTAATAAAATTAGCATAATTATCAATTAATCAATTATTTAAAATAAATAACAATTATATTTTAATTAATTACCAATTAATTTTAATTAGCAATTAATTCAAAATAAATACCAATAAATAAATGTACATATTTAATTAATTATAATTAAATTACTTCCCACCCTATTCCCCTCTAAACCCACAACTTGCTACAGAATTATATTACGCAAAAATTGAAATACCATAAAATGTATTAATTAAAATAAATAATAAAATAAATATACACTTTTCACACATATACTAACATAAAAAATACTTTCAAAAATTAATATTAACTTACTTACCTCAAATTCGATATTTTTGTTGTCTATATTCTGTCCATTCTATATTTTTGTTGTCTATATTCTGTCCATTCGATATTTTGTCCATTCTATATTTTTGATTCGATATTCATGCTATTCTATTCGATATTTTTGTAGTCTATATTCTGTCCATTCGATATTGTGTCCATTCTATATTTTTAACTCGATATTAATGTAACTCGATATTAAAAACTCGATATTTTGACTGTACACCCAAGCTACCAAGGGGGTGAGCAGGGGTTATTTTAGGAGTGTAATCCCCTTATCCTTACTAGAGGAGAGAGTTCCTATTTGTTACAAGTACCTACTAGAGACCCCCAATTCTAACATCACCCATCTTCAGCCAGGCTAGCTTGAATCCAGTGGCACAGAGATCAAGGGACTCGCGTCTGTGGATACCCTTGGCCACTTAGGGCAAACATGGCAAAGACAACAAGACGATGGAGGGAGTGCTGAAACTTTTCAAACACTCACCCTCAGTCAAGAAATCTGGGTTTAATCATTATTCTTTTGCTCACTATGCCACCCCAGTTTGGACCCTGCTCCTCATGGGAACAATTAAGCCCGAACTGCCTGGCCATGTCCTTCCTGGACCAGAAGCAAGCGTCCTAGGACAGGTTTCAGGGTTTCATCCTCTTCAGCCATGGTAGCTTGAAGCCAGTGGAACAACGAGCAAGGGACCCACGTCTGGGCAAAACCTTGTCCACTTCGGTTGAACATAGCAAATACAACAAGATGATGGACGGAGTGCTGAAACCTTTCAACCACTCACCCGAGTCAAGAGATCTGGGTTTAATCCATCGTTCTTTTGCTAACTATGCCTCCCCATTTTGGACCCAGCCATTTGTAGCTCAGTCTTCACCCGGCTCCTCATGGGAGCAGTCCAGACCAAACTCCTGATGCCAATCCAGTTTAAACCCAGTCATATGCAAATCAGTCTTGACCCTGTGCCTCGTGGGAACAGTCCAGCCTGAACTGCCAAGCCAGGTCTTCCCTGGACTGGAAACAAGCATCCTGGGGCTGGTTAAGGGGTTTCACCCCTCAACAGCTAGGCTTGCTTGACTCCAGTGGCATGAAGAGCATGGGGCCCAAGTCTGGGCATACCCGTCCCACTCATGGTGATAAATGAAAAATGAACAACTGATGGACAGAATGTTGAGCAATGTCAAACATTCACCCTTTTACAGAGTTCTGGGCCTAAACCCATTGTTTCTTTGCTGCCAATGCCTTTCCAGTTTAGAATGGAAATCAGTCTTAAACCTGCTACCCATGGGAACAGTCCAGCCCGAACTGCCACAGGTCCTCCTTGGACTGAAAACAAGCATCATGGATCTAGTAACGACTGCACTCTTCCCATGGGGAGCAGAGTCAAGCCTGTAGTGGGGGCTCCTCTGCTTAGGCGGAAGAGCATCGCCCCACTAAACAAAAGGAAAAATAACATAATAATAACTATTGTTATTATCATGTTATTTTTCCTATAGCTGTCAGTGCTCTCTGGCGGGGCAGGGTGGGGCTGGCCAGAGCAAGGGAGGAGTGTTGTGCACTCCCAAAGTGCACCTAAACTGTTTGGCCTGTTCTCTTGGGCTGACGAAACAGTTCATGTGCACTTTGCCTGTTCCTACCAGGCTGCATTACACAGCCTGGTCAGGAGAATGCACAGGCTCCCTGTTCCAGTTTGAGCGCTGATCCATGACACTCATACTAATCACTACTAATCACTACGCTGCACAGCAGCATTGTGATTGGCTCAGGGATGCGTGTGTGCCGGGTGCTTACTGCTGCTGGCCAGGAGTCTGCAGGAAGATGACGGAGGACGCAGCAGAGGCGGCAGCCAGCTGGCTGGAGGGCCAGCCGTTTGTGATAAGTGTTTTTTTCGTTCTGTTCTTTGCCCCCCTCCCATGGGCACAGGGTCAAGACTGGTTTGCATATTTATTTATTTATATTTATTTATTATGAAGCTTATAGAGCGCACGGCTACCTCCAGCGGGGGTGTCCCGGCGCTAAGACTACTTGTTTATCACAGAGAGGGTTGCCTAGTTCATGTCTATCTGTCAGTAGAGCAGGTCTGCAGGGATCTTGCTGGCTAGTGCTTAGAAAACAGCCAAGTTTTCAATTTGCGACGGAAGACTTGTTCAGATTCGGAGAACCTAAGGTCTATGGGTAGGCTATTCCAGAGCTTGGCGGCCGTAACGGTGAAAGTTCTGCCACCAGTACGCGTGAGTCTGAATCGAGGGACGATCAGAAGGCGTAGACTGTTGGATCTCAGATGCCTTACTGAAGAGGATATCTTAAGCCTTTTGCTCAAGTAGCCAGGGCCCGTACCATTAATTGCCCTGAAGGCAAGGATCAGAACCTTGAAATCAATGCGACGGGCTATGGGAAGCCAATGTAGCTCCTCTCGGTATGCTCTGACCGAGTTGCGGGAGGGGGGGGTGTTACCAATGAGCCTTGCTGCCGCGTTTTGTATAATTTGGAGTCGGTCAATGAGATATTGGGGGGCACCGGCATAAAGGCTGTTGGCATAATCAAGGTGTGCAGTAATGAGTGCCTGGACCACTGTTTTACGGGAAGACTGGGGGAGATAGGGAAAGATCTTCCTGATCATGCGCAGTTTATTAAAACAAGCCGCCGCAACTTTATTGACCTGAGTTTTCCCGGACAAGGTGTTATCAAATATGAAGCCAAGGTTGCGGGCAGATTGCACTGGTATGGGTCGTGGGTTGAGGACGGTGGGCCACCATAAAGTTGCAGGGGGAGTAGATTTCTGGCTGAAAAAGAGAACCTCAGTTTTTTCAGTGTTGAGGGCAAGATGATTAGCAGCCATCCAGGTGCAAATGTTGCCAAGGCAGTTTCGAAAGTTGGAGAAGAGGGAGTCAGAATGGTCTCTAAATGAAAAAACAAGCTGAGTATCATCAGCGTAAGAGACCACCCTGACTCCCCAAGACTCAACTACCCTGGCAAGAGGGGCCAGATAAACATTGAACAATAAAGGGCTCAAGGCTGAACCCTGAGGCACACCACACAAGAGGAGTTTGTCTTCGGATTGAAATGGATGTAACAATACCCTTTGTGTCCGTCCGGACAGAAAGGATTTGATCCATGCTAGGGCTGTGCCATTAATCCCCAGCTGTTGTAGTCGAGATGTAAGAATGACATGGGAAACCGTGTCAAATGCAGCGGATAGGTCGAGGAGGACCAACATGGCCTCCTCACCCCTATCCACTGATTCCCTGATTGTCTCGGAAACTTCCAGCAGAGCAGTCTCGGTGCTGTAACCAGTTCGAAAGCCGGATTGAGAGTCGTGTAGCAGTTTGTTTGTTTCCAAAAACTGGGCCAGTTGTTTCTGAACCACTTTCTCCAACACCTTGGCGGGTTTAGGCAGGAGCGAGATGGGTCGGTAGCTGCAGAATAGAGAGGGGTCAGCGTTGGGTTTCTTAAGGATAGGAAGTAGCCTAGCCTGTTTCCAAACTGAAGGAAAATGACCCTGGGTCAGCGAGGAGTTCCAGATGGAAAGGAGGGGATTAATTAGGACAGGGGCAAGATTGCCCATCACTTTAGCAGGTACTGGGTCTAAAGGTGAGCCAGACTTGACTTTATGAAGTAGTGATAGGGCAGAGTCAAAGGTTAATTCGCTAAAGGAATTAAAGGAGCAGTGTGTGGGGTGAGGAGCATCTGAAGGTAGGTTGGGAGAGACAGAGACAAAACAGGAGGCGAGTTTAATGATTTTGTCCTGAAAAAAGTCAGAGAGTCCATTGCATAGGTCTTGGGTAGGAATGCATTGGGTTTTGATGGCCGTAGGGGTAACAAAATCCTTCACAATCGTGAAGAGGGTTTTGGACGAGTTCTGCGCCTGTTGGATGAGGTTTGAGAAATAGGTTCTCATTGAGGAGCGTTTGAGTGTTTGAAATTTGTTTAGAGCAGATTTATATGCCAGTTTGGCTACTGGGTCATAATTCTGGCGCCATTTGCGTTCCATCCTTTTGCATTTACTCTTTTCCTCACGTAGCAAAGGGGAGAACCAAGGGGCTGAAGGACGAAATCTGGCAGACGCCAGGGGAGCGAGAGGAGCAATGGAATCCAGAGCAGAGGAGAGGGCAGAATTGTATCTTGCCGTTTCTTGTCCAGATCTTCCGTCTGATTAAAGTTGTACTGAAATCGGGAATCAATAGCCTCACAGGTAACCTTGGTCCATTTACGACCACTGTCTCTATTAAGGGAAGAGGGAGGGGGAAGGGGAGGCATGGTAATATGAAAGGGGATGAGGAAATGGTCAGACCATGTAAGGGGAAGCGAAGGAAGGACAGAAATGCCAGGGTGATTTGAAAAACTCAGATCAAGTGTATGACCAGCTTTGTGCGTGGGGCCTTTAACTAATTGGGACAAGGTAAGTCCTTGTAGGGTTTCCAGAAGCTCTTTTAGCACTGTTCGAAAGTTGCCATTTTTCGTCCGAATCATTTGTGCCCTCAGTCACTGTCCTGGGTCACATGACTGTGAACGCCTCTGCTGTTGGGGGTTTGTGTATTCCTCCTAGACAGTGACAAAGGGGACCAGGTATGGGCAGGAGGGGTCATCCTGCCAGGATGGCTAGGGGCAGGGGGGGCTGTGCACTGCCCCCACTTGTACTGCAAAGGGCTTGCTTCCAGAACATACAAAGGTACATGACACCATCCATTTATCACCTCAGACTTCCGGAAGCCTTGACAGGGGAAGAGAACACTTTTTCAGAGCTAGATGTCGGGGTAGGACAGGCTGTCCTCCCACACACAAAGGCTGGCACCAGGTATAAATATTGGTCCCACAGAAAAAAACTTTCATTACCATCCTGGACCTGTGGACAGTGCAGAAGAAGGTCTACCTTGTTCCACAAAGGACTGCCCTGCTGCTTAAGGCCTCCCTTGCTCCCTTGAGGACTACATTGCTGCTACCAGAGGACTGGCCAGATGTTTGAGGTGTGCCTTAACCCCCTGAGGTAAACAAAAACAAATGGCCGGGCAGGTTGAATTATCAGAACAATACACCACCTAGTGAAATCAGTTACTAGGTTGGACAACCATTTGTGTTGAGTTAATTCTTATTTTATAAAAAATGTTGAAGAGTTTTTATGACATCAAAACATCACACACTATTTCGTAGCCTGACTTCATCAGAGGCTTGGGCTTGTACTGGGAGGCAAGCGTTTTTTATCAGGCAGCAACATACTTCCCGCCTCAGTCGGCGTTGCCAAACAGATGGCCTTTTTGTCTTGGTAGTCACCTGTCTTACTCGAGTGAGTAGCCTGCCCCCAAGCACCTAAATAATGTCACATTAAAACCCGAGTGGGGTGTGCTGTTATGCTTCTCAATTCAAGGCTGTCCATAATCTGCCAACAAGTGCCCCTTTGCTTCCATACCGGTGGCGTTTTTAGGCGTATATAAATAAGGCCCTCAGTTTTTTTGTTGTTGGTTTGTGTCTTGCTTTTTGATAATGCTTGATATCAACATTTGCAAGATAGAGGATTTGTATTTTGGGAAACAGTGAGGTTTGAAAAGTGATATTGAGTGGTTGTACATATGTTCTGCACAGTGTTTCTTAAATGTTATTCAAAAAACGATTTTGGGGGCAAATCAATGGTATTTACATTTGGTCCTTATTTATGACTGCCTTGTGGCACCGGTGCGTCTCTTTTAACATGGGACGCACTGGTGGCGCAAGGCCTTCATAAATAAGGCCCTGAGTTTGTTTGTTGTTGGTTTGTGTCTTGCTTTTTGATAATGCTTGATATCAACATTTGCAAGATAGAGGATTTGTATTTTGTGAAATAGTGAGGGTTCAGTAGTGAAATTGAGTGCTTGTAAATAGAATCTTCGCTGTGTTTCTAAAATGTTATTCAAAAAACGATTTTGGGGGCAAATCAATGGTATTTTCATTTATTTGGCCCTTATTTATGATTGCCTTGTGCTGCCGGTGCATCACTTTAAACATGGGAAATAAGTGACGCTCTGGTGGCGTAAGGCCTTCATAAATAAGGCCCTGAGTTTTTTTGCTGTTGGTTTGCTTTTTGCTTTTCGATAATGCTTGCTATGAACATTTGCAAGATAGAGGATTTGTATTTTGGGAAACAGTGAGGTTCAGAAGTGATATTGAGTGGTTGTACATAGGTTCTGCGCAGTGTTTCTTAAATGTTATTCAAAAAACGTTTTTGGGGGCAAATCAATGGTATTTACATTTGGCCCTTATTTATGATTGCCTTGTGGCACCGGTGCATCTCTTTTAACATGGGACGCACTGGTGGCGCAAGGCCTTCATAAATAAGGCCCTGAGTTGCTGTGGTATAAACTTTAATATGTTGCAAATTAGTGTTTATATTGTTTGCTTTTTGTCATTACTTTGTTGTTTGCTAATAGTGGTCTTTAATGTGTTATTTTTTTCAGAACCACAGATTGAAATCAACATTTTAAAAGCAAGCAAAAATGCCGTCAAGGCAAAGGAGTAGAAAAAATACCATACGTAAAAGAACAAAATCATCAAAGGAATTAAAAGAATCCTCTACAACAAGTACTTCAAAAAACACCAGAAAAGCTCCTGGTAAGACAATTAAGTCTTTTCTTCGCAATTTATGTAGATCAAAAAGTAATGTTAACGGTAATGTGAACATCCAGAAGCAGAGAGCAAATCTAAAAAGGAAGGAGAGGCCCTCAAAAATGTCTCTATTGGAGCAGGAGATAAGAGTATGGATAGCAATAGAAGGTTAAATCAATTTAGGGACATTCGTAGACGAATGTTTCGCAATAGGGTAGTTTTAAATTTGCTAAAAAATGAAAAGAAAGGTAAACAGAGAGCTGCTTTTTACAAGAAAAAGAAAAGTGTAGAGAAGATTGTTGATCAGGCTTTTGAAGTTAAGAAAAAATTATTTACTTTAGTAATCAATAGAATTAGGATACTTAATAAGGCAATTGATATTTTCAAATCGAACAGTAGATGGAAAAGAATTATTAATCGGACTAATTTTTGTGAAGTATTTTCTGGAGAATGGATGCATAGTTCAAGTTCTGAGCCATTTTTTAATGAGGAGAGTTACTTTCAGGAAAATGATTTGGTGCATACAGTTGACACCAGTGGTCGAGCATATGAGGTGAAAGATGGTTGTGTGATGTAAAAAGAGAAACCTATGTCTAGAGATGCAGAAGAGGTGTTAAGTGATGAAGTATTAGGGAGACATACTAAGGGTCCAGTGTACACATGGAAGTGCAGTAGTATTTGTAGTGTGCGACAGGATTCAATCGAGTTGCTTCGAAATTTCTTACGTACATATAGTAAGAAAAGTCTAAAACAAAATATGAAGATCTTGCAAGAGTTAGATCCTTGCAGAGTAAGAGAAAACACAGGTTTGCATGGGCATTCACTGGCTTGTCTTTCTAGAAAAGTATGTCAGAGTGTTTTTCATCATTTTAGGATGTTAGCAGGGCATCATAATAAGGTGAGGAAATTAGTGAGAAGGTTTTTATGCAAAAAGTCCAGCACTTAAGCTTAAACAGTTAAACAGTGCTCTTTTGCATGAATCTGAAGTAGATGTGAAGACTATTTGTGAAGAAATTGAGTTTTGTTATTTTGGGAACAAAGAGGACAGTGTAGAAATGGATATAGTAATGGATGGTAATGTGGAAGACAATGTACAGATTTCAAGTACAGAAAAGTTTGACGAGGAAATGACCAAGTTTAAGGTGAAATCAAGTGAAAGGCCTAATTTAACTTGTGTGTGTTGTCGACGGACTCATTATAAGATTCAGACTAGGTTAGTTGATTTATATGCAAAATGTGAATTGGAAAATAATAGTGAATGGGAGGATTTCGTAAGTTATTTGTTGGTGGAGAATTCTTTTGATTTGAGTTTTGATCAGCGTATTTGTAATTATTGTTTGAAAAATTTAAATGAAAATAGAATGCCTGCTAGAGCTGCTCATAATAATCTTTGATTGATAGATATGTGTCCATCCTTTTCAAGCTATTGTTCGCATGGAGCCTAAGATAGGGAAATTACCTCCTACAGATTTACAAAGAGGATTAATGGGAAGAGTTGTTTATTTGCCTCTAGATGTCAAGAAAAATATTGATACAATTGGTGTAGAAAGAGTAGAAGAGGATCCTCTGGTTATTCTAGTTAATGGGGTTCCGACAAAGAGTAAGAAAATCTGGCAAGATTTAGTGGATGTTAGGAAACTCAAAAAGGCAACGTTGTATTTGGTCAAAAACAATGAGTACTATAAAGATGTAAGTATTGGAGCAGAGGAAATAGCTACAGAAGAAGACAGTGATTGTTCAGTTGGCCAAATTGAAAAAGTTGATGTGTCTAGAAGTGAAGAAATATATGAACATTATACTCTTCATCCTTTGCATTCCAAAGAAGTAATGGGGAATGCAATTGACTTGTTTCAAATGAAAGCAGCAAAAGGAAGTCCCATTAGTGTATGGGAAGAAAGTTTGGAAGCTCGTTATTTTCCACAGTTATTTCAACAGGTCGTGGTGGACGATATGACGATCGACCAGTTCAAATTCCTGCAGCTGAATACCGGACTGTAAGATTATATGCTGAAGATCCAAGATTTCGGCAATGCATTCCGTATTTGTTTCATCTACTGTATGAAAGTGATTTGTGTGGGCTTTCTTATGAAGTTAATCATATATTAAAAAATGGAGCTCATCTGCAAAATGTTTCAGCAAGGGACTTTATGGAGAAAGTCACTCTGCAAGACAGTATTTTGGAATCTCAGCAAATCAATCTCACGGCATGTCAGCGTGGAACAAATGAGTATTGGTTCCGTCGTCATGGGGAATTGAAATGTATGCTAAGAAACTTAGGAACTCCTACATGGTTCCTCACTCTTAGCTGTGCTGAGTATGCATGGGACGACTTACTTCAATTTCTACAAGAGGCAAATGGAAACATACAAAATATAGAATTGAAAACCCCTGGAGAACTGTGTTCTTTGGATCCAGTGAATGTTTGCATATATTTTAATCATAGATTTGAAGCTATGATGTCTTTTATTACCAACAAAAAAAATCCTCCCTTGGAGAGGTTTTAGATTTCTTTTGGAGGAAGGAATATCAAGCTAGAGGTGCTCCTCATATACATATGTTAATATGGATTAAAGATGCACCCAAATTTGGATTAGATTCGGATGAAACAGTGATGAGTTTCATTGAAGAGTATTCAACATGTGCTGTTCCAAAAACTACTGAAGAAAACAGTTTAAGGCAACAAATTTTACGTTTTCAATCTCATCGTTGTGGAAAGTACTGTCGTCGAAAATTTAAAAACAAGGAAAAGTACTACACGAAATGTCGTTTTGCGTTTCCACGACCAGTGATTTCTAAGGGAAGAGTAAATAATTTGATGTCATCTCTACGACATACTGTGACGAGGAAATCTCCCAAAAATACATATAATTTAAAAAGAAATGAATAGTCCAAGTACATCAACGACTACAACCCAGTGATTTTGTCCATGTGGAATGCTAACATGGATATTCAGTTCGTTGCTGACAACTCTATTGCTGTGGCTCGATATGTGACATCTTACATCACAAAAAAAGAAAAGACAGAACTGAAGGAAATGTGGGAGGACATTTCACATGAAAAGAGTCTAAGCAAGAAATTATACAGTTTCAGTCTGAAGATGTTGTCGCATCGAAAAATTGGAGCATATGAATGTTCTGATCGGTTATCATCAGCAAGTCTCTAGGTCTTGCTGCAACACGAAACCGAGTTTTGAAATCTGTACAAGAAATTGAATATTTGGCGGAGAAAGAACCAAACAGTACAGATATTTTGAAGACAAATATGTTACATACTATCCAAATAGAAGTACTCACCTTGTTTGTATGAAGTTCTGCAAAACTACAGTTATAAGAGGAACATCACAGAAGATATCAATATTGGAAAATATGCTGTGATTGGGTATGAAGGATGTCTAGTGAAGCAGAGAGAAGGCCATTTGATTAATCATCGAAAATTGAGTTGCGAAGCTCCAGACAAAAGAGAATTTTACTAGTTAGCTCTTTTGCAACTCTTTAAGCCATGGCGTACAGAAGAGGAACTACTTGGAGATTTTCTCTGTTATGAAGACTCTTTTAGTGCAACTAAGGATACCATAGAATGTCCTGTTTTTCTAAATTATCTGCAAATGTTGAACGAAGAAATAGAGCAAGAAACCACAATTGCTGAAGAGATTGCTAGAGACAGTTCTCAAGACAGTCAGAGTTCTACTTTATTGAGTCAGGATCCACTAGGAGGACCAATTATCCAAAATGAAGCTGCAACTGCCATGGATGAGGTGGAAAGAGCTATGGAACAAGCTCAAGAGGATGGAGTTAACTTAAAAGATTTGGTAAAGCAACTAAACATTGAGCAGAAAAAGATATATGACGAAGTTACAGAACAGATTGAACATGGATTCAGACATGAGAAAAAAGTGTGCTCGTGTACATCATTTAAGCCTGTTCGACTGTACGTAAGTGGAGAAGCGGGAACAGGAAAAAGTTTTCTGATTAAAGCCATTGCAACTTATTTGCAGAAAAGGACTGATTTACCGCTGTCTTGTGTTGTAACTGCTCCAACTGGACTGGCAGCACATAACATTAAAGGGATTACTCTACAGCATTTACTGATGCTGCCAGTTGAGCATGATAATAAATTGCATTACAACAAGTTATCTGGAGATGCGTGTTCTGAAGTTTCCAGAGTCTTGAAGAAAATGAAACTTCTTATCATTGATGAAGTAAGCATGGTCTCAAATCTAATGCTTGCTTTTGTGCATTTGAGAATGCAAGAAATTCTTAGAACAGAGTATGATGTGTTATTTGGAGGAAAACACATTATTGTTTTTGGAGATCTATTGCAGTTGAGTCCAGTAAAAGGACAACCAGTGTTTAAAATGCTCACGCATGAGATACCAGGAAGACCCTTGGAAGCATTGGAAACGTTAATATATGGTTACATTTTAAATATGCTGAACTGCTTCAAAATATGCGACAGGCAAAGGATGAAGATTATAAAAATATTCTACAAGATGTAAGAATTGGAAAAGTAAGTGAGCTTGGGAAAGAAGCTTTACATGCTCAATTAATTTCAAATTTGTATCCAAATGAAAACATTTTTCCAGAGAATATTTTTTAAAAAATGACTGAGAAGAAATCTGGGATATGTTTGATGCCAACTCTGCAAGAATGTTCCATCTTCAACAGCAAAATGTTAAAGTTAGAAAATGAAGAGATTGTGAAACTGGAAGCAATAGATAAAATAGAGCATATGGGTGCAACAATTGTTTTGTCAGAAAATTTGAAAACAAAATTGGATTCATTAGAGAAAAGTATTTCTAAAACAGCTGGTTTTGAAAAGACTCTGAATGTGTGTTTAAATTGTCGTATCATTTTGAGAAGGAATTTAAATGTTGAAAGAGGTCTGGTAAATGGAGCAATGGGTTGTGTTGTTGATTTTGTGAATTATAGAAATCGAGATGGAATTTAATTTTAAAAAATAAAATTTGATGTCATTGAGCAAGTACAACAAATCAGTTGTTGTTCTGCTAGATTTTTACTTGTAAAAGACTTATATGTTCCCCGAAAACAGTTTCTTGTTTGTTTGGCATATGCAGTGACAATTCATAAATCTCAAGGTTTAAGTGTAGATAGTGCTTTGGTGAACATTGGAAGATCTGTGTTTAAAGAGGGTATGGCATATGTGGCATTATCACGAGTCAGAACTTTATCAGGATTGTACTTGATTGAGTGTGATGAGACAAAGATTTGTGCAGATCTAGATTGTGTTAAAGAATACAATAGGTTAAGAAGAGAGTATGCTCCACATTTGCCTCAATATCCTCTGTTTGAAAAACGTGTGGTAGGCCGAAAAAGAAGAAATGAGAATAATTGCAGTGAGGTAGTAGCAAAAAGACAAAAAGTAGATGAAACTGTAATTCAAAACAGAAAGAAAAAGGATTCTGATGAAAATGTTGTTGGATTTCAGTTTGAAAACAGTTCTGGTGTCAACTGCTATGCTAATGTAGTGGTTAATGTTGTTTTTTTCTTCAAACTTTACAAGAACAGATTGTTGAAAATCGGGATCAAAGATTGTGTGGTTTATTGAATTCTGTGTTTGAGAAATGTAGCAGTGATAGAGCAAAAATAGAAAGTGTAACAGAAATTCAAAATATTTTAGATATGTGTTCTGGTCAAGATAAATTTTCACAGAACATTCAGCAGGATTATCAGGAATTTTTAATGTATATGTTTGGTGTTTTGGAAGATGAAGGTGTATATGTAGATAATCTTTTCAGCCTTTCTTATCAATGGCAGCATGACTGCCACAATTGTAGTTCATCAAGTAATACTAGACTAGACACTGAAAGATTTATATATTTGACTTTACCAGACTGTAAATCAGTGTCATTTAAAAATCTAGTTAAAGCAGCACATCATAATATGGTGTGTTCTCAATGTAAGTGTCCAATGCTATCCACATTATTTATACAAAGTTATGGTCAGTATATCACTTTAGTTTTCCAACGATGTAGACCTGATGGAACTAAATTGACAACTTGTATCAAAAATGTTGTGGCTTCTCAGTTATCAATTTCAGGAAGAACCTTTACAACTGAAGCTATTATTTATCATGACGGTCCTTCGACAACATCAGGACATTATACATGCTACTTAAAATGTAAAAAAGGTTGGAGTTACTGCAATGATTCTCATTTGACTTATAAACAACGTTTGCCTTATGACTTTAAAAATTCTTACCTAGTGTTTTTAAAACCAAAGTTTTAGTAAAGGTAATTGGCCTTTGAAGACGGGAACAGTAATAAAAGTTAGTTAGTTAGTTAATCTAATGTTTAAAATTATTTATCTCATATAGGTACTGTAAGTAGATCTCATAGTAAAAAATACTCATATATCTGACACGATTTGGCCGTAAGGAAAGTGTAAGGTATGATGTTCTTTGATCTTTTTTCATAGGAAGTCGATGAAATGGAAGTTATAGAGAACAGCAGACTTTTTTTCCACCAAAAGGACCTTCAGTATCTTCTATTTGGCCTCACGGAAAAGTAAGTGAATCAAAGATTAGTGTACATATATGAGTTGTAAGTTTTTATGTTTTTTTTTAAACACAATCTTTTAGATTGTGTTTTTGTCCCGTTGTTATATGATGAAGAGTTTGAACTCACTAATTTAAGTGAAATTCAATATATTCTGAGAACAGCAAAAATAAACAATGTAACACATTGTATAAGTTATTCTATAGTTTGCATTGTGTAATTTATATTGTATTCCCATTGTCTCACATTCATTTTCCTTTTTCCACCCTTATTTAGCTCTCTTTACTCACTTACACTGCCTTTTTTTTAACTTTGTTTCATCGCTGTTCCTTTACTCCACTTCATTTACAACTCCTCAATCCAATTTCAACTGTCTGCATTTCCTCTCTCCCTTCCTCCACTTTTCATCTTTCTCACATTCTTTCAGTATCACTGCTTTAGTTCTCTTCCCCTCTCTTTCCTTCTTTTGCTCCTTTACTCTTTTTACTTTCTCATTCATTGTACTGCAGTTCCCTCAGTCCTTCCCTTTGTCTTTCTGTATACTTACTCTCTCACTCCTTTTTCCTCTATCGTTCTATATTAACCTCATTCCCTTCATCCCTTCACTCTGTGACTCCCCTTCACTCACTCTCAGTCATCTTCTATTCCTCTTTCTTATTAATAGTTCCTCATTTAGATTTCGTTTTGGTATCTCGCATTCTTTTAGTATCTTACTTATCTTCAGTAATTTGTTCTCTTTCTATTTCTTTTTCCCTCTTTTTTCTCTTTCTACATTACTTTATTTCTGTTTTTGTATCCTTCACTACTGCTTTATTTCTTAGTAAACTTTTTTAGATTTTTTACCTCTTGACCTGTTTCTTCTATTTTAAAATATATATTTTACTAATTATGTCTTTCACAGATACAAAATGTAGTTTAAAGATGCAAGTAAGTTTTCATTAATTATATGGTAAGTGTGACTACAAAATGTAGTTTATCATCACCCTTTGTTTTAACCTCACTACTTTTCTCTCACCCTACCTCACCCCTGTTTTCTTACTCTGCCTCCCTCACTTATTCTTATCCTCCATATTTACCTCTCTTTTCCTTACTTTCCTACCACATTCAACTTCTTTCAGTGCCCCTGCTTACCCACACTCCCTCTCTTTCCTTTTTTTTCTGCTTCACTTAGTCCCTTTCTGACACTCCTTCCTTTACTCTCTCTGTTCTTTCTTTCTGTCACTCCCCATGTCTTACCCTTATTCACTTTTATCCATCCTCTTTCACTCCTCTTTACTTACACTCACTGCTATTTTCTTTCCCTCCGTCACCATTGTTCCTTTTCTCTGGTTCCGTCACTACCTTTCATTCCTCATCCTTTACTCTCCTTCCTTTTACTGTCATCACCCATTCACATTCTCCTAGAACATCTGCTTTAGTTTTCTTCCTCTTTCTTCTCTTCTTTTGCTCCATTATTCATTTTCCTTTTCTCAGTTACTTCCTCTTATACCTTGTCTCTGTTTTACTATCTCTTACACAGTCCCTGTGTTTCTCCCTCTAGCTCTCTTTCTCTTTAGACCACTCTCTTTTTTTCCACATTCCTCATTCTCACTCCTTTTTTTTTGTTGGTGCGCTGACGGGACGCGGCCCGGTACGCGCACCGGGGGGCTGACCGGTACGCGCACCGGGAGCGCTCCAGAGTGAAATATTAAAAAAAAGAATATACTTTTTTTTAAAAAAAATATTATATTAATATACAATATAGGATTCATTTATAGAAAAACATACCTTTCTAGGCTATAGATATTTGCGAAAAAATAACCTTAGAAATTCACTAAAAAACACATAGGTATGAGTCCATATAAAAAGTTAGGAATTAGCAGTTAAAAAGCCTATGAAATTCACTGAAAAAACCATAGGTTTCACACCAGTTATAGTTAGGAATTAGCATTTAAAAAACCTATGAAATTCACTGAAAACAACATAGGTTTCATACCAGTTATAGTTAGGAATTAGCATTTAAAAAACCTATTAAATTCACTGCAAAAACCATAGGTTTCACACCAGCTATAGTTAGGTGGAAATTTTACTGACATAAAACCAATGAAATTCCCACGTTATAGTTAGTTGGACTCACTATAACTTGCGCGTGTAATGCACTGCTGATGACATCACATATTACATCACTCATGACATGGTCAGTGACATCACTCATGACATCACTGATGACACCATCCTTGTGACAGAGTGACTGACCTCCTTTCACTGTAAAGTAACCCTTGAAACACATATTCAAAAAAAGAAACTAACATTTACAAAAAAGTGGAGATACCTATACCAGTTACAACAACCAATTCAGTAATTCCACCATCTATATACACATCCACTCATTCACCAACAGTTCTATATAGCCATTCATACATATATTCACTTATCATATGTAGTGAGACACCTTTACATCCGTTAACACACCGACAGTCTTCCAAAACTTGCTCACACACATACTCACACATGCAAATAAACTATTGAACGTCCATTTCTTTGCATATACAGCTATACACACACTACCACCTTACTTCTAAGGAAACTTACACATACTTACTCTCTTAAACAATCACTTATAGAAACACATACTTATTAAAACAAGAACTCTTTTAATCTCTCACTCTCACATATACTCACTTATATACATCAATACTCACGTATACTAGAATAAAACATATGTAGTTACTGATAAAGACACTAGTGAGACAGTCATTCACTTACTAACACATACATATACACACTCATTCACCCATACAGTCCGACACATATGCTGTCTTCAAAACACATACAGTGAGTCAGTCATTGATGCATCTATGTGCTAAGTAACACCCCCACCAAATCAAACAGACAATTATAAAGATATTAAAAAAACATCTAATAACCCATATAAACACAAATGTAGCTACTCACCAACCCATGCAGCCACTTATACACAAAGTGAAACACTGATACATATATTTAAATATTTAAACATTACTCGCTAATATATGTATTCACTAAGATACGCTTAATAAGCCAGTTAACCAATCCTTTTTTTTAAAAAAAAAACATCCATTTAGACACTTATTTAAACATTTATTCTTCCATTGACCTTTACATATACATATATGAAACATGTTTATTTTTCAGAAAGGCACACATTCACTGGATGGTGTCATCAGTGATGTCATGAGTGATGTCACTGACCATGTCATGAGTGATGTAATATGTGATGTCATCAACAGTGCATTACACGCGCAAGTTATAGTGAGTCCAACTAACTATAACGTGGGAATTTCATTGGTTTTATGTCAGTAAAATTTCCACCTAACTATAGCTGGTGTGAAACCTATGGTTTTTTCAGTGAATATATATATATATATATATATATATATATATATATATATATATATATATATACTATATCTCTTGAGCTGGTACCCAGGCGTGCCGGCATAGGGTAAGTAACTTAACCCAAGGTGGGAGTTCTCCAGTACCCAAATCTTTGGGATCAGTGTTAATGGAGACAAAGAGCAGGGCTTTTCTGAGACGGTTCAGTTGGTAAAAGAAGGCTTTTTACCAAGATCTCACATGACCTTTAGGCTGTATGTATCCTTATTGTTTTATAGATGTTTTCATTTTTTTACGCAGACACGTATATCATAGACATCAGTGTAATCCATAGAGAAAAAGGAGATTAGATGTACAGTTTACTATTACGCTAAAAACAGAAGCACAACAACATTAATCATACAATAACAGTCAGTATCTATACAGGTAGACGTGTATTTCAGGAATAAGGGAGGCACGCACCCACACCAGTGTTAATGGCAGACAAGAACAAGACAACCAAAGGATAATAAAATCAATGCCACCGGGTGTCAGCAAAAGGCACCTTTTGCAGTCTGTTGTTGTTACATATTTTGCATCAAATAATTTAAATATACATCCTTGATCAGCCCATTTTAAACCAATGTCTTACTGTATTCTTCCTTTTCCAGTCTTAAGACATTGTCAATTACACTTTAGACCAGATGGGCTGTCTGTCTTCATTCAGCTTTTTCTAAATCTTTTCACCTTCTGTGGAGACCTTGAATTCTAGTGTATGAGGGATTATTTTGTGTCCTCCATCTGTCTCTGCAACCCTCGCCCCGAGTCCCTTTCTTCTAACTTTCCACAGTACTCAGACATTCTCCTGCGTCTCCCACTGGAACCTTCGCTTTAGTTTTGTGTTTTTTCAAGGGCCCGGCTGTGGGGGTTTCAGGGATTAGGACAGCAGAGTCTGATGTCAATCCATCCCACTTCCCAGAATGTAACACTGCCGATATGTAATTAATTAGCAATAGCATACATAGACTCTAGAGGGAAGAGGGAATGGGAATGAGAGAAAAGAGACAGTCAGAGCGCCTCAGGCTTGTCTCATGTACATTTTGCATAGTTCAGGTGACTTACAGCAGTGTTCTCACAGGCTAACGTCAAGCGTTTACTATGAATAAAAAAATTGCTAGCTTTTGCGCCCAGAATTTTCAATTCTATTAAGGACACGGAGGCGAGGATTATGCTTTCTCTTTCATTTATTGCCCCTCACAGCAGCCAATTAAAACTTTGCATTATGTAAATAAACTACATTTCCCATGATGCACATGTAACACATCACATCCTGTAAGACCCCAAAAGAGCCACCACCACCTCTTTCTTTGCTTCGAACAGTAAAAGTCTATCAAAACATAATTCAAGTCCAATAATAACATCATTCAACGTGGAAGAATAATCCAATTGGAAGTAATATATTCTTAACAGGAAGTATATTTATTCCATCTTTTTCTCAGAACCTGGAAGAATGAGATACAGGAAAAAACCCGTAATTTCCGCTTAAACAGAATATAAACAAATGGGTGGGTAAAACATTACAATACTGTAATATAACCAGGTGGGATAATCCTCGCCTCCGTGTCCTTATTAGAATTGAAAATTCTTGGCGCGTAAGCTAGCAAATTCTTTATTCTATTACAGTACCAGAGGCTTCGTATTATGCTAGGTTAACGCTGATCAAATACCACAGAGGAAATATCACCTACCGGTTTATAAGAAAACTGTTTAAAGGTAGATTCAGAAGACCAATCGGCAGAATGCATAATGTCCTGAACAGTAGAACCTATATTAAAAGTCTTAGAGGCCATGGTACCAGAATAAGCCCCAAATACCTGGGTATCAACACCCGCCTCTTGCATAACAGATTTTAACCATCAGGCTATGGTAGCCGCAGTAACAGGTTTGTAAAGTTTCTGCAAAGCAATTAGTCATTGCACCACACCAGGAGGCCAAATAGACCTGGTACATTCCTCATAGGCTTTGAGACACTGAACTACACAGAGTTTGTGTTACTAGGAAAAGCATGATACTCCACACTGCAAGACATTGTCTTAGTTCTGGAAGTAATGTTAAAAGAAACTCCTTCAGGAGTAAATACTCTACCTGTAATGTTTAGAGCTTTAACGTCAGATGACCATCTACATGCTGCGAGACATTAGAGCACGGCCAGTTTAGATGAAAGTTGTTTCCTTGTTAACATATCGTTGTGCGGCCATTGATTAAATAAAGAAAGAACTAGAGAGACGTCCTATAAGGAAGAATACTTGGGTTTGGGCGGATTCGCTACTCTAATAACCTTCAATAGCTTACATATTAGAGGATGCATCCCTACTAGCTTGCCCTCCATCTGGGAATGACCCGCGGAAATGGCAGAATGGAAGTTATTGATGGAACGATATGCCAAACCCTCAGAAGCCTTCTGAGCAAGAAAATTTGCAACAGGGTAAGTCTGCCCCCACGGGATCCCCGTGTTGTTCCACGCACCAACAACCCCAGCTCTTCCAGGCTGAAGAGTATCTCTTTCTGGTTGAGGGGACCCAAACCTGGCTGATAAAAGCTGAATCTTGTCCCGAAAATCCAGGCATTTGCCAACGTTGCCGGAAAGTCTCCAGGCCATCAGGGACAACTGCCCCGATAGTACCATCGGGTGCATCTCTCCATGATTGCCCTGGAGCATCATTGGAGAGTCGCAACCCTCCTGGGAGAGTCGCAACTCCCCTCCGATAGAATCGGGAACCAAGGCTGCGACTTCCACAGGGGAGTTACTAGGATCACTTCCGCCGTCTGTCGCATTATCTGCGTGAACACCAGGGGATTTAATATGAACAGGGGAAAGGCATAATTCAGAGTCTGGGACCAATCCTGAGAGAAGGCATCCGTCGCCAGGGCTAACGGATCCAGTCTCCAGCTGAATAAGCTGGTCATTTTACGATTCAATCTGGACGCAAACAGGTCGATCTCGCATGTTCCCCAGATCGCCTGCAGCCATTGTACTACCTGGGGTTGGAGTTGCCAATCGCTGTAGTGCTTGAGATGTCAGGAGTTCCAGTCCCCCACTACATTCAACTGGCCCGGAATATTTGGTTGCGTTATCATGCAGACCGCTACTTGTATTTCCAGTCCTTAGATGCCTTGCGGTTTATGTGCCCAGTGATTAACCTCAGCACTGACCACCACTACTGTCCTTTCATTAATATTGATTGGCGTTGCATCCACACTTCGGATATCTTCTTGCCAGTCACACTATACACCGTCTTCCATGATCCTGAGATTTTATACTTGTGGGTATTGGTCACTCCATAGTGACAAACAGGTTCCCATCTTTTGGATGAACACCAGCCAGCCTTTTTACAGACATTCTACCACGTATTGGAATTGATTGCTCCACGACAGTTGCTCATTGTTCATCTAAAACCTTACTTAGCATAGGTTCGGGACAAGATACGTCTGACAATGATTGCCATTTCTCTCGTCACACTATTTTATTAATCTATTTAGCCTTGAGAAAGTCGTGGTACAGACTTTGTACCGACAAAACATGTGTTGGCTGTTTCCTTTGATGTTTCTTGAATAAATGGAATAACAAAAATAAAAGGACTTTGGCTTCAATATCCTGTTTAAGAAAGAAGACTTGCTGCTGATATGAGTTATACTTTTTATCATCTTGAGATATGCAACTATTGTCTTTATTAAGTCATATGTTTTACACCACATATAGGATAATGCTTATTCGACCCCCTTGTTTGTATGGCCCGGAATATACTCGGCTATGACTGAGATCTGGTGACTCAGGCAATAGTGCCAAAAATCTTTCGCCATCTCTACTAGGATGGAGGACCTCGTGCCTCCCAGCTTGTTGATGTACCGAACCCCCAATATGTTGTCCATCCGCAAGAGGATGCAACACAACACTTGTTTGGGTGACAGAGTCCGGATCACGAACGACCCTGCGCGAAGTTCTAGGCAATTGATGTGGAGGTCTAGTTTGCGTAGGGACCAACGCCCTCCTGTGGAAATATTTCTGCATCAAGCCCTCCAGCCCCAGCGTCGAACTCTATGACGACATCCGTTAGAGAACCGAAGATGGCTCTGCCGTTCCACGCTTCTACGTGGGCAAGCCACCACTGAATCTCCTCCCGTACTTCTGGTGAAAGAGGGACAAAGTCTGTGTAAAAAAGGCCCTTCTGCAGATGCTGAATCTTCAACCTCTGAAAGGCTCGATAATGAAGAGGTCCTGGAAATATTGCTAGTATGGATGATGCCAACAGGCCCACTATTCTGGCAATCACTCTCAGTGAGACCATCCGTTTTTTTTTTAAATCCCGTAGTTTGGAGCGTTTATGAGGAAGTCTATTGTCTGGGAAGGACACAGAACTGATTTGGCTTCGTTGACCATGAATCCCAAATTTTGCAACATAGCAATGGTCAGGCGTAAATGCAGAGCCGCTAAGGTTGGGGACTGCGCCATGATCAGTACATCGTCAAAGTACAATATCAATCGAACCCCTTGTTCTCTGAGGTAAGCTATCACTGGCTTTAGCACTTTGGTGAAGCACCATGGTGGTGAGGAGAGTCCGAAAGGAAGGACCAAATATTCGAACCATCGGTTCCGCCATTGGAATTGCAGGAACCGGAAGATAGAAATGGATAAGTAGGCGTCCTTCAGATCCAGACGGACCATCCAGTCCCCTTGTTTCAGGAGATCCGCCAACAGATGGATACCCTCCATCTTGAAATGCTTGTAGGTCAAGTAGTGATTGAAGTCTTTCAAATTGAGTACCAACCTGAACCTGTAACCGCTGCCTTTCTTCTGCACCAGAAAAATATTGCTGCAGAAGCCGCGAGGGCCCTTGTCGCAATACGCTATCGCGTGTTTTTGAAGAAATTCTTCTATTTCTGAATCTATAAAAGCGCACTCTGCTTGGGAAAAAGAAAGCTGCCTGGTCTGTCTGTCCTGAAAGAAGTCTAGATAAAAACCCTGAATTGTCTGCAATATCCAAGCATCCTGCGATAGCTGAACCCAATTGTGATAGAAAAACTGAGTACGGCCCCCCAAGGGAAGTGGGAATGTGTCTGGAGCACTCAACTGAAGATTCTGGAGCTTGAAAGGTTCCACGATATGCTCCTCTGTTGAAACGCCTTTTGTTGAAGGGTTGTCTGTTGGGGTAGAACGTGCCACCTCGGGTGGACTCCCACTCACCCCTGCCTCGACCAAAGTCTCCTCTCTGAGGACCTTGGGAGAATTGACGGCCAAACGAGCATCCTTGGCCTCGTCCAGCTCAGTTGAAAACACCAGCCTGAAAGACTCTCTTGATACCTGACTGTGCTTTGTCAAGAGTCATGAAGGTGCCCACATACTTGGCCATGTCTTTGACGAAACGTTCCCCAAAGAGGTTACCGTCCGCCAAAGGACCTGGTTCCACTGCCGCCAACTCGGTGAGGTTAGAATCCATCCACATAAGGAGGGATTTACGGCGCTCTGTGGAGATGGCGCAGTTGACGTTACCCAAGGGGCATATGGCCCTCTGGGTCCATCCCGCCAGGATATGGGGATCCACTGCATTACCGGATTCCTGCACCTCTAAAACTATTTCCAAGATCTTTGCTAAGGGACCCACTATGTAGAGGAGCTTGTCCTGGTTAGGCGCGATCACTACCCTTCTTTGGCAAACTTTTTTAGGAAAGTTAAGAGGCTGGAGTCGATATCCGGGGTTTCCGCGACTTTATCAGAGATATCTGGCCTGGGACACTCTGAGCGGAGTCTGTTCCGCACCTTCTTGTCAAAGCTATTACGCAGGTTGTCATGCAGATATGCGGCAACCTCGGGGGCTGGAAACCAGTCAAAAGACTTTGAGTAAACTACGTTGGCTGGATTAAAATTGAAGGGAGTGGATATAGGTTGTGGAGGTTCCACATTTTTGGATTTCTTGGCCCTTTTCTTAGGAAGAGACTCATCCGGAGTGTCAGTAGATGTTGTGTCCGTATCCATATCAGTGTCAGGTGCTTTGGATCTGCCAGTGTCAAGGGCAGGCAGTGAGGACAAAGTAGAAGAGTGAGGCCTGGACTTAGACTGGGGTTCGGAAGCCGAGACGTCCTTGTGAGTACCAGCAGGAGCAGTGAAACCATAACATTTAGCACATTTCTCCAATTGTTTCGTTATTGGTTTCAAGGCAGTAGCAAGCGCTTGCTATACAGTTCACGGAACCACTTTCTCCAGGGCCTAGTTGACCGACTCCTGGACTGAGGCGTCCAGGGCCTCAACAATATTGTCTTCTGTGGAAGGGTTTGTCACTTCCTCCTCATATAAGGTGTCACCCTCTTCATAATTGACCCAATCCTCCATTGTGGGACAAAACTGTATATATATTTGCTCATGGGGCAAAAAACAGAGAGGAGTAATGGGGAGCCAACCCACAGCACAGAAAGACAGAGATGGTACCTAGCTCCTTAGCATAAGCTGCAGCACAGTTCTTGCAGCCCTCAGGGTGTAATTGGAGCCAATGAGCAATATTACTTATCCAGGAGGTGTGCACCCTCCAGGCCCAAAATGTTTTTACAGCCAGCCAGGTGTAGAGATGCTGCTCAGTGGAGATAACGCGGAGAAATGAGGAAAAAACAACATAAAACGGGCAGTAGCGGTGTGCGCAGCCCAAATCCTACTAAAAATAACCCAATAGGGCTACGCACATCGAAACCTAAACGAAACTGGAAGGCTCCTCGCGCTTCTGGCTAATGAGGAGAGCCTCTGCGCAATGAAAATACTCTAAATCATCATCCGCTGTCAGGGGAGCGGTACCGGTATACTGCCTGAGTGGGAGAGAGAGCCCGTAAGAGCGGCTATAGCGGTAAGGTCGGCCCGCTTGAGCGGGAAATTCAAAAGTGCTTTACCCCAGCTGGGGACACCCAAAGTGAGAGCGCACTCCCCGATGGCAGCGGGAGTGCCGCGGTAAGCGAAAAACAAAGCGCGGTGCTCGCACTGTCACCAAAGAGAATTAAACAATTACACTTACACTAAAGGCATAGCCTAAGATACACAAAGCGTGATAGATGCGCGTGATCAAAGCGAAAGCAGCACTTGCTTATCTAGACAACAATCAGCATAATATAAGCTTCAGATATAGAGTACACTTAACTTTCTGCGTGAGCAGCAAAGAAAGAGGAGGATTTCCTGTGATGGTGGCTCTTATGGGTTCTTACAGGATGTGATGTGTTATTGTGCATCATGGGAAATGTAGTTTATTTACATAATGCAAAGTTTTCATTGGTTGCTGTGAGTGGCAATAAATGAAAGAGAAAGCATAATACGAAGCCTCCGGTCCTGTAAGAGAATTCAAGTACCACGTTTACTATGAATGTGAAAAACAAACAATTAATGCATTTCACAGTAAGAAACAATGAAATAATAAAAGTGGTATTCAGTGTTATGCTTGCTGTATCAGAATGGCAGGCCACAGTGAACCAAGCCAAAGTGGAGGAAGTCAGTATTGGAAAAGGTGAATTCAGGTTGAAAGCAATCTTGGAAAACAGGTAAGAAGAGGCAGGCCACAAAATACAACAAACCAATTCAAATCATAATACAAAGGCAAGCCAAAGCTTAGATAAAAGTAAGGAAATAGAAACAATTAAACAAGGAGCAAAGCAACAAACATGAAGGATGAGTAATAGGTGAATTAAATCTAGCAAAAGACACGGAGCGAATACAACACAGGAAATTGCAGGCACTTTCCCAAGGGACGTGGTCTGCTTATAAATGGCTGCTGCCACCCATTATGTAGAATTCCCGCTCCCTTGACCTTTGAGGCTAGGCGTCCTGGTGTCGCAGGCTGGCTCATCACCGGGTTTTCTTGCAGCATCCGTTGCCTCTTCTTCCAACAGCAAGCCCACGTCTCTGCGCGCCCTGTTTATACCTGACACCAGTAGCTGTAAACTGCTTACTAGACCACTCATTTGAGCAGCATCCTACAAATACTTTATTTCTTAATTTACCGTTTGAAATGGTTATCAACCATTTTGAAAGTGTAAATTAATGATAAACTATGAGAATAAAACATTTCAAGACGGCCATTGCTGGATCAGCATGTGAATGCGCAGGTAACCATCTTGGAATGCTTTTTCTTTAGTTGAAAAAAAACATTCAAAGATGGTTGTCCTTGCATACATTGCATTTATTTCTGACACATCAGCTGCCATACTGGAATGGTGTTTTTCCCCTAAGGTAAAACACATCATTTCAAGGTAGCTACATGTGCGTGCTGATGCAACGGTGGCTATCTGGGAATTTCTTCTACCTACTTTATCATGAATTTACAGTTCCAAATGAGCAATGGCCACTTCTGAACAGTAAATCAATAAACAATTGCTAGCTAACAATTGAAAGCTAATACCTCTGCATGTGGCTAGGATATGTGAGAGCGATTGGCTTTAACTGCCTGTCTTTTATTTTGAAGGCCATCTTAAATGTGTAAAGATGGATAAATGGTACTTGGATTTCACTGTACAGGTATCAGAGATCTTGGAAGACTAATCAACCTCAAACACATGAAGTCCTTTCATCAACTGTAAAATTGTCAAGCCAACGACTTAATGGGGAATGGGGAAATGGTTAGAGAAAAGAGAGCTGGTTCCGGAGAGGTAACTATTTTCCATATGTTCTTAGTTAACACAAAATAAAAAGAAGAGATTAGCTTCTATGACTGTTTGTATTCTGTCGAAAGTATTTCTCAGTTTTTACAAAATAAGTAAGATATTATAATTCTGTTCTGCATGCATACATCTGCGCCTGTTTCTCTTCCCCTTTCTTTTCACTGTGAATGCTACCCGACAAAATGTTAGTTGTACAAAGTGACTGTTCTGTTTCTTCCCGTTGTGAAAATGAAATTAAATTCTGGTGCCCTATCACCACATTGTTGGCCCAAAATAATCTTTAAGAAGATAGCTGACCAATCCGTTAGACTAAATTAAGCGCATAAAAGGAGTACTTAGGACAATAGCACTACCTTAGAATGTGATAAAGAATAATCAGGTTGATCGGAATCATCAAAGTGGATTAGTGAAAAAATAGCAACATTTTAATATTATTGAGTCATGTGAATGTGCTTACTTGTTTTAGGTTAGGTATTTTACTATGTGAGAAAAGTGAACATTACCAATACAATAATGGTATATATATAAGATCTACTGATTAATCAGATATTTTAGCTTTTGTTTGGTTATAGGCTATGTACCAGTGTTCTCATTCAATTGGTGCAAGCAGGCCATGATGACTGAATTGCATCCAAATTGTAATGCTTGTTTTAATGATGCAGTACTGGTTTGTGGTACCAAATTTGCAATAAAGATTTAATTGAATACATTCTTCTATCTATTGAATTTAACATTTCCAAACTAAAAGTGTAACTTTTAACTGATGGGGACAAAGAGTACGGATAACAATCTGGGCTAACGTAATGATAATAATACTAGGCCAATTTCGAGTGGGATGTCCTTCTAGTCTGTGGTTGTGTATGTAGTTGGTGTGGACATTTGGAATGATGATTGCATCTTTCTGTGTCTGGTCTGCCTCTTCTTACCCTGCTGTCGGTCTTCTATGGGAGTGTCTCCACCATGTGGATATTATTTATCCTCTGTCATATTATCTTTTATTGGATGTTAATCCTTTACGTAAATTGAATGTAGGCATTAGCTTTATTTTTTACCATACCACTTTGATGTTGGTTTGTTCAACAATACATCCACAGGGCTTGCTTAGGCACTCTGGCCAATCTAATGAAGGAGGGAGGGTTTACAGAAAGTCAGCAAGGTGAGCAAGTCTACAGATGGTGAGCAAATGTTCCTCTTGTTAAATCTAATTTGTGGACAAGACTGGGGTACCAACAGCTCATGTTTCGCCACACTTGTCTTGCCCAGTGACGCAAGCCTATTGTATAAGAAGTTCTATATGGGTCACTCGCTTGTCTTGGAGTTCTCTCATTTTTTTTGAGTGCTTCAGCTTTCTTTTTCATGATGAGTATCTTCTTAATAGCGAAATGAAAAATCTCTAATGTATCTACTGATACCAAGTGGCTCAATAGAGTAAAATCCCAGCAAATAATAGAGCAAGATCACTGACAGAATATCGAGGAGCAAAATATCGACCTGCCAAAATATCGTGGAAAAAATATAGAATGCCAGAATATCGAATTCCTATCTTCAAACAGGTAAGTACAAAAATATCGACTCCAAAATATTGTTGTAAAAAATATAGACAGTCAAAATATCAAATTTTTTAATTGTCTTAAAAGTAATTTAAAATTAATATAATAATAAATATAAATAATTTAAACATAACTAAAATACTTAAATAAACTTAAAATTAATAAATAATTAATGTAACTTAAATTTTTTTAAATAATTTTAATACATATATATATATGATCAAGGGCTTCAGGGCCCGAAACGCGTCATGGTGAACGAAAGGTTGTACTAAATAAAATCAGCAAAATCACCTGATTGGGTCCGGTTCGTTCTTTGTATCCAGTGATAATGATATGCAGACGAAGTTCCTGGAATATATATCCGGTATCCGGTGTGACAGATTGGATCTTGGTCCTGATTTGAGGCAGCGGAACAGGACTGTGAATTGCATATATATATATATATATATATATACATATTATTAACAAAACATATACAATATTTTCAACGTAGGATAGTGAGACGGTTAAATTTACTATTACCACTCCAGTGAGTGCAACAGTAGAGAAAACATTGGATAGCGTAGGGGTAAAAATTACTATTCCCACTCCAGAGAGTGCAACAGTAGGGAAAGCATTGGATAGCGTAGAGGAAAAAATTACTATTCCCACTCCAGTGAGTGCAACAATAGGGAAAGCGTTGGATAGCGGGAGGGTAAAAATTACTATTCCAACTCCAGAGAGTGCAACAGTAGGGAAAGCGTTGGATAGTTTAGAGGTATAAATTACTATTCCCACTCCAGAGAGTGCAACAGTAGGGAAAACGTTGGATAGCGTAGGAGTAAAAATTACTATTCCCACTCCAGTGAGTGCAACAGTAGGGAAAGTAAATACTTCGTATATGAATTAAATGAAATTAAATATTAATACCAATTACAAATAATATAAAATATTTAACAATTTTATATAATATATAAATTAATCAATTAAAAATACAAATGAAATTCATTTATTAAAACAAATTACCTACTAATACAAATTATTTACCAATTAACACTAAATTAATTAACAATTAACAAAACAATAAATATTACAACAAAAATAAGCAATAAATACATTTAAACATGTGATGATTTATAATTCAATTACTTCCAACGACATTCCCCTATAAACGCACAACCCACTACTGAAAAGAAATTAATAAAATTAACATAATTATCAATTAATCAATTAATTAAAACTATTGACCAATTATATTTTAATTAATTACCAATTAATAATTAATTAACAATTAATTCAAAATAAATACCAATAAATAAACATATTTAATTAATTATATTTAAATTACTTCCCACCCTATTCCCCTATAAACCCACAACCCGCTGCAGAAAATACATTAATTTAATTAACATAATTATCAATTAATTAAAATGAATTACCAATTATATTTTAATTAATTACCAATTAATAATTAATTGCCAATTAATTTAACATAAATACCAATAAATAAATTAACATATTTAATTAATTATATTTCAATTACTTCCCACCCTATTCCCCTATAAACCCACAACCCGCTGCAGAAAATACATTAATTTAATTAACATAATTATCAATTAATCAATGAATTAAAATTAATTACCAATTATATTTTAATTAATTACCAATTAATAATTAATTACCAATTAATTCAACATAAATACCAATAAATAAATTAACATATTTAATTATTTATATTTAAATTACTTCCCACCCTATTCCCCTATAAACCCACAACCCGCTGCAGAAAATACATTAATTTAATTAACATAATTATCAATTAATCAATTAATAAAAATTAATTACCAATTATATTTTAATTAATTACCAATTAATAATTAATTACCAATTAATTCAACATAAATACCAATAAATAAATTAACATATTTAATTATTTATATTTAAATTACTTCCCACCCTATTCCCCTATAAACCCACAACCCGCTACAGAATTATATTACGCAAAAACTAAATACAATTAAATTAATTAATTAAAATGAATGATAAAATAAATACACTTTTCACACATATAGTAACATAAAAACACTTTAAAAAACTCATATAACCTTACTTACCTCAAATTCGATATTTTTGTTGTCTATATTCTGTCCATTCAATATTTTGTCCATTCTATATTTTGGATTCGATATTAATGCTATTCTATTCGATATTTTGCTATTCTATTCGATATTTTTGTAGTCTATATTCTGTCCATTCGATATTGTGTCCATTCTATATTTAACTCGATATTTTGGCCAATCGATATTTTTTATTCGATATTATGACTGTATACCAATAGAGCACCTGGCACTGTAAAGAAAGAACATGGGTCCAGCGTTTGCTAGAGAATGGTATGTCTATAACCTGCTTTGACCCCTCTTACGATGCACCTTATCACACATGGAAGTTAATGGTCAACGACTGCAGAAATGCTGCTTGTACACTTATAGCCTTGATATGCAATCCCCTGTTCAATGGTAGGCCACTGTCTGCATTTGCCTCTTACCCAGGCAATGATCCCCCAGGAATGATTGTGATCTTCCTAAAAAGTTGCGATTATGACTGCTTGTTAAGAATACAGATGAACATAGTTGTACAGATAATTATTCATTATTTTATTATTTATGTTTCATAGTATTTTCTCTATTACTGTATGATTTTTGCAAAACCTGTAATAGTTACTCTGGTCTGTAGAACTCAACACCCTGATACGTGATCTACATACTTTGGGACACATTGCTCACCGACAGAGGACTCAGATTATTCATAAACGGTGTTCATCCTAAGTGGACCTCCTTTTAGTATGGTTGAATACCATCCCCATATCTTGGCTATGACATGTCCAATGATTTATAGTTAAGGAGTATGACCTTTTACTCGCACTCCAAGTTGCACACCAAGATGCTGAATACTATCCCTGGTGAATATGTCTATTCTATCATGACTGAGACCCATCACCTCTACCAATGTGAAATATGCCTCTGAGAGTGCATATTTGTTGCATGTTCAGGAGTACACAAGTCGTTGGTTATCCAGGTTGGATCACTCCAATACATGTCAAGCCCGAAGAAAGAAGGTTGCCAAGGTAGACAGTTTAGGCCTTGAGATAATGTCCCCATTTTTCCTTTGCATATTGCTGTGAAAAAATCAGAATGGCTGGAGGACTGTAAGACAAATGCACATTTCTTGCAATTACATGAAATCAGAGTCACTAGTATGTTTGTTACCTTCAGACTTAACTGTACCAGAAGAAATATATACGTGAACTTAGTTAGTCAGTCCACCCTGCCCCCAAAGTTTTAATTGCTGCCTCCTAGACCTGGCTTTCTCAGGAGGTTCAGCCCCAGACTTTTAGCTTTTTGGCCTACTGTTTTTCGACCAATTTTTCATTGGTTTATGGACTCTGGGCCCTTTACCACTGCTAATCAGTGCTAAAGTACATATGCTCTCCGTGTAAATTTTGCTTATGCATTGGTGTTTCCATGATTGGCTTGTTTGATTTACAACTAATTAGGTCCCTAGTAATGTGCGGTTAGAGAGATGACCAGAATAGCTGCGTGTGAAGCGTTACAAAGATGAATGTAAAACATTTAAAACAAGCACATAAAGAGGCAGGCAGAGAAGATAGTGGAGAGGGAGTAGGATAAAACAAGCAACACACCAAGCAGATGAGCACAAAGTAAAAGAGGAGCTGTTATTTAATAAAGGCCTAAGGGCATGTTGTGTCAGAGGTGGGAGGTGTCTGGAAGCGGCACTGTTACTAAATAAATCAAGGAGCACAGGCATGCTGTGACGGAGGTGTGAGAGGTCTGGCAGGGAACAGATGGCCTGGCCGTGAAGCGGGGGGGCGGGGCAGCGCTGGGGAAGCCTGTGGGAGGGTGATTGATGCCTTTGATGTGGGGAGGGAGGAGAGCCTTTTGCGAGCCTTGTGCAGGAGAAATGCTGCCGATGCGCGTGCTTGTTTAATCACGTGATTCGCGTGAACTTAAAGAAAACCGCGGCTGAAAGCCCTTGGTTTGAAGAGGATTTTGCCGACATTAATTCTCGCTCCGCTCAATGCG
This sequence comes from Lissotriton vulgaris, assembly GCF_964263255.1. NCBI lineage: Eukaryota > Metazoa > Chordata > Amphibia > Caudata > Salamandridae > Lissotriton > Lissotriton vulgaris. The sequence goes on from NC_141690.1 coordinate 87,081,778, forward strand.
CTTGCCCGCATTGATAGGTCGCGAGACCTAAAAAGTAGCTAGCCAGTGGGAGCTGATAGAGAAATGGAGTTCAGTATGCCTGAACTCAGGATTTTAAAATACATCTTTTAGTAAAGATTATTTTTATATTGTGTGTTTGAAAATAGCCCTTTTAGAAAGTAGGTATTTTCTTATCTAACCATCCTGTTTGCCACTGTCTTTTGTGTATTCCCTGTCTGGGGTTGGAGCGACAGGAGCAGGGGATGTGCATTCACACTAGACAGACACAAGCAGGGGGTGGGGTGTCTTTCCAGGATGACTCACTGCCAGACTGAATAGACCTGGCTGCATTTAGAATAGTGGGAGGAGTTGTTGCTTGCACCTGAATGGACTGTGGCTGCCTCTCACAAGCTGTCTCCACCTCCTGTGGTAAACCTGGCCTGAGCCAGGCTGAACTGATTTATATGTGCCAGAGGAACTTTGTTTGTACCAACTTCAAAGGAAAATATGGTAGAAATATTGGGGCCTTGACCCCAGAACATTTGATTACTGCTGGACTAAGGAACCTGCCAGAAAAAAGGGCTGGAAAATCTGTCAGAAGGAACTGCCACTTTGCTCTGTGCTTTGCTGTGTTGTCCTGTTGCTTGCTGCTTCTGCCTTGGGCAGGAAAAGGACTGGATTGTACTTTTATCAACCTGCTGTTAGATTTTTCTCCATGGGATTGAAGTAGAGCTTGCCTTCTGTTGGAAGGCTCAGGGAATTCAAAGACTTTAACATCTTCTGGGTACCGACTTCTGGGACTGGATGTTTCAACTACCAAAGAGGGGAAAAAGTAACTCGACGCCATCATGAACACCTTTGCTGGCTCAGTGACCTGAAGGCACTGCAGAGGGCACCGCCACACTTTGCACCACAACCCTAGTCTCACAGAGAACAATGTCTGCCACCACCACCGAGCGGCTGCTAGCAAAGGGCACCGCACTCCATACCACCTCACTTCACACCATAGCCCTGGTATTCCCAACGATGACACAATGCCGTCACCAACGCCGTTGCCTGCTTCATGACCTGTGGATACCGCTCTTGGAGAATACGGAGCACCGTCCCACCGTCCACTGCAGCCCTGGTCTCACCGATGCCACTGCTCCAATCTGACCTTGGTACTGCTGCCTGTCTTGTGGTTTGGGGGCACCATTTGTAAGTTACACGATGCAGTGCCGCGTCCCACATCGCAGCCATGGACCACCGACGCCAGTGCCATAGATTGCAATACCTCAACTGACGCCACTGCCTGCACCACAACCGGTGGGTTCCGCACACCGCATTTCCCTGTCTCGCACTGCAGCCTCAGTCTACCGACGACATTGCTTCAGCAACAACGACACTGCTGCTTGCATCATGACCTGTTAGCACCGCAACGAGCACCGCCCCACTTCTCACTGCAGCACTGGTCTCACCGACACTGCTGAACGACCGTCACCGAGTAACACACATAAAAAGACTTTATGCCATTCAGAAAGATGAGGAAGAACACATGTACTTGGTTTGTGCTCCAGGAAGGAGCTAATACAAGAGAGGAAGGCACGTCTATGGGAGCTAAGCAATTGAAAGATTCCATATGAGAGTCACTGTTGCAACTAGGTTCTGCCCATTCAGTGTGGCCAGATTTTGTTTGCTTTTTGGACCACCCGGTTTGGGACATTTTGGTGTGGGTAATTCTCACTACCTGTGTCTCATCCACAGTATTCACACGGCAAGTGGACTACCCGTGTTTACCGGCAGTGTCTGCCTTTTAAGAAAAGGCTGATCTAAGAGGGGGGTTCAACCCGGGGAATCCACATGGGACCTGGGTACTATACGGTGTAGGAAAGAAGGGTCCCAGTAGAGCTGCTATACATATTTTGCTTGCATTTATTATGGAAAATTCAAAAGGAATGGCATACAGTGTCAATTAATCACAATGCATGATCCATATCATTTGGTCAAATAAAAGTGCCCCAAGAAAGGAAAGGGAAGGGGGGATAGCGTGATGCTGTGCAGGAAACAGGACAGTGAGGGAATAAAGTTCGTGACAAACTTATATATTGCAATATTAATTTTGAATGCAATACAATTTTAAGGCTTCAGATCCCTGAGCCAGAGAAGTTGGGGGATTATAACATATCCCAAAAGTTTAAGGACTATTTCTGTTGACACCGAAAAGTTCAAAATTATGGGGGAGTGTCAACCGAACAGAACATAAAAGTAGCCGTCGACGTTTCGACCCCACGCTACATCTGTAGGCGTTTGTCTAGCCTTACATCGGGGTCTTCATCAGGACAAGGTGGTCAACAAAGGAGCACTACAGTATCTAGAAATATAAAACAATAAGGTGTAAAAAGCCGACTATCAATGTCAAAGTTACCGGAGTGAGCGGCAATCACATTAGTCACACAGTTACCATGGGTGTTTGTTGGCAAATAATTACAGATAATTGTGAACATTGATAGTCGGCTTTTTACACCTTATTGTTTTATATTTCTAGATACTGTAGTGCTCCTTTGTTGACCACCTTGTCCTGATGAAGACCCCGATGTAAGGCTAGACAAACGCCTACAGATGTAGCGTGGGGTCGAAACGTCGACGGCTACTTTTATGTTCTGTTCGGTTGACACTCCCCCATAATTTTGAACTTTTCGGTGTCAACAGAAATAGTCCTTAAACTTTTGGGATATGTTATAATCCCCCAACTTCTCTGGCTCAGAGTTAGTTTGGCGCAGTGGGGACTCTGCAGGATTAGATATTGACCTGAGGTAGTCCTTATGTTAGTGTACACTAATAAGGGAACTCAGTGTGATTTACTGTTTTGGCTGTAGTGACACTTAATTACAAACATAGGCAGAGAACTGCCTTATAGTGCAGTTTCACTTCCCTTTGGTCGTTAGAGACCAGTGACTTATCGAATTGGGGTGTAACAACATCAATCCTACAAGTTGCAAAAGATATCTGTACAAAGTATTGGTCAGCCAGAATTGTCATGTTTCTGTGGCTCAGCTCAGGAGCAGAGCCAAGGCCTTTTGTCACCCTGCTGAGCCCAGTTAAATACATTCATCTCCAGCAGCAGAAACAATGGCCTCCCCAACCAAATGGAGCAATTAACATGCTTCATTCAGCTCCTGAGGGGGAAAGGGGTTCGGGCGAAATGATCTGCATCAATCAATCAGCTGTCACACTATACCTGGGATGGACCCAAGCCCACTGAACAAAGAAGGGAGCTCAGACGTCTGGAGTCAACGTATGAAGGGTCTCCCCTTTGAAAATCTAGTGAGAAAGGTGTAGTATGACCGTTAGGGTAATTTTCGACATTGCTAAGTTAGCATGAGCTCTGCCGCCATGATGTTGCTTTTGCGCACGTCACTACATGACTTTATTGTGCAAGACTCTATTGGTGCCTTTCACATGAGAACTGTCTGCTTTCTGCGTTCTCTGCCTGTTCCTGGAGTTTAGTCTGAACACAATGTGCAAGGTCGATACACAATGCCCCTTGTTATTCTGTCTGGTCAGTCCCTAGCACTTAGACAAAACATGCTACACAGCTGCAGATGCTGGAAAGCCGTGCTTTGATATTATGTGATGACATGTTGGCTTAACACACACTTGGAGAGGGACCTTTCTAGGGAAAAGAGCTCTGCCGTTCCTATGATGTAAAAACTACAGTCTAGGCACTAAGGTATGGGGTAGGCTGACAAAGCCTAGAGATCTTCTTTTATATAATAAAACTTCTTCTAGCCAAGGGGAAGGGTAGTTAGGCCTTATAGTCCTTTATCCACTGTCTGCATGCAATGATTTCCCCTTTCGTAGTCTATGGACTTGCTACATTGCTAACTGGTTTAGGTTTATGCATTTTTCTGCTGGTAATGGCTCGTATACTGCATTATAGAGCACGATAGTTAAAATAAACATTTTAAACTATATCAGTGACTCTGACTATTCTTATTGTGGACAAGTACGAGTGAGTGAGCAAAATGGTACGTCTTGCTACGGTGATTGGTGAGAGAGTCTGGAGTGTTGTGTTCTGGGTTGTCTAATCATTTGTAGCTTTGTGATGACATAGGAGAACGAATGAGACACTATACCTTTTTGGTTCTGGGATTTTGGGTACCGAGGTGGTAGGAAGGCTTAGCCCTACACACCGAGGTCCTGTTTTCCTGCGCATAGTTGTGTGTGTGCAGAATCCCCCCAACATGGCGCCGCCAACTTTTGGTCTGGTACTTATCTGCAAGACGCCTGAGTAGTGCTTGTGCTTGTCCACAAACGCCTCACTTCTGTTTCTGGAGAGGGTTGTAACGGTGTAGTCTCCTATATTGTGATGTTTTATAGGTTTTTCAAGCTTGAATTTTTAAAGGTCTTTCTCTTTCTTTTTACCCATTATTGGACTGACACTCATAAGTTGTTATTCTGCTACTGATTATGGCGGTTAACATAGCAGCACCTAACCGCGCACCGCTCACTGCGTATTTGACTCAATATGGAGTCCCTGATGATGGTGTTGCGCTTATTTTTGTTGTTGAAGCGGATGCAGCTCACCAATTCAAGGTCTTTTATTCTTGGGTCACCTTTCCGGCAGTTGATGGAACAGATAAGTTGTTTCACAGAATTATCGACCTTATAAATCTCTTGAAGTTCCACTAACGGTTTGGCAATATTCTATATAGTTTAATGGTGCCCTACCTCGCCCTGTAACTGCAGTCTGTTTAGGCCCTTTGTCAATTGATGGGGCCACATGGCCCGTTTTGACTAGGTATACCCCACATCCAAATTATTTTAATGTTCCAGTCGCAGAGCTATGCGTATTACATACTTCATTAATACGTATACATAGATCTGTTATTCAATTCGTGTTGCGAAACTTCCAGGTGGGAACACTTGACGTTACTGCACAACCTCCGGGACCTGGTGGCATAATCATCAGTCCCGCCATGATTAATTATGTAATGGGCGAGTGACCGTGAAATAAGGACGAACTTCCTTATTGGCTTGCTGAAAAGTTTGGACAACTCAAAGCTGTTTTTCCAAATACCACACCTGTGGAGAAACACTGAATCCTGACAATGAGTTTACCTAAGGCCTGGTTCCCGAGTTAGCTGATTGTAACACTTGGGTGCCGATTCCGATCCGGTAAAAAGCGCTCCGAATTGCTGTACGGAGCGTTTTTCCCCGTACGAATCGTACCAGAAGGCATCCCCGTACGAATGTGCAAGTTCGATCACAACCTAATGCGTCACTCCGTACGTCCCGTAAAAAAAGCCGTACGAATCGAAAGTCCGTACGAATAGCAGTCGGCTGACGCTCGACGCTACGTCCGGACGTAAATAGACCGCGTCTCCCGAACCACAAAGTACGATCCGTGTTCCACACACTCCGTACGGCTCTTTTCCTACGGGAGCTCAAAACTACCGTAAAGCCAGACTCCGGCACGACCCGCACCCCTCTACGCGACAAGCAGGACATGGACGCCATCGTCCGTGTAATCCCTATCCTGTACGCCCACCACCTCGTACTGAGAAACCGACTGTTGGACAGGCCACAGGAAGGGCTTGCTCCCTCCCCGCATGACAGGGCCCGAGCCCCGGCCCTCCAGGTGTTACCCACAGAAGTACCCCGCACCCCCTCTCATACGGGACTCCTGCCCCCGGACATCTCTGTATCATGGGGCCGAACCACTACCGGCCCTCGCCCGGCCCGGCCGCCATCTTGGACACTGCACCACGAGGCCGCGTGGCCTCAGGTCGACCCTAACCCTGGGCCTGGCCAGGCCCCGACATCCCGGCACCACCATCCACCCAGGAGGTGAACGGACCACTTGGCAGGTCAATGGGAGAAAGAAGTGTCGATGGCTCTCCCCCGCCAGGTGCCGATCGCCCCCCAGCTCCCCCGGGCGCTGGCTCCACCCCCCTGCTGGGTGTCTGGACTCCCTCATCCCGGACCTCCCGACCTCCAAGTGCGAGGGTCCGGACATCAAAGGGCGCCAGACCTATAACTGGGGCAGCCCCAGAGCAGGAAGGCAGTTGTATCCTGGAGTCAAGAGACACCGTGAAGAACTCATCCTTGACGGACTACTGGCGCTGCTGTAGTCCTGCCTTGTGAACTATCATCCTGCCTGCTGGCGCTGCCGCAACCCTCTGCATCCTTCATCTTCGTCGGGACCTGCTGGCACGGCCGCGGACCGTTGTAACTACCACCTTCATCGGGACCTGTTGGCGCCGCCGCGGACCGTCGCTACCTACGATCATCTCGGGACCCACCGGCGCTGCCGCGGCCCGTCCATCTAGAACGCGAGCTCGAGGATTGTGAGCTACTCATCATATCATCGCATCTACCAGATTGGTAATAAGACTGTCCCGCTACCCCCTTCCCATCCAAGAGACTAGAATCGAGGGGACCCCTGAGTCCAGACCTCCTTGTACCATTCTACCGTACTTAAAGATCACTTATAAAGAACGTTAAACCTTATCTCTGTGTGGTGTACGTCTGTGGGGGGGAAGTTACTTGTCTGTACGATCGCTGGAGGGGTTCTCCCTGGAGACCTCTCCCATTGTCCCCGGCCGACCCTCCCGGTCCGTCTAACATTGGTGGCCAGCGGTGCGATCCGAATCAACGCGTAATCGTACAGAGAGTAGCTCACCCCACGACGAAAACACAATGACAACCAAAGAGAGCGGATCCACCGAGAAATTCCAGATGGAGAAATTGGAAGAATACAGCCATCGTGAATTGAAACAATTCTGCATGGAACTAGGCATTGCTACCACCGGTCTGAGTACTAAAGACGATTTCAAGCACGCCATTGAGTCATGGGCAGAAACCGGGGCCGTCAGACCCCCGGACCAAAACGTTGCAGCATCAGAGAGGAACACCACGGCTCCCGAGGAGCGAAGAACGGGTCTCTCGCAGGAAGAGATCCAAGAGATGACGACATACAACAGTGGTTCAAGGCCTACGAGATCGCCATGACCTCCCACCGGATTGATCGAAGTGACTGGGGAGCCGGTCTATGGGGGAGGTTCGTCAATGAAGGCCGCGATGCCCTGTTACAGCTCCCAGACCATCTGATGACCTCCTATGACCACATGAAGGCGGCCCTCCTCACCCGATATGGGCTCACACCCGAAATGTACCGCCAGAGGTTCCGAGACTGCACCCGGATCCCGGGTACAACTTGGGTGGAATATGTAAACTATTTCAGCCGAGCCTTCGAGGGTTGGATCAAGGGAAGCCATGTAACAACCTACGAGCAACTTTTTAATCTCATGGTGTGGGAGCACCTCTCTAACAACTGCTTCGTCGAGCTCAGGCAGCACCTCCTCGACAGTAAATTGACTGGCCCACGGCAGCTCGCCGCCGAGGCTGACCGGTGGGAGAGCACTCGAGTAGGCCGGAGTGGGCCACACGAACAGAACCGGAACAACCAAGGTCAGCACCGTCCCCGAGGAGGAGGAGGCCAGGGACGAGGAAGAGACACCGTCCCGGCCGCTCCCGCTGCAAGCACCCCGCCCCCGGCCAACCGGGGCAACCCCCCGGTGCGCCCGGGGTTCCGAGCCAATGTCACATGTCACCGATGCCAGCGAGTCGGCCACTACGCCAATGACCCGAACTGTCCACAGAACCAGACTCCGAGACCCCGCCAGGTAGCTGCCGCCGCCCTGGGGGGAGAACAAATCTCCGAGGAACAGGAGGAGTGCGAACAAGAACAACAAGAGTTGGAACCGGCCGCCATGGTTCTAGCGTGCCTAGGGGGAAGAGACATGGTCCCGCGGGCTCCCCTACCCACCAACACCAGAAAATATGGTCAGTGGGTGAACATTAATGGGCGCAGGGCCGAAGCCCTACGTGACACAGGGGCCAGTGTGACGGCCGTCCGCTGTCACCTGGTGACCCCAGAGCAGATCCTGCCGAACATTCTCTGCCCCGTCCGTTCAGCCGACAATTCGGAGAGTCTATGTCGGATGGCCTGCGTCCCCTTCGAATGGGGAGGAGTATCCGGCATGTTGAAGGTGACGGTCCGAGATGACGCCCCTGTGGACTGTCTCCTGGGAAATGATCTTGAGAGTTCCCCGTGGGCCGCCGTAGAAAGGAGAGAACACCTGGGGATGTTGGGCCTCCCGGACTGGGCGTGTGTAACCACCCGGTCCATGGCCGCCCGTACCATCCCCCGACCAGAAGAACCCAAATGGCCAGCACCCCCTCCCCCGATCGCTCCAGTAGAGGACACCGACCCCCCGGAACAAACTCCCGAAGGGCTCGCTCAACCCCAGGACCTTCCTAGCCTGGCTCAGTGGTGTCAAGAGGGGGGGCCCACCCAAGAACAGTTCCGTCAAGAACAGAAGACCTGTCCCTCCCTAGAGGGACTCCGCCAGCAAGCCCTCGCCCAGAGCGCAGGGGACACCACCGGAGCCCATTGGATCTACTGGGACAACGACTTGTTATACAGTGAACAGAGAATCGCGGAGTTAGGGGCCAGTCGAGTGCTGGTGGTGCCCCTCCGTTTTAGAGACTTCTTGTTAAATTTGGCCCACGATGTCCCCCTGGCTGGACACCTGGGTCAAGACAAAACCTACAGTCGCCTGGTGACCCACTTCTTCTGGCCCAAGATGAGAAACGACGTCCTCAACCACTGCCGGTCCTGCCCCATGTGCCAGGCCAGCGGGAAAAGCGGCCGCAAACTTAAAGCACCTCTGCAACCCTTCCCAGTTGTCACCACCCCGTTCGAGAGGGTGGGCATAGACATTGTGGGGCCCCTGGACCCCCGTACAGCACAAGGACATCGGTTCATCCTGGTACTGGTGGACCACGCCACCCGCTACCCCGAGGCTGTTCCCCTGCGAACTGTAAAAGCCCCGGTGGTTGGCCGGGCCTTAATGGGGATCTTCTCCCGGGTGGGCTTCCCCGAGAAGTCGTCAGCGACAGAGGCGCAAACTTTATTTCAAAATATATGAAGTCCCTCTGGCAACAGTGCGGGGTCACCTACCGATTCACAACCCCCTATCACCCTCAAGGAAACGGACTCGTCGAGCGGTTCAACCGCACACTCAAAGGAATGATTGGGGGGGTTGGAAGAGCCCCTCCGTCGCCAGTGGGATGTGCTACTGCCGTGCCTCCTCTTCGCATATCGAGAAGTCCCCCAGAAGTCCCTCGGCTTCAGTCCGTTCGAACTCTTGTATGGACACCCGGTGCGAGGGCCCCTCAGCCTAGTCAAAGAAGGTTGGGAGATGGCCCCCCTAAAGACCCCCCCAGATGTCTTCAAGTACCTCCTGACCCTACGCAATCAAACCAGGCGATTCAGAGAAATGGCGAAAGCGAACCTGGAGGCCCGTCAGGAGGACATGAAAAAATGGTACGATCAAAATGCCTCCTCCATCGAATTCGAACCTGGCCAACAAGTGTGGGTGATGTCCCCCACCGAACCATGTGCCTTGCAGGACAAGTGGACGGGGCCCTTCAAAGTGGTCGAGCGCAAGAGCCCCGTCACCTATCTCATCGATATGGAATCTCCACGGAACCCCCTCCGGGTCCTCCACGCCAATAGACTCAAACCCCACTTTGTGCGCTCGGAGCTCAGTCTCCTGATGGCTACAGACAGCGGAGCGGAAGAAGACTCCGAGCCTCTCCCTGATCTCCTAAGGACCGGGGAAAAAGATGGTTCCGTGGACGGGGTCCGACTCTCAGATGCCCTTACCCCGGAACAGCGCCAAGGCTGCCGAGACCTCCTGCTGCAATTCGCGACCCTGTTTTCCCTCACCCCAGGGGTCACTCCCTGGTGCTTGCATGACGTGGACACTGGGGACAGTCCCCCTGTCAGACATCGGGCGTACCGTGTACCAGATCGGGTACGGGCCTGCATCCAAGAGGAGGTGTCAAAGATGCTCACGATCGGGGTCATCGAGCCTTCGGACAGTCCCTGGGCCAGCCCGGTCGTGCTGGTCCCCAAAGCTGCGGCCCCCGGCACCACCCCTGAGCTCCGGTTCTGCGTCGACTACCGGGGCTTGAACGCTGTCACCAGAACCGACGCTCATCCCATCCCCCGAGCAGATGAACTGATCGACCGCATGGGGGCTGCCCGCTACCTCAGCATCTTCGACCTGACGGCGGGCTACTGGCAGATCGGTCTCACACCCCGGGCTCAAGAACGATCCGCCTTTTCCACTCCCGATGGCCACTACCACTTCAAGGTCATGCCGTTCGGCATGAAGAATGCTCCAGCTACTTTTCAGCGACTGGTGAACCAGGTCTTGGCGGGGCTCAAGGAGTTCAGCGCCGCCTACCTGGACGATATCGCTGTGTACAGCCGCCACTGGTCCGACCACCTCCACCACCTCCGAGAGGTCCTGCAGGCCCTCCAACGGGCTGGCCTCACAATCAAGGCCAGCAAGTGCCAAATTGGTCAGGGGTCCGTAACCTATCTCGGACACCAGGTGGGAAGCGGTCTGGTGGCCCCTCTTCAACTAAAGATCGCTGCCATCCAGTCCTGGCAGCCTCCCGTCACACAGACCGAGGTCCGAGCCTTCTTGGGGCTCACCGGCTACTACCGGCGGTTCGTGAAGGATTATGGCAGCATTGTGGGGCCCCTCACGGAACTCACATCCAAGAACCACCCGAAGGAGGTCAACTGGACCCCAGACTGTCAAGCGGCCTTCGAGAAGCTGAAGGCCGCCATGTGCACTGCCCCTGTGCTCCAGGCCCCCGACTACAGTCGGGAATTCATCGTACAAACGGATGCCTCCGACCATGGCATTGGGGCGGTCCTCTCCCAGTTGAACCCCGAAGGACTTGACCAACCAGTGGCCTTCATCAGCAGACGTCTCCTGGCCCGAGAACAGCGCTGGAGCACCATCGAGAGGGAGGCCTTCGCAGTGGTGTGGGCCCTCAAAAAGCTCCGGCCCTATCTCTTCGGTACCCACTTCCGGGTGCAGACAGATCATCGGCCCCTGCAGTGGCTAATGCAGATGCGGGGGGAAAACCCCAAACTATTGCGTTGGTCCATCTCCCTGCAGGGGATGGACTTCACTGTGGAACATCGACCTGGCCAAGACCACGCCAACGCAGATGGCCTGTCACGCTTTTTCCGCCTCGACGAGGAGAGTCCCCAAGAGGATGGGTGACTCTCCCCGCCTTCAGCTGGGGGGGACGCATGTTGGACAGGCCACAGGAAGGGCTTGCTCCCTCCCCGCATGACAGGGCCCGAGCCCCGGCCCTCCAGGTGTTACCCACAGAAGTACCCCGCACCCCGTCTCATACGGGACTCCTGCCCCCGGACATCTCTGTATCATGGGGCCGAACCACTACCGGCCCTCGCCCGGCCCGGCCGCCATCTTGGACACTGCACCACGAGGCCGCGTGGCCTCAGGTCGACCCTAACCCTGGGCCTGGCCAGGCCCCGACATCCCGGCACCACCATCCACCCAGGAGGTGAACGGACCACTTGGCAGGTCAATGGGAGAAAGAAGTGTCGATGGCTCTCCCCCGCCAGGTGCCGATCGCCCCCCAGCTCCCCCGGGCTCTGGCTCCACCCCCCTGCTGGGTGTCTGGACTCCCTCATCCCGGACCTCCCGACCTCCAAGTGCGAGGGTCCGGACATCAAAGGGCGCCAGACCTATAACTGGGGCAGCCCCAGAGCAGGAAGGCAGTTGTATCCTGGAGTCAAGAGACACCGTGAAGAACTCATCCTTGACGGACTACTGGCGCTGCCGTAGTCCTGCCTTGCGAACTATCGTCCTGCCTGCTGGTGCTGCCGCAACCCTCTGCATCCTTCATCTTCGTCGGGACCTGCTAGCACGGCCGCGGACCGTTGTAACTACCACCTTCATCGGGACCTGCTGGCGCCGCCGCGGACCGTCGCTACCTACGATCATCTCGGGACCCACCGGCGCTGCCGCGGCCCGTCCATCTAGAACGCCGAGCTCGAGGATTGTGAGCTACTCATCATATCATCGCATCTACCAGATTGGTAATAAGACTGTCCCGCTACCCCCTTCCCATCCAAGAGACTAGAATCGAGGGGACCCCTGAGTCCAGACCTCCTTGTACCATTCTACCGTACTTAAAGATCACTTATAAAGAACGTTAAACCTTATCTCTGTGTGGTGTACGTCTGTGGGGGGGAAGTTACTTGTCTGTACGATCGCTGGAGGGGTTCTCCCTGGAGACCTCTCCCATTGTCCTCGGCCGACCCTCCCGGTCCGTCTAACACCGACGACGGCGCAGAAGGTTAGTACAACGAAGTTCTACATACCTAAACGTCTTGCAACACGCGCACATCTCCATTTCACGATTGTAATGTCTGGCCATGTTGCGCCACACACTCCCGCACTACACCAGTGCAATACGGAGACCGGACGTACCTACGTCATCGACCAGGGGGTACGGTACGTCACCGCACTACACCAGCGCAATACGCCGCACCTACGTCATCGACCACGGGGTACGGCAGGTCACCGCACTACACCAGTGCAATACAGAGACCGGCCGTACCTACGTCATCGACCAGGGGGTATGGTACGTCACCGCACTACACCAGCGCAATACGCCGCACCTACGTCATCGACCACGGGGTACGGCAGGTCACCGCACTACACCAGTGCAATACGGAGACCGGCCGTACCTACGTCATCGACCAGGGGGTACGGTACGTCACCGCACTATACCAGTGCAATACGCCACACCTACGTCATCGACCACGGGGTACGGCAGGTCACCGCACTACACCAGTGCAATACGGAGACCGGCCGTACCTACGTCATTGACCAGGGGGTACGGTACGTCACCGCACTACACCAGTGCAATTGACGTGTGGTACATACGCCTGCAATGTGATTGTAAGTGTAAGTGGTGAGCAGAACACCCACCAGTGCCCAGCATCAGAGTGTGTGCCTAACACCCCCCACCAGTGCCCACCAGTGCCCACCAGTGCCCAGCATCAAAGTGTGTGCCTAACACCCCCCCAGTGCCCAGCATCAGAGTGTGTGCCTAACACCCCCCCCACCAGTGCCCCCCAGTGACCAGCATCAGAGTGTGTGCCTAACACCCCCCACCAGTGCCCCCAGTGCCCCCCAGTGCCCAGCATCAGAGTGTGTGCCTAACACCCCCCAGTGCCCCCCAGTGCCCCCCAGCGCCCAGCATCAAAGTGTGTGCCTAACACCCCCCCCCCAGTGCCCACCAGTGCCCAGCATCAGAGTGTGTGCCTAACACCCCCCCCACCAGTGCCCCCCAGTGCCCAGCATCAGAGTGTGTGCCTAACACCCCCCCACCAGTGCCCCCAGTGCCCCCCAGTGCCCAGCATCAGAGTGTGTGCCTAACACCCCCCAGTGCCTCCCAGTGCCCCCCAGTGCCCAGCATCAAAGTGTGTGCCTAACACCCCCCCAGTGCCCCCCAGTGCCCACCAGTGTCCAGCATCAAAGTGTGTGCCTAACACCCCTCCAGTGCCCAGCATCAGAGTGTGTGCCTAACACCCCCCCCACCAGTGCCCCCCAGTGCCCAGCATCTGAGTGTGTGCCTAACACCCCCCCACCAGTGCCCCCAGTGCCCCCCAGTGCCCAGCATCAGAGTGTGTGCCTAACACCCCCCCACCAGTGACCCCCAGTGCCCAGCATCAGAGTGTGTCCCTAACACCCCCCCACCAGTGCCCCCAAGTGCCCACCAGTGCCCAGCATCAGAGTGTATGCCTAACAGCTCCCCCAGTGCCCCCCAGTGCCCAGCATCAGAGTGTGTGCCTAACACCCCCCCAGTGCCCACCAGTGCCCAGCATTAAAGTGTGTGCCTAACACCCCCCCAGTGCCCACCAGTGCCCAGCATCAGAGTGTGTGCCTAACACCCCCCACCAGTGCCCCCCAGTGCCCAGCATCAAAGTGTGTGCCTAACACCCCCCCCCCCACCAGTGCCCCCAGTGCCCCCCAGTGCCCAGCATCAGAGTGTGTGCCTAACACCCCCCCACCAGTGCTCACCAGTGCCCAGCATCAAAGTGTGTGCCTAACACCCCCCCAGTGCCCACCAGTGCCCACCAGTGCCCAGCATCAGAGTGTGTGCCTAACACCCCCCCACCAGTGCCCCCCAGTGCCCAGCATCAAAGTGTGTGCCTAACACCCACCCACCAGTGCCCCCAGTGCCCCCCAGTGCCCAGCATCAGAGTGTGTGCCTAACACCCCCCACCAGTGCCCCCCAGTGCCCAGCATCAGAGTGTGTGCCTAACACCCCCCCACCAGTGCCCCCCAGTGCCCACCAGTGCCCAGCATCAGAGTGTATGCCTAACAGCCCCCCCCAGTGCCCCCAAGTGCCCAGCATCAGAGTGTGTGCCTAACACCCCCCCAGTGCCCAGCATTAAAGTGTGTGCCTAACACCCCCCCCCCAGTGCCCACCAGTGCCCAGCATCAGAGTGTGTGCCTAACACCCCCCACCAGTGCCCCCAGTGCCCAGCATCAAAGTGTGTGCCTAACACCCCCCCACCAGTGCCCCCAGTGCCCCCCAGTGCCCAGCATCAGAGTGTGTGCCTAACACCCCCCCCCCACCAGTGCTCACCAGTGCCCAGCATCAAAGTGTGTGCCTAACACCCCCCCAGTGCCCACCAGTGCCCGCCAGTGCCCAGCATCAGAGTGTGTGCCTAACACCCCCCACCAGTGCCCCCTAGTGCCCAGCATCAAAGTGTGTGCCTAACCCCCCCCCACCAGTGCCCCCCAGTGCCCAGCATCAGAGTGTGTGCCTAACACCCCCCCACCAGTGCCCCCAGTGCCCCCCCAGTGCCCAGCATCAGAGTGTGTGCCTAACACTCCCCACCAGTGCCCCCCAGTGCCCAGCATCAGAGTGTGTTCCTAACACCCCCCCACCAGTGCCCCCAGTGCCCCCCAGTGCCCAGCATCAGAGTGTGTGCCTAACACCCCCCCACCAGTGCCCCCCAGTGCCCAGCATCAGAGTGTGTGCCTAACACCCCCCAACCAGTGCCCCCCAGTGCCCAGCATCAAAGTGTGTGCCTAACACCCCCCCACCAGTGCCCCCCAGTGCCCAGCATCAGAGTGTGTGCCTAACACCCCCCCACCAGTGCCCCCAGTGCCCCCCCAGTGCCCAGCATCAGAGTGTGTGCCTAACACCCCCCCACCAGTGCCCCCCAGTGCCCAG
The DNA here is from genome assembly GCF_964263255.1 of Lissotriton vulgaris. NCBI lineage: Eukaryota > Metazoa > Chordata > Amphibia > Caudata > Salamandridae > Lissotriton > Lissotriton vulgaris. The sequence continues at coordinate 87,096,898 of NC_141690.1, forward strand.
CATCAGAGTGTGTTCCTAACACCCCCCACCAGTGCCCCCAGTGCCCCCAGTGCCCAGCATCAGAGTGTGTGCCTAACACCCCCCCACCAGTGCCCCCCAGTGCCCCCCAGTGCCCAGCATCAAAGTGTGTGCCTAACACCCCCCCCCGTGCCCCGCAGTGCCCAGCATCAGAGTGTGTGCCTAACACCCCCCCCCCACCAGTGCCCCCCAGTGCCCCCCAGTGCCCAGCATCAGAGTGTGTGTGGCTAACACCCCCCCCCCTGCCCAGCTGTTACACAAAAACACATACCATTGTGAACCGCATTACCATCTGGAGATTGACACATATGAACATACCTAAATTACAACATGACACCAGCTCCCAGGCACACAGCAGTCACAGACATTATCATACAAAGTCAACTTCAGAAAATAACAAGAATTGCTTTATTCAGCTGCTCCAAAAAAGAAACGCAAATAAGAGTCCCTGCTCATTAAAGGCCAATGTCCAGTCCAAAAAAGTCTGAGCAGCAGTTTGTACCTCCATGGGTGTGGGCACACCCAAACTTGCCTGCACATGGCGTTTAATCCGCAGTGGAAACGATGTGGCCACCATCTGTGGAATCCTCCAGCACCGCATGGACAGGAGAGGGAAGGACAGGCGGAGTGGGTGCAGGTGTAGTGCATTCAGCCACCCTGGATGGTGTATTGCCAAAAGTAGCTTCGAAAACCTGGCTGCACACCTAAGCCAGTGTGGAAAAACTACCACCTGAACCCGGGTGTTAGATCTCCACTGGCCCAAGCACTGCAGGGACGTAGCATGCACCAATCCCCTTAACCAGCCCCGTGGACCCCCACAGGTCAAAACACTATGTGGGCACCAGGGGACCTGAAAAGAGGGTGGTAATAATGTAAAGACACCAAGTCTTCCACCCTTGGCGACGAAAAGAAGACAGCTCCCTCCTGCTTTACGCTTCTGCACCAAACGCCTTAATATGCAGGCTTGGCTTCGTAAAGCATCAGAGTGTATATCAGCTCCACACTCTTGGTACTGCAATATTCTGAAATGGGGCTTGCAGTTAAGGAGAGGACGCTGTCGTCGCAAAGGCCATAAAACCCATAAACAAAAGAATACTGGCCCGGAAAGGGAAAAAGGACACTGCCTGAAAAAACCCTCTTTACGTGGCCAAGTGGTAGAGCTCTCGTATCACCAGCCGAGTCTGCCAAGACCCAGCGCTGCCTTCGCGGAGTGACCCAAAATGTCACTTCCGCAAACAAAGAAGCGGAGGGCGGCAACAGCGAAGACGCGCTGAAGCCCGCCGGCGCTCCCGTCTGAACTCCGCGTTGCTTTCTCCGTAGAGAACAAAAGACTACAATGCAACGCTCGTGTGAGCGGGGGCCCCCGGACACACGCAAAATAAAGAAAAATACGAAGGCAGTAACTAAATAGAAAAAACGGGCGGAAGGGGGAACCCAGGGCACCCTACTAACTCGGACAGGGGGTGAAAGGGACAACAAGGGGGGAAAAAACGGCAAGCCTTCTCACGAGCCCGTGAGAAGGGGGGAGGAACACAACCCAAGGAATGAGGGATCCGACACAGCAGGGAAGAGCTCAATCCAACAGCAAAACGTCAGCCAACAACCAGGGTGGGAATCCAAACACTGGCAGATATCAAGCATCGAGCTAAAGGTAGGACCACCTTTTATCCTACTTCCCTGTCATGTGGTCACAAGGCATGATCATAAAGAAAGGACTACCCGATACCTAACACCGGGGACACATTGGGGGTGGAGGTAGAGGGCTGTGAGTCTGTACTCCTGGGTGTGTGGATGCGTGTGTGCGTTGTGTCCCCTCTCCCTGTGGGTGTGCCTAAATCCCCTTGAGATTGCGTGCGTGGAGCTTTGAGCTTTTTCTGACGTGTGGGTGTGCTGGGTGTGTGTGACCTGTGGCGTCTGCGTGTATGTTGTGTAGATATGGGAGAGGCAGAGGTGGATGGGTCTGAAGGATGGAGGGGGAGACAGATGCTGCTGGGAGTACATTGCTGCCGTCAGTGTTGACTCTATGGCAGCCACACTCCGACGTAGATCAGACATGGCCGACGACATGCCCTCCATGAACGACACCAACTGTGTAATCAGTTGTGTATGTCCATGGAGGACAGTCAGTATGGATGTCTGACCTACTGCAATCTGCCGGAGTAGGTCCACAGTCTCAGCACTGAGGGCAGCAGGGGACACAGGGTCAGGGGCTGCGGTGCCGGGAACAAAGGAGACACGGGTGCTAGCACGGACCCTAGCGACACTAACGACTGGGAGGGTGGAGATGGTACTGGATGAGGGGACGCTAGCCAAAGATGATGGAGAGACCATTGCTGCATATTCCCCCTCCTCCTGAGAGTCTGACTCGAAGTTGTCGGCATGGTAAGATGTGTCAGTCACATGTCGTCCGGCCAGCAGACTCTCATCACCCTCCGTGCCACTGCCTCCCTCTGACTCCTCAAAGCAGGTGGCACTGTCGGTGTGTCCCTCTTCCTGGTCCGCGCCTGTGTCCCCTCCAGATTCAGATGATGATGCTGTGGCCAAGGAGAAGAATAATAACATATCAGTCACCTGTACACATCAGACATGTCAGCTACAATTCATTAGGCTTCATTTCTGAACATGGCATGCATCATGAGTAACAGGAGACTGAACACTGCACAATGATAAGTCTAGTTGTGGCCAATTGCGAGAGACACTACGCATAATGTATAGTAGGATACAAGCAACAGTGAAGGGAAAAATCTATCATGAGCGACACAATGATGATTGACAGCCTGACAACAGGATAGCTGATGAAGCATCACAGCTCATTTACACACCCTGCCACCCAAACCCAGACCTGCACATGTTGAATTTCCTTACACCTTGTGCCAAATGGGAAAAGTCCTTCCTGAAGTGACATGTGATGCCATCCTGGGACCTGAACCAAGTGTAACATCACCTCACACTGGCATCACAGCTGTTGACACCCTAAGCCTCATTGTGTGACTGACCATCAATAGTAATTACAAAGAACATTTGACTTATGTGGCAACTATGCACACACGCACTGCCCAGTGTGAGTATGCATAAGCCCAAAATATTGCACATGTAAATTGTGCACCTGTAGCCAACACATGACAATTTGAAAGAGTACCATGGACAAAGGCCACTGAGGCTGGCTCGTGCAGAAGACACATGTTTAGACTCAAGATCAGTGCCTAAATATGAAGAACGGCAGACACAGTGCACATGTGGTGCCACATGTAAGGTTTTTTTATACCTTATGTATGAATATCTTTAGTCAAGCCAAACACCTCGCTAGAAAAACTCCAATATCCTCAATAACACTTATACCAAAAGACCATAGAGTATGTAAAAAATATCACATTTATTAAAAAAGATATCACATTTATTAAAAAAGAAAAAGTTCAAAGTAACAACACATAAAAATAATTTTAAAAAGCCAGTTTTGTCGACGCGTTTCGGTGCTTTGATCAATAGAGCAGAGGAGCATAAAGACTATTTAACTCCAGGATCAAGACTGGTATTTCAAATTGAAAATGCTTTAATAGTAAGATCTTATTATTTGTAGCCATGACCTTATTCTCTCTAGAAAAAAACTCCTTTTAACAACATCTTTACGATCCCTCAGGTGATGTATACTAATTAATGTCTTATATACCTTTTTAGATTCATGAAGTTTTAACCATAGTCCTGAGGAAGGTGTTCTATCGATCAAAGCACCGAAACGCGTCGACAAAACTGGCTTTTTAAAATTATTTTTATGTGTTGTTACTTTGAATCTTTGTGTATGATGTATAATATGTATCTAATTTCATGGCAAGAAACTGTTTATGTCTAATGAGCTGAAACAAGAAACTTTTTCTTTTTTAATAAATGTGATATCTTTTTTAATACATGTGATATTTTTTACATACTCTATGGTCTTTTGGTATAAGTGTTATTGAGGATATTGGAGTTTTTCTAGCGAGGTGTTTGGCTTGACTAAAGATATTCATACATAAGGTATAAAAAAACGTTATTTTAAAAACCACAGAAAGGAATCTTCTTTTTGTTACATTACTTTCCCAGTCCTTTCTGGGTTCATTAGGGAAAACTCTCTCCTTTTACGGCCACATGTAAGGTTCCAACAGGTGTCACAGACCCCCCCTCCAACATTATGATGTGCAAAGGAAGATGCATACATAGACATTGCACCATAGGAGTACATTTGAAAAACAAACATCATCCAAAGCGCAGGTCAAAAGTGTATTAGGGCAAGGCATGTAAAGAAGCAGCTGCAGAAACGGGGACATTCTGAGGCCAATGCATGGAGTGCCTGTCTGACCACAACGCTCAAACTATGGGAGTGTAACCATGCCTTTGAGCACTACAGGGAGCATGTGACACACATCACAACAAACAGACATAAACCTACCCACTACTTGCTGCTGTCCCTCCTGCAACTGCCCATAAAGGTCTGGGAACACCACTTCCAGGACCCGGAGCATGTTGGGGGTGAGGTGGCGGGTGCCGCCATGCCGGCGTGGAGCTTCCAGCTTTAGCTGTACTCTGGCGATGCGGCGGCTCCAGCACCGGATGTCCTGCCACCTCTTCTTGATGTTCCGGAGCCTCCTGCGAGGCCCCCCCTCACTCCTGACAGCCCTGGCGATGTCCAGCCAGATTTCACCCTTCTCATAGGCAGATACCTGTCACAAATGTAAAGTAAAACAGCATCAGTACACCTGGTCCATGTTCCAAACACACACATATATGCACAAAAAACTTGATGATAACAGGGCATTGTAAGCTAAACACATTAGCATTTTTGGCCACGAGTATATGGCGTGTGAGCAAACACCACTGCATGACATGCCATTGAAAGGCTACAGATGACATGATGGGTGCTAAACACTCTCCGAGCATGGCACTCACTGAGCAATGTATGCTACGTCTGGGTGCACTGCAGCACGTGACACGCTGTCACACACCCCACTGCAACAAATAACCCTCGAGTAACAACATTGTACACCCTGGCACTCACTCCCAACAACATTGCATCTAGACACTATACATACACAGTGGCTATAATGTCACACACACAACAGGTGCACACTCCAAGGTATTGCACACATCACTCACCTGATCCTCTGGTCTCCCATACAGCTTGCTGTAGTTAGGCAGGAGGACATCCAGCAGGGCCTTGTTCTCACCATCAGTGAATGCAGGTGCCCTCTCCATGCTAAGCCAATCAGGGTCCAGAGGATTCAGAGACAGCAGCTGTGTTTACCACACCAATGTTGTGCAGGCAAGTGCCCTACCACAGCCACATGCTGCCTTATATCTGTGCTGCAGAGGGGCTGTGAGTCCAAGGAGTAGTGTTTGATAGGCCACCATAGTTAGCATCCTACGTTCCATCCAATCACTTCACACATAAGGACATGACACACATATGCATGGTTTGAAAACTGAGCCTGAGCTGAACAACAACTTTTGCAACATTGTATACTTTTGCCCAACTGAATTTTCTCTAACACCTGTAGGAGGCTAAATAAATTCAGTATCCATGACAACCTGGTTGCATTTTGATCTGTCCACTGTTCCCCTAGATGTTCCCTATGTATTTAATCAAATACCCACACAAGTAAGGTGACATTGCTGTTGCCAATGCAACCCATTCAATGGTGTAACGAGGCGTACACACGCACGTACCATTGGGGTACGCTTTGCTCGCATAGGGCTGAAATGCAATAGGGAAACGAGGCGTACACATGCACGTACCATTAGGGTACGCTTTGCTCGCGCAGGGCTGAAATGCAATAGGCAAACGAGGCGTACACAAGCACGTACCATTGGGGTACGCTTTGCTTGCGTAGGGCTGAAAAGCAATAGGGAAACGAGGCGTACACACGCACGTGGCATTGGGGTACGCTTTGCTCGCGTAGGGCTGAAATGCAATAGGGAAACGAGGCGTACACACGCACGTACCATTGGGGTACGCTTTGCTCGCGTAGGGCTGAAATGCAATAGGGAAACGAGGCGTACACACGCACGTACCATTGGGGTACGCTTTGCTCGCGTAGGGCTGAAATGCAATAGGGAAACGAGGCGTACACACGCACGTACCATTGGGGTACGCTTTGCTCGCGTAGGGCTGAAATGCAATAGGCAAACGAGGCGTACACACGCACGTACCATTGGGGTACGCTTTGCTCGCGTAGGGCTGAAAAGCAATAGGGAAACGAGGCGTACACACGCACGTACCATTGAGGTACGCTTTGCTCGCGTAGGGCTGAAATGCATTAGGCAAACGAGGCGTACACACGCACGTACCTTTGGGGTACGCTTTGCTCGCGTAGGGCTGAAAAGCAATAGGGAAACGAGGCGTACACACGCACGTGGCATTGGGGTACGCTTTGCTTGCGTAGGGCTGAAATGCAATAGGGAAACGAGGCGTACACACGCACGTACCATTGGGGTACGCTTTGCTCGCGTAGGGCTGTAATGCAATAGGGAAACGAGGCGTACACACGCACGTACCATTGGGGTACGCTTTGCTCGCGTAGGGCTGAAATGCAATAGGCAAACGAGGCGTACACACGCATGTACCATTGGGGTACGGTTTGCTCGCGTAGGGCTGAAAAGCAATAGGGAAACGAGGCATACACACGCACGTACCATTGGGGTATGCTTTGCTCGCGTAGGGCTGAAATGCAATAGGGAAACGAGGCGTACACACGCACGTACCATTGGGGTACGCTTTGCTCGCGTATGGGTGAAATGCAATAGGCAAACGAGGTGTATGTACAGTGCGTCAGACATGCTCAAGTGAACGTTTGTGTAGGCTGCGTTCCTGACCTCCTTCATGTCACCATTGGGAGAGTGACTCCAGGAAATCACATAGCAGGGATGTAGTCTACCCTCATGTTGACAATGTGGATGCATACATCAGCATGGCATCCTCACATCAGCATGTCACCAAGTGTGGCAGACATTGAAGAAGCACAGGGACTGTGACCTAGTGCCTCAGTTGATGTGTGAAGAGCTGGCAAGACTTGTCATTACTCCTTCAGCACATGTGCATCACATGCATACAACACTTTGCACCGGCGTAACGTCTACAACATATTGCGATGCACATATGAAATGTTCAGGACAGTATCATATTACTCACCTTAGAATATCCCCACGTGTCATCCTGGACATGCCAATTTCCGCTCAGTAGTACACTTGTGTGTCGGTAGGCATATCCTGCGGCCCACCGTGTGTTGTTGGCGTTGTGTGTGCCGTGATGACGTTGTCTGGGTACTCATACGTGACCTCAGCGTGCTCACGTCAGGTCCTCTGTATTAACAACACCTGCGCTGGTCCCGTATAAGTGTAACCTAACTCATTTTTGAAACAAGATCATAGTACGATCACTTCTGACCATTTCACTTGGATTGTCTGACTCAGGACGGTGCCAATAGGGATGTCCATTTCAAAGCCTGTGAGGATTGCAACCCTCTCATGTTGGTGACTGACCCTCACCGTTGGTGTCTCCACAGTGTTCATGTCAAGCAAGACAAGTAGAGCTGCTCCGACTGCTGGGACCAGACATATGAATGCAGGTGTGATTGGTCACACATGCCGCTCAGATTCCAGCAGTTGTCCCTGCAGCACAATGGCTCATGGTCTGGACGTAGGAGGAGTGCCTGGGCGTGGGTGTTGAGACATCATAGCCCCTGGATTTGACATCAGTCCTCCAGGGCCAAGTCGTCAGGTAACCCATATATGTGAAAGAGATGTCATCACACTTCCAAATCTACACAATGCACGTGCAATGCTGCATGGGATTCGGGTGACACCGCCCACGCGGCTCTGTCAGATTTGCTGCCGTTCTAGCCTGCACCACGACCTGTGGTACTCATGTCCATGATGTCCCTCACACCACCAAAGGCCTACGCGGCGGATTCGGGCCCAGCGGACCCGTCTGGGGGCACTTGCGCATCTGGTGATTTGCCCATGACGCCATCACTCACTTCGTCCCTGACGCAGGCGGCCCATTTGTGCCAGACCCGCTGTGAGAGAAAGGATCTGAAATTCTGAATGTTGATCCTGGTCCTCGCTGGTTCACCTCACAGCCTCACTGGCAACTGTCCCCCAGGTGCCAGCCTTTGCGCCGTTCTTGGGTGGTGGTGTCCCCGATACCACACCCTGTACGGCACTGGCGTGGGAACTGTGCAGCAGTATACCGCCATTAATGCTGCAGGGGGGGGTTTCAACTCCTACGAGCCAGCCACAGCTCATGACAGGCCTGATTATCAGGAAATGGGTGTCAATAAGTGTTGGGAGGGTCTTGAAGACCCACTGACACATGAGTGTCGGTCCCAAGGTGACAGGACAGGTGGACTGGGGCATGCAAGTGGTCTGGACACCTAGCCAGACACTGGTGATGTCTCTACTCCAAACGTGTTAATGGATGAGCGGCCAACGTACAGTGTAATGTTTATGTGGGCGGCCATAGCCTTGCCCAATCATTTCCCCGTTGCCGCGGTGAGGACCAACCTCCTCACTGAGGTCCTTCAAGTGCAGTCACGCTCCGCTGAGCGTCTGCAGGCCTATCCTGAAGAATGTACTGTATCTATATTGTTCTGCATGTACAGGCACGCTGCATGTTTGGCTGTAGATAGGCACGTTGTCAGACGACCACACCCCTCCCCGGACCGACCATGTGCCCTGTCCTCCCACCCCACCCCAGAGAGCATGGGCATCCTGCCCGCCAAATCACAGACCACATTCCCCGTAGCTCCGCTGTAGAGGGTATCCAAGAGGTCTGAGCAGTACGGACAGATGTCATCATCCTCCCTGAGTCTGGAACTGAGGTCTTACAACATCACATGCCTCTTTGTCCGCTTCCCACACTGTCTGTGGGACATGGTTGTGTAACTGCTGGCAGAGTGTGCGTTGTAGGTACGGGCAATACTTGCCCAAGCACTTGTAGGATGCCAGTCAGCGACATCGTATTTCATCCAGTGATGGCTCAATATCCCCGACTCACATAGATGGCATCCAGGGAGGCAAATTTGTCTGAAGATTGGTATGTATTCAAAGTCAGGAACATGCTACTTACTACTGTTCCATTATGATATTTTGTTACGAAAGGTAAGTAACCAGTTCATACATTTCAGTACATCTTCTGTAGGAGCATCCATATTGTGTCCTTGCCGTGATTACAGGGTTTCTAATGTACGCACACCATGCCACTTGTGTTAATGAAGCGCTCATATGTGTGATGGCATCACAGACCATTTGTGACTAATCAAACATTAATGCAGTATGATGATGTTCATGTAATAGTTAGGGAAATATCACACCGCAACATGACTATGCCAGAACTGTGCAAATGATGCCACATGTGGTGTGTGTATTGCTGTAAGCTGTCTGGATGTGCAGACAACCTCCTACTGACATTCACATGCCGTGTGTCACTGAGATGATACATTGTCATGCTCAATAAGACCTTTCCATCAGATATTTTGTATGCATGTCATATCCATTCCACAGACCACAGGTCTTGTACTGTTCACGGAGGAGTGGCTGGGAGTTGGAACATGTTACAACAGTGTGTCTCCCACGCCACACTCACACTTTTCTAGATTTGTTGAAGCAGTGTTGCTTGTGCCATGTACATTGTTATTGTCTTAGTCAGACAGTTGAACACATTTCCTAATATTTGTGTATTGCAGGGCACCCCCTCTGGAACGGCCGTTACCTGACTTGGAAGCCATGAGGGAACGCAATTGCATCCGTCGTTATCGCTTCACCAGACAGATGATCAAGGACCTGACGGACAGACTGGAGGCTCACCTGCAACCACAACACAGGTATCCAACGGCGCTGACACCCAAGGTAAAGGTGATGGCAGCCCTCCATTTCTTTGCCACAGGTACATTCCAATTGACCATAGCTGATGTGGGAGGGATGTCTCAGACCATGTTCAGCCGTGTATTGACAGTTGTTTTGGCTGCGATGTTGCTCCACCTTGATGAATTCATCACATTCCCTACTCCAGAACAGTTGACAGATGTCAAGGGGGAATTCTATGCCCTGGGACGCATGCCACATGTAATTGGTGCAATTGATGGTACACATGTTAGTCTGGTGCCACCACAGGCTCAGGAGCAAGCGTATCGCAACAGGAAACACTACCACTCAATAAATGCCCTGGTGGTGTGTCTTGCCAACATGATTATCTCACATGTCTCTGCACGTTTTCCAGGATCGTGCCACGATGCTTTCATCATGAGGCGTAGCAGGGTACCACAGATGATGCTGCAGCTGCACAACCACCGGGCATGTCTTGTTGTTGAGTATACTCTGTCAGCTATGTATGTCAGTATGTCACACCTTCTTCATCTGAATCATATTACACACTCATTTCCATGATGTGGATTTGCAGGAGACGCTGGATATCCAAACATGCCGTGGCTAATGACTCCACTACGCAACCCCAGGACAGCTGCAGACCAGCGGTACAACAATGCTCATGGGAAGACCAGGCGGGTGATTGAGCGGACATTTGGAGTCCTGAAGAGCCGGTTCAGGTGCCTGGACAGGACAGGCGGAGCCCTCCAATACAGCCCACGCAAGGTGTGTGACATCTTCACTGTGTGCTGCATGCTTCACAACATGGCAGTGGAGAAGCCCGTGCCGCTCTACCTTGACCCTGATGAGCTGGAACATCCGCCCGTAGAGGATGAAGGCCTTGCCCAGGATACCAGTAATGAGGTGGTAGAAGATGATATCCGGAGTCACCTCATCCGCAACTTCTTCTCATAATGGTGAGTCATAGCTGGTTATATGTAATACATGTATTACAGAGTTGCATGGGTAGCATGATGTGTATGCAGCAGACTGTATGCAATGTCACTTGGATGTCTGTAGTGCTGTGTCACACAGGTGCAGATGTAATGCAACACACATACGTGCTATGTGTGTACTTGGAATGTACAGGTGTACTACAACAACTGGATATTGAACAGGACATTGTCTGAATGACATTGTACAGAATTTGACCCCTTGTGTGCCACTCTCATCCACAGCTCACCCTGCCTGTTGTCCGTTTGGGTCATCGTGGTCACCCTGCTATTGCTGAAGATGATTGCAACGTCAGCCTAATCAACGGAGCATGCATGGCCATGTGGAGAAGTCATTTTGGGTAAGGACTCATACGAGGCTGTTTACCGTTGGTATGTGTTGAAACGTGTGGTACATGTGCATGTAGTGCGACCATGAATACATGCAACAACAATATGTTAATTATTACATGTATGCCCACTCCCATGACAGGATAGTCACCCCATCTGACAGTCATCTGTTGTAGTTGTATACTCTGGTGGATGCATCAATGTGTGTAGACATTGCCACTGCAACATTGCATATACCATGGTTTGACATTGTGTCAGAGGTCTCAAACACGGACTTTGTGGGGGATTGCAGCATCACTGTGTGCATTTGAATGTGACTGGATCCTCACCTCCACCTTGTGGGACAGTCCAGTTTGGTTGCCATTCTACCATGTTGTGTAGGTGTTGCCCACTGTATGTTCCACATGTCCTGAGATTTGTCCTGTGAATCTGTGGACATGGATGCATTGCCCCTTGTTGCACTATTTCATGTCACTGTCATGTCGTTACCTCTGTGCAGGTTGAAAATACTGCTCCACCAGCCTTCACAGTGAGTAGCACTTCTGTTTTGAATCACATGATGCCATGTATGTTTTGCTTGAGACATGACAATGTTGGGATGATGCATATCTTAATTAGTGTTGCACCAGTGGAGTGTGGTCATTCACATGATTCTCGAGTCCTGTGCAGCATTTATGTGCAATGGTAGGGTATCATTTTGTGGTTTGGTTCAACTTCACTTCCAGTTGATATTTCTTCTAACAGCATCTCATGTTTAGCTTAGTAATGCTATGTTGATAGATCAAAAGACTGGCTACAGAGTGCCTTCATTGCATGTAGGTCATTAGCTTCCTCATCATATGTGATTCTTACAGCTGTTGTGGGTGAAGTAAATTTTGCCTACATGGCCCTTATGGGTACACATGATCAAAAACAGATATTACAGTCTGCGTAAGTAGCATTGCCAACTGTTTTCATTTGTTTGTGAGGTCCACCACATCTGAGCCGGTGAATGTAATTTTACCAACATAGGTCCCATTGCATGGTTGCTCACTTGTGAGCGTTTCACAATACTCTAATGGATCACAGACTGTCCTAGGTTTTATGTGTCCGTGTCATTGCATCGGATCTGATGTGATAGCATGATGACTAATGTAATGTTGTCTCCAGTCATTTTACTTCACAGGTGTGACTGGTACAGTGTATCACATGAGGTTTTTGTATTAGCAGTGACATGAGAATGTACTCCTAATGGTTATTTGCCTCTGTTTCAGGTCTCCCTCCCAGCAGTTCCCATCCTCTCCTTCCGTCGCCTGATCACCCTTTTGTGTCTGTCATTTGTACTCAGACCAAGGGGCTATTTGGAGGTGGAACCCTTTGAGCATCACACCACTCTGATGAAGAAAGGTACGGCCAGTCCTTGACAGGCTTCTACCCAATATTACTGCTGCATTACAGGTGACATCATTAATAGTGTCATTTTGAGTCCTTGCCAATGCACATGTATGTTTGACAGTGCTCCATGGGCTCACAATGTAATTAACTCATGTTGTGGATGACGTGTGTTTATTTTTAAGATTCTGCCGCCTTCATGTCCATGGACATGTCCTTCTAACGTGCATGTTTAGTATTTGGCATGTAGTATGCTTATGCTTGTTATGTGTTGACGTGTCCAGCAGGCACATGCATGGTGTATGGGAAGGCTGTAATACTATATTTTGTGTAAGGTCGATGGCTTTGTAGCAGCTGTTCAGCTTTCCACACCCTAGCTGTAGTCTACACCTGCTGACGCTGTGTGTCCTGTGCCCCACTTGTCTGTAAGGGCCCTGATACAGTGACTGTGATCTTTGGTCATTACTGTGCCATTTTATTTGCATTGACCCCGAGTGAGTCAGACACTCCTGCCTTCACATTCACATGTAACTCTGTGGCTTGCAAATGCCCTTGCCGTATGTGCCCATTTGGCAAGTTGTCACACCCCTCCTGCCGTCATGTCTTCACTCATTGCTGCTGCATGCAAAGGCAAGATGCAGCACACACGATCCAGGTACACAGACACCCACAGGATGACCCTCCTTCCATCCTTTTGTAGAGCATGCTCCTGCCACCCTACACACAGACAACACCAGACAATCACCCTCCTGGTATCACAATGCTTCGGACTCAGCCACTGCAGCTTATGTGTCTGTGTGTGCAGCACATACTGGCACAACTATGCAGATTCACATGACATTGGGTCTACGTACCACCAGGTCATGTGCCGTGTACAGCACACACACACCTTCCATAGGCACAATATTGTACATTGTTACCTTGTCAACACCACAGTAGGAAAAATCATCTTGCTGACAGTCACGTGGCAGTACACAACCTGGTCACACCACTTCGACATAGCTGTCACAGTCAGTCAAGTTGCCACAGGGGACACGCACCATGACCACGTCTCTTGGGTGTGGTGTGATTTACCCAGTCTGGTGTAGGTATGTGTCAGATGTGGGTAGTTGTTCTGTATGCGTTGCTCCCATTACAGGAGTCTAGTACTTGTAGCTACATAGGGGTAGGTCACCTAGTCAGGTGTGCTTGTGTAGAGAGCAACAGCCCATTGCCCACAGTCTGTCCTGCCACCCTTGTCCTTTGCACCATTCATGACATCCACAGTACTGCATCATGTTGACGATAGTTCACATAACCCTAGGACACAATTGTAGGTACTCCCTACGTGGACAACTAGTTTTGTCACAATGATCTGTACACCTCAATGTGACTCTCCTGGGCCTGGCTGTGATAGCAGTTTGGCATCCAAACCCCCCTCCATCATTTACTATCCCACACAGTTGTGTCTTGCCATCCATGTATGTAGTTGTTAGTGATTTCTGACCGATGTGTGTCCTCACACAGAATCTGATACAAGTGTGTGGATTGCTGCTGTTTGTTGTATACCCTTGCATTGTATACATTTGCACACACATATCATTTTATGCTGTGGTTCAAAGATAAATCGACAAATGCGTATGTGGTTCAGTGTATTTATTTGGTGATCTTGTGCTGGAAACGTGAATAGGTGCTGTACATAAAGGGGTTGAATCCAAAGTTCAGTGGTGGAGATGAGATGCCTTACAGTTACTCTCAACAGAGTCCAGGCCACAGTGCTTGGCATCATCGGGTAGACTGACCAGCAAGTCCATGTGGGAGAGTCGCATAGGGGATACTGTTGCACCCAGGGGCAACATGCCAGGTCCTGTGTCCTGGGAGTCGTGCATGTCAACGTCTTAGCCGTGGACGACCAACCTTCCTTGGGGGGCCCTCAGGTGCAGGCCTGGACGATGCATTGGAAGCTACGTCAGAGAGTTCCTCCTCCTCCGCCTCCCCCCTCCCTGCGGCTGGTGTCACACTTTGCCGTGATGTTGATGGCCTTGTGACACAGGGAGGGTGCTGCATGTTGGCAGCTATCTGACGTAGCGATTGGCTCATTTCCCGATGCACCGTCAAGAGCTGAGCCAGACTTTCCTCCACCCGTCCATAATGTTGTTGTTGCCTGGCTATTTGCTCTGCCTGCTGTTCTTTCACCTGGTTGAGGACCTCCGCAAGCTGGCCTACCTCCCTGGTGTCCCGCCGGTATGCCTCCAGGATGTTAGTGAGTTCAGGCATACCGGGCCCTGCAGCTGGCTGGCCAGATTCCCGACTCCGCCTTGCACCTCTGCCACCACCCTGACCCACATGTGCACCGCCTGCGCTTGTGGGCACATCCGGTCGACGGGCCCCCCGAGTGCTGGCAGAGTGGAGGTGGTCAGCCACCTCAGGGGCGCCCGACAAAGGGTGTCCCTCATCTTCAGACAGGCCCTCTGATGGATCATGTGCAAGGCTCTGACCTGTCTGCTGTGATGTGTTGGGAATGGTTCCAGTGGTTGGCAGAGATGTTTCTGGTACAGTTGCTGCAGGTGTTTGGGATCCAGAGGTGCCAGGTTGGTTGGGGTCATCCACAGTGCGTTGAGTGGCATGGCTGTCGGTGGGGTCTGTGTCCGGCTGGGACTGGGATCCTTCTCCCCCCTGGGGGGGGTGGCTCCACACGTTGCCCTGTGTGTGGGAGAGAGAGAGACACTGTTAAGGCAGTATCAAGTGACATATTGTTTATTTATCCATTATCTGCATCACTGTTCCGCATGCTTTACATTGTTGTCATTGTTCAGTTGTGCATGTAGTGGTAGTAAATTGACATGTACTCAGTGGTATTTTCATTATTCCATTCTCTTGACAATGACTGACACAGCCATTGCTGTGTCTTGTATTGCCGGCACAACACATGTTAAGCATTGCTCAGGTTGACGCAACATCCAGGATATGGTGAAAATCCTTATGCCTGCGTCAAGCATGCACAGAGTTTAGATGCAGCATGTTGATGTAAGAGACAGGGCATCATAAATTTGCATGACATCAACTACTTTGGATGTATTTTGCTGTTCCATGATGACCACACAATGCCAACACCCCTGGACCTGTACACACACTTATCGATCATGGCTTTTGAACGTGTCACTTCTCTAAGACGCATCACCTTGTCAATACCCATGTCCATGTTGTTACGTACGTGCATCCACATCAGTCATGAGATGGGGCACGTGCATTGTTTGGAAGGCACAATGGACTGGAGCTTCTGCAATGTGCATGTCTTACTTGTATGCATATTCATATGAGTGAGTGTTTAGTTGTGATACATGACAATTGTGACATTGTTGCACTCCTATGCTTGTCCCCAGGGGATGAGTTTCTGTAAGGGGTGTGTATGACAGGCCATGTCAGTAGTTTGCGTGTGATTAGCAAGCCTCCATCGTTAATTATTTGGCTGCCCCCTGATGTGGCATGCTGGCATATTTGTGATTTTGGGTTCATGCACAGGATGTGTGACCTTGTCCTGGTGTTTGTGTTTGCAGTGATCACATGAGAGACTTGTGGTGCCTACACCTGTGCCCATTGTGTACTACAGACTATTCCCAAATGTGTGTCCTGACACAGTACATTGTCCACTGCAAAAGGTGGGTGTGTTGCAGGCAATTAGTAGATGACTGCTGTCCCTGGACATTCATCTCTATGGTGTTTTGAAGGCCTGTGCAGTGCTTGGGTGCAACTGTCTGCGTGCCCAGGGGGCTGAGGTGAGGTGACTGAGGCAGGTAGACAGAGGGATAGAGGGAGACAGAGGGAGGGAGGGAGTGCAACAGGGGGAGGGGGCGACAGGGGGAGGGTGCGACAGAGGGAGAGGGCAACAGAGGGAGTGGGCGACAGTGGGAGTGGGCGAGAGAGGGAGACAGGGATGGAGCCAGGTTGTTTGTGCGTGCTTGCTCGCTACACTGCCTTACTGTGCCACAAAATGTTGCTTCTCTGGAATGCCGGGCCCCGGGGTAAGCAGAGTCGCAGACTAGTCTTCCCCCGGGGTCTTTTGCGCAGGGGATAGGCCAGGTAGGGGAAGAGGAGGAGTCAGGGGGTGGGTATTTAGGCGCGGGGGAGGAAGGGAACTTCCTCTTTCTGCGCCTGGCACCATCGGTAGGGGGATCAAAAGGAGGTTAGTTTAGGGCTAGTTTTTCTTGGAGTTACCGTAGTGTCAGGTTTGGGTAGGAGTTCGTCCGGAACTGTGTCACGGCAGCTGGGTTTTTTTTGTACAAGCCTGTAGCATGGTTTTTGGCGAGATGTCGGGGGTATGCGCGGAAACAGGTCTGGGAGGCCTTGCTGTTGCTCGCGAGGGCCGGTCGAGAAGACCTTATCCAGCCGGGGGTTTTGATCCAGGCCTGGGTGGGGGCCACCAGGGGCACGCGCGCTGCCTCGGCCGGGGTTAAAGCCGCGGTGGTGGCCTGCCAGGATGATGAGCAGGACGCTGCGTGCCCGGATTGCCGAACGGAGGGGGGGCGGAGTGCCCAAGGCCCTGGCGCGAGGCGGGAAACGCAGGAGCCTGCCCCCGCGGGCCTTCCCTCTGCTCGAGTTTTTGCCTGGGGCCTTGGGGCGGCCGTGAGGGACGCGCCCCCGCGCTTCCGCCCCAAGGGCCTCTGCTGGTGCCGGCCGGCGCTACGCAGGGTGAGGGGCAGGCGGACAGCCTTTCTGGGCCTGCCCTGGAGCAGGCGGGAACACCGGGTGGGGGGGGGGCTGGGTTTTCCGGGCGGCCGGCTCTCAATGATCCTGGGGAGGATGTGCTTGGGGACGCCTTGCGAGAGTCTGAAGGGCTGGAAGAGGAGGCCCACATTGACCTGTCCACCGGCTCCTAGGGCTGGCACGCCGGCCATGGCGAGGCAGGTGGCGGTGGGGGACTTGGGGGGCCGGAGTGGGACCCCCACTCTGGTTCCCATTGGCGGGCCTGGTTGGGTTCCTAGTTTTCCGCAGGTGGGTTTCTTCCCCCAGGGGGCTGCATTTTTTGGCTACTGCCTGCACCCTCCCCCTCAGATCTGGGGTGCCGCTTCCTGGGAGGACAGGGCCCGGGGAGAGAGGATCTTGGAGCAGATTCAGGAGGTCAGGTGGGCCGAGGAGACACGGTGAGGTTCCGTGACAATCATAATGGTGTTTTTGACTCATTCGAATATGGACGAGTTTGGTATCTATGAACCGCAAATGACGAGTTTAGTGGGTGTACGCGTTTTCGCTACGCTACCCTGAATCGTTCGTCTTATTCGTGGGTTTCTCCATCTGAACCCACGGGTTCCATTTTAGATACGGCATCCATTTTGTCTCTTGCCCTCAAGTAGCCAGCGAACGGACACTGTCCGCTTCGTGACCCTGGGATTCCCAAGCTCTTGCGGAAGACACGTGTTCCTTTGAGGGTGTCTTTATGACGAGGGGGAGGACACTGCAAAGGCAGATGGCTCCGCTCGAGGCTCATCTTGCCGTGCCGGTCTATTGTTTCAGCCGTGCATGCATTAGGCACGAATCCTTTGATCCTGCAATCGTGCTTCCGATATTGCCCCCTACACTCTTTTTCAATCTGTTGTCTATCTTTGGCTTCCTTGCACCTGTTTCTGTCTCTTTTCTTAACTCATTTACAGCTAGAATGGAATGTACTTAATGATGGGATAACGTACTTTTACAGTTGGGAACCGGCGATGTTACTGTAATTATGTTCCGGGCTCCTGAATACATGAAAGCAACCCTTTTGAAATTTACTGTGGGAACTGAGTTGTAACCCTTTGTTCGCCATGTTGTGCTTTGACTACAATATGTATAAAAGGAGCGATCCACTGTTGCAATTTGAAGCAGTCTCCCAGAACCTACACGTGGTGTACTTCTTGCGATTTCTGTATTCCCTGCAGTAAATAAACCTTGATCTTTGACGCCGAAGGAAGTGTCCCGTGTCTCTGTGATTTGTACGCCGGAACAGGTAACCCACGAAGGTTTCAGGTGTTGTCCCCTGGCACCGCTGGGCCTTAGAATAGCCCAGTCCTTCAGTTGGCGCCCAACGTAGGGCGACATCAGCGGTACCGGTCCAAAGCCCGACGATCGTGAGGAACTTCGTGTGAAATCTTCGAGGGAAGGTGCACCCCACTTCATCGATCCTGTTGTCGAAATAAGTGGCCCGAAGACTTTTCCCGCGAAGATTCCCGCCTCCTGACGGCTGCGACGGACTGATGCCCTGACTGTCGACCTGTTTTGGCGCCTGGCGTAGTCCTTTGTACGGCGAGACGATAGACGGGCCTTCCTGGAGACGCCATTGCTCTTTCAGTTAAGTATTTGTGGGTCGCTCTGAGAGTCCTTGGTTGTTGTTGAAACTTGGTTGTTTGCATGGTTCCATTGCATTTGTGGTTCTTAGTTGTTGGTTCTTAGTTGTTGGGTTTTATTTGACGATTGCAATTGCCAAAAACCGAGGGTCTTGCATTTTTGCGAGGACATCGTAATTCGATAACCCTTGAAGTTTGTAAACTCGGTTAGTGTGCACGATGCCTGGCCGTAGTACTTTGTTTGGTTTTTTTAAATGTTGCGGTGCGGATTCCCGATTGGAGGACTCATGTCCGATACCTCCAGTTGGAACTCCGATCTATGAGCTCTATAGTCGCCATGGAGTGGGTCCTATTGTATATAATGATTATTGGATCCGCTACACTAAAGACGATGGTGTCCTTAGTTGGCCACCTCATGGTAGTTTGGAAACTGCCATTTTGGATAATCTCGAAGCAAAATTGTTTAAGAAGAAATCTAGGCCATGTTTGATTCCTTTCGGTTATGGCGCAAGGAGGCCAAGCAGAAAGAAATCAAACAGATTAAGAAAAATAAGAGAGAAGGTATCATTACGGTGATGAGAAATGCAGAGCAGTTTCAGGGAGACAAAGAAGAGAAGGAAAAGGAAGTTTTTGCTAGATTGCAACATATGGCGGTGGATAAATGTTATCCTGTTTTACCGTCGAGTTCTGATAAGAAGGGAGAAGAAGCGGTAGAGGACCCTTTGTTGTCCTATCTACTGAAATCACCACCTCCATACGCACAGGATACTACGGCTCCTGTGGTTCCTCCTGTTCCTCAACCTGTTGTTCCGGCAGCTGCTGGTCAGCCTGTCGCTGTCCCTGTTCTTCCGAATCCTCTTGTTCCTCAAGTTGTCCCTGCTCCCTTACCTGCCCCCCTTCCTACTGCTCCACTGCCTATACCTTCTCAGTCTGCTGCTCCCGCTACTTCTGCTCTCTTGGCTACTCCTACTGCTCCTACTGCTCCTATGTTTAGTCCCCATGTTGTTGCCCCTGCACTTTTCTCCTCTTCTCCTGCTGTCCGTAGTCTCATACCTAATGCTGTTGCCAATCTTTACTCTCCATTTGGACCGATCCTTGGGTCCGATGTTTCTGATGTCTCTCAGAGACGAAGTCAAATTCCTGGTGGTAGGGAGAGTGAGACGTTAGTGAAAATGACGCGTAAATGGATTAGGCATCCTGCTAAATACACCCCGCGCATAGTTTGACACGTTCTCTCAATTTAATGAGCCCACACAAAGATTTGTGTTTGAGAAAATGTGTAAATCCCTAAGAGAAGAGTGGGATAATGATGAGGTAGACAATGTACCGTCTGAAATGACTGAACTCCAGAATCAGTTTTCGAACGGTATGATTGTGGGCGGTAATGTTCGACGTGCTTTAGAGCGTCTCCTATCCTTTCGCTCTACAGTACAACCTCGAGCATTGTTTAATGACGAAACTGAGGAGTGGATGGCACAACCTGGTCAGTATCCCATGCGAGAAGTTCCCCCCGTGTGGATGCCAGGTAATCCTGCTGCTAACCCTGCAATTTTACCACACTTCCAGAGAGTTTGGATACACCTCCCATGGAAGCGGTCGGTAGTTTTGCAGGTGAAGCAAACTTTGCCTGACCCCCGCAAAAATCCGGCTGGTTATTATAAGGAGTTATCCCAATTAGTGGATGCTACTGTTATGAACCTTGCCAATATCGACATGCTGTTTGGTAACGTAGTACCTCAACCAATTTGGGCAAAAATCAGACAAGAGAATCACATAGCCGAGTTAGGAGGTGATTGGGCTGCTCTTGCGGCGGCTGACGGACGACAAGTTGGTGGGGCTAAGCCTGAACAGCTCATTACGGATCTGCCACAGAGGATTATTACTCTTATGAAGACACTTATGCCAGCAATGAGAGTTAATTGGGATAAATTGTCTGCGTGCAAGCAAAAGAAGGACGAGAGTGTCTCCGATTTCTTTATGAGATTTGAGGAGGCATTCATCGATCACAGTGGTCAGGATATGAGCACTGAGGGAGGTCAGCGATTGTTCGTGGATAAATTTGTCTCGAATTTGTTGCCTGAACTCGGCAACAAATTGAAAAATTCCGAAAGTTCGTGAGGAAAATGATCGTGCGGATAAGAAAACAAAGGATCTTAAAACTAAAGTTCTGTTGCAGCAAGCGTATCCTCCGCGCTCAAATCAAAACGACGCACAGCAGCAAAATAGATCGCAATCACAGTCTTCTAGGTCGCAGTCACGTACTGACTCCTCTACACCGAGATCTATGCTTGGTTATAATCAATGCGCATATTGTAGGGGTGAGGGCCATTTGAAGTTTAATTGTCCGGTTTTGCGCGACCGAAATAATGGTGTTTCGGCTCGAGGAGGTCGTAGTGGTCCTCAACAGGCTTCACGTGGTAGAGGACGCGGTGTCACTCAAAATCAGAATGAGCGTTCTACCACTTCATCAGATATGAATAATTCCTTTGATCAGCGCGGTTCATCGTCTGGTAGATCTGCACAGTATCATGGGACGACTGTTAGGTCGAGCATGATATCGATGTTGACGGTCATTACTAGGACAGCCACAGACAAAGAGAGGGAGTAGTATCAGTTCCGGTAGATCAGAGAGGGCCTTACGTCGCAGTTGCCACATCGGGCGTAGTTGAGCCTTTTCTGTTGGACACTGGTGCCGCGAAAAGTTCCATCATGCATTCAAAACTCCCTGGCGCACCTTTGTCTGGCTTAACGAATGTTTCCGTTGGATTCTCTGGCGCCCCCGTTAGCAATCCGGTTTCTAGCCCTTTGCCCCTTACAATTGGGCCTCGTGAGCTAGAAGCTCCTTTGATTTTAACTACTGGTTGTGGTGAGAATCTTTTGGGCCTAGATTTGTTGAAACGGTTATATGCGACTCTGTACTGTTCTCCTGCGGGAGTGGAGCTTACATTGGGTCAGAGAGTGATCTCTCCTATGTACTTGTCAACTGGGAAGCTCCCACCGGAATTGAGTTCTATTCCTGAGTCTTTGTGGGCAACAGGTCCCAATGATGTGGGCCTGCTGGACATATCACCTTATGTTGTCCAATTGAAATCGAATGTGCGATTACCACGTATTCCCCAGTATCGTATCTCTCTTGATGGTGAACGAGCGCTATTAGCGATCATCTATGACTTGATCAAGAAGGATGTCATTGAGGAAACTCGGGGAAATGTGTGTAATAGTCCTGTGTTACCTATTTTGAAAAGAACTGATCCATCCAAGCCTCCTGTGTACCGTTTTGTCATTGATTTAAGGGAGGTAAATAAAATTGTGATTCCACAATTTCCTGTGGTGCCTGACATTACGGCTTTACTGACTCTGATTCCCGCCTCTGCCTCTTGGTTCTCAGTGATCGATCTGAAGGATGCTTTCTTTAGTATTCCGATTGCTGAAGAAAGCAGAGATCTATTCGGCTTCTCATTAGGTGGTCGCAGCTTCAGGTTTAAACGCGCTCCTCAGAGCTACTGCGAGAGTCCATTGATCTACAGCCAAGCCCTAAAGAGTCAACTTGATGCGTTTGTGTTACCGGCTGGTGCGGCCTTGATTCAGTACGTTGATGACTTGTTAGTGGCTGCTGACACTAAAGAGATTTGCAAAACTGCTACAGTATCGCTGTTACAGCATCTCTGTGACTTACATCACATGGTGTCACCTTCTAAGCTGCAATATTGTTGTCAAGAAGTAACCTATCTAGGTCACTTATTGTCAAAGGAGGGAAGAAGGTTGACCCCAGAGAGAATTGCAGCGATCGCTCGAATGACTGTGCCAACAACTCAGAGAGATGTGCGTGCCTTTCTAGGTATCACGTCATACTGCAGGCAATGGATTCCAAATTTTTCATTGCTAGCGAAGCCATTGGTAGCCCTCACGTGCAAGGATGTTCCGACTCCTTTGCCATGGACTGAAGAGTGTCAGAAAAGTTTTTCTGAATTGCGTGATGCGTTGTGTTCGGATCCTGTGTTAGGTACTCCTGATTATAGTAAGCCGTTTACACTATACGTCCACGAGAGAGAGGGTTGTGCGTTGAGTGTCTTGACGCAACAATTTGGCGGTAAGCAGCGTCCATGTGCATATTTTTCCTCGACCTTGGACCCAGTAGCTAGAGCATTGCCGAGTTGTCTAAGAGCGACAGCGGCAGCTGCGGTGTCCATCCGGCAATCTGCAGGATTGGTCATGGATAATATGCTTACGGTGATGGTTCCGCATGCAGTTGACACTCTCTTGAATCGTACAAAAACTCAACACTTGACGAGCGCAAGGTTGTCCGGTTATGAGTTGACGCTTTTGGCAAGTCATATACAAATCAAGCGCTGTAATGTACTGAACCTGGCGACATTGTTGCAGACTAATATGGAATCAGATGATGTACCACCACATGATTGCTATTTACGAACTGAGGAAGAAACGAAGGGTCGTGTTGACCTAAAAAACACTCCATTGGCAGATCCCGATGGTACCTTGTATGTTGATGGTTCATGTTTTAAGTTGCCGAATGGTGATGTGACGACTGCGTATGCTGTGGTGACGTTGAGTACGATTGTGGAAACTGCGAGATTGAGTCAAAATTCGGCACAAGCGGCGGAGTTGATTGCGTTGACGAGAGCGTGTGTTTTGTCTAAGGGAAAGCGAGTGAATGTGTTTACAGATAGTCAATATGCATTTGGCGTTGCACATAGCTTTGGTCGTTTGTGGAGAGAAAGAGGATTTATGACATCACATGGCACGAAGATCCAACACGGACAGCTCGTGAACGATCTTTTGGACGCACTTACATTGCCTAAGCAGGTGGCAATCATTAAATGCAGCGCGCATCGAAAGGTTACGGATGATGTTGGTCGTGGTAACGCGTTTGCGGATGAGATTGCTAAAGAGACAGCTAAGAATCTTGCAACCCGAATGTACATTACGAGTTCAGTGAGGTGGCCTGCGGAGACTGGTATGTGTGAGGACACTGTTGAGAGCGTGAAAGCGATTCAGAATGAGGCCACTGAAACTGAAAAGACTAAGTGGAAAGAAAGCACGGGAAAGTTAGATGCCCATGGGTGTTGGATTGATTTGTCGGAATGTCAGAGGTGGATGTTACCGGATGCATATGTGCTAGCCGTCGTGACTATGGCTCACGGCTTGTCACATATTAGCGCGAAAGGTATATGTAAGTTGCTGTCCCCTATATGGAAGAATGATGGTATTGCTAAGTGTGCTGAGAGAATGGTTAAGAATTGTATGGTATGTATGATGTACAATCCTGGCAAGGGCACCCCCACTCAACCTGGCCATTTTGCTCCTCCTACATGTCCCTTTGAAGTCATCCAATTGGACTTCATCCATATGGAGAGATGCAATAACCTGAAGTACGTTTTAGTTGTGGTTTGCGCGTTCTCAAGATGGATCGAGGCCTACCCTCTCAAAGATAATACTGCCCTGTCCACAGCAAAAGTCCTACTGAAGGAATACTTTCCTCGGTATGGAATGCCACGGATTGTATGGTCAGATAACGGAAGTGAGTTTGTGGGGAGTGTGATGAAGAGTGTGTGTAAGGGCCTTGGAATTTGACAAAAATTCCATAGCGCCAATCATCCCCAGTCAGCGGGTTTAGTTGAAGGGTACAATGGTACTCTGAAACTGAAACTTGCTAAGATTCAAGCTACGAATGGTCTGTCATGGCCTGATGCCTTGCCTCTGGCTCTCTTGTCGACCAGGGCGACTGTACACTCTCGAGTAGGGCTTAGCCCATATGAGATTGTGTTCGGCCGTCCTGCGAACATTTGGGGAGTCCCGAGGCCTAAGGCCTTTGATAGTCTTGAGTATCCAATGTTAATTGATTATCTTCATGATCTGACTGCTAAACTGAGGTTAATTCATCAACAGGTCATTGAAGCTCTACCGGCACAAACGGAGGGTCCTGGACATCGGCTCCAACCGGGTGACTGGGTTGTCACCCTCAACTTTGGCAAAAAGCGTAACTTGGAGCCGAGATTTGTGGGTCCCTTCCAAGTCCTGCTGGCTACAAGGACTGCAGTTCGTTTGGAAGGCAGAAAGAATTGGTGCATGCCACCCACACCAAAAAAGTTCCGATCCCTTTGCCAGTAGATTCTTGGGTGAGGACTGGGATTGCCGCAACGGAAACAGAGACCCCAACACGTTTTGTGCCGTTTAGTGATGCTCAACCTGTAGGAGACACTTCATTGCAGCCAGATACATCTGTTGAACCATCAGCATTGGAGAACTCGAGGCTCGAACTGTCATCTGATCGATTGAACACTGCTCCACAATCTGAACAATTATTTGAAGAACAGACTCAACCTGGGAGAAGTCGATATTTTCTTCGTTCTCGTGACAAAGACTAATAAGTACATCCTTTTTTGTTTTTCCGTTTTGAATTCATATTACCCTCTTACTGTTGCCATGAACATTATGAACAATTGCATCCTCTATTAATTCTTGAGCTCTTTTTCACGTATGTTTTTTCCACAGCTAGGAGATTTGCATTAAAATTGAATGCTTGATTAAAGAAAACCTTACAACCGGGTTGACCGTAGGGCCGTGCGGGTACTTCCTTCTGTTTAGCAGGTTCCTGGCACTAGGTCGGTTACTTTTGTCGATTCCTGGGAACTCCTGGGAATTGATAATCGCTACTCAGAACGAAGTGCGTCAAGAACGTTACGGACTGGTTTTTTTTGAGGATGGATTTCTCTAAGTTGTCGGAAATAGAGAGGATGTTGGCTCGAAGATTGAAATTGCACAGGGTTGTACGAACAAAATGCTTTCTGTTTCAGGTTTCCTGCTTTTTCTGACTGTTTCTATGCTATTGGTGGGTGGAGTGTATTTTGGAATACAGTCGTTATTGCCTTCCGCTTCACCTACTTCTTCTTCTTCTGAACTAAATTTTATTCCCACTGTTTCTCCACATTCCTTTCATCCTCTGCCCCAACATGAACAGGTTAGACGTGCGGAATTCATGAACAACTCCTTTGTCCAGCTTCTACATCAGCATCAGTTGGTGATGAATACTACTAACTGTTGGGTGTGTGGGTTAATGCCACATACCATGGATAGGGGTATTCCGTATTTGGTTCTTCCTTACAGCTCCCAGGGGTCAGCTTGAGCGTTCCAAACTATGTTCCGTAGTGCACTAGATTCCTACCCCCATCGAGAGCCACGCTCTGCAGATTCTGGTCCCGGCCCGTACCACAAGCCTTTGGCAAGAGCGATTGTTGACTTAGATAGAGATATTTTTGATTAATCGCTTATTCCAGAGGAAGAGGTGCGAGCATACAAGGATCTGAGTGAGGCTGAGTATAGTATATCAGTGGGTGATAGACAGCTTAAAAGCTCGTCTCCGATTTGGATCGTACCCCACCTTGGTAATTTCTGCTTGCAAGGCCTTGGCCGAAATCCGCGAGCCCAGCTTGGGAAGAGTGCTTGCACTGAAACGTATGTTTTACCGATGCTCTCTTCCCCTGTTTTCCTGACTGCCAAGGGTACATACTTTGTATGTTACGATCGCGCATATACATGGTTGTCCCGTGACTTCTCGGGCACCTGTTATATTGCGAATCTGTTGCCACCGACCTTCACAGTTGCCTCGGACTATCACAAGACTAGAGTTGTGAGAGGCGTTATTAGCAAAGAGGACACTGCCGGTCAAGAAGCAGGAGATTTCTTTAAGGGTTTCCTGCCGTTTTGGGGACCTATGGTCAATAGTAGGAACCTGAGACAGTTGACTCGTGTGGTCGAATCGACTGCTAATATAACTGCAAGTGCTCTTGGTAATCTGACAGCAGAGCTTCAGGTGGATAGGCTTATGACGTTGCAGAACCGTATGGTTTTAGACGTTGTTCTTGCAGATAGAGGTGGTGTGTGCAAGGTGATCCATTCGAGTTGTTGTATTTTCATGCCTGATAACGCTCCAACTGTCTATCAAGCCATCTCGAAGTTGCATAAGATCTCCGAGTCCATACACGTGGACGTGGGTGATTGGACGCTACTAGGATGGTTTTGGGGCCTAATGTCGACGTGGGGTTGGAAGATTCTGATGATCATCGGGGTTGTTGTGACGCTTCTGTTCACGTGTTGTCTTTGCGTACAGTGTGGTCCTGCCTTATGTGTCCTCTGTGCTACGACGTGTATAAGACGGCCATCTGTTACCAAGGAAGCATTGATGGATAGAATAATGTTGCAGCAACATCTGAATGATCTGATGAATATCGAGATCGATTCTGATATCGACTAGTGCTTGCCTACATGAGGGCAAAAGGAGCGTCTGAGGTTCCGTGACAATCATAATGGTGTTTTTGACTCGTTCGAATACGGACGAGTTTGGTATCTATGAACCGCAAATGACGAGTTTGGTGGGTGTACGCGTTTTCGCTACGCTGCCCTGAACCGTTCGTCTTATTCGTGGGTTTCTCCATCTGAACCCACGGGTTCCATTTTAGATACGGCATCCATTTTGTCTCTTGCCCTCAAGTAGCCAGCGAACGGACACTGTCCGCTTCGTGACCCTGGGATTCCCAAGCTCTTGCGAAAGACACGTGTTCCTTTGAGGGTGTCTTTATGACGAGGGGGATGACACTCCAAAGGCAGATGGCTCCGCTCGAGGCTCATCTTGCCGTGCCGGTCTATTGTTTCAGCCGTGCATGCATTAGGCACGAATCCTTTGATCCTGCAATCGTGCTTCCGATATTGCCCCCTACACTCTTTTTCAATCTGTTGTCTATCTTTGTCTTCCTTGCACCTGCTTCTGTCTCTTTTCTTAACTCGTTTACAGCTAGAATGGAATGTACTTAATGATGGGATAACGTACTTTTACAGTTGGGAACCGGCGATGTTACTGTAATTATGTTCCAGGCTCCTGAATACATGAAAGCAACCCTTTTGAAATTTACTGTGGGAACTGAGTTGTAACCCTTTGTTCGCCATGTTGTGCTATGACTAAAATATGTATAAAAGGAGCGATCCACTGTTGCAATTTGAAGCAGTCTCCCAGAACCTACACGTGGTGTACTTCTTGCGATTTCTGTATTCCCTGCAGTAAATAAACCTTGATCTTTGACGCCGAAGGAAGTGTCCCGTGTCTCTGTGATTTGTACGCTGGAACGGGTAACCCACGAAGGTTTCAGGTGTTGTCCCCTGGCACCGCTGTGTCTTATAATAGCCCAGTCCTTCAACGGGCCAGGGTGGGGGCCGTGTGGGGCCATGAGGTTGAGGGCCCTCCCACCCCGACCTCTGAGGAGGAAAGGGAAGCGGAGAGGGAGGAGGAGTCTAGGAGGGTCAGGGCCAGGAAGGCAGTGCAGGTCCACCCCCCCAGGGGGGGTATGGCAGGTGTAGGGACGGCCAGGACGGCTTTGAGGCCCGATGGTGCTGGGGCCCGCTCAGGTTTGAGCGACCTGAGGGGTGGGCGGGGATCCAAGCCGGCGGCTGTCGGCAGAGCCCGGGGGTGCCTGGCGGGGCGCAAGACGGCTCCAAGACGCAGGATGGAAGCAGTAGGGCAGTCCACGGCGGCTGTCCCTCCACCGAGGGCTCGGGCATCTGCAACGCGTGGCGGATCTGGAGTGTGTGGGCGGGGAGGTGTGCAGAAAGGTGTGAAACGTGCGGTGACGGAGGTGGACAATGTGGGTGTGGATCTGGAACCGGTGCTTGAGTTGGATTATGGTGCCAAGAGTGATGAGCTGGAAGACGGGGAGGTGCGGGATGACTTGGAAGGCGTAGGCGGCGCAGCGGACAATGGCGACCTTGGTGTGTTACAGGTCAAAACGGCGACGAAGACAAAGGCCGGATCGGCGGCAGTCCAGGTGACGGAGTCCAGAGGACGGCCCCGGGAGCGGACCTCGGCACTCACAGGTGAGGGTGCCTGGTGGGCAGCTTGGGAGGACGCCCCAGGGGGGGGGGGGGAAGGTCAGAAGAGGACTTGCAGGTCGGTGGGTGTGGGGGACGGTTCAGTGCGGGAGGCGGTGAGGCCATCGGGCGATCCACCCGGGGATGGTAAGGAGGTGGATGGTAAGTCGGTGACTTTGGGGGTGCAGACGAACAAAGGGGATGGTAAGGATGAGAAGGGAGTGAAGGTGCCTAAGAAGCTCCCATATATGGGGCTGGCGATGCCTCTGGGGTCGCATCTCTCGGAGAAACTCAAGGAGCGGATCTGGAAACATGAGTTTGTCGATGTCTTTAAGTTGCTCCATAGGGAGGTACAGGCTATGGAGGGGTCTAAAGAGGAGGAGTGGGAGCTGACGAGGCGCCCTAGGGTGCCGGTGACGATGGAGAATTGGACGTCAGCTTTCTTGATCGATCCCAGCGTTTATTGCCAGAGGTATTTGGACAGGGCGATTGCACTTTTTAAGTACATGGATATCATTCGCAAGGCACAGATGCAGCTCGGAGGTTTTTCTTGGTTAAGCTATGATGAGGAGTTTCGAGCAAGGGTTAGCGCGAATGCCGAGAAGTGTTGGGGGGAGGTGGATCAAGAGCTTTGGATGCAGTGGATGGCGTTGTCGCACTCCACGGCGTCCACTCACACGGCCAGTGGCCTACCGGTGGTGTGTCGGTCTTTTCCGCCGCGTCCCGCCCAAGGCGGGGCGGGGGGTGGAACAGTGCCCAGCACCATTGTCTCGGGGCAGCAGTCCAAGCAGGGGGGTTATTCCACGGGGGCCTGTTGGAGTTACAATAGGGGGTATTCTTCCAGGTATCCCTGTAAATTCAAGCACGGGTGCTCAAAGTGTGGCGGGAAGCAAGCCCTTACGCAGTGCCTCACGCTCGCCACCCCCTCGGAGCAATGGCGGAACGCCAGGGGGCGGGGCCAACCTGGACCGAAGGGCGCCTACACCGGTTAGGGTGGAGGCGATGGCCCTGTGGCTCTCGTGCTACCCGGATCAGGAGGCTGCGGCGCGGCTTTTCTGGGGTTTCACTGAGGGCTTTAGGGTGGCCTACCAGGGTCCCAGGGAGCGCGGTTGGGCCGAGAATTTGAGATCTGCCAATGAATTGCCGGGGGTAGTGTCTGCTAAGTTGAGGAAGGAGGTTGAGGAAGGAAGGGTGGCTGGGCCGTTTACTGACTGGCCGTTGCGGGACCTGATCATTTCCCCGTTGGGGGTGGTGCCGAAGAAGGAGGAAGGGGAGTTCAGGATGATTCACCATCTGTCATGGCCGGAGGGCCATTCGGTGAACGACTTTATTGCAGTGGAAGATTCGAGAGTGCTCCACGCGTCGGTGGACGATGCGATCCGCCTGGTGAGGGTGTGTGGGACGGGAGCAGAATTGGCAAAGTGTGACATCAAGTCTGCTTTCCGTTTACTGCCTATTCACCCGGCGGATTATTTGCTCTTGGGCATGCAGTTTGGGGGGGCCATCTACGTGGACTAGGTTTGGCCCATGGGGTGCGCCATCTCCTGCGCTCTGTTTGAGCTTTTCAGCTATTTTCTGCAGTGGGTCTTGGTGCGGGTCAGTGGGTGTCGTGAAGTCACTCACTACTTGGATGATTTCCTCTTCCTGGGACGGGCGGAGACCGGGGATTGCGGCAGGGCCCTGTCGCGGTTCCAGAAGATGTCCTCGCATTTTGGGGTGCCTCTGGCGCCCGAGAAGACGGCTGGTCCAAGCTGTTGCCTCACCTTCCTGGGTATAGAACTGGATTCGGTGCGTTGGTTGGCGCGCCTTCCTGCGGCCAAAGTGAGGGAGATTCTGGCATGTTTGGAGTGGGCTGTGGGGGAACGGCGGATTCCTTTGAGGGCAGTGCAGAAGCTTCTGGGTTTCCTGAACTTTGCGTGTAGGGTGGTGCGGGCAGGGCGGACGTTCTGCAGGCGGCTCGGCATGGCCATGTCGGGGGCGGTGCTTCCACATCACAGGGTCAGGATCTCCATGGGGGTGAGGACGGACTTGAGGACATGGGTTACCTTCTTGCAGGACTTCAACGGTGTGTCTTAGGACTTTGACGAGGAAAGGGCAGTCTGGCAATGCCAAATTTACTCTGATGCGGCTGGGTCAGTGGGGTTTGGTGTCTTGTGGGATGGCAGGTGGTGTGCGGAGAGCTGGCCGGCCTCCTGGATCAAACAGGGCAGGAGCATTGCCTTCTTGGAATTCTTCCCTTTGCTGGTGGCACTGGTGGTATGGGGGGAGGAATTTCATAATAGGTCAGTGCTCTTCCACGTCGACAATATGACGGTGGTGGAGCTGGTGAATCATCAGAGGGCAAGGGACCTGAGGGTGCTGCGACTGTTGTGGAGGTTCATGTTGGCGTGTCTGCAGTTGAATGTGGTGTTTCGGGCTAAGCATGTCCCTGGGGCGAATAATGACATTGCGGATGCTTTGTCTCGTTCGCAGTGGCAACGGTTTCGACACCTGGCACCGGGAGCGGATGCGTGCAAGACCGAGCTGCCGGCCGGCATCTGGGCCTCGGGGGAGTGAGGATGATTGGGCTGGTGGAAGGATCACTGGCTGCGACCACAAGGAGGACTTATCGTTTAGCATGGTCTGAATTTAGCGCTTCCATGGGCTGGACGGTGGATGGGGTAGTAAGTTGGGAGTCAACTGTGGTACAGGGGCTGAGGAGTTACATGTTGGCTTGCATGGATCGGGGTTTGACTGCGGCTACGATATCTGGAAAGTTGGCAGGGATATCGTTCTACTGTGTTTTGTTCCTGGGCTTTGACCCAACTAAGGATGTGATTCTGGCCAGAATGTTGCGGGGTTGGGGCAGGGAACGTGGGGTTGGGGGGGGTAGGCTGAGAGAGGCGGTGACGTTTGAGTTGTTGGTCAGGCTGGTGGGGGTGTTGCCGGAATGCTGTTATGACCTGGGTGAGGTGGGTCTTTTCCGCTTGTGCATGGTGTGGATGTTTTTCGGGGCGTTCCGTGTGTCTGAGCTTTTGGGTATGAGAAGTGGGGCTGGGAGGTTGTTTGAGGAGGTTCGTGTGGATGAGGGGCGCTTAGGTATTTGTCTGCGATGCTCCAAGACGGATCAATTGGGCAGAGGCAAGTGGGTGTGGTTGAACGAGTCTGGCGTGGCGGTTTGCCCAGTGTTGGAATGGCAAACTTTCCTGGGGACAGGGGGGGTGCATTGTGGGAAGATTTTTTGTCACGCATCTGGCGCGAGAGTGACGGCGGGCCAGTTGTTGGCCGTGTTGCGTAAGGCCTTGAGGCGTTTGGGCATGGATGAGGCTGGTTTTGGGACCCACTCTTTCCGGATTGGGGCTGCGACTGCGGCGGCGAGGTTGGGTTGGTCCTGGGATAGGATTAGGAGGATTGGCCGATGGAAGTCGCGCTGTTGTGAGAGGTATGTGAGGAAGTAGGATGGTCCCAGGCAGGATGTTGGTTGTTTCAGACTGTTTTTCTTGTTCTAACATCTTTTTCTTCGTAGGTTGCGTGGGTGGACCGGGCGCTAGGACGGTGACTTGGATTGTTGGGCACTCCTTCGTGCATTGGGCATCCAAATATGCGGAGCAGCAGGTTTACGGCCGTAACCTGGGACTGAAAGGACACTTGCACGAGGTACAATGGTGGGGCAGAAGTGGAATGCGATGGGGGGCACTACTGCCCTGGCTCGCAAAAATGGTCCCACAGAGGGGATGGCCAGATTTGTTCATCATTCTTCTGGGGGAGAATGACCTGGTGCAACTGTCTGCATTGGCATTGTTACAACTCATGCAGCGGGACCTGGAGGTTTTGAAATCGAGGCTTGCGGGGACCTGCATTGCCTGGACGGAGTTGGTCCCCAGAAAAGTGTGGAGAGGGGCTGTGAAGCATGGAGCCATAGAGAAGGCTCTGAGGAAGCTCAATAGGGCTATGAGACTCTACTGTGCGGACAAGGACATTAAGGTTATTGCACATGGCGGGATACGACTGGAGGAGCCATTAGTTTTCATGGATGACGGGGTGCACTTGTCCCAGCTGGGCAATGCGTACTACATGATGGAGATGAGAGATGTGGTGAGCAAGTTGTGGAATGAGGCTATCTGGTGTCGCAGGGAGTGAATGGTGTGTGTGTGGTGGATGGGCAGCCCTGGGGGGGGGCAGTGAACCGCCCTACAGGGGGTTCACTGGTTGGCAGGATTTTAAGGGACAAGGGGGTCAAGAGCGGGCACACCCATCCCTTGGGGGGGGAGTTCGTAGGGCGGATAGAAGCGTGAATGGCACGACGCAAGGAGTGGGGCTGGATGACGAGTGATTGAGGGGCAAGAATAAAGCGTGGTTGGAGCCTCTAGGGCTTGGTGATGAAGCGGGACGAGTGAAACGAATGAGGGGGCAGTGTGAGTGGGGGTTTGTTGTTATTATTATGTTGATGTTACTGTTATGTACACATTCGCAGTTCTGGTCTAATGAAATGGCCTTTTACGCTGACACTGCGTGGTCTGTTTATTGCGCGAGGTGTGTCCACCACATGAAATTGCTTGGCAACTGTAGTATACTATCTTGTGTGATATTTCCCTATCCCTGCTTATTGGGCATGGTGCTTGGGTGTGTCCCTGGGACATATGGGATGGGAGTAGCCTCCTACCCTCCACCTTCCACCATTTGTGCCTCCCCCTTGCATCAATCCCCATGTTGTTTAGTCATGCTGGGACTCATGGCCACCCACCCCATGCTGCTGGGCACTGTTGTAAGTCCAGCCCTGTAACATGTTTTTCTTGTACACTCACCAGGCTCAACGGCTTCTTCTATTCCGTGTACTCCCACCGGTGCCAGCAGCTCCATGACTTTCTGCTCCCAGGGATGGTATACAGGAGGTCTGCGGGGACCACCACCTCCAGTGTGGTGTGCAGCGGCGTAGTCCTGGTCCATCTTCCTCCTGACCATCCTCCGCAGATCGTACCACCTGTTCTGGCAATCCGCCCTGGTGCGCCTGATGGGTGCAACAGCATTGATCCGGTCTACCATCCTCTCCCACAGGTGAGTTTTTTCTGCCATGCTGGTCTGTCTGACCAATGTGCCAAACAGCTGTGGCTCGACTCTGATGATTTTATCGGTAAGGATCTCCATCTCCGGGTTAGTGAACTTTGGATTCTTGGGTGTGCCCATGGTGTGGGGTGTATGTGATTGAGGGGGTGATGGTGTGTATGGATGAGGGTGTGTGGTTCTGATTGTGAAGGGGTGGTGTGGGTGTAGATGTGATAGGGTGTATGTGTGAAGGTATGTTGCTGCAATTGTTGGTGTGCTCTCAGTTTCTTCGCTAGAATGGGTATGTTGCAAAGGATGATGGGTT
This sequence comes from Lissotriton vulgaris, assembly GCF_964263255.1. Classification (NCBI taxonomy): domain Eukaryota; kingdom Metazoa; phylum Chordata; class Amphibia; order Caudata; family Salamandridae; genus Lissotriton; species Lissotriton vulgaris. The sequence continues at coordinate 87,130,980 of NC_141690.1, forward strand.
GTATGTGTGGACCCTTTTATAGGTGAAGATGTGGGTGTAGCTTATTTTGAATTGGTTGGGTGTGTCATATATGGGGTGGTTGTCAGTGTTGACCTCTGTTTATCTGTGACCAGTTCATTCTTACTCAATGGTGTGTACACAGGAGACATGTTTGGTGTTGTTGTGGTGTTTTGGGTTTTGGCGTTGTGTGCGTGCGGTACTTGGGTGTGCGATCGAGTTGGACGGGCCGTTGGCGGGTCGGGGGCTTGTGTACGCTTGTTGGGGGGGGTGTGTGCGGTACTTGGCCGTGCGATCGAGTTGTACGGGCCGTTGGCGGGTGGGGGGCTCGCGTACGCTTGTTGGGGGGGTGTGCGTGCGGTACTTGGGCGTGTGATCGAATTGTACGGGCCGTTGGCGGGTCGGGGGCTCGCGTACGCTTGTTGGGGGTGTGCGTGTGGTACTTGGGCGTGCGATCAAGTTGTACGGGCCGTTAGCGGGTCGGGGGCTGGCGTACGCTTGTTGGGGGGGTGTGCGTGCGGTACTTGGGCGTGCAATTGAGTTGTACGGGCCGTTGGCGGGTCGGGGGCTCGCGTACGCTTGTTGGGGGGGTGTGCGTGCGACACTTGGCCGCGCGATCGAGTTGTACGGGCCGTTGGCGGGGGGGGGGCTCGCGTACGCTTGTTGGGGGGGTGTGCTTGCGGTACTTGGCCGTGCGATCGAGTTGTACGGGCTGTTGGCGGGGGGGCTCGCGTACGCTTGTTGGGGGGGGTGTGCGTGCGGTACTTGGCCGTGCGATCGAGTTGTGCGAACGAGTTGTACGGGCCGTTGGCGGGTGGGGAACTCGCGTACGCTTGTTGGGGGGGTGCGTGCGGTACTTGGGCGTGCGATCGAGTTGTACGGGCCATTGGCGGGTCAGGGGGGGCTCGCGTACGCTTGTTGGGGTGGTGTGCGTGCGGTACTTGGGCGTGCGATCAAGTTGTACGGGGCGTTGGCGGGTGGGGGGCTCGGGTACGCTTGTTGAGGGGGGTGCGTGCGGTACTTGTGCGTGCGAGCGAGTTGCTTGGGGCGGTGCGTGCGATACATGTGCGTGCGATCAAGTAGTACGGGCCGTTGGCGGGGGGAGGGCTCGCGTACGCTTGTTGGGGGGTGTGCGTGCGCTACTTGGCCATGCGATCGAGTTGTACGGGCCGTTGGCGGGTGGGGGGCTCGCGTACGCTTGTTGGGGGGTGAGCGTGCGGTACTTGGGCGTGCGATCGAGTTGTACCGGCCGTTGGCGGGTCGGGGGGCTCGCATACGCTTGTTGGGGCGGTGTGCGTGCGGTACTTGGGCGTGCAATCAAGTTGTACGGGCCGTTGGCGGTTCGGGGGCTCGCGAACGCTTGTTGGGGGGGTGTGCGTGCGGTACTTGGGCGTGCGATCGAGTTGTACGGGCCGTTGGCGGGTCAGGGGCTCGGGTACGCTTGTTGGGGGGGTGCGTGCGGTACTTGTGTGTGCGAGCGAGTTGCTTGGGGTGGTGCGTGCGGTACTTGGGCGTGCGATCGAGTTGTGCGGGCCGTTGGCGGGTCGGGGGGGCTCGCGTATGCTTGTTGGGGGGGTGTGCGTGCCGTACTTGGGCGTGCAATCAAGTTGTACGGGCCGTTGGCGGTTCGGGGGCTCGCGAACGCTTGTTGGGGGGGTGTGCGTGCGGTACTTGGGCATGTGATCGAGTTGTACGGGCCGTTGGCGGGTCGGGGGCTCGCGTACGCTTGTTGGGGGGGTGTGCGTGCGGTACTTGGCCGTGCAATCGAGTTGTACGGGCCGTTGTGGAGAAGTGTGGCTCAATGGTTAGAGCGGCAGACCTTGATGCAGAGTGCTGGCCCGGGACCAGGGTTCGATTCCCGCCTCGGCGGGATCGGGCTTAAATTCCTCTGACTGGATATTCTCGCCTCAGTGCTGAATCTAAGCATGGGCCCCACGCTGCAACTCTGGGCAATAGCTTGCTTAGTCTCCACAACGGCCCCCGATACACAAGTGATGCCTGGTTTCACCATGGGATGCCCAGGAGTGGACACCTCACAAGGAAAAGCCAGGAGGGGTTCCCTTGTGGTAGGAGTACAAGCGCCGGGATACTTACGGGTGACTGTTCGCGCTATACAAATACAACACATTTACATTTACACATTTGGCGGGTGTGGGGCTCACGTACGCTTGTTGGGGGGTGTGCGTGCGGTACTTGGGTGTGCAATCGAGTTGTACGGGCCGTTGGCGGGTGGGGGGCTCAGGTACGCTTGTTGGGGGGGTGTGCGTGCGGTACTTGTGCGTGCGAGCGAGTACGGGCCGTTGCGGGGGGGGGTCGCATAGGCTTGCGCGAGGGGTACACGTGTGGTATGTATTGATTGCGCTTGCTGTGAGGCATGGGATCCCGTACGAATCCATCTTCATGCGCGACTAATTTGGCCCGTACGAATCGCGTACAGGGTTCCCCGACTGGATCGTACTGTGGTTGTACGGCAGGTTTACAAATCGTACGGTTTGATTTCCGACGCAGAGTCGTACGGGGCTTCGACTGTTGTTCGTACGGATGGCTGATATTCGTACGGGAATAGGCGCAAAAGGATCGTACTACGCAGGTCGGATGTTTTTTTTCCAATTCGTACGGATTCGGCTACGAATACGAATCGTACGGGGGATTTTTTTTACCGGATCGGAATCGAGCCCTTGGAGTTAAGTGTTTGCAGCGGCTTATTCGATGTGTTTCGGCAACCCCTCAATGACCGTTCTCCCTTCTGTGATTAAAGTATTCAAGTTGAACATGGCGCCGAGTAAGGCCCTGGAGTTGGGAATGAGGCTGGTGGGAGTGTTCGATATTGTTCGTGATATGATCCTTGCTAATATTAAGGGTGATGCAGTAAGCTTGCAGGTGGCGCAACGCTTGGAGGCTGTTGCAGACGCAGACAAACAGCGCAAATTGCGTAACATTATTGCTAAAGCTTATAAAACCTTAGGGCGCAATAGTCTGGGAATTAAGCCTTTTACTCAAACTCAACCTCAAAATCAATCTCAACAGAAAGCCCAACCAGATAAGGAAGGGCAGCCGTTCTTTTCTAAAAAAGACCTGGAAATACAAAAAACAGGGGCAGCAACAACAGAAGCAGGGCTTGCGTACTGGTTCACAGACACCTGAATCTTCTGAGCGTGCTTATGATTTGCAAGGATCACGCTAAAATTAGGTTTCCTAATAGATTTCAAGGCTCTGATCAGCTCTCTCCTCATTCTTTACAGGACTCATTGGACTCTCGAGTCGGTGGAGGGGAGAGTCAGGATCGCTGCAAAGGTGCAAGTACTCAACAGGGAGGGGGATCAACCTAGTCAGTTTGACATGATGGCCAAACAAGAGGAACTGCCTCTTTTTTGACTCAGTATCAAAAAAAGAAAGTTGCTGCTTTAACAGCGAAATATGCCTCAGACGGTGAGGATTCTCCTCCTAGAATGGCGATGGGCATTGACTCTGCTCGACAGCACAGCGCAGGTTACCATAGAGCTTGGGGCACTGCGTCTCTGTCTGGTGGCGAGAGCAACTGATAAATTTATTACACTGGAAACAGCGGATACTCAAGTTGCTCCCTCGCGTAGACTCAATGAAATAGTCCTCCAAATTGAGGGTGATATACAGCGTACGATTACAGAGGTTTTTTGGAAAAATCTCACTTTTTCTTCAGACATTTTGTTGGCGGAGGCGGATTGGCCTCCTCCTTTTGTTTTGGCTCCTTATAGAGGGGAGGAATAGATTCTCCCGACTTTTTTACCATACATCCCTGAGGAACATGCAAAGGCTTATGCAGCAGAGTGGGCTTTGGCCCTTGCCCTGGCAGTTTACTGAAATTAAGTGGGTTTGAATAGGGATTCAGCAGCACAGAAGATTCCATTACAGTCTATGCCGCAGTCACAACCGCAATATTCAATCAGACAGGAGGCTAAAGCTCCTGTTTGTGACATTCTGACTCAATTGGAATATCAAGGGGTAATTGAATCCTGTATATCACTGATGAATAATCCTCTTTTTCCAGTATCGAAACCGGACGGTTTATACCGCATTGTATTAGATTATTGAAATTTGAATAGTCATTGTCGTACATCTGCGCTACAGAAACCCACAGCTCTGCGTTAGCGAACAGCATAGTTTGTAAAAAATATAAGACGATACTGAATATATCCAATGGTTTCTATAGTCACAACTTGGCTCCTGAGATCCGTGACTTGAAAGCATTTACTGCCGTCGGAAATCAGAAAAAATGTACACGCTTGCCTACGGGGTATAAGAACAGCCCGGGGCTTTTGCTGCACGTGTTGTGTCTTTATTTCACAGCAAAGACCCTGATACGTTCTTGTACGTTTAGGATATTTATCTGACACACGACGAGCTGATGCCCCATCTAGTCCGAACCAACTGAATTATATCATCATTTGCCGACTATGGATACAAACTTAATTTTGCAAGATCACACATCGCTTGCTTGGTGGTGCTATGTTTGGGCTACTAGCTCAACAATGAGGATAGGGGGTTAGGCCCCTACTTTCTGGACAAATCTCTGTCTACACTGAAGAAGCTTCAGTCTTTGCTGGGATTTTTACATTTCGGGAGGACATATATTCCGGATTATGCCCTGCGTGTCAAACCATTCTATGCGTTGATACAACCTACATTTACTTCTGCCTGCTGGCTACCGGAACATACCTAGTCTACGATCTTTGCAGTCTGATCTGCTACAAACTAACTTCTTGTTGATGCGTGATAATTCTACGAACCTGGTCATAAATATTATTCTGGAGGCGATGGGTTTTACGTACCTTAACGTTCAGTGTAGGGGCCACAGTTCCAATTGCATACAAATCGCATTTGTACACAGCAGCGGAAATGCGCTTTTCGAAAGTTGAAAAGATTTTGTCTGCAGTCCAAATGGCGATTCTGAACGAATGCTCGCTGGAGCAGGAAAATCACATTATGCTGGTTTCGCATATCCCTGCTTTAGAAGCAGTGACTAAGGCAAGTGTACCAAAGTCTAAGGCTTTACATCCCCGTTGGATCCAATGGGCTACTTCTTTAACATCGGCTGATGTCACGTTTATCTTTGATCCTGCTCTTGAGACACAGGAGTTTTTACAATATGAATATGTTCACCCTCCTCCGTTGTCTTTGCTTCCTTTGGATGAGTATAAATGTATCATTTACACCGATGGCTCGCTCAACCAACCATCAGGTCCAAACATGCTTTTTCGGCGGCTTGCGCCATTGTTGCTGGTTGAATCGTAAATGGTGATTTGAAGTCTTTGATTGTGCATACGCAAGCTCTTGGAGACTGTACGGCGCCATTGGCTGCTCTGCAGGCACTTATTCTAGCTCTTGAGTTTGCCGATCCTAATGTGAATACTCTTATGGTGTGCGATTCTTACTACTGTGTCCAGTCTTTTAATGACAACCTGTTCTCTTGGTCTCAAAATGATTATCGAGACTCTAAGGGCTGCGCAATAAAGCATAACATACTATGGGTTTGAGTGGCATAGCTTAAAAAACTTCTGCCACTCACACAGGTTATTCACACGCTTGGCCATCAGCGTGTGGGAGCACATGCTGTTGGTAATTCTTTGGCAAATCTGCAGTAGCCATGTGTTCCGTTGCAGCAGTTACTAGGTCCATGACTGAAATAGATAATGAGATTCTGGTAGCTATAGCTACTACGAAAGATGGAACTGCTTACCCACAGAGCTTCCCTTCTAAATATTCTTATCATTTATCTCCTGAACAAGTTCCTTATGCTTCAATTCCGTCAATTCCGTCAGTTGAGGATCTGCTCATTCCCAACATGGACCGCAGACTTCCATTAATCACAGCAGCACATGAAGGCGTGGCTTCTGCACATGCTGAAGTGTCTGCGATAGTGTCTATTCTGCAACAATGTTATTGGTGGCATGGTTTAGATAAACAAACTCGTAGTTATGTGCTTTCTTGTGACATTTGTTAACAAATCAAACCATCTACAGTTTCACGTCCACCGCAGATGCAGGTATATATTTCAAATCAGCCATTCGGCTATATATATCTTGATCACTGCGGTCCCTTGACTTCAGATACTGCATATCAATATATTTTTGGTGCAGTTCATTCATGCACTCGATTCCTCTGGGTTTGGCCACAAGGCAGTGCTAACGCTTGAAATGTCATTAGAGATTTGCGTGTCTTTGTCGGGACTTGTTCCTGGGGCACCTTCCATTCAGACCAAGGTCCAGCATTTGCCCCTAAGGCATACAAGGACGCGATAAAGTCTTTGGGGGTGCTGGTGCAGTTTTCTTCTCCATACCGGCCTACGGGCAATTCTATACCGGAGCAAATGAATCATGACTTAAAGCAATCTTTGACAGCTAGATACTGGCAGGAACTCGATGGCCCATTTGTATGGGGTACAGAGTGCACTTATTAATCTCCCAAGAAGATCTCTGGGTGGGCGGACCTCATACGAAATGCTCTTTGTCATCAACATTTTTGTGCCTGACCTTGATGGTCTAGACGTGGTGTCGGCGGCTGACACATTTGACGTAGATAACCATTCAAATATGTTACAGGACCTTCAAAGGACCCATGACAGCTATGCTACCGAACATATGCCCTCTTCCACTGATGCGGCGATGCTGATTCCTGTTGCCAGCTGGCTTCCTAAGATTGGCAATCTGGTACGAGAAAAACTGGAGAACAAAAAAGAAAATGGAACCTCTTATCGTGCTCCGGTCCTGGTTCTTGAAATGAAGGGTACTCGTACAGTGATACTGCCACCTTTGCCTGGTTGCAAAGACAATCAATACATTTCAATTGACAATGTCAAGCTACGCAGTCTGGCTGATTCTGAATAGTGTGACTGCGAGTGATTCCTGCAACGCTCTCCCTTTGAATCTGGTGAGGTCTACATCTCCCACTGATTCCTGTGTCGTTGATGGTGAGATGGAGAGTCTGGCTACGCTTTTGCCTGCTGTGCATTCATCCACGCGGCCCTCCAACACGGGCTTTGAGTATACTTTTCCTGCTGATGAATTCCATATTGAGGTACCGAACAGTCCTTTACAACATGATGCTGATGCTGCAATGCCACCATTGCTGAACGTGGGTGCAAGCGGTTATTTTGAAGACCGTACGAGTTTCTCATATGACTCTTTATTTATTTATTTATTTATTTATTATTTATTACTGGCATTTATAGAGCGCAACCAATTACCCTTGGGTGTCTCGGCGCTAGACTGCAGTAATGTCTCTCCTTAGAAGTAGGTACGGTGGGCTGAATGTCTGTGTTACTGGTCGAATAACCACGTTTTCAGTCTTTTCCTGAACTGTAGGAGTGAGGGGCTGGATTTAACGTAGTAAGGTAGGGTGTTCCAGATCTTGGAAGCTGCAGCAAGGAAGCGACGGTCGCCCCATGTGACTGTTCTACTACGTGGAGTGATTAGTTGATTAAGTGTAGAGGAGCGGAGTGTTCTGACTGGATTGTAAGGTTTTAATTGCTCTTTAAGGAAACGAGGCCCCTGATCCTGCATTACCTTGAAGACTATACACATGGCTTTAAACTTTATCCTGCTTTGGATAGAAAGCCAGTGATAGGTTCTCAGAGTGTCTGAGATGGGGGCGAATTTGGGTTTTTTGGATAGCAGGCGTGCGGCCGCGTTTTGTACCGTCTGAAGCTTTTTTTGTGACTCTTTTTTGTGCATTCAGAAGGAGTCCGTTGCAATAATCTAGGGAGGTAAGAACCAGTGATGTGACCAGGGTCTTAGCGGCCGTGTCAGGTAGAAAAGGCAGGATTTTCCTAATCATCCTGAGTTTAAAATGGGCCGTGGAAGCTACCTTGTTGGCATGGGCCATAAAGTTGAGCTGGTCATCAAACATAACTCCCAGATTTCTGACCTTGGAGGTAGGACAAGGTGGGGTGCCAAAGTTAATGGCCACCAAGATGTCGGCCAGGATGGCGAGAGATTGCCGAAGATGACCACCTCCGTTTTGTCGGAGTTTAGCTTCAGGCAGTTACCTGCCATCCACTCACCTATGGCTGTCATGCCTGATTGGAACCGTTCGGCCACCTCCTGACCGTCACCCTTAATGGCCAGCACCAGCTGCGTGTCGTCAGCGTATGAGGTTAGGCTCATCCCATGTGCTTTGATGACACTAGCAAGGTCCGACACATAGATGTTGAAAAGTGTCGGACTTAGGGATGAGCCTTGGGGAACCCCACACGGTAACGACCGACTGGCAGATTGGAATGGGCCTAGTGTGACCGCCTGGGTTCTGTTAGCCAAGAAGGAGGCCAACAAATTTCTCGCAGTAGACTGGATACCCATTTTTTCGACACGGTTGACCAAGGTCTTGTCAACCGTGTCGAATGCTGCGGAGAGATCTAGGAGTACCAGCAGGGCTGTCCCTCCTTGGTCCCGGATGGCTCTAATATCATCCGCTGCTTTAATGAGAGCGGTTTCCGTCCCGTGATATTTACGGAACCCAAACTGGGTGTCATCGAGCAGGTTATTTCTCTCTATGTGATCAGACAGCTGTTGGTTCATAGCTTTCTCCGTGATTTTAGCTAAAAATGGGAGACTTGCTATAGGCCGATAATTTTTCAGCTCTTGTCTGTCTAGGTTGGCTTTTTTTAGTAAAGGCTTGATCAGTGTGTTTTTCAAGGAATCCGGGTAGGACCCGGAGCACAATATGGTGTTGCAGACATGGGTGATAATAGGAATAATAGTGTCTGAGACCGTGGTCAACACCGACGTGGGGCATGGGTCCAAAGCTGATCCTGATTTAACCGAACTCAGTATGATCTTAGTTTGATCAGTGGTTAAGGGAGTAAAGCTCGTCAGGGGATTGCTTAGGACAGTCAGAGGGGGGGAGGTGGGGGTGGTAATTGGTTCTGAGGTGAAAGCTTGATATATGTTATTTACCTTCGCAAAGAAGAACTCAGATAAGGCATCGCATAGTGATTGCGAGGGGGGAGGGGTTAAATCTGGTGTGTTACCCGATAGTGTTTTAGCTATATTATGTAGCTGTTTACTAGAGTTTTTGGCTTGTTCTATATGTTTAGAGAAGAAGAGCTTTTTTGCTGCCGTTATCATGGATTTGTAAGTGGCTAGAGCATCTTTATATTTGTCCTTACTTTCGCTGTCATAAGCTCGTCGCCAGTGCCTTTCCCTGTTCCTCGTTAGTTGTTTTTGTGTTTTTAGCTCTTTTGTGTACCATTGGGCAGTCGGGGTACTCCTGATTCTAGAATGGGATTTAGTGGGTACTAATTGCGATGTGGCAACACTCAGCCATTCATGGAATTGATGTGTAGCAACACTGGGATCGTTAGATAGATCCGGTCTGAGTTTGTTTAATAGTGTGTTTAAGCTATCATAGTTTAAATCCTTCCAAGCTTTAAAAGGACCTGGCTTAAGGTGAGAGATCTTTTTACTCAGCGGGTCTTTAATGGTCATGCTAATGAATATGGCCGAGTGGTCCGTCCAGGTCATCGGGAGAATGTCGGTCACATGTAGGTCTTCGATGTTAGTGAATATGCCATCTAGCGTATGTCCTGCTTGATGGGTTGGGGCGTCAACCAATTGTCTGAGGCCTATTAATTCTAGGTCTGATGTAAGGGAGATAGTATCCTTATCATAGTTTTGTTCGAGATAGAAATTAAAATCGCCCATGACAGTGGTGGACTCATCTGTGGCTATGGATTCAGTTATAGTCCCCAGATTAGTTAGGAACGCTGCTCTGGACCCAGGAGGTCGGTATAGGAGCACTCCCTTAAAACTGAAGGAAGAAGTGAATTTTATAATGAAATGTATGGCTTCACATGACATGGCTGGAATGGGGGAGGTACGGATTTCAAATTGATCTTTAATTATAATGGCCAGACCTCCACCTCTGTTTTTCACCCTGTCCTGCCTGTGGACAGTGTATCCAGGTGGAACTGCCGTGACCAGGTCTGGGGCGGATGCCTCATCAGTCCATGTTTCTGTTACGTACAATGCATCTAGATTATGGTCGGTAATAAGGTCGGCGATCTCTTGGCAGTGTTTAGCCAGGGATCGCGCGTTGATAAGGGCCATATTAATATGCTTCTCCTTGATGTGCTTAGTGGTAGGAGTAGCGGTGGTGCTGTTAGTAAAGGGGATGATGGTATTACAATGGGGACATTTTAAGTCGGTACCTGTGGACATATGTGCCAGGTCGATGATAGAGCAGCGGGAGGCGGGCATTGGGCGAAGTCGCAGCAAAGTGCTCCGTTGGTATGGTAAGGGCCGAGCAGGACGGGAAGCCATCTTCTTATATCCAGTGTGAGGAGGGTGGGAAGCGTCCTGCATCTACAGCGCCACCCCTCCCTCACCCAAGATGGCCGAACCCTTCTCTCCAGGCGCCCCGGATACAAGTGCGCTCTGGGAGTCGGTTCGAGTGTTATTATGAAAAGAGAGAGGAACCCCTTGAAGTAAACAAGGGAATTGGGGTGTTAAACCTAAATCAAACAGAATGATTCCCTTGGGTCGTGTACAGGAGAAGCTTGGAATTAGCTATAACCACAATCAAATATAAACACACTAACTAAAGAAATTAATCAAAAATGAAGTTACATAACAATTTATTGAAACAATAAAAAAACAATTTACAATTACACTGGAAAAAATGTTAAAAAACAATTAAAATACTGTATAATTTTGTGACCAGCACAAAAATGAAGGACAGACAAAACTCAATTGTAAAACATACAAATTAGAAATTACAAAGCGTACATTCACAATTAAAATGTCAACGTCCCCTGGTTTTATAACCTTACAATCTTATATACACCGGGGGGGAAAAAAGATGAATTGTACAGAAAATTGCGTCGACGCGTTTCGGTGGTTTGCGTATTATTATGTGCCACCTTTATCAAGACTATTGATTTGTTGTCTGTCGTGTTACTGGATCCTTATGGTTGTCCTACAATAGATATACATACAGTTAATTGACTGAATTGAGAGAACACTATACTTTACAGTAATTCACAGGTACAATGTCTAGCCTATTAATAAACGGTATTGCTTAATGGCTGCTCTTTATACGTGAGTTATATATTCTATTACTTCACAATTTTCTCTACATACAAACTCTCAGGAAGACATTGTTTTCTGATTTGAAATATTATGCTGCTTTTGATGCTGAAGATTTGTATTTAAATACTGCCAATTATGCTGATTTATTCTGCTATTACCATTATGGTTATGTTATGTTATGTTATTCTGAATTTGTTAAGCGCGCGGGCACCAATGGGTTTCATGGCGCTGGTGGTGAGGAGAGATAACACAACAGTTAACCTAACCCGAAGCTTGCTTGAATAACCAGGTCTTCAGTGCGCTCCTGAACTCCATGAGATTCGTACATCTTCTGAGCGACAAGGGGAAAGAGTTCCAAACCTTTGGGGCAAGATGAGCGAATCGACACCCACCAAGACGTTTCCGTTTAAAGGAGGGCAGAGTGAGAAGGGACTGATAGGCAGAGCGGAGATTCCGGGTCGGCTCATGTTTGATTATGAGGCTGTTGATAAACATGGGGCTTTTCCCGTGGAGCGCCTTAAAGGCCAGGCATCCTACTTTGAATATTACCCGTTGGGCTATTGGTAGCCAGTGAAGAGTAACCAGCAGTGGTTTCGCTGAACTCCTACTGTGGATTTTGAAGATTAGTCTGGCCGCCTGATTCTGCACAATTTGAAAGTGCTTAGACAAAAACAGGGGAAGGCCCAAATAGATAGAATTTGAAAAGTCTAGTCAGGAGAGGACCAAAGCGAGAACCACCTGAATGAGGGCAGGGTGTGTGAGTAGCAATTTTCTTAATTTTGCGTAGCTGAAGGAAGCTGGACGAGATCACCGCTCCCACCTGGCTTTTCAAAGAGAGATCGGAGTTGATGGTGATCCCAAGACTTTTCACCGAGAGAGAGGGAGTGGGAGGAGATCCCATTGTTGACGGCCAAAAATGAGGGCCCCTGCTGATAGAACTTTTACCAGGGAGTACCAGCTTGGTCTTCCCAGGGTTAAGTTTTAAGTGGTTGAACTCCATCCACCGCTGAATGTGCCGCATGGTAGCTTGAAATTCCACGGCGGAGTCGGTTGCATCCAGTGGGAAAATTAGCTGCAGGTCGTCGGCATAGTTATAAATCGTAACCCTTCTGTTTTTTAAAGAGTGTAATAGGGGTTTAAGATATAAATTAAACAGGAGGGGGGACAGTGATGAGCCTTGCGGGACGCCGCAGGTGGTGGATAGTTTGGGCGCTATGAAGTTCCTGAGCTTAACTGCCTGGGACCGGTCTCTCAGGAAAGACTTGATCCAGCCGAGGGCCGGGCCTCGCAGGCCGGCTTGTTCGACATGGTGTAATAAGATGGTGTGGTCCACTGTGTCGAACGCTGTAGACAGATCCAGGAGCACCAAGGCCTGATGTATACCCTTATTGGCATTGTGTCCAGGACAGCGAAGATCACTGCCTGGGTTGAGTGCGCCTAGCGAAAGACGGCTTGGTTGGGCTCCAGGTAGTCAGATGTTTCAATAAAGTTGGAAATGCAGCTGGCCACATGGGCTTCCAAGATCTTTGCTCCACCATTTCTTGCACACAACAAACAAGTTAAAACCAATTTTAACTACACACAGTGGGAACATTGCCCAACTCCATTAAAGGGTAGATCAAAACACTTCAAAATAAATTCCCTTATTTCACTGATTATAACACGTCTAATCCAGACTCCTATTACTTTAAATTAAAATTGCTGTCTCAATCAATATTCTTTTTCACACACACAGTCAAACAGTTTTAGGACTCATTTGGCCTTACATGATTATGATCACTTGGAGAATACCATTGATTTAAAATCGATTTGGGGTTCTAAGATTTGGCAGGTGCAAGGAACAGAGGCTTTGCATCGTGCATGTCTGATTCCGACTCAAATATTGTTTTTGAATGACACAGTGCACCAAACTACTCGTTTTGGCCTGGCTACTCCCAAACATATGAATACTCCTTCTATTCTGTCTTTGGGTGAATTCGATGATTGGTGTAATCACACCACTTATACAATAGATGTCCTAAACGCTCTGTTTCAAAATTACAGTTTCAATATCTCTGATGTTGACCCGTTGGGATCGTTGGTGTGGCACACCAATTCTAATGCTTGTCAACTACATTTTTATAATGCGACAACAGGTTTTACACAAACAAGACCTGATTACCCATACCCACATTCACACTCGGTCAGCACATATTCAGTGGGAAAATTGGGTCAACAGTGGTTAGAACATTCCACTCTGTCATCTGTAAAACAACATCTGTCACTCTTGTCCAGCGATATCAACTTGCCTGATTTTCTCTTGGGACCTAAATCTCCTGGATCAAAAAGATTTATCTATGCAACATACAATGAATTATGGAAACTTTCTCAAATTGAGGCAGCAACCCGCCTGCGCCTAATTAACAAAGCTAATTTTGTAAAAGTTCTTGCAGTAGTAGATAATAGCATAAATACACTGCCTTCCTGCATTTATACTTTAGATAATATAGTTTCATTTATTATTGTTCAAAATGTTGTTTCCATGCTGTATCATGGTAAAAATAATTCTGATCTGTAATGGAATTTTCTTGGACATTACAGACACTCAAAATGGGTAAATTACCATAGGATTAGTTAAACACTTCTGCTTTCTTTTTACCATTTAATCTAACTGAGAAATAGAAATTCCTGTCCATGAAAGATGCTACATACACACTGTTACACAATGAACAATAGGAGTACTTGCCATTTTCTGTAGCGGAAACTGATTCTGCTGTATGGTTGATTCATGGTGTTATCTCTCTGCCGTTTTCACTGTTTCAATTTAAATCTTGCATGAAACATTTCCCAATTGGCAGCTTTGAACCCTTGGGTAGTGCCTTCCTACGTGAGTTATGGTCCCTTCCATTTACCTACAGATGCCAATAGGAGGATACAGAAGTTTTCCTAACAGGGGAGGACTGAAATTCCACAGTAGGATACTCCCTAGTTTGCAAACAAGTTAAATTGCACGGCGCTTGTAATGTGTCAGCACCTAATCTGGCTTGTTTTTTTAAAGGAATACCAGTTCCGGCAATAATTCCCGCTCTCACGTTGCTTTCTAATGGCAGTTATCGTATTTTGAACAACAACGACTGCTATGGTTTGCGGGCAGGCATCCATACATAGGAACGGTTTCCCACACCCCCACATGAAGCTGTAGATAGTTCCCTTTTGCCTTCCATTCCAACTCTGAAAACAGATTTCAATAAATTAAGCAGGCTCAAAGTGCTATTGTTTCAACAGAAGTGGCTCTCACTTCGGCTAGAGAGACCTTTGAATTACAGGTGGCTAGAACATCTTGTGAGATTCAGTCACTGCTGAACACAAATCTCCCACTACATTTTGTAGAACTGATACATAGAATATTTAATGCATCTGATACAGAAGGACTTACTCGTTTTTTAAACTTGTGGGATCCGACCTTGTGACTTCTTTTCAGACAATTTTTGGAGTACTACCAGGCTTTACACATTCTATATTTTCCAGCGCCTTAGGAGGCTTTCCCTTAATACTGGCACTAGTGGCTGGCTTGCTGGTACTTCTACTCCTGTTAAGCAATGGGTGCCCATCCCGTGGTACTGCATGGACCCGGCCAATTGCAACTGTACGGTCACCGAATGCAGCAGTTTTTTGGATGCTTGCAATTAGTAACGCTCAGCATGAGCTATGGACTAACTTTTCGCTTTGCCTACTTCACTTTCATGCAACCTCTGTTTTACTGCCAGCGATGCCCTTTCTATTGGCCTTTGGATTGATGCCTTTCCAATAAATCATGCACTGACCCGGATTATGATCTGTTAATGAGGCCCTTCGTGGCCATTGACCAGGCTTGTTCACGGGATGGTCGCATGGTGCGTGTAGCTGCGCTTGGAGTGCTGGCTGAATGGAATATCTGTGCAGCTGCTAAGCACCTCTTGCAATGGAGTTTCATCGAATATCACGGAAGTTGCCCGAATATGCTCTTGGAGGTATTGGATTATGAGGAACATGTGTGTTCCTTTGAGCTACTTGGTTGGATGACATCCCTTTTTGCTGCAAACAATAGGGATGACCTTTTGGAATGAATTGCATTCTTGGGAACAGGTACTTTGATGGATTTTCCAACTCCAAATTAATTCTGTTCTCAATGAATGACAGAAAACATTTTTTTAATTTTTTTTTCCCCGATTTGTTTTTTTCTCTTTTTGAGCGTTTGACTCTGCTTACCTTTGAACTCTATTTTCGGTCCTTTTATCTATATGCTATGACCTGGCCAGGGGGAGGGTGTAGTATGGCCATCAGGGTCATTGTCGACATTGCCAAGTTAGCATGAGCTCTGTCGCCATGATTCTGCTTTTGCGCACATTACTATATGACTTTATTTTGTAAGACTCTGTTTGTGCCTTTCACATGAGACCTGTCTGCTTTCTGCGTTCTCTGCCTGTTCCTGGAGTTTAGTTTGAACACGATGTGCAAGGTCGATAAACAATGCTCCTTGTTATTCTTTTCTGGTCAGTCCCTAGCACTTAGACAAAACATGCCACGCAGCTGCAGATGCTGGAAACCCGTGCTTTGATATTATATGATGACATGTTGGTTTAACACACACTTGGAGAGGGGCCTTTCAGGGAGAAGAGCTCTGCCCTTCCTATGATGTAAAAACTACAGTCTAGGCACTAAGGTATGGGGTCGGCTGACAAAGCCCAAAGATCTTCCTTTATATAAAACAACTTCTTCTAGCCAAGGGGAGGGTGGTTAAGCCTTATAGTCCTTTTACTGTTTTAGGTATGCGTTTTGCTGCTGGTAGTGGCTCATATACTGCATTAAAGAGGACGATAGTTAAAATAAACATTTTAAGCTATATCAGTGACTCTGACTATTCTTATTGTAGACAAGTACGAGTAAGTGAGCAAAAGGGTACATCTTGCTACCGCGATTCCTGAGAGAGTCGGGAGTGTTGTGTTCTTGGTTGTCTAATCATTTATAGCTTCATGAATATGTAGGAGAGCAAATGAGACACTATAGCTAGTCGGTTCTTGGATTTTGGGTACTGAGGTGGTAGGAAGGTTTAGCCCCAACACATCAAGGTCCTGTTTTCCAGCGCATGGTTCTGTGTCTGCAGAATACTCCGCAACAAAGGCGCTGGCAAAGTTGCAGCAAGGTGCACAGTTTAGGCCTCCAGAAGAGATGTGACTAGTGACTTGTGGATGATACCATTTTAAACTACCCAGCATGCTGTGCATGAGGAATGGGACAGGGGTGGAGAGGAGACAGGGCACCCTAGGTTTAGGCAGGTGTGCCTTGCTTCTGAAATCTTCAACTCCACTTTAAAAACTTTTGCACAAGGGGGAGACTCTCTATTGCCTAGTGAGTGTTGCTGCTGGACCATGGGACCGCCATGGACAACTAGAACTTTAAACCTTCTGATGCCACCCAGGACTAAGGACTCGGCCCAGTTGACCCAGTGGGTCTCCCCAAGAGTCATTGAGGTTGACCTTGTAACACCTCCTGAAGACCATTTGGGGAAAGCCCTGGATTTCTGCATCCAGGAACCAAGGCCAGGAGGAAGGTTGATGCAGGAAGCCAAGATAACTAGCTCTCTGAGGACTATACTGCTTTGGAGTTGAGGGGATCTGCTACAACTGCCTCTGGTGGCTAGAGATTGCCTCCAGGAGTAGCTCAGGAGTAAACTGCGCCCATGATCATCAAAATCAGCTCAAAGGGGCCAGAGGTATGACATTTTAAAGTGTGGCGACTGTTAGAAATTGGGGTCTCTAGTTGGCAGTGGTGTGCACCTTGTCTATGTAGGGGCCCTTCGTTCTAGTCAGGCTAAGAGGATTACACACCTAAAATAACCCTTGCTCACCCCATTGGTAGCTTGGCACAAGCAGTCTTACATCTCAGAGGCAATGTGTAAAGCATTTGCACATAACACACAGTAATACAGTGAAAACACTACAAAAAGCCATCACACCAAATTTGGAAACATAGCCAATTTATGTATCTGTGTAAAATAAGACCAAATTATAAAAATCCAACATAATGTAATCAAAATGCAAATATTGAAAAATGACCTCAAAATTATTCCTTGAAGTCAATAGCTCCGTCCGGGGCTATCACAGCGTTGTGAACAAACATATGCAACAGTTTAGATGGCTGCGGCGTCGTGGGCCAGCTGCGATGTTGGGAAGACCCATAAACTTTACCTTGGAAATGTAGGGCGTCATGGACTTTGCTATGAGATCAGAGATGAGGCATCAGCAGGTGTCACCCTCGGAGGTCGGTGCAGGAGCCATCGTGCCCTTGAAGACACACACGTTGCAGATTGAACCCTGTGAGGATGAAGTCAGGAGTGCCAGTGTTGGCAGACGTCGTAGCTGGGGTGCAAAGTCCAGCTGTGCGGTGCCCTCAGGTTGCAGTGCAGCCAATTGGCTCAGTGACGGTGCCCAGCGTCATCAGTGAGACCAGGGCTGGGGTGCGAAGTGGGATGGTGCTCTTCACAGTGCTGGCTGGTCACAGTGCAAGCAGCACCGGCATCGTTGATGAAGTTCTGTCATTGGCAGATGATCTGGAGATGATAGTGCCGACATTGGTGGGCCAAGGCTGCGGTGTTGGATGTGAGCGCGGAGCGTCTGGGATACCAGGGCGGCGGTGTGAAGCAAGGAGGTATGAAGTGCGCTGCCCTCAGGTCATGGTGCAAACAGCGGTTCGGTGGCGGCAAAGGTCGGCATCGTGGGTGAGACCAGGGTTGCAATGTGAAGCAATACGGTACACTCTGTGGTGCTAACAGTTCATGGTGCCAAAGACACACAATTGATGGATGGAATGCTGAACAAATCAAAACATTCATCCCCAGTCAAGAGATCTGGGTTTAATAAATCATTCTTTTGCACACCATGCCAACCCAGTTTAGACCTGGCCATATGCAAATCAGTATTGACCCTGCACCTCATGGAAACAGTCCCGCCTAAGCTGCTAAGCCAGGTCCTCCCTGGACCGGAAACAAGCATCCTAGGACTGGTTTCGTGGTCACAGAGTCAGCAGTAGCGTCGTTGACAGCGACTGGTTGCTTTTTCTTCTGTTGCTGTTTTGAGAGACAAAAGTCCCTATCATAAATTAAAAGTCAGTATAGTACAGAACAACATAATGATCTGTGCAATATTACAATCAAAGGAAAAAATATTTATTTGAGACCGATAGTTCAAAGGACAATCAAATCAACAAAGTACAGTGGGTATAAATACATGGTTGGAAATCAACAGATTTCCAGACCTCAGGTATTAGTTACTAATGCAGTGACTTGGCAACAATTTACATATTTACATTAGTCACATAGAGAATCACATCTAGTACTCCACATACATTAAGGCAAGAGCAATTGGAGTCAAGATGCAGTGTGTCAACGCCATTTCGATCCCCTTTAGCATAGGGGGATCTTCGTCAAGACAGAAAAATTATGCCTGAGAAAAGGCCTGGAAAAGAAGGAGGGAAAAAAAAAGGATGAGAAAAAGGGGGGGTAGATAGTAGAAGGTTCGGGATTGAATAACACAATTTGTGCAGCTTAACTCAAACACATTTAGCGAAAATTGTAAATATGTAGAGTGAAATTTATCCAAATAACAGCGGGAAGAATGCCTCAAACAGTGGTGTGCTCAGTGAGTGGGTCATATGCAAGGTGCGAGTACAATGCATTCCATAAGGACAGGTGTGACATGACATGGGTTACCTCATAATGAGAGGGCACTTATGCTAAAATAACGAGTCACCCGGTAGGCAGATGTCAAGTGGGCGATCCTATTCTGTTTAATTCCAGGCTGGCGACGAAGAGCCTAAGAGATAACATGTGCAAGGTGGTAAGCTAAAATGCATCATAGCGATGTCCAAGAGCTTGTGAAAGTTAAAAATCACTTACATGGTGTAGCGGGATCTGAAGGAATACGAAGTACACTTCGTCGGGGTAGGGACGGTTTTATTTTTAAATAGTCTCGCCTTTTATGAGTAGCCAGTTTTAACCCTCAGTATTTGTGTTTAAAGTCAACTGAAGAAAACAAACAGGCAATAGAAACAAAGGTGACACAAGGAGTCCTCCTCTTCTTTCTGGTTGGTTCCGTCCTGTCCTATGCTTCTGGTTCAGGCAGGAAATGTTCTCTGCGTACCCCAAAAGGAAAACAACACAAAGAAAACTAAACGCCAATATCTTGTCCCGTTTGTCTCAGCACACACGGGGAAGGGGGTGAGGTGTCACTCTGGTGCTCTGGTGAAACAAGCAATGATGACACGGGGTGAGAGGAGTGAAGGTGAGGAACGGGTCTATTTACATAAAGGTACAAGGAGAGGCGGTAGGCGGAAAACAGATCTCAACCCTCTGGTTTCTCCCGCCTCCCGACCCAGCCCAAGAATCTGGCCCGTACCTGGGTCAGCCACGCTCCTCGGTGGGCATGGCTCGGCGGAGCGCATTCCCGTTGGCCTCCTGGCTGCAGCCCTGGGTCTCGAAACGGGTCTTCTCCCTCCTGGCTGGATACTTGCTCCAGTTGTCTCGGGGTCTCTGGTTCTCCTCCTGAAGCTGTTCCAGCGTCCTGCTCCTTCCATGTTCTCTAAACTTCCTCCGGTGTCGTCACACACCACACTCTGTATCCCGGGGCTCCTTATTGGGCGACTCATGACATCACGGGAGGGGGCGTTCTCTTCCCAGGTAAAGGGACCATCCTTGGCAGTATAAAGCTCTGTGTTAGAGACTGGCCATACGTCATCCTGGCGAGGAGAAAACAAAGTAGTTGAGAGTTCCCAGGCTTCCCACCAGTCACCCCCTTGGTCCATCACATCCCTGCTGCCCTCATGACACATGGATTACATAGCCATTGGTTAGAATGATAGACTCATAAGGAGTTAAGCCAAGGGGCTTTCCGAGCTGGAGCTATGATGAGTGAGTCCTAAAACGAAGGTATCAAGGGTAGTTGTGGAATTCGGAGTGCCCATGAATACTATCAGGCAAGTGAGGGTACTTACCTAGTTGGAAATTAACAACCAACTCCTGAGGTTAAGATGGTAGAGTCGTAGGGTACTGTACCAAGGCGCTTACCAAACCAGCGATATAATGGGTGAGTCCTAAAAACAAGGTATCAAGGGTTGTTGTGGAATTCGGAGCACCCTTGAATACAATCAGGCGAGTGAGGGTGCTTACCTAGTTGTAAATCAACATCCCACTCCCAAGAAGATAGGTGTCCCACACCTAAAGTGTGGCGTGTATCTTGGTCTGAGATTCGGAGTACAACCGGTATTCAATTAGTGCGCGTTAATGAAGGGATGCAGAAGCGGCAGAAAGCTCATGGGTGTGATTGAGAAAGTGTGTGATTAGACACCATGATGGAATGGCTGAATATTAGTGGTCGCCATATTGGAGTGGATACAGTACAGTGGAAATGGTAGACAAGATAGATGAAATGGGGGAAGAAAAATAGTCATCATAGTGTCGACCAGGAAAGCATTAGTAAGATAGCAAGGACATAGAGCATGCTTTTACTCACCATGCCACCCCAGCTTAGACCTGGTCATATTCAAATCAGTCTTGACCCTGTGATTCATGGGAACAGTCCAGCCTGAACAGCCAAGCTTTTTGCACTTTCTAAAAGTGGCATTTTCAAACACAAAATTAAAAAAAACCCTTTACTAAAAGTTGTGTTATTAAATTCTTAGTTCAGAGAGCCTAAACTGCATTTCTTAATCTTGTCCCAATTGAAAGTTACACGTGTAATATTTTATGGTGTAGTTCAAATGATAGCCTATGGAACAGACAGCCTTTCAACAGTGAAAACGAAATTCACAATATTTCACTATCAGGAAATGTAAAACACACCACTACATGTTCTACCTTTCACATACACTGCCCCCTGCAGATGGGGTACCTTGGGCCTATGTGAGGGGTGCCTTACATGTAAGAAAAGGGAAGGTTAGGGCCTGGCAAGTGGATGCACTTGCCATGTCCACATAGCAGTAAAGACTGCGTGCAGATACTGCGGTGGCAGGTCTGAGACAACTTTGAAAGGCTGCTTGAGAGGGTGGCACAGCCAGTGCTGCAGGCCCACTAGTAGCATTTCCATTACAGGCCATGGACACACAAAATGCACTGTAATATGGCAATCATGAAAAACCAATCATAACAAATATTTACATGGGGAGCATATGCACTTTAGCACTTATAAGCAGTGGTAAAGTGTCCAGAGTCATAAAACCAATGGAAAATCAGTCAAAAACAGGAGGCCAAAAAGCAAAAAGTGTCTCGGAATAAACCTGCCAAAAATGCCTGGTCTAACAGCGACCTTTGACCTTTACACAATGAAGCACATTTGGCTTTGTGGATCTTTTCAAAAATTGCTCCCGGGTTGGGACAGGTCCCGGGGTCAGCTCAGAATTTACCATTTATATTTCATTTAATTTCCATAAGGAAGGAGGGTGCGGGGGAACCCCTTCTCAGACTCCCTATTGGCCTGGGGACCCCATGCCCCAGGCCGTTTATACTGTAGGGTAGGCTGGGACCCTGACCCCCCAAAGCAAAGAGAGGATGGGGAAGCACCATCGCAACCCCCCAATTGCGGTGGACTTCCTGTGCCTGTATCTAGTGGGAGCAGGAGAAGGCCACAGCAGAAGGCGGCATGGGGAGAAATGCGGCTGTCTCCCATGGCTGCACACAGGGGCATGGGTCACGCAGAAACCGCTGGGGCTTCAAGGGGTGGGATCCCTCAGCTTCCCACAATGAATGGAGGCATGGGAATGCCTGGGTGGGACTGGGCTCCCCCGAAAAGGAGGCAATACAATAAAAAGAAACAACATGTGGGTTCCTAGCACATCGGGCAACCCACTGTTATAATATTCATTGCTCCGCCTGCAGCGCCCCATAATGCCCTGTATGACTTTTTCATGTGTGCATTTTCCCCCTCATAGTGGCCCCAGGGTGGCAGGTGCACCACCAACATGAAAAAGGAAGTGTGTGGGGAGCAAAATAATCTACTGACCCTTAATTAGAAGTGTCAGTAAAAGAAAGACCAAGCCAGGATTTTACTTACTGTTTTAAAACATTGCCAAAGTTTGAGCTTTTGCTCTACAGCTGAGTATGCTGCGCTCTCTAGAGGCTTGTTTCATTGTTGCAGTTGTTGTGGTCTAAACGTGTATAAAAAGAGATAGGAACCAAATCTATAGTTGCATGTAAAGTAATCACAATGTGATGCCCTCTATAATTGCATTTTCATGGCTGGAAGGTTTATAATAAAAATACAGACACATGTTTTGTTCATTTTAAAAGCTTTATTGAGATAATGATTATTAATCACAGTGAATATGCTTCATTAACGATAATATATGCAGTTACTCATGATTTTCATTATATCTGATTGCATTCACTTACAAAATGATATCTTTAATATGTGGTTCGCTGCTCCTCAACCTTTGACCAAGCCAATAGACTCACCTTATATGTTTGTATTACCCCTTTGGGTTAGATTATGTAATGTCAGGTATGGTATTTTCCATCTACTAATGTACATATTGGTAAATTACTAAGTAGTATTTAGTAGTGTGTGTAATAAATGTACGTTTCTTTTTTCTAAAGAAGAAGCACAAACTGGACAATCATTTATTAAGTGTTATTATTGCGCGCCAGTGAACAGTAATTACTAGCACACATCACCTCCCCTGAATAGGCCTTGGACTGCTCTGCTATGCTATCCTGAGAGAGTCCAGCGCTAAAATGGGGGGCTTGGCTCCCAGTAAAGAGAATTGTTGACATATTGTGCAAGCCTCACAACTAATAACCCAATTTCCTACAGAACAACGAAAACAACTATTGGTATGCAGCTGGCAGGTTGTACGTCCACTGAATTGTAAACAATATGTCTCGTAGCAGAGTGTATGTGCTGTGTACGCACAACCTAAAATCTAGTTTTGTGAGTCATTTCTAAGGATTCACTTTTTCCATTAAAAAAATGTCACCAGCCAGAGCAAGGATCTGAAGTAGATCAGAAAACCTGGCTACTCCCTATCTGATAGTCAGGACCAGGACTAGGGACAAAGGCTTGATGTTGTAGTGTTGACCTGAAGGAGTTAGAATGTTATGTGGGCTAAGAACCTTCCTTTAATCAGCAATTATCTGTGCGACTTTAACAGATGAACATAGCTTTGGGTTTGCAATTACCTAATAGTGGATTTTTACGATTCACTATTTGGTAACAGCAAACAACTATGCACAAATGTGTGTTTCACAAATGTAGCAATTCCGAGTGGGTCACAAATAGAACTACCTCATTAATGTTCATGAGGTAGGTCTTAGTTTGCAACTCATTGGGAAATCACAGGGATAGTGACCACCATGTCTGTGATTGCTTTTAAAAGCAATGTTTTTTATTTTTAATGCAGCACGTTGTCTCTAAAGGAATCCAGGAAGTGTTCAAAAAGAAAAATGAAAAGTTTTCTTTCCATTTTTGAGTCGGCAGTGGTCCATGGGCCCACTGCCTGCTCTTTAAAAATGCTTTTTCAAACATAAACAAAGGGAAGGGTGTCCTCATTTAGGTTGCACAACATTCACACATATCATATCGATTCAGTATCAGGATTTCGATTCAGTAATAGGTTACTGAATTGCAAAATAGGGCTTTGTGCATTAAAAATGCTTTTTCCCGTTGCAAACGGCCCGATTTGTTTGCGACCTAAAAAAAAGAATGTACATCTGGCCCCAAGAGGCATTCAAAATGAAGCAGGCTTGCACATTTTGTACTACCCTAAGTCTGCTTAGTAAGATGTTAAAAAGTCCCAGTTATGATAAATTAGCATAGTCCAACCTGACCCAATCACTGCTTTTTTTCCCAGTGCTGTCAGAAATGGTAATTGTTTTCACTTGCAGTTGAAACAAGCATTTGCAATGCAATAGGGCTCACGTTAGTTAAATGTAAAGCTGTTGGCTTTGCAAATGAAAATGTTATTTATTTATTTTTTTGTCTAAAAATATCCTTGCAGTATCATAGCTGCAAAAGTCAATAAATATAAAGAAAATGTAATGTGTCTGCTGCTTTTTTTCTATTTATTATTTTCATAACAATTGCGGCACACCAAGCATTAGCTTACGATGCAAAAGTTAAATGCAGCATGCCGCAATTGCTATCAAGTTAAATAAATGGAAAAGAAAAGCATCATCCACCCACTTTAGTTTTTCTATTTATTGACTTTTGTAGCAATGGCAGCACGCTGTGCTTTATAGGTTTAAAGCTAAAGTGTGGTTTGCCGCCATTGCTACAAAAGTCAATAAATAGAAAAAAAAAGTTGTTCGGCACCATATTTTTTTCTATTAATTTCCGATTGTAGATATCGAGGAATGCCGCACTTTAGTTTAGTGTGATTAAAAGTAAAGCGAGCATGCCGCGGTTGCTATAAAAGTAAATAAATGGAAAAGGAATGCGGTTTCTGCCCACCTTTTTCTATTTATTTACTTTTGTAGAAATGGCGGCACGCCATGCCACGCTTTTGCTTTAGATGTTTAAAGCTAAAGAGTGCAAAAACAACAGTTGATGGACAGAATGCAGAACACTATCATACAGTCACCCCAGTACAGAGATCTGGGCCTAAATCCATCGTTTATTTGCTCACCACACCACCCCAGTGCAGACATAGCCATATTCGAATCAGCCTTGACCCTGTGCCTCATGGGAACAGTCCAGCCCAAACTGTCAAACCATGTCTTCCCTGGACCGGAATCAAACATCCTAGGACTGGTTTCTGGCTATCAGCCGTCTTCAGCCAGGATAGCTTGACTCCACTGGCGTGGAGAGCACGGGACTCACGTCTGAGCATACCCATCCCACTCGGGTGACAAATGCAAAAACAACAGTTGATGGACAGAATGCAGAACAATGTCATACAGTCACCCCAGTACAGAGATCTGGGTCTAAATCCATCGTTTTCTTGCTCACCACACCACCCTAGTTCAGACATGGCCAAATGCAAATCAGCCTTGACCCTGTGCCTCATGGTAACAGTGCAGCCCGAACTGCCAAGCCATGTCTTCCCTGGACCGGAATCAAGCATCCTAGAACCGGTTACTGCCAACAGCCGTCATCAGCCAGGCTAGCTTGAATCCAGTGGCACATTAAGCAAGGGACCCACGTCTGGACATACCCAAGCCACTTAGGGTGAAAAACGCTATGGCAACAAATGATGGACGGAATGCTGAATGAATCAAACGCGCGGGTTACAGCCGAGCGCTATAGGGAAAATGCCCACGTGATACAAACAATCCGGCTGAAAAGCAAAGAGCAAACGCTAAAAGTAGAAAAGTTATACAAAAAATAATTAATTTGGTTATAGCTGTAAATAATCATAAAACATAAGGTAACCAGACGCGTAGGCAACAAGGAAAAAGGTTAGATCGCAAAGGAATTGAATCCTTCTAAATAAAAATATGCACCACGCCAAGATGGCGCGGATATTAGAGGTCTTTAACAAACAATTTTAGACAAGCGCTATCAACAGCTGAACGCAATTGTCAAATCGCCCGCGCTATATAAACAACAAACTCACAATGAGGGGTAACAGAGGGAGAAGAACGCGGCAGAGGCACTACCTTACTCCTGAACAGGTAAGCAGAGGGGGGAGATCTTTCATTAGGGTACCCGTTTTTCGAGCAAAGGAGGGGGCACGTAATCAGGGACAGGGAAGTGCGGTCTAAATGAAATAAGTAAACCGAGCAATACCCATATAGTTTGAAAGGGTATAAAGCCAAACGGCAAAACGCTAATTGATAATAGGGTTGAGACAGTGTTACCAAATATGATAGTTTGGGACTCTGTCCCATAGATAAACATTACTCTCAAAGACGAGTTATGCAGTATGAAAGGGCATAAAAGGGCCATCTAGATAGTCTGCCCCAATCGAAGAGAAGGAAATGGGTAAACATAATGCGGACTAGTTTAGCCAGAAGGTCTGTAACATCAAAGAGGGATATATAACGAGTAAATAGGACTAGATGTTCACTATAGAGAAAGAGAAACTAAAATCAGAATAAGTCAGTGGAAGTACACAGAAAAAGTTCCTAATTAGAACCTGGAAAGATCATAAATTAAGAGTATCTTCCCTTATTTATAGGACACATCCAGTCCCCGAGTGAGAAAGATGAATCCTGATATGCCCGTTCATAAGAACTTTTTAACTTACATACAGGTAAGAAATGAGAGAATGTGTCTATAGAAAACAGGCACAGAACTACATAGGGATAGTAACTAACTATGATCTATTTGCCCATATATATATCGATCAATTTTTTAAAAAAAGGTACCCGACCTAAAGAGGAGACCTGCTGCTACATATAAGAAAGACTCAGTTACCTTGAAAAGTGGAATCATCCTCCCCTAGGTAATTAAAGGCAAGGAACATTGACTCCAAGAATATTAATATAGTGGCCATGAGAGACCAATGAAACTCCATTCTCACCCCACAGGTTATCCATAAAACCTACAGTTTCAGTCCAGAGAAGGTCTACGGACGGCTGAGTTCTCCCTAGGGGTTGGGCCACAGGAATAAGGGGGTAAGAGTAACATCTTGATAAGTGACAGTCACAAACAGTAGTTGTGTGAATGACATAATGAATATGAGGGTGATTGTATGCCCCTTCTAGCCCCGTCTTGCTTCCACACTAAAAAGAAACGGAGGGCACATCCTAAAACCACAAGAATGAGTTGGCAGGATCCTAAAGGGTTGACAGGATGACTGTAATATGAATCCTAAATAAAAAAGGAACAGGTCCTTAAAGAGAATGAGAATGTTATTGCATGATCATCCACATACTGGAAGAAAAAATCTGCTTTAAACTGTGAATTGACTAAATAGTGGATATAGCTTGTATAAAATCCCATCCAACCATGAAAGTGTGCTTTAGGTATGATTGATGGGAGGGGGGACTAGAACCAAGATGCCATATAATAGGTATGCTCCACTATGCCCCCGGAAGTTTGACATTGTTTCTTTTTCCAAATATCCCCACAGAGATTTTTAATATATGTCTACAAGCCGGTGACCCCAAAAAAGACGGCATGTTCTGATGAAGGTGGTACAATATCGAGTAGTACAACACCGAAACGTGTCGACGCACTTGTTTCCAAAAATCCAAACAGGGCCAAGGGAGTAGCAGATGTTATTGTATCTTCAACACTGTATACTTTACCACCAATATTCAAACAAGGGCCAATGGATGTAGAAAAGTGGCAGGAGTATCCTAAGGCCACAGTGTTAGGGGGTTTGTGAATAAGATTTCTTTGCTTATGTACTGTACCAGTAATGATTTTTCTTCTCCTATGTTGTATAACTTTATTTGACTATGATATAGTTTTTTTCGTGCAATGAATTGTGATTTATTTGTATAATTTTACTGTACCCGTTCAAAGAGTTGTGTTTGGATTTTTAACTGAATTTTGTGTAATTCTATGTACATCAGGAGCTTTTTATATTATATTTTTTATTTTATAAAAATAAACAGATTGTGAACGTTCACTTTTCAGTGTGGAACCCTTTACCTACTGTTCTCTTGTACTGGTGATTTCTGCCTGTGCTAAAATGTGGGAATGAATGACTGCCTGATTGGTTTGAAACTAGATGGTAATATAGCAAGCAGTAGCTATAGTGCATACCCAGGGATTTCCCTTTGACCTAGTGAATCAAACATTCACCTCCAGTGAAGATATCTGGGTTAAATACATTGTTCTTTTGCTCACCATGCCACCCTAACTTAGACCCAGCCAAACTCCATTAAACATTTTAAAAATCATTGAAAAATCTTAGAGAGATAATGGAGGAAGCACTACGCCCCAGAGTCTAAGTTAGTCTACCTGACTCCACTAAAAAAGTATCATGGTCTGTGTAGATCAGCTCGTGCCACCTTCTATATGGAAAGGATTACGAATTTCCAATACTGCCAGAAAGCTCTGTTTAAAGTTGTGAAAGTACTTTCTGCAGCTACTACTTTTCTGCCTTCTCCTTCACTCTTGCTACATCAGTGCAATGAGCTAGCATTGTTTTTCCTCAATTAAGTAGAGTCTGTTCACCGCCAGCTTGATTCTGACTTTTCCCATCTAGACAGCGTTACCTTACCTGCTACTTTTGTTGATCAGGCTGACACAGTCTCCCAGTCTTCTTCGTCCAACGAGTCTCGTCAAATCAAGGCCTGGCTCCCATTGGACTGGGTCACTTTTCAATCTGTGTTAGAAACTAAGCCCGGCTCTCCACTTGACCCTCTTCCCCCATCCAAACTGAGACTTCAAGATGAGTCGGTCCTTAGCGTGATTATTAATCTTCTCAACACCTGTTTAAGCTCAGGTCATGTGCCTCAGTACTGGAAGCATGCTCTTGTGTTCTCTTTATTGAAAAAGACCGGTCTGGATCCTCTCTGCAGGTCAAATCTTTGCCCTATATCTCTCCTTTCTGCCTTCTCAAAAGTCTTGGAAAGATATATCAACTCCCAACTCGCTTTGATTGGGGTCACTGAATATCTTAGGCAGCAGTTTGATTGCGGTGGCATGGCAGCTCTCATTTTACTGGATTTGAGTTCTGCATTTGTCACGGTCTCACATTCCATCTTGGCTAATCGTCTTGAAGCCTCAGGCATTGTGGGTGTGGCCTTTTAGTAGCTGATCTCTTTTTTAAGAGATCGCTCATTCCAAGTCTTCTCACATACCACTAAATCCAACCCAGTAGCTTTAACAGCAGGGTTCGATTTTAAGCCCTCTGCTTTTAAATTTTTTACGTTTGCCCTCTGGCGGACATTGTGGAAAAGTTAGAACTAACCATTTTTTCTTACGCAGATGATACCCAGATCTTCTTTTCTCTTTCAGCTGCTCTGCATCAGGACCCTTCCCTGCTACAGCTTGGACTGAGCAATATCTTTTTGTGGATGTCCCGAAACGCCTTAAAGCTGAACGGTTCAAAAACAGAGGTCCTGATTCTGGGAAAAAATCCAAACTCTTGGGAATTAGCCATTGGCCTGACACTTTGAGATCTTTACCTGTTACGGTCCCCAAAGTTAAAAAAGCAAATTTTACTATTGACAACAACCTCCCCCTCAGAGTCCAGGTGTCTGGGGTCACTGCAACCTGCTTTGTGATTCTTCAGCGGCTAAACAAAATCCTCTGGTTAATTCCACCTACTGCCCAGAGAACAGTAATGCAGGTGATTTCCAGACATGACTACGGCAATGTATTTTACCTGAGCACCAATAAAGCCTTCGTTCATCGATTACAGCTCATACACAATGCCGCTGCTTGTCTTCTTTTTCAGTTGCCTCGACACGGCTCAGTCTCACCTTTGCTCCATCAACTCCACTGGCTCAAGGTGAATAAAGGCATTGAGTTTAAGGTCTTATGCTAAATGTTCCAGGCCAAATAGGGTTTGGTGTCCCCTACCTACATAGCCTGGTCTAACCCTACATGCCACTCGACAGCTGAGATCAGCTAGCCTTTCTCTTTGTTATGTTCCCAGAGTCCTTCTCACTCATATGAAAGGCCCCAGATTCCCCGACCTTGGCTCCAAACTGTGGAACTCTCTTCCCCCGGAACTTAGGATGTGCCATTCACTTTTGGCTTTCTGTAATAAATTAAAGACCTTCCTTAACAAACAAGTATAATCATTCTGTATAACTATCTGCAACCTTGGCTTGTGTATTGTCCTGCTCAGCGCTGGGAAACCCTATTGGGTAGCTGTGCGCTTTACAAATCTTTAAATAAATATATAAAATAAATATGCAAATCAGTCTTGACCCTGTTCCTCATGGTAACAGTCAAGCTCAAACTGCCATGCCGGGTCCTCATTGGACTGGAAACAGGCATGCTGAGACCACTTTCAGTGTTTCACCCCTCATCAGTCAGGTTGGCTTGAATGCAGTGGCACAGTGACCCTGGGACCCACGTCTGGGCATACCCGGTACACTTAGGGCAACAAATCAAAGATACACAAATGATGGACAGAATGCAGAAAAAATCAAAACATTCACCGCCCAGTAAATAGATTTGGGTTAAATGTGTCGTTTTTATGCTCACCATGCCACCCCAGTTTAAAATGTAAATTGATACTTGTATAGCGCACTACTCACCCCCAAGGGTCTCAAGGTGCTTGTACGAATACCGCTGTGGAACCCATCCTGGCTTTCCCTGTGAGGCGTCCACTCCTGGGCACCCCCAAGGTGGAGGCCAGGCATCCTTAGCGTTGTGGGGGCCGTTGTGGAGATTAAGCAAGCTATTGCCCAGAGTTGCAGAGTGGGACTCCATGATTGGAATAGGCACCGAGGCGAGAATTAGCAGGTCCGTGGAATTTTTTTTGAGCCCAAGACACGCCGAGGATGGGGTATTGAACACTGGTCCCGGGCTAGACCTCTGCTTCAGGGTCTGCCGCTCTAATCATTGAGCCAGATCCAGCCTTATGCAAATGTGTCTTGAACCTGCTCTTCATGGGAACCCTGCAGCCTGAAATGCCAAGCTAGGTCCTCCCTGGACCAGAAACAAGCATCCTGGGACCGGTTTTGGAATTTCACCCCTCAACAGCCAGGCTAGCTTGAATCCAGTAGCACAATGAGCCTGGAACCCACAAATGATTGATCGAATGAAGAGCCAATCACCTGTAACTGGTATGCTTTTTTTTGGCCCAGAGAGGACCTGGCCTGGCAGTTCGGGATGAACTGTTGCCATGGAAGGCAGAGCCAAGACTGATTTGCATATGGCTGGGTCTAAGCTGGAATGGTGTGGCATGCGAACAAATGATGGACTTAACCCAGATCTGTGAGTGGGGGTGAATGTTTAATTAATTCAGCATTCCGGACATCTCTAAGTGGGAAGGGTATGCCCAGACATGGGTCTTGTGCTTGCTCCGCCACCAGATTCAAGCTAGCCTGTCTTTTTTGAGGGCTAAAATCCGGAAACCGGTACCTGAATGTTTGTTTCTGGTCAAGGGAGGACCTGGCCTAGCAATTCGGGCTGGAATGTTCCCATGGGTAGCAGGGTCAAGAATGATTTGCAAATTGCTGAATCTAAACTTGAATGGTGTCGTGTGCAAAAATGTTATTTTGGATTTAACCCAGATCTGTGACTGGGGGTGAATGTTTGATTAGTTCAGCATTCTGGCCATCCCTAAGTGAGAAGGGTCTGCAGAGACGTGGGTCCCATGCTCAGCACACCACCTGATTAAAGTTAACCTGGCTGATGAGGGGTGAAACCCCGAAACTGGTCACAGGTACTTGTTTCTGGTCCAGGGAGGACCTGGCCTGGCAGTTCCGGCAGGACTGTTCCCATGGAAAGCAGGGTCAAGACTGATTTGCATATGGCTGAGTCTAAACTGAAATGGTGTGGCGTGCACAAAATGATGGATTTAAAACAGATCTGTGATTGGGGTGGATATTTGATTGGTTCAGCATTCCGTCCATCATCTTTTCTTTGCGCACTGGGTGGGCTCCAGGGCACCCAGCATCAAGTGACCAGGCCCCAGAGTAAGGGGTCCCTGGGCAGAAATCCGGCTGGAGAGGGGGGCCGCACTGCCCCCTTCCCTTTACGTCATGAACTGAAAAGGAAGTACCCCTGCTTGGTGGAGATTCACCTCTCCATAGTCTCAAAGTCTTCTTTTGACAAGGACTCATGTTATCACAGATTTGTGGATGAAAACGCTCAGAGAACAATCATATTGCCAAAATTACATGCACACAAGGTCACTGGTGGTCTTTTATGCAGCTGTAGTGTAGAATATGTACTAGACATTTACCCAACGAGGTAGCACTTACTAATTAACCAGTATACAGTACTCCAGTTGGGTAGACATTTTTTGCAAAACTGAGGCCCCTATGTGGAAACAATTAGTTTCTGATATGGCCATGAAGTTCATTTCACAGAAATTAAACCTCAGGGGGAAGCAATTACAAATATAAACAGAGCAGGTGCCCCAGTTGAAGCTCTACTTCTGTAAAGCACAAATTATCCTAACTTCTTGGGCTTGGCAGAGGCAGAGTACGTTTCCTCTTGTTTTCCACTTTGAAAAGCAATCTGAAATTCTTTATTGAGGCAAATGCATCATTGATCTATTGGGGCACAATATGATCTGTAGTGTCATATAGTTACTGCTTTTCTATATATTGTGTTAAGTTAGCATGAGTTTATTAAATGTTTAAACGACATATTTTCCTTCGGCTTCAGTTTGCACACGACACATAATTGTTATTGTAGCTTTCAACCTAGACGAAAGATGTGATTTATTTGAGAATAATATGTTATTGCTCTGATATCAGTTGTGCTTGGTACACTTGGTACACTGTCTGCACACTGAGAACTGCACCCTCTAAGAATAACCTAACACAAGGTTGCTGGGAGGCCTGATCCTCGCACCACATTAGACATAACACAAATAATGTTGCTGCCAACATTGCGCTCTAAGCGGGTTTAAGATAGAGTTACCGAGAATGCAAAAGCACACTTGATGGTGCTTCGCATGCAGAGAGTTGGTAGCTGGTGATCTTCTTCTGCTGACATTTAGAGGTATGGGCCCGCCCTGCTAAAACCCAAATGAGACCTTCTTAGATATAATATAGTATGCTAAATAGGGTGCACGAAATATAGGTGATACAGATTTCTATAGATTTTTGCATTATAATATGCTATCACCGTTCGCTTACTATGGATTAGTGACTATGCTGATAACTCTGATTTTTATAATATGTATGTTGGTATTATATAAGATACTGCGTTTGAGAACCTTGCATTGAAAAATAAATATTTCAAACTTGCACATGTGTTCTTTTACCCCCCGTTGTGGTATGAAATGATTATAGAGCGAAAGAGTGTTCATGTGTTCCACGATACCTGAGGTAACCCAAGTTCATGTTCTGGTTTGTCTAAATCATTGGGAGTTTGTTATGACCAATGAGACACTGTAGCTAGCTCGGTAAAGGGATTTCTGACACTAAGGTGAGTTTTGGGTCATCCTAATTCACTAAGGTTCTAGATCTCTATGCACAGTTCTGTGGGAGAACCGAAACCCTGCTACAGTAGTAGCTGTGACAAGTGATTTCTTACTAGTCTCTCCCTTTAAATTACCCTGAGTTTGCAAATGTCCAAAATCATCTGCAAGTCCGCCCGTTTTCCTTAGTAGCATGCAAAAGTATTCCCACCTTTTTCCGCGTTGATGCACAGCTTACCAAAATGCCTTCAAGCGCATTTCCTAACGATTTCGGTGATGTGTTCTTGATGCAGAAGAATTTTGAGGACAACTCCAAAAAACAAAGAAGCGCTTACTTGATATAGTTAGGTGGAAGTACCATTGTTTGGTAGAGATTCCCCTCTTTGTAGTCTCGTCCTTTTCTCTAGATGAGGATTTATGTTATCACAGATTTGTGGGTCAAGACAATCAAGGAACAATCTCATTGCCTAAATTACATGCACACAAGATCAATGTAGACATTTCCTTGTGGTCCATTACGCAGCTGTAGTGTAGAATATGCATTAGTTATTACCCAACGAGGCAATACTTACTAATTAACCAGTAGAAGGTACTCCAGTTGGTTAAAAATGTTCAGCAAAGCTGTGGGCTTGTGTTGGATGATGGAGAGGGTGAGGTTTTGTTCTTGCCTGGTCCCTCACATAGCTACTGACACACCCACACAGACACTCAGATACCCAATCACATACCCATTCAGCCACTCTAAAACAGACAGAGTCACAGACCCCCAGAGCCATTCAAAATCCCACTAACACACCCACTCACAGACCCATACAGCCACTCATACACCCACTTACATACCCAGAGAACTAGTCACACACCCACTCAAACACCCATGCAGCCACTCACACACCCACATATAGATCCATACAGCCACTCACACACCCACTCACAGATCCATAGAGCCACTCAGACACCCATTCACAGACCCATATGGCAAATCACACACCCACTCACAGACCGATCAAGCCACTCACACACCTACAAAACCAATCACAAACCCACTCTCAAAGGTTTCCAGTTACAGAAAGGAATTGCTTTTCAAAAAAACTTAGAAATTCACTAAAAACACCAAAGCTTACAGGGACGTTATAGTTAGGAAATAACATTCAAAAAATTGAAATTCACTTTAAAAAAGGATACAGGAACGTTATAGTAAGGAAATAACATTAAAAAAAATTGAAATTCACTTTTAAAAAAGGATAATGGGACATTATAGTGGAAGGGTGAGATTTTGATCAATACCTTATCACTATCGATCTAAAACCCCGATCTGGTCGACTGAACCTTTATTGCCTGTCTTTGAGGAAAGAAAGTGCATCTCTTACCAAGTTAGTTCTCCCAATAAAGGACTCTGCTCAAAGGATCACAAACAACTTCTAGCTTTCAAAGGTTTATTATAAAGTCAAGATAAGTTGTAGATACAAGCATCTCAAAATGAGATTAACCAGATACACAGGCCCAACTACGTACATGTGTTCTCTGAAAGCCCTCAGACGAACAACGGAAATTACCAATACCAATTCTAAAAACAATAGTGCTATTAGCATAGACACATATTGAAATCTGTCGGTCATTACAGGCGGAGGGAAAATACAGGTTAGGCTTTCCCTACCCTGATCTAGATGGTATCCCTACTTAACCAGGTCCCAACCTATCAAAAGGTGTCAGCAGTGAATGACCCCTAAAGGAAGTCACCCACTCTCAGTCTCTTGGTGAAAACCTAAAGTCCTCCAATCATGGCCCCTCTCTGCCTACCCATCCGCTCTCTAAAGGGTCCTCAGGCTTCTGCTCTAACTCCACCCAGGGGTGCTGTCCCTAATACAAAATCACAACAACATTTAGGACGCCCCTCGCGAGACGCCCCTCACGTGGTGTAGCTTCTGGCTTTTTCCATGATGAGGCCTTGTGGTTAGAGTCGACCTTGCTTCTCAGACGCTTCTCCGGCCCGCTGATACCCCTTAAACATTCCGGAACCCTCCTCCATGTCTGGTCCATTTCAAGAACAGGCTTCTATTCATATTTAATAATTGAATACCCCCTTTTCTCTTCCAGACAGACATTTGGAGCCAAATCCCAAATCTTATGGTTTTCCAACTGCGTTGCAACATTCCCCGGCCCAGACTAATACGTATAAATCAACGTTTAAGGCTTTCCAGCTCTACAACAGTTTTATAATATTCAACTTCCTCTTAATTGTTAGCATGTTAATACTCTTATTCTACTGATTAAGTAAACACATCTATAAATCAAACCCTACTCATTATTACTAAACATTAGTGCCATCCACATTATGCAATTTAATCGCCTTCCCCCTCCCTCCTAGCTCTGGCCCTGAGGCCTACCACGTTCTACGTTTCCGTATGCCATCTTACATTTAACAGCTGCACAACATAGATTCAAGAATGTTCACGTTGAATAAAATCACATAATATCATATTTTGTGAAGAAATAAAAGAACTCACATCTATATAATATAGCTCTCCTGAATAATATAATGTAATCATAACATGAGTGCGGTCCAAGAAATGAAAGGTATACCAGTCTGATTCCTTCTGTCATGGCCATGCATGAGGCCTGTCTCATTCTGTGCTCGCAGCACGCCATCTTCCTATTAGCAGCTACATTTAACATGAACCATGATTAATCACATCTAATAAAGTTATACATTGCACTCATGTCTCCATTAGTTCCACTTCTATATGCATTCTCTAAGTTAACTACATATTTCAGAATATAGATGTAGTTACTATCAGCACTCATGGCATTTCTCTTCATGATTTATGCTTACTACGTGTAAGTGTGGTGCACTTCTACATTTTGATCAGTTTGCGCTCTCTCAGTTCCCCCCTTTGATGACCTCTCGGGGTCATCACTAAATTTTTAAACTGCGGTGATTGCTAGCATAACTCGCTTCTGTGTTTCCAGAGCCCTCAGACTCCGGTACTGACTATCTTGTATGGCAGCCAATCTCTGCAGCTGTTTTCTTTGAGCTCTCTCTGACCTTCTGGCTCTGTTCCATTTAAATACCCTCACCAAACCCCATAACACGATTCCACAGATCAATATTATGATGATAGGTTTTAGTATTTTCCACACAAAGCTTTTACCTAAGGCGGTGAGCCAGCTTCCAGCTTCACTCATTCCTTGGCCCACCTTTTCCCAGACATTTTCTCTGCTCAGGTCTTCAATCTCCTTGTGAATATCAGTTATATTTCTAATAACTTTCTCAAGGGGCTTCGAATTGTCTGGAATGTAAGTACAACATTCTTGGACCTTCAAAGCCTTACAGACTCCGCCCTCTTTTGCTAATAGGACAT
The DNA here is from genome assembly GCF_964263255.1 of Lissotriton vulgaris. Lineage (NCBI taxonomy): Eukaryota > Metazoa > Chordata > Amphibia > Caudata > Salamandridae > Lissotriton > Lissotriton vulgaris. Next base: position 87,167,356 of record NC_141690.1, read on the forward strand.
CTAACGCAAGGCGGTTTTGAAGAACCATAGCCCTTATCGATTGCATCTCTCCTTCTACTAACATTAAGGACTGAGCAGTGCTGGCAGACAACCTGTCTACGACTGTTGCTAGCCGTCTAATTTTAACATCATTAAGAGCTAATCCCAGAAGTGGGAACACAGCTCCAAAGACATCTCCAACCATTTCTGCACTCACATCTCTCCTTCCTCTTGATGATGTCTTGCCCTCAATGATCTCTAAGTCTTGGGCATGATATATTTTAGGGAAGATAATTGCCAAGTAACATGAGCCATACCAATTATCAGGTAGCCTCACGTAGGCATTTCTCCCACATACAAAATATACGTTAGGAATCACTTGCATTCCCTTCAGGAAGTCTTTGGTGTAATACTCCAAATTGAAGGCATGTTCACAACTAACCTCTCCCACGTATACATTTTCATAATACGTTTTGGCTCTATGAAGACATAACTTTCCTCTCTGCGTTCTATCTAAAGCTATTGGACCACTACTACCCTTTCTTTTGTGTGCCTTCTCTTCTTCGGTCCAATCTGTTTTCCATTGTCCTGATTTTTTCAAAATCTTTTGTCTCCTATTCCGATCATCCACCTGCCCTATAAACTTTTTCTCGACTTCTGACACCTTGCATGTCAGATTATTTCTGCGGGCATGTGAAGTATCTAACGTAATCCAAGGAATGAAAAATTTTGCCAACCTGTCTTCACTCTTCCAGTAGTCCCATTTGTTCATCTGTTTATAATTTGGGACTTCTGGTAACACTGCATCATAATTGGAGAAATAATAGTCAAAACTATCCCTCCCATAAAATATACTAAGCAACAAGCTACAAGTAATGCCATATGTCAGCGGGAGGTGATGGTATCGAATGCCTTCATCTACAGACGCCGGCAACTGCATGCAGACGTAACAGTCCTTCACCTCCATGGCCTCCACATACTCATATAATAATTTAGCATAAGCATTTGACCTAAAGTCACCTTGGGACTCATCCACGTGTAACCTGCGGGCTTCTGCAGCCAATAACGCTTTCTCGTGTGTGTTTTCCCCCTTCTCACCAGCAATGGTGGGTGTAAGCGCTTCTACAGATGCCACATCAGTTACCTTTGCCTCCTCCTCACGTCCCTTTACATAAGAGACTGTTACCACTAAAGCTATTAGTACTATCACTCCTACTATTAGTGTACCTATTATACATTTCGCTCTGCGGTTCTGGGTACCGGCCTCCATTTCGTCAGATAGTGTGGTTCTCTCTTAACTCAGCACAAAGTTCCTTTCTTTTTCGTTCCTTTACTGTCTCTTTTACTCCTTTTGTCCTGAGAACCACGCAACTGGAAGCTGACAACCCTTTCCGCCAAAGTTCCTTTTAGTTCAAATACAGACAACCCTAGCCCTTCTCCATCATCTCAGGGAGTATCCCTAAGAATCTCTGCTTCCTAGGCGCTAGGTAATCTTCTTTTCTTCACGCTTATTTACAAAGTCTTTTAAGCATCCACTATCAGGCGCTCGCCTGCAGCTTCAACAGCAAAATTCAATATTTCCAGACGAAGATTGTGCTCTTCTGCTGCTGATATCTTTGTACCAAAATCGGGGAATTGCAATTCTGTGAGAAACATGTCCTTTATCTTGCTGAGGCGGGGAGGTCGGGGAAGCATAAATGTCAGTGACCCTTCTTGTTCAACTCCGGGTACTAACAGTCGTATCTCCACTGTTACGATGGGCTCAGAACTGGACACCACCACCGCTCGGATCCTCCCTGTCACTGGCTTCGAAGCCATCTGTCGCCAGGTATGTCCACTCAGGGGTGGAGTATCTTTTGTTAGGCACACGCACTCTTCTTGACCTCCTCAACTCCGGTGCTTCAGCGCCCTGAGCACCTTCTTCGGGGTCTGAGTCTTCTGATATCGGAGGAAGGGTTCTCTCCAGAGTTGACCTTAGGCTAGAGCTCCTTCTTTGCGGCCAATCAGCTTCTCCACGTACCCTTCTACTCCGTCTTCTTCTTGTTCTTTCCCGCTCTCTGTCAGACCTGTCAGCGTCTGACTCGTACTCCCAGCTACTTTCCCCTTCAGTAGCGTCGTCTGTCTCGCTGTTGTACTGACCGTCCTCAGCTTGGTCAGATTCGTTCCCTGCTTCCGCTGGCACCTCTACAGCTTGGCTAGCCCCCTCTATGGCTTCTCGGTCCGCAGCTGGACGTCTATCCGAGAGAGGAGCTGTTTCTTCCAGAGGTGCTGGAACTCTCCGCGTGTGCGACGCGTGGATCCAGTTGGGCAGGCTTCCCACCTTCACTGCCGTATTTGTGGTCAGGATGATCTGGAAAGGCCCACGCCAACGAACATCCAGGCAGCTGTTTCTCACGTGCTTTTTCACCAGGACCCAATCTCCAGGAAGCAAGTCGTGACAAGGGTCCTGGCACGATGGTACCTCGGCAGCCTGCACCTGAAGGGACACAGAATGAATGGCGTCAGACAGCCCCTTACAATAGTCCAGGATCATATCATCTGTGATGCTAATCAGTGCAGCAGTTGGGACAGAAGGTAACCTCATTGCTCTTCCCATTAACACCTCATGTGGTGACAGCCCCGTTCTTCTGTCGGGGGTACTGCGGAGGCTCATAAGAACCAATGGCAACGCATCAGGCCAACTCAAGGATGTTGATGAACACACCTTTGCAATTCTGGCCTTGATGGTGCCATTTATTTGCTCCACAATTCCTGAAGCTTCTGGTCGATAACTGCAATGTAGCTTTTGGTCTATATTTAAAGCGGCACAAATCATTTTTACAAGCGAGCTGTTGAAATGCGTTCCCCTATCTGATTCCAAAGAGGCCGGCACCCCGAAGCGCGGTATAAGCTCCCTAAGCAGTAACTTAGCCACTGTGAGGGTGTCGCACCTGCGTGTAGGATATGCCTCAACCCATCTGGAGAAAACGCAGACAACCACCAGGATATAACGGAGGCGGCTGCACCTTGGCATTTCGATAAAATCTATCTGCATTCTATTGAATGGACCTCCTGACCTCCCTATGTGGCTCAGTGTAACGGGTGTCTTCTTCCCTACATTCAACTGCTGGCACGTCACACAACGCTGGCACACTGCTTCGGCTGCTACTCTGAACTTGGGGTTGTACCAGGTCTGTCTAAACACTCTCAGCATAGCATCTCTTCCTAAGTGGACAGGACCATGTATGTGTCGGGCCATTGGGCTCACCATCTCATTGGGCAACACTGCTCTGCCATCTGCTGAGACCCAGAAATGGGCCTCACCCACCACACATCCTGCCTTTTGCCATGTTTCCTTTTCACCGTCAGGAGCATTCTCTTGCATCTCCTTCAGTTCGTCCCAAGTATCAACAGTTTCCAATATCATAGCTAATTCAGTCCTTACATTTATTCCACCCACTTCCACCTCTGTGAAAGAGTATCCTGTCTCCGCGCAATACCGTGCGACTTCGTCGGCATATCTATTGCCTTGTGACACGAAGTCCATGTTTCTGGTATGCGCGGTACACTTCACAACTGCAATACCTGCTGGACATTGTAATGCCTCCAACAGCAGGCGCACAAACTCTCCATTGCGAATGGGAGAGCCTGAAGAGGTCATGAACCCTCTTTGAGACCATAACTGCCCGTAATCATGAACTACCCCGTAACCATATTGACTGTCAGTGTATATGGTGACTCGAATTTGATTGCTTGCCAGGCAGGCACGTGTCAGGGCAATAATCTCGGCTACCTGAGCGGAGTGTACTCCTTCCAGGCATCCAGCTTCCACTACTCCTGTAATTGTGCAAACAGCATAAGCTGCTCTCAACTGCCCAACTTCGTCTCTTACACATGAGCCATCGACAAAGAAAATTTCATCTGGGTCGGTCAGTGGCTCATCTACGATGTCGGGTCTTGGTTTGGTGCATAGTTCAGTCACATCGAGGCAGTCATGGTCTGTACATTCATCATCATCTTCAATATCGTTTGGAAGTGGCATCAAGGTAGCAGGATTTAAAACAGAGCATCTCCTGAGGGTCACGTTCTCTGCAGCAAGAATGACTTGCTCATAGCGCGTGAGCCTGCTGTTTGTCAGATGCTGTGTTTTGGTCCTGGTCATCAACAGTTCAACAGAGTGGGGCACATGTACCTCTAACGGGTGCCCCATAACTATATTCTCACACCTCTCAATGCTGACACCTGTTGCGGCAACGGATTTGAGACATCCGGGCAACGCTGCGGCTACTGGGTCTAAGGTAGCCGAGAAGTAAGCGACTGGTCTACGGGCATTCCCATGGATTTGGACTAACACAGACAGCGCGCATCCCTCTCTCTCGCAGCAGTAAAGCAAGAATGGTTTATCGTAATCCGGCATTCCCAGAGCCGGAGCACGACACAAGTCCTCTCTCAGCTGCAGGAACGCCATCAAACAGTCTTTGTCCCATGGTACCGGATCGCTCACTTCCTTGTGCGTCAGTTTTTGCAAGGGCTTTGCTTTCAGTGAAAAGTTTGCAATCCACTGTCGGCAATATCCCACCATTCCTAGGAACATTCTGACTTCTCTCTGTGTTTTAGGCGCATTCATTTTCATGATGGCCTCTATCCTGTCTGGTGACACCTTTCGCTTACCTTTCTCAATTCTGTGTCCCAAGTACTGTACCTCTGTCAGGCAGTACTGCAATTTCCCCGGAGATACCTTATGCCCATTTTCAGCTAGGTGATTTAACAAAGCAATAGAGTCTTCCCTACAAGCTTCTTCTGTTTCTGACGCCACAAGGAGGTCGTCTATGTACTGGACCAGAACTGACCTCTGGGGCAGCACTAGACTTTCAAGATTTTTCTTCAGGAGCTGGTTGAAGATCGATGGGCTCTCTGTATACCCCTGAGGAATACGACACCATGTTAGGACGCGACCTTCCAGCTTAAATGCGAAAAGAAAATGGCTTTCTTCGTCCAAAGGGATCGAAAAGAAAGCCTGGCAAAGATCAATCACAGTGAACCATTCTGCCTGGAACGGTATCTGAAACAGTATCACTGATGGATTCGGTACCACTGGACAACATGAAACGACTATGTTATTAATCTTCCTGAGGTCCTGCACTATCCGAAATTTCCCATTTGGTTTCTGCAAACCCATAATCGGGGAGTTACATGGACTACCTACGATTTCCTTCAGTATTCCCTGCTTAATCATGGACTCAATCACGGGTTTTATGCCTGCAATCGTTTCTGGAGTCAATTTATACTGAGGGGTTCTTGGAAACTCAGCATGAGGTTTCACTACAATTTTCACTGGGTCTACCCCTTTGACCAACCCAATCTCTTCCCCAGTGAAATCCCACACTTCTGGAGCGACTGTCTACCTCAAGTCCCAGGGGAGCTCGTCTACTGTCAGAGTGGGATACAGTTCCACACATATTCTGGAATTCGCGACTTTAAAGTCTGCATCATCATCATTTGTCAGTACCTCCACTCCTTGCGGAGTACAGTATATAGTGCAGTTCAATTTGCACAAAAGGTCTCTTCCTAGCAGACATACAGGACTAGAATCGCAAACCACAAACTGGTGCTCCTCACTGTACTTCCCTATTTTCACCTGCACGGGCTCAGTCAAGGGACTGGTCATTCTTTTGTTAGCGACCCCCACCACTTGTATGGTCTCCCCCGACATGGGCAGGCCTGGGACTGCGGCTGATCTGATCGTGGATCGAGTGGCTCCTGTGTCCACTAGAAATGTCGTGGGGAACCCTGCCACTTCGGCCTCAACATAGGGTCCCCTTTGGTCTACTTCCAGAGCTGCCCCGAGGATGCAGTCATCTCTTTCCACTCTCTGTCCAGTTAGTGGGTCCACATAATAGCATTCCTCTCCTCCTACAAACAGGGGCATCTGTCTATATATCTTACCCATAGTCCCTACTCTGGGTGCCTGCGGGAACTGGGCTCGGGGAGGAGGCCCCCCTTTGAGCACCTTTCCCTGGTATTGCATTATCCCTCTTGTAGGCGCACTCTGAGTCTCTTCCTCTTCCACCTCTTGGTCTCCTATCTCAATATTATAGGGACACTCGCGTTTCCAATGCCCCAGCTCGTTACACTGGTGGCACCTAGTCGTTTTCTTTAAGGTAGCTATATCTACCCTAGGTCTAAAGGTGGAGTTCTCCTCATTGCCCTTGTTCTGGCTGTATTGTTTCCTTCCTCCAGTACCGGTTCCTGGTTGTTGTTGCTGCTGTCCCCCCTTTCCTGCTGCCTGCATCTGTACCACCATCAGTTTCTCCTTTAGTTTCTTAGCCTTAGAATCTATCTCATCACAGCAGTACCTGGCATACCTCAGTATTTCATCCAGGGGTTTATTTTGCCAACAAATCAAGTGTTGCTGGATCATTAAACTAATATCCGGTCTCAGGCCTAGGACAAACTTAGACACAAACTGCCCTATGTCCCTCGGATCCATGACATCCAGACCGCTATACTGTTTAAACGCCTTCAGCAATCTCTCATAGTATTCATGTACTGTCTCTTTGGGTTCCTGTCTCGTTCGGTCAATTTTTACCCAATCTATGTCTTGCATTGGCACTTTCTCTTTCAGCCACGTCATTACTCTTTCGAATTTTGCCATCACACTCTCGGACGGCCCATTAGTCTTTGCATCTCTCTCTGGCTCTACGTTGGGCCACTCAGCGCTAACCTTGCATGCGGTCCACAAATCTCCTGGCACCACTATGTCAAACAGTGTGTTCAAATCTATCCATAGGACCTTTGAGATTTTTACGAATCTCTCAACTTGCTTATACCACTCCACAGGGTTTTCCCGCAGTTTGGGGAAAGAGGTGGTAAAAGCAGCTAAATCCCCCCTACTCCAAGGGACGTGGACATAGGTCCCATTTGCGACTTCCCTCAAAGGGTACGTCTCTACTCCCTGCTGTCCTCCTGGTGTCATCCCAAGTGTACTTCTCCTAACGGTCCCTCTCTTGGACCACCTCTCTTCCCACTTATCTAGGGCCCTCCATGTCCTTATTCCAGTGATCAGTTCCCTTATGTGTGTTTTCAATCCGATGGTCCTCCTCTCATCTAGATCTCGGTCTGTGTAATGTAGCCTGTGGTTGCCCTGTAACGCTTTGGTTCTTGACAAGTCTACCATATATTTGCCTGCTAGTTCGACTAATTTCTCATGTGTCGCTCTCGCCTTTCGAGTTACGTCCTTTGCCATGAACAGAATTTCATCCTGCTCATACATGTCCATTCTTTCTAAGGGCAGGGTACCGTCTACCATGTCATCCAGATCTGACTTTAAGCTGGAGACATCGAGTCTTTTGGCTTTTATTTCTGCTCGCAATAATTCCTTCGAGGGAGGTGGACAGGTGTCTCTCCCATCCCAACTTCGGGCCCTACGTTTGGGTCCTGGAGAGTTGGGGAGTGCTCTCTCTTGTTCCCATCTCTCCAGATCCCATGCTCGGCCATCCGATCTTGGAAGGTGGTGGAACACGGGCCTGTTACCCCCCTTTTCATTTTGCCCATTCTCTCCTCTCTTCTCACAGTAAGTCTCTCCGCTACTCTTCTTTCGGTCTCCATTCTCCCTTGGCCTCGTATCACTCAGTATCTGATACGATCCCTCCTGGTTTCCCATATTCCCTGGGCTGCGCTCATGTCCGTCGTCGCAAGGACTATGGTACGGCCTCTCGCAACTCCCACTCTGTTCCCTCCTGCTGGGCCCACAGTGGATACACTTAAAGCTATCCCTGTACTCCCGAGCCCTCCTGTCTTCTTCATTAGGTATCGGGCGAGACACCCCCCCGTTCTCTGGGCCCCCATTTTCCAGGTTTGATCTACCTCCACTCCGGGCCCAATGGGTGAATCCCCTACTGTCTTTCTCCCTTCCGTCCCACTCCGGACTGCTCTCTTCAGCCCCGCAGTGAGTCCGGGCTCTGCTGTCCTGACTTTCCCTTTCAGCTTCTGCCGCTATAATGTTCTTTTGAGCCTCGACTGCCTCATCCCATTTCTTCATGTACTCGCTGAACTCTTGAAAAGACTTCCGTCCTGGTCCCCTCATATCCTCTGGCCATCTAATATCCCCCAGATCGCCTGTTGTGTGTGCTGGGGTGCTCCAATCTCTTGGTATCGGCAACTGACTTGGGGAATTGATCGTATCTTTCCTTCTTGCCATCTCTGCTCTTTCTCTGTCCCTTCGTACCCGTTCTTCCCCTCTAGCCCTGTCTGGGTCATATACCGACACTATAGGACCTATGGTAACAGGTACCTGTAGTGCATCAGGTAATGCGTAGGATGTGGCACACGCCGTTTCTGGCGCTCTTTGCACCACAAACCTCCCGACCACCTGTTGCACTTGGCTAGGCTGGGACAGTTCTTTCTTTGCAGCGGGATCCCAATCGGAACTGGGAAGCGGCCCATGCTCTCCTGCATTGCCCCCCCTTTCTCGCCGTTCTCGGCATCTCCCCCTGCTCTGTTATACGGGGGTGGCCTGTCTGTCAATAATCTGTTTATCAGGCTGTCCTCTGTCTCGCTCTCGTCATCCTCTTCTAGGGGGCTTTTGTTCCCGGGCATCTCTAACACTGGATACAATTTATTTACTTCCATGTTATGCACCCTCCATCTTTTAGCATCCTCATCCCACTTGGCGTCCTGTACTGCCCTTACCGAACGTTTCACTCTTTCTTGCCGTTTGTTCATGTTCTTTTCATGCGCTGCCCTAATCCACGCATTAAGGGCTTCAAACTGAGTTGGTCTAGGCAAGGGTCTAGTTGCGGTCATAATTGCTTTTAATCTGTGCAACACCTCTAATCTGAACGTCCCGTACTTCGGGAACGTGAGTTCCTCATTTCCATCTGTCATCCTACTCCACTCTGAGATCCACAGAATCGTGTGCAACCCAACATTTGTCCCCATGAAATGCGCTGGCGTACCCTCTGGCGGGGCTTCTTCCCCTTCATACGATCCCCTGCGCTCCCTTTTGAACAGCGCTCTTAACCATTTAAAACACTTCATAATTATGCGCAAAATTTCCAGCTTGAATACTTTGTTTACTTCCTGATGACAATCCACCAATCCTAGCGCGGCTTTGCTAGCTGGCCTATCGCAGCGCGGTCTTTCACCGGCCGGCCAATCCCAGCGCGGCACTTTCTGACGTCACTAGTCTCCGCTTCGCAGCAGCACCCCTCCTTTCTCAGCTCTCCTCGCGGTCATGCATGCGTCCCATTCATACACCGAAAAATGACTACTTCCGACCAAGCGGTCACTTCCCTCGACTGTACGTCCACAGTCTATCTATAATTGTCAACTTAACTGACGAGATGTCTATCGTCTCTCTGATAGGTTCTTTTCACACTCAGTAACTTCCGACCAGCGTCCGTTACTCACGCACTCACTCTTACGTTCCCCCTATCTGGTCCTTCGGGTGATCACTGGTACCTCATGACCCCCTTCACTCTAGTTAACAATTACTCTGGGCGTCCGATACCCCCGAACCACTTAAGCTCTCTTTGAACTTAAGATTTCCACCGGTTGCGCGCGCTCACAACCTGTTCCACAGTCTCTCTACAGTCATTCAACTCCGCCAGACATTACAACATAGATACAATACAAAACACCGCAATCTTAACACGCATGACCCTTTATACTCACTCTCGACCGATACTGCTGCTTTTCTGTCTCACGTCATCCGGTCCTTCTTCCGCGGGCGGCTCTTCCGATCATCGATCTCTAGGGGCCTGGGGGTAATCTAACCTGGCCTAGATCACCTTCCTCAAGAAGGCAACCATTCTCTATAGCTACCAACTGGAAGGGTGAGATTTTGATCAATACCTTATCACTATCGATCTAAAACCCCGATCTGGTCGACTGAACCTTTATTGCCTGTCTTTGAGGAAAGAAAGTGCATCTCTTACCAAGTTAGTTCTCCCAATAAAGGACTCTGCTCAAAGGATCACAAACAACTTCTAGCTTTCAAAGGTTTATTATAAAGTCAAGATAAGTTGTAGATACAAGCATCTCAAAATGAGATTAACCAGATACACAGGCCCAACTACGTACATGTGTTCTCTGAAAGCCCTCAGACGAACAACGGAAATTACCAATACCAATTCTAAAAACAATAGTGCTATTAGCATAGACACATATTGAAATCTGTCGGTCATTACAGGCGGAGGGAAAATACAGGTTAGGCTTTCCCTACCCTGATCTAGATGGTATCCCTACTTAACCAGGTCCCAACCTATCAAAAGGTGTCAGCAGTGAATGACCCCTAAAGGAAGTCACCCACTCTCAGTCTCTTGGTGAAAACCTAAAGTCCTCCAATCATGGCCCCTCTCTGCCTACCCATCCGCTCTCTAAAGGGTCCTCAGGCTTCTGCTCTAACTCCACCCAGGGGTGCTGTCCCTAATACAAAATCACAACAACATTTAGGACGCCCCTCGCGAGACGCCCCTCACGTGGTGTAGCTTCTGGCTTTTTCCATGATGAGGCCTTGTGGTTAGAGTCGACCTTGCTTCTCAGACGCTTCTCCGGCCCGCTGATACCCCTTAAACATTCCGGAACCCTCCTCCATGTCTGGTCCATTTCAAGAACAGGCTTCTATTCATATTTAATAATTGAATACCCCCTTTTCTCTTCCAGACAGACATTTGGAGCCAAATCCCAAATCTTATGGTTTTCCAACTGCGTTGCAACATTCCCCGGCCCAGACTAATACGTATAAATCAACGTTTAAGGCTTTCCAGCTCTACAACAGTTTTATAATATTCAACTTCCTCTTAATTGTTAGCATGTTAATACTCTTATTCTACTGATTAAGTAAACACATCTATAAATCAAACCCTACTCATTATTACTAAACATTAGTGCCATCCACATTATGCAATTTAATCGCCTTCCCCCTCCCTCCTAGCTCTGGCCCTGAGGCCTACCACGTTCTACGTTTCCGTATGCCATCTTACATTTAACAGCTGCACAACATAGATTCAAGAATGTTCACGTTGAATAAAATCACATAATATCATATTTTGTGAAGAAATAAAAGAACTCACATCTATATAATATAGCTCTCCTGAATAATATAATGTAATCATAACATGAGTGCGGTCCAAGAAATGAAAGGTATACCAGTCTGATTCCTTCTGTCATGGCCATGCATGAGGCCTGTCTCATTCTGTGCTCGCAGCACGCCATCTTCCTATTAGCAGCTACATTTAACATGAACCATGATTAATCACATCTAATAAAGTTATACATTGCACTCATGTCTCCATTAGTTCCACTTCTATATGCATTCTCTAAGTTAACTACATATTTCAGAATATAGATGTAGTTACTATCAGCACTCATGGCATTTCTCTTCATGATTTATGCTTACTACGTGTAAGTGTGGTGCACTTCTACATTTTGATCAGTTTGCGCTCTCTCAATAGTTAGGAAATAACATTAAAGAACGTATAAACTCAAGGAACAAGACAGAGGCAACAAGGATGTTATAATTAGGCAATATAATTTAAAAAACCTTAGAACTTTACTGAAAAAAATGAAGGTTACAGGGATGTTATAGTTAGGCTTAGATTTCACTCATATAAAACCATTAAAATTAACCATTTATAGGGACCTGAGCTAGCTATAATGTATGCCCCTCCTGCAATGCACTGCTTATTGCCTATCATAATACATCTCTGATGACATGGTCTAAAAAATCACTGATGTCATCATCCACAGAACCACTCCCACACACACCCACACAACCAGTCACACAGCAACTCACATACCCATACAACCACTCGCACACCCACACAACTGCTCACACACCCACTTACAGACCCATACAACCACTCACACTCACAAAACCATATATACGCCCACAAAACCACTGATAGAGCCATATACACACTTACACACCCAAACAACTACTCACACACCTACCCACACACCACACAGCTACTCAGGTACCTTCTCACACACCAATGCAACCTATCACACACCCACTCAAACACAGATACAAACACTCATATACCCAATCACACATCTACTCAGACACCTACGCACACACCTATATAACCACTCTCACACAAATACTCACAAACTCATACAACCACTCACACACCCATACAACCACTCATACATCCATGCAACCATTCACACACACAATAAAAAGTCACATAATTTTGTACAGCTTGTGTGCAGCTAATGGTCGTAAGTGTTTACTAAACATGGGTGCTCCTAATCCACCATAGCTGTGTAGAGGTATTGCACATGTTATAAATGTTTGTATTCAAGAGTAACTCTGTGTGCAAGTTACAGTTTACTTGTATTCATTATGCTCCTCACAACATTTTGGTTCTGCAGAAAATGATTCCAACAGGAGAAAGATTCCACATAGTAGATACCAACTTTTGTAAGCAGCCTTGAGTTATAGACAGAATTGTGTCAGCATGATAATTTATACTTTACAAGAAAGATTGTGTACACCAGGTAGCAACCTATGTAAGTGTGTTTATTTTGCTTTAGAAGAAGGGCTTTCTGTAAAGTTTTCACCACAGTATGAAGGGTGCAGGTATTATGATTTTAAGTACTTTCAGATCTTGGTTACTTTTAGCAAATCGTGTTTTTTTCAACTGTTGCATACACTCTTTGACCCCAGATCTCTGTTTCATTACTGAAACTTGGTTAAAGCCCCATACGGTATCTGCTATTACTTTGGGAGTACCTTTGGGATACAAATTTCATCACTCTGACCGCCCTGACAAAACAGGTGGCGGCATCGCCATAATTTATAAAGAGTCTCTCAAACTAGACATTTTGGACAAACAATGTTGCACAGAAATGGAAACAATGGTTTTCAGAATTATTTTCCCAAACAGAAAGGCTAGTAAAGGCGTACTTGTATATAGACCACCTCCTCCATGTCCCAACTTCTCTACATCTCTTTTAGAGATGTTAGGCCCTCATATACGGGCCAATGAGGATTTTCTCCTTCTTGGAGATTTTAATATTCATTCTGACCAACCTGACTCTATAGGCGCCAAAAGTCTGTCTGCCGACATGCACACTATCGGTCTGACACAAAAAAATCAGGATCCCACTCATGAAGGTGGACACTGCATTGACCTGGTATACACCAACTTTGACAACATACTGTGCCACAAACCTATCCAAACCAATTGGTCAGATCATTTTTTACTACAATTCACAATTTTTAAAGCCAATGGAGGTCCCCATAAGATACCCCTACCCCCCATCACATGCAGACAGTTGCACAAACTCACACTGGAGACGTTACAAAAGGTGTGGGAAAAACCCGAGATTAGAGACACTGAAGAAGCAGAACACAAGCTAACTATGTTCCAGCAATCTCTTACTACAGCCATTGATAAAATTGCCCCCCTGAAAACATTTAAACAGCTCCCTGTAGCTAAACAGGAAAAATGGTATACCGAGGCCCTTAGGAAAGAGAAGCAAGAATGCAGGAGGATAGAAAAAAGATGGAGGAAATCACATTCTGAGGAGAACAAAAAGGCACATCGTGCAGCGCAAAACAACTATTATAAACATATTAAAGCTGCCCGTAAAAACAATATTGCTCTACAGCTCATAGAAGCCGGTAATTCCCCTAAAGAACTGTACAGGATTCTTGAAACTTTCGCTAAACCCACGGCATGTATAAGTCCAGATGACTTCTCACAAAGTCTATGTGAAGAAGTCTCATCATACTTCGAAAATAAAATAGAAGCCATCTATGAAAAAATTCTGGCATCTCAACCAAATAGCGATACCTTGAATGTCTCCTCCCCTAATAAAAATACCAACTTCACATTAACCACATTCCCTCCTGTCAATACCGAAGAGCTTTACACAATAATGACCCAAGTAAAATCTGGATCACCGAATGACCTTATTCCTGCTAAAACCCTAACCTCACTCCGCACCCTGTTAGCCCCCCACATTCAGGATGTGATCAATCAGTCTCTTAAAGAGGGAAAAGTACCAGCAGAGTGGAAAAATGCAGTGGTGAACCCCATCCGCAAGAATGCGGCGCTCCCATGGACAGAGCTCTCCAACCTCCGTCCCATCTCCCTTCTGCCTTATTACAGCAAGATGGCCGAGAAGCATGTCAATGCACACCTGTCCAGTTACATCGAGGCAGCGGGCGGCCTAGACCACTCGCAATCTGGTTTTAGGCCTAACCATAGCACCGAATCAGCCCTCCTCTCAGTGACAGATAACATCAGAATGTCACTTGACAGGGGGAGCTCAGTGATTCTGGTGCTATTGGATTTGTCCGCTGCCTTCGACACGGTGTTGCATGGTATTCTCCTCGACCGTCTGAAGGCAGTGGGAGTAAAAGGGACCGCCCTTGCATGGCTTCAAAGCTTTCTTGAAGACAGACATCAAGGTGTCAAATTAGGCTCCCATAAATCTGTCTGCAGGAAGCTTACCAAGGGTGTGCCACAGGGCTCATGCCTAAGCCCCACGTTATTCAACGTATATGTGGCCCCTTTGGCAGAGATTATAAGATCTTACGGGTTCTCCCCAATCTCTTACGCTGACGACACTCAGCTGTTGTTTCCCTTTCAGACCATCACACCTGCAGTCATGAAATCCTTTCAAGATGGCATGAGAGCAGTGGCGGGCTGGATGGCCCAGAACTTCCTCCAATGCAATGTGTCCAAAACGGAGGTCATGTTGTTTGGAGGGGCCACCCTGCTCTGGTCGCCGGATTGGTGGCCACTTGAGCTAGGACCTGTCCCAGCGCCCAAACTGACCATCAAAAATCTGGGAGTGCGCCTATACCAAGCTCTGATTATGAAAGATCACGTCAGTCAGGTCACGGGAACGTGTTTCCGTACAATTGGTCTCCTACGGCGTATTTTCCCCTTCCTACCTAAGACCCATAGGAAAACGTTGGTGCAGGCACTAGTCCTTGGACGAGTGGACTATTGTAATAGTCTACTCATCTCCGCCAACCAGGAACAACTACGCAGACTGCAGGTGGTGCAGAATACTGCGGCAAGACTCATACTGAATGCCCCTCCCCGTACCCCTTCCCGCCCTCTTCTCTCCCACCTTCATTGGCTCCCAGTGCAACAGCGAATAAACTTCAAAATCTGCTGCATTATGCACAAGTGCATATATGGGTCTGGTCCCAAATATTTAAAAGAGATTTTTCTTCCCTATTCTCCTGGACGTGCTCTGCGTTCCAGCAACACCATGCTACTGCATGTGCCTAAAGTTTCCAGAGCGAGACAGGGGGGGCGAGCACCCTCCCTTAAAGGCCCCTTGTTGTGGAACTCTCTTCCACCCCAGATGAGGCAAATCCCAAACCTTTTTTCCTTTAGAAAAAAACTAAAAACTCATCTGTTCGCACACGAATAATTAGGCTACTCTCTCTGTTATCCTCCTCATTACAGTTTGTTCAACTCATGCAGAAGCAACGCGCAGAGATACCCCTTCGGGGCTGATTCAGGCGCGAAACAAGACTATAAATAAATAAATAAATACATAAATAAATAAATAAATAAATAAATGTACACTGTTCTTAGTAGATTATTTTGAATACTGTGTGGTGTATTTTTCATTAGAGTCACACTGTTTGCAAACAGTGTGGTATAGAATAAACTCTCTCTATAAAGTAAACACGGCTCACAGTATCAGTTTTCTACTGATATGAACTTCATTTAATAATGTAGGTTCGGTGTGGGTTAGGGGATTGATACAGGTAAAAGCTGTCCATAGTAGCTCATTTGTTTTGGAATTGGCATTCGCTATTTTGGCTTTCTCTGAACAGTTGTATACAGTTTGTACACTATACTAAATGAGTGTTTGGCATATATCTGTGGTTGATTGATAATATAAACTATGCTATGTGTAAATCCATAGCAATTTATACAGCAGTATGCGTGAAAGCAAAGCTTGGATGATGCCATCAGTGATGTCATCAATGATGGCATTTGAGATGTCATGAGTGATGTCATAAATGATGTCTTAGAACATGTCATACGTGAGGTCATAAGCAGTGCATGGCAGGGGCGCAAGTTATAGTTAGTACTACAAACTATAACTGCTGAATTTCCGTGTTTTTTTAGTTAAAAATGTTAACATTGCCACTGATAATTCACCTAACTGTAACGTTACTGTAACCTATTTTTTCATTGAGCTTTCCAGGTTTGGTTTTAATTGAAAACATATTTTTATTACACCCAACTATAATGTTACTTTAACCTTTTTTAGCATGGTTTTCTGTTTTTATAGTCTTTGTATGTAGCCTTACATAAACTTCATATTTATATTTCAAAAAGACACTGATCAGTTTTTCCTATACTGTAAATTAAGGGCCAGATGTATGAAGTACAAATGCGTTCGCCAACGCCAAAATTCACAGAATTTCGGTGTTTGCGAATGCATTTTTGCTAAATGGTATGTATAAAACAAATCTGCGTGCATAATAAGGAATCGCAAAATTTGTGATTCCTTATTTTGCGACTGCATTTAAGGAATCACAAATTTTGCGATTCCTTAAATGCAATGTAGGAATCATCAAAAAATGCAAATTGGCCTTGAGGAATCGCAAATTACCACCAACTTCAAGTTGGTGGTAATTTGCGATTTCCTCGAAAAATGCACTTTTTTGCATTTTTCAAAGTGCAATGTGAAACATGTGCTCCCATGCTTATTTCAGGGGTGCAACAGGGTGTCCTTTGGACACCCCTGCACCCTTGAAATTGCATTCTCAATTTGCCATTCGCTAATTGCTAATCGCAAATTGAGAATGTCTTCCCATTCATTCCTATAGGCCTCTAGGCCCATAGGAATGAATGGGGAGGTATTCCTTAATTGCGAATAGCAATTTGAGATTCGCAATTACAAAATATGTAGGATTCGCAAAATTTATTGCAAATCCTACATACATAGCATTTTGCGATTCACAAATAGCGATTTGCAAAAAAACGCTATTTGAGAATCGCAAAATGGCTTCTTGATACATATGGGCCTATGTGTTTTCACTATGTACATCCATTTTTAAGGTGTGTCTGAATGGCTCACGAGATCGGAATGTTATAAATTGCATTCTAATCTATGGTACAGAGATATTTTTCTTTTGGTCAGTTAATATTGAATGCTAATCTTTAATAATAAAGTCAGTACAGTATGTATTAATGATTTTGTACACAAACTTACGGCTCTCGTGGGAGTCGAACACACAATCCCCTGCGTAGACTACAAGGGGGCTGTACTTCCTGTCTGGTTCTTGCAGTCCACTTGCGAGATCGTACATTTCAAATTTAGTTCATTACAGTGTTTTTTTGTCATTTTTAAGAAAGTAAGACATGAGAAATGCAGCTTAAGCAGAACAACCGGGCGGAGCTACGTGGGCACCGAAGATGGCCAATAGCGCCAAAAGCGCCCGGTGCCCCGTACCTCGCCCGCGTTTATCCTGCCACTATCCTGACCTTCCCTGGGTGGGTGTACCTGGCGGAGAGGTAGCGGTCCTACGCGGTGCTGCTCCGCGACCGGGACGAGGCTCTGAGCCGCGGTGGCGAGCCATTGAAGAATCGGGCCTCCGCGGTTGCTGACGCCAGGGACTCGGGTGTAGTGGATGGCCGGCGCCAAGTGTGTCAACACCGGCAGCGCCGACCGGAAGTTGCTGCCGGCTCCGGGTGGGCATCGCGCCGGCTCCTGTTGCAGTTGTGCCTGAGTGCCCCGAGGAGACTGGCGGTGCAATCCGACCCCCCCACCCCCGTGGAGCCAGCTGGAGATTGACGTCGGGCCGAGGTAGAGAGATCACTGGACAGACGCTGCGAGGTTAGGAGGGGGGGCTGAGGAGTGGGGCCCCTTGTGATCTGGCCCCCCTCTGTGTGCAGCTGATTTATTAATTCCCGGGGGCTAGCTGTGCCCCCTCCACCTGCCTCAAGATCGGGCCCCTAGGTGTGGCCCACTGTTGGTTGTTTGGGGCCGCACCCCCACCGAGGATCAAGAGGGGGGCCACTGTAGCCGGACCCCCATTGGTGCAGTGGCTGTAAGCGGCCACTACAATAAACGCTGCACAAGTGATCTGTTTGCTGTGCGTGCCGGCGGCGGTGGCCCTGCGGTGCTGCGGTGGCTGCGAGCGGACTGAGAGTGTTCCGCAATATTGCCTGGCCTTAAGCGGAAGGAGCGCCTTTGGTGAATGCCGTCCGGTGGCTCCTAAAGACGGGGGTGCGACTGGGGCTGGAGTGCTCCTCTGGGGTGCCCGGTGGTGCTGGATTGACGGCTAGCAGCTGACTCTGGTGAGAGGTGCCTTCTGGCTTGCTGGCTGCATGCAGGGAATGCTCCATGAGATACACATAGGTCCCAATGCCTGTGAATGGTGGTGGGCTGCCTGGTGACTCGCGGTACGCCCCATCGGGGGAAGCCACCGGATTGTTGGGATGACAGTTTGCGGTGTAGCTATTGACACGCCCGTTGGAGTCCCCGGGCCTTTGGGAAAGTGACTGCGGTGGAGTTGTTCCTGGACGGTCTGTCGAGGTTGTTGCTCAGACCATAGACTGGATCTGCTCTGCGTGCAGCCTCGAGATGGCGGCTCAACTGGAGGGTGACAAATCGCTGTCCAAGTCCACGAGGGGCTCTAGAACCGTTCAGTCTAACAAACTAGACCGTTATTATCAGCCTAGGGGCTCGCCTTCTGGCTCCGGCATGTGCTGGGTGGAAGCAAGGATACCGCCGATTCTGCCTCGGAGCCCACGTTACAGGATGTCATGGCCGCCATAGTGTGGAGCCTCCTTGGGGAAACAGATGTCGTCATTAGATCCTAAACTGGACACGGTGTTCATCGAAGTGAATCTGATTCGGGCTGACCTCACCAAAACCAGTGACAAGGTCAAGTTCCTTGACCTTAAAACTACAAGCCTGATTGAGGACGTGTCAGAGTTGCAGCAAGAGGTTTGTGCGCTCAAGGCTGCCAATGAATCGACCAGCCGTAAGCTGGATGATTACGAAGGGCGGGTTCGGAGAAACAATGTCCGTATAATTGGCGTTCCAGAGAAAGCTGAAGGCCAGGCCCCCGATCTCTTTATTGAAGACGTAGTTCTTAATCACCTGAAGCCGAAGGGACTGAGCAACCTCTTTACCATAGAACGTGCCCACAGGATACCGGGGGGGGGGGGGGCCTAGACCGGGGGCCCCGCCACGTCCATTGATCGCAAGGGTGCTCAATTTTAGAGACAGAGATGCTATCCTGCAGGTGTCAAGATCCAAGGGCCCCCTGAGCTATGAAAACTCTACGCTCACCTTCTTTCCAGACTTCACCCAGGCAGTCCAGCGACGGCGTCAGAGCTTCACTGGAGTCAAGAAGCGACTCAGAGACATGGGTCTGAAGTATGCTATGTTGTACCCTGCCAAGTTGAGGGTTGAGGTGGCGGGGAAGGTTTGGATTTTTGATAACCCTGAGAGTGCCTCAGATTGGTTGGAGAGTCTTCCCCCCCCAGAGAGATTCCCGGGGAGAGGGCGGCGGAGGAGACAATGGCGCGCAGGAGCAGGAGTAATAAGTAGGGCTGTGCTTGCAGAATGTAGGTTGTTAGGAGCAGTACCGCTAGCGGCTTACACATGTGTAACGGTGTTCTTTGCCTGGGTGTCACTTTGAGAGCAGGACATGATTCCTATGGGCGGGGTGGGGCCGCGGGGCGCTGGCATTCCCCTCTGATCTACACTTAGATAGTTGGTTAGTTAGACGATGGAGCGACAGGCACACTGCGAGTTGGGGGTTGGCGTAGGCCGCATGCAGGGGTGCAGGGTGGGGTTGTGGGATGGAATGTT
The DNA here is from genome assembly GCF_964263255.1 of Lissotriton vulgaris. NCBI lineage: Eukaryota > Metazoa > Chordata > Amphibia > Caudata > Salamandridae > Lissotriton > Lissotriton vulgaris. The sequence continues at coordinate 87,187,135 of NC_141690.1, forward strand.
TTTATGTGTATTGCAGTGGGTGGTTTTAATGTTTGTTCATCATGGTATCGAGTGGGAATGTAGCATTGGTGATTTGCAACAGAAATGGGATTTTCGTTTTTTTTAATGTCAGGAACTTTTGTATCAGGTGAGGAGAGGGCGGTTCAATGTTCTTCATATGGGTTCAATGGCACTGCATAGTCATGGATCGGGGATGAAAGTGCTGAGTTGGAATGTGAATGGTTTGGGCGATAAAATTAAGAGAGGAATGGTAAGTCAGCTCATTAAGAGACATTCCCCAGACGAAGTATTGCTTCAGGAAACCACCTCGTGGGAAATAGATGCATGGCCCTCCATAGAGGGGGGTATAAATTGGTGGCACACGCGGGATTCACTACTGGGTCCAGAGGGGTGGGGCTCCTGATTAAAAATGCTTTCCCCTTGTCGGTGCAGTCCACTTGGATTGACCAGAGGGGTAGATATGCTGGGGTGTCGGGACATCTGGGGGGTAAGACGGTCACCTTTCTGTCAATATATGTGCTGCCGAGCCTCCAGATGGATACCTTTTGGGATTTGGGCTCCGTCTTCCTTACGCTGCCTTTTGGCAGTCTTGTCCAGGGGGGGCGATTTTAATGCCGTGCTGGATGGTGAGGTTGACCGTTGCCCGCCACAAGTGCTTAGACAGTCGCAGAGGTGGCTCCCGGACTTTCTGGAGATGTTAGGATTGGTTGATAGCTGGCGGGTCCGTAATCCAACACGGACGCATTTCACTCACGTTTCAGCAGCACACAACAGTTTGTCAAGACTTGATTGCATATTGCTGCCGGCCGCGATAGATAACGCGATTCAGGAGGTATGGTACCTGGCCAGAGGTATCTCTGACTATTTTCCATTATGTTTGCAGCTCACCCTCGGATGACAGATGGCTGGTATTGTAGCTCCTATTAGTGCTTGGCAGTTAAAGGACCCGGCCGTTAGGAAAGAAGTGCTCAAAGTGTAGGACCGCTACTTCCTGGAAAATGAGGGAACTGTTGATTCAGCGCAGTCTCTTTGGGAGGATTATAAAACTGTAGTGAGAGGGGAGATCTATTGTAACGCACTACTTCTGGAGAGGGGAGATCTATTGTAACGCACTACTTCTGGAGGCCCCGGTAACACTTCTGGGCAAGTTGCAAAGGGTGCAAAATATTGCTGCCAAACTCGCCCTTTCTCGCCCCTACCACAGCTCTTCTACGGCAGCACTGCGAGAACTCCATTGGCTGCCAGTTCATCTACGAGTGCGATACAAAGCAGCGTGTATTGTGTTTAGGGCTGTTCATGATCTGGGCCCCATTCCCTTACGGCGAATGTTTGCCTGGTATTGTCCAGCTAGAGCTTTACGCTCCTCGTCATCCAGGCTACTGGTAGTCCCGCGATTCCAGAGAGTGAGGATGGGGGGCCGCTCCTTTAGAGTAGCGGCATCCAAACTCTGGAATTCTCTGCCTTTATCCTTGAGAAGCCTCGAAGACTTTCTGCCTTTCAGAAAGGCTCTAAAAACTTATCTTTTTCCCAGGATAGGTTGAGCTATTGCTTCTAACTGAGTACGGGTTAAGCGCCAGGATGCCCTTTGTGGTGACAGGTTGCGCTCTACAAGTATGCCACAATACAATACAAAAGATCTTGTCCCTGGTAGCCGGGAAAAAGAAGAAAAGACAGGCGGAGTTGATTCAGAAGGAGGCTGCGGTTATTGCTTTGGAGGAGAGTGTAGCTCGGTCGCACCCGTCTGCAGACCTCCACATATTAAAGCTCCGTCAGGAAGAGTACAGAGCGTTAGCGAAAGACAGGTCGATTAGCCAAAATAATGCCGTGCAGAGTCGCATATATGACCATGGCGATAAAGCCGGTAAGTTGATAGCGTGGCTTGAGCATGGGAGTGGGTGTCGAGACTGGTGCCAGAGCTGGAGGGCCCGGAGTCTGATGCAATTATTGAACCACAGGCCGTGGCCGACACCTTCTTGAAGTACTATAAGAAGATCTATACCACTGAAAGTGAGTTCTCGGAGGCAGACAATAGCGCCATGATTAGAAATATTGTAATGCCGGGGCTGTCGGAGGAGGATAGGTCCTATCTGGACTCTCCACTCTCTAATGATGAAGTGGCTCAGGCTATTAGGCAGATACAATCCGGTAAGGCGACTGGCCCTAATGGGATACCGATCAAGCTTTATAAACTAAATGCTAATAGTATCGCCCCACGATTGCGAGCTATGTTTTTGAAGAGCAGGGCAAAAGGCCAGCTCCCGGTTGGCAAATATTATAGTCATACACAAAGCAGGTAAGCCCAGGACGCAATGCGCCTTTTATAGGCCTATATCGCTTCTTAATGCAGAGCCCAAAATCTTAGCGAAACTTCTTGCTACCCGGCTGGTAAAAGTGATCACGAATTTGATACACCTTGATCAGTCAGGTTTTATGCCACACAGGAACACGCCACTGAATCTGCGGAGGCTGCACGGTGTCCTGGGGGGCTCCTCAAAAATACATGAGCCAACGGTTTTGGTGTCCTTGGACGCCTCAATGGCCTTTGACAGAGTCAAATGAAATTATCTGTTCGCTTTATTAGCAAAATTGGGCTTCGGTGGTGAGTTTATCGGCTGGGTGCGATTATTGTATGCAAACTCCCTGGGTAGAGTGGTCGTCAATAATTGTGGGTCAAACGACGACGCGTTGGAGAGGGGCACGAGAATGGGTTGTCCGCTTTCCCCGTTGCTCTTTGCCCTTGCTATGGTGCCACTGGCGGCCTGGGTCAGATGGGACAGGACGATACGAGGCCTGCGATGGACACCGGAATGGGAAGACAAGATCTCGCTATATGCCGATGATGTTTTGCTCTATCTTACCAAACCTAGGGAATCCTTTGGGAACTTCTTAGACGTGCTTGACATGTATGGTAGGTATTCAGGATTAGCGATCAATTGGGATTCGCCCATACCATCGGCCTCTGCAAAGACCCTGGGCATTAAAGTCAGTGGGGACCTCTCCATGCATGCCCAGATTAGCTCCGTTGTTTCTTCTTGTTTTCTTTCCCTCCATATTATTCGGAAAGTGTCCCGCTTCTTCTCCACCGATGCCCTCAAACTTATCATGCTAGCAATGATTCTTTCCCGTCTTGACTACGGGAATAGTCTCTACGCGGGCATCCCGGCTTACGAACTGCGCCGATTGCAGGCCATTCAGAACCAGGCTGCTTGAATCATTCATCACCTGCCCAAATCCTCTCATATCACGCCTGTCTTGAAATCCCTTCACTGGCTTCCCATCTGCCAAAGATCTTTCTTTAAGATGGGCTGCCTGGCTTTCATGGCCCGCATTTGTATGGCCCCAGCCTTCATCAATTCACTCATCATCCCTTACACTCCCACCCGTGCCCTCCGTTCTTCCAACCAATTCCTCCTCAATGTTCCGCGGTTTCGCAGATCTAAAACGGGAGGCACCAGATTCTCGGTACTGGCTCCCCGTTTCTGGAACAGCCTCCCTCTGTCAATTAGGTCTATCCCAACCTACCCCCAATTCCGTAAAGCCCTCAAGACATATCTGTTCTCCATAGCGTACTCCGGCTGAATTACTTCTCAGTATTCTCCATCTGCCTTAGCCTTCTACTTTCAGCGCCAGGAAGCCGCTTGGTCACAGTGCACTTTATTAAGAACCTTCTTCATTTCATTTCATTTCAATTGGTCAAAATCAGTGCTCTTTGTGTTGGTGGGAGAGCCACCGAGGATCCCGCAAAACTGCCCAATCCAGATCGAGACTGTGGGTTTCAAATATCTAGGGATATACATAACGATTGACCCGCAATTAAGATATGTTACAAACTTAGCCTCCCCACAAGATAGGTATAAGAAAGATGTCGAGCGCTGGAGAGCTGTTTCACTCTCCATGCTCGGGAGAGCCGCCCTTTTCAAAATGATGGCTCTGCCCCAGTTCGTCTATGCCCTACAGAACTCAATGGACCTAGTGCCAGCCTCCTATTTCAAGCAGATTGAGTCGCTTCAGAGGCAGCTATTTTGGGAGGGTAGGCCCTGTATAGCATTCGTTAAATTGGCGCTACCATGGTACGATGGTGGTATCGGACTCCCGGATATGAGAAAGTACTACTGGGCCTCACAACTAGCCGCAGTGAACCACATTATATACGGGCCCCCGGGTGATCCTGGGTTCGCCATGGACCATGCAATGGTCCCGGGTGGAATGTTGGACAGAGCGCTATAGCAAAACCAGGGAAATTCGCTTTATGTGGCCCAACGGCACATGCGGTATGGGTGTGGCATGCGGCCAATAGGTGCCTGGGTTGGGAGGGCCGGCTGACGTTGGCCACACCCTTGTTGAACTCGGAGAAGTGAGGAAATCTGTGGAGATCCAGGGGGTTCGATAAATGGGACCTCATTGGTATTACGCAGATAAGAGATGTCTGGAAAGGGGACATGATACACACATTTGAGTCACTTCAGTTGCAAAATGGACTGCATGTCAATGAACATTTTCGTTATAAGCAGGTGAGACACGCTCTTCTCGCCCATATACCCAGGGGCAGGTGCTCCCGGCGGCTTCGCCTCTGGAGGACAGTGTTCTGGATGGACACATCCCGGAAAAAACTATCTCTCTCGTTTACAAGAAGTTGGTAAATAATATGGAGAGCCCATTGGGGCGACACAGTGGTGTGCAGATGGCCTAGAACTAGATGATGAAGACTGGGTGGAGGCGGTCTCTTCCCCGAAAGTAGTGGCGATTCAGATGCGGCTTTGGCTGGTGCAATTGAAGATATTTCAAAGGACTTACATAACAGGACCCAGGTTGGTGCGAATGGGGCAGGGTGAGAGTGGGTCTTGTAGAAGAGAGTGTGGGGAATCCGGCACCTTCATGCACATACTTTGGCATTGTGTGGTGATACGGAGGCTCTGGATAAAGATTCATGATGAATTGAAAGAAGTGCTGGGTGTGGAGATTCAACCAGAGGCCCGTAGATGCCTATTGAATATGTGGGAGCCTACAGATTTGAATGAGTATCGGAAGCAATGGGTGACATTGGCATATATGGTGGCAAAACGAAACATTGCTCAGCTTTGGGGGGCATGTCAAACGCCCCGAGTGTCTCAGTGGACTGAAGACCTGGACTGGTGTATGTTTAGGGAGAAAGCTGTGTATGTGGCCAGGGGTTGCCCGACGAAGTGGGGTAAGGTTTGGGGGGGCGTGGAATGAACACCGAAGAGATTTGTGAACCTCTGGTTCAAATTTTGCCACAGAAAGTGCAGGAATCCCTATGATCCAAGTGCTTAATATTGATTTTATTATTCTGATTTTGCCTTGTAAGACCCATTGTAGAGACATGTAATGTATCACCTGATGCTTGTTTATGAATTATTTGAGTTTATTGGTTATTTGTTAATAAAAAGAGTTTAAAAAAAAGCAGAACAACCATTGATGTATTATTTCATTTGAGATATTAAGAAAGTTTTCTGTTTTTACGTTCTCGCCAACCTTTTTCTAGACATCAGCGAGACGCCAGAAACAGGAAAGACATCCCAAGGAAGGATTGTGATTGGTTCATTCGAATGTCTTTATTTAGAAAAGAAAGATTCCTTCTTTGTTGCTGCATTAACCCTTTGGGTTTTGCTGTGGTGAGACCTTTTTGTGTACCTCTCTGACTTTGCTGATTTTCTGTGATCAAAATCTAATCTTCTGATTCAGATGAGAACACTACTCCTGTTCCTGCAAGTCCTCCACCTCAGCTACCCAGAGGGTCCTTGGTCTAGCAATTGTTTCAGATGAGGCCTGGTGGGAAGAAAGTGTCCTGCAAATATGTATTTTGTAACCAATGCTCTCGCATCCGCGCAGCAGACGCGCGCTGTATCTCTTAGCTGAGTGTGTGCATTTACTTGTATGTTGGGGGTGATTTGTATTTTTTAAAGTTCGCTACATTCTCTTTTAAAACTGAAATTATTGTGACTCACCTGCACCCTGACCCACACTGCTCCCCGGTCCACCACGGGTCCTTATCTCAGTTGAGTGGAGGGAGTACCGCCCACAACAGCACCGATTTCCCCTCTTCCGGGTTGGAGACCGGAGAGGGAGGAGTCTCGCAATATTACTTAAACCAATGCTTCCCTTCCGCGCGCACCGGGCGCGCCGGCATCTCGCCAAAGGCAAGCCCGTATGCGCACGTCCGTGCCCGTCCGGGGCCAGGGTCCATACATTATGCCCGTTTTTTAACATATTCATCATTAGAACTAAAACGATTGCAAGGAGATGCAGATATTAGCCCTCGTACCAAGGACAAACTAAACTCACTTGGTATTTACTCGCAGGGGAACCCTTCTCCTGCTATGCCTCTAAAAGCTAACGACCAAAAGTCTCCCTTAAACAACAAATGCTCAATAGCTCCATCTAGCCCTATACTTCAGGTGCAAAAAGGATTATTAGTATGTTATTTTAACACACGCTCTATGATAAAACCCCAGCACAAGATATTCCACCTGCTGGACACTGTTAAGCCAGACATCCTCCTTTTCTCTGAAACATGGCTGACAGAGGAATCGGGCCCTGGCATTCTTGTGGCACTTCCTGATAACTACCACATCCTTAAGGTTGATCAACCTGCAGGGAAGGCGGGAGGAGGGGTGGCAGCCATAATCAGCCAAAAACACAAATTCACCTCCCTGATCCCTCTAGGCATCCCTCTAGTCGATAGCCTCTCACTAAAATTTGAGTCTCATGACTTCTCATTCATTGGTGTGTTACTCTACAGACCCCTATCTCATATGCCCACATTTCCCCAGTTGGTGGCTGACAGGATAGCCGAGCTGGTGGTCAATAACTCTCGAGTATTAATTGTTGGGGACATCAACTACTGGCCCAATGACGTACATGAAAGCCCCAGCTCTCTTGAATTCACCAAACTTTTAATGGGAATGAACTGTACTCAATAATAACAAACAGATGGATGGAAGGTCCTAGGGAATATTTAACGACCACACAGTTACTATCCCCTATAGAAATACGAAATACAGCAAGAGTAACTGTGGGTCTACAATGAGTCTATGTGTCAGAGGATGACTAAATGTCTAATAAAGATGTATCAGTAGAGCATACAATAGAATATCACACTGTTTGGGAAGATATCCATCAGTTACTCTTCCTTTGCCGCCCTATTCATGATGATGATGAATAGGGCGGCAAAGGAAGAGTAACTGATGGATATCTTCCCAAACAGTGTGATATCCTGTTGTATGTTCTACTGATACATCTTTAGTAGACATTTAGTCATCCTCTGACAAATAGACTCATTGTAGACCCACAGTTACTCTCAATGAACTGTACTCATCATACAAAAGTTGACACTCATGTCAAAGGGCACACCCTAGACCAGGTTTGGACCGCCAACTTGGATATTTTCCACCTACAAGTGGCCCGTGGACATGGTCGGATCACCACCTGGTTACCTTTGTCATCCCCTCTGCCCGTTCTGACACCACCCCTCCATTAGGCAACTTCTTAGCCAGAAATTGGAGCAGAGTGGATATGGAAGACCTCTGCTCCTTGTTAACTGCCTCGGCACCTATTGCCATGGAGGAGTCGCCCATACTCAAGCGGCAAAAATCAATACCTGACTGGACGGGCGAGAGATAGCTTAGCACCTCTGAAGAAAGGTAAAATAAAGAGACCCCATGATGCACAATGCTGGTTTTTAACAGAGTTGAAGGCAAAGAAACTAACCCTGAGGCAAGCAGAACGCAAATGGCGACGCAATTACAGCCCTAATCTTTAGGCCATTTTTATGTCTCTATTTAAAGACTATAAAGCATCGATTCTTCAGACTAAGGCGGAGTACTTTTTGTCCAATATACTAAACTCAGCTAATTAAGCCAAGGAAATCTTTTCGATAGTGGACAAACTCTCTAAATTAGACAGAGTTATTGAGAAACCCACTCCCTCTCAATCCTTGTGCGACTCACTTAATCATTTCTTTATTGAAAAAATTGTTACCATCAAGGCAGGCATTCCTAAACCTATAGACCCTCTGTCTTACTTATGTTATGCCTCAAACACTGCTTCTCTGGATCACTTTCCTCTTGTTACCAAATAAACCTTTTTTGGCCTTCTCAAAAAGTTGGTTCTGGTTCCCCTCTGGACAGTTGCCCCCCACACATTCTCCAGGAAGTTTTCTTATGTTGTCCAGAACCTCCCCTATCGCTCATTAACAACTCCCTCACCCATGGGACTGTCCCAGATATATTTAAGATGGCTGAAGTCGTTCCTATCCTCAAAAAATCCAGCTTGGATCCGCAGGTACCTGGCAACTACTGACCCATTTCTTTGCTACCTTACCTGAGCAAGGTCATGGAAGCCCATGTTGCCAACAGCCTCGGTTCCTTTGTAGAACGGACCCACTATCTAGACCCTCGCCAAGCAGGATTTAGACCTGAACATTCCACCAAAACTGTTTTCCTGGCAGTCTTGGACAAGTTAAGAAAAGGAGCGGACCAGGGTACCACCCAGGCCCTGGTGCTCCTTGACTTGTCGGCTGCTTTTGACACGGCCGACCATCAGCTTTTTGTTGACCGTGTCAGCAGCGCTGGGCTTCAGGGTCTGCCATTGAAATGGATTACCTCCTTCCTTAGTAATCGTTCTCAATCCGTTCGCCTCGCTAGCTTCAGGGCAGAACAAACAAAACAGACCTGCGGGGTCCCACAGGGCTCCTCCCCATCACCTCTACTTTTCAATCTGTACATTCTCCCCCTGATCCTAGCCTTGCAAAAGAGAAAGGTTGTGGTATTTAATTATGCAGATGGCCTCCAGCTGATCTTTAACATCAATCCATCAACCCCTTCTATCACCAACTTTCAATCTATAATGAACTTCATTAGTGACTGGATGAATGCTAACCAACTCAAACTAAATCCAGAAAAAAGAGAGTTGATTCTCACTGGTGGCGTGGCTAACCCATGGAACTCCAGCTCTGGCCTCTATCTTTAGGGAGCTCCCCAGCCCCGGTTTCGTCAGTAAAAAGCCTGGGAATCATGATCAGCAACGATCTTACCATGAAGGCTCAGGTTAGCTCGATGGTCTCAGCATGCTTCTTCCACCTGCGTAGAATCCGGAAAATCAGCAGATTCCTCTCCATCGAAGTCTTGACCCAAGTGATTCTCAAACAAAAGAGAGGGACCGAAACAATCCAAAGGGGTAGGGTACCAGAGGACAGAACTGTCAATAAAGTTTCCCCTAAGGGTGAACTTAAAAGTAAACCACAGTTTTACACTGAACATGCAAAGAATTCACACACTTTCACAGACTAGGAGCAGCTAATGATAAACATGAAGCAGTCATACAAAAACATGTACATTTTATTTTGGTAAATTTATAAATAATTTAAAAAAACAGAACATTGTGACACATCATAAACTCATTACATGTGAAATGGGACAATACATAAGGAAAAAAATTCCAATTAAAAAGGGGAGAAAAGGCACCAGTTCCAATAAATTGATGAATATTACTCCAGATTGTACATTCAATTTCGCAATTACAGGAGTTTCTTATCTCTATCACTTAGTGTTTCTGCACCCAAAATTGCATCGACGCGTTTCGGTTATGGCACATAAATGTTCAAAGCCAAAAACCTTCTTCAGTAGTTTCTATACGCACACAGAAACTATCTGGAGGTATTTAAATCTTTTTGAGAACGCGTCCTTTTTTACAAAAAATGGTATTTCTAAACCGTTAAGACTATGGGCCAAGACTATGGGTTTACACTTTGCCAATGAATCTATTCCCTCAAAGTACAGGTCCAGTATACAGCGGGTGGGATATTAGAACTGCTGTTCCCGGCAGCGAGGGAAGGACGTCGTGGGATTTCAGCGCATTTGCTAGCGCTTGTCACTCTGTGCGGGTTGCGGAAAGGGGAAAGAACTTGGTTTGCCACAGACGCCAAGGGACTGCAAGGTCCAGCAGGCTCTGTGTTACTCAGCTGCTGCCTCTTCCCTCGGCGTTCCCGCCCCCCCGCCTGCAGTGATTTAATCTCGCTCCTATTCCCGCGACGCGCGCGGGACATAGCCCGGGGCGAAGCCCGGGCAAAGGGCGGGCCGGGCCCTCTGTGGCCCTCCGTGATCTGAGGGGGTCGGGACGGGCCCTCTCCATTGATCGTTCTGTGTGAAGAGGTAGAGTTCCTCCACTCACTGACTGACTATTTTCGCTGTTTGATTTAACCCATATTATTAATGTCACGAAAGGAGGGCACAAACATTGTTTCTGAGAGGGGCCCGCGCCAAGGGCTACAAGAGCATCACATGAATAGCACTAGCACATTGCCTACTGTCCACGAGATAGTCTACAACTCTCCCTGCCACTCTCTACTCAGTATGCAATCTCCCCCACAAACTCCAGTAAGAGTACAAAATCTGTCTCTGTGGGATGAATTAAACAACATATGCAACACCAAGTATGTCATAGTGGAATCACCTTCTCCTATTCAAGGCACCAGCTCTTTACATACTAACGGTATTTTACGGGATCCTTCCTCTTCACTTATGAAAGATAATATCCAAGACCTAGCACTTTCTCGGCCTTTACCCACTAAAAGGAAGCACTACGAGGACAATCCCGAAGGGAAATATTCCAAACTACAAAAACTATCTGTAAGTCCTACTTTACCTGTCAACAACCCGCCCACTACCATGGAGCCTGCAGATAAATCAGACAATATAATACCCCACCCCCAGTTGTCTCTACTGACCCAGATCGAGCATCTTGTTAAAGCCATCATTTCTCCACTAGTGGAAAAAATTATGGCTCTAGCGGACACTTATGTGACCCATGATGCTCCCATGCATAGCATGGGTGATGATCTCAAACCTCTCATGAGAGTTAGGTGCACAGTCTTCTACGTCCACTGCGAGAGGGCAGTATTTGCTGCTTTATGCTCACAAACCTCTCGCGAGACCGTATTTTTATAATCGAATTTGCATTTGTCACTGAACATATTCTGTTGTAATAGGTATAATTTATATGCACCAGATTTTTACTACTGCTTTTTTATACGATCCTGCAAGACTCTCGCAAGATTGTAAAAATACTTTAGAGGAAGAATTTACATTTTCCTTCACTACAATACTTACTTCTTATAATCCCCACTACTAGTCTATGGGGAGACACTGCCATCACCACTGGTGTGTAGAGTAGGGTGTAAGGAGATACTGCCTAACATTCAGAACTTTCCAAGGCTCAATAGTATGCCTAGTTGGGTGGGGATAGTACTCACCTCACATTTAAGACCTCACTATTCCATAGTTAGTATAACAAGTACTAGCCTCCCCACTGACACCTCCCCCCAGGGAAATAACCATATTTATTAGTGTGTGAGAATGGATTTTCTTGTCCACTCATATCTCTCCCCAGCCTGACAATATATACAGTAGTATTTAGGGAAACGGTGTCTTCTGCACCAACACCTATCTCCATGAACCAGTGGCATCTGTCCTCATAACTCTCCTGAGAACAACGGCAATATGTAGTGTAGTCTGGGAAGGAAGTCCTCTCTCTGCTAATACATCTTACATAAGAGGTGTGTCTAGTAGTGTAACGCATCGCTCTACTCAAACTTCTCATGTTGACTGGCATGCATAGTAGACTGTGTGAAGAAACTGCCCTGTTTCCTAACACAAGTCACTTGCATGATATCTCTGCGTAGTATAGTATATAGAGACTGGCCTCTCTCCTGTGATGGGTCTCTTGAATAATGCTTGTGCAAATTAGGGTGTGAAAAGTGGCTTACCTTTGTGGTCACTCTTCTCCCCAATATGAAAGAAGTACAAGTAAAGTATGCAGTTGTAATTACGTTTATACTCATAAGTATATCTTGCTTCACAACTATAGAAAGTATGATATGAAACATATGGCCCTCTTAGCTAAGACATCTCCCCAGAGTAACACATGCAAAACATGTTGTGGGCAGAGACTGCTGTCTCTGCTCACACCTCTCTTCATGATAATGAATGCCATTAGTAAAGTATAAACTGGATTATCCTCTCTGTTGACAACTGTGTCTTGCACAACCAGTGTGCACATTTGAATGTAAGGACACATTAACCACTCTCTCAGAGATCTCCTTATGGGCACAGGCATATGCAGTACGATGTACACAAAGACAGAGCTCATCGCTGAAACCTCTCTCCAGAGTGACAAGCCTTTATACTAAAATGTGCAAAAGAACTGCCCCACTTATCTCTTTGTAGTTCCTTAAACATACATATACATGCATGAGAACAGTTACAGTTCTTGAAGAATGAACTGCCACTTTAAGTCAACATTAGAAAACTGTATTGATTTTCAAATCTTTAAAAGCTACTAAGGAAAGAAATCAGTAGTAACTTCAAACATTTAATTTATCAACGCAATGTAATAACATAAAAACAATAACAATATTAATAAACTACAAAAAAACAACAGTAAAAACATCAAACTTTACTAATTAATATTCATCTTTGCTCAAGGAGTTCAGCAGGGGCATCAAGAACTAGGAACAAACCTTGACAACCACTGACATGTGACAACGTTTGAGGGCCATGCACCCTCAACATCTTGTTTGGGCTGAGTTAACCCATGCTGCAGAGTAAAATAACTCTTCTGGGGTAATTTTATGTTTGTACCTAGTGACACTGTGCCTCCCCAGGTACTCAATGCTCAAGTAGATATCAACCCTCCTTATATAAATAAAGCACAATTTACTGCTTAAGTGAGCAGATAATTTTGTGATGAAAAGCATGTAGAGTAGAGCTACACAGAACAAGCTTCCCCAGTGGTATTCATTTCGCAATAGGCAGTAACAACAACATCAGTCGTGCAATCACATTGTTTTCCTTACTTTCTGCACAGTAACTGTTCCATCTTTCTTCTAAAGTAAACAATTTATGTTTTACTCCTCCATCTATTGTGTGACACTGTACTCCTGTTTTCCATTTCATCCCAAAAAAACTAAATAATAAAAACATAGAAGTTACATACTGATTAGTAATTGATAACAATGATATATCACTACATTCCTTGAAGATTTCTACATTTATATATATATATATATATATATATATATATATATATTTCCCCACTAACGTTATGTTCCTTTCGATTAAAAAATCTATAGACTCAAACACTGTATTTTTTATTTACTATTAAGTTATAACATGCCCTCAAACATGGTCCTATAACATTTTGTAAAGTAACACATTCCTCTTTACACACCTTTCCTAACAGTGAACACAGTGTTTAACTGCAGAAATGGCAATGCCTCCACTCAAACATCTAATAGGGATGATATATGTGCAGAGGAAAGCTCATAAAACCCCTAAGCCTCGTATTAACATATTGCAGAGGCTTTCTTTTAAATTTCAGGAACACTACCTTTTTTACTTACAATCACAGACAGATTGAACATTTTGTTTTTTAACACAACATCCTATAGTTTGTGATATCTCTCCACATTCTAAAGTCTACCTCTCAAAACCTATATTAATAAACATTCACCTCTCCAAACAGCTTTTGGCTCGCTAACTCTTATATAGAATCAATTACAACAAAAACAGTAGTGTATTTGCTAACAATTCTCAAAAACTTCATAAAGTATATTTCAAATTACCTGAAGTTGGAGCAATATCTTAGATACAGCCGAAGACACCAGTCTCTCTCAGTTCCAAATCCAGTCACTTCTGCTGGGCACAACTCCAACAGCCTTTCTTCTCTTTCCAATCACCAAGAACTATCTGAACTATCCCAGGTTCTACACCCAATTCCATCACAGCAGTTCTTTACCCATGTAATACGAATGGTAACTATTGATTGAGCCTTTGCCTTTTTTTTTAAACTTTCCCCCATATGACTTCACAAGACTCTTGAGGGATCGTTAAACAACTCAGTGGAGGCCCAGTAATTTGCCATGCTGGTCTTGCAAGCCTCTTGCGAGATTGCACATGTCCATGCAGCAAGCTTCAGTCCTTGAAGGTTGCGAACTACTCATGCGAGTGTTCTGGGATCGCAACAAGACTGTACGGAAATAGTAATATGTGGGACGGAGTATCCCCTCCACTGAGACCCATCTCCTATATAGCAGGTGTGCGTAGTAGGGTATGAGGAGAGACTGGCCTGTCTACTGAGACCTCTTTCTGTAATGATGGGTGTGCATACTAGGATGTGGGAGGGACTGGGCTCTCCTTTCAGATCTCTCTCTCAGATGATGGGTGTGCGCAGTGTGGGAAAGGAGTGCCCGCTCCTTTCAGACCTTTCTCTCAGATGATGGCTGTGTGTAGTAGGTTAGGTGGAGGCACTAACCACTTCTGCTGAGACGACTCTCTGTGATAACAAGTGTGTTGTAGTAGGGTATGGAGACAGACTGGGCTCCAATTTCAGACCTCTCTCTCAGATGCCAGGTGTACACAGTACTGTGTATGGAGGTACTGGCCTCTCCTCTGAGACCTCTCCCTTGGAATTTAAAGAGAAAAATTCACTGATGTACTCTTAAGCATATTCTTCAGTCCACCTCTTCCAAAAATGTGGCAATTCCTAAAATCAACAAGGCCCAATGGGGTGCAAGACGTTTCACATTTTCCAAATGTAATCTTTGGAATTCACTGCCTTATCAGCTTAAAGATCAGCCCACTTTAAAACAGTTTAGAAAACAGCTCAAACCCTTGCTATTGTTATGCTCTCTATCTCATTAGGTTTCTCAATTGGTTCCGTAACAGATGCCAGCACCAAGACTCCTTTGGGTATATGCTCACTTTACAACATTATTTTACTTACATACTTATTTACCTTTTTAGGGTAGGAGTGTGCGGCCTCCCTAGCAATATTCAGCCCGGGGTACCCTATATCCAAGGTGACCAATTCATTAATATGGGGAGGGTAGACATGTGACCCCCCTCCCCTAGCTGTATTTGGCCACTGAGAACCCATCTCCAAGGCCCCATTCTTTCATATGGGGAGAAGGTGGTGCAAGCCACCCTTCTCAAACCATATTCACTGGGACCCGATTAATTAAATATGTGGAGGTGGAAAGGCATGTGACCCCCCGCCCCAACCCATTTTCGGGCCCAGGAAACCATCTGCCAGAGCCCACAGTATTTTTTTATAGGGGCACGCGGACCCCCACCCTGAGCCTTTAAAAGGCCTTGGGGACCATATCCTCCAAGATCGTCAGTTTTCTTTAAAGGGAGGGGTCCATGTGGTCCCCCTGCCTGAGCCTTTATTGGCATCGGTGACCCAATCCCCCCGGGTCCAGCTCTCTTGCTGTGTTCCGTGAAGACCACCCCTGGGACAGTGCCGTTTCATTGCTCACACTGGTGTGCTTTTAGGGTACCTCCTAAGAATTTTGGAAAAAAGATGTAGATGAGTGGCTGTTAGCTGAGGAAAACACAGAAAAAAATGGTGCAGAATGTAAAAGACTACTAGACGACACGTAAGAATTGCAAGCAACAGCCAATAGATTATTTGAGGATGATGATATGAATGGCCCACATATTTGTGATGTAATGACCTTGTTGTTGTCATAAAATATAAAAAATGTGTTTTAAAAAAAAACAATGTATTTGATTAGTAAAGAAATTCAAGTGTAAGAGTTTTGTTTCAATGAAAATGTGTATAGGCTGGGTAAATATGCTCACCTCGCTTTAAGGCTAAAGAAAAATGCAAGCAGGCCTGCGTTATTTAATAATTAACTGCTATTTTATCTATATATATGGGTTTAAGGCAGACTAGTGCTGTCTCAATCTTGAAATTTAAAAAGCAATGTTCCCTATCCATGAATGCATCATTTACAACTGTCTTGCTTGTGATTGTTATTATGTTATTTTACATCAATCTGGATCAGAAGGGGAATTCCTACACCAAGCACCCTGAGTTGACTAACTCGATATCATCCTGCAAGAGAAGGCATTTTACCTTCAATAGCATATCACAGTTGTAAATAGCATTTCACACTTGTTCTACCCCCTCTCCTGGTGCAGTTTCTGTTGTACTGATGGTTTCACTCGGAGGCAGTTTAGCTCTTAAGGCTTGTGTAACTCCTGCCTCAGTCCGGTTCTACCACCAATATCAGTTCACTCCCACTAAGCCAATGAAGTTTATGTGACCGTTTGCAACCTAGGGGGTTCAGGCTCTCTTCTCTGCTGATTCCGATACAGTTTTGTAGATCTTATTGTTTCCCTTCTGTCCTCCACCTATTTACTTTATGCCCGGCAGTATGCTAATTTCTCCAGGGCCCACAGGGGTTATGTACGATTCCAGCTTCTCTATTTGCCTCAATCGCCCGACTTTCTCCGGGCTTCCGGTAATGTTTAACTGTTGATATCAGGCCGTTAATTGGGTAATCCTTTCCTTTCCCCCCACCCAGCGCAACGTCTAGGGCAGAAGCGAGACCCTCCTCAGTTCCAGGGAGGGGGTCCCGCGCACTGCGTCAGTCTTACCGAGCTCTTGCAGCCTACTGTAATGTTCCTCCTTCTCTCCCACACAATGTACACTGAGCCACTGAAATGCTGAGCAAACGTGTGTTTATTGAATAATACAAGATACCCAGAGCTAGGGCGCCGAGCGTCTAACAACTCCCGCTCCGGTCGCCAACTGCCGCTTACGCGCTTCGCGCCTTTCTCCTCGTTCGTCCTGCGCATGCGTGCGCCTACCGCTCTAGTCTATGGCGTGACGCGTCATCGCGTACACGCTCATAGACTAGAGCGCATACCACATATCTCCCCCCTTTAATGTAAACAACAGAACATTTCCCCCCAGCCAGTTGAGAGTCCCTCACAAGTGTATGAGTCTATGTGGGGCACCACGGGGGTGGCACCAAAAGCTAGTGTCCATCCATCACAAAGTCTCTATAGCGAGAGGGCACAGTGACCGCCCTTCCGCTGCGGGTGTGTCTTACCGGCATGTTCTCTCTCCCTTCTGTCTCTCCTTGGGATCTCCCATCTTCTCTCACATCTGCTCTCTGCTCCGCATTCACCAGTGCGCCATCTCCGTCGGTAGGCACTGCTTCCGGGCCTTCCACTCCAGTGTCCTCACCTACACTTTCCCCCCGGTCTTCTGCGCTGTGCCCCACTTGGGGTCTTGCTTCCTGGGAGTCCGTCTGTCTCTCATCCTCTTCCGACTTGGGCCATACTATTATTTTATTGACTCTGGCCATGCGGTCTTGCGACCAGACCTTGCCGTCACTGAGAAGAGCCGCCCTGCCTCGTACCTCCTGAACTTGTAGAGGCCGGCTGAATTTGCTTTCGCCTTTCTTTTGTAGGGTAGGGAGTTTGACCCTGACCCATTCCCCTTCTTCCAGCACGGTGTCCTTAGTGTTGCGTCGCTTGTCGTAGTGTGCTGCGTAGATCTTCTGGGCCTTCTCCAGATTGTGCTGCACCACCGCTGGGGACCACTTGCTGGTGATGGTCTTCTCCCTCCATGCAACGTTGTCCCGGGTGAAGGGATGCCTTCCTCTAAGCACTTGGAACGGACTGTATCCCACTACTGAGGGCGTGATCCGGTAGGCCCATAGCATGCTCATTACTTCCACTTCCCAGTCCTTTCCTTGTGATATGGCTGCTTGGATGGAGCCCATGAGCACCCGATTGAACCTTTCGACCTGGCCGTTGCATGCCGGATGGTAAACGGCCGTGTGTTTCACCTCAATCCCGTTCCTTTTCATGTATCGTCCCCACTTGTCCGATACAAATTGTGGTCCGTTGTCACTGAGAATGGATTTGGGTATACCTTCACGAAGGAACACCGAGGTCAGAAATCTCAATATCGTGTCAGTGTCCATTGACTCTTGTATGTCCACTTCAGGCAATTTGGAGTACTTGTCCATTATCACACATATGCATTTATTTACCCCTCTGCTGTCTAGGACGGGCCCCAGAATGTCTATGGCCACATCCTCCCAGGGGCCTTGCGGGGTGTCAAACTTCCCCAATGCAGGTCTGAGCGGGCGGAGCACCTTGTCCGCTCCTTGGCACTGCCCGCACTCCCGCACTTGTCTCTCTATGTGGGCATCCATTCCTGGCCACCAGTACATTTGCTTGACCAACGCCTTGGTTTTCACTATGCCCAAATGTCCCTCATGCAGTAACTTCAACAGCCTGGGTATGAGTGTCACTGGGGGCACTACCCGTTCTCCTCTGTACAAGAATATTCCCGAATCGCTCAGGGACAATTCCTCTCTCATCTCATAGAATCGTCGCACACCCTCCGTGAGCTTCTTTTTGTCCGGCCATCCCTCAGTGAGGTGTCTCCTTACCTCCACCTTCTCCTCATCTAGTTCATAGGCCGCTTTCCATTCCTGTGCACTAATCGACATCTCGTGGTCCTCCATGCTGGCCACCATCTCCTCTGTGTCCGGGGCCTCCTCCGGTGCATCCTCCATCGCCGCAGCCCGGCTGAGAAAATCAGCCACCTTGTTTTGCGTGCCTGGAAGATATTCTACATCGTAGGTGTAATCCAGCAGCTTCAAGGTCATTTTGGCGATTCTTGGGGTCGCCGTGTCATGGCCCGAGGACGTCAACACTTTGATAAGCGGCTTGTGATCCGTTTGAAGCTTGAATCTTGTGCCCCAGATGAACTGCCGGAACTTGTTTAAGGCCCACGTGACCGCCAGCATCTCTTTTTCGATTACGCTGTACCTTTGTTCCGTCGGGGAGAGTGCACGGGACGCAAAACTGATCGTTTCTTTGGATCCATCTTCTCTTTCCTGCGCCAACACCGCCCCCAAGCCCTTGTCGCTTGCATCTGTCGTCACTATGACCTCAACATCCGCTTGGTGTAATGACAGGGGTACCGACGGACAGAGCGGGGCCTCATGCTCCCGAGCGGTTGCCGGGTGAGGTGAGGCCGTCACCCACACAAAGCTGGGAAGAAGATATACTTTTCCTCCGCCAGTGGACGTCTAAGCGTTTTAGTTCCTGGTAGATATGTATTTGTCCTGTCTACTAGTAAACTTATTTAAAGTGTTAATCACTAAACATCACTTGTGGTTACAGTGGCAGTAGCGATTATAAACTTGAGGTCCTGAAGAAAGCTGGGGAATTGCCCCTTAAGCTGAAACATGTCGACCGATTTTCACAAACGCCACAGGGTAGTGCAATTTTTCTACCTGGCGTGTTTTTAACTATTGACACACTGACTCCAGTATGTACGTTCTTTCTGGGCCAGCGTAGCCATTTTTAAATTTATCACAATATCTTCGAGCACTGCACTTTACTCAGTCCACTTCATGACAAACCATCATGGCTGGATCGCTGACATTCTTTTCCACTACAGCACTATATGGCTGGGTGTGGGAATGACTAATCAGCAAGTCCCACATGACGTAAACTCCACCAGCAGGGTGGTCTGATGGGACTTCTTTCTAGCCTTGTGTGTCTAACAACTTCCAACAACATTTATACACATGTGCATCTTACTGTTTCAGAGTTAGTGGCATAGTGACACACTATTCCTAGACCTGGTCTGCTCTTGTTGTTGTTTTGTACTTGACCAAGGGAATGAGCAGACAGGTCTATAAATATTCCCTTTGACCCTCCCTACAATTGTGTTTTTGAGTGTCACTATGGTCTTGCCAGTGGGAACGTACCCTTGCAGTGGGATGGCTTGGCTGATGCAGTCTTTTACTGTCTCAAATTCGGATTGGGCCTCTTCGTCCCATTCGAACTTTGCATTGTTTCTGATAAGTTGCCTCATCCTGTAGGTCCGAGTGGCAAAATGTCTGACAAACTTGCTGTAATACTCGGCCATTCCGAGGAATGACCGCACCTCCTCTTTGGTTGCTGGGGCTTTGGCATCCCTTATCGCCTTCACATTTTGTTCTTTCGGCGAGATGCCGTGTGTTCCTATTTCGTGTCCCAAGTAGGTCACTGAGTGAGTCCCAATTCTACACTTGCTCCATTCCGCCGTTAGGCCCTTCCCTTGTAACACTCCCAGGACTCGATGCAGTTTCTTGTCATGCTCTGCCTTGTCAGAGCCCATGACTAAAATGTCATCTTGAAAATACTGCACCCCTGAGATGTCCTTAAACAGCCTGTGCATGAGTTTCTGGAAAACGGCCGCGGCGGATGCCAAGCCAAAGGGCATCCTCCGGAATTGGTAGCATCCGAATGGTGTTATGAAGGACGTGTACTTCCTGCTTGACGGATGCAGTTCTATCTGGTAGTATGCTGAAGTGAGGTCTATTGTGGAAAAGTGGGTTATGCCTTTCGTTCTCGCCAGCATCTCCTCAATCCTGGGGAGCGGGAATCTCTCCACGATGAGGTTTTTGTTGAGCTCTCTGAGGTCCACACAGAGCCGGACCTTACCATTCGGTTTCTTGACCACCACCAAGGGCGATAGCCATTCCGCACTGTCCACTGGCTCGATGATGCCTTGTTCTTCCAACTTCAGCAGTTCCTGTTGTACCGCTTCACTCGTGGATATGGGTATGTTCCGGACCTTATGGACAACTGGTACTGCCCCCTCCTTAAGGACTATTTTATGTACGAACTTGTCCAGTTTGCCGACTGTGCCCTCAAAGACCTTGGGGTAAGCCGCTCTCCAGTCCTCATCCCTCGAGAGGGGCCATTCATCCGTTAACAGTATTTGCTCTTTCCCTCCTGGATTGAGTATGATGCCGAGATCTCCTGCGTCTCTCCATCCCAACACCGATGGGCCCTTCTCCGCCACGTATAGGGTGCACGTGGCCGACCGTCCTCTGAATTCGAACACGAAGTCCCGGCACCCCACCAGGGGGATGGAGTTCTCTGTATACGATATGGGTCTGATGTCCGGCGGCATTAGCTCGGGCCCCACGACCGGTGCGAAGTCCTCTTCCCATATCGATCTTTGCACGATGGTCCAAGGGGATCCTGAATCGACGGCCACATGTACCTTCACACCCCCGATGAGCATGTCCGTGCGAGGCTTATCTCTCTGCTTCCCTGCTACTTCCAGTACCTGGTCCTCTATGCACAGAACCAAATCGTCTTCTTCCGGGTCCTCTTCCTCACTCAAGTTCGCTGTGGCCGAGTCGATGCACTTGACGGTGGACTTCGACCCTTTCTTCCGACACACCTTTTCGAAATGGCCGGTCAGACCACAGAACGAGCACCTGGCGCGGAACGCGGGACAACGTCTGTCCTGCGCCGCGTGCGCTGCGCTGCCGCATCTGTAACACGCGAATTTGTTACCAGGGTTGGAGCGGGTTGTCTGTCTTCCAGTTCCTCTTGTGTCCTTCCTCTGATCTCCGTAAGTGCCTTTGGGCTTGCTGGACTGTGGTGCCTCATCGATTTTGTTGACCATCTGTCTCGGCCCACATTCCCTTTTTGCCGCGTCAGCACCTCGTTTAGACATTTCTGCCTTCTTGACCATTGCCACCACTTCTTTGAGGGACGTCTCGTTCATCGCCCATAACTTGTCCTGGACCGCTCTGCTGGTGGTGTGCATCACGATTTGGTCTTTAATGTATTCATCCTGCAGGGTCCCATACCGACACGTGATAGCCAGGCGTCGGAGTGCCGCCACGTAGTCATCAATGGATTCTCCCGCCTCCTGTTTTCTCTGTTGGAAATTATAGCGGTCTATGGAGACACACACTGCCGGGCGGTAGTGGCTGTCCAGGTCGTCCAGTGCGTTCACAAAGACATCTGTTTCCGCTGCACCTCTCTCCTTGGGTACTAGATTCTTGAACACCCTAACCCCTTCTGGGCCTAAGTTGTGGAGCAACAGTCTCTTTTTCCTTTCCGGCGTGTATTCCCCTTCACTTTCATCTCCGAGGGCCTCAATGTAGTTGAGAAAGTATTCTTTCCAGTCTTCCCATTTTAATTGGGGTTCTCCTGGCCTGGGTAGGAAAGGGACGGGTGCCATCAGCGCTGACGCTTGATTCGCCATTCTGGCATCGCCTCTAGGGTCTCCCTCCTGGGCCCTGCGTTGGGTAGGCTCACCGGATGCTCCTGCGCTCCCTGCCGTGTCGCCTTGGCCCCTTGGGCTACCTGGGGTATTGTCCCTCGCACTTTGCGCGGTTTGCTCGGTCTTCCCCCCGCCCTCTTGCTTGGGGGTGTCTCCCTTGGTTGCCAGGGTGCTGGCTGAGGGTCCCTGGTGTCTAGGGCAGCACTAACCTTACTATGGAGTCGGTGTTAGGGTCTGTGCCGTGCTGCTGCGCTGCTGCCACGCCCTTAGCTCTTTCAGTGGATGTCCTGCCTTGCTGGCTCGTGCCTGGGGGTCGCCGGGGTGATAGCTGGTTCCTCTGCGCCTGGTGGTGTTCAGATCCCAGCCTCGTCGCCACTGTAATGTTCCTCCTTCTCTCCCACACAATGTACACTGAGCCACTGAAATGCTGAGCAAACGTGTGTTTATTGAATAATACAAGATACCCAGAGCTAGGGCGCCGAGCGTCTAACAACTCCCGCTCCGGTCGCCAACTGCCGCTTACGCGCTTCGCGCCTTTCTCCTCGTTCGTCCTGCGCATGCGTGCGCCTACCGCTCTAGTCTATGGCGTGACGCGTCATCGCGTACACGCTCATAGACTAGAGCGCATACCACACCTACTCCCGGTCAGATGGTCTGATTGTGCCACCACTTCCAGTCACGCTCTCGCGGCTTGGCTCCGCTCTCAGCCTTGGCGCTGCAGGTTCCTCGTAGCCGGCGAAGTCGGAACTTCTCCGAGACACCCTCGATGTCTCCACTGGTTCCGTGACCCGCCTTCTCCTCAGCTGACAGAGAGGAAGGGAGCGGATGGGGGCTGGCCTGCTCTGGTTCCCGCCCCTATCTCTCAGCTCTTGCCTGACAACTTGTCCCGGTCCCTGCGCTGCCGCTCCACCCAAACTGCCGCACTGGCGTTTAGAACTGGGTCCTTTCCCGCTAGATCTTCCTACCGGGGGCCCGCGTCCACAAGGCAGGCACACAATGACGGGGCGACCGTGGCCAGCGTCCACAAGGTGAAGGTTTCTCCTATCACTGGAGGGGCACACAGAGAACCCGGAAGGGGGGAGGGGGGGGGGGGGGGTGCAGCGGGACAGTCTCTGCCAAATCAGCTACTCTCCTGCCAACGATCAACTGCTCCCATCAGGGGGTTCAATGACGCTTCCCTCAGGGACCTTTTCAGTAGCTCTGGCCAAATAATGTCATTAGAACAGTGGCAGGGCCCGGTCAAGGCCAGGGGGTGACGTCCTCAGAGAAGGGGCTGCCGACTTATGGGACGATCTAACCACTTCTAGTGCGCCTACCTCCCTAAACCACTGCCTCACTCCTCACCAAGTTCTCACCAGACTCTCTCTGGTCACTCAAGCCCACTCAAAATGGCCGTGCTGGTTCTGACTTTTTATAGGTTAGCCTCAGGCTACCAGAACCAGCCAGAAGGTTCTAGAACTTTTCCATACAACACTATGGACCTGGCTCCTGAGGTAAAAAAAGTGGCAGTTGCAAACCACCATTTTGTGATGTTGTATCCACCATTTTATAAGGGCATTAAGGCCTATCGTATAAAACAAGAGGAATGGGATCAAGGAGGCACCTAACCCCAGGGACAACACCAAAAATTCCAGTAGACTTAAAAATGACAAGAAGTAGGAGGCAAAAAGGGGACAAAATAAATAAATAAGAAAGAGGGACCACCCAAAGGTCTAACATACAGCAACACTCTTTTAACGCCCTCTGATCCTTTGGACAATTTAAAACCTTACTATATGACCCACATGCTGCAACACCACCCCTAACTCATACACCTCCTGTCCTAAACACACTCAAACAATATGAGCAACATGCCACACCTCACAAATTTATTTCTAAATATGTACTACACAACAAGGTTACGCCACAACAACACAGTGCGTCAACTCACTCTCAAACACCGTATCCACCACCTGCACAAACAGACTCATTAAAATGCCTTCTTAGCCTGCTGGACGAGGAACACGATACAGAACAGCTACCCTCATACAGCTAATACCAGCACAAAGGACACACCTGCTACAAGCCCACAAAATACAATGTCACACTGTCACTAAAGCACATTCTCTGAAGTCTCTACTAATAAATGCTTGATCGCTCTCTAAAAACAATCAACACATCTACAACCTTCTCACTGACATAAAACCAGACATACTATTCATAACTGAATCATGGTTGGGAGATGATATGGCTCCAGTCCTGCATTAAGTTGTTCCTCTAGGCTATCAAATGATCACCCAAAATCGTATAGGCGAAAAAGGGGATGGCCTAGCTGTTGTGTTCAGGTAAACATTGATTGTCATTAAAGTTGACAATGTCTCCATAAAGAACTGTGAGGCAATTTTCACCAGATACAATCTTACACCGTCTTCCTCCTGTAACTTCCTACCCCTTTACAGACCTCCACCTAGCAATGCGACATTTCCAGACATGGTCTAAACACTGTTTCAAACCTGATAACACTATACTCTGATCTATGCATTCTGGATGATCTCAACATTTGGTTTGACAAACCCAATATGCCCCATCCCAAAACAATGATCGCTGGTGTGGATGCACTGAACCTGCATCAGATAATCCACAAACCCACACGCAATGCTGGACACATCCTATATGTCATCTTTGCTAATACCGAAGTAGTTACCTTTCAAACTATAACTCCTGCCACATTGCCAGACCACCATTTGCTTGCTTTACAATATTAAAAAACACTAAGCGATGCACCTAAAACCACCTTACATGCATCCATCCACCTATCAACCATGGACCAAACTGACATCCAGTACAGATCTAGTAACAATACATTCTGTTAAAAACTATGTGAGTGGCTACAGGAAGATTCGATATCCTGATACCACTAAAAACCACACAACAGAACAAAAGAAAACAAGCAGCTTGGAGAAATACAGAGATGAAAGACATAAAATAACAAGTTAGAAAGCTGCAATGTGCCTGGCTCAAAACAAACTCCAATCAAGACAAACCTCGCCTACAGAAAATTAACAGATTATACAAGTCAGCTATCAAAAAAGCTAAGAAAAGATACTATTCAGACATAATTCAAAATGCTAAATGTGCAAATAAAGAGTTCTATAAAATACTCAATGAATTTTGTAAACCAAATTGCCTAGAAGGAGCTCAACCCGTTACTTAAGATTTCACAGACAAACTGGGAAATCATTACACGGCTAAAGCAGACATGCTGGATTTATACTTAAAACAAAGACAATGCACCAGCACTGACCCTTTTACAAAACAACAATCCAAGAACATTCTAACCCAGCCTCTTTGTTCCTTCCAACTAATTTCACATTATACATTTATGAACCTGGTTAAAGCAAGCAGGCGTGGCGGCACCCCCTTTAACCTGTGTCCACCTCAAACATTCGAGAAAATTCTTCTAACAACCTCTGCTGTCACTCCAGTAGGAGGAATCATCAACAACTCCTTAACTACCGGAATAATTCCAGAAGAACGCAAGAAGTTTACATAAGCCCATTACTGAAGAAAACAAACTTGGACCCACTGACCCTGACCACTACAGACCAATTACTAATGGACTTTTCCTGGGCAAACTGATAGAAAGAGCAATGTTCGCCCAGATGTCAAAATTCATTGAGGAGAATGCCATATGTTCAGATTTCCAAATGGGATTCCGTCCAGGAAGAGGCCCAGAATTTGGTCTCCTTGCCATCTGGGGTGACCTGATGAACACAGTTGACTGCAACGGGGATGCTGCACTACTTCTCTTGGAACTCTCAGCTGCCTTTGATACAGTTAACCATGACACTCAAATACAAAGACTACAAAACCATCATAGAGGGGCCTGCTCTAGACTGGATCGCATCCTAACTTTGCAACAGAACTAATGTCATCCATAGCCAAACTTTCTCGTCAAAACCGTACTCCACAAAAGCAGAGGCCCCTCAAGGCTGGGGCTGTCAGTCACTATCACCTCATGTGCTATAACTATGCAGATGACACACAATACTACTTCAACTGGAATGCCCCAAAGAAACGGGAAATTCGCCAATTGTCAGTTGTCTCAGAGCTGTGGATCATTGGATGACGTGGAGCCATCTCAAATTGAATGCTTCCAAAACAGAAATACTCACGAGTGGCAATTGTAAACATTATGACCCACTCACCACCTGGCCTGTTGTTCTGGGAACACCACCTAAAGTATCGAAAGAAGTAAGAAACATCAGAATGACCATGGACTCCACAGAAATGATGGGCAAACTAGCAATATCAAGCTTTGTTACTGTAAAAACTCTGCAACAAATCTTCCACACAAGGTCCAAGCTACCATAACCATGTTCTGGCCAAACTTGATTACACCAATAGCCTCTACCATGGATCACCTTTAACAACCATGAAAAGACTGCAACAGACTCAGAACTCAGATGCCAGAGTACTCTTACATATAAAAAAGCAAGACCACATCTCCCCTGCCTTGAAAGCCCTGCATTTGTTACCGGTTGCCAGTTGTGTTGGTGGTACTGGTGGTGGTATTGGTTATATAGGTGGTGATAGTGGTGGTATTGTTGTTGATGGTGGTATTAGTGGTGTTATTGGTGGTGGTATTGATGCTGGTGGTATTGGTGGTGGTATTGGAGGTAGGATTGGTGGTGGTGGTGGTGGTGGTATTGGTATTGGTGGTGGTGGCATTGGTGGTGGTTGTATTGGTACTGGTGATGATGGTGGTACTGGTGGTGGTAGTATTGTGGTGTTAGTGGTGGTGGTGGTGGTATTTGTAGTGGTGGTATTGGTGGTGGTAATGTTGGTGGTGGTGGTGTTGGTAGTGGTACTGATGATGGTGGTGGTATTGGTGGTGGTGGTGGTATTGGTGGTGGTGATATTGATGGTGGTGTTGGTAGTGGTAATGATGATGGTGGTGGTATTGGTGATGGTATTGCTGGTAGTATTGCTGGTGGTTATTGATGGTGGTGTTGGTAGGGGTACTAGTGATGGTGGTGGTATTGGTGGTGGTGGTATTAGTGGTGACATTGGTGGTGATTGTGGTTTTGGTGGTGATGGTAGTATTTGTGGTGGTATTGGTGGTGGTGGTGGTATTGGTGGTGGTGGTGTTGGTTGTGGTATTAGTGGTTGTACTGATGGTGGTGGTGGTATTGGTGGTGGTGGTGTTGGTGGTGGTATTGGTGGTGGTGGTGATATTGATGGTGGGGGTGGTATTAGTTGTGGTGATATTGGTGGTGGTGGTATTTGCGGTGGTGTTGGTATTGGTGGTGGTATTGGTATTGGTGGTGTTGGTGGTATTGGAGGTGGTTTTGCTGGTGGTGGTGCTTTTGATGGTGGTGGTATTGATGGTGGTTTTGGTCGTGGTTTTGGTCATGATATTGGTGGTGGTGGTGGTGTTGGTGGTAGGGTTGTATGTTCTTACAACGATCTCCGTTGTAACGCATGCCTTTACCACGCATGCGTTACAATGGAATGGTAGTTCCACGCTAATCCTTTTCCACGTATTTTTCCGTGGTGACGTCATATGTCGTAAAGAGGAAGTGGTTTCTTTTTCCGTTTCCTCTTATACGACTCTGATTGCCAGGCCATCTCGACTTGAGGTTAGTTTTTTTTTTTGAAGGGGGGGGATTCCCCCCCTGACCCCCCTTTTTTAATTTTACCCTTTACTACACATGCCTTTATTACGTGCCTCGTAGTAAACGTATGCGTGGTAAAGGCTTTCGTTGTAACCACGCATGCGGTGTAATGCATGCGTGGTTAAGGTTTTCGTGGAAACGGCCTCGTTGTAGTGGCCGTTTCCCGGTGGTAGTGGTATTGGTGGTAATGGTATTGGTGGTGGGGGTATTGGTGGTGGTGGTAGTAGTACTGGTGGTGGTAGTGGTATTGATGGTGGTGATATTGGTGGTGATAGTGGTGGTAATGTTGTTTGTGGTGGTATTAGTGGCGTTATTGGTGGTGGTATTGGTGCTGGTAGTATTGATGGTGGTATTGGTGCTGGTGGTAGTAGTACTGGTGGTGGTAGTGGTATTGATGGTGGTGATATTGGTGGTGATAGTGGTGGTAATGTTGTTTGTGGTGGTATTAGTGGTGTTATTGGTGGTGGTATTGGTGCTGGTAGTATTGATGGTGGTATTGGTGCTGGTAAAGGAGGTGGGATATGTGATATTGGTGGTGGTATTGGTGGTTTTGGTATTAGTGGTTGTGGTGGTATTGGCGTTATTGACGGTGGTATTGGTGTTAAGTGTATTTGTGGTGGTGATTTGGCAGTGGTATTGGTTGAGGTGATATTATTGGTGGTGGTGGTATTATTGGTGGTGGTGGTATTAGTGGTGGTATTGGTGGTGATATTGGTGCTGGTGGTATTGGTGCTAGTGTTGGTGGTGGTGGTATTGGTGGTGGTTGTATTGGTACCAGTACTGATGATGGTGGTGGTATTATTGTGGTACTGGTGGCGGCGGTGGAGGTGTTGGTAGTAGTGGTAATGGTGGTATTGGTGGTGGTGTTGGTAGTGGTACTGTTGATGGTGGTGATATTGGTGTTGGTGTTGGTAGTGGTACTGGTGATGGTGGTGGTATTGGTGGTGGTATTAGTGGTGGTATTGGTGGTGATGGTGGTATTGGTGGTGGTAGTATTTGTGATGGTATTAGTGGTGGTGGTATTGGTGGTGGTGGTGGTATTGGTGGCGGTGCTATTAGTGATGGTCGTGTTGTTGGTGATGGTGGTGGTATTGGTGGTGGTGGTGGTATTGGTGGTGGTGGTATTAGTGGTTGTATTGATAGTGGTGGTGGTATTGGTGGTGCTATTGGTGATGGTTTTTTTAGTGGTAGTGGTGGTATTGGTGGTGTTAGTGGTGTTGCTGGTGGTATTGGTGGTGGTGATATTGATGGTGGTGGTGGTATTGGTGGTGGTGATATTGGTGGTGGTGGGATTGGTGGTTTTAGTATTGGTGGTGGTGGTGGTATTTGTGGTGGTATTGGTATTGGTGGTGTTGGTGGTATTGGTGGTGGTATTGGTGGTGGTGGTGGTATTGGTGGCATTAGTGGTTGTATTGATGGTGGTGGTGGTATTGGTGGTGCTATTGGTGATGGTCCTTTTAGTGGTAGTGGTGGTATTGGTGGTGTTAGTGGTGGTATTGGTGGTGGTGATATTGATGGTGGTTGTGGTATTGGTGGTGGTGATATTGGTGGTGGTGGTATTGGTGGTGGTATTATTGGTGGTGGTGGTGGTATTTGTGGTGGTATTGGTGGTGGTACTGGTATTGGTGGTGTTGGTGGTATTGGTGGTGGTGGTGGTATTGGTGTTGTTAACATTGGTGTTGGTGGTATTGGTGGTGGTATTGGTAGTGGTAATATTGGTGGTGGTATTGCTTGTGGTGGTATTGCTGGTGGTACTGATTGTGCTATTGGTGGTGCTATTGGTGGTGGTGTTGGTGGTGGTATTGGTGGTAATGGGAATGGTGGTGGTATTGGTGGTGTTTGTAGTGGTGGTGGTATTGGTGGTGGTGGTATTGTTGGTGGTGATATTGGTGGTGATAGTGGTGGTATTGTTGTTGGTGGTGGTGGTATTAGTAGTGGCGTTGCTATTGGCGGTGGTATTGGTGGTGGTGGTATTGGTAGTGATATTGGGGGTGGCGGTAATAGTTGTGGTATTGTTGGTGGTGGTGGTATTGGTGGTAGTTGTATTGGTAGTGGTACTGGTAATGTTGGTGGTATTGGTGGTGGTAGTATTGTGGTACTAGTGGTGGTGGTATCGATAGTGGTGGTATTGGTGGTGGTGGTATTGGTGGTGGGGATGGGATTAGTGGAGGTGATATTGGTGGTGGTGTTAGTAGTGGTACTGGTGGAGGTGGTGGTATTGGTGGGGGTATTGGTGGTGGTGGTGGTATTGGTGGTGGTGATATTGGTGGTGGTGGTGGTGATATTGGTGGTGGTGTTGGTAGTGGTACTGGTGATGGTGTTGGTATTGGTGGTGATGGTAGTGTTAGTGGTGGTATTGGTGGTGTTGGTAGTATTTGTGGTGGTATTGGTGGTGGTGGTGGTATTAGTGGTGGTGCTATTAGTGGTGGTAGTGGCATTGGTGGTGGTGGTGGTATTGGTGGTAGTGGTATTGGTGGTGGTAGTATTGGTGGTGGTATTAGTGGTTGTATTCATGGTGGTGGTGGTATTGTTGGTGTCATTGGTGGTGATATTGGCGGTGGTGGTATTAGTGGTAGTGGTGGTATTGGTGGTGGTGATATTGCTGGTGGTGGCGGTATTGGGGGTGGTAGTGGTGGTGCTATTGGTGGTGGTGGTATTAGTGGTGGTGGTATTGGTAGTGGTGGTATTAGTGGTGGTGTTATTGGTAGTGGTGGTATTTGTGATATTTGTGGTGGTGTTGGTATTGGTGTTATTGGTGGTGGTGGCATTTGTGGTGGTGGTGATATTTGTGGTGTTATTGGTATTGGCTGTAGTATTGGTATTGGTGGTGGTATTGGTGGTGGTGTTGTTGGTTGTGGAGGTGGTATTGGTGGTGGTGTTAGTGGTGTTGGTGCTATTGATGGTGGTGGTGGTATTGGTGTTGTTGAAATTGGTGTAGGTGTTGGTGGTATTGGTGGTGCTATTGGTAGTGGTTGTATTGGTGGTGGTATTGGTGATGGTGGTATTGTGGTGCTATTGGTGGAGATGTTGATGGTGGTGGTATTGGTGGGGGTTTGGGTGGTTGTATTGGTGTGGTATTTGTGGTGGTATTGGTGGTGGTGGTATTGGAGGTGGTATTGGTAGTATTGGTGGTAATGGTATTGATGGTGGTGGTTTTGGTGGTGGTGGTAGTGGTATTGGTGGTGGTGGTATTGATGGTGGTGGTATTGTTGGTGGTGGTGGTATTGGTGGTGGTGATATTGGTGGTGTGATATTGGTGGTGATAGTGGTGGTATTGGTGGTGGTATTGGTTGTGGTGGTATTGGTGTTGTTGATATTGTGTTAGGATATGTCAGCAGCTCAAAAATGAAAATGCCACTAACCTCAAAGATCGGCCAGCAGGGACGATGGCTCGTTACGCAGCCTCTCTATTCCCCCAAGCACAAACTCCCACAGAGAGAAACAACACCGCTATGTAAGGGAGCGCCCCGGGGGAAAGGGAAATGGATAAAATAGGAAACACTGCTGCAGGCAAGGCTCCTTGGCTCCCTAAGTCTGGCCTAAAGTTCTGGATGTCTTCCAAGAAATACACTTCTGAAGATGACTGCATATAAATAGAAGGGCAAAAAGGTGTCATAGGTAGCACAGACAAAACCACACATACACACGTATTGGGTATGTAGATATGCAGACACTCACTCAAAGCCCTGCAGATATGTAGTTCATATGGAGAGAGATCAATTCTGTAGACTAGAACTACAACAGGACACTGTTTGAAACACGAGCACTCACACTTGCATGAAACAGAACCAAAAAAAAACATAAAGTCACCATCTCTTGCTTAGAAGCGTAAATGCCTTTTTTGGAGTTCAATAGTACAATAGTGGGGCACTCACCACTGAATTTGAGTAAGGGTGCAGGGAAACTGGCGCACCCAGCCGCTGTTAGTATCCACAGTGTGAGTGCCGTAATTGTTGGTGCGCCCTGCCGCTGTTTATTTTCACAGTGTGGGCAAACAGACACACCCGACCGCTGTTTCTCATACAGCGGGAGTGTAACACACCAGGCACTGTTCAAACCCACAGTGGAGTGCTTCTTGGTGCAAGCATCAACGAAAACCGGCAATAAAAGGCTTGCAGGCACAAAGCCAAATTTACAAATGTCACGGTGCAAGGAGAAGCACTCCGGCACCTTTCCCCGCATTCACAGGACTATACCTGATATTCTCCGAGTCCGGGAGAACAGAAAGAAAAGACCATGAAAGCAGCACTGTGCTCCCGAAAGCAGTCTACGGCGGGTTTGTGAGCTGTGCCGGGCTCACGTCGGGAATCACTGGCAGGAGAAGGAGCAACGCCATGCTCACCGGGCCTCTGGAAACGGCAAGAACAACCACGGCAAGGACTGGAACTCCAGCGGGGAGGAGAAGCAATGCCGTGCTCACCAGGTTCTCTGGAAACGGCAAAAGCAACCACGGGAAGGACTGGAACTCCAGCGGGGAGTACCATCCCCCTTCTTCGTAGGGTCAGGAAACAGGCAAATTGTCAAGCACCTCCTTCAGGAGGAGGAGGTGCTTTATAGGAGCGGATCCGTTTTAGAAGCCGGCACTTTCTTCCCTGGATGCATCCCATTTAGTAAACAGTGTGAGGAGAGACTTTACCAGCCTTTCCTTCCTGTTTCTGTAGGGTGATTGCGACATGTTGGTGTTGGTGGTATTGGTGGTGGTGGTGGTGTTGGTGGTGCTATTGGTGGTGCTATTGATGGTGGTGGTATTGGTGGTGGTTTTGGTGGTGGTATTGGTTTTGTTGTTATTTATGGTGGTTTTGGTGTTGGAATTGGTGGTGGTGGTATTGGTGGTAATGGTATTGGTGGCGGTGGTATTGGTGGTGGGGTGGTGGTAGTGGTAATGGTGGTGGTGGTATTGGTGGTGATAGTGGTGGTATTAAAAATCCAATGGAAGTTTTAGGCAACGGACTTCAGCGACAAGCACCTCACAGCTGTGCTCCAGTCTTATTAGATGGATGGTTCATGCACACTTCTCAGCACCTGTTGCCTTTTGGTGCCACTGATTACAGCGTCCAAAATATTTTGCATATAGAGCAGCGCATGGGAACAAAAAGAGCTTATTCAGTCCTTTTATATTTCTTTCAGTCCTTATTATCAAATTTACACACGGTTTCACAAAAAAGGCAGCCAGCGAGTTTCGTTCAGTTCGGCGAATAACCAAGAGGACTTCTTCAGAGCTCTTAGAATAACACAAGCAGATTTATTGGTCTTCCGCATAAGTCATATTACAAGCTGGGCCAAATAGAATCATTCGCCTGAAGTTTATCTTCAAAAACAGTATCAAGTCAACTCAATAAATGGTGGTGGTATTGGCGTTTTTGAAATTGGTGGTGGTATTGGTGGCGGTGTTGGTGGTATTGGTGTTGGTGGTATTAGTGGTGGTATTGGTGGTGCTATTGATGGTGGTGGTATTGCTGGTGGTTTTGGTGGTGGTATTAATGGTGGTGGTGGTATTGGTGGTGGTGGTATTGATTGTGGTGGTGGTAGTATTGGTGGTGGTGGTATTGGTGGTGTTTGAGGTGGTGCTATTGATGGTGGTGGTATTGGTGGTGGTTTTGATGGTGGTATTGATAGTGGTGGTATTGGTGTTGGTGGTGGTATTGGTGGTATGGGTGTTGGTGGTATTGGTGGTGGTATTGGTGGTGCTATTGATGGTGGTGGTTTTGGTTGTGGTATTGGTGGTGGTGATAGTGGTGATATTGGTGGTGGTACTGGTGGCGGTGGTATTGGTGGTGGTATTGGTGGTGGTGGTATTAGTAGTGGTGGTATTGGTGGTGCTATTGATGGTGGTGGTATTGGTGGTGGTTTTGGTGGTGGTATTGGTGATGGAGGTATTGGTGGTGGTGGTGGTAGTGGTATTAGTGGTGGTGGTATTGGTGGTATTTGTGGTGGTGGTGGTATTGGTGGTGGTGGTTTTGGTTGTGGTGATATTGGTGGTGATACTGGTGGAATTGGTGGTGGTGCTGGTATTGGTGGTTGTATTGATATTGATGGTGGTATTGGTATTGGTGGTGGTGGTAT
Organism: Lissotriton vulgaris; assembly: GCF_964263255.1. Taxonomy (NCBI): domain Eukaryota; kingdom Metazoa; phylum Chordata; class Amphibia; order Caudata; family Salamandridae; genus Lissotriton; species Lissotriton vulgaris. Next base: position 87,220,764 of record NC_141690.1, read on the forward strand.
TGGTGGCATTGGTGTTATGAGCAGTTGTGGTGGTATTGGTGGTGGTGGTATTTGTGTTGATGGCGGTATGGGTGGTGATGGTATTGGTGGTCGTATTGGTGATGGTGGTATTCGTGGTGGTGGAATTGTTGGATGAGGACACAGTGGTATTGATGGTGGTGGTATGGGTGGTGGTGGTATGGGTGGTGGTATTAGTGGTGGTGGTGGTAGTGGTATTGGTGGCGGTGGTGTTGATGGTGGTATTGGTGGTGGTGGTGTTGGTGGTATTGGTGGTGATGGTATCAGTGATGGTGGTGGTGGTGTTGGTGGTAGTGTTGGTGGTGGCATTGGTGGTGGTGGTATAGGTGATGGTGGTGGTATTGGTGGTGGTATTGGCAGTGGCGGTGGTATTGGTAATGGTATTGATGGTGGAGGTATTGGTGGAGGTAGTCGTATTGATGGTGGTGATATTGGTGGTGGTGTTATTGTTAATAAACAAAACTTTTGAAAACAAACCGTGAGGTGACTTTAGAACAGATGACATGTAACATAGATGTGCTGTTGTCAGCTTCAGTCCATTAATACACCATTATGTGCTACATGGAATTCCCATGACTTAATTTGCTAATCATTTCTAAATCCATTTTACTTGGGGGGGGGGGGGGTCGAAACAGACACGAGATAATGGTGATTTAAAGTTATTGAGAGCAAGTGTTTGTGTTACGGGGCGGTCGTGCTGCTTAAAGAAAAGCAAGGTGTTTCCGATGAAGCAGCGCATGTCTGGCCTGCAGTAAGAGAATCTCAATAAATTAAATATTGCTTAAATAACAGAACCTGTGTAACAATTCAAATAAAAGTGCCAGTCACCATGGGAGGGTACAAATTAAGGCAAGCACGTACTAAGGAGGGACTAACAAGCCTATTAACGAGATGAAGGCAGCATTTATGAAAGAAAATGACACACGCCAATGAAAAATATGGGAGGAGAGTGGGTGCGGCTTCTCTCCCACACTCTACTACAGCAGTCTCACAGAGCAAGCAGCGCATGCACACTGCGCTAGGCTCGACCTAAAAGCTAAAGTTACACCCACTTTAATTGAGATATGCACTCCTTGTGAGAAACACACACTATCATTATTTAAGAGCGCACTAGCCTCAACGTGCACTAATTGTACACCATGTTTTGGCACCAACTGGCAAGCGATTGGACTGCAACTTTTATTATCAAATAATAAATAAGGTGCATTAATAAGAGTTTAAACCCGATTCAGGTGGGAGAGACTCGATTTTTTTAGCCAAAAAAGTCCTGTCACTTTGGTTGTCTCCCACTTGCTATTGCCTCGGTTTCAATTGAGGTCAATGGGGGCAATAGATTTACCGATTAAAAAAAATAAATGATATTCTCCCACTTTCATCTTCTATCTATAATGCTGGCATGCACGCAGCAATTCGGGACACAGTGGTACCGACGCAACACGTCCTGTCCGTTGCACACTGAAGTTCAGTGCAACAGAAGAAGCGCTGTTCGTGCCGCTTGTGAGAACAGAAGACTAGGAAAGAGACGGTGTTGGTAACTGCTTTGCTGCCATCAGGTTTCGCTGGACGTGTGGGGTTTCCATTGTGGACTGGCGCTTGCATATGAAAGGAGGCGGGGCCGGGCCGTGGATGGAATCTATTGCCTTTTGAAAATCTACGTTCTTTTGGAATTGAAGCTTCCTGAGCGAGGAAATGAAATGAACACCCTTGAAAGAACTCCGCCCACCAGGTAGCGAGATGTATTGTTAGGAAGCAAACACGCCCGTGGCGCAATGAGAGCTTTCTAGGTGCTATGTGCATGCCCGCCAAGCAGCTGCCGAGCTTTTCATTGAAGTACGTCATTCGCACACACATAAGCTGTAAAGTAATGACGTAATATTGTGAAGCCTCGTTTAATATGAAAGACCCTTTGAAATAGGCTGCTTGACTTGCTATCGCAGAAACTCTGATATCCACGGGCCTGCCTTAGTTGTGCTTAAAGGGCATGCTATGGAAAAGGGCTTTGAATCTCTCGAGTCCCCCACCCCTCCTCCTTCCCTCGGGCTGAATGTTGAATGGAGCTCCTGTCCCAGAAATGAGGCACATAATAGTTTTAGGTCTCGCCTTTTGTCGATGCGCATGCGCATCGAGCAAAGCGAGACTATTGCGAGTTATCCACTCTTTATCCACACTGCAAGGAATCGTGGCGATTCCTTGCAGTGCACGATAAATTTAAGGTCAATGCGCATGCGCATTAAGCTTATGCGCATGCGCATTGACCTTAAAAGTCACGGGCGCGTGCATGTCCCCTCGCCGCCCCCTCCCCTGTTCCGCCCCCTCCCCGCCGTGTCGCATTTCTCCTCCCCCCTCCCCTCTCTTCCCTCCGGCTTGTTTGTTTATTTGAGCCGCACCGCCCCCTCCCGCCGTGTCGCATCTCTCCTCCCCCCTCCCCTCGCGCCGTGTCGCATTTCTCCTCCCCCCTCCCCTCTCTTCCCTCCATAAAATAAAGTAACTGCTGTACATTGTCCAGACTTAGAAAAACAAGGTGCACCTATAGTCATATTTTTCTACTTTGTGCTCGGATGGGCAGTGCCAACACTCTACAACTGCTCACAGGAGAAACACCTAGACAGTGCTTCACAATCACGCCCTTTCCCCCATGTCCGGGAAGCCACTCGAACACCAACGCATTCACGTTATTCCTGCCACAATATTGTGTCCTCAAAACCTACTCGCCCTCTGGTTGAAGGGAGTACAAAGTCTGATCATACACTTTGAACATATAGTCATTGTTTGGCTGCTGATGAACATCTGAATGAGCAATTATGTATATTTTACTTTCATGTCAATTTGCACCAGATTTGCACCAGATCCCGCTCCTGCCTTCGGTCTCCTCACAAGTTTGTTTATTTGAGCCACACCGCCCCCTCCCGCCGTGTCGCATCTCTCCTCCCCCCTCCCCTCGCGCCGTGTCGCATTTCTCCTCCCCCCTCCCCTCTCTTCCCTCCATAAAATAAAGTAACTGCTGTACATTGTCCAGACTTAGAAAAACAAGGTGCACCTATAGTCATATTTTTCTACTTTGTGCTCGGATGGGCAGTGCCAACACTCTACAACTGCTCACAGGAGAAACACCTAGACAGTGCTTCACAATCACGCCCTTTCCCCCATGTCCGGGAAGCCACTCGAACACCAACGCATTCACGTTATTCCTGCCACAATATTGTGTCCTCAAAAACTACTCGCCCTCTGGTTGAAGGGAGTACAAAGTCTGATCATACACTTTGAACATATAGTCATTGTTTGGCTGCTGATGAACATCTGAATGAGCAATTATGTATATTTTACTTTCATGTCAATTTGCACCAGATTTGCACCAGATCCCGCTCCTGCCTTCGGTCTCCTCACAAGTTTGTTTATTTGAGCCGCACCGCCCCCTCCCGCCGTGTCGCATCTCTCCTCCCCCCTCCCCTCGCGCCGTGTCGCATTTCTCCTCCCCCCTCCCCTCTCTTCCCTCCATAAAATAAAGTAACTGCTGTACATTGTCCAGACTTAGAAAAACAAGGTGCACCTATAGTCATATTTTTCTACTTTGTGCTCGGATGGGCAGTGCCAACACTCTACAACTGCTCACAGGAGAAACACCTAGACAGTGCTTCACAATCACGCCCTTTCCCCCATGTCCGGGAAGCCACTCGAACACCAACGCATTCACGTTATTCCTGCCACAATATTGTGTCCTCAAAACCTACTCACCCTCTGGTTGAAGGGAGTACAAAGTCTGATCATACACTTTGAACATATAGTCATTGTTTGGCTGCTGATGAACATCTGAATGAGCAATTATGTATATTTTACTTTCATGTCAATTTGCACCAGATTTGCACCAGATCCCGCTCCTGCCTTCGGTCTCCTCACAAGTTTGACCTGGGTCTTCTTGCTCTTTACTAAAATGGGAGATGTTTTCCTCCATAATCAGTGTATCTAAGGTGGAATCCTTTTTGCACTAAAGAGTACTTGTAGGCTGCAAGAAAAGAACATTTGGGAGCCCCTCATCTTGGTTCTGAGCACGTATTGAAACATTTGCTGGCGGTTTTGCATATGTAATTTAGGGTGACTGAGCTTCAAGAAAACTAAAGTATTCCGTGAAATTGTTGACTCTGTTTGGGAGTAATTCATAGAGGTGTCTCTCACTGGAGCTCATGGCTGAAAGAAAATAGAATGATACCACTTATGCCTTTCATGCATGGACAGTGTGCCCCCACAGCGGCTCGAGGTGCCAAGCCCCCAAACAGAAAAAAAGAGCGTGAACCCCTCACCCTCACTCACCCTCACCCCCTCACCCTCACTCACCCTCACTCACCCTCAACCCCTCACCCTCAATCACCCTCAACCCCTCACCCTCACCCACCTTCACTCACCCTCACTCACCCTCACTCACACTCACCCTCACCCACCCTCAACCCCTCATCCTCACTCACCCTCAACCCCTCACCCTCACTCACCCTCAACCCCTCACCCTCACTCACCCTCACTCACCCCCACTCACCGTCAACCCCTCACCCTCACTCACCCTCACTCACTCTCAACCCCTCACCCACCCTCAACCCCTCACCCACCCTCAACCCCTCACCCACCCTCAACCCCTCACCCACCCTCAACCCCTCACCCACCCTCAACCCCTCACCCTCAACCCCTCACCCTCAACCCCTCACCCTCAACCCCTCACCCTCAACCCCTCACCCTCAATCCCTCACCCACACTCACACTCACTCACACTCACCCACCCTCACCCTCACTCACACTCACCCACCCTCACTCACCCTCACTCACCTTCACCCTCACTCACCCTCAACCCCTCACCCTCACTCACCCCCACTCACCCTCAACCTCAACCCCTCACCCTCCCTCACCCTCACTCACCCTCAACCCCTCACCCTCACTCACCCTCAACCCCTCACCCTCACTCACCCTCAACCCCTCACCCTCAATCCCTCACCCTCACCCACACTCACCCAGACTCACCCCCACTCACCCTCACCCACCCTCACTCACCCTCACCCTCACCCACCCTCACTCACCCTCACTCACCCTCACCCTCACTCACCCTCAACCCCTCAACCCCTCACCCTCAACCCCTCACCCACCCTCAACCCCTCACCCTCACTCACCCTCAACCCCTCACCCTCAACCCCTCACTCACCCTCACCCTCAACCCCTCAGCCTCACCCTCACTCACCCTCAACCCCTCACTCACCCTCAACCTCATGCTAAAGATTTACAAAAAAAACCATAAACAATTCTAAAAGCACTAACTCTAATGCTGCGAGACCTATTGCATTTCTAATGCTTGTTTAATAAGGTTTTGGTTACGTTCCTCCGGTGGTATAAGAGTTTAGCCATTCAAACAGCTCCGTAAAACTGGATTTTTAAATCAATCTGGCTTTGTACCAGAAGTCATACTGCAAGGCATTCTACCAGAGCTGGCCATTGAACGAAACCAACCTAGCCCGTCCCGTCCCACCTCCCCCCATTCGTCATCCCTAACTGTCTGTGTGTTAACAAAAATGGGAGGAGTATTGAAAAGTGAGCAGGCAAAAGAGTTAGAAGTAAAGCAATAAACGTGCGATTGGGGGCACCATCAACCTCTAACAAGCATTGGAAATGCAATAGGTCTCGCATTTGTTTTTTGAGTTAGAGCTATTGCCATGAAGCATTATAGAGACACTGAGGCAAGGAGCATGCAAGAGGGAGGAGTTGAAAAGAAAGATTGGAGTAGGTAGAAAGACGGGTAAAGAGAAAGACACAGGTAGGAAGAAAGAGACGGAAATGTGTTTCTAAAAATAACAGTTGGCTGTGGAACCATGAGACAACAGTGAGAGAGCTTGATGGTGTGGATCAAGATACAGAGACAGGTACGAGGAGCACGAGACTGGGAGGAAGACAGAGAGCATAAGAGTGAGGGAATGGGCTGGAGAGAGAGAGACATACAGCCCAAGACATGTTGATAGGTTAGGGCCATACTGGCCAGGGCTTCCTCACCCAATCCAGCTGGTTGTGTGGATGGGGGTGGGGGTGAGAGTGGAAGGAAGAGAACAGTGCAGCACTGATAGCCAGAGCTAGTTACAGACCTCTGTAGGAATTCGTGCCCCACAGGCCGCCATGGCAGTGAGTGACTTGCGGAAGGGATTTAAAGGGCAGTGGAGGGTTAGGGGCTATATAAGATCTCCTCCATTGCACGCCTCTAACGCAGTGACCCTAGTATTTCACTAGCCTCCTGCTGAAACACCAGAGGCAGAGCTCTCACGTTTCCCAGGTCCGAGCCTCAGTAGCTCATCATGTTCAGGGTATTTATTTGAATTCTGGGACATGTTGTACAGATGTAATATTAGGATTGAAAATAAGTACAAATCCAGCAAAGTAAAGAAAAAAAAATGCATTAGATGCTAAGTACGCATGGGCCTGGGAATATTGAGAGCTTTGCCGAGTCCCTGCAAAGAAGCTCCACATGACACATTTGATTCCTTGAAAGCCTGCGTGTTGGAAGGAGTCAAGGGATTACTATTCAAAGGTTCATCATGCAAGGGCCGAGTTTTAGGTCCATAATGTGTGCACACAAGGATCTGCAAAATGTACCGCAGATGCATACAGAGTAATGTAATAAAGTAAAAAGTCATTAACATTAGTTAGGTTTAAGTCCACTTCGCTAAGCATGTGAGGGGGTTTCAGCCCCTACGTACAAACTTAAACAGCATGGGTCTGGTTTGGATTTTTAGTTATAACCCATAAATAAGTCTGAATTGGAAGATTGCAGACCCATTGACTTTGCCAACGCTTTTAAGCAGAGGCATGGCAGCAGCATAAGAAGGGACCAGCTGACACAGTGAACAGCAGAAGCGGTCTAAAAGCAGCTGAAAGAGAGCACACGACACAATGAGGACACAATGAGAAAGTGCCTCCGGGAACGCTGCTGCAGAATGAGTCGCAACCCAAGAGAAGGTAAATATTAAATGGCCTGACACGGAGATGCATCCCGGTAGTCGGGTATGATTGATCCTTTGCTGCTGAATTTGGGCAGCGAATCCAAGGCCAGTCTTTCTGTAACTGCAAAACAACATGCCAGTGAAGTGGCCTTCGCAAGCTCATTCTCCCATTCAAGGTGCTGAGAATATCATGTAAATTGCCCTCTAGAGAGAAAAAAAGAAAACAAGTATTGCTTTATGTATAAAAACATGCGTTGGAGAAAGGATTCAGTGTGACCAAAGAGCGATAAATCAGGGTACTTTGAAATATAAAGTATTCCTTTTTATATTGCAATAAAAGCTCTCTAGAGGAGGCGGATTGATACATCAAACAATCATCTACAAGCAGAGAGAGAAATACTCCTCTTGGTGGAGCAATACTGTGGTAAATATTTGATTTACCGTCTTAATTTCTATGCAGGTAAGTACTTAAACGAAAATAACTCAATCGGAAAGAAAGAGACAGAGTCCGTGGTGTTAGAGTTCTTAGGGGTTTTATTCCTTAAAAAGGAATGGTACCAGACCGGATATCGTATTCCTGCCACCACAGGGGTGCAGGAAGGGATAGAGCAATATTTTATTGACAATACATAGCTTATATACTTAAATCATATTATAGAAACCAATACAGTAGGCGTAACAGCTGAGAGAAACAAGATAAGAGCACACACGTGGTAGTGATACGTAATTAGAAGGCGTGAACTAGGCGTGAACATAGAGGTGTGTGCTAGAAACGTCACATGTAAGTGTCATAAGTGGGTGGCAACAAAAGCAGAATCTTGCAATGTCAGCAGAAATCTGAGGCCTGGATGCGCGCGCAGCTGCATGACGTGTGCATGACGTATGACTGGAGGGTGCAGGGGACTTGACATTTACACTAGCGGAAAGAGACAGAAGTCTGGCATGTCAGATCAACTTGTACCACTATCATATCTGATATCTGATGTTTAGGAACCATATTATCTGGACGGAAAAGGTCTCTGGGGCAGAAGCTATTCTATACTGACTGTGAGTGCGTGTATAAGCGTCTAAGTGTCTGCATGAGATGCGAGGGGGGCATGGGCCTTCCATGGTAACAGAGGCTATGAATTACTTGCACGGAGACAGTGAGGCCGGGCCCTTTGCTCTGCAGCTGGGGGAATGTTTACTTAAACTAGTAGGCAGGAATGCATTTTCGAGGAGCGGAATAGATAATGCGAAGGTTGAATTCGGTCTTGGCAGGCAGCAGGCTGAGCTAAGCGCCGTGGGCCGCGCAGGGAGTAAGGCAGAGGTCACGGGTACAGAGGCAGCCCAGGCTGAGGCGTTCGGAGTCAGAAGACAGAAAAAGGCTCGATGGCAGAATTCGGGGCCTGCTTCGCCAGAGCTGAAAAACGTGTAAAGTACACCACAAAAAGACGTTGGCATAGCATACTTAGGAACTGAATATTCAACCCGTTCATGGCGGGTCTGAAAGAGGACATGTTAACGTTGAACGCAAATGTATTTGCGTCTTCATAGCTGGCACAGGAGGGAAGTTACATGCACTTTAAACTCGTACATGGAGACGGTGGGGTACACGTTAGGGAACATTTCTTGACCATAAAATTTATATTTCCTCATTCCCTCCTTGTTCCCTACGGACCCTTCATGATATATCGATCCTCATGAATCGATCAGTCTGTTCTTGTAACATCATTTGCTCTTCTTTCTTCTTTTTGCGTTTTGAGTGAAAACTGGAATGTGCAATGCACGATGTGGCGCACAGTCCACAAATCGCTGGCCCACATTGTAGGCACAGGCAGCAACTGAATACTATGACAAGGGCAACGCCTAGGAAGGATAGGATCTTCCATCCCCAAGCAGTCAATGTTGTCCAGAACCAACCGGACCAAGTCCAAGTGCCTGGATTCTGATGTATCAAACTTGCAATTTTATGAAGACGTGTAATAGCTTGGTATACCGTTGGCGCGTTTTCTGGAATGAAAACACAGCAACTTGACCCGATGACCTTACAAGCTCCGCCTCTGTCTGCCAAGATGACGTCAATAACGAGACGGTTTTGAAGAACAACAACCCGCATGGCGGACTGCTCCTCTGTTAAGTTGCCTAGAGCGGAGGCAGTTTCATTCACTACTGCTTCGAGTGTTCTAGTTAATCTTCTTATTAGTTTACTGTTTTGGACGGGGCCTGTGAAGAAAAAGAATCCTTTATTGAAATCTGTGTATTGCTCCCATGCCGTTTCAGTATAGTCGACAATCAAGAGATCTCTTCTGAGTCTACTCTTTACTAGATTTGTATTTCTGTGATAATCAGGAGGGGCTAGGAAAACAGGTGGCAGAAGGAAGGCAATATAACAGGTACCATCCCAATCTGGAGGTAAGCGTATGTATGCGGTGTGGCCACAAACAAAATAGGAATGACGAGTAGCTCTAAAGGAAGACTTGCCATGATCACTGAATTCGACCACGGTAGTACATTTACTATGACCTAAGTGTACTGAACCCTTCTTTCTGACACATAAGTCACCTGTGACTGGTAATACTGACATAGCAGGGAGAACTGGTGCAGCTTCGGATTCAACAGTAAGAATCATGAGGTTAATTGTATAATTACCTAATCCATATACTTCATTTTTTAGATCAGTTCCTGTCCTAATGGGAAGTCCCTTCTTGTCAGGGTAGCAGACGTTGAGCAGAACTAGGTTCAGGTTTCCCCAAATCCAATTCCCCTCGAAAACAGCAATATCAGAATCTAAAGAATTAATTAATCTAAACCATGCACCACAGGAGCCATTGTGAGTGAACGGGTACGGGAAGAGAGGCAGAACTCCCTTATATTTCTGATAGGGAGGGAGTCGGCCACATATCCAACAGTTTGTAGCATTGTTAGTCTGATGGGAGTGGTGTAACATACTAATAAATGTGTTGTTGCGCAGCGCAAGCCTGTAGGATAGTTCATGAGGCGGTAATTCGCTAAAAGAGTGTTCGGCAGTTACATTGTAAGCAGATTGTTCACGCTTGAAGATAGGGTAGTATATTGGCAATAGTATACTAGCAACAATAATCAAAAGACTTAGAAAAAACATAATCAATAATGTCACTATACAGTGACTGCGGAGTGATTTACAGTATGTACGTTTCTTGAGTTGTCTCTCTCTCTCTCTATCTCGATCTAGGGGATACATGTCAGAAACTATTTAACCGATTCACCTAGGGGAGGACTTAAACAATTAAACTGTCTGACTTGCTAGATCGAAGTTTTGTTCGATACTCCTCTTGGGGAGTTTTCTCTCGCTTGGAAACTTTACAGTCACTAGATTCTAGGCAGTCCTTTGAGGGGGTGGATGAGTCAGTTTCTGGCAGCAGTTCGTTGCATTTTTTAATATGACTCGTGTGGATCCACCCCTTTCGGCCTTCCACCTTGATCGCGGTCCTCGTGGTAAGAAGGACGATCTTCGGCTCTTTCCAGCGGGGCTCCAGCGGACTTTTCCTGTCGAAGTTGCGAATCAACACAGCATCGCCGGGACGGACATCATGTGGCTTTACATCAGTGTTGTCGGGAAAGGCTACGGCAACCTGTGAACGACATGATTGGAGTGCAGACATCAAGGAGGCAAGGTAATCTGTCAGCATATTACAATCAACATCGGTAATTTTCTTAGGCATGGGTGTCCCCCACATATTCGGTGGTCTGCCAAAGACCACTTCATACGGGGATAGCCCTGATCTCGAATGGGGGACCATTCTCATGTAAAACAGTGCGACTGGCAGGGCGACTATCCAGTCGACCCCTTTCTCTTTACAGATCTTTGCAAGGCGTGTTTTCAATGTCTGGTTATGCCTTTCTACAAGGCCAGCGGCCTCGGGATGTCGGACACAATGGAATTTCCACTGATATCCCAGCAGAAGGGAAACCTGTTTCATGAGCTCAGATGAGAATGGCTGTCCGTTATCTGAGTACACGATACGAGGCAAGCCGTACCGTGGGAAGAATTCTCGAACCAGCTGCCTGGCAGTGGTCGGGGCAGTGTAATCTGGGACTGGATATGCTTCGGTCCAACGGGAAAGTGCACAAACAACTACGAGGACATACTTAAATCCTCGACAACGGTCCATCTGGATATAATCCATCTGGAGGACTTCAAAAGGGTGATCGGGAGGATGAAATCCACCTTGCTCTACAGGGACACTTTTACCTGGATTGAACTGACAACAGATCATGCAAGTACGCACTTTCTGTTTTGCTGCTGCTCGTAAGTGTTTGTTGTACCAGAGATTCTGTAAACTGTCTAACATAGCTTTTTCTCCTAGATGTGCTGGACTATGTGCTGTATTTATTATGACTTGAACCATAGAGTCAGGGAGAAACCATGTAGATCTTCCCTTCGTCATCCATCCTTGATCTGTCTGAATCCCTCCTAGTTCAGTCCATTTCTTGATTTCATCTGGAGTGGCATGTGTCTGAATATCGATCACATCTAGTGTGGGATCCCTAACTGACATACACTGTGTCGGTACTATTGTCTTTGTCACATCAGTTGTCTGGGTGTGAGTCAATGCTGTATGTTTTGCTGTTTGGTCTGCCAGGTCATTACCCTGGGAAACAGAATCTGTAACTTTAGTATGTGCTTTACACTTCATGATGGATATGCCTGAAGGCAGATGTATCGCGTCTAACAGGGCTTGAATGAGGGAACCGTGTTGGATCTTGGCACCGTGAGAGGTCAAAAAACCTCGTTCTTGCCATAACACTCCGAAGTCGTGTACGACTCCGAAAGCATAACGGGAATCGGTGTATATGTTAACATTTCTGTTCTTGGCTAGTATGCAGGCTCGGGTCAGAGCGATGAGCTCCGCCGCTTGAGCAGACAATGTGTCAATACGATGTGTTTCTTTGACTTCAGTTTCAGTGGTCACTGCATACGCGGCCACTAACTCTCCTGTACTTGTTCTCATGCATGAACCGTCCACGTAAAGTGTCAGGTCTGGGTTTGTCAATGGAACATCTGTTAAGTCTCGTCGGGGCTTTGTTACTGCATTAATGATCTCTATACAATCATGCGGGGCTGGATCTGTCATAATGGAGGGTAACAATGTTGCGGGGTTTAGAATGCTACAGCGTCTGATTTCTATGTGTGGCTGGAATAGCGTCAATTCATAACCTGTCAGTCGTGCTATAGTTAAGTGTTGAGTCTGGGTTCGGTTTAGAAGGACATCTACAGAATGTGGAACTTGTACTGTTAATGGATGTCCTAATACAATTGAGTCGCTCTGTCTGATAGCTAGGGCTGTTGCGGCAACTGACTTTAAGCACGCAGGGAGTGCCTGGGCTACTGAATCCAATGTACTTGAAAAATAAGCGCAAGGCTTATGTGAACCTGCTTGGTCTTGAGTGAGGACAGACAATGCTGTACCATCACGTTCTGTAACAAAAAGTGTAAACGGTTTGCTGTAACATGGTGTCGCTAGAACTGGTGCTTGACATAAAGCTTTCTTTAATTCCTCAAAAGCCTGTGTATGTTCCTGAGTCCAAGGGAGGGCAGTCGAAGTCGCTGCCTCCTGTGTTGTCAACTGAATGAGTGGTTTAGCTAGAAATGCATACTGAGGAATCCATTGTCTGCAGTACGAGGTGAGGCCTATAAAGGCCCGCACTTCCTTTTGTGTCTGGGGTTGTGGCATATTTACAATTAACTGGATGCGATCAGGAGTGAGCTGTCTCCCCACTTTGGACAGCAAGTGACCCAAGTACACAACTTGCTGAACACAGAATTGTAGCTTTGAAGGAGACACCTTGTGTCCCTTGTCGGCCAGAAAATGTAGAACCGTCAGTGATGCTTGCTCACATTCGGGCTCACTTCGTGCGGTGATCAGCAGATCATCGACGTATTGCAGTAAGGCAGTGTTAACTGGCATTTGGATACAATCAAGTTGTCTTTTCAGTGCTTGGCTATAGATGCTGGGGCTTTCTGTGAATCCTTGAGGTGCGCGTGAAAATTTGAAACTTCGTCCATTTAAACTGAATCCGAAGAGATATTGGCTCTCTGGATCAATGGGCCCACTGAAGAAGGCGTTCTTGAGGTCAATTACAGTAAAGAACGTTGCTTCTGAATCAATAGCAGTCAATAAGGATGAGATATCGGGAACCACAGGGTACTGTGGAACAATGCATTTATTCAGTTCTCGTAAATCGATCACCAGCCGATATACTGGCGGTGCATTGGGATCAGTACGTTTAAGAATCGGAATGATAGGGGAATTACAGATATTGGAGTCGGTCTCTACGACCACTCCTTGGGCAATAAGCTCTTCAATGATTTCCAGTAAAGCCACTACAGCATCGGGTGGTAACTTGTATTGTCTGATTCGGGGTAAAACAACACCTGGCTTGAGTGTAACACGATATGGTGTAATGTGCATGCAGCCTACATCGGTTGGGCCTTGTGCCCACAGGTGTTCTGGTACATTTTTCAATCTGACATCAAACTCTCGTAATACATAGTGACCCTTGAAGTCTCGCAGGAAAAGTCTAACTCCTTCCGGAGAGCAGCATATCACGGCTCCTAGAGCCTTCAGTGTTTTGATACCTAACAAGTTTTCTGGACATGATTTCGTGAGTAACAAGTCTGTAACACGTGATAATGGACCTACTGCTAAAGGGACAGGTTTCGATACTTCATTTACAATAGGCTGTCCTGAAAAACCAAGGGAAACATTCTGTGAGCCTGAGAGGGGTGCCCCTGGAACTTCATCATGGCTGATCGTTGTGCGGCTTGCCCCTGTGTCAATTAAAAACTTTCTGTCTTTTCCCAATACTTGACTGTGTACGTAAGGACCCTCTTGATCTACAGGAATCTCAATAAGAGGCAAGCCAACCTCCCTCTCCAGGCTGTTTCATGTGTATCGCTGATAATCGGGGTAATCTGATTGGGCATACTGGCACATCTGCCGTGAAACTTGCTGTGTCGCGGCAATGGGCTGTGGCTGTGATGCCGCTGCAGCCTGTCCTGTATGTGATGAAGCATGCATCGGTTGTGAATTCTGCGAAGTTTGTTGTTGGCCCTGGTCTTGTCTAGGCGGATGCGGTCTTTCTTTAGTTTTACCTGTTGCTATATTGTGTTTCAGGACTGGACATTCATGTACGTAGTGACCTGGCTGCTTGCAATAGTTGCATGTCCCTTTAACGGGGGCTGCTGAATTATTTGTCTGTGTCCCACCCTTTTTCTGACCGTCAGCCGGGGCTGTCTGGGCAACTAGTATTTTCATTTTCGTGCCTTTCATACATCTTTGTTCATGTTCCTGTTCTTCTCTGATTCTGTTCTGATGATATTGTAACATTTGTAACATCTGGGATGGCGTATTTGCTTGCCATGTGCTTTCGACTTTATATACTCGATTCTTAACTTGCGTTAGGGAATTCTCTACTAATTTACTTACAAAAAGGTGTGGGTATGACTCGCTACTTGGTTTCAGGCCACTATTAATAATAAAACATTTCTCGAATCTTGAATAGAAGTCACTAGTATCTTCATCGTGTTTCTGTTTTTCAGGATGCACTCGGCATCCCATGTTCCTATAGCGGGACATCTGTGTCTTTCTTCTAGGTGCTTAGTATAATCGGCCCATAAATCTAGATACAGTATGGCGTCTATGCCATGCTTGTGGTACATGTAATTTCCAGGCGTGTCCCTAGGGGGGATAGGAATTTCTTCCTCTAGCATCCCTTTCCTAGTTCCTATCTGCTTTAACTTATTGAAAAACGGCATCTTGTCTACTTAATACTGGATACTCAATCCTTGCTACTGAACTCTGAACACAATTAGTTACACAAAAACACAATAATGCACATTAAACAATCACTCATACCACGACATTAATCACATGAGAGAACATTTTGAACATATATCTCTACCCTCGGAACCAGATGTACTGCTAAACAGCACAGATACACTGTCAAAGACAGTGCAAGAACTTGAATAACGGATATACTGCTAAACAGTACAGATACACTGTCTAAAACAGTGCAGACCGCGTTTGTGTACCCAAACCCGTCTTTACCGGATACATAATAATGCACCCGTCTAGATACGTCCCAGCAATGGTGCTCACCGGGAAGCACGGAAACAGAAGGCCTCGGAAAACTCGACTGGACTGGACCGGACTCGACTCGACTCGACACGTGGATACTTCGGAAAACTGGTGGGCCTCTTGACACCTCGGACCTTGCTTCTTTCGGCTAGGCTCTGGTCGGGATCCTCCGCACTCCTCACCGCCTCGTCTGGGTGCTGATCGCAGTCTCCGTCACCTCCGTGGGCCAGAGGGAGATACAGGAAATCCTGCGGGTACGCGTAGTTCCGTCTTGACTGATGGCAGGGGGCAAAGCTTGCAACGCACCAACCGGCGCGTGAGGTGGGGGAGGGGTCCCTATTCGGGCGCCAGAATAATGTGGTAAATATTTGATTTACCGTCTTAATTTCTATGCAGGTAAGTACTTAAACGAAAATAACTCAATCGGAAAGAAAGAGACAGAGTCCGTGGTGTTAGAGTTCTTAGGGGTTTTATTCCTTAAAAAGGAATGGTACCAGACCGGATATCGTATTCCTGCCACCACAGGGGTGCAGGAAGGGATAGAGCAATATTTTATTGACAATACATAGCTTATATACTTAAATCATATTATAGAAACCAATACAGTAGGCGTAACAGCTGAGAGAAACAAGATAAGAGCACACACGTGGTAGTGATACGTAATTAGAAGGCGTGAACTAGGCGTGAACATAGAGGTGTGTGCTAGAAACGTCACATGTAAGTGTCATAAGTGGGTGGCAACAAAAGCAGAATCTTGCAATGTCAGCAGAAATCTGAGGCCTGGATGCGCGCGCAGCTGCATGACGTGTGCATGACGTATGACTGGAGGGTGCAGGGGACTTGACATTTACACTAGCGGAAAGAGACAGAAGTCTGGCATGTCAGATCAACTTGTACCACTATCATATCTGATATCTGATGTTTAGGAACCATATTATCTGGACGGAAAAGGTCTCTGGGGCAGAAGCTATTCTATACTGACTGTGAGTGCGTGTATAAGCGTCTAAGTGTCTGCATGAGATGCGAGGGGGGCATGGGCCTTCCATGGTAACAGAGGCTATGAATTACTTGCACGGAGACAGTGAGGCCGGGCCCTTTGCTCTGCAGCTGGGGGAATGTTTACTTAAACTAGTAGGCAGGAATGCATTTTGGAGGAGCGGAATAGATAATGCGAAGGTTGAATTCGGTCTTGGCAGGCAGCAGGCTGAGCTAAGCGCCGTGGGCCGCGCAGGGAGTAAGGCAGAGGTCACGGGTACAGAGGCAGCCCAGGCTGAGGCGTTCGGAGTCAGAAGACAGAAAAAGGCTCGATGGCAGAATTCGGGGCCTGCTTCGCCAGAGCTGAAAAACGTGTAAAGTACACCACAAAAAGACGTTGGCATAGCATACTTAGGAACTGAATATTCAACCCGTTCATGGCGGGTCTGAAAGAGGACATGTTAACGTTGAACGCAAATGTATTTGCGTCTTCATAGCTGGCACAGGAGGGAAGTTACATGCACTTTAAACTCGTACATGGAGACGGTGGGGTACACGTTAGGGAACATTTCTTGACCATAAAATTTATATTTCCTCATTCCCTCCTTGTTCCCTACGGACCCTTCATGATATATCGATCCTCATGAATCGATCAGTCTGTTCTTGTAACATCATTTGCTCTTCTTTCTTCTTTTTGCGTTTTGAGTGAAAACTGGAATGTGCAATGCACGATGTGGCGCACAGTCCACAAATCGCTGGCCCACATTGTAGGCACAGGCAGCAACTGAATACTATGACAAGGGCAATGCCTAGGAAGGATAGGATCTTCCATCCCCAAGCAGTCAATGTTGTCCAGAACCAACCGGACCAAGTCCAGGTGCCTGGATTCTGATGTATCAAACTTGCAATTTTATGAAGACGTGTAATAGCTTGGTATACCGTTGGCGCGTTTTCTGGAATGAAAACACAGCAACTTGACCCGATGACCTTACAAGCTCCGCCTCTGTCTGCCAAGATGACGTCAATAACGAGACGGTTTTGAAGAACAACAACCCGCATGGCGGACTGCTCCTCTGTTAAGTTGCCTAGAGCGGAGGCAGTTTCATTCACTACTGCTTCGAGTGTTCTAGTTAATCTTCTTATTAGTTTACTGTTTTGGACGGGGCCTGTGAAGAAAAAGAATCCTTTATTGAAATCTGTGTATTGCTCCCATGCCGTTTCAGTATAGTCGACAATCGGGAGATCTCTTCTGAGTCTACTCTTTACTAGATTTGTATTTCTGTGATAATCAGGAGGGGCTAGGAAAACAGGTGGCAGAAGGAAGGCAATATAACAGGTACCATCCCAATCTGGAGGTAAGCGTATGTATGCGTACATGGAGACGGTGGGGTACACGTTAGGGAACATTTCTTGACCATAAAATTTATATTTCCTCAATACCACGCTCTGTGTACATTTGAGAACTTGGGGCGGTCCCACATGAGGGTAGTGGTAAGGGTAGGATGTCGGAGTGCGCAACGGAGAGAAAGCGGTAACACTATGTGAAGTGAATGTGTTGAGAAGGAGGTAGAGTGTATTGTAGAATGGCTTAGTTTCATGACTGTGGGAGAACTGCTAAAACTGCGGTACTCTTCTTATGGATAACAGCACCTGTCAAGAAGTGGTAATAAATATGTGCAGTGTTGAAAGCAGCAGCTATCTATCCCCTGTTCCATTTCCTCTCCCAGCTCACCAGGGTGGCTCTCCAGCTCCAGGGTTCTAGTTCATTCACCGGGCACAGTGTTTCGGTAAGATTAAACAAGCACTGGACAGCGGTTTTGTGTCCTCAAATGGGGACACAAACAGAGCAACGTGCACTGGCGTATGGAAGAGGAGATGTGGCCGCCATTTTGAAAGGTTTAAGCTTCCTAATTCTATTGCAGGACAGAAGGCTCCGATTATGCTATCTAATTTCTTTAATGAAATGCCCAGCAGCCATAGAAACAAATAAACTACAATACCCAGAAACACATGGGTAACAACCATAGAGTATGTGGTATATAAGGTCATATAGAGAGTCACTCGTCCTCTTTCTTTGCTGCTCAGCAGCCAGTTAAGTGCTTTTGACTTACCTTACACGTTTTGCTGATATTGACTTTCTGTTTATTTTCTTGCTGTCGCGTGCTTTCTCTTCGCGCTTTTAGCGCTTTGGTGTTTGTGCTGCACGCGTTATACGTTTTCAGTTTTTTCGCTTCTGCATTGCGGTGTGTCTCGCATTTGCCCGAGCCTTTGTTTTCCTTAGCAGCGCGTGTTCCACCTTCCTTTGCCCGGGCGCTCGGTGCCTGTGTTTTCTTTTCTGTAGTGGAGCGGGAGACGGGGGTTTTGGAGCCTCGCGCGCTGCAGCGCGAGCTCTTTTCTAACGCGTCTGGCTTCTAGGAATCCCGCGCGTGCGCGGTTGTTATTTCCTCATTCCTCGCCTCTTCTGAGACACAGAGCTTCATGAGAGACGCCTCTTCTCAGCGTCGACGCCCACGGCCAGCGTATTTAACCCCTTCAGACGCCCATTGTTGGTTAAAGGCTTTGGGATGTATAATTGTGGCATAGGCTCTGCCTAGAGTGTTTTTTTTTTGTGCCCTCCCTCCACATTGTATTGGCTTTTGGCAGTTTTTTCTGCTTCTTTGGCTTGCTGTCGGGGTTTTTGCACTCCCCTTGCATTTTGCCTTTGGCAAACCGGATTCTTGTCATCCAGTGGGCTATATAAATATATTTTCTCACTCAGTGAGAACCATGAGTGCTTCTTATTATGGGGATGACTATTATGATGAGGAAGAAGTCCCTGAGTCCTTGGAATATTATTTGGTGGAGGCCCTTGATCAAGGGGTACAGCACTCGGTCAATAAAGCTTTGGTAAGAGCCATAACGCCTCTGAAGCGGCATTTGACCCAATATGCGCAGCAGCAGGGATGGGTTCCTGCTTCGCGCAAGTCTTCTACCTCCCCTAAAAACCCTCGTTCTTCGGATTTCCAAAAGTTAGCTAAAACTTTGCATAATGTCAAGCCTGTGCCCAGGGTGGATGCGTCTTCGGCTGCTTCCCCTGCAGATACAGACAACCAGGATTCATCCTCCTCCTCTGACCATGCGAGACCTCCTCCCAAGAAGAAGGTATGCAAAGAACATTTTGTGGATGCGCCCACGCACCCTCCTGACCTGACTTTTGAGCCCTCGGACATTGTCCATCCCAACTCCTCTGCCTAGCTTCCATCCCCTGCGGTGGCGGAATATGTGCAAACTCACATACGCCAGCCTTTTGACAAAGATGTGCGAGCTCGCCTTCGTTCCGAATGTCCACGTCCAGACCTGGCGGATCACCTTGCAGATACCCCCGAGGTAGATCCCACAATGCTTACCTATCTTCGCAAATATGCGAAAGACCCAAAGAAAGGACTGGACCGCTCTTGGCGCTCTTGCCAGGATAAAGTTCTGCATCTTATGGGTCCGCTCACCAAGATCCTGGATCTTGGGTTTGTGGCTAAAGAGTCCTCAGCGATGGTAGATCCTGATGAATTGATTGAATGGGCTCAGAGGGCCATTTGTCAACTCGGCAACGCAAATTGTGCCCTTTCCAGCAAGCGTCGTCGCTCGATTCTTCTGAAGCTTGATCCGAAGCTTGCTGAGCTTTGCACTTCGGAGGCAGGTCCGGAAGCTCAAGGTTTACTCTTCGGCCAGCCGTTCTTAAAAGAACTGACAACGTTTGTGAACACCTTCAGTGGTTTGAACAAGGCTCAAGCCTCATTACGCCGAGCCTTTCGTCCGGTTTTCGGCAGGGCCAGACGAAGTAGAGGACGTTCGTCCGGCCATGGTCAGACCACCCAAAGGGGAAACCAGTCCCACAGAGGCAATCAGCAGGATTCTGGCTATTCCAACAGATCCAAATTCTATCCTTCCAAGAAAGGACGTGGCCAGTATCAGAAAGGTCATTCTGGAGGATCCTATGGTGGATACCAGCATTCCAATACATCAGGTGAGCTTAATTCCTGCATGCAGTGTGATTCTTGGGGGCAGGAGACAGTTTTTCCTAGACAATTGGCGATTGATCTCCAACAATGCTTGGGTGCTGGAGACTGTTCAGGGTTACCGAATAGAATTCTATCTCCGCCCATATCAGCCCCACCCTCCCTCTCCTCTTTGCTTTTCCACGCAGGATCAGGAGTTCATTTCCGCGGAACTGGAATCTCTCCTGTTGAAAGAGGCCATAGTTCCGACCGTGCGCCATCCTCAGGGGTTCGCCAGCACGGTTTTCCTGGTGGAAAAGAAAGGCGGGGGTCCCGCTTGGTTCTCAACCTAAGGGATGTCAACGGAGGAGTAGTTTACTGGCATTTCAAGATGGAGGGCATCCATCTGTTGAGAGATCTTCTGCGCGAGAAGGATTGGATGGTTCGTCTGGACCTCAAGGACGCTTACTTGTCGGTCCCAATATTTTCACCTCATCGGCGCTTCCTTCAGTTTCAATGGCTGGGGAAATGGTACGAGTACAAGGTTCTCCCGTTCGGCCTGTCGTCAGCACCTTGGTGCTTTACGAAACTTCTGAGACCAGTAGTGGAATCCTTACGCGCGCGCGGGGTGTTCGTCTGATTATTTATCTAGACGACATCCTCATTCTGGTGGAATTCCCATTTTCGGGTGTTGACCCATCTGAACTGGGCCATCGATCTCTTGCAGTCTCTGGGGTTCCTTGTGAACGTCCAGAAGTCTGTTTTGGTCCTGACTCAAGTGTTGGACTTTTTGGGTTTCCAGGTCAATTCTCTTACATGTCAACTTCTGTTACCCGCTCAGAAGGTGCGTTATATCAAGAGAGAGCTGACTACTGTTTTTTCCAAACCGACTGTGTCATTGAGGTCGTTAGCACGAGTCGTCGGTCTGTTGGCCTCCTCCATTCAAGCGATCTTCCCCGCGCCTCTACATTACAGGGCATTGCAACGCCTGAAGATCCGTCATCTCCGGAAAGGTCTTCGGTACTCAGACCAGATTCCTCTATCGGAGGAGGCGAAATGGGAGATGCAGTGGTGGTTGGACCACATGGAGGCCTGGAATGGTCGAGCCCTATTCGGCACATCACCGGAGTTGGTGATCGAATCAGATGCCAGTCAATGGGGTTGGGGAGCCGGTGCGGGGGTCGTTGGTCTCCTCAGGAGCTTTCCTGCACATCAATTGCCTGGAACTCCTGGCAGGGTCCTTTGCGATCAAGTGTTTCTCTCCCCTTCAGTCCCAGTGCTGTATTCTTCTCCGCATGGACAACGTGTCAGCAGTCCATTACATCAACAAGCTGGGCGGTACTCGCTCGAAGCTTCTGGCGGAGATTGCCAAGGACTTTTGGCATTTTTGTCTGCAACAAAGGATCACGGTTATTGCAGAATATCTTCCCGGCCGCGACAACCAAGTTGCGGATTGGCACTCCAGACACCTTAAAGACTTCAGCGATAGGAGGTTACATCCCCGCACCTTTCGCACTCTTCTCCGGACTTGGGGCCCATGTCACATGGATCTGTTTGCCTCTCGGCTCAATTCTCAACTCCCACTGTTCTTCAGTTGGAGACCGGATCCGGAGGCCCTGGCCACGGATGCCTTTCTTCAGCAGTGGCAATCGACTCTGTGTTATGCCTTTCCCCCTTTCATGATGATACCCAGGGTTCTGGCTTACACGAAACGGTTCCAGTCGGAGATCGTTTTGATTGCTCCTCTGTGGCGGGCTCAACCGTGGTTCCCGGTTCTTTTGGAGATGAGTTGTGCAGAGCCGCTCCTTCTTCCCCAGAAGTGGAATCTCCTGTTAGATCCTCTTCGGAATCCGCATCCCCTGATTCTCTCAGGCTCTCTCCTCCTGCCTGCGTGGCGGATTTCGGGAAACGCTGGTCGGTCCCAGGCCTTTATGCGGACGCTTCCAAATTCATTAGTGACGCCTGGTCTTCCAACACCCACAAACGTTACAGTGGATCCTGGAAGCGTTGGTGTGACTGGTGTGTTCAACGGCAAGTTGATCCAGCTTCAGCAGATGTCTCTGTCATAGTGAATTTTTTTTGTCTTCCCTGGCTTCTTCTGGTTTGGCGTATCGCACGGAGAACAATTTTCATTCTGCCGTCTCAGCGGGCCACCTCCCGGTGGACGGTAAGCCTGCAGGTGAACACCCGCTGGTTTCTAAACTGCTCAAGAGTATTCATCTCGCGAATCCCCCGCGTCCTAAGTACGTCTCGTTATGGGACGTGTCGGTTGTACTCCGTTTTCTGGAGGCCTGGCCTGTCAATTCCTTGCTGTCTCGTAAGCAACTGTCAGCCAAATTAACTATGTTATTGTGTCTGATCTCTTGCAAGCGGGTGTCTGATGTCCGTGCTTTGGATCTAGCCGGCCGTCATTTCACGCCGGAAAGCGTTACCTTTCACCTCACCAGACGTACTAAGACAAACACTGCAGTTATTTCTTATCCTGCTTTCCCTGCTCGTCTTAATCTGTGTGTCGTCCAGTGTCTCAAAGATTACGAAGTAAGTACTGCTTCTTTTCGTTCAGATATGCAGGGTCTGTTGTTAATTGCTTTGCAAAAGCCTTTCCGCCTGTCACCCCGGCTACTTTAGCTTGATGGGTTCGTTGGCTCATGGCTGAGGCTGGGATTGATGTTTCTGTGTTTGGGGCACATTTAGCTCGCGGAGCCATGGCTTCTAAAGCTTTCTCTATGGGGGTCACTTTGTTTGACATTATGAAGGCCGCTGATTGGTCCTCTGACTCTGTTTTCAAGACGTTTTATTTTAAACCTATTGCTACTGTTGCTTCTGTGGTGGTGGATCAGCTTTAAACAAGCATAATCGGAGCCTCCTGTCCTGCAATAGAATTCAAAATTTGCAAACATTTGTGACAAGAATTTTCAATTCTATTAAGGACAAGGAGGCGAGGATTATCCCACCCGTTATTGTATGCATTTATTATTATTCATATTCTGCATTTATGCTTATGATGTTTTTCTTTATATGCATCCTGTTTATTCACCCTCCATTGCATTTATGCTTAGTATTTTGCATAGCTTGTGTATTACAGCTTTGTCTTCTTTTCAGGATCTGATCCCAAATGAAGATTTTTCCGACCTGCCTGGTGTCTACCTACCTGCTCCTTCGGAGTCTTCTGGCTTCAGTTTTCTTCACTTGGTTGCCTTTTGGATGTTCCTTGGCCTTCCTGGATTGGTGATGCTGTTTTCCTTATTTGACTTTCTGGATTGGCTTTGTTCTGCTTTACTGGATATGTTCTCACGACAGAAAGAGGAAGAGTGACTCTCTATATGACCTTATATACCACATACTCTATGGTTGTTACCCATGTGTTTCTGGGTATTGTAGTTTATTTGTTTCTATGGCTGCTGGGCAGTTCAATAAAGAAATGAGATAGCATAATCCTTGCTTCCTTGTCCTTAATACAGAGGTCTTCAAACGTTTGTAGCTTGAGCCCCCCCAGCTGAATTTTTTTAGATGTTGGGCCCCCCCACCACCTGACAGAAATTTCTGGACTCGACCGCCACGCGCACATTCCGGGCATATTTAGCTCATGTCCCGGTTTTTGGAGAGGATCGACTAAAAACAGGGAGAGGTGTTTTTTAGGTTTTACAAAGCAGAGATAGTTAGCAGTTGTACCTGATTAACAATCCACTGTGGGCGGACCATTTCCCACTGGGTAATGAACATTTGATATTCTTCAAATATTTTTTGTAAATCTGAGCTCCCTATTCTGGTTAATGCCTTTAAGAGGGGCGGTGGTGTATGTTCTTCCCAAAGTTGCTGCCAAGGTCTCCTCAGATGTAAAGACCTGTTGGCATTCGATCACCCCCCTCCGGCCTCGGTCAGGCCGACCCATGGTCTCTTTACCCATGTGCCCAGAGCTGATAATCTAAGTAACCGGGGCCCACAGCTCTGCCACTAGCCAGATCAGACCCCCTCTGCTGCTGGGTGCTAGGGTTGCATCTTTAGTAATGGTGCCCTGCGCAGGGTTGCCTTACCATCTGAACTGGTCCCTCCCATTGAGGTGAGGTGGTCTTGCTGGACACAGTCCTTAAGCCCAGAGCGGTGCCTCCTGCCAGTCTTCACGCAGTGGTCTCATGTGTGTCCAGATCTGTGCATCCCAAACTGCCCATAGTCTCTCTCCACCCAGGCGTGCCACAGATTCTCCCCATTTCAGCCCCGCAATCTCCTCTCAGGCTGGCACAGCTCTGCCTTTCAGCCCCGCAGTCTCCTCTCAGGCTGGCACCGCTCCGCATTTCAGGTCCACATTCTGCTTGCGCTGGCTCAGCCTCGCCCTCTCCTTATGGCACTACCTGGCCCTGTTCTTATTTTAGTCCCTGGATCTCCTCACGCTGGCCCTCCTCCTTATTTCAGGCAGCTGTCTCCCCAAGCTTGTTCTGCATTGCCATTCCCTTCGGATGGAATCTACATGGCATTTATGAGGGTTTCCCCAGTTTGTTGCTGTTAATAACCTTGATTGTCCACTTACAACAGTACAAATGTGGGGACTTCAGTGCACTTTTAAATTCAAGCCACACTATTGTCCTCTGTTGAACTACCAACCATCTCCTCCTTTGTACTTTTGGCTTCATGCTGAGAGAAAAGAATTGAGATGTGTGAATTGGCGCTTTCAGAAGTAGTCAGAACATGTCCGAGCAGCCTGAACACGTGGCATTTATGTACCAGGCTCTCAAAATCTTAACTTATGCTTCGCAAGTTATATTCCAGTTCCATTGCCTGTGGCTTGGAACAGCCCCCATAAATCTTAACGATGTGGAGTTTGGACTTAATTCCAGGCAAGTTTGAAGTGTACCTTGTACTATTTGGAACAGCCTTAGGTGTCCTTCTGAAGGATTGAGTGGCAACATTTGTTTATCTTTGGATCTCTCTTGGAGCAGATGGAGTACATGCAGATGCACTTTCTCCCATAATGGGTTCTCTGCAGCCCTGGCTGGGAGAAAATGCAGCATAATATAGAGACATTTGTGAACTTTCTCCCTTGTCTGTGGGTGCTTTTCTGGTCCCTTATTTCGTTTCTTTGCTGCCACTGGTGAGGCTTACCAGTCTCTCAGTAGCCAGTTTCAGTGCATATATGTAGACCCATCAAGCTACTTAAATCAAAGACTGGTCTATGGCATTGGTGTATATTACTATCCCCGTGTTCGAGTAGCATCCCTCTGATACATTGACCTAATCTGCATGTGTTGACTCTGTATTAGTCTTGTCACCTGATTCTTTAGCCACTTGTTTTGTTAGGCGCGGGGAGATTAAGTGATTTGCCCAGAATCACAGGATGTTGAGTTTCATTGCAGAGACTCGAACTCTCGAAACGTTGTCTCCGTTCTGGGAAGAGCTAACTCTCCCAGGAGGGGGTTAATTCAGCTGAAGTGGGAGGCAGGATGTCTCCTCTGCTAAAACCGAAAGCAAACAAACAGACACGCTCTCAGTCTTAGCAGAGGAGACCCCTCCTCCCACTGCAGCTGAAGCTGTCAGCTCGTTGAATTAACCCCCTCCTGGGAGAGTTAACAGGACAAAAGAACGGGCACCTCCTGCCCCATCGATCTCCCCTCCCTCCCCCTTCCACATACCGGAGTCTTCGTGCACGGACGCAGGGAACAAAGGTGAGATTGAAGTGGAGTGCGCGCCCCCCCTGGGAAGGTGTCGCGCCCCCACAGATTGAAGAACACTGCCTTAATAGAATTGAAAATTCTTGTCACGAATGTTAGCAAATTTTGAATTGCACAGCCTATTTTAAGGCAAAACAAAATTGGCAGATCGTTATTTCTTACAGTTGTTTTTGCCTATGTGATACAAAATGAATTTACATTTTAAATTCTATACCTAACAGTATGTTTTATAAAATTTATATTTCTAATTCATACAGTATATTATGATTAGTAATTATTATGAAAAGCAGCAAACATGTCTATTAATTAAACTGTTTTCACACAATTTGTTAAAGTTAACCTGAAAGGACCTTTTGTGATGATGAGCAAATATGGTTAGAATGATGTAGTCATTTTGACTCATAGTTTATATTTGTCCTCTTTCCGGACTTAAAAACGTCACTTGACTATGCAGGGTAACAAGCCCAATCCTCCTTTAAACAAAGCCCAAAACCAACTAAAATCCTACTAAATAAGCCCAAATGATGGTCAACATCGAAAATTGCTCTAAGCCTGAAAAATATAACCAACGAAGAAGGAGGTATGGTGAAAGACTACCCCCAGTACAATTGGGTAATTAGGAGGAGGTGGGAGGGAGGAAAACTATATTTAAATATAATCAGCTATGGTGCCAGAACTATACACAGGCAAACAGAAACCGAGAAAAAAAGTAGTTCCCCCAGAGAACAGACAAAGAACTGTAGTGTGATGAGACAGTACTTAGTCCCTGCTACATGGGAGGAACGGAAGAGGCAAAGAAGGGACAAAGAGGCAGGATTGACCACTGGCAAGTAAGGATTTTTGAAGGACACTCAAACAAACAAATCAAAAGCTGGGGGATGGCTTTAACCCAACATAATAAATTACAATAGGTCTTGAATACTTGACCTAAAAACTGTGTATGTATGCGCTTTTCTCTCAAGTCCCCCTCCTTCCCCCATCGGGCAGAATGTTGAAAGGAGTGATTGATAACCATGAGAGCCAGGTCGGAAGAAGACTGTTGCTGCAGGCAGCCCCTGTGCCTCTATAAACATCTGTACCCTGGGTGTGGGACCAGCCTTGACTAGGTAAAACCCAGCCCTGCATTCTAAACTGGTGCAAAAAGGTAGCCTGGTTCAGGGCAATAATCTGTCCAGCTGCTCTTTTCAGAATGACGTAGCCTTAGCTATTACGTATTACTTCGAGGGGAAGTAGGCTAATTGAATAGATGGAAAGTACAGTTACTGGATGAAGGGCAGGATGGCTTCACCAATATAAGGCCATGCCAGACAAATACATCTGAGAGGTATCTCTGAGTTTGTGATTGGGATTAACTAAAGCAAGAGAGAAACATGGTATTTGATGCCTTGTTACACGGAAAACTCACAGGTAAAGTGATTAATTTGAATACGCATCCCAGGGCAGCAAGATGGCCGACTGCTAAGGAGCTCCCAGGGTTAGGGATCACCATATGGTGTAGATCGCCAGATAAAGCAGCAATGCAAAGCTGATTGCAGATTGCTGATCGCAGTGGCAGAGACCCTGCAGAGAGGAGAAGCATAGGGGTGGGAACCCGGGAAGATCCCAGGTTCAGAATCGTGTCAGTGCAAGTCTGGGTGATTGCAGATGTGCCTGCAGATGGTCGCCTGCCATGCCATGCCACCGTGGTACGCCCATCCCATATATATATATATATATATATATTCTTGCTCCAAAAAACACCAATAACACGAGTCACTCTGGAAAAAGAACAAATAAATTTATGTCCTGCCATACAGACCATGCCAGCTAAAATATATTGGCAGCACCATCAACCCAGTGAAATTGAGAGTGCTTGAACATATGCGGGCGATAGCCAACAAAGACTTTTCATATCCTGTCGCCCGACATTTCGCAATAAAGCATAACAGCAATAGGGATCTCCTGAGATTTTTCTGTTTAGATTGTGTTCCTGAAAGGCCACGTGGTGGCAACAAGTTACAGACACTCAGGAGATTAGAGTCTCGATATATAATCGATTTAGAGACTAAGGCATCGGGAGGTCTGAATATGGGAGAAGGATGAATTTGGAACATCAGTTATTGTAACGTGATTTCTGGAAAATGATGAGTTATGTGATAATCCTTGTGTAACAGTGAATTTTATTACTAATTCCCATGAGTATTAGATTTCTGTGTTAACAGCATCGCAGGTCTGTTAACACAGAAATCTAATACTCATGGGAATTAGTAATGGAATTCTAACAGAATTTGCCGATTGTCATAATGTGTAGACGTTTTAACGTTGTGTGTACAGAATGTAACATTTGAACTACAAACCCCACTGTTCTTAGCGATTAACAACTTGAAGTGACATGAGAAATCACGTGTTTTTGTAAATCACTTCTTATTGGAGGATTTGTGCACGAGTAAATATCCACTGTGAGCAAGCCGCCGGTTTGGTGGCGAAACGCGTCAGTATTTATATGATGCTGGAAATTGCGAATGATTAAAACTTAACAACAGCAGATCCTGCGAGTGCGTATTCATTCCTGAGAAGGAGGTGTGTTTATAGAATTCGTCAGGGCTCTGCCGAGGAATACTGCACCTGTCCTAGAAGCGCCAGGGGTCGACAAGGACGAGCCAAGTTGATGGAATATATATATGTATATATATATACATTTGCTGCAGCTGTGGATGAATTAATAAAGCTTGCTGTGAACCCTGACACCCACTCTGGCCTCTGGTTTCTTCTTGGAGAAATGTTTTGGGGTATTAACTACGCTTGTCAGAGGCGTTTACAGATGGCCCTGCAGCATTAAGAGTCACGGATTAACACTGACAACCGGCTGCTCGCAGCTTTTGGACATCGAGGTATCGATAAATCCGGGGAACACCAGGAACCACGAGCCGGCATGAGCGGACCGAGCTATTTCAGCTCAACAGGGCGTGTTGCCTCTACTTGGTAGCCCCTGCTTAATTGCGGACTTGTGGCAATTGGTAGCTGTGGCACGAGGGGACTCGGGGTAGCGGCTGTGGACTTCATCAGTTCAGAGGTTCCCCACACCACCCAACTGCAAGCTCGCACCGACCCACTGTCAATACACACCACCCTATGCCACCTACCCAGCCTGCCGCCACAGTGCATGTTGGGAGTGATGTCATTTGAGATGTCATCAGTGATGTCACTGACCATATCATGAATGATGTAATATGTGACCTCATCAGCAGTGGATTGCGGGTGCGCGAAAAATAGTTAGTACAACTAACTATATAGGAGCAATTTCAATGGTTTTTTAAATGCTAATTCCTAACTATATAAGGCTTGAAACCTATGGTTTTTTAAGTGAATATATATATATATATATATATATATATATATATATATATATATATATATATATATATATATATATATATATATATATATATATATATATATATATATATATATATATATATATATATATATATATTACCTACTGGCTATCGCCAGTAGGTATATATAGTTAGAATTTTTTCTCTATGGGACTTTTGAAAATTCTATGTCTAATAACTTTGGCGTTTGTGGACGGAATCGGCTGAAATGTTCAGGAAAATGGCACATTTTGATTCTGAGCAGCCCCTGAAAATTTAGGGGGGTTTCGTCAAGGGGGGGCTGAGAAAAAAGGGGGGTCCCAAAACGCGTTTTTCCCATTCATTTTTCCATAGGGCGGTTGGACTCACTTTTAGCTCGAACGGCTGAATGGATTTGCACGAAACTTGGCAAAATTGTAGGGACTGTTAGCCCGATGTGCCTTTGCTAGGTCTCAATATATGTGCTCCAGTAGTTTTTGAGAAATTAACGTTCAAACCAAGATATATATCTGTAACAGCGCTCTGGGCAGCGATCCGGTCCGCTTACTTTTCGCTTATCGGAACTTTGCGCGCAGAAAGCTGATTGGCTCTCCGGTGTCTGTCAACATTCTAAACAGTCCGGAGCGGACGCCATCTTGTCTCTCGGTAGGATCGAGAGAGAAGAAGAGGTGGAAAACGAAAGGGGAATTTAATGAAAGGGGGCAAGGTATCCCCCTCTTGACCCCCTAGGAATGTTGTTGGGGTTATTAAAGGGTCCCGTGGGGAAAATAAAAAAAAAATGATTTTTCACGGTAGAAGCGCGGCCGCGAACTGGTAGCGAAACGGGAATTCGCCATTTTGTGCTTCGTTAATTAAATTACTAGTTATAAGTGGGTGCGGGAGACGTATCCTAATCCCCTATGTTTCCTGAGGGTGGCTGAGGAGGCTGATATATGTTGATACATCTCTTCCAGCGGCTGTGCGTGAGCTTTTTTTTTTTTTGCTGCGTGACAGTCCGGAGCGGCCGCCATCTTGTCTCTCGGTAGGATCGAGAGAGAAGAAAAGGTGAAAAACTAAGGGGGAATTTAATGAAAGGGGGCAAGGTATCCCCCTCTTGACCCCCTAGGAATGTTGATGGGGTTATTAAAGGGTCCCGTGGGGAAAATAAAAAAAAAAAGATTTTTCACGGTAGAAGCGCTTCACGGGCCGCGAACTGGGCCGCAAACTGGTAGCGAAACGGGAATTCGCCATTTTGTGCTTCGTTAATTAAAGTACTAGGTATAAGGGGGTGCGGGAGACGTATCCTAATCCCCTATGTTTCCTGAGGGTGGCTGAGGAGGCTGATATATGTTGATACATCTCTTCCAGCGGCTGCGCCATCTTGCCTTTTTTCGAATGCCACAATTTTGTCGTGCACGGCAGCCATTTTAGATGCCAGGCTGGTCCCAGGCCATCACCTACCCCTGCGGATGTAGTTTATGGCCCCAGCTGTAGAGAATTCAGACATGCCAATCCTCCTGATTCAGGCGTGTGAGTACTGATTTCAGTGCTAGTCTCCCGCCTCCCGATTTCTGCAAGCAAAAACCCGGGGGCATATTACGAACAACTAGCGATAATTTTTGTCTCTAACTTGTTTAGAGATAAAAATTATCGCCGCACATCGGCGATTTTTATCGCAGATAAACCTTGCTATTATCGCAGAAAAGTCAGCGATATTCATGTATTATCGAGCAAATGCTCTTAGCCATGTTATCCACCTCCCATTGGATAACATGGCTAAGAACTGCTCAGGGCAGGTGAAAAGTCAGCGATATTCATGTATTATCGATCTAATGCTCTTAGCCATGTTATCCACCTCCCATTGGATAACATGGCTAAGAACTGCTCAGGGCAGGTGTTAGATTTTGGAGATATTCGCGCTTAGCGCGAATATCTCCAAAAGTTGGTAATAGAAGGTAGCGATGTTAGGGACTGTTTCCAGTCGCTAACATCTTGGCACGCCACTTTGCATGTCATTAGTGATAAGTATCACTGACATGCAAAGCGGGGCCCAAGATGGTCGCTATCTCCTTTTAGTTGTCACTAACTGGTGTTAGCGACAGCTTGGTAATAGGGAAATAATTTTATCTCCGCTTTCATGGCTTTTAAAGCCAAAAAAGCGGAGATAAACCCCCTTGATAATATGCCCCACGATTCCTTGGGGGTTTCAGCTGACAGGGCTTGGTATTGTGTTACATGGTAATTATATTCATGTATTATCGATCTAATGCTCTTAGCCATGTTATCCACCTCCCATTGGATAACATGGCTAAGAACTGCTCAGGGCAGGTGTTAGATTTTGGAGATATTCGCGCTTAGCGCGAATATCTCCAAAAGTTGGTAATAGAAGGTAGCGATGTTAGGGACTGTTTCCAGTCGCTAACATCTTGGCACGCCACTTTGCATGTCATTAGTGATAAGTATCACTGACATGCAAAGCGGGGCCCAAGATGGTCGCTATCTCCTTTTAGCTGTCACTAACTGGTGTTAGCGACAGCTTGGTAATAGGGAAATAATTTTATCTCCGCTTTCATGGCTTTTAAAGCCAAAAAAGCGGAGATAAACCCCCTTGATTATATGCCCCACGATTCCTTGGGGGTTTCAGCTGACAGGGCTTGGTATTGTGTTACATGGTAATTTTTCCATGAAACGTCAGAGGGTCGATGCAGGGGTTCTAGAAGAGGTGATAAACCATTTAAGCCTCATGAACAAGCGCATGGTCTTTTAAAGATTTGTGAAGTACTCGGGGGGCGGTGTGTGTGTGCCCTCTTTCAGGAGCGGGCGGGGGGGCACTGCCAGCAACTTGCCAGGTCAGGTAGTGTTCAACACGTGCATCACCCTTTCTCTGCCTGCTATTGCGCTCCATGCTTCGGAAAGGTAAGAAAAAGAACGTGCATTTGAGTTTGAAATGTCCGATCCTGCAGCAGCACACTTCCAAAGCCCACACATGACAATAACCCGATTCAAGGCCCCATTCACCCGTTTTTAAAAAAATAGATAACACTCCAACAAAGTAAGGTTATAAAACTTTATTAACTACTAACTTTAACGAACGGAACAAAAACTAAAAACATTTAAACATTTCTCAACACAAAAAGCAACAATGGTTAGAAGCTGTCTTTTGTGCGAATAGTCCCAAGGCAGCACAACGTGCAGAGTTCTGGACGGCACCCAGGTGATGTCGCCTGGGTGCCGCACTGGTTTAGGGATCCTACAATGCTGCTCCGAAAATTGGCGTGGGGCGTCCCGGGTGGGGCGGGGGGAGGCCTCGTCAGTAGCGGTCTGTTGTGCGAATAGTCCCAAGGCAGCACAACGTGCAGAGTTCTGGACGGCACCCAGGTGATGTCGCCTGGGTGCCGCACTGGTTTAGGGATCCTACAATGCAGCACAGAAAAACAGCGTGGGGCGTCCCGGGTGGTGCGGGGGGAGGCCTCGTCAGTAGCGGTCTGTGTCCAGTGTCACATGGCTGACACAACATGTACGACAGGCACCCAGGTGATGTCCAGTAAACTGCCGCACTGGTTTTGGTATCCTACAATGCTGCTCCGAAAATTGGCGTGCGGCGGCCCGGGGGGGGGGGGGGGGCGTGGGGGAGCCGGCGTGAACGGGCCTCCCCAGGTGGCGGCCATCTAGCTGAGTTGCGCTCGCTCTTGCGGCCACAGCGTCTCGCTCACCATGTTGTTGAGTTGCTCCCACTCTTGCAGTGCAGCGATAGGCGGCTGCCACATGGCTCTTAAAATGGCGGACAGCTCCTCGGTTTTAGGCCTGGTCCACTGAAATGGTCCTGGGACACTTTGGAACTCGGACGCTTGCCTGCTAGGGCTTGGGCTCCATTCTCGAAAAGCGTCCCCTCAGCCGTGAAGATTGTATAAAAGTCTTGGGGGCCCCCGACTCCCGCAGGCTTCCGGTGGGGAGCGGCTGCCATGATTGCTCGCGGAATGACCACGACGGAGCCACGAGATGGTGGTGCTCTCATGCTGACGCCAGCTTCAGTCTGAATGATCCAGAAACAAGGTGGGGCTTTCATCGTTTGGGAAAAAAAAATGTTCTAAACCAATGAAAAGTGTTATTTTTAGGTCATATGACCAAGCCTTCCATCTTTAGGAAACCAAAAGTAAAATGAACCAATGAAAAGTTTTATAAACAAGTCACATGACCTGTTATGCGGCATAGGGCTACAAAAAGCGTAGAAAATCCGTTGGCACGTGAGGCGGCGTCAGTAGCGGACCGATGTGCGAATAGGCCGAAGGCAGCACAACGCGCCGAGATCCGGATGGCACCGAGGTGGTGTCCAGCAAATTGCCGCACTGGTGTGGCCATCCTACAATGCTGCGCCGAAAGACGGCGTGTCCAGCTGAGTTGCGCTCACTGTTGCGGTACAGTGACTCGAACGCGCCGAGATCCGGATGGCACCGAGGTGGTGTCCAGCAAATTGCCGCACTGGTGTGGCCATCCTACAATGCTGCGCCGAAAGACGGCGTGTCCAGCTGAATTGCGGTCACTGTTGCGGTACAGTGACTCGAACGCGCCGAGATCCGGATGGCACCGAGGTGGTGTCCAGCAAATTGCCGCACTGGTGTGGCCATCCTACAATGCTGCGCCGAAAGACGGCGTGTCCAGCTGAATTGCGGTCACTGTTGCGGTACAGTGACTCGAACGCGCCGAGATCCGGATGGCACCGAGGTGGTGTCCAGCAAATTGCCGCACTGGTGTGGCCATCCTACAATGCTGCGCCGAAAGACGGCGTGTCCAGCTGAGTTGCGGTCACTGTTGCGGTACAGTGAGTCGAACGCGCCGAGATCTGGATGGCCCAGATGTTGTGTCCAGCAAGTTGCCGCACTGGTGTGGCCATCCTACAATGCTGCGCCGAAAGTCGGCGTGGGGTGCCCCGTTGGCTTATGAGGTGATGTCAGTAGTGGACCGATGTGTGAATAGGTCGGAACCAGCACAAGGCACCAAGATCCGAATGGCAAGTCCTGGATGTTGAGTGCCTCAGTTGAGAGTTCTGAGCAGTGCTTGTAAGACTATCTGAAGTTTATTATAAGAATCAGAGTAAGTTGAAGACTGTCTGAAGCTTATTTGCACCTGCTGCAGCTTCACTAGGTCCGGCGGAACTTTTTTCCTTTTCCTTTCTGCTTCTTTTCCTACAATGCGTTTCATCTGAAGACACGACCAGGTCCCTGAATGTGTGCAGGGGGACGCTATTGATTGAATGAAAATGGCGGCTTGACACAAAGCTGACTCAAGCGTTACTGTTGGTGCTATACAGACAAAAATTGTTTTTCAGTTTGTACATTCTTCAGGTTTTTTTTCCATCCAAGTCTGATTGAGAGTTTGTAGAAAAATGGCTTCAGATTTTCCACATACTACTCTTCAACATTCTTCCTAAATGTAACAATGTGAAACTCACTAGGAGAACGGCTGTTTCTGTTTCCTTTCAAAATGCTGCCACCAATATTTTCTGAATGGAAGACACCATCTTGTAGCATAAAGGGCCGAAAGGGGTTCTGGTCTGGCCGATGGTTGGTGGAGACATTTTGACTATATCTTGGACCTGCCCGGCCTCGCCCAAAATGGCGCCGGTATAAATGGGACTCGTAACTCCTTGCCCGCAAATGTATATCTAGAAAATGTTATTGTAAGTGGCCCTGTCGTATTTTAATTACAAAATGTACGTCCACCGATTCCGCAACTGTTAGACACCTTTGTTCTTGTCACCTAATGGTCCGCTCGTTACGTTCTTCTACAATGTAAATGTCTCCTCATCATATACGATTTCAGTTTGCTCCGTTGCCGGCCCACGTGGTTATAGGCCCGTATTTGTATACTGACATTTTCACAATAAAGGTTTTTAAAACAAAACACGGTAGTAGTATTTACATTTGTAAAGTTTTTACTTTTAGTGACTGTTTTCGAATCAGTAAAAGGCAAGTGAAATAAAGCAGTCCAATTACATGACGGATAAAAGGTATAATATGTAGGAACGCAGTAAAGATAAATGGTCAAGGGCAGTTGTGTTTTTCATGTCTGCAACATAAAGTGATCGATAAGAATCTGATAATCAGGCGTATCGGCGACTAAGACAGCAGGCCGAATCTCTTTTACTCAACGGCTCCGTCATGGAAGGAAGAAACGCCCTTTTTCTCGAAAAAGGAATATATTTTACTTGCAAGACAGTTGTAAATTTTCCGGGAAAGTACATTAGCCTGGAATATTATAACATATGTTTGAAAAAAAAATATTGTTCGAAAATAATAAAAAGCGTAATTTTTAGGTCATATGACCAAGCTTTTCATCATTAAATTAACAAAAGTAAAATGAACCAATGAAAAGTTTTATTAACAAGTCACATGACCTGTTATGCTTTCGTTACGCGCTGCGCGCCGCGCCTCGGATCACTTCCGGGTGCGCTAACGCGGCGTGTCATAAAACGCATTACGCGACAACGTAGGTCAACAATATAGTCTAAATGTCTCCACCAACCAGCGTTCAGAACACAACCCCTTTCAGCAGTCCAAAAAGTTCTGTTAAATGACAACAGAGGGGACAGGCAACAAGAACCATCAGTCAAAGAGGGGAGGGCAAGTTCTTCTCTTCCGGGTCATGTTGGGGCGCTACCGGAACTGATCGAATTGGTAGTCTATAGTGTTTCTGGATGTTTCAGACTAAAGCTGGCGTCAGCATGAGACCACTACCATCTCGTAGCTCCGTCGTGGCCATTCCACGAGCAATCATGGCAGCCGCTCCCCACCAGAAGCCTGCGGGAGTCGGAGGCCCCCAAGACTTTTGTAGAATCTTCACGGCTGAGGGGACGCTTTTCGAGAATGGGACCCAAGCCCTAGCAGACAAGCGTCCGAGTTCCAAGGTGTCCCAGGGCCATTTTAGTGGACCAGGCCCAAAACCGAAGAGCCGGCCGCCATTTTGAGAGTCCTGTGGCAGCCGCCTATCGCTGCAGCGCAAGAGCGGGCGCATCTCAACTACATGGTGAGCGAGACGCTGTAGTCGCAAGAGCGGGCGGTAAACAGCTGAATGGCGGAAGAGGCACAGTGTAGCAAAAGCGGGCGGAATGGCAACTAAAACGATAAAGGGGCGCCCCACTACAGCTTGTCTTCAGGTCAAACGGATTGTGGGACAAGGTCCAGAATTGAAGAGTCATCAAAAGGCAAAAAGTTCCGCCGGACCCCGGGAGCCGGCCGCCTATGTCGGGGGCGATCTCAGGCTACACCAGTGCTATAAGACTTGGGGAGGGTGTCGGAGCCAAGCGTCTTCTCCGAGTCCATGGCCATCACACCGCCCCTCAGGGGCCTCCGTCAAGCTGTTTAGGAAGGTAACATATCACATTGTTTTCTAATGCAGTCAGGTCCACAAACGACACTCACTTACTTTGAGAATAGTGAAGCTGCAGTAGGTGGAAATAAGCTTCAGACAGTGTTACAAGCACTGCTCAGAACTCTTAACTATGGCACCCAACATCCAGAACTTATGCTATTTGAGAATGGTAGTGACATCGAAGCATCTCAGGGACCAAAACCATTAACGTACTTTCACGTATGAAAATCTTACTTGGGGAGGGGGCAGGAGCGAAGCGCCCCCTCCCAGTCAGCGCCACCACACCGTATGTTGAAAATCTGAAGCCATCGTTCTACAAAGTCAACCAAACTTGGATTGAAAAATCTAGAAAAATGTACAAACTGAAAACCAGTTTTGGTCTGCATAGCATCAGTAGCAACGCTTGAGTCAGCTTTGTGTCAAGCCGCCATTTTGATTCAACAAAGCACAGGCATTGAAAAAGGCTGAAATTCAGAACTCTAAACTATGGCACCCAACATCCAGGAGCTTGCCATCCGGATCTTGGAGCCTTGTGCTGTTTTCGATCTATTCACACATCGGTCCACTACTGACATCATCTTATAAACCAACGTTATGTAAATAGTTTTTTAATAAAATGTTTTACCCTGTTTCTTTGCTGGTGTGTTGTCTATATTTTTAATATTTGCATAGGGTTTGTCGTTATTTTGTGCGGGATGGGTGATGGAGCCGAGCTGTCTTGCAGCCCTCATGGTGTGGAGCTCAGTTCATCTCACTATTTTCGTATTTCTCATGAAGGGTTGTTCCTAATATTTCTATTTTAGCGAGGTCAAAAAGAGATCCAATTAGTGGCCTACTGATTTTGCTCGATTACTTTTATTTTTTTACACGATTTTTCACTATCTGCAAAGACTAAACAGAGTATTGCGACTTTGTGCTTGTTTGTAAATAGAGAATGATCCAAAGAGAACCAATTCTAAAACAGTAAATGCTTGGACAACAATCAATCAAATGGAGAGACAAGCAGGCACGACGGATTACAACGGGGGTAAAGGCCTGCGTTAACTACCCTTCAGTATCTGCAAAGAGAGAGTACTACTAAGACAAAAGAGGGGAGGGGGGGGGGGTGCAGCGTTCAAAGCACATCAGCGTGCATAAATACGAAAATGTTTTTATCTATCACGTACTTGACATTTTAAAGCTTTTCATATTTGCTATTAAAAAACCAATGAAATTCACAGAAAAAACCATAGGTTATAGTGGATATATAGTTAGGAATTTGCATTTAGAAAACCTTGAAAATTCAATGAAAAAACCATTGGTTTTAGGCCATATATAGTTAGGAATTAGCATTTACAAAACCTTATTTTACTCGCATAAAACCATTGAAATTCCATATATAGTTAGAAGCGCTAACTATATATCGCGCACCCGCAATCCACTGCTGATGATGTCACATATTACATCATTCATGACATGGTCAGTGACATCACTGATGACATCACTGATGACATCTCAAATGACATCACTGATGACAACTCAAATGACATCACTGATGACATCTCAAATGACATCACTGATGACATCACTGATGACAACTCAAATGACATCACTGATGACATCTCATTTGTCATCACTGATCACATCACTTACGTGATAATACAATGAACCTCTTCAGACTCTAATATAACCTTACATACACTCAGTATAAACAGACACTCACAGACTGTCACTCATCCATGGAGTTACTCACACACCTAGTCAGTCATGCATAGAATCAATCACACCTCCATTTCCTCAACTATAAAGTTATACACATCTTACTTATTCAAACATATAATAACACATATTTATTCTCTTATATAATCCCTGATACAAGCTCACAGTGATCGATACAGCCACTCACACATTCACTGGCTCTTATGTTCAGTTATTTATATATCTCAACTCTCACATGTATTGTGTTTTACATACGTACTTACTTGCACATGTAGCAATGAGAAATCCATTCACTCACCAACACACCCATGCATAGTCAACCGCCCATATAGCTGTTTCCACATGCACTCTTGAACTCATACTCCTAGTGAATCAACTGCTTACACATCTATGCACAGAGTCACGCACCTCCCAGCCACCCACACACACACTCAGCCTCCCATTCAAATACTTGGGCAACCAATCAATAACCCATATCGCCACTCTTATAGCTACTGATCAACACATGCAGCAGCTTACACAACAACAAACATACTGATGCACAAATTAAGACAGTTTAGTCACTAACCCATGCACTCAGTGAGACACATTTAATCACTCACTCATACAGTCAGTCATGCACCTACTAAATTCTTCATCCAGACACTTATACATCCACTCATTCTTCAATATACAGACACATACAATCACTGGATGTTGTGATTAGTGATGTCATCAGTGATGTCATTTGAGATGTCATCAGTGATGTCATCAGTGATGTCACTGACCATGTCATGAATGATGTAATATGTGACATCATCAGCAGTGGATTGCGGGTGCGCGATATATAGTTAGCGCTTCTAACTATATATGGAATTTCAATGGTTTTATGCGAGTAAAATAAGGTTTTGTAAATGCTAATTCCTAACTATATATGGCCTAAAACCAATGGTTTTTTCATTGAATTTTCAAGGTTTTCTAAATGCAAATTCCTAACTATATATCCACTATAACCTATGGTTTTTTCTGTGAATATATATATATATATATATTGTTTCCATTCCCGAATAACAGAGAATAAACAGGCGCTGACTCCATGGGTTGCGGTGTATTCAAGGAGAATTTTTTATTCCATTAGTGATGGACTTTGACGCGTTTCGGCGGACGTGTCCGCCTTGCTCACAACAT
Source organism: Lissotriton vulgaris (assembly GCF_964263255.1). Lineage (NCBI taxonomy): Eukaryota > Metazoa > Chordata > Amphibia > Caudata > Salamandridae > Lissotriton > Lissotriton vulgaris. The sequence goes on from NC_141690.1 coordinate 87,260,017, forward strand.
CAGTCAACACTACAGTGAAGTGCAATATATGCTCAACTTATTTTGTCCAAACGAAGGTGGATTGTCTTGGCAACCAACTCTGCAACAAAGGACATAGAATAAATGCATACAGTGGGTAAAATGCTTGTCATGGTGAGTTAATGCAGTGTTTCTTCTAATAAGTGAATTACCTTTGAACAAAACGCAGTCTTATGTGTATTATATCAGTTTATTAAAATAGCACAAACTTATACCGACTGATATGGTAAAAAAGGAAAGGAAGAACCTCACGACAGTACTGTTGCATACATGAGAAAATTGATTCATAACCAAATAGCCAGTATGCGAGCTGTGTGTTGGAGTATTGGTCCATTTAGTATAGTTATTATCTGGTATGGGTGCAAGGTCGTGTGTGTTTGACCTGTGCCGCATTACGTCCAGTGCCTTAGAAACATAATGTACAAGTGTAAAATCCAAAAGCCGTTCACAAGTGCGAAGAATGCTGGCTTGGCTTGCGGGCGTGTCATGTTCTGCCATATAATGCCGAAAAGTGCATTGGTTGGGAGTATTAAGCCCCTGTGGGCAATGTGGTGTCTACCGCAACAGTTATGTCCTCTAGCTAATTAAATATGAAAAACTGGTTAGTTTAATTGGATTTGCTCATCCTTGGGTGAGAGGTTGCTTTTGAGTTGGTGAGTGAGTGTAATTGTGCTTAAATCTCAAAAAAGTGAGAAATAAGTGAAAATGTGAAAAAAATTAAAAAGTTAGTTAGATGTTAGGGGAGGGGGTTAAGGACGCGGAGGGGGCTGCTACACTATGTTTCAGTTACTTAAATGCAATTTAGAGATGGACACTCATTGCCTCATCTGCATTTAGGCCGTTAGGTGTCTTACAGTCGAGTAGGATTATATATATTGATTCTAGTCTCCTACGGGCAAGCTGTCGATTACCTCCCCTGATGTTCTTTTTGACACTGTCTATGACAAAGTATGTCAGATCCTCTGTTCTGCCTCCATGGTGTGTATTTATATGGCGGGCCACTGGGTATGCAAGATCATCGTTTGCAATTGCCCGTAGTTGTTGGAGTATCCTTACACGAACAGAGTGAATGGTGCTCCCTACATAACGTTTGTTACAGGTGCAACGCAGTAGGTACACCGCAAAATCTGTTTTGGACGTGTAATTTTCCCTTATCTCGAGTGGAGTCTTTCTGAGAGAGAAGGTGACTTTCTTTGTGTTAATGCCGTGTCTGCAGGCGTTGCACTTAGTGCACTTATGTAAGCCATTTTGGGATTTGAGCCAGGTAGAGCCCTTTGTGAGAAGTTGGCCTGATATATGATGCTCACTAGTTCTAGTGATCACCATGTATCAGTCCAAACAACCCTTATGGTGATTGGTTGTAAGTCAACCTTATAGACCAGCTATCCTAATGGTAGCATGGACAAATCAGTCTTAGGCTAAACTCTTTTGGCATGTGAAGCCAGCTGTTTTACCACATATAACCCCTTGAATAGCAAGTGAAAGGACACCACACAGGTTGTTATGAAAATAAACAATATATTTATTACTAACAAACACCTCTGAACTCTTTATGAGATCAGAGGGCTAAGCACATAGCAAGACTCTTAAGAAAAATACAGTAAGTCACACAAATTACAATGGTGCCCTAGGGGCACGACAAACCATATACTAAGTAAATGGTAATAGTAGAACGATAGAAGAAATTAAGATGTCCAGAGGCTGTAGGATCGCTGGGACTACACTACCCTAACCTTAGGTAAGGAGCAGGAGGCCCACAGGACGCGTGTGCAGAGTGTGAACGTCAATGGGCACGAACAAGTTACAAAATAGGTGAATACGGACCGGTCCAACTGGTTATGACTAAAACTACAGGATACCTGGACACTAGGAGAGTCACTCTACCCATGAGCACCGAAATGCTCTCGTTACCTCACCCATGGACTGCGGGTGCATAGGTGTGAAAGTGTGTCGGGTTTCCGCGTTGAAGTCAATGGAACCTTGAAGAAAGATGCTTCAGGCGACCAGGAGGAAGATGTCCGGAGTGATCCAAGGGTGGATCAAGGAAGATGGAGACCTGAAAGCAGAGGGGACAATATTTACAGTCACTAGCCAGTGACTGGATTGGAACCAGGAAGGAACCAGATGCTGTTGTGGCAATCAGGTGAAGAGTGGACGCTTGACTCTGCAGCCACCTGGACCAGGAGGAGTCTTCGACAACCAGGATGGAGGCACGAGCTGTCCCACGCAGGCTCTCGCTGTCGGCGGTGTCTGATCCGGATTCGGAGTCAACAGGCCTTGGCAAAGGCAACCCACGCGGTGAGTGGAGATGGCGTCTGGTGTGGACAGGAGGGTCCGGGGTGCTTCTCCTTAGCAGGGAAGCAAGGGCCAGTCTGGAGCAACCAGACCAGCGATGTGGATTTCAAGGATCGTCGTCTAGGAGGCCGCTAGCCAGCCGGCAAGTGACCAGACAACGCGTCGAGCAGCAACCAAGCAAAAGGGCCCCACACAGATCTCGTGGATGCTGGAGGGCTGGTCTTCGGTGCAGGAGCTGCTCGAGGCTGGGGCTTCTCAATCCCCAAAGCACTTTCTCGAGGATGCCTCTGAAGTAGTGCTGGAAGCGAAGTGCAGTTTCTCCAAGCTGGCCGGTCCCATGTGTCTCGTCGCACCCACGGATCTCAGCTGTGCTGCAGATGTAGGTAGAGGTCGGAGAGGTCTGGAAGTCTGGGTCTCGTCGGCTCTGAAGTCTGGTTCCACCAGGAAGGACGACAAAGTGAACCGCTAGGACGCTTGATGGTGCCTGCTTGTGCAGGGTGGTCACTCCTTGGCCACAAGGGAGATTTTCTTCAGTCTTCTGTGGAGCAGAACATCGAAGTCCAGAGTTTCTTCTTTGTAGTTTCAATTCAGGATAATCTAATTTGGAATGGGACCAGCTCCTACCTTTATTCTCCTAAAGGGGGCTGTACTGTGACTAGGTCCCTCCCATGGGTAGGACCAGGAAGGGGGGTGGTTACACCCCCTATCCTTTGTCCGGTTTCGCGCCCGAGCTGGGGCTGGAGTGCCCCAGCAACTGATTTGAACCAGAGTATGCACAGGGACACCTTGTGTGCCCCAGGCATGTCTCATTCCTTTCAGCCCTGCCTATCTGGATACACAAAGTCCTGTCTGGGGTGGTGCTAGCATACACAAAGTCCTGTCTGGGGTGGTGCTAGCACCTCCCCAGGCAGGAAATCCTTTTTCCAGGCCTCCGTTGCTGGAAGGACTCCCAGCAGCAGGAGGTCAGACTTGTGTCTGTGGCAGCAGCATCCATTTTGTGATGCTGAGGCTCGGGTTAACTTTAACCGCGGTTCTTAGTTACACACATGTCGTGTCCCTCTAAAAGGGTGGAATGCTACCCCCGTCGCCAGATCTGGTGAGGGGGTAGTATTCCAATTCGTATGACACCTTACTCGACTATGTTTTGATAATGCTATGCCAAAGTTAGCAATAACCGCGAGTATTATAATGCACTTAAGAGTATATGGTATAGCGTTATCATGGAAATAGCTAAAGGACATGGTTCCTAAAGCTGCAGACAGGCTCAGCTCATGCTAGAGCACCATCTCACATAATTCCAAGCACTCTGCCTTCGGGATTGATAAGGCCTGCCATAGGAGTGACTTATAGGAGTATATGTGTCCATTTTGGCGTTAGATATAGGTATACTATATCTACAGAAAAGGGTGATCACACCACCTTGCCCCAGCTGTTTTACCAGCCAGTTGTGTCTGTTTAGATGGCCAGCCAGGGATGGCACAATACATGCTGCAGCCCCTGGTAGGCCTTGGGTGCACTTATGCCCTGGGTACCTATGGTACACTGTACAAGGACTTACAAGAGTGATCCAATACCAATTGGTAAATGCACCTAAAGTACATAAGTGTTAATTTAGAGAGAGAACAGCTAGGCTGTGGGTCTAATTAGCAGGCCCACAGCCAGGGAAAGTCGTAAACCAGTGAAGCAAAAAGCAAAAATCTGGGGTGACCATAGGATTGCAGACCCTACTCTCCTACACCCTTGTCTTGTGTTGGTGCATTAGTCACTAACTCTTGTTTCATGGACTTAGCTCGCCTGAAGGTTAATTGTGGGAGTTTCACACAGGAGGCACCTATTGTGGGGTCACTGCGTACGATGGGCCAGTAGAGGATCTTGCGTACATTTGAGTGGTATGTGCTGTACCCTGTCATCAGCCTAGGTGTGCCATCAGTATGTTTGCTAGTCATTTGCTTGTTGGCACCGGTTTTGTGAATGAGTTCCTCTCTGTTCTTGGTAAGGCATTTCTGCTCTGCCCTCTCTAGGGTTTTGTTCTTATATCCTCTGTCTTTGAATCTACAAAACAGAGCCTCTTTAGACTTCTTGTAGCTTTCTTCAGCGCTACAATTGCGCTTCATTCTTAAGCATTTCGCATATGGTATGCTTACTATTAGACTGGTGGGGTGGAAACTCTCGGTGTGCAAGATAGCATTCCTAGATGTTGGCGTCCTGAAAGTCCTAGACTGTACCTTGTTGCCACAGATGTAAAGTTCCAAATCAATAAAAACAATGGAATTTTTGCTAGTGGTGCAGGTACATTTTAGATTAAGCGCATTGCCATTGATCTCATTAGCAAAATTAATTGCGCTCTGTTCGCTGCCTCTCCATAATATGAGGATGTCGGCAATGTAACGGCAATACAGGACTACATATTCAGACATTTGAATGTTGTGCGTCTTCATGAGTACTTACTCCTCCCACCAGCCCGTATGCAAATTAGCACAGCTGGGGGCGAAGCAAGTACCCATGGCTGTGCCCTGTGTTTGTTTGTACAGGAGTCTGTCAAACATAAAGGTATTGTTTGCCAAACACCATTCAGTTATCTGTAATAACATCATGGTGTGTTGGTAAAGGCCTATATCTCTGGTGCTCAGTAATGTTTCAGAGCATTTAAGCCACCCGTGTGTCTAATGCTTGTGTAAAGACATTGTACATCAAGTGTTACAAATACATAATCGTTGTGCCATTACATTCAAAAATTTTTGTCAAGAAATCTCCAGTTTCCCTTGTATATGCAGGTAAACTTTGTACAAAAGGCTGCAGAAAAAAGTCAATGTACTTGCTCTTGTTTTCGAAGAGCCCACCAATAGCAGATATAATTGGTCTCACCAGCAGGCATTGCACACTTTTGTGTATCTTGGGGATCAGATATAGTTGCGGTGATACTGGGTAATTGTTTTTCAAAAATTCTAATTCATTTTTCGAAATTAACCCTGCTGTTTTTCCTCCTCCTGCTCCTTGATTGGTAGTCTTGTTTGGGGCTTGATCTTGTCGTGAAGGTCTTGGCCGAAGGCTCATCAGGTGTTCTACTCGTAAAAAAGCAAATTCTTGGATCGGTGTTGGCACTTTACGTATTGGGTTCCCGCTTCCCACTCCTTCAAGGTCATCTTCTACTTCAGAGCTGAGTTCGGATTCACAGGGCTCATTGAATCCTTGCTGGCCGCTGCCCGTTGCTGATAATTGTTGGCGACGAATGTTATCAAACTTTCGGGAAAACGTGTATCTCCTGCCACGTAGGTAGTCATTCCTATCTCGTTGAAATTTATTTGATTTCTGTTCTTTTATTGTTTGTTCGTACTTTACTATGTGGTTTTTAATCTCTGTCAGTCCTTTTGTAACATTGTGTTGGTTCGACATACTTTCTAGTTCTTTGTAGATTTTGTGAGAAGTTGGCTTGATATGTGATGTCCACTATTCTAGTGGGCACCCTGTATCAGTCCAAACAACCCTTATGGTGATGGTTGCAAAGTCAACCTTATAGACCAGCTATCCTAGTGGTAGCATGGACAAAGCAGTCTTAGGCTAACTCAAGAGGGCATGTGAAACCAGCTGTTTTACCAAATGTAACCTCTTTAATACCAAATGAAAGGACACCACACAGGTTACATATAAAATACATATGTATTTATTTCTAACACATAAGGTCAGAGGCTTGTGCCTCTGACCTTATGAGGTCAGAGGCACAAGCACATAACAAGATACTTAATTATCATACAATAAGTTGCACAATATACAGTAGCACCCTAGGGGCACGTCAAACCACATACTAAAATAGTGGTATAAGAACCACGTCACGAACAAAGGATAGGTCTAAGGCCTAGGGAATCGCTGGGACTACACTGTACTACCAAAGGATAGGAAGTAGGAGGCCCGCACGAGGCGTGTGCAGTGTCTTTACACACACGCAAGTTACCATTAAGTTAGAATGGGAACGAAAGAATTGGAAACTAGTTCTTTTAGGTCACTTCCGGATGGACTAGGAGAAAGCTATTGAAAACTGGGACTCTAGGATAGTTAATCCCACAGGAGCACCGGAGTACTCATGTTACCTCACCCACAGGAAGCGGGTGCATAGGTGTCAAATTGTGTCGGGTTTCGTCGCTGAATCCTATGGAGCCTTGAAGAAAGATGCTGCAGGCGACTAGGAGAGAAGTGTCCGGTTGGATCCAAGGGCGGATCGAGGATGAAAAGTACCTGAAAGCAGAGGGGACAGAGTCTGGGTCACTAGCCAGTGACCAGGAAGGAACCAGGAAGGAACCAGGTGATGTTGCGAAGCAATCAGGTGATGTCGTGAAGCTTGTCTTTGCAGCCACATGGACCAGGAGGTGGGCACGGACTGTCCCACGAAGGATCTCGCTGTCGGCGGTGTTGGCTTCCGGATTGGAGTCAACAAGCCTTGGCTAAGGCAACCCACGCAGCAATCGAAGATGGCTTCTGGATCAGACCAGCAAGGTCTGATGTGCTTCTCCTTTTCAGGAAAGCAAGGGCCAGCCTGGAGCAACCAGGCCAGTGGTGGAAATTTGTAGATTCGTTGTCACAGAGGACACTAGCCAACGGGCAAGTGACCGGACAGACGCGTCAAGCAGAAAAATGCAAAAGGGCCCCACGCGGCACACGTGGAGTGTGGAGGGCTGGTCTTTGGTGCAGATGATCCTCGGGGCTGGGGCTTCTTAGTCGCCAATGCACAACTTCAAGGGTGCATCAGAAGTTGCATGGAAAGCAATTCGCTGGCTTTCCAAGATGGCCGGTCCCACGTCTTGCGTCACCTCCACAGGTCTCAGCTTTGCTGTGGCTGTGGATCGGGCTGAAGGAAGTCTGAAAGTCCGGGTCTTGTCAGGCTCTGTGTTTAGGCTCCGGTTGGAGCGACGATAAAGCAACCCGTTGATCGCTTGATGGTGCCTGCTTGTGCAGGGTGGTCACTCCTTGACCACAAGGGAGATTCTTCAGTCTTCTATCTTCAAGTAGAACGTCGAAGGTCCAGAGTTTTGTTTCAAGTTTCAGTCAGGATAAATCTAAAGTCTCTAGACTCAGCTCCTACCTATATACTGGTATTATAAGACAATAGTCCAAAGACTATTACGTCACAATATCACAGTTAGTCAACACTTCATAATTCAATTAATAGAGTATTGTAATCTACTCTTCATCGATAAGTTGAATGATCTCACAATGCAACAGAAAAACAAATAATCAGTGGTGATTTATTCATTTTTTACCACTATTGAAAACTGTACAAAGCTTACAATACATATAGGTCATATTGGTTGCCCCAAGGGGAGCGTGCAAAATAGAAAGATGTGAGTCAGACGGTGTTCGGTGATAAAGAAAAGAAAAGAATAGCGAGGAATTGCAAAGATTTGTGACATAAAAAGAACACAGTTTTTTTATTACACAAAAGGATCAATAATCATCCCTGTTCTGGGACCTGGCCATAAATCAATTCATCCATGATTTTAGTTCATTTAGAAACATATATATCTGATAGTTATAATGCACAAGGAGGTAATAGTATATAGGTTCAGGTCAAAGATCAAATAAGCGTCGACGTTTCGACTCGACTTTGGGCCTCACGGTGAGTACTGATAACCGTGCCTCAGGAATCCTTTTTTGAATTTTGATCGCTAAATAGGGAAAAACGTAACTCAGTGTAAATACGATACACCAGTAAAGGTTCCCAGCTTTTATCAGGGTACGAGGTCCTGGCGCTTACCTAACTCGTTCGATATATCAGGGATTCAAACGGTATCTCGCGTGCCGCGTCTTGCGTCTCGGGCAGGTCAATGACGCGAGACGCGAGGATTCCTGAGGCACGGTTATCAGTACGCTGAAGGGATATGTAGAATTATTCGTCCCTCGCTCCTGCTGGAATCTCTGACACTGCACGAATTAGCAGTCCGAATTATAAAGGAATTTTGAGACACGGTGCTTACTAGCATCAGTACGCTGAAGGGATAAACAGGATTTAATCATTCTACACTACTGATCCAAACAGGGATTTACTACATATTGGAATAACCCCAGAGTGATTCCTCCTGGTGGGCTACACTATATAATAAATAAGGAGGACATTTCATTAATTGATCAAGATTAAGAAAAATACACAAGAATCACCTCCGCCGTTAGGGGTCATCAAACAATATAAGGTTGCCCGTAGTCCTGATGAAGACTCGCACGGCCCAGGCAAAACGTCAACGCTTATTTGATCTTTGACCTGGACCTATATACTATTACCTCCTTGTGCATTATAACTATCAGATATACAGGTTTCTAAATGAACTAAAATCATGGATGAATTGATTTATGACAGTTCATCACAGTGGGGGATGCACACCAATTTTAGACCAACATTTTTAATTCATCCAAGTTATTCCATCCTTCGTTTGAATTGCGTGCAAATGAGATTTATAGGCATGCCCTGCTGCCATTAGTTAAGAAACACATGAAAGAAGGGACTACGCAGCCCCATATCCAAATGCACAGCTGTGTGCCGCTAAAAATTGCGTGCACTATTTATTCGCACTCCTTAGTTCAATATAAATTTTAACCATTTTTTTCCATGTCTCGACTCTTTTTTATGACGTTTTGATTAGTTGTTACAATCCACAAATGGATAAGGTGCCAATTTTCAATCTTTAACATCCCAACTGTGCCATTCCAGGCCTTCATGAAAGAATGCGATGAATGCAAGAAGTCCTTCGCCAATAGTCATTTATTCTGTAGTTAAAAAACCCAATGCATTTCGGGCCTCCATGTGCCCTTCTTCGGGGGTCACTACAAGTCAATAACAATACAATCAGATTAGTTACTTTTAATATCTAGAACACTTTGTATTGTAATGCACTTTTAACGCTGCACTTAACTCGCAATAGTTGTAACATTTTTCCTAATGCGCTGCGTGCCCGTGTTTATCCTTCTTATATCTTGGTCATGAAGTGTAAGATTGTAAAGGTGCGGGGTGTGAGACCAAATGTTCGCCGAGATAATCCTTCAGCCGGTTGTAACCGTTCTTATCTCTCCTATCTGGCGTGCGCACAAGCTGAAACCCTGCTGTGGCCCTGTGTTTGCATTAACGATTCCTCCATTAATTAAACTTTACGCGCTGTTAAATATCTGGGTTTTTAGCTGTTTAACGAGAGCTATGCTTCACTCTAAACAACATGCTGAAAGTTATAAAATTGATGTTAACATTTGCTAAAGTTGCCACGTAAGATAAATGCTCTTTCCCGCTGACGCTTACCCGTTTTTACAAACTGCTAATGTCTCGCGTCCTCATCCTGATTTAGTCAAGCCGCTGTACCAGATCGTTTCCCGCCCACGCTATTTGTGGTTCTCCACCCCCGTGTTCACCCTCCCAATTCCCCCGTGGTCCTAACGCCTTCTATTGCATCAAGACTACTTTCTCGAAATAAAATACATTTCCCAAAGTGCACCATTTTTCTAAAAAGCAGGGCTATCATAGTACATAAACATTCAAGATATACAAGTCACTTGGATATGTCAACTCAATTATAAAAATTTGCATGGTCGATATATGTATTGGTTAAAATTTATATTGAACTAAGGAGTGCGGATAAATAGTGCACGCAATTTTTAGCGGCACACAGCTGTGCATTTGGATATGGGGCTGCGTAGTCCCTTCTTTCATGTGTTTCTTAACTAATGGCAGCAGGGCATGCCTATAAATCTCATTTGCACGCAATTCAAACGAAGGATGGAATAACTTGGATGAATTAAAAATGTTGGTCTAAAATTGGTGTGCATCCCCCACTGTGATGAACTGTCTTAACAAAAGCCCAAAAATAAGGGATTGCACCCGCGCTAAGGAATCGTGACGAATGGTGGAATATAACTTGATAAAATACACAATTGGATTTAACATCGAAGTCCCTCGCAACAGTACCAATACATATATCGACCATGCAAATTTTTATAATTGAGTTGACATATCCAAGTGACTTGTATATCTTGAATGTTTATGTACTATGTTAGCCCTGCTTTTTAGAAAAATGGTGCACTTTGGGAAATGTATTTTATTTCGAGAAAGTAGTCTTGATGCAATAGAAGGCGTTAGGACCACGGGGGAATTGGGAGGATGAACACGGGGGTGGAGAACCACAAATAGCGTGGGCGGGAAACGATCTGGTACAGCGGCTTGACTAAATCAGGATGAGGACGCGAGACATTAGCAGTTTGTAAAAACGGGTAAGCGTCAGCGGGAAAGAGCATTTATCTTACGTGGCAACTTTAGCAAATGTTAACATCAATTTTTTAACTTTCAACATGTTGTTTAGAGTGAAGCATAGCTCTCGTTAAACAGCTAAAAACCCAGATATTTAACAGCGCGTAAAGTTTCATTAATGGAGGAATCGTTAATGCAAACACAGGGCCACAGCAGGGTTTCAGCTTGTGCGCACGCCAGATAGGAGAGATAAGAACGGTTACAACCGGCTGAAGGATTATCTCGGCGAACATTTGGTCTCACACCCCGCACCTTTACAATCTTACACTTCATGACCAAGATATAAGAAGGATAAACACGGGCACGCAGCGCATTAGGAAAAATGTTACAACTATTGCGAGTTAAGTGCAGCGTTAAAAGTGCATTACAATACAAAGTGTTCTAGATATTAAAAGTAACTAATCTGATTGTATTGTTATTGACTTGTAGTGACCCCCGAAGAAGGGCACATGGAGGCCCGAAATGCATTGGGTTTTTTAACTACAGAATATGACTATTGGCGAAGGACTTCTTGCATTCATCGCATTCTTTCATGAAGGCCTGGAATGGCACAGTTGGGATGTTAAAGATTGAAAATTGGCACCTTATCCATTTGTGGATTGTAACAACTAATCAAAACGTCATAAAAAAGAGTCGAGACATGGAAAAAAATGGTTAAAATTTATATTGAACTAAGGAGTGCGAATAAATAGTGCACGCAATTTTTAGCGGCACACAGCTGTGCATTTGGATATGGGGCTGCGTAGTCCCTTCTTTCATGTGAATTGATTTATGGCCAGGTCCCAGAACAGGGATAATTATTGATCCTTTTGTGTAATAAAAAAACTGTGTTCTTTTTATGTCACAAATCTTTGCAATTCCTTGCTATTCATTTCTTTTCTTTATCACCGAACACCATCTGACTCACGTCTTTCTATTTTGCACACTCCCCTTGGGGCAACCAATATGACCTATATGTATTGTAAGTTTTGTACAGTTTTCAATAGTGGTAAAAAATGAATAAATCACCACTGATTATTTGTTTTGCTGTTGCATTGTGAGATCATTCAACTTATCGATGAAGAGTAGATTACAATACGCTATTAATTGAATTATGAAGTGTTGACTAACTGTGATATTGTGAAGTAATAGTCTTTGGACCATTGTCTTAAAATACTGTTCAATACCCAGGTCCTAGACCATTTTGGGTTACCCCATTTGATTAATGGTTACCTACCTATATAGTAATCTAAGTGGCTGGATTACCTGCTAGGTCCCTCCTATGGGTGGGACCAGGGAAGGCGCCAGTGCTGGGGCTGGAGTTCCCCAGCAACTGGTTTGAACCGGGCTATGCTTGGGACACCTTGTGTGCCCCAGGCAGTGTCTCATTTCATTCAGCCCTCCCTGCCCCAATACACTATGGCCTTTCTGGGGGGTGCTAGCACCTCCCAAGACAGGAAACCTATTGTCCAAGCCTCCATCACTGGAAAGACTCCCAGCAGCAGGAGGTCAGACTTGTGTCTGTGGCAGCAGCATCCATTTTGTGATGCTTAGGCTCTGGTTAACTTCTACCGGGTTTAGTGGGAACAACATGTCTTCTCCCTCTAGAAGGATGGAATGCTACCCCCGTCACCAGAACTGGCAGGGAGTAGTATTCCAAAGCGTATGACACCTTACACGTCATGTTTTGAAAAAGCCAAACCAAAGTTAGCATTCAACTGCAAGGATTATAATGCCCTCAAGAGTATATGGTATGGCTAGATCATAGAACGTTTCAAAAAACACAGTTGATGGACAGAATGCAGAACAATTTCTTACATTCACCCCAGTACAAAGATCTGGGCCTAAATCCATCGTGTTTTTGCACTCCACACTACCCTAGGTCAAACAATGGCTATATGCACAACATCCTTGACCCTGTGCCTCATGGGAACAGTGAGGTTCCGTGACAATTGTAAGTGGTGCTTTCGACTCGCACGAATATGGTCGAGTCTGGTATCTATGAACCGCAAATGACGAGTTTAGTAAGTGTGCGCAGTTTTGCTGTGCTAGCTTAAACCGTTCGTTTGTTATGTGGGTTTTTTCATCTGTACCCACGGGTTCCATCTTAGATACGGCATCCATTTTGTCTCTTGCCCTCAAGTAGCCAGCGAACGGACGCTGTCCGCTTCGCGACCCTGGGACTCCCAAGATATTTGCGGAAGACACATGTTCTTTGTAAGTGTCTTTATGACGAGGGGGTTACTACTGTAAGGCAGATGGCACCGCTCGAGGCTCATCTTGCCGCACGGACTTATTGTCTCAGCCGTGCATCTCATTAGGCACGTCCCTTTGATGCCTGTATCTCGTGTTTCTCGATACCTCCCCTTTTACACCCTTTCCGATCTCCCCACTGTCTCCGTCTTCCCCCGCACCTGTCTTTGTTCCTACTTCGATCTGTTTTACTGCTGATTGGAATTTGCTAATGGTGGGAAGATGGGTTTTTACAGTTGGGAACCGCCAAATGTTTCCGCACTTATGTTCCGGACCTCATGTGTTTCAAAGTGACCAAAGCGACCCCTCTGGGGGATAATGATGAGAACCGGGTTGTAAACTTTTGTGTACCATGTTGTCCTATGGGTAAAAACTGTATAAAAGGAGCGATCCACAGAACCAATTTGAAGCAGTCTCCCCAAGTTGCACGTGGTGTACTTGTCGTGACTTCTGTGTTCCCTGCAGTAAATAAATCTTGAATCTCTGACGCCGAAGGAAGTGTCCCGCGTCTCTGTGATTCGTACGCCGGAGCAGGTTACCCACGAAGGTTTCAGGTGTTGTGCCCTGGCACCGCTGGGTCTTAAAGAACCCAGTCCTTCAGTTGGCGCCCAACGTGGGGCTGCATCAGTGGTACCGGTCCAAGCCCGACGATCGTGAGGAACTTCGTGTGAAATCTCCGAGGGAAGGTGCACTCCGCTTCATCGATCCAGTTGTCGAAATAAGTGGCCCGAAGACTTTTCCCGCGAAGATTCCCGCCTCCGGACGGCTGCGACGACTGCTGCCCTGACTGTAGACCTGTTTTGGCGCCTGGCGTAGACCTTGGTATAGCGAGACGATAGACGGGCCTTCCTGGTGACGCCATTGATCTTTGAGTTAAGTATTTGTGGGTCGCTCCCATAGTTCTTGGTTGTTGACACTTTAGCGAGTGTTTTTGTTGTTAACGCTGTGTGAGTGTTTTTGTCGGTGACACCTTGCTAGCGTACTTTGTTGTGTTGTTTGACGACTGCAGCCGCCAAAGACCGAGGGTTTTGTTCTTTGCTGGGACTTGGTAAATCCCGTAACCCTTGAAGTTTGTGAAACTCGGCTAGTGTGCAAGATGCCTGGCCGCAGTACTTTGTTTAGTTGTTTCAGACCTTGTGGTATGGATTCCCGACTGGAGGACTCGTGTCCGATACCTCCGGTTGGAACTCCCACTTATGACCTGTACAGTAAGCATGGGCTAGGCCCAATTACCTTTAATGATTACTGGATTAAATATACGAAAAAGGACGGCGACCTTCGTTGGCCACCTCATGGTAGCTTCGAGGCGCCGATCTTAGATAATCTGGAGATTAAATTGTTCGAAAGAAAGTCAAGGCCGGCCATGTTTGATGCCTTTCGGTTGTGGCGCAAAGAAGCCCGACAGAAAGAAATCAGACAAAATAGACGTAATCATCGAGATACTGTTGCTACCATAGTAAAGAAAGCAGAGCAATATCAGCATGATAAGGAGGTTAAGGATAAGGAAGTGTTTGACAGATTACAGCGTATGACTGTAGATAAATGTTATCCTGCTTTGCCTACGGAGTCAGAAAAGAAGGAAGAGCCAGTTGAGGATCCTTTAATGTCTTATCTTATGAAGTCGCCACCTCCGTACGTACAGGGTACCCCAGCTGCAGCTCCTGTGGTCCCTGCCGTACCTATTCTTCCGCCTATTGTTCCTCCGCCTGTTCCTCAGCCTGTACCCGCCCTTCCGACTGTTCCTGCTCCTTTGCCTGTTTCTGTCCCTACTGCTCCTCCACTTCCACATACTCCTGCTGCTGCTACTGCTCCTGTTTTGTTAACTCCTGCTGTTGCCACTGTCTCTACTCCTTCTCTTGTTAGTCCTGTGTCGTATCTTTCTCCCTCTACTCGTAGTCGTAATTCTCCCCTTGCGGCTAGCTTCTTTCATTCGCTCGGGCCTGTTCATGGGTCCGCTGGTTCTGATGGTCCTCAGAGACGTAGTCAGTTTCCTGGAAACAGAGAACGTGTTGCGCTATATAATATGGCGATGGGTTGGATGGCAAACCCTCTTAGAAATCCACCCCGTGTTGTCCTTGAAACGTTTTGTCAGTTTAATATACCAACCCAGAGATATGTGTTTAATGAAATGTGTAAGTTCCTTCATGATCAGATAGTGGCCGATGCGCCTGACGAGGTGCTGACCGCCCTGTCTGAGCTTCAGCTCCAGTTCGCAAATGGACTGATAGTAGATACTAACGTTCGACGTGCTATTGAGCGGTTGCTATCTTTTCGTCCCGCTCCGATACCCCATGCCTTGTTTGTTGAGGATATTGAAGGACAACCAGATGAGTCTGGCCAATATCCCATGCGTGAAGTTCCACCGGTTTGGATGCCAGGTAACCCCGCAGCTGCCCCTCCGGTCCCGCCATATTTCCAGAGAGTATGGATACATCTCCCATGGAAAAGATCGGAAGTGTTACAGGTGAAGCAATCCTTGCCTGACCCTCGCAAAAATCCTGCAGGGTATTACAAAGAGTTATCGCAGCTCGTAGATGCTACGGTGATGAATCTTGCCGATATCGATATGTTGTTTGGCAATGTTGTACCGCAACCGGTATGGGCTAAGATTCGTCAGGAAAATCACGCGACCGAGTTAGGTGGTGATTGGACGGCCATCGTAGCGGCGGATGGGTTGCAAGTTGGTGGTGCTAAGCCTGAACAGTTGATTGCTGCTCTTCCCCAGCGAATAATTACATTAATGAAAACGCTTATGCCAGCTATGAGAGTAAACTGGGACAAATTGTCAGCTTGCAAGCAGAAGAAAGATGAGAGTGTTTCCGACTTCTTTACGAGGTTTGAGGAAGCATTCATTGACCATAGTGGACAGGATATGGGTACCGAGGGTGGACAGAGATTGTTTGTGGATAAATTTGTTTCGAACTTATTGCCCGATTTGAGCAATAAATTAAAGAATTCGGAAAGTGCATGGGCCGTTTCTACCTCTGCTCAGATATTGGCTACAGCACAATATTATGAGAATAGGGAGAAGGAAGAGAACGACCGTGCTGATAAAAAGACGAAAGAGCTAAAAACTAAAGTGTTGCTTCAACAAGCATATCCTCCGCGTTCGAATCAGAATGCACCCCAGCAGAATAGATCGCAGCCGCAATCGAATCGATCGCAGCCACGTAATGACTCCTCCTCCCAAAGATCATCGTTAGGGTACAATCAATGTGCTTATTGTAGACAGGAGGGACATATTAAATTCAACTGCCCTGTTTTGAATGAACGTAATAGTGGTAACTCATCTAGAGGAGGTCGTGGTGGTTCGCAGCAGGCATCACGTGGTAGAGGTCG
This sequence comes from Lissotriton vulgaris, assembly GCF_964263255.1. Lineage (NCBI taxonomy): Eukaryota > Metazoa > Chordata > Amphibia > Caudata > Salamandridae > Lissotriton > Lissotriton vulgaris. The sequence goes on from NC_141690.1 coordinate 87,276,176, forward strand.
TGGTACTCAGAACGATCGCTCAGATAACTCATCTAATTCTAATAATTGTTTCGATCAACGTGGATCATCGCAAGGGCGATCTGCGCAGTACAATGTAGACGACTATTACGTCGATCAGGGGACTGACGACAGTAATTACTAGGACAGCCAAAGACAAGGAGAGGGAGTGGTATCAGTTCCGGTTGATCAGAGAGGGCCTTACGTCGCAGTTGCTACATCGGGCGTCGTTGAGCCTTTTCTGTTGGACACTGGTGCAGCGAAAAGTTCTATTCAGCATTCGAAACTCCCTGGCGCACCTTTGTCTGGCTTAACAAATGTTTCCGTTGGATTCTCTGGCGCCCCCGTTAGCAATCCAGTTTCACGCCCTTTGCGCCTTAAAATTGGACCACGTGAGCTAGAAGCTCCATTGATTCTAACCACAGGTTGTGGTGAAAATCTTTTGGGCCTGGATTTGCTTAAACGTTTGTACGCAACTTTGTATTGTTCTCCTGCGGGTGTAAAGCTTACGTTAGGAGAAAGGGTTGTCTCTCCCATGTACTTGTCTCTCGACAAGCTCCCACCGGAATTGAGTTCTCTTCCCGCGTCTTTGTGGGCAACGGGTCCGAATGATGTGGGCCTACTTGATATCTCGCCCTATGTTGTTCAGTTGAAATCTAATGTGCGTTTGCCACGTATTCCCCAATATCGTATCTCCCTTGATGGTGAACGAGCACTGTTGGCGATCATTTATGATCTGATTGAGAAAGATGTTATTGAAGAGACTCGGGGAAACGTGTGCAACAGCCCTGTGCTGCCTATTCTTAAACGTACTGATCCTTCAAAACCACCTGTTTATCGTTTTGTTATCGATTTACGGGAGGTGAATAAAATTGTGGTTCCTCAATTCCCTGTTGTGCCCGACATCACGGCGCTACTGACTCTGATTCCGGCTTCTGCATCGTGGTTTTCGGTGATTGATTTGAAAAATGCGTTTTTCAGCATCCCGATTGCCGAAGAGAGCAGGGACCTTTTTGGTTTCTCTCTCGGTGGACGTAGCTTCCGGTTCAAGCGCGCTCCTCAGGGCTACTGTGAAAGTCCATCGATTTACAGTCAAGCCTTGAAGGGTCAACTGGATGCGTTCAAGTTGCCGGTTGGTGCGGCCCTAATCCAATACGTCGATGATTTATTGGTAGCAGCCGATACTCAGGACATTTGCAAAATTGCTACGGTGTCGTTGCTGCAACATCTCTGTGAGTTGAATCACAAGGTGTCACCTACTAAACTCCAATATTGTTGTCAAGAAGTAACCTATCTAGGTCACTTATTGTCAAAGGAGGGAAGGAGATTGACCCCAGAGAGAATTGCAGCGATTGCGCGAATGGCTGTGCCAAAAACCCAAAGAGATGTACGTGCCTTTCTAGGTATCACGTCGTACTGCAGGCAATGGATTCCTAATTTTTCATTGCTAGCGAAACCATTGGTGGCTCTTACGTGCAAGGATGTTTCAACTCCTCTACCATGGACGGAAGAATGTCAGAAAAGTTTTTCTGAACTGCGTGATTCATTGTGTTCGGCTCCTGTGTTAGGTACTCCTGACTACAGTAAGCCTTTTACATTATATGTTCACGAGAGAGAAGGTTGTGCTTTGAGTGTCTTGACGCAACCTTTTGGTGGTAAGCAGCGTCCATGTGCATATTTTTCCTCGACCTTGGACCCAGTAGCTAGAGCATTGCGGAGTTGTTTAAGAGCAACTGCGGCAGCTGCGGTCTCCATCCGACAATCAGCAGGATTGGTCATGGATAATATGCTTACGGTGATGGTTCCGCATGCAGTCGATACTCTTTTGAATCGAACGAAAACTCAACACTTGACGAGTGCGCGGTTGTCTGGGTATGAGTTGACGTTGTTGGCAAGCCACGTTCAAATAAAACGTTGTAATGTTCTGAACCCGGCGACTCTGTTACCAATTAGCACAGAGTCAGATGAAGTAGCGGAGCATGATTGCTACTTGAGGACTGAAGAGGAAACAAAAGGTCGAGTGGACCTTAAAAACACCCCATTGGAAGATTCGGATGGCACACTGTATGTGGATGGGTCATGTTTTAAGTTGCCGAATGGCGATGTGACTACCGCTTATGCTGTTGTAACGTTGGATACTGTTGTTGAGACTGCAAGGTTGAATCAGAATTCTGCCCAAGCTGCAGAATTGATTGCTCTCACCAGAGCGTGTGTGTTAGCGAAAGATAAGCGTGTGAATGTGTACACTGACAGTCAGTATGCATTTGGTGTTGCACATAGTTTTGGACGATTGTGGAGAGAGAGAGGTTTCTTGACGTCGCACGGTACGAAGATTCAGCATGGCCAACTTGTGAATGATCTTTTGGATGCACTGACGTTGCCTAAGCAAGTAGCGATTGTTAAATGTAGTGCACATCGTAAGGTGACGGATGATGTTGGTCGTGGTAATGCGTTTGCAGACGAGATCGCTAAGGAGACTGCCCGAAACCTTAGCACTCGAATGTATGTGACGAGTTCGGTTAGGTGGCCTACAGAATCGAGCATGTGTGAGGACACTATCGAAAGTGTGAAAGAAATTCAGAATGAGGCCACTGAGACTGAAAAGGCGAAGTGGAAAGAAAGTACGGGAAAGTTGGATGCGAATGGTTGTTGGATTGATTTGTCGGATCAGAAAAGATGGTTGTTGCCCGATGCGTATGTGCTGGCCGTTGTGACAATGGCACATGGGTTAGCACATATCAGCGTGAAAGGTATTTGTAAGTTGCTGTCTCCGGTGTGGAAGAATGATGGCATTACGAAATGTGCTGAACGCTTGGTGAAGAATTGTATGGTGTGTATGATGTACAATCCTGGCAAAGGAACCCCAACTCCTCCTGGCAGTTTTGCTCCCCCTTCGTATCCCTTTGAGGTGATCCAGTTGGACTTCATCCATATGGAGAGATGCAACAACCTGAAATACGTTTTAGTTGTGGTTTGCGCATTCTCTCGATGGATCGAGGCCTATCCTCTCAAAGACAATACTGCTTTGTCTACTGCGAAAATCCTACTGAAGGAATATTTTCCTCGGTATGGAATGCCTAGAGTCGTGTGGTCAGATAACGGAAGTGAGTTTGTTGGAAGTGTTATGAAGAGTGTGTGTAAGGGCCTTGGAATTAATCAGAAATTCCACAGCGCCAATCATCCCCAGTCAGCTGGTTTGGTTGAAGGGTACAATGGCACCCTTAAACTAAAAATAGCGAAGATTCAAGCTACGACTGGTCTTTCGTGGCCTGACGCTTTACCTTTAGCATTACTGTCAACTAGGGCGACTGTACACTCCCGAGTAGGGCTTAGTCCCTATGAAATAGTGTTCGGCCGTCCTGCGAATGTGTGGGGGGTTCCTAGGCCAGGAATGTTTTCTGATCTTGAGTACCCAATGTTGATCGATTATCTACATGACTTGACTGCTAAACTGAGGTTAATTCACCAACAGGTTCACGACGCATTGCCGACGCAGACAGAGGGTCCAGGCCACCAGCTCCAGCCCGGAGACTGGGTGGTGACAAGAAACTTTTCACGAAAAAACAACCTAGACCCGAGGTTCACCGGACCCTATCAAGTGCTCCTGGCCACGAGGACTGCCGTTCGTCTCGAGGGACGTAAGAATTGGGTGCATGCCACCCACACCAAACGAGTCCCTATTCCTTTGCCGGCAGACCCGTGGGTAAGGAGAGGCATTGCGTCAACGGAAACAGACACATTGTCGGCGTTTGTACCTTTTAGCGACGCACGGCCTGTTGGAGAATCCCCAGCACAGCAGAAAGACACTGTTGAACAATTAGCATCAAAAGACTCAAGACCAGAACACTCAACTGATCAGCAGGACGCTGTCTCCTCAACGGATCCTTTGTTTGACGAGCAGACACGTTCTGGGAACACACGATACTTTTTGCGATCTCGCACTAAGGACAAATAAAAGATTCGGTTTTGTTGTATTGACAACTGCATAATCCCGTTTTCCGTGATCAGTTTTGAACCTTCGTATTACTGTAAATATTCTTGTATATACATATATATTGAGCTTCATTCCTTGTACTTTTTGCTTCCACAGTTGAGAGACTTTGTTTTTGCATATATACATATTGTGCATTGAAGGCCGTAGGGCCGCGCGCGTACTTCCTTCTGGATAGTAGGTCTTGGCGCTAGGTTAAAGGCCGTCGGTTCCTGGGAACTCCTAGGGATTGACTATTGCTACACAGAACGAAGTGCGTCAAGAAACGTTGCGGACGGTCGTAGGGAATGGCATTCTCGAAGCTGAATGATTTGGAGGGAGCTCAAGTTCATCGATTCAAGCTGCAGCAACTCAGTCGTACCAAATGTTTTATATTCCAACTGTTTGTATTGTTTTTTACTATTTCAGCATTATTGGCGGGTGGGGTGTATTATACGATGTCTTACTTCTTACCTTCTGCTACACCTACTCCTACTCCTGACCCTAAACTTACCTCTACTGTTTCTCCCCATTCCTTTCATATGTTACCCGAACACGAGCAGGCTAGACGTGTAGAATTCCGCAACAATTCCTTTATTCAGCTCCTTCATCAGCATCAGTTAGTGGTTAACACTACTAATTGTTGGGTGTGTGGATTGATGCCACATACTACGGATAAGGGAATTCCATATCTGGTGTTACCGTATAGTTCCCAAGGGTCAGCTCGAGCATTTCAAACAATGTTTCGAAGCGCACTGGGTTTCCACCCCATTCGAGAACCACGTTCCCCCTACTCTGGTCCTACCTCGTATCAAAAACCTTTGTCGATAGCAATAGAGGATTTAGATAGCGATATCTATGATCCCTCGCTCATTCCCGAAGAAGAGGTACAAGCCTATAGAGTCCTAAGTAGAGGTGAATATAGTGTGTTCACTAGCGAAAAGCAGCTCAAAAGCTCGCCTCCAATATGGGTCGTACCCCACACGGGTAATTTTTGTCTTATGGGTCGTGGCCGACGATCGCAAGCCCGACTTGGAGCAAGTGCTTGCACTGAAAATTACATTCTGCCAATGTTCTCGTCCCCTGTGTTCCTGGCTGCCAAGGGTACATACTTTATCTGCTATGATCGTGCATATGCATGGTTGCCCGCTGACTTCATGGGCTCATGTTTCATTGCAAATCTGTTGCCTCCGACGTTTACCGTAGATGCCGATTATCACAAGACTAGAGTTGTGAGAGGCGTAATTAGCGAAGAGGATACTGCCGGTCAAGAGGCAGGAGACTTTTTCAAGGGTTTCCTCCCGTTTTGGGGACCTATGGTTAATAGTAGGAACCTGAGACAGTTGACTCGAGTGGTAGAATCGACAGCTAATATTACTGCCAGTGCCTTTGGTAATATCACCACAGAACTTCAGGCGGAGAGACTTATGACGTTACAAAACCGTATGGTTTTAGATGTCATCTTAGCAGATCGAGGTGGGGTATGTAAGGTGATCCATTCGAGCTGCTGCATTTTCATTCCAGATAATGCTCCTACTGTCTATCAAGCCATCTCGAGGTTGCATAAGATCTCCGAATCCATACACGTGGATGTAGGGGATTGGACGCTACTTGGATGGTTTTGGGGCCTGATGTCGACTTGGGGTTGGAAAATTCTGATGATCATCGGAGTCGTTGTAGTGTTCCTGTTCACGTGTTGCCTTTGTGTGCAGTGTGGCCCTGCCTTATGTGGCCTCTGTGCTACAACGTGTATAAGACAACCACCTGTTACCAAGGGGACTCGATTGGACAGAGCTATGCTACAGCAACATCTCGATGGTTTGATGAATATCGAATATGATTCCGACTAGTGCTTGCCTACATGAGGGCAAAAGGAGCGTCTGAGGTTCCGTGACAATTGTAAGTGGTGCTTTCGACTCGCACGAATATGGTCGAGTCTGGTATCTATGAACCGCAAATGACGAGTTTAGTAAGTGTGCGCAGTTTTGCTGTGCTAGCTTAAACCGTTCGTTTGTTATGTGGGTTTTTTCATCTGTACCCACGGGTTCCATCTTAGATACGGCATCCATTTTGTCTCTTGCCCTCAAGTAGCCAGCGAACGGACGCTGTCCGCTTCGCGACCCTGGGACTCCCAAGATATTTGCGGAAGACACATGTTCTTTGTAAGTGTCTTTATGACGAGGGGGTTACTACTGTAAGGCAGATGGCACCGCTCGAGGCTCATCTTGCCGCACGGACTTATTGTCTCAGCCGTGCATCTCATTAGGCACGTCCCTTTGATGCCTGTATCTCGTGTTTCTCGATACCTCCCCTTTTACACCCTTTCCGATCTCCCCACTGTCTCCGTCTTCCCCCGCACCTGTCTTTGTTCCTACTTCGATCTGTTTTACTGCTGATTGGAATTTGCTAATGGTGGGAAGATGGGTTTTTACAGTTGGGAACCGCCAAATGTTTCCGCACTTATGTTCCGGACCTCATGTGTTTCAAAGTGACCAAAGCGACCCCTCTGGGGGATAATGATGAGAACCGGGTTGTAAACTTTTGTGTACCATGTTGTCCTATGGGTAAAAACTGTATAAAAGGAGCGATCCACAGAACCAATTTGAAGCAGTCTCCCCAAGTTGCACGTGGTGTACTTGTCGTGACTTCTGTGTTCCCTGCAGTAAATAAATCTTGAATCTCTGACGCCGAAGGAAGTGTCCCGCGTCTCTGTGATTCGTACGCCGGAGCAGGTTACCCACGAAGGTTTCAGGTGTTGTGCCCTGGCACCCCTGGGTCTTAAAGAACCCAGTCCTTCAACAGTCCAGCCCGAACTACCAAGCCATGTCTTTCCTAGACCGGAATCAAGCATCCAAGGACCGGTTTCTGGCTATCAGCCTTCTTCAGCCTGGATAGCTTGACTCCAGTGATGTGGAGAGCCTGGGACTCACGTCTGAGCATACCCAGCCCACTCGGGGTGAAAATTGCAAAAAACACAGTTTATGGACAGAATGCAGAAAAATGTCTTACATTCACCCCAGTACAAAGATCTGGGCCTAAATCCATTGTTTTTTTGCACTCCACACCACCCTAGGTCAGACAACGGCTATATGCAAATCAGCCTTATGGGAACAGTCCAGCCACACTACCAAGCCATGTCTTTCCTAGACCGGAATCAAGCATCCAAGGACCGGTTTCTGGCTATCAGCCTTCTTCAGCCTGTATAGCTTGACTCCAGTGATGTTGAGAGCCTGGGACTCACGCCTGAGCATAACCAGCCCAATAGGGGTGAAAATTGCAAAAAACCCAGTTGATGGACAGAATGCAGAACAATGTCTTACATTCACCCCAGTACAAAGATCTGGGCCTAAATCCATCGTTTTTTTACACTCCACACCACCCTAGGTCAGACAATGGCTATATGCAAACCAGCCTTGACCCTGTGCCTCATGGGAACAGTCCAGCCCGAACTACCAAGCCATGTCTTTCCTAGACCGGAATCAAGCATCCAAGGACCGGTTTCTGGCTATCAGCCTTCTTCAGCCTGGATAGCTTGACTCCAGTGATGTGGAGAGCCTGGGACCCACGTCTGAGCATACCCAGCCCACTCGGGGTGAAAATTGCAAAAAACACAGTTGATGGACAAAATGCAGAACAATGTCTTACATTCACCCCAGTACAAAGATCTGGGCCTAAACCCATCGTTTTTTTGCACTCCACACCACCCTAGGTCAGACAATGGCTAGATGCAAATCAGCCTAGACCCTGTGCCTCATGGGAACAGTCCAGCTCGAACTACCAAGCCATGTCTTTCCTAGACCGGAATCAAGCATCAAAGGACCGGTTTCTGGCTATCAGCCTTCTTCAGCCTGGATAGCTTGACTCCAGTGATGTGGAGAGCCTGGGATTCACGTCTGAGCATACCCAGCCCACTCGGGGAGAAAATTGCAAAAAACCCAGTTGATGGACAGAATGCAGAACAATGTCTTACATTCACCCCAGTACAAAGATCTGAGCCTAAATCCATCGTTTTTTTACACTCCACACCACCCTAGGTCAGACAATGGCTATATGCAAATCAGCCTTGACCCTGTGCCTCATGGGAACAGTCCAGCCCGAACTACCAAGCCATGTCTTTCCTAGACCGGAATCAAGCATCCAAGGACCGGTTTCTGGCAATCAGCCTTCTTCAGCCTGGATAGCTTGACTCCAGTGATGTGGAGAGCCTGGGACCCACGTCTGAGCATACCCTGCCCACTCGGGGTGAAAATTGCAAAAAAACACAGTTGATGGACAGAATGCAGAACAATGTCTTACATTCACCCCAGTACAAAGATCTGGGCCTAAATCCATCGTTTTTTTGCACTCCACACCACCCTAGGTCAGACAATGGCTATATGCAAATCATCCTTGACCCTGTGCCTCATTGTTATTGTTAACTACAGCTTATATAGCGCCAAATCACCGTCAGGTCTCTAGGCGCTTATGACAGGAGAAGACAATACTAGCAGAGTAGGTGAAAGGAAAAGATGCGTGAGGCCGTGGCACTAAGCGGTGCTTAAGGCTTCCCTAAACAGGAGTGTATTTAGAGACTTCCTGAAATGCAACAGATTTGATTCCTTGCAAAGAGACTCTGGAAGTTTATTCCAGATCTGTGGAACCACCACTGAAAAAGATCTGCCACCCTTCGTTGCTAATTTATAGCGGGGACAAGACAGCAGTTGAGTGTTTGAAGACCTTAAGGATTATGTGGGGTTATAGACCCCAAGGCGTTCTTTAATGTAAGCAGGTGCTTGGCCATAGATTGCCTTATGGGCGATGCATAAACGTTTGAACTCCACCGTTGTTTTATGGGGAGCCAATATAGCTTACACAGCAGTGGAGATGCATGAGTCCGTCTAGGTAGCCTGAAGATCAGCCTAGCTCCGTCATTCAGGACCACTTGCAGCCTATTGATCAATGTTTTGGGCAGACCCAGATACAGGACTTTCCCATAATCTAATCTTGAAATTATTGTGGCGGAGACAATTGTACGAAGCGTGGAAGGGGAAAGAAGAGGGACTAGCTTACGTAGCTGTCTAATTAGATTTGTGCAGGTCCCAACAACGGAGGAAATCTGGCTGGCCATTGACAGCTCATGGTCGATCTTTATGCCTAGACTTTTTACATTAGAACATGGTTTCGGGGTGGGGCCAAGATCTTGAGGCCAAAACGAGTCACCCCAGGGAGAAGCTTCAGTTGAAACCACTAAGACCTCAGTTTTGTCTGGGTTTATCTTCAACAAATTCGCTGTCATCCAGCTCACCGTATGTCTGAGAATTTTTTGAGCATGGGTCTGTGGGGATGCCATGTTGTCAATGCTAAGTAACAACTGAGTATCGTCGGCATAGTTGAAAGTTTTGCAGCCCATGCTTACCAAGGAGTCGATTAAGGGCTGCAGATAAAGGTTGAAAAGGAGTAGGGACAAAGAAAATCCCTGAGGGACTCCACACTTCAGAGTACCCAAATCTGATATACAGTCCCCCAATTAAATCCTTTGAGTTCTCCCAGAAAGAAAGGATTTTAGCCATTTATAGGCTATTTCTTGTATCCCAAAGGCGGCTAGTCTGTCCAGAAGAAGGGTATGGCTGACAGTATCGAATGCCGCTGACAGGTCTAGTAATATCAGGGCACTCGGCTTCTTACTGTCAGCCATACCTCTGAGCTCATCCAGCATGGGAACAGACCAGCCCGAACTACAAAGCCATGTCTTTCCTAGACCGGAATCAAGCATCCAAGGACCGGTTTCTGGCTATCAGACTTCTTCAGCCTGGATAGCTTGACTCCAGTGATCTGGAGAGCCTGGGACTCACGTCTGAGCATACCCAGCCCACTCGGGGTGAAAATTGCAAAAAACACAGTTGATGGACAGAATCCAGTACAAAGATCTGGGCCTAAATCCATCATTTTTTTTGCACTCCACACCACCCTAGGTCAGACAATGGCTGTATGAAAATCAGCCTTGACCCTGTGCCTCATGGGAACAGTCCAGCCCGAACTACCAAGCCATGTCAACTGTGTTTTTTGTTTTTTGCAATTTATATCATAGAACGGCTATAAGGACATGGTTCCGAAAGCTGCAGACAGGCTCAGCTCATGCTAGAGCCTCATCTCACATAAAACCAAGCACCCTGCCTTCAGGATTGTTAAGGCCTGCCATAGGAGTGACTTATAGGTATATATGTGTCTATATGTAAAGGTAGGTATAGGGATATTACACCTAAGCAAGGGGTGATTACATGACCTTGCCCTAGCTGAGTGATCAGCCAGTTGTGTCAATGTGAGTGGCCAGCAAGGGGTGGCATAATACATGCAGCAGCCCCTGGTAGGCCTTGGGAACACCTATGCCCTGGGTACCTATAGTACACTGTACAGGGGCTCATAAGGTACCCAATGTCCAATTGGTAATGTATCTAAAGTAAATTGTATTGAATTTAGAGAGAGCACAGCTGGGCTGTGGGTCTGATTAGCAGGCCCACAGCCACATTACGTTGAAAACCAGTAACGCAAAAAAGCAAAAAGTGGGGTGACCATAGGAAAGCAGACCCTACTCTCCTACAGATTTCATCTAGTCTGACCAGTATTCCCTCCCTGTCAGAAGTGGTGTATTTAATTAGTATCTGCAGCATGTTTTGGGATGACTGGGCGCTGTTATCAGCCTATTCTTGTAGCATAGGTCTGGGTTTTCGTAGGTTGGAGATACTAGAATGTTGGGCCCTCTGGGTACACTGCCACTTCTAAGTATCTTTTCAGCAATGTACATTCCCAAGATTTGGCCACTCCGTGTCGGCGTAATTTCTCAAAGTCGTTTAGTAATTTTTTTAGATCGTTCCCAGACACTGGAGGTTGTGCCGCTCCACTTGTAGATTGCGCACTATCTTTATCAGTGAAGATGTCGAGTGCTGCCTCCTCACATTCCTAAACCCACTCCTCAGCCATCATTGCGGAAAATAAATTATCCTTGACACCCACTGCCTGTGGCTCCTGAAAGCTACAGGACTACCTCTCCCAGCAGCAACCTGAAAGACACTGACAGATCACACCGGCAAGCTTACCTGGAACTCGGTTGCCCTCCGGCAGTCTTGAGGATCAGGGTACTCAAATACAACCAGTCCGTTCAGTGCTCTACTTCTCGTGCCGTTGCCTTACGGGAGCTCTTCATTTTCCTTGGTTCTCCAAAGATATTCCACTTTGTTTTCCGGCAGCGGAGGGCTCCAGATCGAGGGCGGTTAGCGTAAGGGGCAACGGCGTGTCCCTGAATATTGTTTCCAATCCCGAATAACAGATAATAAACAGGCGCTGACTCCGTGGGTTGTGGTGCATTCAAGGAAAAGTTTTTATTCCATTGGTGATGGACTTTGACGCGTTTCGGCGGACATGTCCACCCTACTCACAACATCAGTCAACACTACAGTGAAGTGCAATATATGCTCAACTTATTTTGTCCAAATGAAAGTGAATTGTCATAACAACTAACTCTGCAACAAAGGACATAGAAGAAATGCATACAGTGGAAAAAACGCTTGTCATGGTGAGTTTATGCAGTGTTTCTTCCAATAAGTGTATTACCTTTGAATAAAACGCAGTCTTATGTGTATTTTATCAGTTTGTTAAAATAGCACTACTTATACCGACTGATATGGTAAAACAGGTAAGGAAGAACCTCACGACAGTACTGTTGCATACATGAGAAAATTGATTCATAACCAAATAGCCAGTATGCGAGCTGTGTGTTGGAGTATTGGTCCATTCAGCATAGTTAATATCTGGTATGGGTGCAAGGTCATGTGTGTTTGACCTGTGCTGCATTACATTATATATGCATCTGAGAAAAATTCTATGGAACAGTTGATATTTAAATGGTGAACAGTTTATTGACTGACGATCTGTGAGCAAGGGCGGATGCCCGAAACGCGTCAGATTTGGTAACTTGACCTTAATAAATACCTGTGCCTAAAGAAGAAACGCTGGATTTGCGTGGTTTCTCTACTATCGCGTCGCGGGTGTGGTGGGAGACTGCAGCTGGTATATATATAAATATATATATATGAACAACAAAGGCTCCGGTAATGAAAAAAGCCGTCTTGCAGGGCGGTCCGTGGTCAGGGCACCGGCAGCCCTGTACACTATTGCGCCACAGCACTCCCTCACTTAGGAAGAATTACCACGGACACCTTGCATGGATTGCAGGTAGTTTATTCGTATGTAGACTGCACAGCCTGTGCAGTCTACATACGAATAAACTACCTGCAAGCCATGCGAGGTGTCCGTGGTAATTCTTCCTAAGTGAAGGAGTGCTGTGGCGCAATATATATATATATATATATATATATATATATATATATATATATATATATATATATATATATATATATATATATATATATATATATATATATATATATATATATATATATATATATATTAGTGTATATATGATATTCAATATATTACCTACTAGGTAGTTATAGTTAGGACCTAGTTACCATAGAAAAATGGCAACATTCTATTCGCAATTACTTTGGCACAGATTGACGAATCTTCTCTAAATTTTCAAAACTCGTGGGGCGCTCCTATCTTGAAAATTTCGGGGTGATTCGGCTAGCGGGAGCCAAGAAAAAAGGGGGTCCCAAAACATGTTTTCCCCATGCAATTTTCCATAGGAAACTTTAGCCCTAACTGCTGAGCGGATTTACACAAAATTTGGCAAAAAGATAGCCCTTGGTTCAGAAAGAACTCTTATTGTTAAATGGTGTAAATCCGTTCAGTAGCTGCTGAGAAAATCAAAATGAAGAAAATATTGATATATAGAGGCACGCAGGATCCGAGCACCGTGCAGATCAGGATCCATGCACGCTGCCGATCACGAGCTGCATGCTAATTGGCTGTCAACACTCCCAAGCAGGAACGTTTGGCAGCCATCTTTGTTCTCGGTAGTAGCGAGGCACAGGAAAACAGAAAAAGTAAGCCGCAAAACAAGAAAAGGGGGCAGGGTAGAAACACCCTGACCCCCTAGGCCTGCTTAGGGGGTCCCACAAGGACCTTCAGGGCCAAAAAAAGCATTATTTTTTTACAAAACGCCGAGATGTGCGCTGGATGCGCGGATCCAGCTGAGAAAATGAAAAAAACTAGCTCCCGTGCTTCATTATTAATTATGCCCTGGGTGGGCCAAGCCCTGGGGGCATTACAAAAACATGTGTGGGGGCCCAGGGGGACCCCCGGGGACCCCCACCCCCGGGGCTTTCTAAAAAAAATTGGGGGGCATAGTCAGCCCCCCTCAGCCCCAGGGACCGCCACCATCCGGGGCTTTTCTAAAATATTTGCGGGGGCTCACATCTCCCCGCAGCCACGGGGACCGCCACCTCCCTGGGCTTGTTTTTATTAAAAAATCACTAACCTGTGTGGGGGGACTCAAGACCCCCACATGCCCCGGGGGCCGCCACCTAACGGGGCAATAAATTCAAATTCTGGGGTCCATAGCAGACCCCCGGCCCGGGAGCCACCACCTCCCCGGGGCTTTGTAATTGTTGGGAGGGGGGCTGCAGGGCCCCCCTCCTGGGGCCTTTGATAGCCCTGGGGACCAGCTCCTGCAGAGTCCCCGGTGCCAACCCGGGACACTGCTGTTTGCTACGGTAGGGCGGGAGCATGTTTCCCGCCGTACCGCAGTAAACTCTGCTTTAGATTTTGGAAGAGAAAGCAGGGAAACCTGCTGTCTCTTCCAAAATTCAAAGCAGAATTGCTTTTCCACATGGGGAGCTGCATGTTAGCAGCTCCGCATATGGAAAACCAATGCCGGATCCCGGAGGACGCGGGGAGCCGGCGGGACCGTGGGGGCATTGGGGCTCCCCCGTGATTCCCATCGACGTACATAGGCCCCAGGGGATGGGGTCCCCGGGGCGAACAGAAATTAGTGGTAGGAGCCAGTTTTTTTTAACAAAAAAATTTAGAGTCGCGGCTCACAGCGCGCCCCCTGATGTGAACGAGCTGGGTGCACGACTCCCAGCACGGTCCCCGGTGTGAACGCGCTGAGTGCGCGACTCCAAGGAAAAAAAAATAAGATTTTTTTAATATAAATCTAGGTGAAATGTTTGGATCTTGGGTGGCTCTAAAAATAGTCATTGTGTTTATTGGGAGATTTTGGTACCTATAAGTAAGTGCCTATGCAGAGTCTAAAGTTGTTGAGAAAGACTCTGTTACCCTCATCTGTGAAATGTACACCATCTCTCCTGTAGATACCATCCATATTATTACGCAGATTGTTGTTGTATTTGGACCCCATACTAAAATCTCTGGGATAAGCAGAAACAGCTTTATTGACATGTTTCCTAACTTTCTCAATCTGTTGACAAAATTGATTGGACCAGTTTCATTTCTGTCTTTGGCATATGTTACAGTAGACAAAGGCAATTTTGGGGAAAAGTAACATCAATTCTGAAAAGGTGTCCTTCATTAGCATTTCCAGACCTACCCCAGTCAAAGTGCCAAGTTCATTGCCACCACAGTGCTCAATTATGAATTCCTACAATCATGCGGACCTCTAACCAGCTATATACTATTGATACACTCTTCTAAATACCCAGTACCTATGCAGCCTAGGAATTCTTCCGTCTGTCCCATGCACCTTTCCATTCACCCATCCAGCACTATCTGCGTATTTCTATCACTCCACCAATACCTAAGCACTTATAAAGTCAGCACGCACTTTCTTTGCAACACTGAAATTACTCTAGTTATTAGTCGTTGTAACGCGGAGAAGCCGGCCCCCCTAATGTCTACGGGTGCGCCGACCCCAGAGGGATATTCATCATGTGACCCCCCCTCTTTTCTTCACAGACTATGGACTGGAGACCTACCCTGGAATCAGTGTGTCCACAGGAGAAGGATTACGAGGACGACGGTCCCTTCAACTGGCTACACCATGGTGAGGAGGAGGAGCCCACACCGACGTCAAATGCGGCAGCCAACAACACCCAGGTGTGCTTGTTCACCGGAGGCGTAGTCGGAGTGGAAGCGGAGGTGAGAGAGAAGTTGAACGAGGAAGGAATCGAGGAGGAAGAGAAGACCGGAAGACACATCGTAACATCCCCGGCAGAGAGGAGGAGTGACTCGTTGGCGGCGCGGGAGCCAGGAGGCCATCGGCAACACGAGCCGCCCAGCCGAACGCCAGGAGGTGTGTGGCTAACCGAGGTACGGAGCCGTATCGCGGGCTGGGTAGATAAGAGGTGTAGACCCGTCCCCTGACCCGCCTACCCTTTCCCCTTTCACTCCCACGTTCCCTCACAGTAACTTGTATATAGCACGAGTGGTGGTTCCCTCACTCCCTTCCCTGGTATCCCGTGAAGTCAGTCGAACGTGACCCTGATACTTGCCTCTCTTTCCTTCTCTCCTGAGCGGCGTACCTGGTAACACCACGGAGACTGATGAGCCGCAGCCCTGCAGGAGTCCCCGAAGGCGAACTCCAGATGAAGAATCCATTCCGCGGAGGCGTACACAGAGGAGTCGCTCTCCACGACGACATACCTTGCGTAAAACTTGCACTGATCTACTGTACCGACAAATAAAACCCTTAACCACAAAAACCCGCCTCCTGCCTTTGCCTGCACCACCCGCTACAGTCGTATACTAAAGGAATTATGTAGTCACTAACACAAGTGCAGGTACAATATTTTGTATACTATGCATTCACACCTCTAGCTACAAACTATTGATACGCTCTTCTAAATACCCAATTAGTACCTATGCAGTGTAGGAATCCTCCTGTCTGTCCCATGCATTTCTCCAATCACCCATCCAGCACTATCTACTTATCCTATTACTCCACCAATACCTAAGCATTTATAAATTCACTATACACTCTGTTTGTAAAACTGTAATTATTGCAGTTACTAGTCATGTACGTATGGAATGGCCTAGCCACTAACAAAACTACAGCTACAATATTGTTTGCACTATCCACGCAGACCTCTAAGCAGCTACTTATTATTCATACACTCTTATAAATACCCAGTTAGTACTTATACAGTGTAGGAACTGTCCGGTCTGTCCCATGCACTTCTTTAATCACTTATCTATCAGTATCTACTTATCCTATCACTCCACCAATACGTAAGTACTTATAAATTAGGTGTTCACTCTGTTTGCAACACTGTCATTATTCCAGTTACTAGTGGTATTCTTATAAAATGACTTAGGCACCAAAGCAAGTACACATATAATATAATGTGCATAATCCCTACAAATCTCTAAGCAGATACATACTGTTGGTTCACTAAATACTGAAGTAGTACCCATGCAGCGTAGGAGACCTCCTGTCACTTGTATGCAATTCTTCAATCACCCATCCAGCACTATGTTGTTATTGTATTAGTCTGCCAATATTAGGCCCTTATGGGGTGAGATTTACAAGCACCCTGCACCCCCATATTTACAAGGAGAGGAAAAGCCACCCTGCGTGGCTTTTCTTCTACTTGTAAATACAACCCCCTTCATACACAGCACTTTGCGTTGAAGGGGCATTCCATAAGTGTTGTTATGGGTGTTCCCACACAACACTCATAGAACAAGGCACATCTCTAGATTGATGACAAATCGTTAATCTGGAGATGTGGGAGAATGCTGCAGCATCCTAGAGTTGGTGTAGCAAGGCACAATGAAGAGAATTGTTTTCATTTCTCCTCATTTTTTTCTCTTTCAATGCATGCTGCATTCCACAGCATACATTGAAAGAGAAAAATGACTTTCTTGATTGTTTTTGTGCAGGAAAGTGTCCCTTCCTGCACAAAAATAATCTCACCACGACACAGACATCCTTGCACCATGGTGCAAGAATGCCTGTGTCACCGCATGGCTGCACCTTGTGCAGCAGTGCAGAGGGCAGCACAGAGTTGTAACATATTCATGTACATATGTCACATCCCTGTGCTTTGGAAGTGCCACAGCGCAGTGCAGCGAAAGAGCTTGCAGTGTAACGCTGCAGTACTTCCTCATAAATCTTCACTCATAAATTCACCATACACTACTAATGCATTATTTCAGTCAATCAAGCTCTACACATATATTCAACCAAACTTTCAGACATTATTATGCAATTATTATTCCCTTTTTAACCAGAGAAGGTGGTTCTGATAAGAACTTTTTTTTCTTTTGTTATTTTGTATTTTTTTGTATTTGTTTTACAATTTTGTAGTTTTTTGGGTGTATTCTAAAAAAAAACAGTAAAAGGAAAAAACCAAACAAGTAACTTTTGGAATTAAACCACATTTAAAAACAAACAAAAAAACAAATGTAACATTTATGATTGCGCTGTACTGCGCAAACAGCATTCACGGATTGGTCACTGTAACAGAT
Source organism: Lissotriton vulgaris (assembly GCF_964263255.1). Classification (NCBI taxonomy): domain Eukaryota; kingdom Metazoa; phylum Chordata; class Amphibia; order Caudata; family Salamandridae; genus Lissotriton; species Lissotriton vulgaris. The sequence goes on from NC_141690.1 coordinate 87,293,508, forward strand.
GACAGCTTTGCACTTAGTGCAGTGCTGCTCCAGACATTGAAATTCTGGACAAATATCCATTGGAGGTGTTGATGTGGACACTACGGAGGTGCTTGCAATGCCTGGTGGTGGATTTTGTGCTGCACGTCTCATCTCCTCTCGTACCAGATTGCATGAGTGGATGGTCCGTATATGGTTGTACATACTTCCCGTTCCACAGGAGTATTTATTTTCTCTGCCTCACGACAGGACCCTCTGACATATCAAACATGTGACTTTTGTAGCATTTACCTTTTTCTGACCAGTAGGAAAGGTAAAAAACTTTCAGACCACTGACTCAGGCCTCTTCTTCCAAAAATCTTCATCCGAAGAATGATGAGGAGGTTGTGAACTGGCCATTCTTCCAATACAATATTAAAAAAACACCCCAAAAAACTGCAGAACTAGCTCTTGACGTAGAAGAGATGTCTCTCTTGAATTGCTCTAAACAGGATGACTAAAATGTGCAGGGTCCTTCAATAGTTACAGTGGGAAATGTTATAAACCAATCAAATCTTTTTTTTTTAGTTCACATGGGATCTGCGAACCCTGCTTTCACGAAGCACGCACCCGACGTGACTTAGCGAAAATATATTTTAAAATAATATAAGTTTATTATAAGTACAAATATATTATTTTTATAAATATCTTACATAATCTCTTGACCTAATATGTATATTAAAGACACATACATATAATTTTAGAACATAAAAAAATTTAGCGGGAGTCGCTAATCCGGCACGCCACAGCACGTATATGACGTCACGAGGGACCCGCCACTGTGCAAGCGACGCGTACCGTAATGCGCATGTGTCACAATTGTGGGGGAGCAGGAGTCATGGACTGGTCGCATACCAATCGCGCACATCATGTCATATTAAATGCATATGGCGTAACTGAAAAACACGCAGCCGTCACACTCGGTACGTGGATCCTTCATGACTTTTCTAAAATGGCGGCTCGAATCCGCGCACCCATCATGATGGGGACATTTTGGGTACGAAAAAAAATAATTTCATAAGAAAACAATATAAATATATTAAAAGAAAAAAGAAAACAAAAAAATTAAACATATTTCAGTTTCAATGTTTAAAAATTTTTTTGGGTTGCAATTTTCAGAAAAAATATATAATGTTATTTAATGAATAAAATATTTATAAATGAACTGTTAAAAAACTGTAGAAAATCTGTACAAAAAATACATATTACTACTATTACACTTAAAAATTAGCATTTAAAAAACCTTTAAATTTACTGAAAAAAACAGGTTCCAGGGATGTTGTACTTAAAAATCAGCATTTAAAAAAACCTTAGAAATTTACTGAAAAAAACATTGGTTTCAGGGGCGTTATAGTTAGCTGGACATTTCACTCGTACAAAACCATAGAAATTCCTCTGTTATAGTTAGTTCTGCTAACTATAACTTGCGCGCCCGCAGTGCACTGCTGATGATGTCATGACATGGTCAGTGACATCACTGATGACATCACTGATGACATCTCACATGACATCACTGATTACATCATCCAGTGAATTTTGTTTTGTTTGATATTTAAATATGTATTATATATATAGCAATCTGCAGTGAAGAATGAGTGGATGTATAAGTGTCTGGATGGAGGATTTAGTAGCTGTGTGATTGACTGTTTAAGTGAGTAATTAAAAGTGTCTCACTAAATACATGATACTATAGGTGTGGCAGGGTATACTCAGACATGAGTCCCTTTCTCACTGCTCCATCAGGATTCAAGCAAGCCGGGCCGAAGAAGGCTGAAATGCCAGAAACCGGTCCCCGGTAGCTTGTCTCCTTTCTGGTGAAGAATTGGCTTGGTAGTTTAGTCTGCCCTGTTCCCATGATGCACTGGGCCAGGGACAGACTGATTTGCATATAGCCAGGTTCTGAGCTGGGATGGGGCAGTGAGATAAATAATGGTGATGGATCAAGCCCTGATCTTTGGACTGGGTAAGAGTGGTCTGTTTAACTCAGACACTCTGTTCATCACCACCCCCTTTTCTAAATCGTTTTTGGCCACTATAGGTGTGGCAGGGTATACTCAGACATGAGTCCCTTTCTCACTGCTCCATCAGGATTCAAGCAAGCCGGGCCGAAGAAGGCTGAAATGCCAGAAACCGGTCCCCGGTAGCTTGTCTCCTTTCTGGTGAAGAATTGGCTTGGTAGTTTAGTCTGCCCTGTTCCCATGATGCACTGGGCCAGGGACAGACTGATATGCATATAGCCAGGTTCTGAGCTGGGATGGGGCAGTGAGATAAATAACGGTGATGGATCAAGCCCTGATCTTTGGACTGGGTAAGAGTGGTCTGTTTAACTCAGACACTCTGTTCATCACCACCCCCTTTTCTAAATCGTACTTAAAAATCAGCATTTAAAAAAACCTTAGAAATTTACTGAAAAAAACATTGGTTTCAGGGGCGTTATAGTTAGCTGGACATTTCACTCGTACAAAACCATAGAAATTCCTCTGTTATAGTTAGTTCTGCTAACTATAACTTGCGCGCCCGCAGTGCACTGCTGATGATGTCATGACATGGTCAGTGACATCACTGATGACATCACTGATGACATCTCACATGACATCACTGATTACATCATCCAGTGAATTTTGTTTTGTTTGATATATAAATATGTATTATATATATAGCAATCTGCAGTGAAGAATGAGTGGATGTATAAGTGTCTGGATGGAGGATTTAGTAGCTGTGTGATTGACTGTTTAAGTGAGTAATTAAAAGTGTCTCACTAAATACATGAGTTAGTGACTAAACTGTGTGAATGTCTGTAGCACTCTGTCTGTTGTTGTGTAAGCTGGTGCATCGGTTGGTCACTAGCTACATGAGTGTCTATATTAGTTATTGAGTATTTGTATGAAAGACTGAGTGTGTGTGTGGTTGGGTGGGGGTGTGTGACTGCAAATATGTGTGAGTGGTTGATTGACTAGGTGTATGAGTTTAAGAGTGCATGTGAAAACAGTTGTTTGGGTGAGTGAGTGTGTTTATGGGTTTGTTGATGAGCGAATATATCTCTAAGTGGTACATCTCCAACTAAGTAGAAAAATAAAAGGCAGTGTATGTGACAATTGTTGTATATAAATAACTATACATAAGAGTCAGTGATTGTGTGAGTGACTGTATAGATGAGTGTATACTTGTAATGGTGATTTTATAAGACACTAAGGGGCCCATTAGGATGTCGGGCGGATTGCCCTCGCCAGGCTGGCGGAAGCCACTGCCAGCCTGGCGGAGGCAATCCGCCCGACATCCTCACTCGTTTTCCCCCTGCCATATTAGTATGGCAGGGGGGACCTCGGCGGACGGAAAGACCGTCCGCCGCTTTTCCGCCCCGGCCGCCTTGCCGCCGGGTGGAAAAGGAATAATATGGTGGCGGTGTCTATCAGACACCACCAACCATATTATGATGGGCATTTTACAATGCCTTTCCGTGGCGGCAATGCTGCCACGGAAAGGCATGAGGTCTTCACTTTGGGGCCCCCCTGTGGGCCTCTAAAGTGAAGGAGTGGTGGGGGGTGCACACGGGGGGTACCTGTGGTACCCCCCTGCATTTGCATATACAATGCGGTAGGCACTGCGTGGTGCCTGCCGCATTGTGTATGCAAATGCATACATTCATTTATGGTATTGTGGCAGGTGGTGCAGAGAGCACCGCCCGCCACAATGTTATAAATGCAGGATGCGGCCGCCACTGTGGCGGCTGCATCCTAATACCATCCACAGGACCTCCGTCATTATGGCGGGCGTTCCCAATCCCCGACAGGATGGCGGGCGGGCAAAGTCCGCCCACCATCCTAATGACCCCCTAAGTATGATTAAATGAGGTGGTGTTTGTATAAGTGTGTAGGTGAGTAAATATAAGTCTGATTGATTGTTTGCATGAGTGAGTAGGATGACTGCATAACCGACTAGGATGAGTGCTGGTGTGTTAATGTCGATATAGGTGTATGAGTGCATTTGATAGTGTTCTATTGATCAGTGACAGCATGTATGAGTGATTCTATGGGTGAGTGAGTAGATGTGTGTGTAGACCTAGGAATCAGTGAGTGGATATGTAGAAACTGGTATTGGTGTGCCAATGGTTTCAAATGGTACTCTGTATTTTACAGTGAGTGATCAAGGGTTATACTAGTGTGTGATGAGGTGTATCAGATTGTCACATGGATGATGTCATTTGAGATGTCATCAGTGATGTCATCAGTGATGTCTCTGACCATTTCCTGAATGATGTAATATGTGACATCATCAGCAGTGCATTGCGGGCGCACGAGTTATAATTAGCAGAACTAACTACAACGGAGGGATTTCTATGGTTTTGTATGAGTGAAAGGTCCAGCTAACAATAACGCCCCAGAAACCGATGTTTTTTTCAGTGAATTTCTATAGTTTTTTAGGTGCTAATTTTTACCTATAATGTCCCTGAAACCTATGTTTTTTTCAGTGAATTAAAGAATAAAATTAATTTTACAAAAATTTGATTTAAGATACGTTTTAACAAATATAACAAATAAACGTAATTAAAAAAGTTAAACACATATATAATAATTCATATATATATATATATATATATACTTTAAAACAATTATTAAACTAAGAATTGTAATTTCTTTTTTAATTAAAAAACTTATATAAACATCTAACATATATATCTAACATATCTAACATATATATATATATATATATATATATATATATATATATATGTTAGATTTTTATATAATTTTTTAATTAAAAAAGACAATAATGTAAAATCTATTAGAAAAAAATCTATTATAATTCAAAACATTAAGCTATTTAAAAAATCTTTAAACTTAAAGTTCCCACTCCAGTGAGTGCAAAAGTATGGAATGTTTTGGATAGCTGAGGGGTAAAAACTACTATGCCCACTCCATGAGTGCAACAGTAGGTAAACTGTTGAATAGTGGAGGGGAAAAAATTACTATTCCCACTCCAGTGAGTGCATGAATAGTGAAAGTGTTGGATTGCAGAGGGGTAACATTTACTATTAATTAATAATATAAATATGTAAAAAAAATATATATATTTACTATTAAAAGAACAATATATATATATATATATATATATATATATATATATATATATATATATATATATATATATATATATATATATATATATATATATATATATATATATATATATATATATATATATATATATATATATATATATATATATATATATATATATTACCTACTGGCGGTCGCCAGTAGGTAGTTATAGTTAGGATTTTTTTCAATGTTAAATCTCAAAATTCTATTTGGAATAACTTTGGCACCGGTTGACGAATCTGCCTGAAAATTTCCTGAAAATGGCCTTGTCGAGCTCCGGTTCTTCCTTGGAAGTTTGGGGGGGATACGTCAAGCGGGGGCCGAGATAAAAGGGGGGTCCCAAAACGCGTTTTCCCCATGTTAATTTCCATAGGGCGGTCGATTTCACTTTTAGCCCGAACGGCTGAATGGATTTCCACCAAACTTGGCAAAATTGTAGGGACTGGTAGCCCGATGTGCCTTTGCTATGTCTCAAGATATGTGCTGCAGTGGATTTTGAGTAATTTAGGTTCAAAAAAATATATATATCTATAGGCGCTCTCCGGTGCGCGCACTGGAGAGCGCTCCAGGCGCGCCACGCGACTTGCGCGCAGAAAGCTGATTGGCTCTCAGTTGTCTGTAAACATTCTAAACAGTCCGGAGCGGCCGCCATCTTGTGTCTCGGTAGGATCGAGACACGAGAGGTGGGCAAAACAAAGAGGGAAATGACCATAAGGGGGCAGGGTAGACCCCCCCTTGACCCCCTAGGTTTGATGTGGGGGCTATAAAAGGGCCCCGCGGGGCATTTAAAATATATATTTTTTTTTTCGTTTTGCGCGGGGGAAGCGCCTGGTACGCGCACCGGGGAGCGCACCGGGGAGCGCACCAGGGAGAAAAGAGAATGGCAGAGTTTTAAAATTTAAGTCATTTTATATAAATGGGAGGTAGTTCTGAAAAGAACTGTTTTTTTATTCTTTTTGTTGTTTTATATTTTTTTTCGGAGTTTTTAAACTTTTTTTGCTTTTTTTGGTTTTTATGAACATTTTTTGTTTTTTTTGTATTTTTTAAGGAGAGAAACAAAAACCAAGCATTTCAAAAGGGCTCAACAGGAGAAAAAAAAAGGGCAACAAATTAATATTTCCTTTGGCACTTGTGGTTTTCCCAAGCACGATTAATAAGAGTGATGCATTGCTCACCATAGCAAATCGTTTGACCACAAAATTTACAAACCATTTTAAAATTTGAAAAGTTGGTTTGTATGATGGAGCATGTCTCCCTAACTTCCGGTCCTGATGGGGTGGGAACAGTAGTTTTGGAGGTTCTGGCAGAAGATTGTACAGGGTTTTTGGCTAGTTCCCTGACCTCTGCCCTAGAATAGTTGTTGGGATGTTTTCTAACCATATGCCTAATCATTGTGTGGTTGCCGAAGGAGTACTTCTTGTTGGAATTCCCCCTTGACATCTCCTGATGACAGATAAGGCAGGTTGCTTTAGGTGCATTCACTTTTTTTTTGTCACTCGGGATAGAAAAAAATTGCCAAATGATGTGCTCTTTTGGTTTGTATGTTATGTTGTCCTCTGGGACGAATCTACTGTCCTCTTCGTCCTCATCCTCCTCCTGTTCTGGATCTCCACCACTGTGAAGTTGAGGAGGACCTTGTGGTGGTGGTGGTGGTGGTGGTGGTGGTCCAGAAGATCCAGCAGCTGCAGCTAATGTAGCCATTTTCGACAGATATAAGTACAGGTCTTCCTCTCTCAAAGCAAAAAGGAAGAATAAGGAAAAAAGGTGGGGGCTTTCCTCATTTGAAAAAAAAAATATCATGAACCAATGAGAAGTGTTAATTTTAGGTCACATGACTAGGGGTTTTTATCATTATGAAACAAAAACTGTTATGAACCAATCAAAAGTGTTATTTTTAGGGCACATGACCCGACGCGCTTACGCTACACGCCCCGGGGCGTGCCCGGGGGCGTGCTCCGGGTCGCGTAGCGTAAGCGCGTCGGTGCGCTTACGTCGTGCGTTTCACGCATACGCGGCTACGCGATACGTCACGATCATGTTTTCGTTCGCGATATTGGTGCTCACGGGACGCTCCCCTGAGCGCGCCCCGGGGGGCTTTTCAGAAATACGCTCTTCGGGGCGCTCCCCGGGGCGCGGTCCGGGAGCGCTCCCCAAAAAAATTAAAAAAAAAAATGGGATAATTGTAGGGACAGGTAGCCCTATTCTGAAGTGGTTTGTAAAAAAATTAACTTTAGAAAAATATGTATTGTGCTACATTGGGCTTAATATATGTTAGAGCCAAAATGTAGCCCAAATGTAGCCCAAAGTAGCCCAATGTAGCCCAAAGATGGCCACCAGAGACCAAAAATTGTAAATGTAGCCCAAATTTCAACTAGATGTAGCCCAACTGTAGCCCAATGACAGAATGTACCAGAGTGTTAAAAAGAACAACTAGAGTGCTAACAGTCTTATTTATAAAGTGAAACTTATAGTTAGGAATTAGCATTAAAAAAACCTATGAAATTCACTGAAAAAACCATAGGTTTCACACCAGTTATAGTTAGGAATTAGCATTTAAAAAACCTATGAAATTCACTGAAAAAACCATGGGTTTCACACCGGTTATAGTTAGGAATTAGCATTTAAAAACCTATTAAATTCACTGAAAAAACCATAGGTTTCACACCAGTTATAGTTAGCTGGAAATTTTACTGATATAAAACCATTGAAATTCCCACGTTATAGTTAGTCGGACTCACTATAACTTGCGCGTGCAATGCACTGCTGATGACATCACATATTACATCACTCATGACATGGTCAGTGACATCACTCATGACATCACTGATGACACCATCCAGTGAATATGTGTCTTTCTGAAAAATAAATATTAGTGAGTTATGTTTAAATATTTAAATACATATATTAGTGTTTCACTTTGTGTATAAGTGGCTACATGTGTTGATAAGTAGCTACATGCGTATGTATATGGGTTATTTGATATTTTTATTAGTATCAGTATGAGTGTCTATATGGTTTGGTGGGGGTATTACTTAGCACATAGATGCATGAGTGACTGACTCTTTGTTTGTATGTGTTTTGAAGACAGCATATGTACAGGACTGTATGGGTGGATGAGTGTCTATATGTGTTTGTTAGTGAGTGAATGACTGTCTCACTAGTGTCTTTATCAGTAACTACATATGTTTTAATCTAGTATATATATAAGTGAGTATATGTGAGAGTAAGAGATTGTAAGATTTCCTGTTTAAATAAGTATGTGTTTCTATAAGTGATTGTTTAAGAGAATAAATATGTGTAATTTTCAATAGAAGTAAGGTGGAAGTGTGTGTATAACTCTATATTCAAATAAATGGTTGTTCAATAGTTTATTTGCACGTGTGAATATGTGTGTGAGTAACTTTTGGATGAATGTCGGTGTGTAACAGGATGTATAGGTGTATCTCTTCATATGATCAGTGAGTATATGTATGAGTGACTATATAGAACTGTTGGTGAATGAGTGGATGTGTATATAGATAGTGGAAGTACAGAATTGCTTGTTGTAACTGATATAGGTATGTCCATTTTTAAAAAATTTCAGTTTCTATTTTTGAATATGTGTCTCAAGGGTTACTTTACACTGAGAGGAGGTCTGTCACTGTGTCACAAGGATGGTGTCATCAGTGATGTCATGAGTGATGTCACTGACCATGTCATGAGTGATGTAATATGTGATGTCATCAGCAGTGCATTGCACGCGCAAGTTATAGTGAGTCCGACTAACTATAACGTGGGAATTTCAATGGTTTTATATCAGTAAAATTTCCAGCTAACTATAACTGGTGTGAAACCTATGGTTTTTTCAGTGAATTTAATAGGTTTTTAAATGCTAATTCCTAACTATAACCGGTGTGAAACCCATGGTTTTTTCAGTGAATATATATATATATAGCTCAGCAAGGCAAAGGAAAGTCCGTTTCATCATGATATTTCTCTACCCAACGCGTTTCAAAATATCCATTCCTTGTTCATAGGCAATAGCAAAGCAAAAACTCTCACGAGAGACTGTGAGTGCTTCCGCTTTTAACTTCTTTTTTATCATACTCAGGTGAGTGTTGATATCACAATGCATGCTGGTAAACACAGTCCATATTGCACCAATAGCTTGCAGTGCTGCTAAAATATCGTAAAAATATAAGTTCAAAACCCTTGATAAGGTGTGAGAAACAGAGCTCCTCTGTCTAGCCACATACGAGCGTCTTGCTGTTCCGCATGGCTTATCCTCACAGAGCCGCAGACCTGCCTTTGATGACTGGCGGTGGTGTGCTTAACGGCTGGACCCGCCGTAATATGTACCTTTCCACGTTTGTCCCAAGACAAGCCCACTCCTCACCAGGACCATAGTAGAAGCTCAGCAAGGCAAAGGAAAGTCAGTTTCATCATAGTATTTCTCTGCCCAACGCGTTTCAAAATATCCATTCCTTGTTCACAGGCAACAGCAAAGCAAAAACTCTCACAAGGACTGTGACTGCTTCCGCTTTTAACTTCTTTTTATTAATACTCAGGTGAGTGTTGATATCACAATGCATGCTGGTAAACACAGTCCATATTGCACCAATAGCTTGCAATGCTGCTAAAAAATCGTAAAAATATAAGTTCAAAACCTTTGATAAGGTGTGAGAAACAGAGCTCCTCTGTCATGCCACATACAAGCGTCTTGGTGTTTCGCATGTCTTTTCTTCACAGAGCCGCAGACTTGCCTTTAATGACTGGCGGTGGTGTGCTTAACGGCTGGACCCGCCGTAATATGTACCTTTCCACATTTGTCCCAAGACACGCCCACTCCTCACCAGGACCATAGTAGAAGCGCAGCAAAGCAAAGGAAAGTCTGTTTCATCATAGTATTTCTCTGCCCAACGCGTTTTAAAAAAATCCATTCCTTGTTCACAGGCAACAGCAAAGCAAAAACTCTCACGAGAGACTGTGACTGCTTCTGCTTTTAATTTCTATTTAATCATACTCAGGTGAGTGTTGATATCACAATTCATGCTGGTAAATACAGTCCATATTGCACCAATAGCTTGCAGTGCTGCTAAAATATCGTAAAAATATAAGTTCAAAACCCTTGATAAGGTGTGAGAAACAGAACTCCTCTGTTTTGCCACATACGAGCGTCTTGGTGTTCCGCATGGCTTTTCCTCACAGAGCCGCAGACCCGCCTTTAATGACTGGCGGTGGAGTGCTTAACAGCTGGACCCGCAGTAATATTTACCTTTCCACGTTTTCCCAAGAAAAGCCCACTCCTCACCAGGACCATAGTAAAAGCTCAGCAAGGCAAAGGAAATTCAGTTTCATCATAGTATTTCTCTGCCCAACGCGTTTCAAAATATCCATTCCTTGTTCACAGGCAACAGCAAAGCAAAAACTCTCACGAGAGACTGTGATTGCTACCGCTTTTAACTTCTTTTTAATCATACTCAGGTGAGTGTTGACATCACAATGCATGCTGGTAAACACAGTCCATATTGCACCAATAGCTTGCAGTGGTGCTAAAATATCATAAAAATATAAGTTCAAAAGCCTTGATAAGGTGTGAGAAACAGAGCTCCTCTGTCTTGCCACATACGAGCGTCTTGGTGTTCCGCATGGCTTTTCCTCACAGAGCCGCAGACCCGCCTTTAATGACTGGCAGTGGTGTGCTTAACGGCTGGACCGGCCGTAATATGTACCTTTCCACGTTTGTCCCAAGACAAGCCCACTCCTCGCCAGGACCAAAGTGTTGGATAGCGGAGGGATAACATTTACTATTCCTACTCTAGTCAGTCATCAATAGGGAAAGTGTTGGATAGCGGAAGGACAACATTATTATTCCCACTCCAGTCACTGCATCAATAGTGAAAGTGTTGGATTGCGGAGGGGTAAAATTTACTATTAATTAATAATATAAATATGTAAAAATATATATATATTTACTATTAAAAGAACAAGCGTGGTGCAAAACTCCTCAAGACGACAGAACAAGTCGTAAATTATTCGAGCAGTTCCGGCTCGACACCGGTAACGAGGAGGGACTCACTCAGGCACAAGTAGATTTTAAACCAACAGCTTTGTTTTAAGCCCGCTCGTCTTAACCCAACGCGTTTCGCCTTCAGCCGAAGGCTTGATCACGGGTATTGAGCTCCAACACGAGCCTACTTTTATGTTTAGTGCACAGTGAAAAAACAACAGTGAAATGCAAATGCATTGTAGGAAACGTCGTTTTTCAACTGTGAAAAAAGTGTTAAGTGCTCCTTTAAAATTGCATATGGAAACAATTTGTTACAAGCGGATAATTTAAAGTGCATTATCATGAATTACGAGTCTTTGGTGACTGGCTCTCTTGCCGTCTTCATGTGACAATTCTGCCTCTCTAGTGAGTTTATAATCGCAATAAGGGGATGAGTATTTTCTACTTGCACTGTCAGGTCAGTCTCTCTGGTGAGTGATGTATGTTCATGAATGTCCTTTCTTCATAGGTGTACGTGCAGTTCTTCTGTTTGTTTGCTATTCTCCCACTAGGAATCTACGGTCCTCCGGTAGAGTTCTGCTAGCGACCCCCCGTTTCAGGAGAGCGAAATGGGGTGGCAGGGCCTTTTCCACCCTGGCCCCTACGTGGTGGAATGCTCATCCTCTGGAAATAAGATCATTGCCCACCCTTCAGGCTTTCAAAAGGGCCCTGAAAACTCACCTTTTTACGCAAGCGTACCTGTAGCAATGTAGGAAATTTCTTTTGACCTGTTCTGTTAGGCGCCTTGATAATTTCGGGTTATTGTCGGCGCATTATAAATTTTACTCATTCATTCATTCATTTGGTTGAGGCCTCTTGGCTCGAGGGTCCTGAATGCAACAATGTGTCTTGATTCTTTTTGTCTCAAAGCTTTTCTACGGTTGCCTCCTCCTTCTGAGTCTGCTTGTTGATCGGGCAAGGGCATGTTACTATGTACACTACAAACGTGCTTTTCCACATGTTACCTTTCGCCGAACAAAAAACTTGGGCGATCAACTGGTTCACAGCCACTTTAAAGATGTCCCCAACCTCACATGGCTACACCGTGAAGGTTTCTGGCCTTGCAAACAATGCAAGGTTTGCAGAATAGCAACAGCAACCAAGGAGATAGAAATGTTCGGAGGAAAGAAGTGGAAAATCAAACAACATCTAACGTGCAAAAGCACTGAGCTGACCGAAACATTCTACAAGAAGGGCTGTTTAAGGTACACAGGTCCTGTTCCATGTACAGCCTTATACGCTAGACATAGAGATTTTAATTCTGTCTTCTTTTTTACTGGGAGCCAATGGAGTTTTTTTAAGCCGTGGCACACGGACTGGATCTTGGGAATATTCAGCAGCATCCTGGCGGCAGCATTTTGCACCCGCTGAAGTTTAAGCATGTGCTGTTTCTGAAGGCTCAAATAAAGGGCATTTCCGTAGTCCAGACTAGGCTTTGCTAAGTTTGTCACCAGTGTTTTTACTGCATCTGGGGGGATGATTGATCTCACTTTCCGAATTAACTTCAGTGTTAAATAAACCTGAGAGGTGATTTCATTAATTTGATGTTGAAAGGTAAGTCTGTCGTTAAAGATGATGCCCAGATTCTTGACCTTATGCACTAGAGTAGGAAGAGTTCCCATGTCCACAGGCCACCAGTTCTGTGACCAAAAGGAGGTGTCGGATCCCAACAGGAGAACCTCTGTTTTACTTCCATTAAGCTTTAGGCGGTTTGCACTCATTTAATGGCCTACATGGGACATACATGGATTAAAGCGAGTAGCGGTTTCCTCCAGATTGCTTTAGATGGACACCACAATCTGGGTGTGATCCGCGTAGGAAACCAGTGAAAAGCCAACTGCCTGATAACATCAGCTAAGGGGGTCGCATATAGATTAAACAAAGTAGGGCTCAATGAGGAGCCCTGCGGCACCCCACATGGAAGTCTGAAGGGAAACATCACTTACAACGCAACTTTTACAACGACATACCATTACAACGGAACTTTTACAACACAAAAACTTTTACAACGCATGTATTTACAACGCATGTTTTTACAACGCAGGTACCTTTACAACGCATACCATTACAACGTAAGTATTGGTAAATATATAATTATATTTTAAATGTTATATGTTTGGGGTAAAGGGGTATTTTTAGGGTTCAGGGTCAGTTTTGGGTTTTTGGGTAAAGGGGTATTTTTGGGGTTCAGGGTCAGTTTTTAGTTTTTGGGTAAAGGGGTATTTTTGGGGTTCAGGGCTAGTTTTTAGTTTTTGGGTAAAGGGGTATTTTTGGGGTTCAGGGTCAGTTTTTAGTTTTTGGGTAAAGGGGTATTTTTGGGGTTCAGGGTCAGTTTTTAGTTTTTGGGTAAAGGGGTATTTTTGGGGTTCAGGGTCAGTTTTTAGTTTTTGGGTAAAGGGGTATTTTTGGGGTTCAGGGTTAGTTTTTAGTTTTTGGGTAAAGGGGTATTTTTGGGGTTCAGGGTCAGTTTTTAGTTTTTGGGTAAAGGGGTATTTTTGGGGTTCAGGGTCAGTTTTTAGTTTTTGGGTAAAGGGGTATTTTTAGGGTTCAGGGTCAGTTTTTAGTTTTTGGGTAAAGGGGTATTTTTGCGGTTCAGGGTCAGTTTTTAGTTTTTGGGTAAAGGGGTATTTTTGGGGTTCAGGGTCAGTTTTTAGTTTTTGGGTAAAGGGGTATTTTTGGGGTTCAGGGTTAGTTTTTAGTTTTTGGGTAAAGGGGTATTTTTGGGGTTCAGGGTCAGTTTTTAGTTTTTGGGTAAAGGGGTATTTTTGGGGTTCAGGGTCAGTTTTGGGTTTTTGGGTAAAGGGGTATTTTTGGGGTTGAGGGTCAGTTTGGGGTTTTTGGGGTACAGGGGTACAGGGTAAAAATAAATTAAAATTATATTTAAATTAAATTAAATTAAATTAAATTAAATTACATTAAATTATATTTTTTCAATTAATTTACGATTAAAAAAATAAACTATATTTACCAATACTTACGTTGTAATGGCATGCGTTGTAAAGGTACCTGCGTTGTAAAAACATGCGTTGTAAATATATGCGTTGTAAAAGTTTTTGCGTTGTAAAAAATGCGATGTAAAAGCATGCATTGTAATAACATGCGTTGTATCATCATATATCCAAGTCTGAACTGTTCTGTGCAGGAATCGCAAATCTGAACAAACTGCAGCCTGTTGTTTAAATAAGATTTGATCAGACTTAGAGCTGAGTTCTTAACTTCCACCTTTTGGACCCTTTTGATAACAATGTCATGGTTCACGGTGTCAAAAGCCGCCGATAGATCCAATAGGATCGAGGCGGCCCTTGCACCCGAGTCCAGAGCGGTACAAAGCTCCTCTGCTGCCATAACCAGGGGAGTCTCTGTGCCGTGCCCTTGCTGGAAAGCGTACTGTGAGGGGTACTGTGATCGATCCCCTTACCCTCCGAGCGGAACCCAACCATCTCACGTTCCGCAAGGGGCTGAAGAATTGGCTCTTTCCCTGATTTCTTTCCTCCTCTGCCACTACCTCTGTCATCAGCGCTGGGACGCTCAAGGGCAGCCATGCGCTTTACAAATCCCTATTTCATTTCATTTCATTTCATCCAGCAGGTCTGCCAAGGTCACAAAGACAGTGAGTTGGGAGTTTAGTATCTCCTGCAAAACCTTAGCTGGAAAAGAGATCCTCCCCATGGGTCTATAATTATTGTGGTCACTAGGATCCAAATTTGATTTTTTTAATAGGGGAAGGATTGAAACCTTTTTCCACGCATCTGAAGGAAAACGCCAGAGCTGAAAATCTAAAAGATGCATGTTAACAGTTATGTTTATAAGATGTTATAATCAAACTGCCCATTCTGGCCTATGGGAACAGATAGCCTTGCAATTGTGAAAAACAAAATTGGCTGTATTTCACTATCAGGACATGCCACACACATCAGGGCATGTCCTACCTTTCACATACAATGCACCCTGCTCACAGGGGAACCTTGGGCCTACCTTAGGGGTGACTAACATGCAGAAAAGGAAAGGTTTAGACACTGGCGAGTGTGTGCACTTGTCAAGTCAACATGGCAGTCCCAGACTGCACACAGGATCTGCAATGGCAGGCCTTAGCCACATTTTAAAAGCTGCTTCTGTGGGTGGCAAAATCAGTGCTGCAAGCCCACCACCGGTGAGGCACAGGGTTAGAATGATTTGCATATGGCCATGTCTGGACTGGGGTGATGGAGTGAGCTAACGAACGGTGACGGATTAAACCCAGATCAGTTGACGTGTAGTGAGTGTTTGTATTGTCAACGCTCCGTCCATCATCCCCTTTTGTTTTTCTTTGTTCGCCCTAAGTTGGCAGTGTATGCCCAGACGTGAGTCCCTTGCACACTTTGCCACTGGATTCAAAAAAGCCCGGCTGAAGACGGCTGTAATGCCAGAAACCGGTCCGGGGAAGCTTGATTCCGGTCCAGGGAAGACATGGCTTGGCAGTTCGGTCTGGACTGTTCCCATGAGGCACAGGGTCAGACTGATTTGCATATGGCCATGTCTGAACTGGGGTGGCGGAGTGAGCTAAAGAACGGTGATGGATTAAACCCAGATCAGTTGACTGGGGACGAGTGTTTCTATTGTCAACGCTCCGTCCATCATCCCCTTTGGTTTTTCTTTGTTCGCCCTAAGTTGGCAGGGTATGCTCAGACGTGAATCCCTTGCTCACTTTGCACCTGGATTCAAGCAAGCCTGGCTGAAGATGGCTGTAATGCCAGAAACGGGTCCTGTGAAGCTTGATTCCGGTCCAGGGAAGACATGGCTTGGCAGTTCGGGCTGACTTTTCCCATGAGGCACAGGGTCAGACTGATTTGCATATGGCCATGTCTTAACTGGGGTTGTGGAGTGAGCTAAAGAACGGTGATGGATTAAACCCAGATCAGTTGACTGGGGGTGAGTGTTTGTATTGTCAACGCTTCGTCCATCATTCCCTTTGGTTTTTCTTTGTTCGCCCTAAGTTGGCAGGGTATGCTCAGACGTGAGTCCCTTGCCCACTTTGCCATTGGATTCAAGCAAGCCCGGCTGAAGACGGCTGTAATGCCAGAAACCGCTCCTGGGAAGCTTGATTCCGGTCCAGGGAAGACATGGCTTGGCAGTTCACGCTGGACTGTTCCCATGAGGCACAGGGTCAGACTGATTTGCATATGGCCATGTCTGAACTGGGGTGGCGGAGTGAGCTAAGGAAAGGTAATGGATTAAACCCAGATCAGTTGACTGGGAGTGAGTGTTTGTATTATCAACGCTCCGTCCATCATCCCCTTTGGTTTTACTTTGTTCGCCCTAAATTGGCAGGGTATGCTCAGACGTGAGTCCCTTGCTCACTTTGCCACTGGAATCAAGCAAGCCCGGCTGAAGACGGCTGTAATGCCAGAAACCGGTCCTTTTGAAGCTTGATTCCGGTCCAGGGAAGACATGGCTTGGCAGTTCGGGCTGGACTGTTCCCATGAGGCACAGGGTCAGACTGATTTGCCTATGGCCATGTCTGAACTGGGGTGGCGGAGTGAGCTAAAGAACGGTGATGGATAAAACCCAGATCAGTTGACTGAGGGTGAGTGTTTGTATTGTCAACGCTCCGTCCATCATCCCCTTTGGTTTTTCTTTGTTCGCCCTAAGTTGGCAGGGTATGCTCAGACGTGAGTCCCTTGTTCACTTTGCACCTGGATTCAAGCAAGCCCGGCTGAAGACGGCTGTAATGCCAGAAACCGGTCCTTTGAAGCTTGATTCCGGTCCAGGGAAGACATGGCTTGGCAGTTCGGGCTGGACTGTTCCCATGAGGCACAGGGTCAGACTGATTTGCCTATGGCCATGTCTGAACTGGGGTGGCGGAGTGAGCTAAAGACCGGTGATGGATTAAACCCAGATCAGTTGACTGAGGGTGAGTGTTTGTATTGTCAACGCTCCGTCCATCATCCCCTTTGGTTTTTCTTTGTTCGCCCTAAGTTGGCAGGGTATGCTCAGACGTGAGTCCCTTGCTCACTTTGCACCTGGATTCAAGCAAGCCCGGCTGAAGACGGCTGTAATGCCAGAAACGGGTCCTGGGAAGCTTGATTCCGGTCCAGGGAAGACATGGCTTGGCAGTTCGGGCTGGACTGTTCCCATAAGGCACTGGGTCAGACTGATTTACATATGGCCATGTCTGAACTGGGGTGGTGGAGTGAGCTAAAGAACGGTGATGGATTAAACCCAGATCAGTTGACTGGGGGTGAGTGTTTGTATTGTCAACGCTTCGTCCATCATTCCCTTTGGTTTTTCTTTGTTCGCCCTAAGTTGGCAGGATATGCTCAGACGTGAGTCCCTTGTCCACTTTGCCACTGGATTCAAGCAACCCCGGCTGAAGACGGCTGTAATGCCAGAAACCGGTCCTGGGAAGCTTGATTCCGGTCCAGGGAAGACATGGCTTGGCAGTTCAGGCTGGACTGTTCCCATGAGGCACAGGGTCAGACTGATTTGCATATGGCCATGTCTGAACTGGGGTGGCGGAGTGAGCTAAAGAACTGTGATGGATTAAACCCAGATCAGTTGACTGGGGGTGAGTGTTTGTATTGTCAACTCTTCGTCCATCATTCCCTTTGGTTTTTCTTTGTTCGCCCTAAGTTGGCAGGGTATGCTCAGACGTGAGTCCCTTGCCCCCTTTGCCACTGGATTCAAGCAAGCCCGGCTGAAGACGGCTGTAATGCCAGAAACCGCTCCTGGGAAGCTTGATTCCGGTCCAGGGAAGACCTGGCTTGGCAGTTCAGGCTGGACTGTTCCCATGAGGCACAGGGTCAGACTGATTTGCATATGGCCATGTCTGAACTGGGGTGGCGGAGTGAGCTAAAGAAAGGTAATGGATTAAACCCAGATCAGTTGACTGGGAGTGAGTGTTTGTATTATCAACGCTCCGTCCATCATCCCCTTTGGTTTTTCTTTGTTCGCCCTAAATTGGCAGGGTATGCTCAGACGTGAGTCCCTTGCTCACTTTGCCACTGGAATCAAGCAAGCCCGGCTGAAGACGGCTGTAATGCTAGAAACCGGTCCTTTTGAAGCTTGATTCCGGTACAGGGAAGACATGGCTTGGCAGTTCGGGCTGGACTGTTCCCATGAGGCACAGGGTCAGACTGATTTGCCTATGGCCATGTCTGAACTGGGGTGGCGGAGTGAGCTAAAGAACGGTGATCATCCCCTTTGTTTTTTCTTTGGAAGCCCACCACCAGCATTTGACTTACAGGCCCTGGGCACACATTGTGCACTGTACTAGGGACTGACAAGTAAATCAAATACCCAATCATGGAATCACTAATAGGTACACCAATGTACATTTGGGAGCACTTGCATCTTGGCACTGAACAGCAGTGGCAAAGTGCCCAAAGCATCTAGAGCAGCAAAAGCAGATGAGGCAACAGCAAAAAGTGGAAGGGAGATTCGCGCTAATTATGCCAAGTCTTACACGTGTCCCTTCCAGCTGAAATGTGCAGAGAACTACCCACCCTCTTGGGAGTTCTCTTCACTAAGGCAGAAAAGTCCGGACAGACCATCCGCATTGGCGTATTCTGTACCAAGGCAGTGTTCCACTGTGACGTCCTTCCCCTGTAGGGAACTAGTCCCCCTCAACAGTTTTGGATTCTCACCCATCATCTGCATCAACCATCTGAGGGTCTGTGGTCTGTCTGAATCCGGAAGTGAGTCCCAAACAACCACACTCCACCTCTGTTCCCGTGGAAGTAACCTCCTACTAATGAAGGCTACAGGTTGGTCTAGGCCCTCCTCATTCTTCTGTGAAAGCACAGCCCCATACCATGCTCTGAAGCATCTGTCTGCATAATGAATTCCTTTGAGAAATTAGGCGCCTGAAGCACGGGCACCATGCACATGGTAGATTTCAGGGTATCAAAAGCTTTCTGGCAGGCATCAGTCCAGTTCACTTTCTTGGGCTGCTTCCTGGAAGTCAGTTCAGTCAAGGGTGCACCAATGCTGCCATACCTCTTGACAAACCTCCTGTAATACCCTATGAGTCCTAAAACGGCTCTCTCCTCTGTCTGGGTCTTGGAGTGTGCCCAAACCAGAATGGTATCAATCTTGGGCTGTAGGGGCGCCACCTGATCGCTCCCCACCTGTTGTCCCAAGTACACCACAGAACCCTGCCCGATCTGGCACTTACTCACCTTGATCGTGAGGCCTGCCCTCTGCAGTGCCTTCAACACTTCCCAGAGGTTGTGCAGCTGTTCCTCCCAAGTGACACTGAACACTGCAATGTCATCTAGGTAGGGGGCACTGAACTCCTCCAGTCCAGCCAACACCTGGTTGACCAACCTCTGAAAGGTGGCAGGGGTATTCTTCATCCCAAAGGGCATCACCCGGAATTGGTAGTTCCCATCTGGTGTGAAGAATACTGACCTTTCTCTGGCCCCATCAGTTAAGGCGATCTGCCAGTACCCAGACGTTAAGTAAACGTATTGAGGTATCGGGCAGCCCCCAACCGATCGATGAGCTCATCAGCTCTGGGGATGGGGTGTGCATCAGTCCTAGTGACACCACCTTTCTGGGGAACCCCACACGGGAGAAAAACCCCATCAACACACGACCCACATCGGGGGCCGTCACAGTCCGTAGAGGGATGGCTTCCGGGTATCGGGTGGCATGGTCCACCAAGACCAGGATGAACCTGTTGCCCATGGCTGTCTTGGGATCCAGAGGCCCCACAATGTCAATGCCCCCCCTTTCAAAGGGGGTGCTGACCACAGGGAAAGGCTGGAGAGGGGCCTTGTGCTTCCTCCCACTCTTACCACGCACCTGGCAAGTCTGACAGGTCCTACAATGAGTATCTGACCTCTTGCACATTTGGGGCAAATAAAAGTGGATGACAAGGCTTTCAAAGGTCTTGTCTTGCCCCAAATGTCCTATTAAAGGCACATCATGAGCCAGACCCAGTAAGAAGGCTCTGAAGTGCTGGGGTACCACCAGCATATGGGCTGACCCAGGCTCAGCAACCTAAGGATCACTATACAGGAGATGAAAAACAAAACCATGCAAGGAATGAATCCCTTGCTTGGTGGGGGGCCGAAAGGAACTCTGGAGGGAGAACACCCTCCTGTGGGTATATACGTTGTCACAAAAAGTACTCCCTGTATGACCTAGTTTGCCACAGAGGAATTAATTGGCTAACTAGAACAGTCTATGTATTTTTGGATAGGTGATATGCCCTATATGAAGTATTAACAGCACTGCTGCGTGAGGAAGGAAGCAATTCCTTTTGTTATTTTATTCCCTCACACACCCTAGTGGTGTCATGCTTCATCATCGGGACACCCTGACGCCTAGAAGTCAGGGTGGGTTCAACCAAATTTCAGGGAGCACTTAGTGAGATAGTTTTTGGCCAGGGAGATAAAGATTAAAACTCAATGTCAGACCGCAGAATCCCTTTATTCTTGGGTCTGGCAATGATATTAAAAACCAATTTTAGGGTCTCTCGGGAGATTATGGTCCTCGGACACCCTGGAAATAAGACAAGTACAAGAATTTTCCTATACTGTTCCGCAATAAGGGCAGATAGCTGCTCCTTATATAAACTTGACCTTTGTTGCAATAATTCACTCCATCTGTAAGGGGAACAAACAAAACAAACACAAATTTGTTTTTGGATGTAATTGTAAGAATTCAGCATGTACTTTTGCTCATACCACCGTGTTTAAATGTCTCTGCTGTTAGTGAGACCCAAAAGCAGGCGTGCCCATGGTAATTTACAGGTCCACGCAGTCCCAGACCACATCTATTGTAGCGTGTGCAATCAAATGGTGGCGGTCAAATGCCGCAAACTAATGTCATGTACTCACTAGTGAGTCATTTATGTTTAAAAACGGTCATCGTTTGCACAACCATACACACACAAGCACGAAAACAGACATAAACCACACCCTCAAACTAACTACCGTGATATTTAAAATGCATTCACTCTCATGGTGATTTTCCATTTATAGCAATTGAGCTTACCCGAATTTGGGAGAGGATCCACATCACGTGGGGCCTCTTGTGAATGGGGTAGCCCTGTAGTCAAACCCTGTTGGTGATAGAGTTTGTTACACACCAACAGGAACAGCGATACATTTGGCGTGTTGATAGATCACGAATGTGTCGTGTAGGTAATACAATAGGATTCATTGCCAGGAGGAGAAAGTGAAAATGCACACACATTAGTATACAGGGGTCAGACTTTTAACATACCTTCTTTTTCTGTTCATCAGTCGGTATGTACTTACGCCATCAAGGGTCCAGCCCAGTGTTTACACCTGGTAAGTAGAGGATCCCACCGCTTGGAGTGGTTTTCGTGCCCGTAATGATGTCTTTAAAACAAAGTGTAAGCAGTCGACTGCGCTTGGCTGCCCATATCCGGGGCTGCGTGGCCACGCCCCCATGGGGACGTGTGAGCGTGCATCTCGGTGCTGCATGGCCAAACTTGGGAAATGTAGTTCCGGTAGTATCGGAACTACAAACGTTAATAAACTTTATTGTGCCACTTTGTAATTGGCGGCACTCAACAGGCATGGCTGGCCTCACAGCTACTTAAAAGGTACCTGAGACACCCGCCCCACTCAAAGGGAATCTGAGCCACTTTGCAGTGGCTCTCTGAATTGTCAGCGGCAATTACAGGGTAGGATGCATTGGGGATCAACTGATCTTCAGACACCAGACGACAACTGCCAGCTGTCACATTGGCTACGGAGTCTCTCATAGCCTCCACCCTATGGCCATTGATGGTCACCCACTGCATGTACTTCTTGGTGTTATCAAGCAGTTGAGTCCTAGGGACCATCTCACTGTCTCCTAAAGAGACTAGGGACATCTATGCAGGACCCCACCCACCTTGGGCACCCAAATCCTCCCCCAGGGCTACACTAGCCATCTACCAGGGCGGTGCATCAGTGGGTGCAGTGGTAACTAGTTTGGAACACTTAGGATCTCCCCTGAAGTGACCCTCCTGACCACAACTAAAGCTGATTTTGGGACCCTTCTGCCCAGACTTACCTGGCGGGACCTATGGTCTTTTCTCAGCGGGAGGCTGGGAACCTTTCCCTTGGGGATGACTTTGGGGCCCTTTCTAGAACTTCTGTTTACCCTTGACCCCCCCACTCTTCTGCTGGGGACCCTAAACACCTTTGGCAACGTCTCCCACTTGACCCTTGTGGACCCTGGTACTGACCCAACGGTCCACCTCAGCATTAAGCTTCCTGGGCTCAGTCAGCTCACTGTCATTCAGGAGTTGGCATAGCTCTGGAAAACAATTACTGTACGAGTATTCCCATGCAATCAAATCATAGAGCTCCTCAAAATCATTCACTTTGCTACCCTTCACCCAACCATTCAAGGCTCTGCAAAAAAAAGACACATAATCTACCCAGGTACTAGACTCCAGCTTCTTGCAATTTCTAACTTTCTGCCTATAAAGCTCTGGAGCCAACCCATACCTGCTCATTAAGGCTTCTTTCATGGGGGCATAGGATGTCTGATCCTCCTTGGGCAGGTCTAACAAGGTGTCCTTCCCTTCAGTGACAAAGCGGCTCTACAACCCCTCCCCCCCAATCTTTCTCAGGGACTCTATGGTACATCATGGCTACCTCATAAGCCTTAAACCACTGCCCAATGTCCTCATGCCTCATAAATTCCTTAATGACATCCTTCGGCATATATAGTCTACTTTCCACAGGCACAATTCATGGATCCTGGTTCTCTCTCTGTCCTCCAGCTCCTCTGGAGACAGGCCTTTTGAAGAAGCACTGCTGCCCACCCTAGAAGGTGCTTTCCCCCCAGTCAGGACCAAAGGCCCCTCCAGCTGCCCATCTACATTCTATGCCTCCTCCCTTGTCTCTTCAGGATGCTCACTGGCATTCCTAGATCCCAACCAAGCCATCAGTGCATTTTGGTATTCCTCTTTCCCGGTGAGGCCTCTGATAGAGATTTTAATCTCTTGCAAACAGCTTTGATGTGTGGCACAGTGTAGGTATCAACCCTCTCTTCTTCAAATTCTAAATCCATATATGCAATGGATGCTGGTTTACTCATGGTAAGTATTGGCAGTTCTCAAAAAATAGTCCCAGAAAAACTCTACCAGAATGTATGTGGTCGCGTAATGATCTGCACTCACTAGTAATATACACCAATCACAGTATGTAAATCACAAATGCAAATACAAATCCTCACCGTGGACCACCAATGTTAGAAATGGGGGTCTCTAGTTGGCAATGGTTTGCACCTTTGTCCAAACAGAGACCCTTGCTTCTAGTCAGGGAAAGGTGGATACACTCCTAAAATAACCCCTGCTCACTCGCTAGGTAGCTTGGCACTAGCAGACAGGCTTATCTCAGAGGCAGTGTGTAAAGCATTTGTGAACACATACAGTAACACAGTGAAAACACTACAAATGGACAATTAGAAAATAAGTATATTTAGCTAAACAAGACCAAAAGGCAACAATCCACAATACAGTATCAAAAATAGGCACTTCAATGGTAGAAATAGTTCAGTTCAATGCAAGTTGTAAATGTGACTCTTTTCCAACAAAGTACCTGTTTAGACAGGCTTTTTGGCCCTAGTAGGCAGTGATATAGACTTTAATCTTGCTCACATCTAGGATATGTATTCCTAGCTTGTGTTGGCCCTTTTAGGCCTTTCTTTCAGACATAGAAGAGGCCATCTATTGCCTATTGGCTTTGGCCTGTCATTTTTGCTTATAGTAGAGGTTGGATCCAGTGGTCCTGACTTTATATTACACATTGGTATGGTTTATGTAGGTACTCTGACAGAGCTAAGGGTTATTTCATCCTTCTCAGGCGTATAGGCCCAGAACTAGAGGGACTCCATTTTGATGGAGCTGAGAGGCTTCAGGGGTAAAGGTAAAGTTTATAGTTAAGGCTGTTGTCTGCTAGAGGAAAACCAGTCAGGACTGCTTCTTATCCGAGAAATGTGTTTGTCTCTTGGGCCCAGACGTAACAAGCAGCTGGCCACTGCGGTAGCGTGGAAGCCTTGGAGCTAGCACAGGAATTTGGTGGGAGGCAGCCCTCTGTTGGAAATTTCCATGAGGGGAGAGGAATCCATAATAACGAGCTGCAGGAGAGGAGGAGAGTTCAGTGCCATTTGGGTTCAGTGCAGTCTGGAGTCAGAGCAGTTTGGTTCTTGCAGAAGAGAGAGCAGGATGTCTGCTGGAGCTGCAGAATAGAGTGCAGTTCTGGAATGGAGAAAGAAGGCAGACGATTGCTGAAGCTGAAGAGAGAGCAGTGCAGAGAGCATCAAAGCAGATGGAGGAGCTAAGGCTGTCAGCTGGAGCGATTGAACCAGAGACGTGGTGTTGTGGTGACGGAGGCAGAGACAGAGAGAGAGCCTGATCCCACCAGAGTCAGAGAGAAATCTTCCTTCTAATAGGTGAGGTAGTCTAAACTAGTCCCCTTTACAATTACACCTTAATCTTGTCCTTATTCCCTAGGCTATTGTATATCTAATCCTTTTCTTTCAGCTGTGTGTTAAAAGTTCCTATTACCCCGCAGATAACCTTGTACTGTATGTCTAATCCTTTCCTTTCAGCGGTGTGTTAAAGTTCCTGTTAGTCAAGAGACCCCACTGATAACCTTGTACTGTATGTCTAATCCTTTTCTTTCAGCGGTGTGTTAAAGTTCATCATTGTTAAACTAAACAGAGAGCCCTGTTCTTAGTGAACCGACATGTGCCTTGTATTCTTGTTCAATCAGGGTAACCTGGTCTTCTAGTCAGACATTGTTTGCATGAACGGATGCGAATCCCGATCAGGTAAGGAGTGACTGAGCAAGTAGGGAGAGAGGGAACATTTGATGCCAAGAGCAGAAGGTACATACTTCAATTTGGAAAGCTAATATTGTAGTAGCAAACCCTTAGTGAATAGAGAGAGAGACTTCCCAACATAGAGAGACAGAGAGCTGAAGGTATTCATAGGAAAGTGGTTGTCATTGGTAAGTGGCGTTAGTGAGAGCACTGATTGTGGTCAGTGTGTATACCCACAGGATTGTGGCTTGTTAATGAGAGCACCAGGGAGGACACTGGTGTGTAATGAGATCGCCTCTAGGGAAAGTGGCGTTAATGAGAACACCAGGTAGGAGACTAGTGCTTAGGTCTGCCGGATTGTGGACCGGATAAAGAGTGAGCACTGGGGCTGCAGCTCAGTGTGTATACCCGCATGATTGCGGCTGGAGTGAGCACTGAGGGTAATCAGTGTGTAATGGTAGATAATCAGAACTGCCCCAGGGTAGATTAGTCTGGACCCATGTGGTCGCGAGACTATGAGGTATGAGTGTGGTGTAGGGCATGGATGTCCTTAGTAATCAGTGAGTATTCTTAGTATCCCTATAGATTTAAGTGGTGTTTCTGATAATATGAGCTTGTATATTGCGAGTTCCCCATCCTCAGGTAGGTACCCAGGTGCCTGGATAGATGGTCCTGAGGAGGGAGGTGGTTACGTTCCGACTGGGTTAGAGGGGCTCTCAGGAGCTGATCCCATCTGGTCCGAAAATCCTGTCGGTACATCTGGCGTAGTCGTCTGTTTACGAAGCCTGTGTGACCTGGCCATGTGCTTGGATAGTTTCCCATGTGTTGTGAGGGAGTGCCCTGAGCGCCAGTTACATCTGGCGTAGTCGTCCGTTTACGAAGCCTGTGTGACCTGGCCATGTGCTTGGATAGTTTCCCATGTGTTGTGAGGGAGTGCCCTGAGCGCCAGTTCCATCTGGCGTAGTCGGCTGCTTGCGAAGCCTGTGTGACCTGGCCATGTGCTTGGAGAGGTTCCCATAAGTTGTGGGGGAGTGCCCTGATCGCCAGTTCTATCTGGCGTAGTCTTGCAGTTTATGAAGCCTGTGTGACCTATGGGCTTGAACAGTTGCAGTGTGAGGAGATTGCAGTACATCATGGCATTTGACTTAAGCAGGGTGGAAGAAATGCTTTTCATCTTGGTGTTTGACCTGTCAGGGTTGAAGGATGACATTACATGAGGGAGCCAGTAACATCTTTGTGATGATCCAATTGTACAAACGTGTGTGAAAAATGCTTTTAAATTGCCCATTAACTTGCTTGCTGCATCTGCTTATGCTGTGCAATGTGAAATGTGTTCAATGTAATATAACTTGTTGACTTTCTTGTAAATATGGCTTGTAAATAGCGCCATGTTAATGTGGCTTGTGAGGAGCATGTTCTCATTTTGACTTGCTGTGTTCCTTGTGAATTGCGCCTTGAATATATTCCTTGTGAGGAGCATGTCATTTTTTGAACTTGTTGTCTTTCTTGTACATATGGCTTGTGAATAGCGCCATGTGGTTATGGCTTGGACATGGCATTTTATCATTGCGTTAGGTAGGAGAGAGCTGGATCTCTTTCAAATGCTTGGGGGATTTGTTTTGTAGATGTGTGCACGTGTTATGTGAAAACGTGGAGTGATAAGTTCTTGAATTTCCCATGTACTGCAGACATTGGGGAATGGTTGTGTTTGAGCTGCCAAAGGGTTAATATCTTGAATTGAGATGGCAGTATTTATTTTAACATGCTGTTTAACATGCATGGTTATTTGAGCTGACACTACAAGTCAGCGAGTGTTTAGATGAATGATGGTTTGATTTGACTTTCATTCGTTTCTGGGTTCTGCCTATGTGCTTTGTCAGCGTGGGTTTGCCTTGGACCTGATGTTTCATGTGTCTGACTCTTAGAGGTCGGTAAGTTATAAATCAACCAGTCGGATTGAGATAAGGTTTTGCACGGAGGGAGCTGTGTTCTTTTAAATGTGCTACTTAATATGCATCCACAGACATGTGGAGAATTATTTTTGAATGCATGATTTAAAATGAGTGAATGATTAAAGAGATGGCCCGGTTAGAATGCATGCTACGGGCTGTTTTCATTAATTATTTCTTTGAGGGTTTTTCAACTAGAAAGAAATATGCCAACCGATGTTTTAGAATGATCACAGATTGTGAATTATTACTCTTGCCCAACAGTGCATGGTAACATGTGCTTTTAATTAGTGAAATGCAACCGTGTGCTTTTAAAACAAATGTGTTCTCATTATTATTTTTCCAATGCAAGCTGAACCTTTTTTCAAATGCAAATGTTTCTGATATGTAGCAGACCATTGTATGAGTATGCCCATTCAGTTAGAAAAATGACTATTTACAAAACTGATGAATCTGGCCCTTTTTAATACGTAGACTAGAAGAGCTTCCAATGTACATTTTAATTCTGAAATGCAAAATTATGGTGTTTCACATGTTATTTTCCATAAATAATATACATTGTGTCTGCTAATATTTTTTTTCCTTTGCAGCTACTGGGAGCAGTACTGTATTATTTTCAAATGCTAGCATGTCACTTAATTACGAAAAATATATGCCCTTATTACTTCTTAATTTTAGGATGCTTTTCGTCACGTTTTAATTTAATTTAGTTACTTTCAGAACAGTGGTTCTACATGGGAACTGAGTTGTTTTGGCTTCCAGGGAATGTGTTTTTTGACCTTGCTCAGAGACAAGCTGTTTTGTGAAGGGAGGGCCTTTCCCTCTGGGAGAGCCGAGCAGTGCCTGTCTTGTTATGATTGGCCAACTTCCAATTTTGTTCCGCGGACGAAATGTTTATGTAAGGGAGGGGTCAACTCGCTCTTCCTTGCTGTCGGCGCAGACAGCTTCATTGCCTTCTGATAAGGGATCCTTGTACATGCTGAATAGTTGGCAGACTCTTGGCCCTTAGAGTTGCATAGATACAGTAGGCCTGGGTATGCTTCCCTGATTAGAGACTAGAGACGCTTGAACCGAGTGCTTGGCAGTGCCTTGCTCCTGCAATGACATCAGCACTTGGCAGTGATTCAAATTACTTCACACTGTAGTCTGGCTTCTGCGTATTTTTTGGAGCGGATTCAAAACTCTGAGCACGAACATCTTTCTGAAGGGAGGGGCTGTCTCACAGAGGATTAGGGGTGTTGCTAGGCCCCAGCCCTTCTGGCTGTGTATGAAAAATTTAGATTTTGCCCAAACAAATTTAAAAGTATATGATTTTAATTATTTCTTGACTTTAGAAGAATGTTTTTAATTAATTAAGTTTTTTTTTTTGACAATGAAAAGCACTTGGGGTGCTTTTTAAATGGAAAATTTTATCTTGCTAGATTAATGATACTGGTTTTCTCGTTCTAGGTTGCTGGGTTGTGGTGTTTGGTGCGTGCGTCGGCCCACCCCCCTCCCACTTCCTTTATTGTTTTACTTTTTTGTTTTCATTTTTTATGTTAGTTTTTTTTTTTTGGAAGATGGAACCAGACCAGACCGGAATGGTGGTGGATGAACGGCGGAGGAAGTGCTTCCTTGGTACCGGATGAAGATGCAGGGTGGTGACCTACACTGATGTCCCAAAATTGACTGCCTTGGACACTAAATTATAATAATATTGCACGAGTCATGTGCTATAATCCCTAATGTTGGAATGCGGAACAGTATTTCCTTGACTGCATAATTGGGCCTTGCATTTTTTCCCTTATTTCTTTTTTTTTTTTGCAGATGGACATTATCACAAACAGGCCCCAGTTTTATAGTTTTGGTGTTTATGCAGTGTCATATGTCTGAACTTTTTTTTAAATGTTGCTCTTAGTATGCTACAATGGTTTATCTTTCACCTATTATAGTTTTCCTGTTTTCTGAAAAACAGTTTTTGCCAATAAAAGATCGATACAGAAAAATTTTAATTTTTGAAATGGTGGTACACACATGTGTTCCACAGTGTGAGAAACTAGGTGCTAACTGTTTTATGATATTGTGCTTTTATATATGCACCACATTTAGATAAATTTTAATATGCATAGTGCTACACCAGCTATTTTGTAGGAATGGGGTTATCTTTATTTTCCTGTTATTACACTTTCACTTTGATTGATCCAAGGGTGGTTACCCTAGCCTTTAAGTTGTCCTGGGAGGTGTGTCTTTTAGTATGGTTATGTCCTACATTTCTTATTAATGTTTGCCCAGACCTTGAGAACCGTTTGTCATGTTTATTTCTCAGATTTCACCAAATTTTTCCTTAAGTTGACCAATGTATGTAGGCCTCATTTAGGCCCATTGTTATTTTTATTCCACAAACATGGCCCTACACCGTTAGATTTCATGAGTTATCATTAGCTTAAGTTGACCATAGTAGGTAGGCCTCATTTAGGCCCTTTGTTGTTTTATCATTAGAAGTTGAAGCACATTTAGTTCTTCAGTTGTCCGAAGTAGGTAGGCCCCATTTAGGCCCCTTGCTGTTTTCATTCAACAAATAAGTCCCTATATCACTAGGTTTCATTAGTTATCACTAGAAGTTGAGGCACATTTAGTTTGAGGATGCTTTGGATAGTTTCTGTTGTTATTAGATCAAATCTTAGATATGTTTCAGCATTCAAGTCAAGGGTGCTTTGATTTGTTTTCAGTTGGTTGTTAGATTTGTATTCCCTACATTAAGTTTCAGGTGGAATTTCCTTAAGTTGTCATTCATTTTAGAGAGTCTTTTTGGTTTTTGGTTTGTTGATAGATTATGTTGATGTTTGTTTATATGGATGTTGTTGTTTATAGATGTTCGCGAGATAAAGTCTAAGGGTGGAATGTTTAGACAGGCTTTTTGGCCCTAGTGGGGAGTGATATAGACTTTAATCTTGCTCACATCTAGGATATGTATTCCTAGCTTGTGTTGGCCCTTTTAGGCCCTTTCTTTCAGACATAGAAGAGGCCATCTATTGCCTATTGGCTTTGGCCTGTCATTTTTGCTTATAGTAGAGGTTGGATCCTGTGGTCCTGACTTTATATTACACATTGGTATGGTTTATGTAGGTACTCTGACAGAGCTAAGGGTTATTTCATCCTTCTCAGGCGTATAGGCCCAGAACTAGAGGGACTCCATTTTGATGGAGCTGAGAGGCTTCAGGGGTAAAGGTAAAATTTATAGTTAAGGCTGTTGTCTGCTAGAGGAAAACCAGTCAGGACTGCTTCTTATCCGAGAAATGTGTTTGTCTCTTGGGCCAAGACGTAACAAGCAGCTGGCCACTGCGGTTGCGTGGAAGCCTTGGAGCTAGCACAGGAATTCGGTGGGAGGCAGCCCTCTGTTGGAAATTTCCATGAGGGGAGAGGAATCCATAATAACGAGCTGCAGGAGAGGAGGAGAGTTCAGTGCCGTTTGGGTTCAGTGCAGTCTGGAGTCAGAGCAGTTTGGTTCTTGCAGAAGAGAGAGCAGGATGTCTGCTGGAGCTGCAGAATAGAGTGCAGTTCTGGAATGGAGAAAGAAGGCAGACGATTGCTGAAGCTGAAGAGAGAGCAGTGCAGAGAGCATCAAAGCAGATGGAGGAGCTAAGGCTGTCAGCTGGAGTGATTGAACCAGAGACGTGGTATTGTGGTGACGGAGGCAGAGACAGAGAGAGAGCCCTGATCCCACCAGAGACAGAGAGAGAGAGAGCCTGATCCCACCAGAGTCAGAGAGAAATCTTCCTTCTAATAGGTGAGGTAGTCTAAACTAGTCCCCTTTACAATTACACCTTAATCTTGTCCTTATTCCCTAGTCTATTGTATATCTAATCCTTTTCTTTCAGCCGTGTGTTAAAAGTTCCTGTTACCCCGCAGATAACCTTGTACTGTATGTCTAATCCGTTTCTTTCAGCGGTGTGTTAAAAGTTCCTGTTACCCCGCAGATAACCTTGTACTGTATGTCTAATCCTTTCCTTTCAGCGGTGTGTTAAAGTTCCTGTTAGTCAAGAGACCCCACTGATAACCTTGTACTGTATGTCTAATCCTTTTCTTTCAGCGGTGTGTTAAAGTTCATCATTGTTAAAATAAACAGAGAGCCCTGTTCTTAGTGAACCGACATGTGCCTTGTATTCTTGTTCAATCAGGGTAACCTGGTCTTCTAGTCAGACATTGTTTGCATGAACGGATGCGAATCCCGATCAGGTACAGAGTGACTGAGCAAGTAGGGAGAGAGGGAACATTTGATGCCTAGAGCAGAAGGTACATACTTCAATTTGGAAAGCTGTTCTAACTCCTAATATTGTAGTAGCAAACCCTTAGTGAATAGAGAGAGAGACTTCCCAACATAGAGAGACAGAGAGCTGAAGGTATTCATAGGAAAGTGGTCGTCATTGGTAAGTGGCGTTAGTGAGAGCACTGATTGTGGTCAGTGTGTATACCCACAGGATTGTGGCTTGTTAATGAGAGCACCAGGGAGGACACTGGTGTGTAATGAGATCGCCTCTAGGGAAAGTGGCGTTAATGAGAACACCAGGTAGGAGACTAGTGCTTAGGTCTGCCGGATTGTGGACCGGATAAAGAGTGAGCACTGGGGCTGCAGCTCAGTGTGTATACCCGCAAGATTGCTGCTTGAGTGAGCACTGAGGGTAATCAGTGTGTAATGGTAGATAATCAGAACTGCCCCAGGGTAGATTAGTCTGGACCCATTTGGTCGCGAGACTATGAGGTATGAGTGTGGTGTAGGGCATGGATGTCCTTAGTAATCAGTGAGTATTCTTAGTATCCCTATAGATTTAGTGGTGTTTCTGATAATATGAGCTTGTATATTGCGAGTTCCCCATCCTCAGGTAGGTACCCAGGTGCCTGGATAGATGGTCCTGAGGAGGGAGGTGGTTACGTTCCGACTGGGATAGAGGGGCTCTCAGGAGCTGATCCCATCTGGTCCGAAAATCCTGTCGGTACAGTACCTTAGATGTGTAACGCAAAACAAACAAAAGGGTCCCAGGTAAGGCGAAGCGTCAGTTCCTTGCTTTGGGGGAGGCGGCGCACCTGTTCCTTACTGCAGCACAGAGGAGGCAATGCGTCAGTTCCTTACCAGAGAGGAAGGGATGCGTTAGTTTCTTACTGCGTTCCGGTGCGATGCGACAAAATGGCGGCTTGATGCGATGCTACGATCCGATAATAATTTAACTTTTGCAGCTTTACGGCAGGCACTGCGACGATGTTCTCACTGATGAGTCAGGACTCGGCATAGATGCGGCACGCTTCTTCGTCGTTGCGTTGCGCTTCCAGCTCCAAGCGACAAACTGTCTCTAGAGGTCCTGAACAGCAACAGGCACCTCTCTGTAGGTTAGAATTCCCAGCAAGGAAATTTAGGGGAGCTGTTGGGGAAGTCTTTGTGTCCCTGAAACTTCAGACAGGAGGCACGCTCAGTTTCAATCCCTTGGAGATCTTCCTCAATTTTTTTTTATAAAGTTTTTTATTGAATCATTGAAAATTAACAAGTGGTCATAGCACATAAGAAAAATCAAAGAAGCATCAGCAAAATCGAGCAGTGGAGCTCCCACAAATCGCAATCCCACCACAAGAGAAAAAGGAATGAGAAAAGGGAAAAGAAAGAGGGCAAAATCTTAAGTCGTGAGAGAGCAAGGAGGATAAAGAAATTAAGCAATGAGGATCTGAGCAAATGCGTAAATATACAAAAAACCAAGGTTAAAAATGTTTACCCAATCCAGCTGGCAATTGGCAACCAAATCTTCCTCCCCATTTCCCCTTTCCTGCGCCCTTTCAGTCTGTAAACGACTGACTCCATATTATAGGTGGCTAATAACTTAGCCCGCCAAGTTATAAATGTGGGAGGGTCAGGGCTAATCCAGTGGGAGGTAATACATGTTCTAGCAATAGCCATTACAACAATAGAAATCCACTTTCAGATCTAGATCGAGCCATGGTCTCCTGGCTGCCGTCTACCCCCAAAATGATCATATCGGCTGTTAAAAAAACTGATATGCCGATATATGATTCAGAAAAAATTCGATATCCTGAAAGAATGTTATCTAATTGGGGCAAGAGAAGAACATATGTATCGCATCAGCAACCCATGTTCCACACCTACTGCATGACTTACCCCGTGGACCTGCCAGTTTAGAAATCTTCTCCGGACTATAAGTCAAAAACTGACAGGAAAGGTTTGGCCCTCAGGCTGCCAGTAATTAAAATCTGGTTGGCAAATTCCAGAGACAGCTCTAAGTCGATACCTTATTTGCCGAACCTCCTACCCCATCTATGAGTCTGAGTAAGCAGGTCGTCAGGAAGACCAGCCAACAGCATTTGATAAATTGTCCCAATACGAGATCTATTCACTATAGTGTCAACCAGGGGTATTTTACCCATATTTACATCTGTTTGAGCCATGATTTTACCCAGGTAGCTCCTGATCTGCAAGAATTTGAAAAA
The DNA here is from genome assembly GCF_964263255.1 of Lissotriton vulgaris. Classification (NCBI taxonomy): domain Eukaryota; kingdom Metazoa; phylum Chordata; class Amphibia; order Caudata; family Salamandridae; genus Lissotriton; species Lissotriton vulgaris. The sequence continues at coordinate 87,326,846 of NC_141690.1, forward strand.
GTGTCTCATAGACAGGCCAAACTTTTCTTGTAAGTTAGAGAAGGAAGTGATTTGTCCCCCACAGCAGACATCCCCCAACACCTTAATCCCTAGTCGCGATTGAATCCTGGAAAGTTGGAGGTAGGAGTCTGGTTGACGAAAACGGGGTATAAGCATTAATATTTGAGATGCCGAGTTTCCGCCGTATCTGTTTTCAGATAGAATAGGCTGATTGAATGATTTTAAATTTAGTTTTTTTATAATAGCTCGGCTCTAGAATTTTTACTAGACATTGACCAGCAGCCTCACCAAGTGCTATCGCGTAGATGGTAGGTCTAGCAGCGGCGGGGACTACTGCGTTAGCCCCAACAAGCAATATCCCCATATGCTGTAGTAATGCACCCCAGTGATAGAGGAGAAGGCTGGTCATCCCCCATTCCCCCCTAAGTCTGGGTAAGATCATCTATTTAGCTGCTCTTCTGGTTCTGCGATACCCCCAAAGGAATCTAACACATGCCCTCTCGGCCTTAGACATACAAGATGCCGGAAATTCTAAAAGTATGGCCCAAAATAAGTATAACAATTTGGGAAAAAACGTCATTTTAATGACATTGCATCTGCCATGCATTGATAAATGCAGATGATCTAGTCAGGCCTCTGCCACAAGCTTATTTGGAAATAGGTTTTTCACGGACCATGAAGGAATCTTTCCTGCAACTGAGGATGGGAGTCCTTCCAGCAAAAGAACATCTCCCACCATGGAAACGTTTGGAAATAACAACAAACTGTAGACTCTGTGGTGACCAAAAAGAGGAGGTTTTGCATTTATTGTGCAGCTGCAAAGGTCTACAGAAAGAGTGAAGACAATTATTAAAACAACTCTGGAACCAAAGACGGCTTCGAACACGCAGACAAGCCTTAAAAGCCTGTTTTGGAGGAGGAGACATTCAATTAGTTTGTAGATTGGTACGTTTCATGAGAATAGCAAAAACCATGTTAAATCCTTCTGCTAGCACATGAATTGAATAAAAACGCCAAAATTCAAAATTTAGATTCAGATCCGTAATCTTTATCTGTTGAGCAGTCTTCTTGTGAGACCTGTTAAGAATTTTTAGGGTATAGCAAGCAGAAAAAGCATAAGTTAATGTTTGTCAATTGGAAACCTTAGGCTTCTCAATTTTTAATCTAGGTTTAATTAAAGAGTTTTAATAATTTTCATTTGTAGTAAATAGTATAAACATAAAAGCATAAACACATTGTTACATTTTTAAACGGTCTTAAACTAACCTCATTGTAATGAAATGAGTTGTTTTATGTGTTTTTGCAAAGGTGCTTTTTTGTATTTTCAACTTAATTGCAAAGATTTTTATCAATCACGCAATGAAGACAAATTAAAATTTCAATTTCAGATGATTTAATCTCTCAAGCCTCTTGTTAATGTTTCTCATTATCGGCGAGATATTTAACTCTGGTATATGCTCCACTGGGGCCATAATTTTTACACCTAAATATGTAGCTGCGGATACAGTTGGAACTTCTTCTGGAAATAATGTGGCTGAGTGTAGGATCTGAGTTTTATTGAGGTTTAATTTGTAACCCGAGACAGAGCCAAGTGTCTCTGCCGACTTCTTTAATGCCAGAAGAGCTGATCTTATATCGGACATAAAAACAGCAATATTGTCAGCATACGCCAGTGTTTTACAAGCAATACTGTTAACCATAACAGCTTTAATTGATGTATTTGCGTCGAGTTTATTCAAAAAGGGATCAATGTAAATTGCAAATAATAGCGGGGAGCAAGGACAACCCTGCTGAGTTCCTCTGCTTATAGTAAACAAATTAGATATTAGATCAGATATCCAAATACAGGCCTCAGGGAGAACATATAGTGCCTGCACTGCTTATATAAAATCCTTGGGTAGGCCCTTTGCATACAGAGCAGACCAAAGAAACCCCCAGGAGACCCTGCCCAACGCTTTCTCTGCGTCGAGCAGGATCATCCCGAGGGGTGCCTTTATGGCCTGGACACAATCAAAAAGAGCTATGGCACGCCTGACGTGGGCCGATGTATTTCGACCTGGGATAAACCTGTGTTGGCGGATGTTAACCAGTAGAGTGATAACCTTGCCCAGCCTTAGGACAATTATTTTAGATTAGATCTTACTGTCAGCACATATCAAGGAGCTATGTCTGTATGATGATGGGCTGAGCTCAGGTTTAAGGAGATCTTCCTCAAGATGACAAAGCAACCAGCAAAGCCCTTTTTCTCCTTTCCTTGGCAACAAGTAACCACAGCAGGCCAAACCCAAATAGCAAACAGCACTGGGGCAGTAATGATACTTCGGCTTCTCCGGTTTCTTCTCCTTGTCAAAGGTTCCTCTTGATTTCACCAGAAGTGATCTAAAGTTCTGAGGTCTGGTTCTCACGTTTTCTACACACAAATCCTTTGTCTATGAAGGCAGAGAGTGTCTGTACCTAGCCAAAACCTGTTCTGTCCTCACTGGTGCAGCTTCCTGGCAGGAGGTGGAGACTGCATTGTTGAAAGCAGACCTGGCCCAGGCAGGTGAAAGGAAATCTCCTCCCCCTACTCTAAATTCAACCCAGCTCCCATTCAGCCCAGCCCTGACTCATCAGACTGCTGGAGCCGCAGCCCTCTCCCAGCTCCTGTCACTCACAAGCCAGACATACAATACACAAACCTAGCAGAGGCATACTGGATGGTTAGGCTAAAAAATACCTACTTTCTAAAAGTGGTATTTTCAAGCACAGAATGTTAAAATCACTGATACTAAAATGCACTTTAACATTTTGAGTAAAGGCATACTAAACTTTATTTTCCTTTCTTGTTCCTTGTGTCAGTCATGTTTATAAGATGTTAAAATCAAACTGCCCATTCTGGCCTATGGGAACAGATAGCCTTGTAATAGTGAAAAACGAAATTGGCAGTATTTCACTATCAGGACATGCCACACACATCAGGGCATGTCCTACCTTTCATATACAATGCACCCTGCCCTCAGGGGTACCTTGGGCCTACCTTAGGAGTGACTAACATGCAGGAAAGGGAAGGTTTATGGGACTGGCAAGTGTGTGCACTTGCCAAGTCGACATGGCAGTCACGGACTGCACACAGCTCTGCAATGGCAGGCCTGAGCCACATTTTATAAGCTGCTTCTGTGGAAGGCAAAATCAGTGCAGCAAGCCCACCAGCAGGATTTGATTTAAAGGCCCTGTGCACACATGGTGCACTGTATTAGGGACTGAGAAGTAAATCAAATACCCAATCATGGAATCACTAATCCATAAAACAATTTACAATAGGGAGCACATGCACTTTGGCACTGAACAGCAGTGGCAAAGTGCCCAAAGCAGCTAGACCAGCAAAAACAGTTGAGACAACAGCAAAAAGTGGGAGGATGACTCACGCCAATGGTGCCAAGTCTAACATCTACCATGTAAATAGAAACAATAACAGAATCAATTAAATAAAACAAGAACTAACACGTAATTAGAGATCGAGTTTTTCAGAAATAATAGGTGACATTTTTGGTGCACTTACCATCAGTTGGAGTTCTAAATTCACATAAAATTCGAAAATTGTCCACAGTGGTTGATCGTTTATCAACAGATACTGCTGGTGGGTTCTTGAAGATTGACACCCATTTGGTTGCTATCAGATCAATGGTTTTACAAAAATGACTTGCCCTTGATATCTTATTGGCAAACGAGCGTGGAGCCTGTGGCATGTTGAAAATTCAACACTGCTGCACTTATATCCCTGACAAAAGTAAAGGTATTGAGGGATATATTAAGAATATTATGAAATTACATGAAGATTTGACCCAACTGGATGTTGACGGTGTCTGGGAGAGACTTGCGAAGGGTTTCTCCTCTGTATGTAAATGGTTTTCTACTTTTGGAAGTAGCCTATTAGGAAAATAATAATGCCAATAATTTCAGTAGCTTTAGTAGCCTTAGTATTCATTACAATATATAAATGTTGTAAGTGTAGATGTGGAAGAAAAGAAAACAGAATCAAGTAACAAACGAAGAGCAAGAAAGAAAAAAGAGATGAGATAGAACTTGAGGATATGAAAGGAGATTACTATGAAAGGATGAAAGATTTAGATGACAAGATGATGAAAGGAGAAAAAGATACTGAACTTTAGATCAAAATAAAGATGGCACTTTGTATGATGGGTATTTTATGATTGCTCAAAAATGGCATCAAAGAGGGGATTGATGTAGCAGGGATTTGCAAAAAAGAAAACCTGCTTTAATAGACACCCCCATAATAGTTACTAACAGCGTGTAGTGAAAAACTAACGTGCAAATCACATGAATTACACGAGAAACCGCTTTGCGCATGTGTGCACTAATGTGAACTAATGCATGAGCGAACTAGGCCGCACTTTACATTGCGCTTCGAAAGAAACCAAATAGTGCATGACTAGGCAGCATTTCGCATCTTGCTTTTAAAATAATAATAAATAATGCCGCTTTTGCTTTAAGCTTCGCTAAGAGAACTATTACCATGGGATAGTGCAAAGGTGGGTGGTAAACAGTGAAACGTGCATTTCATGTAATTAATAAATGCCTATGTTTATTTTGTCATAGTGAGCTGAAATGGGCCTGCATTTTCCTAAAATTAACATTATAGATGAGGGGTTGGAGCATGAATGACCCGATAAAAGACAGAAACACTGAGCGCTGCAGAAAAAGTGTAAAAGTCCAAGGTTGATCAGCTATGAAAAACATTGTTTGTCTGCCAAAAGAAGAGACTGACCTCTTCCTCGGATATTGCAGGAAAACGCATGTGAACTAATGAAAATGCTAATTGTAAATGTACTTGCATTCAGTAGTTGAGAATTATGTTATGGGAACGTCGAATAAACAAAAGACTGTAGAATTTCGAGTGTGATCCTGATGGTGTACTGGACCACCTCTCAAACCGTCCAATAAGAAGATGAGCTCTGTAAATTGTTTCAACTGTTGTGGGTTGGACATGTAGGTTTTAGGGTGTAACTGGGGTGCCTTTAGGGGTGAGTTAAGAAAATAGGGGAGCTGAACTGGAGAGAGAGAGAGAGAGATAGATGGGAGATCGTTGCTGTCCGTCTGCTTTGCAGAGAGGCCTAGCTGATCATGTCCCTGTCCCGCTCCTATATTCCTGAAATCTTTGATCCTTGACTATATTTCGGGGGACCTCCACTACCTCCTTGGCCGGGGGGGGGAGGGGGAAGGGGTTATTTCTCTGATAGATTGGGTTAGTATATCTTCATGGTTCATATTTTGCATAATCATTTGCAATTCATTTTTGTCTCTGAAACGTATGTCTCTTCGCCTATCCACTCCTTCATATTCATTTCATTCATTGATGAGTATGACTCCGTTTGCTATTTGCATGTTTTTCTCTCCCTCTTTGTGAGATTTTCTTTGTTTGCTTTGTAACCTCTATGTGATCGGCATTGATTTAACATTATTTTGCTATAAACTTTATAAATCTTACCGAGAGTCTGTGATTATTTAGCTAGGTAGGTAATTAGTACTATTACCATCAACTTCTCAACTAGTTGGTTCATCGACCAGAGGAAAGAGTTGATATACAGGTTCAGTTATGTATTTAGAAAAGTTAGATATGAACCTTTAAAGGAAACAAATGATCATCGTCTTTAAAACTGGACCCCAGCGCATCAGGGAGATGAGAGAATGTGTATGGGAAATGTATGTGTCATGTCATTGAGTATTGATTCCTGATTAGGTATCGCGCTGGATCAGTGGTTTGAAGTTTTTGGGTATTGGGTACTTTAGATATATTATAATGATGTTAAACATATAATGCTGTTTTTAAATAGAATGAGATCGTGGTATTTATTTTTGATGGTCTCATTCTTAAAGTGACCACACTTTCCAAATTTGAAAGATAATATTTAATGTACCCTTTCGTACGTATAAGGACAAGAAGAATACTCAAAAGATATCAGAAATGCTTTTGTATACTTACAAAGATATCAGAAATGCTTTTGTATAATTACATCTGCACACCAAGAAAATCTCAATCAACTTAATTGTGTGCCCCTAGCCGCTTGGCACCACTCATAGTCCCGGCCCCATAACCCACCTCGCGTCCACGACTAAATTTGGTGACTACCTGCACTTACTTTTTTTTCATATAAAGCACTGCTCCTAACTGAAAACTCTATGGTTGCTATAGACGCTACACGATTGTAACTAAGCCAAGAGCCGCCGTGGACTGCTCTGTAGGAAGAGAAAATGTACAGTTTTCATTCTTATTTGAGAAATCAAAGCGATCCGCATTTCCAGAACGTGCTCGTGGTGGGGGCACGAGTGCAGTTGACTCAGTGGCGACAGGTCGTTGTGTAGAAGCTGCTGCGTGTCTGTCACAGTAAGCCTGTTTTGGTGTGCTCACAGTCTGTATACCAGTACTAATCACAAGAACTCGTCACTGGTGGTTTGTTCCGACTGTTGGACGGCTCGCTCTTCCCTGACATATCAAGACCACCCCTAGACTGCCCTAGGCGGAGAAAACCACTGCCAAGGGCACTACACTCTCAGGCACAACAATAAACAGCTTGTTCCATCGGCCAATCGTAGGTCTCTATGCAGGCAACTGAGTCTACAGCCAATAAAATAACTTCGAAAAGTCCAACTAGCCAATAGAATTCTATAGTACATACTTGTAGTCTTACTTAGCCAATCAACTATAGACAAGAACTTTCCTAGCAAATGGCATTACAAACGTTTCCCCAACCAATCCCCGCCCCCCTCCGACACTCTTCCCACCACTAATAGAATGTGTTTCTCTGTACAGGGTCTGAAGGGAGCGCTTTGGTGCCACCGCTTGGGGTTTAATTGCCGTAATTAGGAGAGAAGGATCGTCGTTAAAGGAGTACCGGGGATCGCAGTCTCGCATAACGGACTCTCCAGTGAAATTCTGGATAGGTGGGCGCCCGAACTGTCCAGGGTGCCATGGGACGGCCCCTGTCCCCCCGCAGCCTGGGCTTTCTGTTGTTCTTTCTCCTGCATGGTGCGGGCTCCCTCCTACCCTCGGGCTGCAAGCAGGATCGCGGGAAGGGCACTGGCAAGACCCCCGGAGGTCCCGATGTGCCCGGAGGAAAGGTGATCTGCAGCAGTTTGGAACTCAGCCACGTCCCGGAGTCGCTGCCCAACAGGACCGTCACTCTGTGAGTAGCGTCCAGGGTTCGGGGGCCATGGGAAAGGGGTTCTCCAGTTACACACTGTGAGAAAAGTAGTGGGTTTAGGATAGAGCGAGGGAATGAGGAGCGTGTGGGATGCGGGTGAAAGAAAATGTGGGTCTTTGTACTCGGTGGTGGAAGTCTGCGTAGGATCTTGGTGGACGAGGATGGATCGCGTTTTTTTTCATTAATTCTAAATGTATCCCTCACTCCCGTTTGTTGCAAGCCCTCTTCTTTCATTTTGGAACTTGTTGAGTTCATTTGAACCCACCGGAGACAGTTCCCACGATTGGAAAAGATATGTCTTCGTGACTTAGAGGGGTCTGTCAGCCCCAACGTCATTTGTGGTATTGGGGCATGCAACCTAACGGGAAATAGTATTATCGAGTGGGCAAAGGCAGAATGGCATATTGGTGGAAGCAGAGGCGTAGTGCTACACAGGTAAAAGAGTTCAGGTGGCAGGCTGGTTGGAGGGTTTAGGTGGCACCTCCATATCAGGCTGTGAGAGGGAGATGTTAGGTTGCAGGCAGGTAGAACGAGACCTTAGATGGCACGCTGATGGCATACTAGTAGGAGGAGGTGTTGGATGAAAGGAGAGATTTCGGTGGCATGCTGGTGAAGGGATTTCTTGGGTGGCACACAGGTAAAAGCAGAGCTTTGGTGGTATGCTAGTAAGTGAGCTTAGGTGGCACACTGGTAGAAGAAGAGATTAGGTTGTCACGCTGGTGAAAGTAGAGATTAGGTGGGGCGCTGGTGGAATAAATGCTTAGGTGGCATGCTGGTGTAATCTAATTAGGTGACATGCTAGCAGGAGAGCTTAGGTAGGATGTTAGCTGAAAACGAAATTAGGTGGGATGCCACTAGAGAGCATGCTTCGGTGTGACTTCGGCAGAAGGAGAGCACTGGTAGGATGCTGGTGGAAGGAAAGTGCAGGTGGGATGCTGGCAGATGAAAAGCATAGGTGGCACACTGAGTGAACGAGGGCATAGGTGATCCACTGCGAGAAGGAGTTTTTAAGTGGCACGCTGGTGTAAGTAAAGTATTGGTGGAAGAAGAGCCTAGGTGGCACACTGGTAGGCGAGCTTAAGTGCCAACTGTTAATAGGGTAACTTAGGTCAGATTCGTGTGGGTTGGCAGCTTAAGTGCAACCAATGGGGTGCTGACTGGTTGAGCTTTTGCGTAAGGATTGAGGAAGGGAGATTAGGTGTGAGACTGGTAAAGTTGTCCTTTTTGGAATGTTAGTAAAGATGGCTTGTTTGTTAGGGGAGAGGGCTCACATGTAAGTTTCTTGTGTTGATTGCTATTTGATGAGGTTTAGAATAGGCTGCTGGTAGTAGAGTGACATCCACGTGGCACTGAGTCAGAGCTTAGTGGGACATTGGTAGAGAGAGACATGATTGGATAATGGTAAAAGGTTACCCCTCAGGGTGGCTCAGTTTGGATGTAGGTAGAAGAAGCTTCAAGATGCCTTTCATGGATCCTGGATGTTATATCCATGTGTACTCTGTTCTCACATAATGGACTGACCAGTGGAATTCTGGATTTGTGCGCACCAGAGCCATGGGATGATAGTGGCGTAACAAAACTTGAGAAGGCCCCCCTACAAAGGGATCCAGTCAGGATCCACGGGGGCCTCCTGGAGCCCGTGGGCCCCTCTGCACTGTCACTCCACTATGAGATGGCCCTGCACCCCACCCAGCATGGATTGTCTGTTTATTCTTCTGCAGAGGTTGCCAAATGTGAGCTCTGGTGCCTCATTGGCAAACTGTTGTGACACATTACAGGTCTCATTTGTGTCACTCTAGCAGAAGGCGTCCCAGTTGGCACACTAGGCAAAAATGGTCCATAGTGGGACTATGGTAGAGTTGCTGGAGTAGGTAGCATGACAAAGGAGGTGGGGTATGTTGGGATACTTAAGCAGGGTCAGTGGAATCTTGGTAGTGTTGCCAATATTGTGACTCTAGTGGGATACCAGCAATATGAGAGTCTGCATTTTGCTTGAAACTTCTTATGTGATTTGGTTGTGGTAGACGTAACTTGGGATGCAGGCTGGTGGTGTTTGTCAGAGAAGGCTTAGGTGTGATTGTGCTACCTTACAATTAACAAGGAGGTGCCTTTGTGGTTATTGATAAGTCAGACTTTACATGGGAATTTACATTTTTATTTTCACAAATAACCAACAAATACATTTAGTAAATTCTTTATATTCAATGAATAAATGAAAAGGAGGAGGACATTTACTTTCTCATATATGAAGAAGACCCTTGACAATTGCCCATTCAATAGCTGCTACAACACTGCCTTTGGTTGGGAGGAGTGTCTGTTGAACCCACCATATTAACTGTTTATGGATCTGTTCAGGTACTTGCAAGCCTGGTTTCTTATTTAAAAATATTTAGAAGTGTCATTTTCATGATCCTAATAATTGAATCATTAGACTTCTCTGATATATCACACATTCTTTCATGGCCATCAGACTTGGCTCTATGGAAGTAAGTACCCGCTCAGGGACTGGTGATGGACTCTCCCATTTCACCTCATCACTAATTTATTTAAGATTGACTTAGCACTTTTTGAGTCCCCTTACAGATCCAAGCAATTGGACAACTGTGGGTATCCCATTGGAAACTTACTGCCATATACTTTGCCCTTTCTGTGCCCTCATTTTGAATTGCACGTTACTTTGATTTCTTACAAGAACATGGCTCACTGCTTTCCCACTTGTCACATTGCCCTGATGATACGTTAATTAAGCAGAGTCGAAACACTGTAGATGCTTATGGCAAGTGGAATTTGTTTTTGTAATCCATCATCACAATGACCTTCAACAATTCAGATTATCCTGTTATTAAAACAACTGACTGTATTGTTCCTTTCCCATATTGTTTTTATACGCTCAGTATCATATTCTGTGTTATCTATGCCTGAGCACATATGAGTACTGAGCACTTTACTTATATGCAGTAAAATATCACATACCTGTAAAGTATATTTCCTTTTCCATTTCATTTAGTGATATTACTAATTTATCAGATTTATTTATCTATTATTTTACCACATGGAATCTCTGTTTTAGATGTGTTTACTGCCCCTGATTCCGGGTGGATCTATTCTAGGGGTAGCCCCTGCCTCCCTCATACAGTACATCAGCACCAACATTTGGCAAACGCTGAACAAAGAACCAAAGTGTCAAAGATTTGCCAGAGAACAGTAAATAGGGTCAAAAGTTATTCTGGAAGCACATTTTAAAAGCTGTGCCTAGGACATTTCCATTTGAATTTCCTTCCCACCGTATCAAAAACTGCTGCTCAGCTTTACATCAACCTTCATGCTAAAATATGAAGATATAGACTTGATGTGTGTGAACGTTTACTTGTGGGCAACATCTGTGTTTTCAAGTCTTTTCGGAAGCAAAAGTTATTTGTCTCCGCTCATAAGCTCATTACCCAGCCTGGGAATCTCAGACCCCATTATTCTACGTAATTTTGTCCTTCTAGTCTGATGCATTTGAAAACTGGGTGGTTATATGTGCCATTACCAAACGCATGATCATGTTGGGTGCATAGAAGTCTTTCACTTTTTGTACTTCCAGCAAGGAGCCAGTGAGATTTCAAGACTGACTTTATGTAGTCACTCACGCCTTTTTCAATTGAGGCAGCCTTTCTAGATCTTACAGTTCTTGATGTTGCTACAGTCTAGTATCAATATTACAAACGCTGTCATCAGCTCCACTTAGTGGTCACTGCAGAGGAGATAGGTAACTAAGAGTTGGGAGAGTTGCAGGTTAAGGCTCTTAACCGTCGCATTAGCTTGAGGCACACAAGAAAGTTCTTTCTTGAAAGGTCTAGATTCCTTACTTTCAGCGAGGTAGTTAGCAGTGCTCCAGGGCTGAGGGCCGAGTAGTAGTTTGTGTTATATCCAGCATTAGAATGCCATTCTTGGACCCATTCAGATAAAGGAAGCTTTCCTTCGTCCTATGGGACAGGTGTTTCTGGTGAGTAGTGATGATCAGATGCCATCCAGGATGGATTCATATATACCAGTCTAGTCTCAAAGTATTTTCAGACAGATGTTGTGGTGCACGGTTTAGGCAGATGAGGTCCATGTTCTTGTTTTCATATAAGGACAGTAGAGTTAGTATTGCATATTAGTCAGGGTAGTTTTTAATATGCAGGATGTGATTGAGTTCTCGGAGGTATTGCGTCTCTTTCTTATTGAATTTATCACTTAAAGGCAGTGTTTGATTCACTGGTTAGAAGTTGAAAAGCTGTGAAAGAGGCTTGAATAGGAGATTGGATAGTATGAGTGATATAGATCATGACAGCTCACCTATGTGTCTCCTGGGATGTCATGGTTGGTCAGTTTCGGCCAGATACTGAAGTTTGCCCTTGATTACACATTCAACAGCTTTAACATTGTTCTTTCTCTGTCACTTATGTCGACGCTTGCATTCTTTTGTTATTGATGGGTGCCATTGGTGCTCAAGATGCTTTTACTTAAGCCAGCTGTTGAGTATCGTTTGTTTGCAGCTTTCCAGACTCTTAGGTTTTCTTGTTTTTGCATGCTTGCGCTGCTCGGAAGAAACATTCTTTACAGAGATGTATCAGCAGTGCACATATGTTTTTAAAGGAACTGATTGAAGTAGAGTGAGATATCTGGCTGTTACATGTGGGTGGGACAGTGCTGGCAGTTTGATAGGTAGAGTTGTTTAGGTGAGTTGTTGTCCGAATACTTTAAATGCTACAAGTATAATGTGAGCATCGGAATGCAGGAAAAGAGTGTACAGGGGAACAAAAGGCAGCATTGCAAAAATACTTATCAGCCCTCTCCCTTTCTCTCCTCGCACAGACGCTCTCCATCCATTCATTTTATCCTCTTTAATTTTTTTTATTGTTCTTTTACTTTAAAGTGGTACTGATTACCGAAATCAGAAATTGAAATAATGTACAGAATTACACAGTTACGCCAATCACCTATGCAACTCCATTAAAAGTTTCCATTGTTCTTATCCCGCACATGCCCCCCATACTTGTGCACACAGTAATGACTGCTTTCCCAAAAATAGCCACGATTATGTCCGTTAGTCACTCAGGTCCTGGTCTGACTCTTCAGGCGGCAGGGTACATATATTCCCTCTAAAAGCATTTCTCTTCCCCATACTTGTGTCCATTTTTTGCGACACCCTCTGTTGACAAAGACTGTATTTTCTGCCACCATTGCACTATCCATGTCGCTACACCACTGCCACTGTGTGTGGACGACCTGCACTTCCCAGTATTGAGCTATGTTACGTTTAGCCAGCATCATACCCAAAGTCGCCAAGTCTTGAGCCGCCTGGTTAAGATCTGTTGCTTCCAAATGTTGAGAAGACATCTCTTGGGGTCTGGGGGGGACATTAGGTCCACAAACCTGTGTGATTGTATCCATGATACTCTCCCAGTAGTGCATCATTTTGAGACAGTCCCACAAGGTGTGATAGAAAGTCTACGGTGTCCCGCAGCCCCCCACTTCTACGGTTCTACCCATTTTGTGTAATGTTGTTCTCGTGTAATATGTTCTTGCAGTATTTTGAGTTGTACAAGTTGCAATTTAGAGGCTATTGTCACTTCACATGGGGACGCTAGCGCCGCTTGCCAGTCCGGGTTGTCCTGCTTCCCCAGCTCGGCCTGCCATTTCTCATGAAGGGCGGCCGTGGATCCTACTGGTTATTTATAATTTTACAATACGTCAGGGAGATGGCTTTTTTGGTCATGTAGTCTGTCAACTTTCTGTCCTCAAGTGGCGAGGACACGGGGAGATCAGTGCCTGGTGGAGGCACTTCGCGTTCAGCAGCAGCAAGGTCAGCACCTCACCAGCCGTACCGCCTCGACTGCACACTTCCCCACTGTTTCCTCGTATCTGGTCTTGCTGTGGTGGCGCTGTCTTTGGCAACGGGGCGAGACCAGACGCAGCGCGAGCACATCGCTGTGCCGTGCGGCAGGCCCCCCTTAGTGCCTAAGGATCTTTGCGGTCAGTTGTAGTCCAGCGCTCCACAAGTATGAATGAATGAATGAATGAAATGAAATGAAAATGGGTTTTGTAAAGTGCAAATAGTTGCCCAGGGGCGTCCAAGCGCTGTAACTAAAAGGAATTCCCACAGAGGGACGGATAGCACAGAAGGATAAGGAGGGACCTATTTATTAAACAAAAAGGTTTTCAATTGTTTCCTGAAGGAGGTTAGGTCAGGATTGGACCTTAGGTGTAGTGGGAGAGTGTTCCACAACCTAGCCACATTCAGGGTGAAAGAGCGGCCCCCGCTCTGGTCCGTTTCACCCTGGGCACGTTGGCAAGAGAAGCGTTGGCTGAGCGCAGCTGTCTGCTGGGGGAGGAACGGGGTGATTAAAGGGAGATTGATTTCAGGACCTGTTTCCCAGAATGACTGATGGGCTATACAGAGGGACTTAAAGCTAATCCTGTCCCTGACAGGGAGCCAGTGCAGTGTTTTCAGTCCAAGTCTAGCGGAAATCCTGCGGGGAATTTGCAGTAGGGTGCGAACCGCACAGTTTTGGATGACTTGCAGTTTTCGCAGAGTGGAGTCAGGGGCTCCAAGATAGAGTGCGTTTCCAAAATCTAATCTGGAGTGGATCAGCCCCTGTACGACAATTTGTTTGGCCTTGAATGGTAGCAGGGGAAGTATCCTCCTTAACATTCTAAGAAGGCCAAAACAGGTTGCCGATAGCTTGGTGGCCTGATAGTCCAAAGTCAGGGACCTATCCAGCCAAATGCCCAGGCTCTTAATGGCAATTTTGGGAGCTGGAGGGGGGCCTAGAAAGGCTGGCCAAATCGAGTCCACCGAAGGTGGAGCCGAGCGTCCCAAGAGCATGACCTCTGTCTTGTCCCCATTAAGTTTAAGACAAGACAGGGTCATCCAGCTGTTCACTTCACTCAGGCAGCCTGCCAGATCCACCGAGTCCGCAGAGCCCTCAGCCCGCATCAGAGAGACCACCAGCTAGGTGTCGTCCGCATAGGTAACGATCTTAATACCATATGGACGGACGATCCCAGCCAGCGGCCTCATGTAAACGTTAAACAACGTTGGGCTAAGCGAGGAGCCCTGCGGAACTCCACAGCCTAAAGGTCTGCTGGTGGAAGTGGTATTTCCCTCAAAAACCTGAAAGGTTCTGCCACTCAGGAGCGACCTGATCCATTTCAACGCTCTCCCCTGGATTCCAATATCATAGAGACTCTGCAATAAGATTTCATGATTCACGGTGTCAAAAGCAGCGCTTAGATCGAGGAGGATGACCGCCGCCGATCCTCCTCGATCTAAGATTCCTCTAATTTCCTCCAGAACTGCCAACAAAGCAGATTCCGTCCTGTGTTTGGGGCGGAAACCCGTTTTTGAAAGATCAAGCAGTTGGTTGTTTTCTAGAAAATTCGTCAAAATGGGCCTTACTTGCCAGTCCCGTTCAGCAGATGTTGCCGCATTCAGCGTGCTGGCATCCCGCCACGGTCCCGCGGGCACCAGTGGTCCACTGCCTTCCCTGCTGGGTCTAGGTGCCACTCGAGGCCCCGGCTTCAGTCGCTGATTCAGGCCGCGTCCCAAAGACACGACGCAGGATCTGCACGCTCCACTTCTCTGATCTCGTAGATGGATCAAAGGGTGCCCCAAGGCATCCAACGCCTAAATCATGACAGTTGTTTGCGGTTCGGAGAAGGATTGTGTAACGGATTGCTGGGGATGTCTCTCTGATCTCAGAGCCTCTCTAGGCAGAGGCCATTTTGTTCGGCTGTTAGCCACACCCCCTCCTCTTCTACTTTTTGATCGCTTTCTCTCTACCCTCTGTCTTGCTCTCCTTCTTGAAGCCTTCACATGCCTACTGCAAATAGCATCAGAGAACTGGGAAAAGTGACAGACCACCAGGAGTATCCCCTGGCTTTTAAAACCCGGCTTCTAGGGGCTTCAACCCACGGGCGAAATACACAGTGGAATAGAATGCCTGTCCAGGCCTTAAGGTGTATTGAGTTTTAGCGGGAGCAGTGTTTGGATAATCATACACACCTTAATGATATGTAAAGGGTAGTGTTTCTGCAGGTCACGTCAGAATGAGCTTGACCTAAAGGGCTTCTTTTCGACTCTCTGTTCATGTGAATGATTTGGTGACCTACAAACACTAAATTGATTAAGATGACCACATTTTCTCTGAACCAAGTGTCCTCCACCTAACTAGTGGTATTCCCACGAAGTTCGTGTGTATCCAACACGTACGTACTTTTGAGCTGAGTGAGTGTTTGAATGATGCTTTCTTTTGATAGCAGCGTGTTTCCAGTGAAAAGGAGGCGTTTCTATAGTGTTGTTGTGTACTGGATTGCACTCCATCTCTTGTACATTGAAGCTTTTTTTTAGATGGGAAGGGTGACTAAGACTGGTTCCTGGTACTGTTTGTTGAGTCTTGAGCGGAGAATGTTCTGAAAGTTTACTGATTCTTTCGGTTTAGTTTCGAGTGTGCTACTGATGAATTAACTCTGAATGGTCCCTATTGGTGTAGATGACAGAGAAGCGGCGGAACGGTTATTGGTTATCATAAAAAGTCTGTTATTGGCATACAGCTCTCTCGAGTTCATGTTAACCATCAAAAGGTGGCTTATTTGTACGTTATTTGAGCCTTTCTGGTTACACCCATCATGAATTCACAGCTTCCGATAAAATTGTTGACCTAAATAAGCCCTTCGTTGGCTGCTTCGCTTCAGTCTAGAGAATAAGTGAGTGCACTTTACTTTCTTGGGGAGGGGTTCTTTTTCACAAATCTGGGACGTGGGAAAATATCTGAAACTTAACCTAAGCTTAACAAAGACACCGGCAGGTTTTAGAAAACGGTCTGTCTCTCAAAATACAAGCATGGGATCTCCTGCAGCCAGATCTCTACTACAGAAATACTTTTTTTAGATGTGGATATTGCCAGAAGGATTTGTGCAGAAGCAGTTTTTTTTTAAAGTAATATAAAGTAGTGGGAAAGTAGACTCTGCAGTTAACAAATCCAAGATTAGTAACTCATTCTGAGAAATTAATCTAGAACTGTTTAACCCTGTCACAATGTGAAAACATGAATCAGAGAGCCCCTTGTCTCTTGCCCAGTAAGTCTGAACGATAATCTGTTGCTTGATTATTTTAAGAGACTTTTCAGTGGGAGATCTGACTTTAGTCCTCCACAAAATATTTTATTTCAGCATCTGTATCTAATTGCAAAACATCAGGGATAAATATGCACTTGACTGCTAATGGAACAAATTATAAAATGGAAACCTGGTTTTCATTGTCTAACACATCTGAGAGGATCTGGCTGTGACTGCTAAGGCACTTTGGACCTATCACGAACGTGCATAATAGTTGAGTTAAAAACTGCATGCCCAGATTGTTGTGGACAGAGACATTTTGTATTAAATATACTAATTGACCAAACGTCCGTTCACTATAATTTGACTCTGAGATTACTCCAGTTTTAACCCATTTTTTCCAACACCATTTTTGGGCCGGTCTGAAAGATTATTGAACGCCATAATAAAGACTCAGTAAAAACTGCATATTTAGATAAAGCCAGAACCGGAGGTACTTTAGCACTCTGTCTTGCACGCTGTTAAATGTGTTCTTAATTAATTGAGTTATCCTGGTTTTAAATACTATTTCCTACATTTTGTTGCATTATCATTATTCCACCTTTTTGGAATTAAATAGGGTGGAGAAAAGAGTAATAACCCATTCTCCTTACATAGTACCCCCCTTTATTTGTCATTCATCTGTTAAACAACGAAGACAAACCACCCCATTGAAATACATACAGCCTTTTGAACCTAGGTGTTTATGAAACTCAGACGATGTATATGTTTTCTGAAATGAATGCTCCAACCAGTGCACATGTATACTAACAGCATTTGACATTTTATACCCATCACTGTTCTAACAATGGAAAATTATAAATTGTATCTGAATGGGATAGCTTGGCATAGCCGTCTGTTTGTATAGTGGCATATTATCACATAATTGGCAGTAGATAGCTATGTAACTAAATATTACTTGCTGAGACATGCACAGAATTAGTTTTAAATCGCTATCAAAGAAAGTGCCTCGTGTGTGTTTTCATATAGGATGGATGCAACACCATACCTTGCTTGGCGGAATTTAGTGGAATTGTTTTGTTTTGTTCAGTCATGTCTCTGTTACCTTAAATTTTCTGTACAAAAATCTTCTATATACGTTTCGAAGTTATGTGATTGCTTTCTGCAAAATAAATGAAGCCAACTCTGGTGCTGTAAAAAAAAAATGCAAACAGTAAACGTGCTGTTCTTTTGCTCCACATACATTGTTTATGCAGGGGTTTTACCATCACCTTTTAGTTTTCACAAATTCGCACATTTCATGACATTTGTGGTATTTGTTTTCCAGAAGTAAATTCAAGATATCAGATAGATCCAGATATGTTGACATTTTCTTTCCATAAAACTTTTTTCACGAATTCACACATTGTTCATTTACCCCACTCTTCGAGGTAGAATGCCTTGTAGAGTTAAAAAAAGATTATTTTAGAAACTATGCAAAAGATTTTCGAAGCATGCTTTTTGGGCCTCATCTACTGGACAGCACCTGCACAGTCTGTTGCGAGACATGTTGCGTTGTGGGTTTACCAAGAATCTAGAGGGGCTTGGAGCCCGCCCATTGCTTACTGTTGGTTGGCACTCCTATCCCTCATTTGCCTTCTTCTTATTCATGTCTAAGTGTGTCAGTATTGTGTTTGTCTCTCCTGTGGAGCGTTGCCTCTTTACCATGACTTTTGATTAGCTAGCCTGTATGCTTCCACAGTTTGCTTTCCAAGCACTACTTTTCTCTTTTTGGTTAAGCGCTTTTATAAGAGTGCATGTTTTATCAAGCAGTCTTCCTCGTGTACGTCTTTCCTCCTGGACTCGCTTTTGCTTTTTGCCATCCATGTGCTTCTTCCCAGCACCTTCCATGTTGCGCTCACCCTCATGTACTCACCCCTTTTCCCAATGCTTTCTCATCCGTGTCCATCTCCCTTATCCCTGCACCCTCCAGATTTTCTATCTGTTCTCCTACCCAGCCCCTAACTCTTATTTGTGTTGTCACATCCTGGACCAACGCCACCTCCGCCCCCGACATTGCTTCCGCCATGCCCGGCGGATACAAGATCCAGAGAAAGGAGCAACCCCACTACCCAGGAGGAGGACTCGCCATTGCGCACAAGAGCTCCCTCCGACTCTCCACCTCCAGCACAAGCGATTTCCCTCCCCCCCCTCTAACACAAAGCACCTCCACTTCCAGACCAGCCCTAGAACCACGCTGTGCGGGACCCTCGCCTACAGACCCCCTGGGTCTCGCACCTCTTCCGCTATCGACGACCTCGTCACACCCCACGCCAATACCTCCACAGACTACATTCTCATCTGGGACCTGAACTTCCACCTCGACAATCGCAGCGACCCAGACTCCACAACTCTCCTGGACAAACTCGCTAACCTAGGTCTAAAGCAACTCGTCACCACCCCCACCCACAAAGCTGGACATATCCTGGACCCCATTTTCGCAGGAGGGACAAACATCCACTTCAGCCACACCTTACAGCTCCTCTGGACAGACCACCACTGTGTACACTTCACCTTCAACACTACCACCGCACCCAAGCCCACCCCACGCCCACCATGAAGGAACTGGAACCAGGTCACAGAGAAACACCACCCTCTTCCACGACCCCCCCCTCCCCTCCGTCACGACCGACGCCATCTCTACAGTCCATAAACTACACCGCTGGATCACCAGCTGCGCACACCAGCTCGCACCCCTCTTCCACCCTGTCAGACAACCCTCCCTTCTGAAGGCCGCCTGGTTCACCATCAACCTCCAAGAAGCCAGGCGCTCCTGCAGACACCACGAGAAACTCTGGAGAAACAGGAACACCACCAAAGACCAGAACACCTACAGGAACGCCATGACTGAACACCACCAGCTCATAAGCGCCACCAAGAGGACCTTTATCTGGTATGAAATCCACAGGAACACAAAGAACTCTTCAACGTCATACAGCAGTTCACCAAACCCCCCTTCCAACCCACGGACGTCGCACCATCCCAGGACCTCTCAACAAGCTCCGCTATTACTTCCACCTGAAAATCAAGGCCCTCTACGACGACTTCAGTGAACCGACTCCAGACACCACCCTCCTCTCTGCCATCGACAACCAGCACACCGTCATCACCTGGAAACCGGCTACCACCGAAGATGCCACCACGACCATGAAGAACACCTACTTAGGAGCCCCCACTGACCCCTGCTGGCTGCACATCTACACAGAGCCGCTGCCATAGCACCTGAATTATGCCAGACCATTAACGCCTCCTTCGAAACCGGCATCTTCCCCGACGACTGGTAGCAGGCAGAGATCAAGCCCCTCCTCAAGAAACACTCAGCTGACTCGACGGACCTGAAAAACTACCGGCCCATCTCTTTCTTTCCCTTCGCAGCCAAAGTCAGCAAGCAATTCATCAACGCCCAGCTGACCACATTCATCAAGATCGCCCTCCTTGCCGCCATCGATGACATCCGCATGCTAATCGACTAGGGCCACACCACAGCCCTCCTCCTACTAGACCTCTCCGCAGCCTTCAACACCGTCTCCCACTGCAATCTTGCCTTCAGACTCCACAACACCGGCATACAGGGAACAGACCACGACTGGATCCGCTCCTTTTTCGCCGGCAGAACACAAATGATCAGACTCCCACCCTTCCTCTCCGAACGCACAGAGATTAACTGCGGAGTACCCTAAGGATCCTCACTCAGCCCCACGCTCTTCAACATCTACATGGCCCCCCACGCTGCCATCATTAGACTAAATTAAAATAAATCACAAGTGCCAGTACCGAAAACTATTTGTTAATTACTAAATGACTGGTACCAATGCAAGTCTGTTAAAGGTTCCATGAAACATCAATTTCAGAAGGACTTTTTTATTTTGAAACTTAAAATCTTAAGTGTTTATTGTGGTGTTATCCATAATCCTTGTGGCTTGAAAGCAATCTCGAAGTAAATCAAATGTGGACATCTGTCGATCATTCATACCTCCAACATGTGGCAACCATTTGATTAGTGGGCACCTCAACACTTCCCCAGCTGATGGCCTAAATCTTATAGAAGTGAGGTAGTCTATTTCCAAAATCTCAGTTCGGCACTTGAGCACCCTGCCCGAAGTCGCTCGCGGCGCCAATCTGGGACGATGAATGATCGACGGATGTCCACATTTGATTTACTTCGAGATTGCTTTGAAGCCGCAAGGATTATGGATAACACCACAATACAAAGCAGAACAGTCTCTCACTTTTGAGTAAGATTGTGATGGTCCTGAGGAGAACCCTGCTGATCAATAGGGTTCGAAACGCGTCGACCTTGCACATTGTCTAGCCAAACTAACACATTTAAAATTAAGTTGGTGTTTGTAATGCATTTTGTTCTTGGGTAACTCTGATTTTTTTTGTGCATTGCTTTATTCAAACTGGTAGTGTAGTTTGTTGCTGTTTGGCTACGTGCGTATTGTTTCCCTGTGGGTTTTCCCTTTCTAAAAACTGTGAATGAACTGGGCTTTACCCGCTGGTGAATGTGTGAAGTTGGTTATGTTTCAGAAATGAATGTTGAATGGATGAAAGAGAATTTTGTGTGTTTTTGGTGTCTTCTGTGATAAGTTGTGCTGTTGTGAAGGAATGAAAAATTTCCTAGCTATCGTAACAAAGTTTCAATTCTATTAGGACTCCGAGGCGAGGATTATGCCTTCTGTCTTCGCTTTATTCAAACCGCAGCCAACGAAGAGAAACAAGACTACTTTTCCCATGAAACACCGGGAAAAAAGTAGTCAACAAAACAATCCATTACAACAAAGCAAATGTCTCTATGCCCATCAGGGTGCAGCAGTCCCAACATAGTCTGCTCTCAGTTTCCCCATGTCCTCTTTCTGATCGTCCAGTCAGCCGGAGATCCAAATTCAAGCGTCTTGTTTACCCACATCTAAACCTAGGAGGAACAATAAATGGACGTCAGATACGGAGAACACTCATGCCATATCGTATGCTATCATCAGGCAGAGAAATTATAGGCATCAACGTAACATATGCAAAACTGAAAAAGCAGAGGCAGCCATGTAGCAAATACAAAGACACATGAGAAAAACGTCATTAAACAGCCCAACAACCACAATGCAGGTTACAATGGTGAAACACAACCTCACCAAGAAGCACAATATTTTACTTACTTCCATACGGGGGGGGGGGAATGTCTAGCAAACCCTAGGGCGGGCTAATCCTCGCCTCCGAGTCCTTAATAGAATTGAAACTTTACGTTACGATGGCTAGGAAATGTTTCATTCTATGTCAGGACTGGAGGCGATGATTATGCTAGTTCAAAGCTTGCTCACCACGAGGTGAGCCATGTCTAGCACAGGCTTATAATAAAACCTCTTGAAGGTGGAGTCAGAAGACCAATCAGCCGCGTTCAGGATATCTTCCAGGCGCGAGCCCAAGCCAAAAGCTTTTGCGGTCATCGCCCGCGAGCTGAATGGGCGCCAAAGTCCTTTAGACTAATGCCCGCTTCCTGCATAACCCACTGGACCCAGCGGGCTATGGTGGGAAAGGAGACCGCTTAAAAGGGCTTCCTGAGAGCAATGAGCAGTTGCCGCTCCCTAGGAGGTCTGAACTCCTCCGTCATCTCCTCGTAAGCCTTCAAACATCGTAGCACACACAACTTAGGAGCATCTGGAAACTCTGTGTAAGAAATGTTCCTGGTGTTGCATTTAGTGCGCATGTGGAGAGTAAAAGTAATTCCAGATAGAGAGTACATCCTGGACGTAATGTCCAATGCCCTGACATCCGACACTCGTCAACATGAAATAAGGCATAAAAGCATGGCCAGCTTATCCAAAAGCTGCTTCCGAGACAGAAACCTATTTGGCTGCCAGGAAAGGAACAAATTGAGGACTTGATTCACATCCCAGAGCGCCGAATAATGCGGTTCTGGTGGTAAGGACAATCTGATGCCCCGAAGAAGTTTGCAAACCATTAGATGCTCACTAACTGGAGAGCCGTCCAGGGACCGGTGACCCGCAGAGATAGCAGAACGAAAGGAATTGATGGATCTGTAAGCTAAACCCTTGTCTGCTAAATGGGCCAGAAAATTCAGAATGTAAACTACATCAGCTTCCATGGGATGGAAACCCCTTCGCATACACCCGCGAGACCAGTTGCCAGCCTTCAGCGAAAAGCCAGGGATTTCCCAGCATTGCCGGTAATCCTCCATGCCATGAGTTGTAAGGAGTTCTGCAGAACTAGAGGATGAGCTACCCCGTTGGGACTGAGGCGGAGAGTCCGAAAGAGGGGGGGTAGGATTGGAGAATCCCAAGAAAGTTCCAGAAGAACCGGAAACCAGACTTGAGACCTCCAAAGAGGGGACAGGAGAACAATGTCTGCCTCCTGCCTCAGCACCTGAGCAGTTACCCGCGTGATCATCGCAAATGGAGGAAATCCATAACCATCCTTCAATCCTGCAGGAACGCATCCGTCTCTTCCTCCAAGGGATCTGGCCTCCAACTGAAGAACCGGGGAACCTGGAAGTCCAGCCGGGAGGCAAAAAGGTCGACTGAAAAAAGGACCCCAAAGCTCGGTCAGTGAATGAAAAACTGTGGCGTCGAGCTTCCACAGATTGGAGTCCGCGAAATGACGCGACTGGAAGTTCGCCACCTGGTTGTCCCTCCCCGGAAGGTATTCCGCTGTCACCGAAACCTGATGGGCTAGGCATTGTGCAACATTCAGTCCATCATCTTGTGTGTTTTGCTGTTCACACTATGTGGGAAGGGTATTCCCAGGAGTGGGTCCCATGCTTACTAAGCCACTGGAGTTGGGATATCCTGGCTGAAGACGGCTGATAGCCAGAAACCAGTCTTAGGATGCTTGATTCCGGTCCCGGGAAGACATGGCTTGGCAGTTTGGGCTGGACTGTTCCCATGAGGCACAGGGTCAACTGATTTGCATATGGCCATTCTGAACTGGGGTGGTTTGGTGAGCAAAATAACGATGAATTAAACCCAGATCTGTGACTGGGGGTGAATGTTTTGCCATTGTGCAACATTCCGTCCATTATCTTGTGTGTTTTGCCGGTCTAGGCAGTACTGCCAGAAACTGGCCTCGAGGTCCGAAAGGGTCTTGGACCGAGTTCCACCCAAGTGATTGATGTAACGGACCACAGAAATGTTGTCCATTTTCAACAGGACTGAAGAATGAATGGAATCGCTCGTCCAACAACGAACTGCGAAACAGCCCGCAATGAGCTCCAGCTGATATGTAATCTGCGTTCGTCCGGAGATCAGAGTCCTCCAGTAAAAAAATTGCCCCAACATGGCCCCCCAACCCAGAGTGCTGAAGTCCGACTCTATGACTAAATCTGGAGCGGACCCGAAAATAGCGAGGCCGTTCCAGGCCTCCATGTGCTTAACACTAATACTGGTAGGGCAGATGCACAGCTGGTTTCAATGATTTAGTGAATTTATCAACTTTCTTGGTGCTCCATAAGTAAAGTCGAGTGTCCCACGACGTCAATTACAATGTATTACAACCGTGAGACCAGTGAGCCACTGGTCCCATCCTTATGTGCACACAATTTCTCCTCTCCAAGGACAAAGGATTCACACAGCGCTTTATGTGTTCAAATATTTGCTGTTTTTATTCTGAAAATAATTTGCAAAAATCCTCCGTATAGGACATTCAATAGTAGTTTTTTTGTCAATTTTCAACATATAACACAATCCTTCAAACAGATCCAATGCATTTCGGGCCCATTATTCGGCCCTTCATCAGGGAAAGGACACTATAAACATAAAACATAAACAAACAACCTGTCAGTATTTGTAATATATGGTTTGTGCATAATGGGGTGTGTGCAACTGTTTACATGGGGGTTCGTGCTATTACTACGTGTAGGGTTAGGTTGTCACCTTAAAAAACCTCCATACCCGTGTGAAAGTCGAATTGTAAGAAGTCTCTTACGTGTCGCTTTTATGTTGAATTAGCGTATTTCAGCTCTGTGGGTCAAAGGGTTGAAAGGAAATATTATTATAATGACGCGTGTTAGATACAGGTTGTAAGCCATAAAAATGCCGCGCTAGTGGTGAAATTATCCGTGGACTAACCTGAAAGTTCTTCACAAATTCAACCCGATCGTTCTCTGTTCGTGTACGCCGGTCAGGACGGTTACGCCATTGACCACGTTTGATCTTTTCATTATGTTCCGATCACGTGATCAGTAAAGAGTGAAGATAGACTCGCAATGCGATTCCCGATATACGGTAAAGATAAACATGCGTAATAATAGTCCTTACCAAGATCTGGCAAGTATCTAGAGTGCATATTTAAGTGCAGCCAAAGGTCAGGGAAAAATACGTGTGGAAAAAATGCGTATGGAATAAAAAAGATTAAAAGGGGAAATTGTGTGATCCCCAAATAATACAAACCCATCTGAGTTGGAATGGTAGGCCAGCATCTTATATGGGTGTGCTGCTGAATCATGGATGATGTAGTGGATAACGCTGGTCCATTATTATTGACAGTTGTTCACAATATATGCATGAATAATTTTCAAAAGAAATAAAAAAGAATACAAGATGATCATACATCAATGTGAAATTCACAGGAATTACTAGGTCGACCCTAGAGCAGTTTTAGAGGTAACAAGATAGTTCTATTCCGCCATTTAAGCCGAACGGCTTCTGTGTTGAAAGTTTTTGTATCCAGGTATTTTCTCTCTGAATTAGAAATTTGGTATTGTCTCTGCCTTCAATTTTTGGGATGATTTCCAATATAGTAAACTTCATTTGAGAGATGTTGTGTTTTTCTTCAATGAAATGGGTTGCCACTGACGATTTCATGTTTTTAAGACGGATGTTTGATTTGTGTTCAGTGAGTCTGGTTTTGATTTTGCGCTCCGTTTTACCAATGTATAGTTTGCCACATGGGCATTTCAGAGCATAGATGACATTACTTGAGTCGCATGTGTCGTTGACCTTGAGTTTAACCTCATATCCTTTCATGGGATGGTTGATTTTGTTTCCCTTGATAATGCTATAACAGTTTCCACAGTTTAAGCATGGTTTAGTGCCTGTGTATTTGGTAGTTATTGCCGGTTTGTATTGTACCAGTTCTCTTAAGTTGCATGCTCTGGTAAAAGCGAACAATGGAGGTTCCAAAAAGATCTGATTAAAATCAGGTTCAAGGTTCAATAATGGCCAGTGTTGGTGTATGAACCTCTTGAATTTTGTACTGGAGGTGGAATATTTCGAAACTACCACAATGCGGGTCTGTTGTTTTTTTCGGACTGGGTTGTAGCAATTTCTTTCTGTCTGTGTTTGAAATCTTATATTTGGATTCCTCAATGATGTTTTCTGGATACCCTCTGTTACGAAATTTAATGGCAATTTCATCAATTCTTTGTTCCAATTTATTGGGGTCTGATGTTATTCTTTTGACGCGTGCCATCTGTGAGAAGGGAAGGTATTTTTTCAAGTTCGGTTCGTGAAAGCTTGAGAAATGGAGCATGTTGTTTCTGTCTGTGGGTTTTGTGAATAAATCTGTTTCAAAACCTTGTTCATTTATGGAAACTTTAACGTCTAGGAAGTTAACAGATTTGTCAGATATTTCCCAGGTTAACTGGATCCGTTCATCAATTTGGTTAAATTCCGTGAGCGCCATTTGTAGTTCTTCCTTGGTGTTTTTCCAAACGATAAAAATATCGTAAATATAGCGTATTAAGAGTTTCAGATTGTCTGTCCGTTTCTTATTGGCAAAGATATGGGTCTCCTCATAGTGTTGCATAAATATGTTGGCGTATACGGGCGCCGCTGAATTGCCCATGGCCATTCCAACGATTTGTTGATACCATGTGTCTTGATATTTAAAATAACTTTGGTATAATGTAAAGAGCATAAGCTCCATCAAAAACGTTTGGAAAGGTACATCCAGATCAGTATTTAATAATGCTTGTTCAATGGCTTCTATGCCCAAGGAATGGGGTATAGAAGTGTAGAGTGAGCGCACGTCCGCAGTGCAGAGTATCACTTTGTCTTCTGTATCAAGCATCAAATTTTGTAGTTTGGAAATGAAATGAGTAGTATCCTTCTTGTATGTTCTCATGGCTTGTACCGTGGGCTGGAGGTATTTATCCAGAAGTTGACCAATTAGTTTGTGTAAGCTCCCGCATGTAGAGACTATGGGTCTCAGTGGAGGGTCCATCATGTTTTTATGTATTTTAGGTACCATTCTTAAAGTTGGACTCTTTGGGTTGGATTTTGTGAGAAAATTCTTAGTTCTGTCGTTGATAGTGCCTGCTTCATGTGCTTTCTCTAGGATGTTTTGTAGAGTCTTCATAAATTCTGCTGTGGGATTGTTGTCCAACTTCATATAAGTAGTGGTATCAGAAATGTGTTCCCTCACTTTAGAGTCATACATAGTTCTGTTCATAATGACTTGGGCTCCCCCCCCTGTCAGCTTTAGTACAAATGATTTTGCTGTTAGTTGATATTCTTTTAAAAGTATCCAAGTCCTTTTGTGTTATGTTTTTGGCTTTTTTATTTGTATGTTTGATACTGAGAAGGTCTTGTTTTACTCTATTCTCAAATAAATCAAGCGTCTTATGACTGACCGGTGATTGAAAAATACTTGGTGGTCTTAGTCCTAATAGCTGGTCAGGTTCATCTCTGGTTTGTTGTGGTAACACGTTGTCGAAGAAGTGGCGGAGTCGAAGCTTACGCATAAGTTTGAAAAAACTAACTTCTAATTCGAGGTTGTTTGTAGTTGGTACAAATGACGTGCCCTTTTGTAGGAGTTGAATTTCATGATGAGTAAGATGGTAGTCACTGATGTTGATAACCAGTTGTTCCGTGTTTAGGTCTTCTTCCCTTTCTTGTCTTTGATGGTGCCCGTTGCGCTTCTCGTTGAGGGTGGTTCTTTCTCCTTTTCTTTTTCTTTTGTTTTGTCCTCTCCGGGGTCTCCTTTTTGTGATTGTCCCTGTTCTAAAAAAGGATTTAATTCTGTTTGTAAACTGGTTGTTGGTTGTTGTGCTTAAGCCACCAGTGGATTTCTTCCTGAGCGTCCACAGAAAGGGACACCCTGTGAGAATAAGGGCAGCCGACCCAGAGATGCTGGGCCTTGAGGCGCTGCAGTGCCCGATAATTAAGAGGCCCCGGGAAAATCGCCTGTATAGAGGCTGAGAGCAAGCAGACTACTGTTGCGAGGTACCTGAGAGAGAATTGACCCTTGGAGAGCGTTCTCCGAAGCCCGTGAAGAATCTTCGCCACCTTCCGAGCCAGGAGGCTGAGAGTGGAGGACATTTAGTCGATCTCGAAGCCAAGAAACCTGATGCACTGAGAAGAGGAAAGCATAGACTTGGGCCCGTTTATCACAAAGCCCAGATCCTGAAGGAGATTCACCGCCATCGGAAGGTGTCAGAAGCTGCCTGAAGCACGCATCTATGAGGAGGAGATCCGACCCCCACTCCTCCCCACCCCCTGCCACCGGCTTGAGAACCTTGGTAATAGGCTGAACGGAAGCAAGACTACCTCGTACGGCTGACCGCTTCCAAAGAAATTGAAGGAAACGCCGATTGGGGGGTGGGGGAGACACATGAACCACTAGATCTTTCAAGTCCAGGCAAACCATCCAATCCGCCGGACGAAGAACATCTCGAAGGAGGTGAATACCCTCAATCTTGAAGTGGCGATAGACGAGCCACCCGTTGAATTTGCTCAAATTGATGACCGGGCGTTTGCCCCCCTCCGGTTGTCCACTAGAAACAGATTGCTGACGAAACCCCGGGGGTGCAGAGAAGTAGGCACAATCGCTCCTTTCTCCAGAAGAGCTGTGACCTCCCCGACCACCAGAGTCTTGTTGGGAAAAGACTATGGGGAGAGGTGTGGTACGCTGTTAGGAGGCATCCAGATGCTCTATATGGAAGCCCTGAACAGTCTAAAGCACCCATTGGTCCCCCATGACAGAAGCCCATGCCCGGGAAACATTTGCCAGCCGCCCCCCTATTTAAGAGGGAAGAAGGAAGAACACTCACTAGAGGAAGAGGCCGCTGCTGCACGGTATCCTCGTCCATTCCCTCGGCGACCCCTGGTGGGGTGAAAATTTCCGAATCAACTCTGGTCCTGGTAATGACCTCTGGAGGAGCCTTGACCTCTTGATTGCTGGTTGGAACCAGGGCCAACCGAGCGGCCCCTACCTCGACCGGCCCCTCTGAAAACCCAGGGAAAGACTTTCTTTATGGTGGACTGAGCTTTATCTAGAGACATAAAGGTGTTGATGAATTTGCCCAACTCTTTTATGAAAAGGTCCCCAAAGAGACCCCCCTGAGCAATAGGGCCTGCCTCCGGTTCCGCCAAATTCCCCAACTTGGGATCCACTTTGATCAATAAAGAGCGACGGTGCTCAGTGGATAATGCACAGTTTGCGTTCCCTAAGAAGACAATGGCTCGCTGAGCCCAGACAGACAATCAGGAGAGATGAGCGAGCCTGAAGTTTTAGCCTTCTCAACCATATCCAGAATCTTCGTTAATGGGCCTAGGACATCCAGGAGCTTATCTTGACAGGCCCTGCATGACCTGACAATCCCTTTCTTGGGATCACGAATCCATTTTTGCAAGAATGTTGCCATTCTAGGGTCCATGTACGGCGTTAGCGCGACTTTGTCATCCAAGGAGGGGCGGGGACACTCTGTCCGGAGGCAATTACGCGTGGTCTTGTTAAGAGGCTTACTGATGTGTAATGCCACATATTCCGCGACTTTGTCCGCAGGAGCCCATTCAGACAACGTGGATGTATGATTTGATCAGGATCAAACATATCCGAAGAAGGAGTTGTAGCAGGAGTGGATTGGGAAGGGCCCAGTGCCGCACAGTCAGAGCCCGAAGTGTCCTGGGAGGCCGGGCCCGAAACTTTAGGAGGCCTTCTTAAGATGCTCTAATGCGTCTGTATCCATCCCAAGGCACCCGAGGGTGCTTGGCCGGGGGTGGATTGCTATCTGGAACCGGCCCTTGTGGAGCTGGGGCAGGGTCTTGCGAAATAGGTGCCAGCGGGGGCGCAGCGCCTGATCTATCTTCTGCGTAAGGCGCTCCTCTCATGGGGACATCGCCTCCCCCACTGCCCTGTAGATGGAGTGGTCAACAGCGGCATAGAACTCATCGTTCCACTGGAGGTCCGACAGGGCGTTCTCACCTCCCTGGTACCAGTCATCCTCCTATCCATACTCCATGGCGCAGAGTAGGTAGGGAATACACAACACTAGGATGAGTATAGCAAGCCTGGGTTGCAGACTGGCCTGCCACAAAGCAGGCAAACCGGGCTGGGTGTCAGCCAAACTGAAAGAGCACAGCTCTAGAAATGGGGTAGTAATCCCCTGGGCATGCTAAGTCTGAAAAACAGAAGTCCAATACACCAAAGCACAAGTTGGCCTTGGAAGTGCCTACGCGCGTAACGCGCTGCAAATAACGCTCTCACGAGCGATCACACAATACAGGACTCCGTTAAGTGCCACGGAGCGTAGACGCATACCGCCAACAATCCGAGCAACAGTCGTGCTGAAGACACCAACGAGGTGTACCGCCTCAGGCCAGCGCTCGCAGGGGATGAATGCGCGCCCCGTAAGCCAGGCCCGTCCCTGTCCCCTGCCGGCAGGAGGGCCGCGAGCCACCATACAGCCGCGTAGGAGCGAGAACGCTCCTGTGGCCCGTGATAGAGGCGCTCTGGTCTCGTGGGCACAAGGGAAGCCGCCTCAGCGGCGAAACTCAAGCGACAATCTCCGACACGGCGGGAAACGGCACCAAACGTCAGAAGCAGAAGTAAATATCAAGTGCAAGTAATGACAAGCGCGAGAAGCGCAGCGAGCGGCTACCAGCAATGTATAACAATACAAGCGCCGCAGTCGCTACCAGCAATGTATAACAATCAAACATACAAGCCCGCGGCGGCGCCACAACAAATGTACAGCAAATGCCAAGCAATAAAGCAGTCAAACAACAATGAGTAGAAAAAAGAGAGCACTCATCTCTGCTGCGCAGCAGCGAAGTAAGAGGACAAGGGGACCCTGAGAGCAGACTATGTTGGGACTACTGCGCCCTTATTGGGCCTAGAGACATGTGCTTTGTTGTAATTGGTTGTTTTGATGACTACTTTTTACCCTGTGTTTCATGGAAAAAGTAGTCTTGTTTCTCTTCGTTGGCTGCTGTTTGAATAAAGAGAAGAGAGAAGGCATAATCCTCGCCTCCAGTCCTGACATAGAATTGGTTTTGTATTTGTTGTATCTGTTTCATTGATCATTTATCTGCATGTGTATATATTTATTGAAAAGTAAGCTGAAGATTCAAAATAAAAAAGTTCTTCTGAAATGTATGCTTCATGGAACCTTTGACAGACTTGCATTGGTACTAGTCATTTAGTAATTAACAAATCGTTTTCAGTACTGGCTCTTGTTGTGGTTTATTCTATATTGACTCAGCCTTACTGAGTAGAGTCAAGGCCCTTGGTTGTTCCTTGGCCCTCATTAGGCAGCATGGGCTCAGCATAGTATCCTACGCCGACAACACTCAGCTCATCCTCTCCCTCACGAAGAACCCCGAAGACACCAGACTCTGCTTCCAGGAAGGAATTAAAGATGTCGCTGCCTGGATGAGCAACAGCTCCCTAAAGCTCCACTCAGGAAGACGGGGGTACTCGTCCTTGGCCCTCCTCCACCGCCTTGGACAACACCTGGTGGCCCTCTACCCTTGGAAACCCACCCACTCCGACAGACCACACCCGAAACCTCGGCATCCTTCTAGACTCCACCCTCACCATGACTCGCCAGATCAACGCCGTCGCCTCCACCTCCTTCAACTTCCCCCGCAAGACCTTCAAGTGGAACCCCCCAAATGCAGAAAGACTGTTACCCATGCACTCCTAACGCCCTAATACGCTGGAGTCAACAAATCCCTGCTACACAAGCTTCAAACCATCCAAAACACCGCGGCCAGACTCGTCCTCGGAGCCCCACGACATGAGCACATGACCCAGCACCTACGAGACCTCCACTGGTTCCCCATCGTGAAGAAAGTAACCTTCAAGCCACTCACCCTTGCCTACAAATCCTTCCACAACAGCGGATCCAAATACCTCAACGAAAGAGTCTCCTTCCACGTACCCAAAAGGAACCTCTGCTCCACCGACCTCGCCCTGGCAGAGACCCCATGCATCCGCAGAACCAGAGCAGGTGGAAGAGCCTTGTCCTACGTCGCAGCAAAGACCTGGACTAAGCTCCCAGTCAACATCCGATGCTCCGGCACTCTGCACACCTTCAGGAAGAGCCTCAAGATCTGGCTCTTCGACTGATCCGGAGCTGCCCCACCCTCCCCCGCACCTTGAGACCCTAATGGGTGAGTAGCGTGCTTTAAATGCCCTGATTGATTGAAAAACAAGCAGTGTTGTGAGGGTGTGGGGTGCATGCTGGAACATGACACTCTTTTGGGTGTGTGATGACTATTGCTTATGCTTCTGATCAGTCGGATTCCACCGGTCCTGTTGATCAGCTCTTTTCCAGCTGACAGCTTTTACCCTCCTCTCTACTTCCCTGTCGAGGAACAGCAAACCTCTGTGGTTTCTGATACATTTAAGTAGGACGTGTGCTGGACCTGATGAAAAAGTTCCTGGTCCGTCCTTCTTTTTCCTTGTTTTAGATCTGAAATTTACAGAAAGGGGCTATCCTATAGAAAAGTGAGTTGGACACAAACGGGCATTGTATTGTCCTAGGTAAACATTTCTGACACCAAAACTAAAATACGACCAGAATGATAACCTAGTGATGGCGAGCACTTTCAACCCTATGAGTAATGATATTTAACAAAAATCCCAAAAATATATTGGTACTTATTGAGTGATAATGGAAAATATGAGCCTGATTCACAAAGGTGAGCATACACTTTTGTGTAAGTTTATGATTTTTTGCAATTCGCAAAGCAATTTAACCAGAAGTATCTTTAAGGATGCCCATCTTTTTAGTGCAGAGTCTTTGCCACAACTGCGGACACTCTGCAGCTGTAAAGATACTATTCCTAAAATTCCCATGTGAATTGGAAAAATCATAAACCTCCAAAAAGTGTACGTTTACCATTGTGAATCAGGCCCAACGTTGGAAGGGATTATTACAGTTCATCACCCTTGGTACTGATATGATTCATTCACATTAAAAACTTCAAAGAGACCTTTGGCAGGATTCAGGTTAGTTAGAAGGTTTACAACAATCTTGGGTGTTAACATTATTTTAAAGTAGCTCTGCAAATAATTATAGACTTCTTTGAGTATCGCACCGCCTGCACTATAATCACTTATTGTACAGCACTTTATTGCTTGATGTTACAAATATAATTATCCTAAGAAGAAAGGTGAGGCTCAGGCAATACATTTTGTATTGAGCAAATGATTGTTGTGCTCGTGTCATAATTTAGTGTTGATTGATTCCTTTACTAGAGACGGCTCCGAATGGTAATAGTAGACTTGTGTTTCTTGTGCTATATATGTTGTAGCAGAAACAAGGCATTGCAGGAGATTAGAAGGTGCTGAAATGTCATTGCATGTTTGTGAGTGGCATTTTGGGTAATCCTAATTAACTCTTCTAGACATTCGTATTCAGTCACTTGCTTTTCAGCACCATTTCCACATCTGAGTTTTTTTTTCTTCGTTTTTTGGAGGAGTGAAGAAAATTCTAGCTTGAAATCTTTACAAATTGGTCTTTTGTATATAAATAATGCTGCATGTTCCTAACTCCATAGTATACGAGACTTTTTCCATTCCTAGTCCGATTATGTAAATCTTGGGCGTCCCAAATGTAGCTTAAAGCGAGCACTTGTAAAATAGAAGATGGAAGGATTAATGAAGTAGAATGTTGTTTGCCATGCAAACTGACGATGTTAAGTTTTTATTGACGCCCCAACCATGAGAGAAGTTGAATAAAGGTGATGAACGGCCAACTCATTCAGAAATTCCTGGAGTAACCCCATGTGACATTTCTGGTCCTTTTTATGGCTTTGTGTTTAAGCACTTTACAAATCTATTACATTTCCATGCTTTGGTGGCAGGGTGGTTAGGATATATTTTTGTCTTTGACCGGATTCTACATTTGATTGCGACAAGTAAGAACTTAAACACTAATACCGTGATCCATGGTCCTAATTCATTTTAAGATCTGCCTGCAATGGTGGTGGCTGTTCTTATTTGTTTTACCACGCATTATTGGCAACATGGGTGTATGTCTCAGTGTGGAGGGTAGATATCGGGGCATTGCTAATTTTGCTGCACAAAAAGGACGGCATGCTGTTGACTTTATTTATTGTTAACTGTGTTGAGTGGCGTGGACAAAATGTTAGCTTGAATGTCGTTGGAAAGATATATAGAGAGTGGGCTTTGGTGGCTAACGTTTTACCCTGGGTGAAAAATGGGATTCTGAAAGGATTTATCCACCAGGCACAGTAAAAGGCACGTGTAATGATTTTACCTGGCGAACCATAGAAGGTGACAAAGTCGATATACTACTGCCTTCAGCACTGTTGATGGATTTTATGTATCCCTCTTGCAGAAAGAATTTCAGATGAGTATAGCCTAGAAGTTGAATGTCATCATCCGCAATCGATGCATAGTTACACGTGGGTGAGGTGGCTAAATGGTCTCCCAATGGATTTGTAGAATTTGTTGATGTGGGTGGGTGGGTGAATGTTTATGTGACAGATCTTTGTAATGGTACTGCTCTCACCTCTTCCTTGCCTTTTCTATTTACATGATGATTTGAGAAATAAAAGATTTGAAGTGAGCTCTGAAGATTTTGCGTGATAGTGCGGGTGTAATGCAGCATTGCCTTTTTGAACAATAGTTATGTATGTGATTTTGGAAAAGCTTAAAAGCAAGGGAATTTGTTATTGAATCGTCATAAACTACATGTAGTTAAAGCCATTGATATCTTGCCATCCAAATTGATAACCCAAATAAAAGGTGAGATTTTAGCTAATGTATTTGGGCAGACTTAATGCCAAGTATGACACCTATTAGAATCCACTAGTGAAGATGTATTTGTCCAATTTGGTACCCGTGATAACCTATCAATCATCCGCTCGATTAGCTTAGCTTAGCTTACTTTCCAATAATGCTCTGGAATTTTCAACACTAAAAAGTAGTTTCATTTGCGGCTTTCTGAGCTGATGAAGGATCTTCAAAAAGACTTGGATTGGAAATGTTCTAATCCCTTAAGTTGGTATATTTTATATAGTGGAGCACATGCAAATGAAAGATGGCAGGGCTTCAAGACTGTATGTGACCTTCATGGGATAGAGTGTAATGTGGGCTCTGCCCTATTTAATCCCTCTAGATTTTTAGCTTTTTTGGGAGTACCTGGTTTATAGACTTCTGCAGTGTCGGAGTCTCACTACCTGATTCTCCCTCTCTGTAGGCTCCCTTATAATAGATTGAGACTGCTATCAGCCAGTATGTGCCTTTTTTAGGACTAGGTCCGTGAATGGGCTAAGTGTGTGAGGCTAACATCTGGTATCTTGTCAGACAGAACTCTTCATGGATTGGTACTAAGCCTTACAATATGATTAGGCATTCATAGTGCAAGTATGTATATCTGTGGTGCTTCACTGAAGTATGTTGTTGCTTTACCTAATCATTATTATGGGTAAAATCTATACCAAACTACTGTTTTGCCGTAGTTTGGCCAAGGGACATTCATCGATCGGATTTGTAAATCAGGATTTCAAATGCAGATCTAATATTAATGTCCACATATCTAGAACTTTCCACCACCACTTAAAAACCACTACACATGGAAGAGACTTATGAAAACAGTCTAGTCCTGGGGGAAGTAACGTCACAGGAATACCTAGCTGGAAGAGAAAAGACTCCTGATTTCTAAAGAGATGGCCTTTTGGACTTCAGCTGGCACCCAATTATTAGGATTTTGTTCTGCAGAGCTGCTGACACTAGCCCCCAAAACACCCTTTGTAGGACAGTATATGACTCTTCTGTGGACTGGTCTTGTTGGTGTGCCTCCTCCAGAAGGATGAGGTCCCTGACTCCTGCTGATGCACAAAAATGATAGTAGGATCAAAGAACAACATACCAAGTAATATTGTAATGAAAAGAAATAATAATTTGCCCCAGTAGCTATATAGATGATAATCCATACATTTGGTCTGATAAACACCCACAGTTTGCAATTAGTCATGCTGATCAGTTCACTGATACACTTTACACTGTTTTTTACACTACAGGCAGCATGGTGAACTACTTTAAACCTACCTGAAAAGTACATGACAGAGCATTGTTCATAAAGACCGTTTTTCGACAATTTGGGATGGGGGAGGGTGGGGGGAGGTTGGTAATGTTTTAGTACGGCTACTGCGCATATTGTCATAATTAATTACAGGTTTCATTGATTCATGTAAATTGATAACCAAAAAATAGTTTCAGAAACAAGCATTGGCAAAGCTAGCAGGTCTGGCCAAATAGACCTTTTGGTTTTGTCAACGCTGTGCTGCATGACTGTTTTTTTTTTTTTGCTCTGCTGCAGCCGGTGCATAATTATGTAAACACACGCTAATATGCCTACGTGCTACAAAATTAGTCATTTTTCTATAACTTGGGGGGGAGGGGGGATTGTACTATTTTACTAAGGCTAGTGCACAAATTGTCATAATTACGAGTTTCATTGCTCCATGTTGTAAATTGATAACCAAGAAATAGCTTCAGAAACAAGCATTGGCAAATCCAACGGGTATCGCCAATTAGACCTTTTAGTGTTGTCAATGGTATTTAGCCATGGTAGATAGGTGTGCAGCATGGTTTTTTTTTGTTTTGTTTTGCTTTGATGCAGCCACTGCATCATTTAGTAGACACTTGCTAACATGCCTACATGCTACAACATGAGTTGGGCATTTTTTTCGTTTTATTTACCAGTCTGAGATTGTTAGATTTAAAAAAACAAAAATAAATTATGCCGCACACACCACATCATTTCGAAGATGCATGCCAAGAAGCCTGTGTGCATCTAAAAAATATTAGCAATCCGAGATGGCTTGGTACATAAAAATGAAAAGTAGCACCAAAAGTTTTTGTTTTTGAAAAAATATTTTTGAGCTACAGTGCTTTTAAAAACAAAAACAGGCGAGCAAGTTAGGGCAGCGAAAGAGCTAGGCATGAAGCAACATGGATGGTGGTGGGAGGGAGAAGGGCATAGGCAAGATAAAAACGTGGAGTGCTGGGTGCTTGCAAATGAGGATACTATGAGATAACAGCATAGGGCACTGGATGGGGAGAGAAGGACTTGAGAGAGAGCTTAATGCAGAGCATTGGTTGGAGGAGGAAGGCCAATGTGGAGTGCTGGGGGGAGGGGAGCGGTGCACATGAAGGTGGCAGCTGGAAAACATGAATTATCCTATAATACTTTATGAAAAGAAAGAAATTGTTCCAAGGAAGTGAATACCAATAGAAGCATAGAAAGCTGCCACTCTTGAGAGGTTGTTAAGAAGATATTCTGGATGAGAGGGACCTGAAGAAGGTGGAAGGGCTAAAATAAATAAAGCTATTAAATTGAATTCAAGCAAATAAGAGTGATAAAACAGAAAAACAATGGAAAGCAATGGCCAGAACTGCTTAACAGGCAGTTGTCAGCTTGTCTCCAATAAGTCTTTCACAACCAGACAGCTGTGCTGTCTGGCAGGTTTCGACCTGAAGAGGTAAGGCAGAGTCCCAAAAGGATGTTCCATTGTCCTAATTGTCATGCCACACAAGCTGATGGTAGTTGCAGGGCCCTTAGAATTATGCAATTCTTCTGCATTGGTATTTGCATAGTCATGGCTTTGCCACATTTGCCACATAATTTATCACCTGTGGCATAATTTGAAGATTTAAATGTTTTTTTCTAGCTTGGAGGGATCAAGTTAATAAAAATGCGGCAACGCATGTTGCTGTGCAGCGTAAGGCACTTCACAAAAGTTGACTGTACACCTTACAATTGCATATTGCTGTATTTAGGTGTTAAACTAGTACTAAGAAGGTGAACCATTTGTCCAGACTGTTAATGTGTAAAAATTTCACCAAATTTCAGTGGCCCTGGGTAGTAGTAAGTGTGGAATTTAATCAAACATCTACTTGTCCATGGGCAGGATGCTTCATAAATCTACTTGCCCTGTAACAAAATCCACTTGTCCCTTTGATGCCAAGTAGTGCGGCGACAAATTATGGCAGCAATCTCATTATATTAAAGCTCTGATATAGCCTCTCAGATTATGCCAGGGCTCATATCCTAGTAGTGCTTTAATACTTGCAATCCCCTTATTTTGCCACTTTTCCGCAGATCTACATATTGTGGCTGAAGGTAGTGGTAAGTAATAGTTCTAGGGTTGGAATGCCCTTTTGAGTCTGTGCAAACCTTTTAACTTGCGTGTTTTAAGAGTTTTCAACAACTCTTCTCAAATCTTTTCCCATACTGACAAATGTTTGAAATTAACTCCTGACAATGGCAGACGTAAACCTTCTTCCAGAGTTGGGGGAAAAAAGTGGTTGGAGGGAAAGTGAACTTGCCAACACTCAGATTTTCGAATGAGCAAATCTACATATGCAAATTTGCTCATACTAAAATGCAGTACACAAATATTTTCTTGGGGTACTATTTCTTGTCCTACTGTAAATTAATGGGAATTCACTAAAACTGTATAGCTGCACCTAATGCAAGGACATATACCATGGGTGCACTTTTGAGACTTTCTTTAATAATTGAGCCCATAATTCCGCCTGGTTTTGTCCATGACTTTTTGCGTTTATTAAAATTCAGTTTCTCTCTCTGTATCAGTTGGCTTCACTGTGAGTGACCGCATTCTGCTCTTTCACAAGGACCATATTGGCACACAAAGTAGTTTTATTCAGTGCCAGTAACTACTGTGGCAGTGTGTGCTTTGTGAGACCAAAAACAATTTTTGCTTTTGCCAAGGTTTGTTATAATGATGAGGGCCCAGCAGCTCCCACACTAATATAGTTTTGCAGGAACCATGCCAAAACAATTCACACGTTGACAAAACTGAAAAGATGACCACCAATTTCAG
Source organism: Lissotriton vulgaris (assembly GCF_964263255.1). Lineage (NCBI taxonomy): Eukaryota > Metazoa > Chordata > Amphibia > Caudata > Salamandridae > Lissotriton > Lissotriton vulgaris. The sequence goes on from NC_141690.1 coordinate 87,365,229, forward strand.
ACCTACTGGCTTTGCCAAGACTTATTTCTTTTTGTTTCCATATTCTTATTGAAACTGGTTACACTGATTTTCCATTATGAATATTTATGGGAAATACTAGCATGCGTCAACACATGTTTTTAAATGATGCTGCAAAGAAATGGTACCTCACATTTTACTAAAGTTTAGCTAAATGTTTTTTTCCTGCTTTTTTATGAACATTTTATTTTGAAAGTAAATAATCATCAACCTTGCATTCAGTCTTCTGCAAATATTTGCATCCATTCAAAGATCATTCTGGGAGTATTATACTTAGCCCAATATTGTTTAACTTTGAAAATGTGTACACATTTTTATACTGGAACCACTGTCAGTAGTGCAGTCAAAGGTTACAACATTTACTTGGAGTGCTCACCCTAATAATAAAGACTTTCTGTTAATTAACCATGAATACAAGTTTGAACAGCATTAACACATGAACACAAATATTACTTTAACTGCAGACAATGCCCTCCCCTGATCCATAATGTGGTACTGTAAACTGGCAGCCAAAGGGTTTATATGCTGTAGGGTGTTGGCCTACTTGTCCCAAGGTCAAAATACACATGAAAACTTGTTGCCCTTAACCCAAAACATTATGCCCGAGTGCCAGGCGATTGGAATTCCACATCCCTGCAGTGCTAGTCAGTGATGTGCATTTTACCAAGGCACGCTGTGTAGTGCATCTGAGGTGAAGTAGACTTTGCTTGAGATGAAAAGGCTGCTATGCTGCAGACAAGAAGCGTGCACTGCTGATGAAGGGAGTGGCTGTGCTTCTGATGGTAGTGTAGTGTTGCCGAAGAGCATGTGGTACTGCTGATGAGAAAGATGTTGTGTTGATGAGGAGAGTGGCCCAGTGTTGCTGATGTGTAGAACGCGGTGCTGCTGAGGGTAATGGGGGGGCTGCTGAGAAGAGGGGTGTATTGCCGCTCAGCAGGTGCTAGTGGAAGGCAGGGTATCTGTGCACTTCAAAGGCTTGCCTCTAAAGGCATCTCTCCACTCCAAAGGCAAAATGTATTCATTATTATTATTTATTTTACTTTATTTACCATTTCACATTAATACACAATCAAATGTCATGTTAATTACTCTTTGCAAAAAAACAAATATTTTTGGAAGAAGATCTAGAATATAACGCACAAGTAGTCTGAGGTAACCTATGCATTATTACAGCATGCTCCAAAGGCAAAATTGTGTAAAAAGGAAGGACCTCCGACACCACCCCTTCAGTATACATAAGGACCTGTAGATACTCTGCCAGAAAGAAGGACCGCTGTGCTGCTCAAAGACTGCACTCTGCTGGACTCCTGCTTTGCCGATCTGCTGCCTGCTGCCCTCTTGCCAGGTTGTTAATAACTGGACCTGCATTTCTTGAACCCAGAGTGACTCCAAAGGCTAGTTTGCTGTAGTCCTGATCTGAAGTGTCCGGGACATCACTCTTTTCCAACCGCCTGCACCTGGATTCTGCCACCTGTGATTCTACCCTGCCAAGTGGCGCCATCCAAGTCCTGGATCCTTGGAACTAGGCCCAAGATGCTTGACAGCGGAACCGACGTATCTTCTCTGTTGAGCAACGAATCCCAGACAAGAACCAAAGCATTGGTTCTGCTGCATGGATTGGACCCCTTGCAAAAGACCTGCATCGTCACCCCGTAAGTCTTTGGAGCTGACACATCACCCGATGGTGCGGCACATCCACAGCCCAGATCTTTACATCACTCGATGACAATGGACACTGCATCGCAGCCTTGCTTCTCCATGGAATTAACTCCTTGCCAGCTATGCGCTGCATCCTTGATGCCGAACTTCACGTTGCGAGCCCTTTTGATGGGCCCTTGACGACGCAACAGGGCCGTGCACGCAGCCTCGCGTCATCATGGAACAGACGCATCACTTCAGCTGCACACCGCTCCTTTGACGGAGATCCTCTGCAACCAGCATTTAAGGTACTTTGTTCAGTAGGCTGAAATGGGTACCTGTAGCCACTTGTGCTCCATCACAGTTGGTCTTAACTTGCAACTTTGTCCCGGTATGTCGCGATCAGCCAGCCCCAATAGCACTTTGTGCTTCTTTGCTCTATTTCATGATATATCCAGTTCTGTTAACTATTTGGGTGGTGTTTTTATTTATTAAAACATACTCAATTTTTCTAAATCTGTTGGACTCTCCTTCTGTGGTGTGTTTTTACTGTATTACTGTTTGAAGTGTGCCAAACTGCCATGGAGTGAGCACAGGTTAATGTGGGGGGTTGCTTGTGCCTTACCCTGACAAGAATTGTGGTTGCTGCTTGAACAGGGATTACTCCCTAATCAACCAATAACCCAGTTTCTTACAGTAAGGTAGTTCCTTAAGATGTTGGTAGAATTGTGCAAACAAGAATGGGATATGGGTGGTGAACTTAAGCTGTGGCTGGAGTGGTGGAACAAGGATCACACTCAAGGAAGTGAATGGTGTATTAAGGAGCTGTGTAAAAGAAAAGAGAAGGGATGTGGAAGGTGCACTGGGGCTGTGGAGAAAGCTCTATAGTAAGGATCTCAATGAAGATGTGAGTTGTGAATTAGAGCTGTGAGTCGAGTCGTGTACAGGTGGCATGTGCTTTGGGCGCAAACCTCTGTAACAAAGCTGGATTGCGAATGGTGCTTTGGGGATGTGTGTGTAGCTGTGAAATAAAGAGTGTTATTTTTTAGATGTGGATGGTGTACTAGGGCTGTGGGTGGAATTCTTTAACAGCTAGCTTGTGCACCATGGCTGTGAAGAATACAGAGTAACAAAAGTCACCCTCGGTGATATACATGAATGACGTGTTAGGACAGTGTTTGGAGCTGTGCAGCAAGTGTCACTTAGCAAAGAGGGTGTTGCATTAGGGCTGTTGTGGAGCTCTGCAATAGATACAGGTGTTGTCTTTGGGCTGTAGATGCAGCTGTGCAACAATAGTAAGTCTCAGTGATTTGAAAAGTTTAGTAAGGCTATGGCTAGAACTAGCTTACAGAAATAATAGTAATAGTACTGGAGCTTGTAAAGTATGCTGCTGTTTCGGAATGAAGTGTAGCAGCGCTGTTATCCAAAATTCCTTGTACTACACACTCTCAGAAAGTAACATATCAATTCTTTCTGAACAACCATGTTTAAAAAAAAATTCGATTAAGGGTTCCCGAAGGGGCCTGTTGGACAGAAAAAAGGCAGTGAATTCCACAATTACGAAACCAAAAGTGTTAAAGAGCTGCCACCAAGGTGCACTCTTGTCACTTTCGGGATACAGCCCTCGGGGTTCTGAGATACCTCAAAGGAGAATAGGGTTGAATGAAAGTCTGTATGTACCAAGGGCCTCTATTTGGCATGACTTTATAGCAGTAACACAACGCCTTAAACGGATCCTCTTCTTCACAGGAAGCCAGTGAAACTTATCAAGTGAAGAACAAAAGGAGATGCGTTTCGGGAGACAAGTCGCCGCGTTCTGCACTCATTGGAGTTGCATCATGCGAGACCAAGCTACAACACGTTATAGTAGTCCAGTCTTGAGCTAATTAAGACCTGGACCACAATTTTGCTTGCAGTTTCTGGTTGTAAATTCAGGATCTTTTTCACGGTCCTAAGGATTCCGAAGCATTTCCCAGCCAACGCTGTGATTTTGCTGTCAAAGGATTGCTTCTGGTCAAAATAAATGCCCAGGTTTTTAACCGTAGGCTTCGGGGCTTGGGAAAGGGCCATGGATTTCAGGCCACCAAGAGGTCGACCAGACAGTGGGTTGTTTGCCCAAGATCAGGACCTCAGTCTTCTCTGCATTCAAATTTAAACAGTTTTGCTCCCTCCACCTGGCAACCTCCTCCAGACACGGCCTTTGTGAACTAGCCGTGGTTGCAACATCCTGGGAGAGGGTGATGATCAGCTGAGTATCATCAGCATGGGTGATTACTGAGAACCCATGACTTTCAATGATCTTAGCCAGGGGAAGCAAGTATATATTAAATGAGGTTGGACTCTGGAAGGAGCCCTGAAGTACTTACTGCTACAGGTTAAACACCTTCGAGTGGTTTGGTTTTGACACACCTGTGTGCCCCTGTAGAAGGGAGGTAACCCACCGTAAGGCCATATGACCACAGATGCCCAATGAGCAGATTGCATGATACGGTGTTGAACGCCTCACTGAGATCCTGCACCAAGAGAGCGGTCATATCTGCTGCATTGAAGATATGGAGAATGGACTCCAAGGCTAACAGCAGAGCCAACTCTGGACTAAAGGACGGGTGAAACTCTGACTGTGTCCTATGAAGATCATTAGTCTCGATAAACTAAGAAATATATTACAATGGTTACAATGCTTCTCAGTTACTTTAGCCAACAGTGGCAACAATGATACAGGTCGGTAGTTTTCCGAATTAATCTGATCCAACAGTTGCTCTTTAGGGCTCGCCTGTTGTTCGCATGCGCACAGCTCGCGAAGCTTTATAGGGGCTTAAACAGCATTTAACCAAGCACGATTCCACTGGCGATTTCTTGCAGTGCATGTGCTTTTTAGGTCATTGCGCAAGAGCAAGCCCTAAAAAGCGCGTGCACAATACCACCAGCCGCCTGCCTGCCTGCCTCGCATTACCACATCAAAGGCAGCTTCTCAGCGTGCGCTCATCCCCTAATTATTCACGGCCGGCCGGCCGGCTGTACTTTCAGTTTTACGGCCGCCGGCCGTGGCTCCTTTTATGCATCTACTTTTTGCATTTCTCTTCTCATGACTTCTGGTGACTTGTTTTAGTATGCACGCGTTACTTTTTGTTTACTGTTGGTAGTGGATTGAAGCATTGTATTTAAAACTTTTTTGGCCAGAATCATCTTAGGCGAAAAGTTGTTTTTCTTCTATAGCTATAATCTGATCTTTCCTTAACTTTGCTCTACCAAAGAGTGCCGCAGCGGAAGAGGATTCACACTCTGTTTGCTTGTCATAAATGCGAGGAGTAGGTTTCCCCACCCTCCTTTTGGTTTGCGATCATTCCACAATGAAATCTTCTTATGACTGAATCCGTTCATTTATTTGTTGAAAACACGCTGGCTATTGTAAGCAAAATCTAAATATCCTGCGAACACATGCCAATCTTTCTTCTTGAGGTGCGACAGTCTTTAGGATTGATTTGATGTGGGTGAATAACATACAGTGGAACTGCATTATGAAGTAATGGGCAAAACTGCTTCAATGCCAGGCCACATCAAAGGGTTCCGCTGCCCCGCCCCAAGGCTCGGAAAAGGCTCTCCTCCCTCCCCACATCAAAGGCATCAATCACCCTCCCACAGGCTTCCCCAGCGCTGCCCCGCCCCCTGCTTCACGGCCATCGCTCACCCCCTCCGCTAGTCGGGTTTTCAATGAAAAGTTTCCTGTAAGTATCTTGTTTACACATCAAGAGTGACATTGTTTTGATATGGCTTGAAAACTCTCTCTGCACTTTAATAGAAAGGTCTGCATACAAACATTGCCTAATCTTCACCTTGTATTCATTAAACCATGTTTGCTTACATTCCTTGCTGGCCCACAGGTTTGGCATTGTGTAAATGGTCCCACTGCTTTGTGCTATTTGGTACTGCCTGATGTTTTTGGCACTGTTGCACTTGAAGAAATGGCAGTCCACGGTCACCTTTGAATTGGAATGTGGCACTTTAATGAAATTTCGCCTTTGTCTTTTAATTGGTTGGCCCTAGTCGGGCTCTTTTTACTGCACTAGATAAGGCTTGACATTTTGCACCGGAATGTTATACGTGCCTTTGTTTACCCATAGGGCGGGCATTTTGCCCTGAAAGAAATCCTGAATTTTAACGGCACCCGATGTTAGTTCATATGGCTTACCAATAATGCATTCTGCACCTTGAAAGTAATGCTTGTTTACAATCATTCTTGTATTAGCACGTGGCCCTGTACTGAATGGTCCGACAACTTGGCCCCTTGCACTCTGTAAGAAATGATCGATTACAATCGTTGTCGGATCGGCATGTGATATCTTTGTGAGTGTGCACATTGCACTCTGACAACTCGGCACTTTGAAAAAAATGCTCGTTTACAGTCCTTGTTGGATCTGCACGTGTCACCTTAGTAAGTTTGCACCCACCATACAGCTCCACCAAGGCACCCACCCCACAGCTCCACCGATGCACCCACCGGACAGCTCCACCGATGCTCCAACTAAGCTCCACCAATGCACCCACCACACAGCTCCACCGATGCACCCACCACACAGCTCCACCGATGCACCCACCACACAGCTGCTCCACCGATGCACCCACCACATAGCTCCACCGATGCACCCACCACACAGCTCCACCGATGCACCCACCACACAGCTCCACCGATGCACCCACCACACAGCTCCACCGATGCTCCAACTAAGCTCCACCAATGCACCCACCACACAGCTCCACCAATGCACCCACTAAGCTCCACCGATGCACACAACACTCAGCAGAACCACAGCATCACTCAGCGCAACCACAGCATCACTGGTTCAAATATGTTCTTTCAATGTTTCAAGCTGTTTTCAAGCTTTCACGCTTTAGTACAAATCACAAAAAGATGTTAATATTTCACTTCTGTTCTTGGATTTTCGTCACAATAAACTGCCATTACAAATTAAATAAATTATTTTTTAAAAATTAAAAGCCATTGTTATTTGTAATATCAATACATCTAAGTCATGTAAATACAAAACATGTTGCATTACAAATGCTATAGCTGTCACATTTGCAAAAGTTATAACTATTGGCATTGTAAATGACAAAGCTATTAATTTAGCTATTTTAAAAAATAACACATACATAAAAAAAATGTCATTTATAAGACCAATAGCTCAAACTTTCCTAATGCGAGCCCTATTGCATTTCCAATGCTTGTTAAGCAGAGGAACTACCATCGCATGCTTCCACTTCTTAGGGACCTTGCTCACCGCCAGAAACTATTAAGTAGCTCATGGATCAAAAGCAACACCAACTTCCACTCCTCATTCATAGAAAGAGGGCAAAACTGGATCAAACGGGAACCTGACTTGACAGACATAAGCATAGGAGACATCTCCTCACATTTAATAGTTTAAGATGTTGCAGCACTGAGCTATCTTCCGTAGGTTCAAACCATTAATTTAGGCAAGCAAATTCGCTAGACTCCACTAGAAAAGAGTTCTAGATCTTTGCCACCTTGTCTGACAAAACTGAGTGACCGTATTACATCCCTCCTGGGAAGGTGCAGTGGATTCTGAGACTCGGGAGAAAGAAGCAGGTGACTTTACAATAGCCAATACTGCTTGTGTGCAATTCTGCGCAGAGAGAATTTTGAAAGATTAGTAATCCCAAAGAACATACTTGATGTGCCCATGTTACTGTTTGAGCGCAGCCAAATAGTTTATTTTGCTGTCTGGATCCCATGCCCTTCACCAAAGGCGTTCAAGACGCTTACAATTATTTTTCCGCCCTATGAGTTCATCATTGAACCATTCAGCAGATGGTTTCTGTCTTTGAAAAGACTGGTGGGGCAAAGGAGATTTTTAATCTAGGGCACCGGAGATTAAATTTTCCAGTTGGAGATTATTTCTTTCAACACATCCGGCCAAGTTAGGGCAGCTATCATTCAGTGGACTGTGAATCATGCTGCAATATGACTGTGGATATAGCTGTTCCAAGTGGTTGGTAATGGAAGGAATTGTGAAGCAGAATGGCATTTAGGTCACACATTATTTGGCTGTGAAAGCTGCTGTGTGACAGTTGTGTTAGCCTGGTATGTGGATAGTACTAAAGCTACTGATGCTGCTGTCTAACAGGTGCGTTTTCAGCCTTGTATGTGGGTAGCACTGATTGCGGATGCTGCTGTGCAATGGGTGTGACCAGCCCAGTATGTGGGTAGGCCGTTAAAGGCAGAGGGTGCTGCTGTGTAACATGTCTGATCAGCCTGGTATGTAGATAGCATATGGGGCTGTGGATGCTGCTGCTCTGTAACAGGTGGCTGATCAACCCGGTATGTAGATAGCATCAGGGGCTGTGGATGTTGCTGCTGTGTAACAGGTGTGTAATCAGCCTTGTATGGGTAGCATAGCACGATGACTGTGGATCCTGCGGAGTTACAGGTATTTTCCTGCTGTGTAACAGGTGTGTGAACAGCCTGGTATGTGGGTAGCGCATTAGGGCTGCAGTTGCTGCTGCATAACAGGTGTTTGATCAGCCTAGTATGGGAAGCACCATGACTGTGGATGTTGCTGTTTAACAGTTGTTTTCCTGCTGTGGAACAGGTGTGTGGACAGCCTAGTCTGTGGGTAGAATTCAGGCTATGGATGCTGCTGTGTAACATGCGTGATCGCTTTGGTATGTGGATAGCACTAGGGCTGCGGATGCTGCTGTGTAACTTGTCACCCACCTTGTATGTGGGTAGTGTGTTAGGCTGCAGCTGAAACCTCATGACAGAAGTGCGTGCTGAGCTCTGCAAAGCTAGAGGGCAGGTATGTTTGATGGGGAGCGGGCAGGAGCTGCCCCTCCCTATCATATGAGGAAGGAGCTGCTCCGCTGACCTGGTGTGCACTGGGAATGTACCGGCCAAGGGATGGAATGTGAGGTGGCAGAGGACTGTTCTAGAAATGGACGGCGTGCTGCTGGAAGAAAGTTGGGGGATGGTGGAAGAGATTTGGAATTGTTAAGTGCTGTGTGAGCAAAGTGCTGAGAGAGATATGGGGGGTGTACAGTGGGATATGTTGGTCATGTGCTGGAAGAGATGTCGAGGGAGTGTGGGTGTGATGTTAACATAGTGCGTGGAGAGATATTGGACAAATGGTGAAACAGTTGAAAAGTGTTAGTAGAGATGCAGGAGACCTGCCTAGAGAAATGTGGGTAAAGTCCTGGAAGAGATGTGGACAAGAAAAGCCATTTGGTCCATGTTACAGCACCTCCATTCTCCTGATGTAACTAGGAAGCGGCAAACACACGCCCAGCCAGTGGCATTAATCTCGTTGTAAACAAGCTAATATTTTAATAACGAGAAGCGGCTAATAAAATCTACATACAATAGCTGCAGCCATTGGCAGAAGCATTGGCAAAGTCAACCTGTCTGGCTTAAGGACCTGTTGACTTTGCTATTGAAAACTAAATGGAAAGAGGGATAGGGGCGGGGTAAGCAGCGTAGAGGGCGGGGAGAAGAACGTGGACCAGTTGAGGAATATCGAGAGCAGTATGGGAGGAGCTGCTTATGTAGCCTTAAAGCCAGGCCGGGAACTTGGGAACCAGGTTCGAGTCCCTGTCCAGCTCAGCATTAGTGATTCTTGAAATATTGCTCATTCTCCCCAAGCCTAAAAATCGGCGTGACCTTATGTAATATAACCAGGGGTAAACAGTCCCTATGTGAAATGTCTTTATTTGTTGATTAATTAAAATAATTACAATCGGGAATAAAACACAATGAGTTAAAAACCTTATTTTGCCCATAGAATGCATATACAGCTTTATACTGGAAAATTTAGCAACAATAATAGAGAGCAGCTATGAATAAGGTGCATTTGTGCTAATGGCTAGAGAACAGTTTCCAAAAACTATTTTTAAAATGTAAATACATTTTCCTCTTAACTCTTGAATTGGTTTACCCAATCACTGTTGCACTTTTTACGTTTTGAAACTTCAATTAGAAGTTGTATACAGAACTTTTGTAGGCAAATTATTGTTTTTACATTAAAATCTTTGACCACATGTTAGTGTATTAACAATCCTTATCGATTTTGGTTAATAGTTTTTTTTCCTGCAATATTAATAAACTTTACAAATTGAGAGATCAGGCAGGGCGTAGTCCCAGTGAGACAGATAATAATGGCGTGTCGACATGTTCTCACCCCTAGTTCATAAAAAATAGGTCTCAACAGAGTCTTCCGCTCTTCTAACAATTGGGGGCATGTAGTTACAATATGTATTAATGATTCGTCATGGAAGTCACATAACCTACAAATTTTAGTTGACCATTTTTTTCCCATTGAGATATTCCGTCCTTTGTCAAATATCTCCCAAACCGCAATAACATAAATGTATTCCTTAAAAATGGTTTTAAGTGGGTCATAAGGTATGATTGAGGTTCCAATTTAATAAATGAGTTGATAACTGACCAGGAGTGATTATTTTTTCTGAGCTCATCCTTATCTAGAAGACTCGATAGTATAGTGACTGAACAATTTATTGTTTGTTTAAAAACGACTTTGCTCATAACTTCTTCAAAGGTTGGGCACTTAAAATTATGCAAACTCTCACTTAAAAAGACTCTCGAACTCTAGCATGCTCATACTTTGTTATCTCCTGCCAGCACTGGTTTGCAAGGGTACCTTGTTATGAACGAAGCAGAGAATATTGCATTTTTAGGACTCGCCTGCTGATGCGCTTGCGCATAGATGGCGAGCTATATTATGGCTTAAACAGAGTTTAACCATCTCGGCGATTTGTTGCAGTGCCCGAGAGCGCGTGCACATCAACGCCACCAGCCTCCTCAGGCATCTCAAGCTTCCCCCAGCCAGCATTTCTCCTCCCCCCCTAATTATTCACTGCACTGCCGGCCGGCACATCAAAGGCTGCTGCTCCCGGTCCCTATTCTTCCCTTCTTGCCTCTCCCCGCCCCCCTTTTCCACCACAGAAATGCCGAGGGATTGTTTATATTGCAGCCTAACCATCTTGCACGCTGCTCTTGAAACAATAACCGTTGTTGGTCATGATATAAATAAACGCTCTAATTATTTTATCAGGGCCACACAGAATTTTATAAAGTCTTTTGCTGGCATTTTCGTTTTATGCTGATTGCTATTTTACACCTTTCACATGCTGGCGATTTGCTTCAAAGGAATACATTCATCCTGAATCCCGTTACTAGAGCTTTCTCCTCTTCTGCTATATATGGGTTTTAGTTGAATTTCATTGATCTCTTTTACTAATGATTTATAAAAAGTGCCACCCACCACACAGCTCCACCGATGCACCTACCACACAGCTCGACCGAGGCACCCACCACACAGCTCCACCGAGGCACCCACCACACAGCTCCACGAGGCACCCACCACACAGCTCCACCGAGGCACCCACCACACAGCTCCACCGATGCCCCCACCACACAGCTCCACAGATGCACCCACCACACAGCTCCACCGATGCACCCACCACACAGCTCCACCGAGGCACCCACCACACAGCTCCACCGAGGCACCCACCACACAGCTCCACCGAGGCACCCACCACACAGCTCCACCGAGGCACCCACCACACAGCTCCACCGAGGCACCCACCACACAGCTCCACCGAGGCACCCACCACACAGCTCCACCGATGCACCCACCACACAGCTCCACCGAGGCACCCACCACACAGCTCCACCGATGCCCCCACCACACAGCTCCACAGATGCACCCACCACACAGCTCCACCGATGCACCCACCACACAGCTCCACCGAGGCACCCACCACACAGCTCCACCGAGGCACCCACCACACAGCTCCACCGAGGCACCCACCACACAGCTCCACCGAGGCACCCACCACACAGCTCCACCGAGGCACCCACCACACAGCTCCACCGATGCACCCACCACACAGCTTCACCGATGCACCCACCACACAGCTCCACCGATGCACCCACCACACAGCTCCACCGATGCAGCCACCACTCAGCGCAACTACAGCATCACTCAGCGCAACCACAGCATCACTGGTTCAAATATGTTCTTTCAATGTTTCAAGCTGTTTTCAAGCTTTCACGCTTATTACAAATCACAAAAAGATGTTAATATTTCACTTCTGTTCTTGGATTTTCGTCACAATAAAAAACACTGAACATAATCTTCACAAAAGTTATTTACAAAAGTTTAAGCTATTGCCATTTCAAATTAAATAAATTATTTAAGTATTAATTATTAAAAAAATTAAAAGCCATTGTTATTTGTAATATCAATACATCTAAGTCACGTAAACACAAAACGTGTTGCATTACAAATGCTATAGGTGTCACATTTGCAAAAGTTATAACTATTGGCATTGTAAATGACAAAGCTATTAATTTAGCTATGTTAAAAAATAACACCTAAATAAAAAAAAAAATGTATAAGACCAATAGCTCAAACTTTCCTAATGCGAGCCCTATTTCATTTCCAATGCTTGTTAAAAAGAAGACCCACAACCAGAGCATGTTATGCGGCTAAATGGAAAAGGTTTGTCATATATTGTAACAATAATGACATTAACCCACTGGATGCATCAATTCAAAACATTATCTGTTATTTGTTGCACTTATACAGATGTAATCTAGCGTACAGTTCCATTCGTATACATTTATCTGCAATAGCAGCTTATCTTCAGAACAGGCAGCACCTCTCACTATTCAGAGTGCCTGCCATTAAAGCTTTTCTGGAGGGACTCAAGAGTGATCCCTCCCAGACACCCACCTTCACCAGTCTGGAACCTGAATGTGGTCCTCACCAGACTGATGGGACCACCTTTTGAACCTCTACACTCTTGTGAGATTCAATTAATGACCTGGAAAGTTGCTTTCCTAGTAGCCATTACCTCACTGAGAAGAGTTAGTGAACTCCAGGCACTAACCATTCAAGAGCCATTCATACAGGTCCACGCAAATAGAGTTGTACTACGCACCAAACCTACATTCATGCCTAATGTGATTTCGCAGTTCCACATGAACCAAACCATAGAACTGCCAGTTTTCTATCCTAATCCGGAAAATGTCGCAGAGAGATCTCTACACACATTAGATGTCAAGATATGAATGTCAGCAGCCCTACATGCCAAGAACAGATGCATACTGGGAAGTAGCATATTCGTTTCTTACGTTTGAGTTGTCTGAAGTCCAAACATATAACTGGGAACTTCGGCTAGTTAATGCACGAATGCCAGACAAAAGGCGGAAACAGAGAGGGAATCTCTGCTCACTGTTTCCTGCTTGTTAAGTACAAAGTCCGTGCATAACCGAGAGATGTATGTTTGTTCGATCCTTAGACAACTCAAGCGCAAACAAGGGCTCTTATATGTGTATTGGGTTGGTATTATGTTCTGCAGAACTGCCATTCTCTCAATTAAAAGTAACTCAGCGTCTCGACATTTCAGTACAGTATCTCAATGAGTCACTACTGCTTGTTTTTAGATGATGCCATTTTACGTCTTAAGTTGATACAATTTAATTCTTTAAAAAAACTTTATTTCACCCTTTTATTTTTAATAGGGTGGGGCATTTATATTGTGTTAGCTCAACTTTATATTTAACCATATTCATTAATGTACGCAATATATCATCAGTCATTTTCATACTGAATCTGAATTAATGGCCTTTTTTCACCCACCCTGTTACATTACTACTTTAACAATCAAAGACTCGCTTGATGAATTAGAATTAACTGTCCAGCGAGTACGGGCATATGGCTATGCTGTGTGCAGGAATTTTCTCCGCTCACGTTTGTAGCTGATTGAAACCCCTGCCCTCCCACTGCTCTGCTATTGGTAGAGCGAGCAGTTTTTCAATACGTTGCAGTCAAAGCCTTACTCGCGCATTTCAGAAATGGAGCACGGCCAGAAACCACAGTCAGCGCCAGCTGCAGACGTATAAAAAAAAAAGACACAGAAGCAAAAAAGTGGGTCTGCCACATTTTTTAATCCATAACCTGGAATGCGAACACCCATATCATCTTATTTTGCGTATATCCAATGATTTCTAAAACTTACATTGGATACCTTGCGCCTGTACATTTTTTAATTCATTCTCTTTTCCACCATATGCCTGCTCCCCCCCCTCCCCCGCCCCCCACACCTCACACCAGGCTCCCCTTCCCTCCCACTGGCAGCCTGCGGCCACTGATCACGGTAAAGGCTTTGATCTATCTCACACCCCTCTCCCACTCCCTCCTCCCACTTGCTCCTACTGACCATGTAAAGGGGACGACACTGGAACAATGGCTGCCTCGCCAGGAATGGCCTTCTGTCGTCCCCTTCTTACATCCTCCAGACATAGCTGAGGCAGCTTCTTCCTGCAGTTTGTTCTTTGGGCGAGGGTATTCCTGGGTGTGGCAGAGCTGCATGCAGTGTAGGTCCATGCACACCACAACTTTGCCTTGCTTTGTTATATTTTTGCATTGTAAATGTTCACATTTGTTCGCAATTCGCCATGTGCCTTTCGTTTCTGTCTGACTCTCTCCTGCCCCTTCACTGTCTTGGCCTCTCCACTCTTCCTCTATTTCTGTCTCACTCTCTCCTGCCCCTTCACTGTCTTGGCCTCTCCACCCTTCCTCTATTTCTGTCTCACTCTCTCCTGCCCCTTCTTGTCCTGGCCTCTCCACTCTTCCTCTGTTTCCGTCTCACTCTCTCCTGCCCCTTCCCTGTCTTGGCCTCTCCACTCTTCCTCTATTTCTGTCTCACTCTCTCCTGGCCCTTCACTGTCTTGGCCTCTCCACTCTTCCTCTATTTCTGTCTCATTCTCTCCTGCCCCTTCCCTGTCTTGGCCTCTCCACTCTTCCTCTGTTTCCGTCTCAGTCTCTCCTGCCCCTTCACTATCTTGGCCTCTCCACTCTTCCTCTATTTCTGTCTCACTCTCTCCCGCCCCTTCGCTGTGTTGGCCTCTCCACTCTTCCTCTATTTCTGTCTCACTCTCTCCTGCCCCTTCACTGTCTTGGCCTCTCCACTCTTCCTATATTTCTGTTTCACTCTCTCCTGCCCCTTCACTGTCTTGACCTCTCCACTCTTCCTCTATTTCTGTCTCACTCTCTCCTGCCCCTTCAATGTCTTGGCCTCTCCACTCTTCCTCTATTTCTGTCTCACTCTCTCCTGCCCCTTCAATGTCTTGGCCTCTCCACTCTTCCTCTATTTCTGTCTCACTCCCTCCTGCCCCTTCACTGTCTTGGCCTCTCCACTCTTCCTCTATTTCTGTCTCACTCTCTCCTGCCCCTTCACTGTCTTGCTTCTGTTTATTGTATTTGCACAAATCTAATATCTTGGTCTATTCCCTTTCAATAATCAGGCATTTTTGTTTATTTGGTGTTTATGTTTTTGATGGGTTTATTTATAGGCACTTTCTATCTATCTATCTATCTATCTATCCCCCTCACTCTATCTATCGCCCTCACTCTATCTATCTATCTATCTATCTATCTATCTATCTATCTATCTATCTATCTATCTATCTATCTCTCTATCTCTCTATCTCTCTATCTCTCTATCTGCACTCTTCCTCTATTTCTGTCTCACTCTCTTCTGCCCCCTCACTGTCTTGGCCTCTCCACTCTTCCTCTATTTCTGTTTCACTCTCTCCTGCCCCTTCACTGTCTTGGCCTCTCCACTCTGTCTCACTCTCTCCTGCCCCTTCACTGTCTTGGCCTCTCCACTCTTCCTCTATTTCTGTCTCACTCTCTCCTGCCCCTTCCCTGTCCTGGCCTCTTCACTCTTCCTCTGTCTCTGTCTCACTCTCTCCTGCCCCTTCCCTGTCTTGGCCTCTCCACTCTTCCTCTATTTCTGTCTCACTCTCTCCTGCCCCTTCCCTGTCTTGGCCTCTCCACTCTGTCTCACTCTCTCCTGCCCCTTCACTGTCTTGGCCTCTCCACTCTTCCTCTATTTCTGTCTCACTCTCTCCTGCCCCTTCCCTGTCTTGGCCTCTCCTCTCAATCTGTGCAACTATTCAACAACAACTGGTTCAAATATGTTCTCTCAATGTTTAAAGCTTTATTACAAATGTCACAAAAAGATGTTAATATTTCACTTCTGTTCTTGGATTTTCGCCACAATAAAATACACTGAACAAAATCTTCACAAATGTTATTTATTAAAGTTTAAGCTATTGCCATTATAAATTACAGTAACTTTTATTTGAGTATTAATTATATAAAAAAAATACATTGTTATTTGTAATATCAATACATCTAAGTCAGGTAAATACAAAACATGTTGCATTACAAATGCTAAAGGTGTCACATTTGGAAAAGTTAAAAGTATTGGCATTAAAAATGACAGCTATTAATTTCGCTATGTTCAAAACAAACACATAAATAAAAGATTTCTCATTTACAAGACCAATAGCTCAAACTTTCCTAATGCGAGACCTATTGCATTGCAAATGCTGGTCTTGCCTTCTGCTCCCCTGATTGCACTCGTTTTTCTTGCCTTCTGCTCCCCTGATTGCCCTCGTTTTCTTGCCTTCTGCTTCCCTGATTGTACTCGTTTTTTCTTGCCTTCGGCTCCCCCACTCCATCCATCCATCCTTCCCCCCACTCCATCCATCCATCCCCCCCACTCCATCCATCCATCCCCCCACTCCATTCATCAATCCCCCCCACTCCATCCATCCCCCCACTCCATCCATCCCCCCCCACTTCATACATCCCCCCACTCCATCCATCCATCCCCCCACTCCATCCATCCATCCATCCATCCATCCACTCCATCCACTCCATCCATCCATCCACTCCATCCATCCACTCCATCCATCCATCCACTCCATCCATCCATCCACTCCATCCATCCCCCACTCCATCCATCCATCCATCCACTCCATCCATCCATCCATCCCTCCATCCATTCCCCCCAATCCATCCATTCCCCCACTCCATCCATTCCCCCTCTATCCATCCATCCCCACACTCCATCCATCCATTACCCCGACTCCATCCATCCCTCCCCCGCCCCACACTCCATCCCTCCCCCGCCCCACACTCCATCCCTCCCCCCGCCCCACACTCCATCCCTCCCCCTGCCCCACACTCCATCCCTCCCCCTGCCCCACACTCCATCCCTCCCCCTGCCCCACACTCCATCCCTCCCCCTGCCCCACACTCCATCCCTCCCCCTGCCCCACACTCCATCCCTCCCCCTGTCCCACACTCCATCCCTCCCCTGCCCCACACTCCATCCCTCCCCTGCCCCACACTCCATCCTCCCCTGCCCCACACTCCATCCTCCCCTGCCCCATACTCCATCCTCCCCTGCCCCACACTCCCTCCCTCCCCGCCCCACACTCCCTCCCTCCCCGCCCCACACTCCCTCCCTCCCCGCCCCACACTCCCTCCCTCCCCGCCCCACACTCCCTCCCTCCCCGCCCCCTCCCTCCCCCGCCCCACACTCCCTCCCTCCCCGCCCCACACTCCCTCCCTCCCCGCCCCACACTCCCTCCCTCCCCGCCCCACACTCCCTCCCTCCCCGCCCCCTCCCTCCCCCGCCCCACACTCCCTCCCTCCCCCGCCCCACACTCCCTCCCTCCCCCGCCCCACGCTCCCTCCCCCGCCCCACGCTCCATCTCTCCCCCGCCCCACGCTCCATCTCTCCCCCGCCCCACGCTCCATCTCTCCCCCGCCCCACACTCCATCTCTCCCCCGCCCCACACTCCATCTCTCCCCCGCCCCACACTCCATCTCTCCCCCGCCCCACACTCCATCTCTCCCCGCCCCACACTCCTTCTCTCCCCCGCCCCACACTCCTTCTCTCCCCCGCCCCACACTCCTTCTCTCCCCCGCCCCACACTCCATCTCTCCCCCGCCCCACACTCCATCTCTCCCCCGCCCCACACTCCATCTCTCCCCCGCCCCACACTCCATCTCTCCCCCGCCCCACACTCCATCTCTCCCCCGCCCCACACTCCATCTCTCCCCCGCCCCACACTCCATCTCTCCCCCGCCCCACACTCCATCTCTCCCCCGCCCCACACTCCATCTCTTCCCCGCCCCACACTCCATCTCTCCCCCGCCCCACACTCCATCTCTCCCAGACTCCCTCCCTCGCCCAGACTCCCTCCCTCGCCCAGACTCCCTCCCTCGCCCAGACTCCCTCCCTCGCCCAGACTCCCTCCCTCGCCCAGACTCCCTCCCTCGCCCAGA
This sequence comes from Lissotriton vulgaris, assembly GCF_964263255.1. Taxonomy (NCBI): domain Eukaryota; kingdom Metazoa; phylum Chordata; class Amphibia; order Caudata; family Salamandridae; genus Lissotriton; species Lissotriton vulgaris. The sequence goes on from NC_141690.1 coordinate 87,383,075, forward strand.
CTCCCTCCCTCGCCCAGACTCCCTCCCTCGCCCAGACTCCCTCCCTCGCCCAGACTCCCTCCCTCGCCCAGACTCCCTCCCTCGCCCAGACTCCCTCCCTCGCCCAGACTCCCTTCCTCGCCCAGACTCCCTTCCTCGCCCAGACTCCCTTCCTCGCCCAGACTCCCTTCCTCGCCCAGACTCCCTTCCTCGCCCAGACTCCCTTCCTCGCCCAGACTCCCTTCCTCGCCCAGACTCCCTTCCTCGCCCAGACTCCCTTCCTCGCCCAGACTCCCTTCCTCGCCCAGACTCCCTTCCTCGCCCAGACTCCCTTCCTCGCCCAGACTCCCTTCCTCGCCCAGACTCCCTTCCTCGCCCAGACTCCCTTCCTCGCCCAGACTCCCTTCCTCGCCCAGACTCCCTTCCTCGCCCAGACTCCCTTCCTCGCCCAGACTCCCTTCCTCGCCCAGACTCCCTTCCTCGCCCAGACTCCCTTCCTCGCCCAGACTCCCTTCCTCGCCCAGACTCCCTCCCTCGCCCAGACTCCCTCCCTCGCCCAGACTCCCTCCCTCGCCCAGACTCCCTCCCTCGCCCAGACTCCCTCCCTCGCCCAGACTCCCTCCCTCGCCCAGACTCCCTCCCTCGCCCAGACTCCCTCCCTCGCCCAGACTCCCTCCCTCGCCCAGACTCCCTCCCTCGCCCAGACTCCCTCCCTCGCCCAGACTCCCTCCCTCGCCCAGACTCCCTCCCTCGCCCAGACTCCCTCCCTCGCCCAGACTCCCTCCCTCGCCCAGACTCCCTCCCTCGCCCAGACTCCCTCCCTCGCCCAGACTCCCTCCCTCGCCCAGACTCCCTCCCTCGCCCAGACTCCCTCCCTCGCCCAGACTCCCTCCCTCGCCCAGACTCCCTCCCTCGCCCAGACTCCCTCCCTCGCCCAGACTCCCTCCCTCGCCCAGACTCCCTCCCTCGCCCAGACTCCCTCCCTCGCCCAGACTCCATCTCTCCCCCGCCCCACACTCCATCTCTCCCCCGTCCCACACTCCATCTCTCCCCCGTCCCACACTCCATCTCTCCCCCGTCCCACACTCCATCTCTCCCCCGTCCCACACTCCATCTCTCCCCCGTCCCACACTCCATCTCTCCCCCAGACTCCCTCCCTCGCCCATCTCTGGCCCTCCCTCTGTCTATCTCTGGCCCTCCCTCTGTCTATCTCTGGCCCTCCCTCTGTCTATCTCTGGCCCTCCCTCTGTCTATCTCTGGCCCTCCCTCTGTCTATCTCTGGCCCTCCCTCTGTCTATCTCTGGCCCTCCCTCTGTCTATCTCTGGCCCTCCCTCTGTCTATCTCTGGCCCTCCCTCTGTCTATCTCTGGCCCTCCCTCTGTCTATCTCTGGCCCTCCCTCTGTCTATCTCTTGCCCTCCCTCTATCTATCTATCGCCCTCCCTCTATCTATCTATCGCCCTCCCTCTATCTATCTATCGCCCTCCCTCTTATCTATTGCATCACCACGGCATCACTCGGGGGCACCACAATATCACTCGTCGCCGCCACAGCATCACTCGTCGCCGCCACAGCATCACTCGTCGCCGCCACAGCATCACTCGTCGCCGCCACTGCATCACTCGTCGCCGCCACTGCATCACTCGTCGCCGCCACTGCATCACTCGTCGCCGCCACTGCATCACTCGTCGCCGCCACTGCATCACTCGTCGCCGCCACTGCATCACTCGTCGCCGCCACTGCATCACTCGTCGCCGCCACAGCATCACTCGTCGCCGCCACTGCATCACTCGTCGCCGCCACAGCATCACTCGTCGCCGCCACAGCATCACTCGTCGCCGCCACAGCATCACTCGTCGCCGCCACAGCATCACTCGTCGCCGCCACAGCATCACTCGTCGCCGCCACAGCATCACTCGTCGCCGCCACCGCATCATTCAGAGCCACCACCGCATCATTCAGAGCCACCACCGCATCATTCAGAGCCACCACAGCATCATTCAGAGCCACCACAGCATCAATCTGTGCAACCATTCAACAACAACTGATTCAAATATGTTCTCTCACGGTTTCAAACTTTATTACAAATGTCACAAACATTTTTTTCATATTTCACTACTGTTCTTGTATTTTCATCACAATAAAATACACTAAACATAATCTTCCAAAAAGTTATTTGCAAAAGTTTAAGCTATTGCCATTATAAATTACAATAACTTTTATTTAAGTATTAAATATTGAAAAAAATACAACCCTTTGTTATTTTTAATATTAATACATCTAAGTCATGTAAATAAAACACATTTTGCATTACAAATGCTATAGGTGTCACGTTTGCAAAAGTTAACACTATTGGCATTGTAAATGACAGAGTTATTAATTTCGCTATTTTCAAAACAAAAACATAAATAAAAAATTTGTCATTTACAATACTAATACCTCTAACTTTACTAATGCGAGCCCTATTGCATTGCAAATGCTTGTTTTTCTTTTCTGATCATAAATGTAGCCAGGAGCCTGTCTTCCACTGTGAATAAGAACATGATCGTTTTTACAGCTGTCCCAACCACAAGGGTACTTTAGGCTCTTTCACTCAATTGTACTTGTTGGTAAAGTTCCAGAATTACCCAAGCAAAGTGAAACAAGCAGTGGCAAAGCAAATAGGTCTGCCATGAACAGCTAGTCTTTCGCTTTGTCAATGTTTGTTTTGTCACGGTTTTTGCAAAACTTTGTTGATAAAGTTGCAATAAAAAATAAATTATTTGGCTAAAAGTAAAATACATTTTTGGTCTCCAAAAGCAAACATTTCCATCATAGTACACTTTGTGTGTGGATATGCTGCTTGTGAAAGGATCGGATTCCATCACACACAGTGAAGTTAACCAACGGCTGAAAATGGCTGACCTATTGTCTCATGCTGACGTGGGTGGAAGAAAAATGTAAATCACGTAATAACAGACCAATGGATGATTAAGGCTATCTGAAAACCCCTATAAGTAAGAATGCTATACATAACAGTTTAGTAAAAAAAATAAGTTCCTGGTTAGCTAGCCCCCGGCCTAAAAGAATCGTCTGTACATATCAGTAAACGCATTAATATGTCCCAGTATTTTCTCTGCTGGTCTTTGCAGCTGTCTCTCTTCACCCTAGTCTTGAAAGCGGAGTCCCAGAGTATGCTTATGTTTACTTTTACAGCCCCTCTAAAATCCCCTGGTGACATCTGTTAGTCAGCTGTTTGCCTTCATTGCTGGACCAGACCCCGTCTGTTTATCTTCTTCACACTTTTACTTACTATGTATTTATTATTTTGATACTGCTTTCGCTGTTGCTCTTAACATTGCATGTTATCCTGTCCTCAACTCTCGAATTTAAAACTGCTGTTTTAAAAAGAAAAAGTACATAGTAGAAGTGTGTGCACCCTTGATCTGAACCGAGTAGGTTTCTGCTTTTACGTTTTCAAATAACCTTTCAAGTTTCTCTAAAATGTCCAAATTGAAAGAAAATCACTGATATTTAAGATATTTTACTTAACTGCGTCTGATGCTTCCCATTCCCGCCCTGTGTTTTATTTTTGTAACTACAAGTTACCGTTTGGTGGCCTAAGCCAAGGTAGTTCAAACAAAAGGTCGAATGTTCTGTTGCTTGATTTGAACAGATGATGTGCAGTAACAAAAGCACTCAGCCATTAGGTCTGGTTTATTTTATTTGTATGTGTTCGGTGTTGTAATAATCGTCAGATGTGTGTGATATGTATGGCTGCTCAAACATATAGCATACTTGTACACACAGACTTCTCTCCGAAGAACATGCATAAGCGCAATGAACAACACGCATCTGGGAAGCGATAGGTGAAAAAATAAACTCTTGCAGCAAGCACCCTTGAATGCAGCTAATAGCTGCTAGGCGAATTCCTCGAGCTCACCAAGACTAGTGCGGGGTTTTGTTCGGAGCTGTTCATTTGTCGTATTATGAGCATTAAACCTGCTTTAAAGTAACTGCTCATACGATTCTCTTAAATTCAGAATGTCATTGCGGCTACCTGCAGAATTTTGGGACAAATTCTGAGCATGGTTCATGTTAGACCTGGCACCATTGGTGTCGATCTCCCTTCCATTTTTGCTGTTGCCACATGTATTTTTGCTGGTGTTAGATGCTTTTGGGCACTGTGCCACTGCTATTCAGTGCCACAGTGCAAGTGCTCCCTATTGTAAATTGATGTATGGATTAGTGATTCCATGTTTCACTATTTTGGTTTACTTGACAGACCCTAGTCTAGTGCACTGAATGTGCCAGGGCGTGTAATCCAAATGCTGCTGGTGGGCCTGCAGCACTGGTTGTGCCACCCACAGAAGCAGCCTTGTAAAATGTGTATAAGGTCTGCCATTGAAGAGCCTGCGTGCAGTCTGGTACTGTCATGCTGACTGGGCAAGTGCACCCACTTGCCAGTCCCTAAACCTTCCCTTGTCTTCATATTAGTCACTCCTATGGTAGGCCCAAGGGCAGGGTGCATTGTAAGTATAAGGTAGGACAAGCCCTGATGTGTGTGGCAGGTCCTAATAGTGAATTACAGCCATTATCGTTTTTCACTATTGCAAGGCTACCTGTTCTCCATAGGCCAGAATGGGCTGTTAAAATTGTTACATTTTATAATCCTAACAGGCTCAGAGAACATGGTAGAAATTTGAGTTTAGTATGCTTGAACTCAGAATAATAAAATACATCTTTTAGTGAAGTTGGTTTTAATATTCTGTGTTTGCAAATACCACTTTTCGAAAGTAGGTATTTGCTTGTCTAACCATTCAAACCTGCCTCTGCTAGTTTGTGTATTCCTATGTCTGGTTTCTGTGAGTGACAGGGCTGGGGAATTCCAGGAGACAGGCTGAGTCACCGAGTGGTCAATAGAGAGATCTGCATCTTGATGGGAGGGAGGGGTTCATCTGAACTCTGAATAGGGCTGTGCCTGCCTTCCACAATGCTGGCTCCACCTCCTGGGGAGCGGCTGATGTCTCTGCCCTACACACTGAAAGAAGAGAAGGAGGCCTGTCAACAAAGTCCTCCAGGACTGTACTTTTCTTCCACAATGCTGGCTCCACCTCCTGTGGGGCGTCTGATGTGCATGCCCTGCACTGTGAAAGGAAACGAGGAGTCTGATAAACAGAGTGCTTCAGAACTAGTTTGTACTGGGCAAACGCCCCTCTCCCCTCAGAGAACAAAGGATTTCTGGGTGTAAATATTGGGACCCTGATCCAATGAAATTAGATCACTTGTGGGCTACAAGAAGAAACCTTTACTGAGGAGAGGAACCTGAAGAAACTGAGGAGAGACTATTCCCAAGCTGAAGTGCTGCTTGGGGGATTGGCCTGCAGTGATTGCCTTACTGCCAAAGGAAGGAGAAAGGAACTTTGTAACTTTGCTTTCAACTTGTGAAGGATCTCCAAGGGTTTGGAAAAGAGCTTGCCTCCTGCTGAAGTCTCAGGGACAACAAACTTCACCCCCAGCTCCCCAGAGTTCTTTTGGAAGTGCCTGCTACTGTTCTGACCTTCTGAGGAACTGGGTGTTGCAAGGAACTGGAAGTGCGACTCAACGAGAATAAGCGTTTTGCCATCGCTGTGCCTGCCGTCGCAACTCCGGAGAAATGTGTCGCCGCTGGAACTGTCGCACTGCACTGAATCGGAGAGAAGCGTGCCTCAACAAAGAGGAAGTGTGTCGCCGTCGCTGCTGCTGCCGTCGCAACTCTGAAGAAGGAGGGTGTCACCGCTGGAGCTGTCGAACTGCAACGCATCAGGAGAAGAATCTTGCAATGAGGTCGGAGCGTGTCGCTGTCGCTGTGCCTGCTGTCGCAACTCCGGAAAAGGAGTTTGTCGCCGCTGGAACTGTCTTACTGCACCGCATCGAATAGAGCACCTCGCATCTCCGAGAAGCGCGCCGCCGTCGGAGTTGCTGCCGACGCATCTTCTTGGGTATCGCCGCGGAAGCTTGACTCATCGTGGAGAAGAGCGTCGCCGCTGGAGCTGTTGGCGTTGCATCGTTAGGGTGTCGCCGGTGCAGTCCACACATCTAACCGAGAGTTTCTCGCTTTCCCGAGAAGCGTGCCGCATCCGGGATATCTTCACGTCTTTATTTCTTTGTATCTGGACTTTGCTGCCTTTCCCATCGCTGCGACATTGCTTGTCGTGGAAGCGCAACGCAACTTAAGGTACATTGACGCAGTGTTGCATCTAAGAACTGAACTGAACTAAGCTTAAATCTACCATCTTAAAGTAATCATAGTGTGTATTTTTGTTTATGGTCTTGTGGTAACTCTATATAAAGTCTACTTATTTTTTATATAAAAACTGTGGTGTCCATTTGTAGTGTTGTCACTGGGTTACTGTATGTGGTCACAACTGCTTAACTTACAACGCCTCTGAAATAAGCCTTGACTGCTCGTGCCACGCAACCTAGAGGGTGAGGAGAGGGTCCCTATTTGTCACAAGTACCTACCTGTGCCAACTAGAGACCCTCAAATCTAACATTGGTGGCAGCGGTGGGATTCCGAATTTGCATTTTTGACTCATGTACAGTGACTGGTGAATACTACTTAGTGAGTGCAGACCATAACGATACTGCATACTTTTTGGTAGATTCCTTTTTGTGTTTTTGGATTGTTCTATTTTTGAAAGATGCCTAATTCAGTTGTGTTAGAGAGGGCAGAATCCATAGCCTCTACTGATCTTGAATGGGAAGAAGAGAAATTGAAAGCTACAAAGTTGCACAGCTGAAATTTTTTTGCAAAAAGTTCAATGTTCCCACCTCTGGATTCAGAGTAAAAGAAGAATTCTACTGGGCGCTGAGGGCCTGGGTAGAAGCAAGGAAAACTCCTGTGATTGAAGAGGATGACTAGGCAATTGTGCAACAAGAAAGGACAATGGGCCTAGGAGAGAGGAAAGTACCTTCCCCCGCATGTAGCAGTGCCTCTAACAAAAGTCTGTCTCCAGAGGAGTTGGAGGACAGAGAGAGATCAAGAAGGCATGAAATGGAGATGACCAGGTTCAAGGTGCATAGGCAGTCGGAATTAGAAAATAGAAAGTTAGATCTTGAGGAAAAGAAAATGCAGTTTGAGCATGAAAAAGTTTTGAGGGAGTTGGAGTTTAAAATTAAAAAGTTACTCCCTCTGGTTTGACACCTGAGCTCTATAGGCAGAGGTTGAGGAAATGCAAAAAGTTAGAAAACAGTACTGGGGTTGAATATGTCCCTTTCTTTTGCAGAGCAGTACTGGGGTTGAATATGTCACTTTCTTTTGCAGAGCATTGGATGGTTGGGTAAAGGGCAGCAAGGTTAATGATTTTCACGGTCTCTTAAATTTGATTGCATGGGAGCACTTGTCTGATATTTTTTTTCCAGAGCTGCACCAGCATCTGATAGATAGAAAGCTACCTAACCCTAGGAAGCTTGCAGAGGAGGCGGACCGCTGGGTCAGTATCAGGGTCCACAAGGGTCACATGGGAGACTCAGCCAAAGGTGGACAGGGTTCCCAGCAGATGAGTGGGGGGGACAAGGGTAAACAGAAGGAGTTCCGCAAAGGGCCCCAAAGTGGTCCCCAAGGGAACCCCGTGAAAGGTTCCCAGCCTCCCCCTGAGAGAAAGCAAGGGGCCCCAACAGGTAGTCCTGTTCCCCAGGTGCCCCTGAAATGTTACAAGTGTGGTGATCTGGGTCATAAGGTGTATGATACCAGGTGCCGCCTGTTTGGTAAACAAGCCCCCACTGGTGCTCTGCCCCGGCAGATGGCTAGTGTAGCCTTGGGGGAAGAGATTAATGTCCAAGGTGGGGGGGGGGGTCCCGCACAGATGACCCTAGTCTCTTTAGGAGACAATGAGATGGTCTCAGAGGCTCAGCTGCCCAGGAACACTAAGAAATATGGGCAGCAAGTGACCGTCAATGGCCAATAGGTGGGGGCTCTTAGAGATACAGGAGCCAATGGGACAGCTGTCAGGTGTCACCTGGTGTCTCAAGAGCAGATTGTCCCTCATGCATATTGCCGAGTTGTGACGCCGACAACACAGAGTCATTGTCCTATGGCTCAGGTTCCCCTTGAGTTGGGGGGGGTTCTCTGGGACTCTTCAAGTAACTGTGAGGCTTGCCATGCCTAATGACTGTTTGTTAGGAAATGATTTGAAGACAGTCGCGGCTGGTGACATTTGAAATAGGCGGGCGTAATTCCTGATCTCAGCACACCTTACTGCACCAGCGTGAAGGAGGCCCTCTGGAGCCGCGTTACACCAAACAGCGATAATCCCTTGCCTCATAATAATAAAAATAAAAGTAAAAAAACGTACCTTGGCTTGGCTTCCCGCTCTGGCTCGAGTCCTGTCCCGAGGGCCGAGACTGCAGACTCCCGCGCGCCATCCTGGATTTTTTTGAAATGCCTCGTCACCAGAGTCGTCTGACTCGTCACTGAAGGCTGCAGGCAGCCTCCCTCCCCTCCATGGCAGCCGGCGCTGATTGGTTCGGCCGGCTGCCCTAAATACGTCATTCCTCTTGGTCTGCATGCTGCAGAACGGAGAGTGGGAGGAGGCTTGGGGGAGCGGCTTGCCCACTGTTGCTAATACTGTCTGTTTGGACAGCCTCTCAGGCTGTCCAAACAGTCCGTATTCACAACAGTGGGCAAGCCACACCCCAAGCCACTCCCCCCTGCCCTGAGGCTCGAGTGAACAGGAAGTTTGTTGCTGACTGTTTTCTCGCCGTGCGAGAAGGGCAGGCAGAAACAAATGGTAGTTATAAATAAATAACTACCATTTGTTTCTGCCTTCTTCTCGCACGGCGAGAAAACAGGGGGGCGGCGCCCAAACGCCCCCATGGTAAAACCGCCACTGTTTGAAGAGCTCCCCTTGGGAAAAGGTGGAGAAAACAACTCACTTGAAGATGGTTGGACTGCCTGACTGGGTGTGCGTGACCACCCAGTCAATGTCAGCCAGTAGGGGTTCTCAAGAGGACCTGGAGCCTGAGAGGGAGGCCCAGGAGCGTGCCAAAGACAGAAGTGGCGAGGGGCACGGGAAACCGGCCTCTGAAGTTCCCACGGTCCAAGAGGAGGTAGACCCTGAGGGGGATGCCCTGGAGCCTGCTGGCGAACAGATAGCTTAACTAGGAGATCTGCCTGAGCTGACCCATTGGCAGCAAGACGGAGGTCCCTCCAGGAAAGACTTCTGCAAGGAGCAGAGAGAGTGCCCTTCTCTTGTGGGCTTGCGGCAACAGGCTGTAAGCCAGGCAGCAGGTGATCAGTCAGGATCACATTGGGTGTACTGGGAGAATGGTCTGCTGTATAGTGAGCTTAAGATTGCTGAACCTGGGTCAGCCTGTGTGCTTGTGGTACCTCAGAAGTTCAGAGCCTTCCTACTGGGGCTGGCTCATGATGTGCCATTAGCAGGACATTTGGGGCAGGACAAGACCTTTTGAGAGGCTTGTCACCCACTTTCATCAGCCCCAAATGCGCAAGACTTCTGATACTCGTTGCAGGACGTGTCAGACTTGCCAGGCAAGTAGAAAGAGTGGGAGGAAGCACAAGGCTCCTCTCCAGCCATTCCCTGTGGTCAGTACCCCCTTTGAGCGGGTGGGGGTTGACATTGTGAGGCCACTGGACCCCAAGACAGCCATGTGCAATAGGTTCATCCTGGTTTTGGTGGACCATTTGTAGTGTTGTCACTGGGTTACTGTATGTGGTCACAGCTGCTTAACTTACAACGCCTCTGAAATAAGCCTTGACTGCTCGTGCCACGCAACCTAGAGGGTGAGCAGGGGTTATTTTAGGTGTGTAATCCCCTTTCCCTGACTAGAGGAGAGGGTCCCTATTTGTCACAAGTACCTACATGTACCAACTAGAGACCCCCAAATCTAACAGTTCAAATGATATTGGTACCATTTATGCAAAGGCTGGTAGCCTGACCTGGAAGGGGAGGTCATTCACCTCTCCATATGGAATTTGGCCGCGCATAATGGGGACTGGCCACAAGCAGCCTGGCACTGCAGGCAGCATTTTCTTGTTTGTCCGTTCCTTTGAGCATAACCTCTTTACCATCCTTTTGATCAGATGACTGGTATCCTTCTACAGCTCACATTCGGGGATCTACCTTTTTTCCTTTCTTTTTCTTCCAGCACTCCATGAGTGCTTGTACTTTCTTGCTCTCTACCTCGTGTGCTACTTCATCTCTCAAATACCAAACCCCAGTGCCCTTCGTGTAGCTTCCTCCTCTGCCCACATGAGCTTGTCCATATGGGCTTAAAAAAAAATAAAAAAAAATAAATAAATAAATATATATATATATATATATATATATATATATATATATATATATATATATCTATATATATATATATATATATATTGTATGAGTTATTTATTCCATGCAATTTGTTGAGGAATTATACAGAGCATTTAAGCTGTTATAAATTACCATCGAGGCATGTAAGCGGAAAGTATTTCATCTGTCTATTGGAGGTTGCACTGCACTTGCACTTTAAAAGCGATGTAAAAAATCAATGAGATGTCATGTGATCAAGGGAGGGATCTCCCGAAACGCGTCATGGCGGCATTGGCAAGAATAAAATAATGCACTTATGAAATTGGGTCCACGCTTTTCTGTTAATTTTGGAATTGGAAGTAGAAGGAGAGTTGGAGTGATATGTAAGATATATATATATATATATATTGAAATTCCCACGTTATAGTTAGTTGGACTCACTATAACTTGCGTGCCTGCAATGCACTGCTGATGACGTCACACCATCCTTATGACAGAGTGACAGACCTCCTTTCAGTGTAATGTAACCCTTGAAACACATTCAAAAATAGAAACTAACATTTACAAAAAAATTGAGATACCCTTACCAGTTACAACAATCAATTCAGTAATTCCACCATCTATATACACATCCACTCATTCACCAACAGTTCTAAATAGTCACTCATACATATTTATTTTTCAGAAAGACACACATTCACTGGATGGTGTCATCAGTGATGTAATGAGTGATGTCACTGACCATGTCATGAGTGATGTAATATGTGACGTCATCAGCAGTGCATTGCAGGCGCGCAAGTTATAGTGAGTCCAACTAAATATAACGTGGGAATTTCAATGGTTTTATGTCCGGTTTGACACCAGTTATAGTTAGCTGGAAGTTTTACTGACCTAAAACCATTGAAATTCCCACGTTATAGTTAGTTGGACTCACTATAACTTGCGCGCCTGCAATGCACTGCTGATGACGTCACATATTACATCACTCATGACATGGTCAGTGACATCACTCATGACATCACTGATGACACCATCCTTATGACAGTGACAGACCTCCTTTCAGTGAAATGTAACCCTTGAAACACATATTCAAAAATAGAAACTAAAATTTACAAAAAAATTGAGATACCCTTACCAGTTACAACCAATTCAGTAATTCCACCATCTATATACACATCCACTCATTCACCAACAGTTCTAAGTAGTCACTCATACATATTCATTTTTCAGAAAGACACACATTCACTGGATGGTGTCATCAGTGATGTCACTGACCATGTCATGAGTGATGTAATATGTGACGTCATCAGCAGTGCATTGCAGGCGCGCAAGTTATTGTGAGTCCAACTTACTATAAAGTGGGAATTTCAATGGTTTTATGTCAGTAAAATTTCCAGCTAACTATAACTGGTTTCAAACCTATGGTTTTTTCAGTGAATATATATATATATATATGTGTGTGTGTATATATATATATATATATATATATATGTATGTATGTATGTATGTATGTATGTATGTATATATATATATATATATGTGTGTGTATATATATATATATATTTGTGTATATATATATATATATGTATATATATATACGCTTTATTAGTTTTCAGGTTACATACATAAACAACAACAATAGAAATAATTTTGTTGCAACAAGCCTGACCCCCACAGTGCCCTGTAGGAGAGTTAACTAAAGAGTGTCCCATGAGAGCTAGACCTCCTATGACAGGGATTCTGTCTATGCCACTCGATCTCCCCATACCTTATGGCATCCCCTACATTTTTCACACCTCTTTTCGCTGTGGCAGCATAGTCCATCCCAGCGCTAGTTTTGTTTTTAATGTATATCCCCCCGCCTCAGGCGTCTTCTTAGCGCTTCCATCTACTTCCGTTGCTTCCTACCTGCATCTCTGTTGCTCCCCTCCCCAAGTCAATTTGTTTCCCACTTTTTTGAGGGGGCAGGTGGTATTTGGTGCTGGACTACACTGTTTTTAAAGAAGCATTTTCACACAAGTAATCTGCTGTCTTGGAACAGTAAATAAAATAAATAAATGTTGACATGAGCGAATGTTAAAAAAAAAAAAATGCACAAGTTCTAGCTTAGTGAACTAACTAGAACTTGCGATCCCATCATGTACTGCATATGACCTCCCATATTACATCACTCATGATATGTTAATTGACATCACACTGAAAAGCTATTAAAAAGGGAATTATTTTATTCACTTTTGTTTCTACTGTGGGATACTTGCATCAGAAGCTTTGACACGCATGACTAGTCCATATGGTTATCGGTACCAAGCAATTTGATGGGTCTGCCACTAGAGAATAATACATTTCAGTAGTGGATCAATGGACAGTACTGTGGTGGGCTTGTCCCGCAGGTCCAGGTGTAGATAGGTAGACACAGCAGACCAGAACAGGTGCATATAGATGGTAGTTTATTAGTAGATAAGATGGTACAAGTTAACAGCCCCACCAGGAGCAGACCTATTCGCCGCTCAGCCCATCCTCAACTGTGTCTCTCATGCGTCCAACATTCCACAAACCAAGATTCCAGAGAGAACTCTCACACAGGGCTGATCAGCTAGATGCAGGTACATAGAAATAACATGAGGATACTACAAGTACATCATGGTAAAAGACCTAGATTGTTTTTATCTGCATGCTTTTATTTTTTGCGTCTGGTCACATGGCATGCATATGGCTGCTCTAGTTTCTTCCAATTAAGCATTGTTAGGTCTTGCCTATCAAACCGCTTTTAGCTGTTTGGTAGGCAAAATTTTCTTATGGACCATACCAAAAACTTACAGTGGGCTTAGCGCATGCTCACTGCTTACCATTGGTTAACTTTACTATCGCTCTCATCTGATTGCTTTTCAGGCAATGTCTTGCCTTCCTCTTCTCGTGTTTGTTTCTCCACTGAGATTGGTGACTTTTATCCTTCCACTGCTCTTATTTTGGGAAGCACTTCTTTTTCATTAAGCACTCCATAACAGGTGCTCCCTCTTGTGCTCGCTTGCCCCTCAAATACCTGCCCCATTGCTTCCCCTTCACTTACATCGCTATTGCTCCTCTAATCAAAGGTGGCCCTTGAATAAATGTTTTTTTTTGGTTTTTACTTTTGGTTGGGAGCAGATGCCTTTTGCTGCCGCTCCTGCTACACAGATTAATAGAAACGTTGAGGTGCTTTCTGTTGCTCCCTTGCCTCCCTCAACCCACTCCCTGTTTCTCCCCTCCCAAAAACCCTTCACCTGCTCCTCCATTTCTCCCTACCCCTAGCAGTCATTTAAATTTTCTTTGTGGGCTCGACTCCTGCTTTTTGCTGTCAGACCACTCAGTTGGCTGAAAAGTGTACAAATAAAATGACATTTCTTCATTTACCCATCTCTGGCTTCCATCACCTTAGAACAGTGCGGGGGAGGGGAGGAATTCCATAGGTGCTGCGGCACATGAATGTGCTTACCATTTGATGTGGCTACTTGCAGCAGCCGCATCATTGTGCCTTTTGTCACTTTTTTCCCCCCACATTGGCTAACCAGTTTGGCAAAGCCTATATAGGCCAACAGGATGAGTTATATTGGCTTTGGCAATGCTTGCACTTAATTGTGTCGCCTCCAGTGGAGCTGGTTCGTAAGTGCATCTGTATAATAGAGGTGAAAATGTGTCGGGGAAATGCATATGTAGAAGAAGTGCAAAATAAAAATAGTGGCTTTGTGCTGACCTTAATTAGAAAAGTTGTTTTACTAACGTGTTCTGTTTTTTGGCAGGATTCTCAGCAATAACAAAATACCAGAATTGAAGAATGGTTCTTTTGCTGGACTTGGCATTCTGGAAAGACTGTAAGTAACTTTTATACCTTCGCTTGTGCTTTTAGATTGACAAGGGCCTAAAGCAAGGAATTAAATAAAACCCACTGTTGAAAAGGAATAGTGGCCTGCGGTTACAAATGTACTATATAACCACTTTAGTTTCTTTATATTGCTGTGAAAAATGCCTTAATGGATGCCTGGCATTCAACAATGTCAATTTACATTATCATGACTGATTCAGGTTTTCAGTTTTTGCTATTTTTAACCGTCAGAATCAGACAACTTTAACCCACTAAACTAAAAGTTTTGTACTTGTTCAGTCTCGCCTCCCAAAGAGCTTTGAACTGTTGGTGAAAGCCTCTTGTAGACCATCCCAAAACGTACAATGGGCTTTTATTTATTTACTTGAGTTTTATATAGCGCTGGCTAGACCCGGAGGTATCGGAGCGCTTTACATGAGGAGAGTTACATAGGTTACAAATTACACATGGTTACAGAAGGTACAACAGTCTCAAGTTACATTCTTAGGTTAATGGCATGTAGAGGGGTAAGGGGGGTAATGTAAAAAGGGTGAGGGTAGGGAGAATTAGGCGGAGAATAGGTATAAGGATAGACAAAGCAGGCAGGAGGTGAGGTATTCAGGGGAGAGAGGAAAGGAAAAGGGGAGGTAGTCAAAGAATGAAGGAGGGTGGTGGAGGGGGTAGGGGACAAAGTGTCCCTGGGGAGGTAACTGTGTCGGTGTACGTGTTTTCTTGCCCTTCCCCTTGTGTTTCTTTCCCCCACTAAAATAACAGTCCATGCATTCTCAGTGCTGCTCTCTCCTCCACCTCTCCCCACCCCAATTAATTTTTGCTGTTTTTCTTTTTAATTAAATTCTATTTTCCTTCTTGCCCCAGACTCATTCTCCTCCCTTGCTCTCCCACCTCAACCACTATTGGCCCCGTGCTTGTTACCCACCTGCTCCTCCATTGGTCTACCGTCCCTCACCTTTCCCATTGTGTGGTGGTGAGCCTCATCAAGGCCTACCAGTGCAAGGGGTTCTCCCTTCTCTGCACAGAGTCCTCAGACCAATAGGAAGAAGTTGGCACAGAAACTGGAATAGAAAAAAGATTTATTAAAACTCAAGAGGTGGAACTACATTCACACAACACCCTTCGGTAATGTATGAAGTAGCACACTGAATGGAAGGAGCTTGGTCCTTTTATACTCACACAGGGGCTCAAATGAAGGCGATACAAGTACAAAATGCTGGTTTTAGGTACATATAAGGTCATACAGAAAATGCACAGTCAACAAGTGGGAGTAGCTAACCGTTACTAATTCTGGTAAACACATCCAGACAGTTAAAGACCAGGGACAGCTGCAAGCTCAACTGAGCATGTACGAAGCAGAAAAGGCTAAATATATCTCGGCTCTAGGCAGATTTCAAGAGCCGTTAACAGGAAGGTAGGACAGAGCACATGGCGAACACATGGTAGCACATGGCAAACAAAATGGCTGATAGAAATACAAAATGGATTCCACAAAACGGACAAGATCGTCTCTAAATACAGGATGGCTTCTGCGAATTCTAACCCCATCGCTGCCAAATTGCAACAATTGCATCTGTCCCTTTTTGTTGTTAATGCTTTTTATTTAAATTATTTGGATTACAACACAGCTGCTATATGTTACCTGGGCAACTCCTATAGCTTTTATGTGTGTTGCACTTTTTTGTTTTTATTTTTACTCTTTGAGTGCTGACCATTATCTTGGAATGGTACATTTAAAGTAAAAACAGAAAAGAGAATAAAATGGCCACTGCATGATTACTAATACAATCTCGTGTAGTGATGCATGTGCATAAATAAGTCATTGCGATGTGGCCTTTTTTTTAGGTTTTGCCTGGCGAAAGCTGCGCTCTGCGCAGCTTTTTCGCGCAGGCGAAAACCTAATGAGAACTGTAGTGTGGTTTGAGATCGGCCCTCGTCATTTATTGGCTGGCTCCATAAATGGAGCCTAGCCATTGGACGAGGGGCCTGTCCGTCAATGCCGGACCAGATTCGGGGGTGTTCCCGAGATTCTTTGGCTTTTGCCGACGTCACGCGACGTCAGCCAAAAGCCAGGAATGCCCCCAAATCTGGTCCGGCATTGCCGGCACCAGTGACTATCCTGCTCCTGATTGGTGAAGCTGCGTGGACGTCACTGCTGGTCCGCGAGGGAGCCCACTCCTTGGGAAACTCCGCCGCCCGCCTGCCTGATCTAGAGACGGGCCGCCGCGCTGCCCGCGGCGACCCGGAAGTGGCCGGCCGGCCAATCCTAGCGCGGCCGCCCGGAAGTGCCCGCCCCGCGCAGCCCGGGGGAAGAAGGAAGACGGCAAGAAGTATGTCGGCGCCCGCGGGGCTCCCGTAGCCTGGAGGGAGCCCCGGGAGATGCGGAGGACGTTGCCGGTCTCCCGTGCCAGCGAGATTGCCGCCGTCGACGTTGCCGGTCTCCCATGCCGAAAAGGGAGACCGGAGAAGTGCCGCCGTCGCAAGGTGTAGGTGAGTCGATCTGCTTGCACAGGAGGAGCCCCGGGGAAAGAGAACGTCCCTCCGCGGCCCCGGAGAGTCCCGAAGAGCGGGAGCTCTCGTCCAGCAGCCGCCGGACCCGGTGAGTGCCTGCAAGGGGAGAGGGGCGTCGGGACACATTGTCGGTGTCCGCCCCTCCCCCCGTAGTAGAAGTCACCATGTCCCCTGCGCCTCTGTCCCGTGCATCCCCGTGCGCCCCCTCCTTCCCTCGTGTCGGGCCCCTGGGCTCACAATTGACACGGTAGCAGCAGACTCAGGCACTCCCTCGATTACAGGCCTGGAGGGCAGCCCACGAGGTGGAGGTGCAACCTAGAGAATTTGCGAGGCACCACCTGTCTGAGGAACTGCATGGCTCCCGAGGGACGGAGCGAGGGCCGAGGTAGGAGGCTCCGCGCCCCCCCTCACATCGAGGGATCACAACTGAAAACAGGGTCTGAGCCCCCTCAGTAAGGACTCCAAAAAGAATTGTGACTTGGGACTCCACTGAAGAGGCTACTGATCTCTTGGCTTGATCGTCCCGCAGGAGTGTTCAAAGTTTCCCCAGAGCCGGGGCTGGTCTGGGGCCTTCAGAGCAAGGCTGTCCGAGGCCTGTGGTATCATCACCTGAACTGTCTCAACTGCCCCGTAGTTGTATCGGGGCTGAGTGCACTGAACTGCTGCCTGCTGGATCCTCCAGGGAGAAGACGTCCTGAGCCCCCAGGCCTGCTGTTGTAACGGTGGTGGCGGCACCTGGTGCTCCCCTGCTTGTGGTCCTGGAGGGCAGCCTGAGTGAGGAGGTGCAGCCTGGCAGGTGGATTGAGCGCTACTGGGCTGAGGAACTGCACACATCTGGAGAAGCAGAGCGGGGGCTGGGGTAGGAGACTTTAGAACCTCCTCCCTCCGTTGAGTGAACATACCTAGCGGCGGGTCCTGGGCTCCCCACCGGACACCAAACCAGTCTGCTAGAGAGGACCCGCAGCTGGGGGAGCAGTGAAGTCCCGGTCTCGCCTGGCCCGGTGGCAGGCCTCCTAGTGGAGACAATCGTCCCGCAATATCCACCCAGATGACAAGGTAGAGAGAGGGGCTGGACGGTGGTTTGGGCTCCTGGTGGGGACGGAGAGGCCCCCCTTGGTAGTCCTTTGGCCAGCAGAAGGGAGTGTGAGGCAGACCCATCACACACAGGGGTCCCATAATTGATGAGAAGCTGCCTCAGCAGGCCTGGAGGAGACCCTGAAAACATACTGGACAACAGGGAGGGCCTCAAGGAAAGAGAAGCTGGACCCACTTCTGGGGTATCCTTTGGCACCCGGCTGAGCCCCCCGCATTGAAAGAAGTGGGAGAAAGGGAATGGCACAGTGTAGGGCCCGCTGTGAAAGAGAGTATATTGGCATCAGTGGTGGGTCATACCCGAAAACGTAAAGAAACACACTGAGCGCTGAGGCAAACACGAGACATTCCAAGTCCTGGAAGGGGGTGGTGTGCAGACCTGGGAGCAGAAACCCGGCCACTACCCAACCAGATGCAAAAGGGTAGATCCAGCTGGCATACCCACAGAGGCAAAAGGACAGGATTCAATCCGGATCCTGAATATTCTTGAAGCCTGGGTGATTGCTGACCTGTGGGACCACCCCTCCCCATTACCGGAGGCGAGTGAAGTGACTGGGAAGACAATCATGGGCAAAGACAAAGGGGTGAAACCACCTCCCTCCCGAACCCGCATGGGACAGAATAGATGGGCTTGCGTCACACCTGTCTTCAAACAAAGCCATCCTCTCTACCACCGTGGATCCCATAGCAGACAGGTTTTACAGGTCCATGAAGGATGTGCTGTTCCAGTTCAGGGGCTCCCCCTTTGAAGTCTGGGACTTGTAGTCCTGTTTAATAATGGAATGGAATAAACAAGATTACAAGTCAAAGAAAAAATCTGGACTGGAACAGAACGTCATGAGCAGACCTGGGTAACTTGGTAGGGCTGAGCTCCCCCCTTAGAATTTAGTGATAGCAGTGCTTTAACTGGGCAGGTACTGTCCGGTACTGAGTACTTGCACTTATTTAATTTGGAAGGGAGAGTACCTGCACTTTTCAGCACTGCTGCAATACATTTAATGGGAGAGAACAGGCACTTCTCAGGAGCCAACAGGTACTCTAAGGAGTGAGTACCCGCACAGCTATATTTCCATTAAAGCACTGAGTGGTAGTGAACAAGTAGTCTTGTAATGTGCATTTCCAGAGGGGTTCATGTCCCTTACAAGGCCCCAAGCCCCCCCTGGAGAACGTGTACGTCATGTTGAAGGTGAGTGACAGTTATTTTCTTTGTGAAATTAGATTTTCATACTGGAAAAAGACTAACAAGTCACCCAGACATCTTAAGTTTCACAGTGCCATGTGAAAGTATCACAGCCTTTCCAGATTTTCTTGAACTTTGGGACTTGTAGTTCCGGCGATAAAATAACTTAAACGGTTCTACAATTCCCAGAGTATTAAAACACAAAAGTGCAAATGCTGCTTTACTTTTATTTAATTAACCATCACTCAAATTATTTTGACCACCTTACAGAAGTATATTTAATACGCTAATATTCATTTTAAAATGTGTAGCAAAATACTATTTTATGACAAAAATGTAATTTATTCTTATTAAAATGTTTTTAAAAGATAAAAAAAACGGCTCTACAAATCCTAGCATGCAAAGCAAAATAACCTGACCTGGATGAGCTACTCCCACATCTCATGGGTGACCCCCTCATCCACTCTGAATCAAACCACTCTTTGCATTATGGAAATAGCAAATCTTTACCACGAATGGGGTGTGTGTGCAGTCACAGCAGCCAAGCAACCGTTAGCTAGGGAGTCAGAACTGGGAAACCGTGTGCTTAGATATTGGACCATAAGTCAGCAATGCACAGAGGAAAAATGTATTTTGTTTAGTGATGACAGTTGTTTTTATTCATTCTCTTTACTAGATCCTTATTTCTCAGTGTCATGTGCCAGTCCTGTTGCCTGCTTGTGCCTCCGTGTGCCCCTGTTGCCTGCTTGTGCCTCCGTGTGCCCCTGTTGCCTGCCTGTGCCTCAGTTTTCGTGCCCCTCTTGCCTGCTTGTGCATCCGTTTTCGTGCCCCTGTTGCCTGCTTGTGCCTCCGTGTGCCCCTGTTGCCTGCTTGTGCCTCCGTGTGCCCCTGTTGCCTGCTTGTGCCTCCTTGTGCCCCTGTTGCCTGCTTGTGCCTCCGTGTGCCCCTGTTGCCTGCTTGTGCCTCCGTTTTCGTGCCCCTGTTGCCTGCTTGTGCCTCCGTGTGCCCCTGTTGCCTGCTTGTGCCTCCGTGTGCCCCTGTTGCCTGCTTGTGCCTCCGTTTTCGTGCTCCTGTTGCCTGCTTGTGTCTCCGTTTTCGTGCCCCTGTTGCCTGCTTGTGCCCCCCTGTGCCCCTGTTGCCTGCTTGTGCCTCCGTGTGCCCCTGTTGCCTGCTTGTGCTGTGTGGGTGTGTGTGGAGGGCTCTGTGTAGCTGTGTGTGTGGGAAGCTTTGTGTGGCTGTGTGTGTGGGAAGCTTCGTGTGGCTGTGTGTGTGGGGGGCTGTGTGGGTGTGTGTGGGGGGGCTCTGTGTGGGTGTGTGTGTGGGGGGTCTCTGTGTGTGTTTGTCATTTGCGAGAGATAAAGCTAGTGGCATTGTAAATGGCAATGCCATTTATTTATGTTAAAAAAACATAAATAAAAATAATGTCAAGAGCAATGCCAATAGCTCTAACTTTAACAAAGGCAAAACCATTGCATTGTAAATGCTTGTTTTTATTTTGATGAGACCTTTTGCCGTTGCTGATGCTTTTTTTTTTTGGGATGCACCACAATGGAGAAATGTATCTATCTGTATGTAGCAAATCGTACATGAGTCTTTTTTCTTTTTAAATATGGTCTAAATTGGTTCTTTGTTTTGAATGAATAGCATTAATGAGCACAGAAATCTGTTACCTCATAATCTGGAGACTGATGTATGTTTGAAAATCTGAAACTGTAAACATTTTGCTTACACATACATAGACTTATCTGCTTTAAATACTACAATATTGCCTGCCAATTGGCTGTTTGGCATCCCTGGTAATGGGCTGTGCTGCAAACCGAGCTTGGTCTAATTCTATGCTGTTTATTCCAATCCAGGTTTAGCTTTATGTAGTATAGAGCAAAATAATCCCAGCAAATTCAGGTGCTTTTAAACACATGTGCAGTTCTAATGAATCAGTTTTAAAACATTTATTTCTAGTTGATTTTCTAGCCGATGGCCACCTAAAATAGGAAGTCTTGAAGTCTTTTTAGGTTTCGCCTGCGAAGAGATGCGCTCTGCGCATCTTTTCGGCGCAGGCGAAATCCTGTTGAGATCTGTAGTGTGGCTTGGTTCGGCCCTCGTCCTTGATTGGCTGGCTCCGTAAACGGAGCCTTGCCATTGGACGAGGGGCCTGTCCGTCAATGCCGGACCAGACACGGGGGCGTTCCCGACATTCTTTGGCTTTTGCCGACGTCACGGGACGCCGGGAACGCCCCCGTGTCTGGTCCGGCATTGCCGGCACCTCCCTTGCTGCTCGGGTCTCCTTATAATAATCTCCCGCCTCCCTCGTCCTCTCCCGCCCCCCTCCCGACGTCCGTGACCTTTCCCGCCCCCCTCGTCCTCTCCCGTCCGCCCCCCCCCCCCCCCCCCAGAGCGGAGGAGGGAAGCCCGACTTGTTATCGCCTGCTGTTGAGTTCTACTGCTTGTGCTGTTTTTTTTCTTAAATTGTTTCTTAAATCGCTCAAACACAGCTGAGTTAACAAGCACAGAAAGAGAAAACCTGATACTACTGCCAAACAGACAGGAAATTGTAGTAGACCTTGCAAGCAGGGAAGCGTTGAACCACGCCTACCGCCCAATCAGCTGTCCGGGCTGTTGCTATGTGCGCTCTACTCTGCCTTCTTTGTACAGTAGACAGAAGAAATGCATTGCACGGAAAGACGGGCTGTGCACCGAAAGCATAATGTTTTTGTCTAACCGCTGCAGAGCAACAGTGTTTCCAAACGTAAGCAAGTATGTGTGTCTAAGAAGTCAACGTGAGATGTTGCTTTCAGTAGGATGCGTCCATGGGAGGCACAAAGTCCTTCTTTCGTTTCCATGGTCAGAAGAAACCGCATCAGTCAGCACTGAAACTGGTGACACCTTTGAACTGCATCGCTCTTCCAATCGGTTTACGTCATCAGCAGGCGGCGTCGACCGGAGCCAGGACTCCCGATGACTGTTTCCGCAATGGAATCGAACAGGGACGAAGTAGAGCGCTGTATTGCCATAGCGTTAACTGCCATCCAGAACGGGCATCAAGACAAGGCGCTGCGTTTCCTAGAGAAGGCTGAGCGGCTGTTTCCAAACAAGAAGGCTCGCGGTGAGTGAGAACGGGGGTTCAGAGGGTCTGTGCTGGCCTGGCCTTTGCACCATCTCCTCGTACAGCTGTTACAAGTACAGCACCCGCCTCCCTGCCTGGAGGATCTCACCTATCCATCCCCTCACACCCCGCTGCTGTGCCCCTTACCCTCCGTTTGGCCTGTCCCACTTTTCTAAAGCCTGACTCTCATCTGCACCACCTTACCCGTCGATTTTCTTCCCGTATCACTGCCCTCACTGCCCCCTCCTGCCTGTCCGATCCCCACACACCGCATTGCTTCGTGTCCTCCCAACACCTCTGCTGCTCCTTGTACCTTGTGCCTCACTCTTGTCTATACACCCCTCCTTCTCCATATCACCCCTCCTTCTCCATATCACCCCTCCTTCTCATTCTGTGTCTGCATCCACCATCTCTGTACTGTTCACCTTCCTGCCTACACCACCTCCCCTCCGGCTTCACTCCCTGTACATGGCCAGCTTCCTCTAGCACCCTCCTGGTGGTCTAGTCCACCTCTTGCCTATACGCCTACCGCCCAATCAGCTGTCCGGGCTGTTGCTATGTGCGCTCTACTCTGCCTTCTTTGTACAGTAGACAGAAGAAATGCATTGCACGGAAAGACGGGCTGTGCACCGAAAGCATAATGTTTTTGTCTAACCGCTGCAGAGCAACAGTGTTTCCAAACGTAAGCAAGTATGTGTGTCTAAGAAGTCAACGTGAGATGTTGCTTTCAGTAGGATGCGTCCATGGGAGGCACAAAGTCCTTCTTTCGTTTCCATGGTCAGAAGAAACCGCATCAGTCAGCACTGAAACTGGTGACACCTTTGAACTGCATCGCTCTTCCAATCGGTTTACGTCATCAGCAGGCGGCGTCGACCGGAGCCAGGACTCCCGATGACTGTTTCCGCAATGGAATCGAACAGGGACGAAGTAGAGCGCTGTATTGCCATAGCGTTAACTGCCATCCAGAACGGGCATCAAGACAAGGCGCTGCGTTTCCTAGAGAAGGCTGAGCGGCTGTTTCCAAACAAGAAGGCTCGCGGTGAGTGAGAACGGGGGTTCAGAGGGTCTGTGCTGGCCTGGCCTTTGCACCATCTCCTCGTACAGCTGTTACAAGTACAGCACCCGCCTCCCTGCCTGGAGGATCTCACCTATCCATCCCCTCACACCCCGCTGCTGTGCCCCTTACCCTCCGTTTGGCCTGTCCCACTTTTCTAAAGCCTGACTCTCATCTGCACCACCTTACCCGTCGATTTTCTTCCCGTATCACTGCCCTCACTGCCCCCTCCTGCCTGTCCGATCCCCACACACCGCATTGCTTCGTGTCCTCCCAACACCTCTGCTGCTCCTTGTACCTTGTGCCTCACTCTTGTCTATACACCCCTCCTTCTCCATATCACCCCTCCTTCTCCATATCACCCCTCCTTCTCATTCTGTGTCTGCATCCACCATCTCTGTACTGTTCACCTTCCTGCCTACACCACCTCCCCTCCGGCTTCACTCCCTGTACATGGCCAGCTTCCTCTAGCACCCTCCTGGTGGTCTAGTCCACCTCTTGCCTATTTCACTTTGCTCGCACTGCCACCCACACTCCTGTGCCACCACCCTCTTTCCAGTCTGTGCCATTTATATTTTCTCTTTACCACCCTCCTGGCAGTACCTCCACCTCTAGTGCTTGTGCCAGCCGTCATACCTACTATAAACCCCTGTCTCTTACTTGTGCCACCCTTCATTCGCACTATATGCCCGCCTGTTACTTGTGCCACAGTTTTTGGCCATATGACCCTGCTCTACCGTGTCTGTTCCACCCTGCAACCTGTCAATCCACCCAGCCGTCATTCCCTTTTTGACCTTGCACCCATCCCTTCTACCAATTTTCATCACTCAACCGCACTATTCGCTACACCACTGCCACCCTCTGCCATGACCCCCTTTAGCCCCTCCTCCCTCTTAAAGATGTTCACATTGTTTGTATTTGTTTGCACCCTTACGTTGTCACACCTGCGCCCACCTGTCAGTTCACCCTCTGCAGGGAGACCCAGCTCTGTTAAAGTGCAGCACTGATGAAGATAATTAACCTTAATTTCGAAGGACGGAGTTCTGTGACGTCGCATTGATGAAAACATATCTAGCTATAAGTTGGAGTGAGGAAATCCCAGTTTCTCTTTAGAATATATGCATATTTCGTGAGCCCCTGGCTACTTTAGGTGGAGTTTTACCTTTACATGCAGTTTTGCGGTACCCCCAGCCGCTGAAAAGTGTCGGACTTTTGGGTTCGGGAAGTTGCAGAGTGATTCATATAGCCTGCTCGTGTGTTCTTGAATGAATCCTTGTCTCAAGCCTTGCTCTCATCCGTTTTATTTTTAATTTATGTGTGTTGTGCAAAGGTTCCGTAAAATTGCTACATAAACTGTTTTCATGTCTTCAAATCTTGACTAAGGAAATGTAAGCAAAAAAGTGTGCCATTTGATTTTTTTGTGTGTGTGTGTAGTGTGGGGCTCTGTGTGTGTATGTGTGGGGCTGTGTGTGTGTGTGTGCGTGTGTGGGGCTCTGTGTGCGTGTGTGGGGCTCTGTGTGTGTGTGTGGGGGGCTCTGTGTGCGTGTGTGGGGCTCTGTGTGTGTGTGTGGGGCTCTGTGTGTGTGTGTGGGGCTCGGTGTGTGTGTGTGTGTGGGGCTCTGTGTGTGTGGGGGGGGCCAAGGGAGACAATGACCCTGTCCACCTGACAATCTCACAGGTCCACAAAAAGTTGCTTGTGCTTGCTGTCCTGCCAGTCCTCGTTGCTTGTGCTTGCTGTCCTGCCCCCCGTTGCTTGTGCTCGCTGTCCTGCCCCCCCTCGTTGCTTGTGCTCGCTGTCCTGCCCCCTTGCTGTCCTGCCGTTGCTTGTGCTTGCTCCCCAGCCCCCTGTTGCTCGTGCTTGCTGTCCTTCCCTCTCCGTGCTTGTTCCCCTGTCCCCCGTTGCTTGTGCTTGCTGTCCTGCCCCCCTTGCTGTCCTGCCGTTGCTTGTGCTTGCTCCCCTGCCCCCCGTTGCTCGTGCTTGCTGTCCACCCCCCCCTCCTCATTGCTTGTGCTTGCTATCCTGCCCCCTCGTTGCTTGTGCTTGCTCTCCTGCCCTGCTATTGGCATTGTAACTGACAATGCCATTTATTTATGTTTTTAAAAAAAAAACATAAATAAAAATAATGTCATGAGCAATGCCAATAGCTCTAACTTTTGTAAAGGCGAAACCATTGCATTGTAAATGCTTGTTTAAAGGAGGTGAATCAGACATAAACCCAATTTTTAGGTTGAGCCTACCAGATGGCGTAGCAGAAGACCTATTGTCCGTTCTTACACTGGTCTTAAAGCAAGTCCTTTGCTTACCAATGTTTGGCGTTTGTGTCTTCTCATTTGCTTGCTCGTTAATAAATGGCTTGCCTTACCCATCTTGTCTGTCCCTCCCCTGGAGCATGACCTCTTCACTTGTGCTCTTACGCTGCTCCCTTTTAGGGAACTATGTCTTTCTTTTCGCTTAAGCTTTCCACCTAAGTACATGTGTTTTTCAGCTTTTCCCCCTCGTACTTCTCTTCCCTGTCCGTTCAACAGTCTTGCCCTCTCACCCATGTGCTGGCCCCCCACACAACTCTATGTTCCACGGTCTCGCCTGTGTGCTCCTGTTCCCTCCCCCTCCCCCACCCCCCCACGCTCCAAGTTTGTTCTCACCCATGTGCTGCTCCCTGTATTTTCCATGTTACTTCCCCACCTGCTACTTTTTTCTAGTTTACTGTTCTGCTGTTCTATCTCGGATTGGTAAGTAGAAAGAAGAAAAAAAAGGCACCTGATGTGGTACTTTCATAGCGCCTTTTTTCTCTATCTTTTGCCATGTTGCACAGCACTGGGATGCTCTGCAGTATTGCTAAAAACCATTGGCTAAGGCAAAAGGTCCAAAAAACGAGACCTTTTGGCTTAGCCAGTTCTCGTCAGAAAGGAGGTTCCGGATACAAGGCTCTGTGTATTTTTTTTCCCTAGCAACAGCCAAAAGTGACTGATCCAAGCTCCTAACTTTTTTGATTGGGTCCTAGGGATGGATTTTCTTTTGAATGTGGTTATCTGCCAGGCATTGGTTACCCAAGTCAAAGTCCAATTATAAATGAAATTATATGTAAGTCTAAAGCTTTTGTATTCCTGTTTCTTACATAGCCGTGATAGTGTTTAGTGTTTTAAAAATACGTTTTTGTTCATAATTTTTTTATTTAATATAAATGAGCATTTCAAAGAGTGCACATAATCCGGAATTTACCTTTAACAATGGTTGTACTTTAATGAACACTACTTATTTTGTAGCCCATTGAGAAACATCTTTCTTTTTCATTCATCTGGTTTTCCCCTTTGAAATGATATCATCCCTCACTGCCCTCAAAACCAATAAAAGAATGACATTTTAGCAATTCTCAAAATGTATGCTACGGTTGTGCTCTGTGGGACTGATTATTCTAATTTTGTTGATGGACTCAACATGTAATCTGTTCGCCACATTTATATTTGAGTCTATGCTTGTTGGTGACCTTGAAATAGTGACTGTTCAAATGAGGCACAGGGTACGTAAATAATATATTTCTTTAGTTGAAGTGCAGCTCCCCCCACCCAGGTCTTGACTTACAACACAGAGTAGATACTGCCTCTGTTCATACCAACACATCACATCGCATCACACGTGACTTCCTCAGCTTACATCGCCTAAGGAACGAATAGCATGAAAAAAATCAGCTCAGATTATAGCCATTTCCTTTTCGTAAAACAAATATTCTAGAATTCCCCATAGAAAACACGGAAAGGATTTCTTCCAGAACACCTGGAACCAGTAAGAAAGAGCATATTCTTTCTGACATTTATGAGACATATGGCACTCTTGGCTTCTCTCTTTGTCTATCACACGACTTACCTGGAAACATTAGAAGGAAATCTGATTTCTCTGTCTTTTCTGGTTCACCCTCTTTCTTCCGACACTAGCTATACCCTAGTGTCAACCATATCCTTTTTAATGTAAACAATTTTCATTGGTTTTAAGAACTCTGCTCTTAAGCGCTTTTGAGGCCCTTAATCGACACCTCTGTTTCCTACTGAGTCCGCCTCTCCCCGTTCAGATCCGAGGCCACCGAAGTCATCTGCGGCGTACCACAAGGATCATCCCTCAGCCCCACCCTCTTCAACGTCTACATGAGCCCCCTCGCAGCCATCGCACGCCAACACAACCTCAACATCATCTCCTACGCCGACCACAACCAGCTGATCCTCTCCCTCACAAACAACCCCGCCACCGCCAGAACCAACCTACACGAAGGGATGAAAACGTAGCCGAGCGGATGAGGAACAGCCGCCTGAAACTGAACTCGGACAAGACGGAAGTCCTCATCCTTGGATCATCACCCTCTGCCTGGGATGACTCCTGGTGGCCCCCTGCCCTGGGCAGCGCACCCAAACCAACGGACCACGAACACAACCTGGGATTCATCCTGGACTCCTCCCTCTCGATGACCAGACAAGTCAACGCCATCTCATCATCGTGTTTCAACATCCTACGCATGTTCCGAAAGATCTTCCGATGGATTCCCACCGAAAGCTGGAAGACGGTCACCCAGGCACTCGTCACCAGCCGACTGGACTACGGAAACACCCTCTTCACCGGAACCACAGCCAAACTGCAGAAAAGACTCCAACGCATCCAGAACACCTCCGCACGACTCATCCTGGACATCCCCCGACACAGCCACATCTCCGGACACCTGAGAGACCTGCACTGGCTCCCTGTCAGCAAGAGAATCACGTTCCGTCTTCTCACCCACGCACACAAGGCCCTCCACGACTCAGGCCCCAGGTACCTCAACAAACGCCTGAGCTTCTACACTCCCACCCGCCAGCTACAATCGACCAGCCACGCCCTTGCCGCCGTTCCACGCATTCGAAGAGCCACCATGGGAGGAAGATCCTTCTCCGACCCTCCACAATGCCAGCCCTTCTTACATCAACCACCGCCTGACCTTCCACCTGCCAACTAGACAACTCAGATCCGCATCCCCTGCAAAAACATCCCTGCATCCGGTGGATTCCTCGTCATGAAGTCCTTGCACAACCTCACATTCAATCTCCGAACCTCCCCCTCACTCAATACCTCGCTCTTCGACTAGGGCTCTCTATTCCTCACTGCTGGACCCCCGCCCCACCACCACACCCTCCAGGTGATAAGCGCTGCTATATAAATACTAATTGATTGATAACACTTTTTCATACGGATCAGAGTAAATGTATATTGTGTTGCCGTGAAGAATATATCGGGGGCACGTAACAAATGGAACTAGCAGAACATCCAATGGCATAACTACCCTCAATTATGAAAACAATTGTGATCTATTTAAATGTAGTTTATAAGTCTGCTGTAGAAAAATGTTGAGGGTACAACAATTCTACGGGCTTTTTATTTTGTGGCGACTCTGCAGTTGGAGAAGAATAGATTTTGATAGTGTCCGCGGTACTGGAATAATTACTGGCAAGAAGTTTAATTTGTATTATTCAACGCCGAGGCTCCCAGCTGGAAGTCAGCATAACTCTCTCTAGCTGGTGCCTTTGACCATCTCTTTGGTATCTTATCTATGTAGAACAGCTAAGCCGAACGTGCTGCATTAGGGCTGTTCCAGATGCTTTAGAACAGCTGAGTGATGCTGCGCGGACATAACTTGCTTTCTAATATTGTACATTGCATTGCTAGGGGTTCTCTTACACAAAAGACATTCCAGCTGACCATATACAACCTGGTTGTCGCCTAGGTGTTGAAACTCGAAGCAGCTGCTCTTTAGCTTCCGGGCATTGACCAACTAGTTTTACTTGAATGGTCTGCCTGATAATTGTTTTGTCCGTTCAGTTCATTTAGAAAAAAATCGTCCTTTTTGTGCAAATGTAAAAATGGATTCTGAACAAAAAAGGGTGCTCAGGCGATAACTAAATTGGGATAGCGGTCGGGAAGACCAGATTTCGGCCGGGTGACTATTTGGTCCGAAGCTCAGGAAGTCTGCGCATAAATTGTGTACA
The DNA here is from genome assembly GCF_964263255.1 of Lissotriton vulgaris. Classification (NCBI taxonomy): domain Eukaryota; kingdom Metazoa; phylum Chordata; class Amphibia; order Caudata; family Salamandridae; genus Lissotriton; species Lissotriton vulgaris. The sequence continues at coordinate 87,412,120 of NC_141690.1, forward strand.
GGCTCAGAACTAAAGCTCGCAATCGCTGCCTCGCCCCATCTCTTTTCTCCCCAAAATAGAATTCGTCCCGGAAACCATACGAAGGTTTACCAAGAACGGAAGACTGCCTACATTTTTTGCTCGCTCTACATCCAGCAGGTAGATGACAGACAATTGAAAAAATTAAACCTTGTAAAGAAATCCTGCGGAAATTAAGTTTAGAATTCAAGGAGTAAATTTACAGACATAAGTGTTTCAAGTGCTTCCGGGCTCGCTATAAAAAGACGACTGAATACTTAATGACTTGCATCCTGTTGTTAATGAGGGTTAAATGCAAACGCCATTTGATTGCTTTGGAAGTTCGTACGTTTCTCACTCTCCCGCAGAAAATAAATTATATTTTATTGTGTGCTTCGTTATAGTGCTTAGATTGTGGTTTGCAAAAGACAGGGACTACGAGTTTCTTTGTAAACCAGTCGTTGCCGTGAAATCTGCCGTTCAACATACCAACTAGATTTTGCAAACATTTCTTTTATGATCAATTCAGACAGTAGTCCATTTTGAAACTCGGTGTTTTACCTATAAACGATTTTAGACAACTAATTTGAGAAATATGTTTAATGGCGTTTTGCCAGTATTAAGTGTTAGCGTTTTCCGGGACTTCAAATAATTGTAAAGACATGTTAACGAAATGCTTCTCTTTACGCTACATTTGCAGGTGGACTACCTTTTAATCTGAACAATTTGAATGTTAAGTGATGTGATGCGTTTGGCCACAAACATATACCACCGATTCATCATTTTATACTTTCACACTGCTTAGTCCCTTGATTTGACTGTAGTTTAGTTGTAGTTGATTTATTATTAACAAGGATTTTCGAGAAGTTCTGAGGGTGTTCGCTGTTTTCGTTTGTAGTCCATTTACTACGATCAATTTCATATGTGGTGCTACTAGTAACTTAGGGGTCCACGTTTCAAAAGTTCCCTCCATTCCAGTCGCAGAAGATATTATTACATTTATTTGGCCTTTTCGTTTATTCTGCCTCTTTGTGTAGCAACATCAGTATTTTGGCTGTATTATTTGCAAATGAGGCAGAGATGTTGATTTCTTCTACTTATGGTATGTTCAACCATATCCGAATGCTCAGCTGAAGATCAGCTTTCTTTGTTTGAATTCCATGAAAAATTGTATGAACTGACTTTGTCTGGCTTTGCCGTTTTCTGTAACATAACGTTTCTCCGTGTCCGTCTTGTTTTAAGAAGAAAGTTTTACTGTATATGGGACTACCCTTGTTAGACCTGGATGTGAGTCTGGGGGAAAAATCTAACTGAAGGAACCAAAAAAGTGATGGTTGAAGGCTTGTAATAATCTCAGCCACTGGTAACTACTGGGACCAGGTCCAAGTCCATCTTTTTTTTTTTTTTTGCCCACCGTGCCACCTCGGATCAGACCTTGCCATATGGAAATCAGCCTTGGTCCTTCTCCAATAGGAATAGTCCAGCCCAAACTGCCAAGCCAGGTCCTCTCTGAATCAGAACGTAAGCAACCCAAGACCTGTTTCTCCCTAGTTGGAACTTTGAAAATCGAATACTTTTAATTTCAATGGATTTTTTAATTAAGATATTTATTATAGAAGAACATTAATATTTGTTTGTGAAACCTCTAATAAAGATACTTGACCCCCCTACTCTAAAGACCCTCCCCTGTAGCGTTGTAGGCACCCCCCATCTTCTCATTCACCACAACACCATTAATTACCACAGCCTTCGGCTCTGGCACATCTCTATTCCCTTCTGTGGTCGACTGAATTGGGCACCCTTCCATCTATAATAGGAGCACCCCATAGTTCAGATTGTTCCAAAATATTCAGTATCATTAATCTCCTTGAACAAAGGTGGTTATTGAATTCTGTAGCTATGTAAGCGAGTAATGTACCCCACTGTTTCCGAATGTCCTTTGCCCTCCCTGGGTCTCCTTGTGTAGCTTTTCCATCCCTAAAATCCACCAATACTCTACCAGCAGGTTCCCTCCAGTGGCAGAACCTTTGACCCCTAATGTGTCCAGAGCATCTGTTTTTCTTCAAGTTGCATGTGAGATATGATTTTCCTATTTTTAGAACAAAGTATATCCCTCTGGGAGACAGCCCAACGGGACTACTTCTGGTCAAGTCACCAAGTCTCAGTTAGCCGAATACGGGTCTGTGCATGTACAAGACCATAAAATGTGGGTTAGGGTGCCTCCCCTCCTCCACTTTCAATGTTGTGGAGACGGGATGCATCAGAAGATAATTCCACCTGTAACTAATTTTGTAAAGAGCCTGGACCCAATCCAGCCCTCAACCCTCACATGTGTTTTGAAATCTTTGGCCCTCTGTAATGTCGCTGACCACTGTTGGACCAGTTGGTCTTAGCAGTAGCTTTTGATGAGCAGTAGGGAGTTTCTAGGCCCAGTCTTGGGCACTGGTTGTTCAGCACCAGGGGTGTACTTTTATATATCTTTATCGCTCTGCCTCATCTAACCCAAAATCATCCCTCATCTGTTCAAAGGACTTAACCTTCCCATCCAGATAGAGATCCCTTAGAGTTATACATCTTCTCTACTTCAATTTCATAAAGGCCTGCTTATGTCCATTTCTCAGTAAGTGTCAGACCATCTTGGTATTGTCTCCAGTCTGCCTGTGTGCTATAAAATCTACTTGGCCCATATGGACCAGAGTCTGCTTCATCGTCTGTAGTTGGGGCTCAATTATTGATGGCAGTTTTGTGTTGGTGTTTAATAGGGAGATTGGTTTAAAGGTGGTTTATAGGACCTGCAGTGCATGGGGAATTTGTTTGCCTTGAGAATAACCGAAATTGTGGCCTCCTTCATGATTGCTGTTGTCTTCATTTGGGAAGCTTGGGTGAAGACTTTCAGAAGGATTGGTTGTGACTCAAGGCCTTATAAACTTCAGCCAGAAAACCGTGTGAGCCAAGAGCTTGTACAGTTTAAGTTTTTGAATCACTCCTATGGCTTCCTCCCTTGTTATCATGGCATCAAGCCTACCCTTCTCCATTTTACTGAGCTGCGGGAGCTTAGTGTCCCTAAGGCAACACATCAATGTGCTGTGTGCACCAGGCATGTCATATATGGCTCTGTCACCAAAACCCAGAAGCACAGAAAATCCTCACCCCATCCCCGTCATATTACACGACTTCCAGACAACAGATATTCCACATATTGGTTCATGTAATGATCCCCTACGTAGCAATCCACCCTAACCCCTGATAGCGCTACCATCTCCCCATCCCACTTTCTTTAAAAGTGAAGTTTTCCATACCTGTACACACCATGGGGCGAGCGCGGTCCCCTCGGAACCAGATGGTTTGCTTGTTCCTGGATCACGGATCTGAGCAGATCTGCCACTGCTGATGAGGACAGCTCGAAAGGGCAGGAGTGTTGGGTCCTCGGAGGACAGGGGGGGCTCTGTGCGAGCCTCTTCTTTCTTCAGTCTCACCCCTCCCACCCATCACCCGTCCCCTTTGCTCTCTTTGCTGTAATTCCATATTTAAGATGCCACAGCACGCTTATCCGTGAGGTTCTGGAGAAAGAGTCCGCACGCATGACAAGCCCGGAACACCACAACAGCAGCGCAAGTGACTGGCCGTTGTGTTGCCATGCAGTGGTCTGGGGCACTTCCGCTGTGCAGCGAATTTGCATTCACTACACGAGTGTGGTGTCAAGACCAGCCTCCTCCCTCAGCGCTGCCTGCCTAGAGCATGAATCTCCGCTAGCAGCCCCACAAACACGACTACGATAGAACTGTTCAGTTCCATATTCACTTACCAAGGTTTCCAATGTGCCTGGGTGTTTCATTGTGAATATCAGAGGCAGGAGGTTGTGCTTTACAAAGTGGACATTGGATGTTTAGGGGAGAAGGCTGTCTGCTATAGGAGGACTGTTATGTTCATTTTGAAAGGGGCTGTCGGGAGCAACCATGCATCTTTCGGACCACTGGGCTTTACTATAAGTGCGGGAGGGTGCATGTGATAATGTTAGCATTGAGAATTCCATAACGCTCGTTTCCTCAGAATGCGAACTTCACGGCGCTGTAAAGAGCCGGGACCCTTGTTGCACGGTGTGGGCTCTGGAGGTTTGGCATCCGCAAGGGCGAGGATGAGTCCCTAGGTGGCACAAGGGGTGGGGTCAGTAGAGCCAGCGGGGTGTGCCCACTGGAAGTCAGCGCGTGGCACCTGGAGGGACTGCCAGGGCAGAGAGCTGGTGGGTGGCAGATCAGTCTGGCACGACAGAGCCCATAAAGTATCCCCTCTTCAAACCCTTACGTACTCCATGCTACAACCGTGGACTCACCCACAAAACCACCAGACAACACTAGGGCAAAAGGTAACATTTACCGGGACCCCTCTCCTGCCCACTCCCAAGACCCGCAAAAATGAATAAACAATGATCAGGTGTCTTCTCTTCTGCTTCTCTCCCAGCCCTGGCGCATGACTCCGATTTAATGAACTATTCTTTACTCAAAGCTCTGCAATTGTCAGGCCGTGAGTTATTCATTGGAAAAAAAACTTGTAGTTCACTCTCGCTGGCCCAAGCAGAAAAAAACAGCTGCTGCTTCGTCGGATTTTTCTGCTCGGTTCACAGTAGATATCCCTCCCCATTCACATGTAAACAGCTTCTCCGAATCAACATATGTTTCGGAGTGGTATCTCCTACTTTGTTTGGTAACAAAAAGCCATATTGCATCATTTAAATTGCTCAAGTCATGCAAATGGATAGAGAAAGAAAACAAGCCTCGCCAGACACGCAGGCCTCCGCTGTTTATTTTTGCATTGCACTTTCAAAAGTGAAAGTGAGATGCAAAAATAAACACACAGCGCCATGTCTCCTTTTTTGTCCTGCCCAATCAGAGAGCCGGACTGGCGCGTGCAAGGCAGCGTCCCACACTCACAAGTCCCTCCACGACACTGGACCAGCATACCAAAACAGCCGACTCAAATTCCATGCACCCCAAAGGACCCTATGATCATCCCAGCTCACCCAACGCCATGGACCCCAGCGCCAGAAAGACCAAAGCAGGCAGCCGCTCCTTCTCCTTGCTCGCGGCTGGAGCCTTGAACGTTCCCCCCTCTCCACCTCACACAGACAAAATCTCTCCCCATCTTGACAAGAAACCTGAAAAACCTGGCTCTTCGACAAACACCTTACCTGATGGACTGGAACCTGCGAAACCCCCTCCCCCAGCACCTTGAGACCCTCACGGGTGAGTAGTAGCGCTTAACAAACACGTGATTGATTGATTGTCTAGTTTTCAAAAATGTATAGGTTTGCTATGTTTCCCTATGTGCCGGCAGAGCTAGGGTTCAAAATCTACAGCTAGGCACTTTGCAAAAAAAGGGTCCTTTTTCACTGTGAAAATGTGATGTGTCCACGTTGCGTTATGGGCCTTTTCTTGTTGCGGGCACTAGGCCTACCCACACAAGTGAGGTACCATGTTTATTGGGAAACTTAGGGTAACACAGAATTGTAGAGCAACTGCTATTACCTATTGACTTTCGATACATTTCTGCCTTCCAAATAAAGACAATGTTTAAAAAAGAAATCATTTTGAAAAATTACCTATAACTCTCATGCTAGTATGTGTACTCACAATTTCGAAAATGTACAAATATCTACTGGTTCTAAACTATATATTTTGTTCCAGTTTCAAAAATTCATAGGTGTCTTTCATACCGATTTTTCCATGTAAATATTTTCCCAAATTAATTGCTATACACACGGTAATTAATAAAAAACCATCGCAAGACGCTGCTCAGTTATTGGCTCTGGGTTCGTCGGGTTCTTGGTGAACCTACAAGTCCTATATATCCACACAACCAGAAAGGTCCAACGGATGTAACGGTATAGTGCTTTCAAACAGCTGGCATAATTAGAAGTTACAGGTGAAAATGTTGGCACAATGACTGTTTTTTTCACCTAATTTTCAATTTTTCCTTTATTCAATTGTTAGTTTCTATGAAGAAACCTTGAAAGATCTACACAAATGACCCCTTGCTGAATTCAGAATTTTGTCTACATTTCTGTAAAATGTATAGCTTTCCAGGATTCATTATTGCTTTCATTCCCGTTTCTACCATTAACTGGAAGGATGGTGAAAGCACAAAAAATAGGCTATGTCCCAGAAAAATACCAAAACTGTGTAAAAAATGTTAGTTTTCTGACAAAAGTCTGCTTGTCCCTGAAATCTGGCCAGATGGTGATTTCAGCACCACAATCCCTTTGTTGATATAATTTGTAGGGAAAGAAACTGACGCTTTCATCTTTAGCCCTTATTTTCCCATACCCCCCCATCCCCCCCTCTCAAAAAAATTTAGTTGTATTTTGGCTAATTTCTGGGTCCCCTCCAGGAGAATCCACAAACCCTGGGTACCTTTAGAATCCCCATGATGTTGGAAGAAAAGGACGCAAATTTGGCGTGGATACCCTATGTGGTAAAAATGGACCCTAAGCCCGGACTACCCCAAATAGCCAAAAAAAGGCTTAGCGGGGGGGCCTAGCAGCGAAGGGGTTAAATCGATTGACAGTAGAACGTTGTCATAGGCTCACCTGCACTGCTATCAGTTAGTCAATGGCTAGGTTGCATTTGTAAACTTGAAAGAAGTGAGCTAAAATATGCAACTTCATTGTTTAGAGTTTTGCAGCGACTAAAGAAAACAGTTTACCTTTCATAAAGAACCAATCCAGAAAAAATAAAGAGCTAAACACTGAAGCAGCTGAACTTTTAATGGGCTACATCACTTACTAAGAAGAAAGTTGGCTTCTTGGAAACCTGTCCCCTGCAGGGAGAAAGCCATGAAAGACAAAGCTATATACATTTTACTGACTGCTTTCTGCCCCTGAGAGGAATTCGGCGGGGCTACCCTGTACGGTATTTATTGTGACCTATTTACAGAAGCATATCGAACCAGAAGGGGATAGTTTGAAAATTGTGATATGGACATTTTAATTTCTGGAGCTTGTATCTGTTTATTTCCTTTTTAGGTTTCGGCTGCAAAAAGCTGCGCAGCTTTTGCAGGAGAAATCTATTTAGTTACAGTATGTGGCTCTGGAATCCGCCCTCTGTTTCATTGGCTAGCTCCATAAATGGAGGCTAGCCATTGGAACAGAGAGGCGTCCGTCATGGCCGGACCAGATTCGGGGGCGTTCCCGAGAATTTTTGGCTTTTGGCTACGTCCTGCTACGTCAGCCAAAAGCCGGGAACGCCCCCGAATCTGGTCCGGCCGGGCCGTGCTTGCTGCTGTCCTGCCTTCCTCCGTGTCCCTCCTCCCGCCGTCCCCCCTCCCCTCGCTGTCCTGAGCACGTTTCCCGCCGTCCGTGTCCTCTCCCGCCCCCCTCGTCCTCTCCCGCCCCCCTCCCGCCGTCCGTGTCCTCTTCCGCCGTTCATGTCCTCTCCCGCCCCCCTCCCGCCGTCCGTGTCCTCTCCCGCCCCCCGTGCTGAATCAGAAAAGCCCATATTCGTCCAATGCGAGCTCTATGGGTCTCGTGACTAGCAAAGCATTGAGTGGGCGGTGCTAACTAAGAGATGAACACAGGACTCAGAGCCGCAAAATCCCCTGTTTAGCTCGCGCCCCCATCGCGTGCTTCATAAGCAGCCGTGTTAGAAAATGTATTTGGAAGTCAATCAAGTACCAGTTCTAACAAAAACACATCATTGATGCATACCCCCAAAGGAACGATATTGCTGCAAACGTTTCTAAAATTGCTCTGTCCGGTTCGTGTCATGCCGTATGCGTTAAACATCCAAAAGATTTGATATTTTTAAAATACCACTTACCCAAATCAATCGATTATACAAACGCAACATTCAGAAGTAAATACATGCTTGCGACGCTGTTGCTACACACTGGAGTGTGCAGACAGATTTGGTAAACAAGTATCGAAAATAATATAAAATGGAATCCTATATTCTCTGCCGGGCGGGCTGGGTAGCCGCGCCCCTCTCCATTCATAGCCATCCCTCCGGGGCGGGGCCGCCTCCTCGGGAGTGAGTGACTTCACACTCATTTGAAGAGTACTACCGGCCGTGAGCGGGCACCATGGCGAAGAGCGGCCGGGCGCTGAGGAGGGTGATCACCGGCTTGGCGGAGTGCCCGGCTCACGGCAGGATGACGGCTGTGCGGCGCGCCTCCGTTACCGGGTATTCTAATTATTCTCGCCGTTCATAGACGAGCCTTTTTTAGTGCAAAGTGTGTGGTGTATGCATACTGACACCTCCTTGTCTCGTGACTGGGAGAGAGCCCCTCGCTTGCAAGCAGGTTTTTAATGCGGGCCCCGGAGGCGTTTCATGCTGGTCGGAGACGCTTTACTGTCTTGAGTTTAAATGTGGCACAGGCGCTCTCTTGGTTGGGGGAGGGCGCACACCGCATATGAATTGATAGTTGCGTTCTTCACAGACCGGTTTACTTTAGTGGGGGGGTGGCGGGTGAAGTGTCTTATTTTAATTAGAGGAATGACACTTTTAAACGAAAGCCTGGCTGGTAAGGAAAAGTGGCCATGAATATTCTAAGCCATAGCTTTAGACAGGTCAGTTTATCATGTTACCAGAGATTATAGTGTGTTCCTGCCCTCACACAGTCCCCTTCAATCTACCTAGCTGCGCAGTGTTGCTGTAGTATGCTGTGTGTTGTCTGTGGAAAGGGATATTTTCTTTTAAAGAAATAAGTACTGTTGTGATTTTAGTGAATTCCTTTACAGGTTGTGATTGATTACTTGTGGTTCAGAAATACCTAGCTATACGTTATATTGCATCTGAGTTTGATATGTATTCAGTGTTATGTTTAATGTGTTCTGTTGGTGGTGTTTGTTGCTTAAAATAACAGTTGTGTGAGCCTCAACTTAAAAATAACAGTAACAACACAAACATCTTTATGACTTATACGCACAAGTGCAGCTGCAGTATTTGTGTAGTTGTGTACCATTTATGCAGGTGTGTCCCAAACTGTGAGTGCAGCCCACTGGTGGGTCCTTTGTTGGTTAACAAAAGTCCAAGCAACAAATAACGATGAATTCAAATGTATTTCCGTAGTCACATTTGCTGTACTTCAAAGACAGAGACCAAATGTTAGTCTGTCTTCTAACAAATTGCTGCTTTTTTAGGTTTCGGTTGCAAAAAAGCTGCGCAAGCAGCTTTTGCGCAGGAGAAATCTATTGAGTTACAGTATGTGGCTCTGGAATCCGCCCTCTGTTTCATTGGCTAGCTCCATAAATGGAGGCTAGCCATTGGAACAGAGAGGCGTCCGTCATGGCCGGACCAGATTAGGGGGCGTTCCCGAGAATTTTTGGCTTTTGGCTACGTCATGCTACGTCAGTCAAAAGCCGGGAACGCCCCCGAATCTGGTCCGGCCGGGCCGTGCTTGCTGCTGTCCTGCCTTCCTCCGTGTCCCTCCTCCCGACGTCCCCCCTCCCCTCGCTGTCCTGTGCACGTTTCCCGCCCCCCCTTGTCCTCTCCCGCCCCCCCTTGTCCTCTCCCGCCCTCCTCCCGCCGTCCGTGTCCTCTTCCGCCGTTCGTGTCCTCTCCCGCCCCCCTCCCGCCGTCCGTGTCCTCTCCCGCCCCCCCCATGCTGAATCAGAAAAGCCCATTGGTCACTGCCAGATTGTCCTATTGGCTAATCCGACTCTGCCCCATAGAATTGTACAGCGTGGTATGACCTTTGATGACACTGAAATCTTAGACAAACCCTAAGGGGTCAAGCATTGCCGGCCTTTGGTCTTGGGAAAGGCAGGCACGTTGATCGATGTGTTCAGAGACCAATAGAAGTGACCAGCGTAATGCCAGGCAACTGTTTGTATACAAGTAGGAATAGTGAGGAACTAACGACTGGAAGGCGGGTAAAAGCTCATATTCGTCCAATGCAAGCTCTATGGGCGGGGTTTGCTCGCAGGTGAGAGCGGAAGAAAATGGCGTCTGTTGGCGGCTCCCGGTGGCAGAACAACTTTACGGTTTTAATTTATATTTTAATACTTCTCGCGGAGGTCTTACTGGCAGACCAGACTGACGAATATCTGAAGCGGGAGCATTCCCTGAGCAAGCCGTACGGGGGTAAGAAATGGCGCTTGTGGACTAGAGTTAAAGACTAAGATGCAGGCGAACTCTGGGGGTAAAGTGGAGTCACGTGAGAAGGGCAGGCTTGCTGTCAGCTGCCGTACCTTTAAGTCCTGTGTACGCTCAAGTATAAGTTATCATTTAACATCGTCCCTGACGAGGCACAGTGGCTTTTTCGGACAGCCGGAGTCCGGTTTTGTAATTTAGATGTGTTTTGACTATGTGGGTAGATCCGGACTGACCATTCTGCCGCCCTGGTATTTAAACGTCAGACAGCAGGCTAGGTGGTTGCTTTCAGAGAAGGATGGGCTCCCGAGTACCATGGCCTTATTTTAGCAACAATCTCCTGCGGGGTAGGGCTAGAGTGATCGTTTTCTTTAGTGTTGATTTTGGTTCCTAGCCAGACACTGGAAATGGGGTCTGTCTTTTTAACCTTATGGATTTGTACAGAACATGATCTATCTTTGCAAATTATGTACCTTCCCTCCGTCACAGATTACAACATTATCTAGGAACATTTTGCGACCACCCCCTGCAAATTGCCACAAGTCCTGCGAGCTCGGTAAGGTGCTGCACCGCCTGCACACTCACCTCCTGCACAATGGGTACAAACTCCAGCCGCCCCTGCACACACTACACCCCTGCCACAAATCGTGGGAACTAGGCATGGGGCTGCTCCGTCTTTTTTCACGTGTCTGCCATCTGAACTGTTGGTACTCACTTCTGCCTTCACTGTGGACAGTTGCTAACAGTGTAGACCAACCATGTCCTTTGATTGCCATCACTTTCCATTCGTGCTCTGCACTCTTCAGTTATTTACAGAGTCTGGCACAGAGTCTGGCACAGGGACTTATCTTTGAGGTTCTAGTTTTAAAGGTCATGCCTTACATTAAACCTTTTCAAGCCCTTTGGTTGTAAACGGTACAGCAGCTACGCGTTGATTTCTGATGGTTACTCTGTTAAAGAAGCTATTCGTTACTTTACATGTCGGGTTTTACACAGGGATATGTATTGAAAGTAACCATTGTTAATATTTTTCTTCATTAAATAATTTGACAGGTTGGATTTTTCTACTTCATAGTTTGCACCACTAAGAGAAATGTCATAAATAGTCTGTATTTAGAGTGTGTTTCTGTTCTCTTGTTGACAGTCATTAGAATGAGTAATGAGACTCCTTAGTTCAGCTGTCTTTTGAAGGCAAATGATCCTTTGTGGTTTACCCCGAACAGCATGAATCCTCTGTCATGTGGTTAGCCTCACTTCTACACTCGTTAGTCTAAGGTCTCTACTTCTGCTGATGGTCTTAAGAACGTAATACAGATGCTTTAAGGCACAACCATGAGAATGAATTGTGTCTTTTGTATGTAGGAAAAACCTTTACTATTGGATAAGTAATAAATACAATTTTTATCCTTTACACATTTCACTTTTAATCACACAAGCTTATCTGCTTCGAGTAAAGTGTACAGGGTGTGTGCTCACTTGCTGTAAGGAAATGCGGTTCTTTCGGAAATATCACATTTAACTTCCTTTCCAGGCCAGTTTACAAATAGAGCTAAAGCAAACCTGTACTATCAAGGCCAAGCTCTGTGTGTGTGTGTGTGTGTGTGTGTGTGTGTGTGTGCGGCTGGCTGTGTGTGCGGCTGGCTGTGTGTGCGGCTGGCTGTGTGTGCGGCTGGCTGTGTGTGTGTGCAGCTGGCTGTGTGTGTGTGTGTGCGGCTGGCTGTGTGTGCGGCTGGCTGTGTGTGCGGCTGGCTGTGTGTGCGGTTGGCTGTGTGTGTGTGTGTGTGTGTGTGTGTGTGTGTGTGCGGCTGGCTGTGTGTGCGGCTGGCTGTGTGTGCGGCTGGCTGTGTGTGCGGCTGGCTGTGTGTGCGGCTGGCTGTGTGTGTGTGTGCGGCTGGCTGTGTGTGTGTGTGCGGCTGGCTGTGTGTGTGTGTGCGGCTGGCTGTGTGTGTGTGTGTGCGGCTGGCTGTGTGTGTGTGTGTGCGGCTGGCTGTGCGTGTGTGTGTGCGGCTGGCTGTGTGTGTGTGTGTGTGTGTGTGTGCGGCTGTGTGTGTGTGTGCGGCTGGCTGTGTGTGTGTGTGCGGCTGGCTGTGTGTGTGTGTGTGTGTGTGTGTGTGTGTGTGCGGCTGGCTGTGTGTGTGTGTGTGCGGCTGGCTGTGTGTGTGTGTGTGTGTGTGTGTGCGGCTGGCTGTGTGTGTGTGTGTGTGCGGCTGGCTGTGTGTGTGTGTGTGTGCGGCTGGCTGTGTGTGTGTGTGTGTGTGCGGCTGGCTGTGTGTGTGTGTGTGCGGCTGGCTGTGTGTGTGTGTGTGCGGCTGGCTGTGTGTGTGTGTGTGCGGCTGGCTGTGTGTGTATGTGCGCGGCTGGCTGTGTGTGTATGTGCGCGGCTGGCTGTGTGTGTGTGTGCGCGGCTGGCTGTGTGTGTGTGTGTGCGCGGCTGGCTGTGTGTGTGCGCGGCTGGCTCTGTGAGTGTGTGTGGCTGGCTATGTGAGTGTGTGTGTGTGTGTATGTGCGCGGCTGGCTGTGTGTGTGTGACTCTGTGTGTATGTGTGGGTGCAAATGCAATAGGTCTCACATTTGCGAGAGATTAAGCTATTGCCATTGTATATGACAATGCCATTTATTTATCTGTTTCCAAAACCAACACATAAATACAAATGTTGTCATTTACAATGCCAATAGCTCTAACTTTTCCAAAGGCGAAACCATTGCATTGTAAATGCCTGTTTTTGTTTTTGTCAGCACTCCATAGGAGTGCACGTTTTTTCTGCATCCTCCCTCATGTGCAGCTTCCCTGCTTTCTGATTGTTGTCCTCTACCCCAGCTCATCCCAGCGTTTATCTTTTTTTCTTTTTTATTGCTACAATCCCGGTACCCACTCCTTTGTTGGTCTTCCTGACGCTGCTGAGACCAAGTTGGGATAGTACATTAAAAGCAAAAAATACATTTCCAGCATAGTCTTAGCATATGTGCAATGACACCTATGCACATACACGCTATCATAGATTTTTGATACCCTATGCTTTTCCGCATCGGTTAATTTTATCTTTAGTCTTTTTGATGATGTGAAATAAAAAGCATTCGCAAAACAAATGGTCGAGAACTACACTAAAAGGAGTCTTATTGGCTTTGCCAATGCATGATACTATTTCAATCTGGCCTCATTGTGAAAGGCTATGTTATGTCCAATGAGTAAAATGTTCATGATGAGGGAATTGTGTTTTCTATTACTGTTTCCAGCCCCATTAATGCCAACCTTCAAGTATACGAGAGGCCATTTAGAAACCACCTCATGTATGCATGCAGACTAGCTTTTACTGTAAGACGTGTTTTTCCTAAGTACTCTTACATATAGTAAAATGTAAGATGTGCTGAATCCCAACAGTAGGTGCCAGTAGGGAGACTTCAAGTATAGTGAGTTAAAGTAATATGTTGTCCATATAAAGGAATAGTTTTACTAATCCCCAAATGTGTGTATACCATGAATTTTCCGAAAGTGGTCGCAGAGCCAACCGGAACAGAAGAAGCGGGAAAGGCAATTTGAATGCCTTAGTTGGTCATAAACATAGTGCTCTTTCTGGGCGTTCTCGCATGCTGTCATGATCATATGTGACCACATTCAACAAAAAGTTGTAGGCGGCCCAAGGCCTCTCTTGAAAATGTTAGTGCCACTGCAATACTTCCATGTTTTGCTCGATCACCAATGGTCCCATCTTGGATTGATGCTGATGGTGACAACTTCTTGAAATTGTTTTTTAGGCCAGGCTGGGGAGCTCCTTTGCATAGACTACCATTGGAAGCACCACTATTTCTAGAAGCGGCAGCAGTAGCATTCTGTCTTCCTTTTCTTACTCCACTCTAACATTTCAATCCACTCAACTCTACGCCCTTTCAATTTGCAACACTATACTTTCTACATTCCTCTTTATAACACACCACTCAAATCTACACCACTTTCCACCACACCACTCCATAACCTTACACTCTACTCCACTTTACAACACGTCCCTGCACACCCCTCTACATCAATACCATTTGTCCATAGTAGCAGACACACTAGTGTACAACATTGATAAAACATATTAGTAAAGCATAAGACGAGACCTATTGGCTTTGCCAATGCTTGTTTCTTTAGCTCACGCTTGACAAGGCTCCGCATTTTTTTCAGACTTTTTCACCACTAGGAAATTGCCATGATAATGACAACAAAAGAAGACCTCACTGTGCCATGTGTGTTCTTTCAACTGTGCACTCCATGTTGATAATAATTTTCCCAAAAGTGGAGGATGTCTCATTCACCATGGATCGAGTGCCATGGACATAAATACGCACTTTCTACGGCGAATGGGACGTTTGTCACTAATTGTACTAAGTTTATCGATGGAATGTTTGTAGATTTGCTAGAATTTCATTTGCGAGATTCAGATAACTGCAGATGGCATTGGCAAGCATTGACCCGTCTGTAAACTTTTTGTAATCACTTGAATGTAGTGATTAGCATGCAATGCACTTACGTCACATGAAGCACGCGATTTTAGCCACAGCCAAAACATGAATGTAGATAATTGTAACCATGCTCCACCAAGTTTTACAGGCAGCCTCGTGCGCCCTCTTTCAATTGAGAAGACTCTGCTGTTCCTTTGTGATTATAAGAAAAACATGTGCGTCCAAGTTCTGTTTGCTTTTAGAAGAGACATGAAATTGTGTATATTCCCCCTTGGGCTGTGCTATTGCATTTTTGTATAAACGACGTGGCGTTTTTATCAGTATACACTGTATACATAAATAGTCAACATTGCAGAGCCTCACATGATGCCAGGCCGCACACAGCCAACATTGTACAAAGCTGCAGGCCATAGGTATACAAAGTTTTCATTAAGATTAATTTCAAGATCAAATACAAAATTAGATCACATTTGGCATGTGTATATTATGCATGCTTGGGCCCAGTTTTTTTATTTTTTATTTATGAGGACAGCTTTGTGCTTTATCATTGGACATTTAGATGCCACAGAGTCAATTTCCCAGTCGCTGGTGCCTCAGACACATCGGTTCCGCAGTCTTTCTCTTGGCTGTGAGTAGCCCCACAGTAATGAGCAATGTGTGCATCCGAGATCCTTGAGGTCTTCCTTCAGGCCGTACTAGTCCCTGTACTCCTTGGAATCTGCGTGCAACGGTATAAAATCATGCACCTCCTCCATTGAAATTAATGAAAGCATCTGATCCATCTGTCGCACTACACCCCCTTTGCCCAGTTTAAAATACTCCTCGCCCCAGCACAGGCTAACAGTTGAGTTAGAAAGACATGTGAGCAAGAATTAGCCGATGTTTGCAGGGTTTGGCACACGTGATATATGGTTTCTGCCATGACTGTCAGCAGTGTTGATTGAATGCGGTAGTGTGGCTCACTGGTTAGAGGCAATGAGGTAGTGTGGCTCACTGGTTAGAGGCGGCAGACCCGAGAGCAGAGGACGGCCCGGGACCAGGGTTCGATTCCCGGCGCGGCAGGTTTCTGGACCAGGGTCAGCGGACTCGATAATTCTCTCGCCTCGGTGCCCACTCTGATCAGCGATCACACTCGGCAACTCTGGGCATTAGCTTGCCTCATCCTCACTAACGGCCCCACCAGACCGCCGGGGATGCCTGGTCTCACCCTGGAGATACCCATTAAGGGACCATCTCTCAGGGAAGCCAGGAAGGGTTTCGCAGCGGTCGAAGCGCCTTGGGACCCTCCGGGTAAGTAGTGCGCTATATAAATGCCTATACATACATACATACATACATACATACAATGCAATACAATTGTTGGCAAGAAAGTCCATTAAGTCCACAGAATACGATCATTCCATCGAGAGCCAGTCGAACACCTGAATTTTCAACGTGAAATGTCAATGGTCCAAAAGACACACAATCGCGTCCCGCAGATTCTAATTTTTCTTTTCTCGTTTTCCTAACAAACATATAAAGCCCTCAATATAAATGTGTCTTAAAAAAAGGGCAATGAAATCACAAGTAGGTGGGAGCATCAGACTGCTGTTCCTTCTGACCTGGTGCGTTTACTGCGTTTCTTGCATGCCCTGGTATGTTTTCATCGTATGCAGTTTACAGGGTCATACGTGTTTTCAATTTACATATGCAGTTTGTGGATTTTTCCGTGCTGCACTAGGTTTGCAACAGTGCTATGGAATGTGTGGCTTTTCTATAGGTTGTGTGTTGCTGTGTATAGGACTCCCATTGGAAGGTTGTCAAGACTGTATTTGGTGCTATTATCTTGCAATAAACTATGGGCGCATATACTCCTTTGACATAGCTCGACATATAGAAAGGTTGAGAATTTGCTCCACTATGTTGACAAGGCTATTCTGCAGATGCATTTTTTTTCTGATCAGTATCCGTATGTGGTCCGTTTTAGTGTGGTATGCAGTAAGGTATGTTCTGCACATTATCTGATTTGTATTACCGGTTATTTCTGCAGTATGTCCTTATCTCTATTGCGTTTCACTGTGACGCATACTTTTTTCTGTTCGTTATGTGATTACGTAGAATGTCTGTGCCTCGTAGAGGTTTTAATGGACAGTGGGTGTAATCTAAGTTGTGCATCATTGTATGCTGCCTTTACGCATGTTGTGTGACGTCTATGTGGGCTGAGGAGTTTTTTATACCATACTGTGAGGGACCCACCGGGCCCCCAAAAGGGTAGAGAGGTCCTCAAACAAGTAGGAAGGGACACGTCCTCCCTATACTGTACATATAAAACGTAATGGGTGTCCCTTCAAAAGAACGCAAAGCGTTACTTAAGGGAGGGAGACTAAGGTGTTTTTGTGTATGATGGTTATATCTCTAGTTAGATGCACTGGGAGTTCGTACAACAACTCTGGAACCAACCCATAGCTATGGGCGAGAAGGGAGAAAAACCCCTTTCTTTATATAGCCCTCACTCACTCTAGTAGTGACATGCTTCATCATCGGGCTCACCCCAACTCCTAAAGTTCGGAGTGGGCTCAACCATATTTCAGGGAGCACTTATGAAAAAGGTATATGGGGACGTAACTTTAAAAATAAAATTCCTCACCCACTCCTAAAGGTATTCTTTATTTTTGGAGCAGGAGGGAAGAGTAAAAGCACTATAGTAGGGTATTCAGGATGTGATGGTCCTATGACCCTAAGCCAGACACTAACCTTTTTCAGCTCTTTCTGCTGGCCTAAAAAAGTCCTGGGGTATCGTCCGGGTGGGATGCGATGAGGTCACTTCCCCCAGAGATGTGCGTGCACTATAGGTATGTGATTTCCTAAGAAGATTTTCCTACAGAAAAGCTGAGACAAGAAAAACACATAGTACAAGTTGTAGTGTCTTGCTGTAGAATAACAAGGCGTGTTGTTGCCTGTAAACCATCATAGAGCAGTTCCCTTTGGAGAAAATCCGTGGATGTGTTGAGTAATATGCGGGATTCACCCCAAACTGGTTAGTGCTTCCAATAAGGTGATCACACGCGAGTCATGCCAATTCATACATCAAATCACGTGCATGTCTGCTTTTCTCACATGTGCTATGGGTTACACACTCATGCATTACTTCTGTCAATTTGCATACACGTTTTTTGTTTATACATTTCCTCACATATACAATTACTATCCTGGTTGATTAAGATGGTATGAGATACTCACCCATAGTAAGCAGGGCATCCGTTCCCAAGGGGTCATGGGGGGCGGCTTTGTAGTCACACACTATGGGTAAATGAAAAAAAAGCCAACTACTCTGTGAGAGCCGACTTTTAAAGATGAGGAATCAATGATGGACTGAGGTAGTCTAAATGAGTCAGCGCCTCGGTCCTCAAAGCGGATCAGCCACTTCATCAAAGGTCCTTCCCAGCCACAACCTATTTTGTGCTCTGCTCCTCTGCTTGTCTGAATTCCAAGTGGAGCCAGCTTGGTTAAATATCTATGTTGCCCGTGCCGCAACTGATGTGTGACGGGCGTACGGCCACATCTCTAGCTGCAGAGAGGTTGGGTATTAGGTGCGGTAGGGGTCTCAGCTCTCCTGACGGCTTTAGTGTCCTGTCATTTCTACGATTACTTTGGCCGCACAAGGCGGCATGTAAACGTCCGTCTTGCACGTCACTGAATTTGGCTGTGTGTCATTTTACAGAATACCATCACACGTTTCTCCATAGATGACAGAATGTGGGGGTATATCTACATATTATATATTTGACGGTGTTTTGGCACCTGTTCAGGCTTTCTGGCGTTTCTATGTTTTTTCAGCATATCTGCCCAGCTCTCTCCTGCCATAGCGAAGTGCAGTGTTTTGCATTCCCTGACCAAATTACAACCGTTTCAGTGCAAACAAAAATAAATTGAAATAATGTTTTGAGTGGTTAACTTAGGTGCATTGGAAGATGCAGTTAACCAAACTCGGGGCAAACTCAATGTTCATCCCCAAGATGGTGTCTCCTGTCCACCTCAGTCAGACTTTAGAGCTGCCAGTCTTTTTCCCACTGCCAAATTCTGTAGCAGAGAGAGCCCTTCATAGGTAGTTGTCAGTCATATAACTTTTATTCAGTTGCCATAATTTTTTAGGAACCATAAAAAGTACATTACAACAAACAATTTATAAGAATAGGATGGCGGAATTTTTTTTTAAACCAGTATACAAACTTTACAGTAAACAGAAATACATTTAAAATTAAAATCAGACGGGGTTATTGAACAGACTGTTGATAAAGTGCAAGTGCGCTAAAAGACATATTAGTCATAATTACACCGATATTTTATACACATTTTAAGGAAACCAGCTACACATTTAGCAATGTGTTCACAGTCTAAATATTACAGAGCAAGGAAAGCGGGACGGCAGGTTCTCAAACCCATAGATAACAAAAGAGGGATGATCCAACGCTTTCGGTGAAACTCATAAAATCTGCCGAATAGCGTGACATGGATTGTGGATTGTTCCGAAATATCATCGCAAGGGCACTTGGTAATACATTTTGACCAATCTTGCTTTTTTGGAAAGGAGACCATGCGGAAAAACATATTAAAACGAAACCGAGTCAATAGGTATTTTTCATATGCATTCAGATAATATTTCAGGTAGGGTTGAATGCCTAGGGCAGTTTGAACACTTATGATCTGTGTATTAGAGGTCCTCCTAAAGACGCCTAATGGAGATGGGCGACTTTTGGTTGAATTGGGAAACATCCTTCACCACGACTCGGGAACAATGAGTTCCGGAGTCATGCAAGCCGAAGGACAACTTGCAAGAACAATGACTTAGCCTGAACCACGGATGGGGCTGGGCAGTCCCGAGGAGCGTCTGAGGAATAGGAGAGAGGTTCGGGGTGCGGAGGGAGGGTTGGTTGTTAGTTTTTAGGGGTGGGGGTTTGTGTTGATTTTAAGGGGGTGGCAGGGGAGAAGTTTGTTTTAAGGGGCTAGGTGGTTTATATTAGTTTTTATGGGGTGGGAGGGGTTAGTGTTTATTTATTTTAGTTTTCAGGGAGTGGGAGGGGTAAGTGATAGTTTTCCGAGGGTGGGGGCGGGGGTTTGTCTAAGTTTTTTAGGGTGGTAGGTAGGGGTATGGGGTACATTTTATGGAGTGGGAGGGGTTAGGAAAAGATTTTAGGAGGTGGTTTACCATTATTATTATTATTATATCTGATTTTGTAGAGCGCACAGCTACCCGTGGGTTTCCTGGCGCTTGGAGAACAGAAGTAATAGAAGGCAGACGGAATTGTAGGGAACAGATTATCGGGAAAACAGCCAGGTTTTCACTCCTTTGCGGAACTTGAGATAACATGTTTCAGACCGCAAAGGGATGGGAAGCGAGTTCCAATGCGTGGGTGCCAGGTAAGAAAAAGAGCGCCCTCCAACTCTAGCACGCTTGAAAAGGGGGACCGAGAATCTGCAGTGGGTGGACGATCTAAGGGTGCGCGAGGGACAATATTGTTGAACTAAAGTGGATAAATAGTGAGGGGATTTTCCAGCTTTGATACGGTGCATAAAGCATAGTGCTTTGAATTTGGACCTGGATTCTATGCGCAGCCAATGCAGGCTACGCAGGGAAGAAGAAGCAGAGGAAGTTCGAGGCAAATTACAGAGAAGACGGGCAGCCATGTTCTGAACCACTTAAAGCTTCCGGGTGACCTCTTTGCAGGCACCCAGAAGAAGTACATTCCCGTAGTCCAGGCGAGATGTCACTAAGGCCTGGACCACTGACTTCTGGGTGTCTGGGGGAAGCATCCATGTGATTTTCCTCAACCACCTGCTGATGGTGGTACAGGTGGCTGAGACTTTGACCACATGATGTTTCATAGATAGCTGATTATCAAAGAGGACCCCGAGATTGCGTGCTGTAGTTGCTGGGGTCGGCAATGGTCCCATTTGCTGAGGCCAATGTTGCGGGCCCCAGAGAGCAGAGTCCGGCCCAAACAGAAGAAGCTCTGTTTTATCGCCATTTAGCTTTAGTTTGTTCGTCAGCATCCAATTGGCGATGTCAGTGAGTCCAGAACGAAGAGAAGAGGAGGGGGAGTGCTGATTAGAAGAAAGGGAGAAAATAATTTGAGTGTCATCAGCATAAGAAAAAATATAAAGTCCAGCCTGTTCAGCAAGAAAAGCAAGAGGTCTAACATAAAGGTTGAAGAATAACAGACTAAGAATAGAACCTTGGGGAACCCCATATGGAGAATTGTGAACAGTGGACACAGAAGAGGGGGAGAAAACCTGAAAAGTACGATTAGAAAGAAAATTAGAAATCCAGGCAAGGGCGGAGCCGCAGATACCAACGGACTTTAAGGCAGAGAGAAGGATGTTGTGGGAGACGGTGTCAAAAGCGGCACTCAAATCCAAAA
Organism: Lissotriton vulgaris; assembly: GCF_964263255.1. Lineage (NCBI taxonomy): Eukaryota > Metazoa > Chordata > Amphibia > Caudata > Salamandridae > Lissotriton > Lissotriton vulgaris. Next base: position 87,433,040 of record NC_141690.1, read on the forward strand.
GGATGAGTGCCACTGTCTCCCCTCTATCTATCTGGCGCCTGACTGTCTCCGAGACTCCCAAAAGGGTGGACTCCGTAGAGAAGCCCGCCCGGAAACCTGACTGGGAAGGGTGGAGAACGTTCGCTGATTAAATATGGCTGGTGAGGTGACGGTTAACATGCTTCTCCAACACCTTTGAGAGGCAGGGAAGCAGAGAAATGGACCGAAAGTTGGCAGGATTGCAAACATCCGCATTGGCTTTCTTCAGAAGTGGAACCACCATCGCATGTTTCCAGATGTTAGGAACAATTGCCTCCCTGAGAGAGGCATTCAAGAGAGCTAGAATACAGTCCAAAGGGGCGGTGGCTAAAGTACAGAGAATCTGGGGGGGCATGGGATCCAATGGAGAGCCAGATTTGATCTCTGCCAGCAGTTTCTGGAAAACTGGCATAGAGATACATTCCCACTTGTCTAATAAAGGAAAAGAGGAACGTTCAGGGTCGTCCTGTGTAGATGGACGGTCATATTGCCGAATAGATGACTTGGGTGAAGCAGATGGTGAAGCTATAAAACCCGCATAGATGCTGTCAATTTTCGTTGTAAAGAAGTCTGCCAAGGAATTACATTGATTGCTATCCAGACAAGGAGCTTTGGGGGCACATGTCATACCGGATAGTTCCTGAACTGCCTTGAAGAGGGCTTTTATCACGAAAATTCGTGGTAAATTAATGCGTGGTAAAAAAAATTCTGTTGAGATGCAGTTGTAGTACAGACCACATGGTTTAGGGAGTCGTTGAGTAACTTGTTGGTTCGAGGCATGTGGGCCGCTAAATTCATATCTTGTGCATAGATCGCCGCCTAGTGTTGGGTCCGGATGATTGGACCTTGTTGTCCTGGAAGTCTTCGAAGTATCACGAGATAGGTGGCTCCTCCCCTGGACTACAGTGCGCATGGGCATCATCTCCATCCTCAGATTGTTTTTTTCCGCCATTGGGTTCGGATGTGTTCTGAGGCTCTAGTTCGGAACCTATAGGAAAAACTTGTTTTCTTCAGGCCAAAAGGCCTTTTTAAGCGTCGGTATTGTACTTCGTTCGGTTCTGAGTTGACTTATCCAGTTCCCGGATACTTGAGCACGTGTGCTCCCAGCTTTTTAGGCCCGTTCGAAGATTGACATCGACGATGGAATTCCAAGCCCCGTTTAAACGTTGCCCAGTCTGTAACGTGAAGCATTCTCTCTCAGACGTGCACCCGGTGTGCAACAAATGTCTGTCTCCAGACCACGACGAGGGGAGTTGCTTGGCCTGTACGAGATTCAGGTCGGAAGAGGCGCTCGCTCTTCGACGTGAGGCGAGGCTACCGGCGCAGAGAACGTCGGATGTGGAGGATATCTTCGATGCTGGGGACGAAGAGGGCCTTCTACAGGAGGAACCGGAGCACTTCTCCGACCCGGCCTCCGGTCAAGGATCTTTCTATGGAGAAGAGGTAGACGATGAGTACATCGAAGACGATGGGGCCGTCGAGGTAAGAGATGACGGTATGGTAATGGGAGCCGCAGAGGGCGGCTCCAGCGATGAGCACGACCCGACCGAACCCTCAGGGGTCGAAAGTGACACTGTCTTGTTAAAGGCTCAGGTCGAAGCATCGCCGGAAAGCCTTAGCCAAGATCTTTCTGCTCATTCTACAGCCCCGGCTAAGAATATTTCAGAGCCTTCGGTGGGTACGCCTTCGAAAACGAAACTGACTAAAGACAAATCAAAACCGAAACTGAAACTGGTCAAACCAGGATTCGTTTCGCAAAGCCTTGCTCCTTCGGATCACAAGAAGGCTCGGAGTGTCATCGTCCCTTCGGGGTCACAAACGGGTGCCAACCCAAAGATCGGCACATCCAAAAAGGTGCCAAAGGCCCAAGAAGACGGATCGCATCATCTAAGGCTGCCCTCGGGGGCGTGGACAATGAAGACGGACTTGAGTCGCAGCCGCCCCTCAGCCCGAATACATACAAGTTGATGCTGGTGAAGGTTCTCTAAGACAAGCACAAAATGGCCGCTTTGGAACGTGACTCATCAAGCCGTGGCCATTTTGGGAATCCCAGTGCAACTCCTGGCTCGAAGTTGGCGATGGCCAAGAAAAAGGCCAAACAGCCATTGGGACCTCCACCTATAGTTTTTGGACTGCCTCCAACTGCACGACCTAAAACTTCTAAGCCGGCACAGGGCACCGACCCTGGGAAACTGATGTCAAAAATTAAGGGAATGACCGCCACTCCTGAAGGCGTCGGTTCCACTCCACCTTCTTCTGAAAAATCAAAGAAGTTGTACATTGACACTGCAACCGGAAGACTCACCCTTTTCAAACTGAAGATCTTGCCGGAGAATCCAATGGAATCCTATCAAATTCCGCTTAAAAGGAAAAGAGACTCTGCTTCCTCGCCGGTTCTTTTCGAGCCCATCAGGCCTTATGGACAAGCATTTACACATTCCCCCACACGCACTGAGGATGGTGGGGGGGGGATGACCAGAATGACGAACAATTTAATTATCCTGATGCATCTAACCAAGACGATTCGCAGGATGTGCTGGTCGATCAAGGCACGGCGGACACCCAGTCTTACCAAGTTAAGACAGCCCCCGCAGAGGATACCGCGGCCTTCAACGCTCTGACCACCCCCTTTTCTGAATCGTTTTGTCCACCATAAGCGTGGAAGGGTATACTCAGATGTGAGTCCCTTGCTCACTGCACCATCAGGATTCAAGCAAGCCGGGCGGAAGACGGCTGGAATGCCAGAAACCGGTCCCCGGAAGCTTGTTTCCTTCCCAGTATAAGAATTGGCTTGGTAGTTTGGTCTGCCCTGTTCCCATGATGCACTGGGCCAGGGACAGACTAATTTGCATGTAGCCAGGTTCTGAGCTGGGATGGTGCAGTGAGCTAAAAAAACGGTGATCGATCAAGCCCTGATCTTTGGACTGGGTAGGAGTGTACTGCTTAATTCAGATACTCTGTCCATCACCAACCCCTTTTCTGAATCGTTTTGTCCACCATAAGCGTGGAAGGGTATACTCAGATGTGAGTCCCTTGCTCACTGCACCATCAGGATTCAAGCAAGCCGGGCCGAAGACGGCTGAAATGCCAGAAACCGGTCCCCGGAAGCTTGTTTCCTTCCCAGTATAAGAATTGGCTTGGTAGTTTGGTCTGCCCTGTTCCCATGATGCACTGGGCCAGGGACAGACTAATTTGCATGTAGCCAGGTTCTGAGCTGGGATGGTGCAGTGAGCTAAAAAAACGGTGATGGATCAAGCCCTGATCTTTGGACTGGGTAGGAGTGTTCTGCTTAATTCAGATACTCTGTCCATCACCACCCCCTTTTCTGAATCGTTTTGTCCACCATAAGCGTGGAAGGGTATACACAGATGTGAGTCCCTTGCTCACTGCACCATCAGGATTCAAGCAAGCCGGGCCGAAGACGGCTGAAATGCCAGAAACCGGTCCCCGGAAGCTCGTTTCCTTCCCAGTATAAGAATTGGCTTGGTAGTTTGGTCTTCCCTGTTCCCATGATGCACTGGGCCAGGGACAGACTAATTTGCATGTAGCCAGGTTCTGAGCTGGGATGGTGCAGTGAGCTAAAAAAACGGTGATGGATCAAGCCATGATCTTTGGACTGAGTAGGAGTGTTCTGCTTAATTCAGATACCCTGTCCATCACCACCCCCTTTTCTGAAACTGATTGAAAGGGCGGCGTTGAACCACGATGTGGTCATGCATGCAGATCCAGTTGATTAGGACTTTGTTTGATACCTTCTCTACGTCGGACAGATCAGTGAAGACGCTGCCGATGCTGAAGGGTGTCCTGAAACACGCCAATGACATTTTCAAGGACACAACTAGAGCTCGGGTGGTGAACCCGCGTATTGAGAAGAAATACAGGCCTGCTCCTGTGGACCCTACATATATAAGGGGTCAATTGCCATTGGACTCTTTGGTGGTCTCCAATGCCCGGAAGAGGGCGAACTCACAAACCAGTGGTGATGCTCCTCCCCCAGACAAAGAATCTAAAGTATTAGAAGCTTCTGAGAAGCGGGTTGCTGCACAGGCAGCGAATATTTGGAGAATAGCCAATACACCTGCTCTACTGGCTAGATACGATAGGGCTCACTACAACACCCTAGAGCAATTGTTGCAACACCTGCCTAACGAATATAGAGAGGGGGCGAACATGTTGATTCAGGAGGGGAAACTGATATCAAACGCTTCTATTAAGTGTGCACTAGATTCAGCTAATACTGCAGCCAGGGCCATTAACACTAGTGTAATGCTAAGGAGGCAGACATGGTTACGAATTTCAGGGTTTAAGCCTGAAATACAAACAAGTTTGCTCAATCACCCCGTTAATCCTGATTTTTTGTTTGGGCCTGATGACACAATTCTTGAAAAGATCAAGAAAGACACCGAGACGGCTAAGTCCATGGGGGCCTTGCAGTCTCAACAGTTCAGAGGGGGTTCTTTTCGTCGCTCAGGTATCAGAGGGCCGTCAAGAGGGCAAGCATCCCAGCAAACACAATACAATAAAGTTGGTGCGCAGACCACCTTTAACAAGAACAATAGAGGTGGATACCGTGGTAACAGCGCCAAGGGCAGAGGACGTGGAAATAATAACACCAGGTCCTCAGCAAATACCAAACAGTGACGTCTTGTCACTGCCCCCGGACCATGTAACACCGGTCGCGGGACGACTCCAGCAGTTCCTGCCGGTCTGGGAAGGCATTACCACAGACCGGTGGGTGAGGCAACTTATCCAGTACGGGTATTTTTTAGAACTAACATCCACTCCACCCGACATACCCCCAAGACACCATCCTATGTCCACAGAGCAAATAAACTTATTACAGCAGGAAGTGGCCAGCATGCTGCAAAAAGGGGCCATAGAACTGGTGCCTCTAGAGGAGCACGGAACAGGGGTGTACTCTCTCTATTTCTTAGTCCCAAAGAAGGACGGGTCTCTCAGGCCCATTCTGGATCTGAGGCCCTTGAACCTATACATCCTTTCAGAACATTTCCACATGCTGACTCTGCAGCAGGTCCTGCCATTGCTCAGTCAGGGGGATTTCTGACAACTCTGGATCTGAAGGATGCCTATTTCCATATACCCATACATCAGGCACACAGGAAATACCTCAGGTTCACCATACAAAACAAGCACTACCAGTTCAAGGTGCTACCTTTTGGGGTGACCACCGCTCCCAGAGTGTTCACCAAATGCTTGGCTACAGTGGCAGCACACCTTCGGAGACAACACATTCATGTCTACCCCTACCTGGACGACTGGCTTGTGCAAGCAAAGTCGGCCCAGCAGTGCGCCAGCCACGTGTCCCGCACAATTCATCTCCTGCACAGTTTGGGATTCTCTCTGAACTATCCCAAGTCGCATCTTCAACCCGCTCAGGTACAGCAGTACCTGGGAGCGACGTTGGACACTGTGACAGCCACAGCCCAGCCAAACTGTGCGAATCGACATTATGCAGCTGCTGATTCGCAGATTCAGACCAAAACACTCACTACAAGCGCGAGTGTTTCTGCAGTTGATAGGCATGATGGCCTCCTGCATATTCATAGTCCCGCACGCGAGACTGCACATGCGTCCGCTCCAAGAGTGTTTGGCACGACAGTGGAATCAGGCTCAAGGACAATTGAAAGACCTAGTGTTGGTGACCGGTCGTGCGTACAACTCTCTGCATTGGTGGAATCCACGTAACCTTTGCAAGGGACAACCGTTCCAAGAGCCTGTCCCACAAATAGTGCTCACGATGGACGCATCCCTCCTGGGGTGGGGGGGAGCATCTCCTTCATTACACAGTGCAGGGACTATGGTCGGATCAACAGAAGAAGATGCACATCAATCTGCTGGAATTGATGGCGATCTTCATGGCAATGAAGGCTTTCAAGATACATCTGTGGAACAAGGTCGTGTTGGTCCGGACGGACAACATGGCGGCCATGTATTACATCCAGAAGCAGGGAGGTACTCACTCTCCACAGTTGTCTCACTTGGCACAGAGTATGTGGAAGTGGGCCATTCAGAGGAACATTTTCCTCAGGGCGGGGCACCTCCCGGGCCAGGACAACCAGATGGCGGATCTACTCAGCCGGCACAGTCATCAGGTGCACGAGCGGGAGATTAATCCATCGGTGCTGCAACTGTACTTCCAGCAGTGGGGGCATCCAGACATCAACCTGTTCGCCACAAACGAGAACGCAAAATGCCCAAACTTCGCCGCCAGGTTCCCACACCCACGGTCTCAGGGCAATGCGATATGGATGAACTGGTCAGGCAGATTTGCGTACACTTTTCCGCCAGCCCCGCTCATACCTCTGGTTGCACGGAAACTCAGACAGCACTCGATGACTCTCATCCTGGTTGCTCCAACGTGGGCGAGGCAAGCATGGTACACCACGTTCCTATAACTTTCCGTGGTGCCTCATCAAAGACTGCGCCTTACACCCAGTCTTCTCACTCAGAGCCATGGCGAAGTTCAGCACCCAGATCCGCAACAGTTAAACCTTGCGATATGGCTCCTGAAGTCATAGAATTTGGGTATCTGAATCTGCCTCCTGATTGTATGGACATCATTAAGGAGGCACGACGGCCTACCACTAGGGCCTGCTATGCTGCCAAATGGAAGCGTTTAGTCATTTACTGTTCCAGCCGTGACATAAACCCGCTAGATGCATCGACAAAGGACATTATTTGTTACCTGTTCCATTTATACAGATGCAATCTGGCATACAGTTCTATACGTATTCATTTGGCGGCAATGGCGGCTTACTTACAGAACAGACAATGCCTTTCACTGTTCAGAGTGCCAGCGATAAAAGCTTTTATGGAGGGACTCAAGCGAGTCATTCCACCCAGAAGGCCACCTTCACCTGTCTGGAATCTTAATGTGGTTTTGACCAGACTGATGGGACCTCCTTTTGAGCCTCTCCACTCATGTGAGATACAGTTCCTAACGTGGAAGGTCGCCTTCTTAGTAGCGATCACGTCGCTGAGACGGGTTAGCGAGCTGCAAGCCCTAACCATTCAAGAACCTTTTATACAGGTCCACGCAAATAGGGTAGTACTACGCAGTAACCCTAAATTCATGTCCAAGGTGGTTTCTCAGTTCCACATTAATCAAACTATTGAACTGCCAGTTTTCTTTCCCAGTCCTGACTCAGTGGCAGAAAAATCACTGCACACATTGGACGTCAAAAGAGCCCTCCTGTACTATATAGACAGGACGAAGGATTTCAGGAAGACTAAACAACTCCTTTGTTGCTTTCTCACCTCAGCACAAAGGCAAACCCATTTCAAAATCGGGTATAGCCAGGTGGTTTGTTAAGTGTATTCAGATTTGTTATCAGAAGGCTAAACGCACACAAACAGTCCCCCCAAGAGCGCATTCCACACGCAAGCTAGGTGCATCCATGGCTTTCTTGGGTAACATTCCAATGGAGGACATTCGTAGAGCAGCCACATGGAATGACATACATACATTCACCAAACACTACTGTGTTGATGTACATTCCAAGCAGCAGGCTGCTGTAGGTCAGGCTGTTCTAAAGTCCCTCTTTCAGGCTGCTTCAGCTGGCTCGGGCAACCACTGCTAAGGGAGAAACTGCTATTTAGTCTATGCACAAGATATGAATTTAGCGGCCCACATGCCGAGGAACGGAATATGCTACTCACCAGTATGCATCTGTTCTTGACATGTAGGGCCGCTAACATTCATATCTCCCACCCATCCTCCACGGTGCCTGTCGCAGCTGTAGCAGTCGGAATTACTTCTAGCATGGTCATCGGGTATCTTATTGGACTCCATCTCTGCCACAATGGCGAAAAACAATCTGAGGATGGAGATGATGCCCATGCGCACTGTAGTCCAGGGGAGGAGCCACCTATCTCATGATACTTCGAAGACTCTTCCAGGACAACAAGGTGCAATCATCCGGACCCAACACTAGGCGGCGATCTATGCACAAGATATGAATGTTAGCGGCCCTACATGCCAAGAACAGATGCATACTGGTAAGTAGCATATTCCTTCCAACATACAACCGTTGAATTTGTGGAGAAGCTACAGGTGGTTTGTGTAAAACACAGAGAAAGCTTAAGGTTAGGTTACTGAATTTGCCTCACCCTCCAGTCTCCGTCCCCCACCCCCCCCCCACCCCCCCCCTCCCCCCCCCAATTTGGAGAAAGAGACAGTGTCATTGGTCTGAGTATCTTCTTTTTATAGTTTTAGTAGCAGTATCAACCGTGTTTAAAAAGTTTGAAATGACCGTCTTTTGTGCTAGCGAGTACCATAAACATACTAGTTGGTTTCTTTTTTAGTGAATTGAGTAGAACCATTAGCTTGTCCTCGCCCATTTCTGGAGTCTTGGAGACTGCAGAGAACAAAATCTCTCAAAATAGATATTCGCCATTTTCCTCAGGAGAAAGGAGTTGCCTCTCCATTGTTTGATCGTTTTACTGGTACTCTTGAAACATGCTTTCTCAAGTAGCTAATTTTTGCTTGTTTAGTGTGCTGACTATCAATTATTTTTGTGGTCTACCATGAAAAATACTGCCACAAATAGAAGGGTGTAATATTTAATTTGGCTGAGTGGCAGCCACATAGCGAAGTTTAGTATTTGGTTTCAGTTCTCTTATTAGGCAGGGATTTCGTATTTTATGTTATGTTCAAGCCTTTGCGGGCCCGCTTCATTTTACACATGCGTGTAGGTGTTTACGTAACTGCGCGCGCTCCGGATCAGTGGAAGGAAATACAATCCCTTCATTCAGGAAAGCTTGAACGAGAGCGGAAATCCTGTCACTATTCCAGGACTGGCCTGTCTGGCATCTGGTACATTTCACCTTGTATGATTAAAGGCAAGGTCACATTCCTGACCCTCGGCGGGTCCCACCAGACTCTATAGCAATGGTTAAATGATGTCAACATACTATACTGAGGGGCACGTACTTGCTACTTGTGATCCATTCATTGGAGTGAGTTTATGTGCGCGCATGAAGGGTTTGTGCGCCTTATCACGGGAATATGGTGGTCATTTGCACCTCTGGGTTTAGCGGTTTGTGAACTGAACACGGCCTCTGGGTACAGAAGCTAAGGTTGTCACGACAGTCTGTGGCTTCTCTCCCCACGTTTCTATCAGCGAGATTTGATTTTCTTTTGCGGTTGGTATGTTATATAAAATGAACTCGAAGAAGGTTCTCAGTGTAACTGCAGGCAGTCCGCCTGATAATGGTCGTGGTGTGCCATTTGGGGTAGGAAGCTGATATTTCCAATTTATAAAGGATTTGTGAAAGTTTTTCAATCCGTATTTCAAGTTGATTACCCTGATTAAAATACTATATTGCGAAATGTTTGACCTGCTGCACACAAGTAAAACCTACAGCTGTCAGTGTATTTCATGGTGAAGAACTAATGCCATTTGGCCGAGAGCTCATCATGATGGAAACATATAGACCGTTTTATCTATCAGTAGCATGGTCCTCATGTAAATGTGTATTAAAAAAAAAGTAAAGTTAAAAACTTGCAAAATAGTTGATATTAATATTAAATATTCAGAAAACTTTCCGACAGTTGAGTATAAATCATTGAAATGCGGGAATGGCCTGTACGGTGGGTAGTAAGGGCTGTAACTGCCTCGATTTCAGGTACACATTCGAGCAAAGGTCTGCCCTGCACCGTAGCAGGATACAGACTGTCCCGATACACAGTGCATTATCCCTTCTATACTTGTCCTCATTTAAACCACATCTTGGTGTATGAATGAGGACACAAACGGGTTCGCGTTGTTGAACACTGGTGAGATCATTTCCAATCCGGAGGGAGCGATGTCAAATCTACGACAACAGTACCTGTGGTCTGCGGCACCAATATAGGGAATTTAAGGTCATATTGCCATACTTAAATTGAGGCATTTAGTAGCGCTCGTAGTGTATAAAGCTAAGGTGCCCATTGGAGAAATTCCTGGTTTAACATACTTGGGCATGCAGAAGGGGAAGGTAATGGGGGCTACATAAAAACGCAAGATTGCAAAGTCCTTCTCCTCTTGGTTTGCCATGCGACCTCTCATATTTACCAGGTCCAGAGGAGGGTGTTGCCGTGAATTTATTTAACCCGTAGTTGTAGAGCTTTCCTCGCTTTCATTGCAGCGTCAGAATTAGATGCTTCTTTAAATAACAGGTGCAATAACTTTACATTGTTAAATTGATAGCTAATTAAAAACAATGTGTGTTAAAAAAACAATTTCACCACAGTGTCCTGGCTTCGATAACCCTTAGTATATAAAACAAAGAGATATAATCTTGAATCCTTGCGACATGTAGCTATAGTGGGGGTAAGAGCGGAAAGAGTTTGAGAAGTCCAAGCTTTGTTGGAAAAGAGAGAGCTCTGCCACCCGCGGTAGCACAGTTGATCATAGAGAATAAGATATGCCGAATGAAGTGAGAAGTATTTTGTCTGGCTGGTAAATTAGAAAAAGGCATTCTATTTAAGAGGGGTCAGTATGGTGAAAAGCATTAAACAAGGTTTTGAGCAAACCATATTTCTCCACCGGAAGCCAATGGAGTGCTTTCAGATGTCAGTGAGAGGTCGCACTGTCAGTTAAGGACTAAGATGAGTTGGAGAGCATAATACTGCACATTTTGAAGTCTTTGAGCTATTTTGGCAGTGCCAGAACAAGGAAATTGGAGTAGTCCAGTGTAGATGCTATCGTGGCCTGGAAGTTTGTGGAACTCAGAGGCAGGAGTGGAACATTCTTTTTAAATGTATTTTAAGGAAGAAAAAAAGTAGAGGAAATCTTGACAATGTGGTCTTTTCAAGTGAGCTGAGACTCAAAAGTAACCCCTAGCATAGCTGTCTAGGTTTCAGATTGGTATGTGTAACATTTCCAAAATGTCCGTGTAATTATGAGTGACAATTCAACGGCTATGAGTGACATTTTCTGATTGAGCCGGGGTTACTGTTGCTCAATGCATCCTGTTAGAAAACAAACTTATGCCAGTTTTCTGTCGTCGGGTAATACATTTTCATAACTTAGTCCTTTCAATATGGGCTCTGGATCTCTGATGACTCCAGGTGATGTCACTGCCACTGAGTCCCTTGTCGTCCGTAACTGACCAGAATCCTGGCTCCCACCTGTTAAGGTAACAGTCCCTGACTTTTGGGTTCATTCTTACTCTTCCTTTCTTCGATAGGCTTACATGTTTCAGACTCCCAAATACCCTCATTGCCCCGTCTCTTGTTACGGAAGACAATCCTGATCGTAGGTGGCTGCTGGAGTCATTTGTCTCCTATTGTGGAGCCGGTTTCCCTGACCTCTGGTTCTGCTTCACACCTGCCTAATCAGGGGCCCCAATATTCTGTGTGGCTGAGACTTCATCATTTTTCGAGGAGAAGACCTGCATATGTTGCCTTTGCAGCGTTCTCAACTTCCTCCGGTCTTGCATTGCTTCACTTTCTGGAGCCTGTCCAATAGTGCCACGGACATACCTTGCATGAGCGCAGCCATCTTGCTACTACGATCCACTGTACTGGCAAGTCGTCCAACCTAGGCGATGTGTAGAGGAAAACGAGGCGCGTAGCTATGACGCCATCTTAGACAGGAACATTCTGTTCTCTTTGGACTTTCTGTAGCCATCTTACCATGGTATAGCTTCTGGGTCTGTTAGGCAACTGTAACTGTATTCGACTGTATTCTTCACATTAGCCCATAGTGACATGTTTACTATAGCCAAATTGCTAATTCACCGACAATAGACTTCAAGTGTGTATAACTTGGATGGTGCACAGAAATGATTCAAGCTTTATCTCCCCGAGTTTTTTATGCGTTATTTGGGTACTTCTATACCTATACTTTGGGTTGCATCCCAGTGTTAATAGATTTTTGGCATTGAGCAGGTGCCTGGTACATTCCAGGGTTTTTGGTACTGTGAAGAATCGACTTGTGGCAGGTCGACATTTTAGCAGTGTTACAATGTAGCACTGTGCAGACTGAGCTCTAGCAGATAAGCCAGAGCCCCCAAGCCTGCTGGAAACAGCACACACCGAGCTGCCACAGCAGCTGTAGGTGCATTATAATAGCAGTTTACAGCGTTTGACAGCTGCGGTCCTATAATGTGGGACATTGCATTTCAGTTCTGTGATATGGACCACATGCTGCAATGCGTTAGTCGAACGACTGATGCGTGGTACTTGGCAGGGCTGCCCTAGGTTGTACACAGAGGAAGTGGCTCAGGGTTACTGATAATCTCAGTGGTACACCTGTTTGCGGCCTACACCAAGGGTTGTCAAAATCAAAGATCTCCCCATTGAAGGAGTTTGACACAACGTGTTGCAGTTTATCCGAAGCACGATATCAAAGAGACCCACCTTGATCGTACATTGAAGAAGGGAGTTGTTAGCGTCCATGCATCGGCTGAGTAGCGGGTCGTTGGTATAGGAGACACATCTGAAACCGAAGGAATGGGTCAGACTCAAAAGGGAGCATGCCTACATTAAGATGAAACTGTGTGGGATTGAGGGCAGAGCCTTGATCAACCCATATGCCTTTAAATAGAGAAACAGTGACAGGCTTAGAGTAGTTAGAGAGCAATACAATTAGGTGAAACATGTTGAAGCCATTGTCACACACCCACATCTCTCAGAGATGTGCCTGTAGTATGCGGTCAGAACAAAGTGCCTGTGGTGAGTGTAGTCAAAATTGCCAGCCATTGGGGAGTAGAGAAGACTACCTTGATGTTTGGGAGCTTGTAAAATAGGATTACTATAGTAGACCGTACGAGCGGAACAAATAAGTTTTCCTTCTATGATTCAACCACTTTGGCAGTGGTAGAAATGGTGAATTGTCAGAGCAGTTGAAGTTTTTTACAGTGAAAATGTGCTTCAGAACACCAAGGGGAGGAGGGAGTTGCCCTGTACTGAAACACTTATTTAAGCAAGATGGAAATATGATGGACAAAACGCATGTATACGTCAACATTTTCGTTGCTAAACTCAATAATAAAAGAAAGAGCCGGAGAAGAGGTGCTAGCAGGAGAAGAGGTGCTAAGGGGGTCAGCCACTTTAGCCACCAATGTCTTAGATGTGAGAAGCAAAGGTGGCCATATTTGACTCATAGATGTGGACCGCAAATTAAAAAAAAATGGCGATGATCAGTCCATGACAGGAGCAAGTGAGGAGATTGAGAATTAATAACACTAGGTCTGGTAATGGGTTAGGTCAAATGTGTGGCTCTGGTTTAACTTCGGACGGTTAATGACTTATTAAAGGTTGAAAGTTGACCAAGTATCAATTAAGTTAATAGTTCAGTATTCTGGACGATCATCAATGTGTAGTCCTTACCTACTAACATAATTTGATTTGCATGCCGGTGTTAGAAGTGAGATTGGTGAAGGTTTTAGCAAACTGGACAGCTTAAAAAGGTGGACTGTAAACAAGAAATGTTTTGAATTTCTATCATTCTCACTCAGAAGTCTTACTGGTTGTCCAGAAAGCACTAAATTATATTCTTAGACGTTAAGGTACAAGCAGACATATTTACTTAAGTAACCAAACATGGTCCAAATCCCGACTTCCCGGTTGGGGGAGGACGGTGAACCCTGTCATTTGCACCCTATATTGTGGTTTGTCTTATGGTTTCTTTGGTAACACACCAAGTAGATATCTTCTTATATTGTATCAATGTGTATCCTGTTTTCACTTTGTTGTATTATACATCTCATTAAATCAATAAAATCTTGGTTACTAAAAATAAAAGTCACCCAATTTGGTATTTGATTACTAATTGATTGCATATAATTATGTACCGTAATCTGTCTGTATTTCAGGAGTTGTAGACTGCATATTTTTAGAACACGAGTTAATTTTTTAATTGAAAGTTTAGTTTGTTGCAACTTTCTTTTTTCCAGTGATCTCAAAAGCAACATTATAACTACAATTGAACCAGGAACCTTTGTGGGGCTTTCATCACTGAAAAGACTGTGAGTATTTTCAGAATTTCTCTATGCGTTGTGAAAATGATCGTCCTTTACAGTTATGGCCAGTTTAATTGCTTCTGTTGTGGCTTATGTACTACCACGCGAGAGAACCACTGAATAAACAGCCCTGTGGTTGAATGACAGGGGAAGAGTGGTGCCCCGTCAGCTGCTGCATTACAGTTAGGATCATTTATCCAAAATGCCTAAGACGAAGCACAGAAGTGGTTGAGTGTACAAAGCAGGTGTGAGCAGGACCAAGAATCTTTGGTCTAAACTCTGGCATATCGACAACTCCCAAGATTTTGCACCTATCCCTCATCAATACTCTGCATGTGTAAATATGTAGAATTGAGTATTTTTCCCAGGAGTCTCCCCAGCACACACACACACACACACACACACACACACACCTGTACCTGCCTCCTTAGCGTAAAGAAATATCTGCCTAAGGCTTAGCACTCAGCTGCTTAATATCATACATGCCTCCTTTAAGAAGAGCTTTGTACCAGACTTCCTACAGAATAGTCAAGCACATAATCTCTTTAAAAAAAATCTGTGGATCCAAACAATTTCACACCTTTACCAATCTCTTTGTTCTCGCCAGAATGCTTTAAAGCTGAAATGGTTATTTTATGGACAATGGGTAGTCCTGTTAACTGATTTGACTAGAGCAGCATGCATCTTTCAACAGTATTGACCTCAATATTTAAAGTGAGAGGCTACAAGTAAAACTTTTTATTCAGGATTCTGTACTGTAATGGGTTTTATTCTGTCTTAGAAACAAGAAAATAGACAATCTTATGGGCAGCAGCTACTCTCCTCTATACCTCACCCTGGATGGTGGACCATAAGGGTTCATCCTCATTGGCTTTTAACCTATATAAGGAGTAGCAATTATACTAATTACCATGCAAAGCGGATCTAGATTTCATTCGAGATACAGAGGCTAACATTCTGCATTAATCTTTTATTGCTAACTCCACTTTAAAGTATGACATCACTGTGTTGATTGTTCAAGAACATAATACAGTCCGGCTATAATAGGCATACATTCAGTACCATCTGCCTCTTTAACATGTGGAGAAAGTTATTGGCATGTATTAGGAAAGATTTGCAAAGCATATGGTAAGACAGGCATTCTTGTTGAAACGTGGAAACAGAATGAATGGACAGCAAACTAGGATAATGAAATTCGAATAAACTGGATAGTAGACACAGTAATCCATTGCTTGGTGTTTTCCAGGCGATTGTGTGCTAGACTTCTGGATTATTGAAAATTGTCTGTAATGAAGGATTGCTATTATATCAGATTTTTACAAGTAAGGGTTAATTGTGAGCCAAGCAATCTACAAAACTTGGGCTTTTTAACATTTAATTAAAATGCATACATTTAGCATTGAAGCACAGAATTAATAAAGTATCACTTTTTAGGTTTCGCCTGGCGAACAGCTGCGCAAGCAGCGTTACGCGCAGGCGAAAACTTTTGTTTACAAGTATGGACAAAAGTCCCTCCTCAGTCTTCCATTGGCTAGCTCCATAAATGGAGGCTAGCCATTGGAAGACCGAGGCGTCCGTCATTCTGCGAGGCGACTCGTGGGCGTTTCTGAGATTTTTTCTCATCCAGCCCCTTTGTTGCCATCATTGCGGTGGTGGGCGGTTCCTATTTTTTTGGGGGGGGGGGAAGGTTTGTTTTGGTCATTGCAGGCCGACCGCCGCCGGAAGAAGTCCAGGTGAGTGCTTTTTCTTGCCTTTCTTGCCGTTTCCGCCCCCCTCCCGCTGTCCGTGCCTTTCCCGCCCCCCCTCCCGCTGTCCGTGCCTTTCCCGCCCCCCCTCCCGCTGTCCGTGCCTTTCCCGCCCCCCTCCCGCTGTCCGTGCCTTTCCTGCCCTCCCTCCCGCTGTCCGTGCCTTTCCTTGTTTCATCCGTTCCCGCCCCCCCTCCCACTGTCTGCGTGCCCGTTCCAAAACTTAAAAATCAAGCTGTAGCCATTGCGCAAAGGCAGCCACTGTTTTTTTTTTTTTTTTTGCATTGCGCTACCACTTATAGCTGCCGGCCAACCCAGCGAGTGCTGTGTGGGGCGGCAGCTATTGTTTAACTGCCGACTAACGTGGCGGCCCCCTGGAGATCGCCCTTCACGGCCCATGATCCTCATCACCTTCACTTGGCCCGATATCCGGACTGGCCCTACTTCACTGTGGGCGGACCCTCTAGACGGCTCCGCTGCTACCCGCTCCAGCCGGCTGACAGTGGATCGGTACTCCGACCAGGTCAGCAGCCTTTCCAGACTGCCAGGGCCATGCATTCATTGCTCGGCAGTCCCCATTCCGGCTAATTTTGGAATCAGATCAGACATCCCTCAAATTCCTTCACCAGAAGGAACAGCCATTCTGGGCTCCACCATCCAGCAGGAACCCATCGGCCAGGCGACTCTGTGCCTCCTTTCAGGCCTCTCCTACCTGACTTTCGGCCTTCGAGATAGGGCACGCACCGTAGTATCTATCTGTAAGTGTCAGCGCCTGATAGTGTGAGTACCACAGTTCCTGTGAACATGCCAATCATTGTGAATACTGGTGACTGTTGGTGCCCCCTTCCGAGGCCTGCCATTTTGAGAGTTGGGTCGAAACTGTCACTCATTCACAGCCCGGCTCCTGTGCAAGGAGCTTTAGAACTCATCTCCGGGAGATAGCACACGCCTGGGTTAATGATTTCACATTTGAACCCTGCGCAGGGAGAGAGCAGATTGCAGGCTTGCGCGGCCCAGGAGCAGGGCGTGGGATCGTGAAAGCGGGCAGGGTGAGGCACGTGTGCCCCAGGCACATACCTGTCCAGCACTTCACACAGGGCACAACCCTGACCCCCTTCAACAATGGATGTGTGACCAGTGCCCCGGCGGCGCCTGGGACCAGAGGTGAAAGGTGACCTCTAACACACCCCGAGAGAGAGAGTCCAATGAAAGCTACTTTAGTTTGACCACAATGACGCCAAACTGCAGAACGGCTGCTAGACAGTGATATCGTGACGTTTGCGTTCTACATCCCTAAAATAAGCATTTTAAAGTAAAACAAAATAGTAGAGAAGTTGCCCGCTGTGGTGTAATCCGCAGGCAGATATCTTGCTGCAGTAATCAAGCCTCATTTGTGACGTCATCGGCAGAGAGACAGATTGAACTGTGACGACACCCGGTTTTTCGTCCTTCTGTAATGTCATGTCCCCCCAAGCCCACCTCTCTAGAGGGTGGGTGCAGCAGCTTCCGTGTCTTTCCCTGCTGAGTGGCACCATCGGAGGTCCCTCGCGGCTGCACATATCCCCTGCATTGCACCTCTTCCCGGCCACGGCCCCCCACTCTTCCGCATCTCCCCCACCAACACCTCCCTCCACCCGTCGTACCCGCCCCATAGAGCACCTGGTGAATCTAGAAGACGTCTATGCTGCAAAACTGCTCTTCTTTACTTTTGGGCGCCTAAGGCGTGCTGTCGAGGGACCTCTTTACGTGAGCATGTGTGGGTGCTACCTAGCTGGAGGGTGTGATGTTTCCTTGGGGCGGTGTCGCATTCCTTTGAGTGAATGTGTGTCTGTGTGTGTGGGGGGGGGTGGCAGAAGCTTGGAAATAGTTTTTTGCTCGGCCCTTGATTTTTGCCCGTTCCACTCCCATCGGTGGTGTAAGTGCTCACAGGCCCCATTCTCTGCTTTTTTGCTCTGTATGGCAGATGTTTGATCCCGTGTGGTGCACTTTCCTCCCCTGCTCCCTTCTGTTGACTGCAATCACCTCTGGTCTGCAGGGACCTTCCGGGCGCACTGATCCGAGTGACCCTTTGGGGGGCTGTGCCGCAGAAAAACCGCGTGCGTTTTTATGTGTAACAGGATGTCTCCAATTTGAGGTGGTGATGGATTCCTGTTGTCCCCCGGCGGAGCGCGGGGGACAACAAAAACTCACCTTTGGGAGAAGGGGGGAGGCGAAGAGGCCCCCACTATAGCCGCCACCGCCAGGAGTCAATCTGCCCAGTCCACAGCGCCGCCGCCCCGGGACCACATCTCCCGGCAGGCTGAGCGGCCGCGCTGCACTTTGACACGACAGACGCGCCAGGAGGCGCCTACAAACAGCGCTCTGCTCCGCTCCGCGGGACGCGAGCGGGACGCCGAGCTAAGCCTGGGCAAAGGGCGGGCCCTCTGTGGCCCTCAGAGGCACGAGGAGGCCGGGTCGGGCCACCCCATTTGGCTGCTACGAACTTGGAGGTACATCTGGGAGGAGCTGAATGCCCTGTGTGGGACGAACTACGCCCTGAATGTATCTACCCCCCCTATAGTGGGTAGAGATGCCGATGAGGTAAATGACATTGACATTGAGAATACCGATAAAATGTGCACTAGTCCCTCACTACAACCCTCCAATCCACCAATAATATTGCCAACTGAGGCGTTGAACAAAACACCTGACCCAGTTTCACCACTTCAATTGACCCTACTGGCACAGATCGAACAATTGTTAACAACCGCACTATCACCCCTGATTACTAAAATAAATGAGCTGGGAGACAGGTTGACCAGTATTGAAAATAAATTATCAAGGAACCCTATCTCAACTGAAACAACTGCCGCACCCATTCACCCTATTCTCCCCTGCATCAATGAAAACTTCAAACCCACGACACCTATGAAACCTCAAATTCCTGAACCCCTCATCTCTCCACCCAATCCAAGAGGCCGGAACATTATTTCTAACTCCGTACCTGCACCCCATAGACTACCCAGGTTTGCACATGAAAGCAGGAACTGGATCAACCTACCTCCAGAAGCTGCCCCCTTCGTGACTGTTCTTTCTGAGGTCCCTGCACCTATTCAGGGCAAATTTGAATCTCATCAGAACTTGTTAAATAAAACCATCTCCTGGCTAAAACAACACAGACCATTGCCACCTGCTTTAGATGGCGGCATATTGAGGGTCAGGAGGGTGGGGTGGCTTGGTACGTCGCCCAAAGACATCCCGGGCGACCTTATTTTAATTAAATTCAAAACTATGAACATTGTCCCCTATTTGCGATCCTCCCAACCCAAAGAGGGAGATGGTCCCATTCGTATTTGGGACTTGTATGATTTTTATCCCCGCCCCCGACCCTACCCGTCCCTAAGGCAAGCGACATGGAATCATAATTCTTGGTAAAAGGGGATGCCATGAACCGTGTGCTACCAACAACTACCCTTTTTTCCCGATTTTTGCAAATACCTTTCTATCCACCTGAAGGGACAAATTGATTTTAGCTTGTTTATAATAGTTGGTTCTTCTTTTTTACTTTGCAAATGATATGTTGAGTCATGTATACATGTTTTGTATTTCTTTGTTGCTTTTATGGTTTTAAACAAAAACCGAATAAAGCTTATTTGATTTGATTTGATCTGTAATGTTATTATGGCAGTGGGGCCACGCAGGCCCTATTGCCTACACCCCCTGCCGTACAATGCAGTTTCATTGGCACAAGTGTATCCGCTCGACGCCCCTCTGTGAGAGCCCTCCAACCCCCCCCCCCCCCGCCGAATAGTGCTCTCTTTAGTCGTGCATGTATTCCCACTCCCCTCTTTCAGAAAGACACACATTCACTGGATGGTGTCATCAGTGATGTCATGAGTGATGTCACTGACCATGTCATGAGTGATGTAATATGTGATGTCAGCAGCAGTGCATTGCAGGCGCGCAAGTTATAGTGTGTCCAACTAACTATAACGTGGGAATTTCAATGGTTTTATATCAGTAAAATTTCCAGCTAACTATAACTGGTGTGAAACCTATGGTTTTTTCAGTGAATTTCAAAGGTTTTTTAAATGCTAATTCCTATCTATAACTGGTGTGAAACCTATGGTTTTTTCAGTGAATTTCAAAGGTTTTTTAAATGCTAATTCCTAACTATAACTGGTGTGAAACCTATGGTTTTTTCAGTGAATTTCATAGGTTTTTTAAATGCTAATTCCTAATTATATATAGGGCCTCAAACCTATGTTTTTTTCAGTGAATTTCAAAGGTTTTTTAGTAGCAAATTACTATAACTATGAAATGTAATATTTTTTATAATGAATCCTATATTGTATATTTATGTAATACTATTTTCTTTATGTATATTCATGATTTTTTATTTTTTTGCCCTGGAGCGCTCCCGGGGAGCGCACCGGAAAGCGCAGTCTTGAGGCGCGCCCTGGTCCGCGTACCGGTGAGCGTTCCGCTAGCGCTATTGCCGCAAGCGAAAACATCGTGACGTATCGCGTAGCTGCGTCCGCGTGATACGCACGGCGTAAGCGCACCCGGAAGCACTCGAGCGCATACAATCGCGCTACATAAGCGCCCCCGGGCGCGCAGCGTAAGCGCGTCGGGTCATGTGACCTCAAAATAACACTTTTCATTGGTTCAGAACAGTTTTGTTTTCCAAATGATGAAAGCCCCCACCTTTTTTCCTTATTCTCACTTAGTCCTTTGACTGAGGAAGACCTGTTTGGAGATCTGTTATTACCAATTTGTACTGAAAAATGGCTACAGTAGCAGCAGCAGGAGCATCTCAGCCACCACCACCACCACCACAAGGACCACCACAACACCATAGTGGTGGAGATGAGGAGGAGAGAGGAGGAGAGAGAGGAGGAGGAGGAGGAGGAGGAGGAGGAGGAGGTTCCTGCCCGAAGATACTACCCCATATAAGCCAAAGGAGCACATTATCTGGGAGTTTTTTTCAATCCCAAAGGACCTCAAGAAAGTAAATGCACCAAAGGTTACTTGTCTAATCCGTGGCACTGTACTTTCCAGGGGGAACCCTAACAAAAAGTACTCTTTTGGCAATAACACCATGATTCGCCACATGCAACGCTGGCACCCTAACAACTATGCTGCGGCAGAGGTCTGAGAAATGACCAGAAACCCTCCCCAATCTTCTCCCAGCACCTCCCAAAGTAAGCAACCCACTCCATCGGGTCTAGAGACAAGGGAGATGGTCCCAAACATACAAACCCAGTTTGGACAATACAAAATCGTTAGTATATTTTGTGGAAAAACAATTACCTATGGTGAGCAAAGCATTAAACTCATCAACCGTGCTGGTGATAACCACAATTGCCCCAAAAAACCTTAATTTTTTCCCGATTTTTTTTGCTCCAGTTGAGCCGTTTACAATTCCCTGTTTTTTGTTTGTCCCCATAAAAATAACAAAAAAAATATAAAATTGTTCATAAAAGCCAAAAAAAGTACTAAATGTTCCAAAAAACAATAAAAAAATATAAAACAAAAAGAATAAAAAAACAGTTCTTTTTAGAGCTACCTCCAATTTATAAAAAAAATGCTACATTTTAAAAAAAGTCTGTCCTTTTTTACCCATGGTACGCTCCCCAGTGCGCGTACCGGGGGCTCCCCCCGCGCAAATCGAAAAAAAAATTTTTTTTTTTGCCCCGCGGGGCCCTTTTATGGCCCCCACATCAAATCTAGGGGGTCAGGGGGGGTCTACCCTCTTTTGGTCATTTCCCCCTTTGTTGTTGCCACCTCTTGTGTCTCGATCCTACTGAGACACAAGATGGCGGCCACACCGGACTGTTTGGAATGTTGACAGACACCCGAGAGCCAATCCGCTTTCCGCGCACGAACTCGCGTAGCGTGCTGGAGCGCGTCCCGGTGCTCGTACCGGGGCGCGCTTATAGATATATATATTTTTTTAACCTAAATTACTCACCATCCACTGGAGCACATACCTTGAGACATAGCAAAGGCACATCGGGCTACCAGTCCCTACAATTTTGCCAAGTTTGGTGGAAATCCATTCAGCCGTTCGGGCTAAAAGTGAGTCCAACCGCCCTATGGAAATTAACATGGGGAAAACACGTTTTGGGACCCCCCTTTTTTCTCGGCCCGCGCTTGATGAATCCCCCCCCCCCCAAACATTCAGGGAAGCAGCGGAGCGCAGCGAGGCAAATTTGAGGAAAATTTCAGGCAGATTCCTCAACCGGCGCCAAAGTTATTCCCAATAGAATGTTGCGGATTCCCTATGGAAAACAATCCTAACTATAACTACCTACTGGCGACCGTCAGTAGGTGATATATATATATATATATATATATCTATATAGATCAACACACTCCTGGTAGTTTCGAGCTTATAAATCAGCAACACACCAGAGCCGGGGCCCAAATGTTCGTTCAAAGTGCTAAATATTTATTGGCACACGGACAAACCCTACGCGTTTCGAAGCTTGCGCTTCTTGCTCACGGGTAAAGTGTTTTGGTGGCCATTCTTTACTTAAAGTGATACAGACATGGTTCTCGTGCACGTGATCACGGATAAACATGAAAAAGTTACTTTGTTGCATACAAGGTTTTCAGTATCGTGTTACCGGGTTGCAAATAATAATACACACATTTCTTTTATGGAACTAAAGTGAAATAAATAGCTTTCACAATAAACAATAAAGCAATATCTGCCAAGCATGGTATTTCATGAAAGTAAAGCCCGCTTTTTAGTTGATTGGATTCGTGGCAAAGGCGCAAGAGGAGGCAAAGGAGCAAGAGGAGGATTAACAAATTCAATGCAATCAGCAAGCCCCGTGGGAGTTCAAACAAGGGGCAAGAAGGCGAAAAAATGAAGAGCCAAGACAACAAGACAGTGGTAAACCTTTCATCTCATGTTTTATCTTCTGAACAGTTGTATGTCTTGTCACGTGGATTGTCTTTTTGCCCGACAGCAAAATTTAACTTTACCGAAACACGCATTGACCTGTTTAAGTTCACTAGAAAGCTTAAGCTCAAAAAATGGTTTGCTTCCAGGCCACGTCTTAAACAGGACAGAAATGACAATGCGAGTACCCTTTGCATCAATGATTCAGAAACATTACAGGCTGTACAGGAATTGGCAGGCTGTGAGGATGTATTAGACAATCCAGTCCTTACTTTGCTGGACAGTGACATTGACATTGGGGCAAGCAGTGGAAGTAACTTTAACCCGAAATCCCTGTTTGTTCCACAAATAAATAGCAACTGTGTTGAATGTTTTGAAACAGGAATGATTAATGAGATGAGAAAAATTGACAAACAGGTCTCACATCTAAATTTCAACTCGAACAAAAAACAGTACTTGGCGTTAAAAGAGATGCAGGATTGGTCGGATGTGGTAATTAAAAACTCCGACAAAGGAGGCAATGTGGTCATCTGGCCTCTAGATATGTATTTGAAAGAGGGTCTCATGCAGTTAAATAATACTGAGAATTATAAAATATCTAACATACATGAGTACAACGCATCCAAAGAAATGTATTTCTGTAAACTTGGTGACTGGAGAGATAGAGGTGTCTTGGAGGAAGAAGAGTATAATTTTCTGATGTGTAAATATCCTCGCATTCCCGCACTCTATCTACTCCTGAAGTTACATAAAAACTTTGAAGTGCCCCCAGGAAGACCCATTGTTTCTTCCAATGGTAGCCTGCTGGAAAATACCTCCAGGTATATTGACTATTTCCTACAGCCACTTGTCCAGTCCCTTCCCTCTTTAGTCAGAGACACCTCTGACTTTTTGAAAGTCATTAGTGACCTGGTATGGCAAGAAGAATACTGGCTTATCAGCTTTGACGTCACAAGTTTATATACTTGTATACCCCATGACTTGGGGGTTGACGCTTGTAAACACTTTTTGGGAAAAAGATCTGTTTCCCATCTACTCCACACACACATGTTACTCGACATGATTGAGATTTGTTTAAAGAATAATTTTTTTATCTTTAACAAACAGATGTACCAGCAAACCCGGGGAACTTCGATGGACAGTTGCTTCGCCCCCAGTTTCGCAGGGTTGTACCTGGGCTGGTGGGAGGAGCAAGTGGTGAATAACATCTCCCACTTCACTGATCACGTAGTTCTCTGGGTACGCTACATCGATGATATTTTTTGTGTATGGAGGGGAACTTTGAATCAAGCTAATGATTTTGAGAACATCCTCAATGACAATTCATTTAATCTACAATTTACTAGCCACATGAGCACCAAAAAATTGGAATTTCTAGATGTGAGTCTAGAAATTATCAATGGGTCATTAATTAGCTCTCTTTTTCGTAAACCCACTGCTGGGAACAGTTTGCTCCATGCCAAGAGTTGCCACCCTCCATCATTAATACGGAGCATCCCATTGGGGGAACTTATCAGAGCTAAACGCAATTGTAGTGCTCAGGAAAATTTTGAGGCAGAGAAAATTACAATGTGTGACAGGTTCAAGGAAAGGGGGTACAGTAGCAAAGTTATCACACAGGCTGTTACCAAGGTTGATACCATGCAAAGGACCGAACTGTTAGTCCCAAAAAAACGAAAAGAGTCTGAACAGATCAGATTCATAACCAGCTTTGACAGCCAATCTTGGCAACTTAGGAGGAGTCTGGATAAACACTGGAGCATCCTCAAACTTGATCATGACCTTAATGAGGTACTCAGTGAGAATCCTTCACTTACTTTCAGGAAAGCAAAATCATTAAAGGATTCTCTCAGTAATGCCACACTACAGGAACCCGCTAAATCCTCCCAAGTGAGTGGATTTTTTCCATGCACCAAATGCAAAGCATGCAAAAACAGCCATAAATGTAAGAGCCTCAGAATTTGCAAGGATCAGGCTGAGCACAAAATCACCAAAATGCTAGGCTGCAACACTGAGTATGCAGTGTATGCACTTAAATGCCCGTGTGAAAAGTTCTATATTGGAATGACGACTAAGAAAGCAAAACTGCGGGCACTAGAACATCTTCGTGCCATTAAAAATGCAAATCCACAATATCCTGTGGCCAGGCATTTCGCAGTTGAGCATCAGCAAAACCCCAATCTCGTACAATTTTATGTGATTGATTGTGTAACTAGAAATGAGAGAGGTGGTAACAGGTTACTAGAGCTACGCAAACTAGAATCCAAATGCATCATCCGGTACAACACCACGCAGCCCGTTGGGCACAATATGGGGGAAGAACTATCAGTGCACTTACAATCATAATTGATATATTATGTCTGCTTTCCTATAATTTCCATTCTGTCTGTTTTTAATATGCACATTTTGTCACGTGACACGATATTTGGGTATAGCAAATCTCTGATACATTGTTTTTTAACTTTGAATTTCTAGGTATGCTGAACATACACACGATATTTGGAACTAACAAGCCCACTGGGGCATGACACCTACAAGTATGAGTTATGGACTATCTTTGTCAACAAAAAGAAGTTGAGAACTGTGTCCACTGTGCCCACTGGGGCGAGACGCTTTCATTGACTTAAATTCATGAACTTTGACAACCTTGTTCTTTTGGAAATTTTTCACGCTGGAATAGCACGAATCCAATCAACTAAAAAGCTGGCTTTACTCTCATGAAATACCATGCTTGGCAGATATTGCTTTATTGTTTATTGTGAAAGCTATTTATTTCACTTTAGTTCCATAAAAGAAATGTGTGTATTATTATTTGCAACCCGGTAACACGATACTGAAAACCTTGTATGCAACAAAGTAACTTTTTCATGTTTATCCGTGATCACGTGCACGAGAACCATGTCTGTATCATTTTAAGTAAAGAATGGCCACCAAAACACTTTACCCGTGAGCAAGAAGCGCAAGCTTCGAAACGCGTAGGGTTTGTCCGTGTGCCAATAAATATTTTGCACTTTGAACGAACATTTGGGCCCCGGCTCTGGTGTGTTGCTGATTTATAAGCTCGAAACTACCAGGAGTGTGTTGATAATTTGGGAGGTGGCGATCCCGCCGGGAAGCCCGCTGCGAAAAGAGGCTGGAGCAAAACGCTAAACGAGTGTTTGAAATATCTATATATGTATATATATATATATCTCTCCTGCTGTAAGGAAGCCCTTCTCAGGTAAGTAAAGTTCAAGCCATCTTTATTGGTAGGTGAAAAGCAATGTTCAGAAATTCACGAGGTGCTCCACAGAACATCAATGCCCAACGCGTTTCGTGATAACGATCACTTCCTCAGGGGCTGTGGGCCAACAGGCGAGCAATGCAGTACAGCAGTTTTGCAGCGTGAATCTTTCTGGATTCACTATGCTGGGCATATTCCGCAATCTGGTGGTTGGGTCCGGAATCGTAGTCTTTTTTTCTTTTTTTGTAGCCCAGGTGGGCGTCGACGTCCCACCTTCTGGTGTACCTTCGGTGACGTCGGCATGCTTCCGGCGGAAGCTACCACCCTTGGGCGCCATCTTCAGATTCTTTTTTTCGCCGTTGGGTCTGGATCGTCGCGTGAAGCTCCAGAAGTTTTGGAGGAAAAAAGGAGAAAATACAACTACTATTCGACGGGAAAGACCGGAAAAGATTGGGAGAAGAAGACCATCAGAGAGGAGACAACGAAGAAAGAGAAGAACATCGAGATCTTAGACGTCCTTGGAGGAATGCGCATACAGGGGGCCCTCCAGAGCGCAGGGATGTACAAGACTCCATTTAAATTCTGCAAAAACTGCCACCACAAGTTTGCGCAGAAGGACCAACACCCGGTCTGCAACCTCTGCCTGCCTATCAACCACGAGAGCAGAGACTGCAACGCCTGCTCCGTCTTCAAGCCGAAGACACTTCGAGTTCGAGAGAAGCAGAGGACAGCTCATCAACGATGCAGGACAAGGGCCAGGCCCCGATGCTTTACGAACTGGGCCTCTCCACCGACGACGAGGACAACATCGCCGAAGGTCAAGATGACTTCACGGTCGCAGAGACCGATAAGAAAACGCCTGACAAGGTAGGAGAGTCTACGACTCTGAAAACTCCCTCAGGGCCTCGAAAGCCAGAGGCGGACCCCCGAAAGGCAGAGTCCAAAGCCTCGAAAGGAGCACCGGCGCCAAAAGATTCGACGGCCGAAGCTGCATCCTCTGAAAAAGAGCCCAGCGGATCATTCGACAAGGACTCCCGGAGGCACAAGACCGGCGAAAAGCAAAGGTCGGCGAAGCAAGCCCCCGAAAAACGGCCTTCGACTTCGAAGGAAAATTGACTGAAGAAAGCTTCGCCGCCGCCGCCGCCGCCGAAGAGAGCGGCCGAAACGCTTGACGACGACCAGGCCGCGGATATGCTGAGACAGAAAAGAAGGGTCGAGGCAGAAATGGAGAACATCCTCCAGAGAAAAAAAGACTTCGACGAAAAAATGAGATTTTACAAGATTCCCTCGAGGCCGGCAACGTCCGTCGCTGAGGTGACAGAACAGGAGGAGTTTGACGTCGAAGAGCCGCCGAAAACTCCGGAGCACGAAGAGGAAGAGGACCTCTATTATAATGAAGGTGATTACGGGGACCAGCAGTCAAGCTACGGCTCGGGTTCGTCGACGGCCCAAGACCAGGAGTGGCAGGACATCGAGGCCGAAAACCCGGAGGAGGCGGTGGAGACATATCCGTCGAGGCCTTCGCCACCGGATGACATCGGG
Source organism: Lissotriton vulgaris (assembly GCF_964263255.1). Taxonomy (NCBI): domain Eukaryota; kingdom Metazoa; phylum Chordata; class Amphibia; order Caudata; family Salamandridae; genus Lissotriton; species Lissotriton vulgaris. The sequence goes on from NC_141690.1 coordinate 87,460,431, forward strand.
GCATACAACGAGGTTGTCAGGAAGGCAGCAGCAGCTTATGGGGTTAAGCTAGAGGAGGAAAAGCCAAAAGCAGATTTCCTGATAGAAACATTGCTCCCCACACAGACAAGAAGCCAATTCCTTCCCATGCTGAAAAGTATCACAGACCAGGGGAAGGATGTCTTCAAGGACCCGGCCACATGCAGATCAGTAACGCCGAGGACGGAAAAGAAATACAAATTCTCCTCACAGGACCTGGCTTATATCAAGGGGTCTGTCACAGCAGATTCTATTATCGCTGCGACGGCCAGAAGAAGGGCCAACGTCCCAACAACATCTGGGCCTCCACCTGACAAGGAAAGCAGGAGGATGGACCTAACGGAGGAAAATAGAGAGAAATGCCGCAACGCACTGGCGGATGGCAAACTCAAACGCCCTCCTAAACAGATATCAATACCAACACTGGGATGAGATGGGGCAATTGCTCAAGCACCTCCCGGAACAATACCGTGAGCTTGCATCACACCTTGTGGAAGAAGGGAAAAGCATTGCAAACTTGTGCCTGAAGACAGACTTGGATGGGGCTGAAACATCCAGCAGATTGATGGCTATAGGCATCACAGAGAGAAGGCAAGCCTGGCTCAGGATCTCCGGTTTCAAGGCGGAGGTGCAGAACAACATCCTGAACACTCCCTTCAATGGTGAAACACTGTTCGGAGCCCCAGTTGATGAGAAGCTCACACAACTGAAGGACAACGAGACAGCAAGGTCCATGGGGGCCCTGCAATTCAGGGGGATGAGAAGGGGCACCCCTACACGGAGGCCATACGGCAGAGGTGGAAACCAGCGAGGAGAATCACACCAGTCGTTCCACCAGGGACAACAGAGTGACAACCAAAGTCACCAGGGCCAGCAGAGGCAAAACTGGAACTACCAGAACAGGTGCCAGTCCTTTCGATCAAAAGGAAACAGACGAGGACAAAGAAGAAGAGGCGGTGAACAACCCCCCTCTAAGTGACTGCTCACGAGAAAAGGTGCTCACCCACCCGAACCCTCCGGGGGAAGAGCACGGAAAAACAAAGAGGAGAGGGATACACGGACAGGACACAAAAGATCATACAACTCCAGTAGGAGGCAGGCTAAGATTTTTTTTCTCCAGGAGTGGAGAAAAATCACCACAGACAAGTGGATACTGAACATCATGCAGTTCGGATACTGCATAGAGCTGCTAAAGAATCCACCAAACAGAAAGCCAAAGAGAAGAGAGCACTCAGGAACAGAGCTGCGACTACTCCAAAAGGAAGCCCAAGAGCTATTCCTCAAAGAGGCCATCGAAACAGTCCCATTCAAAGAACGGAACCGAGGAGTGTACTCAAACTACTTCCTGGTACCGAAAGTGGACGAAAGCCTAAGACCCATCCTGGACTTACGGTTCCTAAACAAATATGTAAAGACCCAAAAAGTCAAGATGACGTCCCTGCAAGAAGTCATCCCACAGATAAAGGCCGGGGACTTCTTGTCCACCATAGACCTCAAGGATGCGTACCTGCAAATCCCCATGAACAGGCAGCACAAGCACATGTTAAGGTTCACAATGAACAACGATCACTACCAGTTCACAACCCTGGCCTTCGGTGTAAAATCCGCACCAAGGGTGTTCACCAAATGCCTCGCAGCAGTGGCCGCGCATCTGCGAAGGGAGGGGATACACGTGTACCCCTACCTAGACGACTGGCTCGTAAAAGCAAGCTCGTACAGGACATGCAAAGATCACGCACAGCAAGTCACGTGAACGCTAACAGGCCTGGGTTTCTCCATACACTGGGGAAAATGCTCAATGGAACCGGAGCAGGTGAAGATCTTCTTGGGTGCTCAAATCGACACCGTCCAATGCAGGGTGTCACCCATCGAAAAGAGAACACTCAGCCTACTGAGGGAGAAACGTTACTACCAGAAGGGGCGAGCTCTGACAGTGAGGACAATGAGCAAGATCTTGGGGATGATGGCGTCGTGCATACACCTGGTCCCCAATGTACGCCTACAGATGAGACCGCTCCAAGAGTGGCTACAACAGCAATGGTCACAAGCTACAGGAAGTTGGGAGGATCTAGTGGTTGTAACACACAGGGTACAGGAAGAAATAAGGTGGTGGACCAAGGAAAGGATAACAGTAAGGAGACCTCTAACACCACCGGACCCAACAGTGACCATTACCACAGACGCATCCCAGAAGGGGTGGGGCGCACACATGAACAAGCTCAGAGTGAGGCGCCTGTGGAGCCCTACAGATGCGGTCAGACACATCAATTACCTGGAACTGAAAACAGTGTTGCTAGCACTCAAGGCCTTCCAGAAACACCTGTACAGCCAGAAGGTGCTGATACAAACAGACAACACCACACCAATGTTTTACATAAACAAACAAGGGGGAACTCAATCATTCCCCCTGTCAAGCTTGGCACAGGAAATCTGGAGATGGGCAATACCACTCAAAATAGACCTGCTAGCCCTACACCTGCCAGGGAAGGACAATGTAGAAGCGGATTGGCTCAGCAGGCAGACTTCAGCATCCCACGAGTGGGAACTCAATATACAGGAGACAGAGAAACTATTCAGGAGGCGGGGCAGTCCGACAATAGACCTATTTGCAACACGCCGGAATGCAAAATGCCAATACATGGCATCCAGGCAACCAGTAGCACTATCACAGGGGAATGCCCTATGGATAAGCTGGTCAAAGACATTTGCCTACGCTTTTCCCCCGATACCACGGATCCCCAGGGTTCTGAACAAATGCATTACAAGCAACATGACGCTGATCCTGGTGGCACCACAATGGGCCAGGCAGACCTGGTACTCTCAGATAATGGAGATGGCGCAGAGTAACGTGCTACTCGCCGAATTTGTCGTGATAAGCGCTATATAAATACACATACAATTCTACATTGAGTGGACCTGCCCAAATTATACAGAAAAGACTATAAATATTCAAGTGATATTGGACTGCATAAGCAGATTTAATATTGTGGCATCACCATCTATGGACAGGAAAGCCTTCCAGGAAGAAAATGAATGGGAATGAGTTGCTGCAGCACTAATGAGTACAATCATCAGTACAGCATAGGAACTGCAAAGAAAGCCCAGTCACAGCAGCATGACTACATCCAGGTAGAATACCAAAGGTTTTGTTTAGGGAGTGGTCCCTTTAACCAAACCATCTCATCTTGCTTCTGTGCGTTCTGACCTTAATGCATAGGCCCAGTAATTTTGCCTAGTGTGAAACCGGTCCGTTTTCTTAGACTTAAACGTGCCATATAATTGGTTTGGTTTTCATAAGCTGGCATCAGTTCCTGTCCCCACCAAGTACACTAATACTCATGTTCTGTCCATTGAACAGCAAATGTGGAACACATCATAGTAGCTGAATGAATCATACGATAACCTTTGAATAAACTGTGCAGACAAAGACTACAATAAAAACAAATATAGAAATTGCTTTGTATACATTGAGAAATGTTTTTGTTTGAAACAACAAATCGAATTAAAATAATAATCATGGAATGGATGTTTTGATTAAAGTATTCATTTAATTTCTTGTTTTTTCAGGGACCTGGGTAATAACAAAATCGGTTGCCTGAATGCAGACATTTTCAAAGGACTCTCAAATCTCGTAAGACTGTACGTATTTTATAATGGTTTGAAAGTTTTTTTTTTCAAAAATGTGTGATTTGAAAAACTTAGTAAAACATACCTTTTATTCAGTTCTATACATTATGTTGATAGGATTACAGGTCACATCAGCGACGTCTGTTTAAATGTGCATTTACGGACTATATATAATTTTTTTATGAATATTAAAATTTACAGTGTGTGCAATAATTTCTAAACCACACTTTCTTCCCTATGTACTTATTTGTGAATGCAGGAGTCTTTGTTATATATGCAAATTCACTCATGCATAACTATTATTGTGTGTTGTAAGTCATAGTAAGCTAATGTAAATACCTGATATGCAATCAAATGTGAATTCAGGAATGCAGTGATTGCTTTAGGAAGCAATACACTGTTAAATTTTTATATTTCATACCCATGAAGTTTAAATTAAGGATGAAACTTAAAATCACAATAGTATTGGTAAAAATCGTTATATAATCTCTCTTCAGCAGCCATTTGACTGCACGTGCCATGTACAAAAAAAACTCAAAATGAATTAAATCACACCTGGAACTGGAAAAATCAGTGGCAAAGTCAATAGGTCTTGCCTGTGGGAACTACTGGCCTTGCAAATGAGTTTTAGTGTGCTGTCCTACAGCCGTGTTGCTGTGCAGCATAGCTAAAGGGGAATAAAAATAAGCTTTAACAAAGCTGGTAGGTCTTGCCTATGCAAGAGCTATTGGCTTTGTCAATGTCTTTTAGCCATGTGGCATAGCATGGCTGAAAGTTTTAAAGGAAAAGCACTGTAACATAGCCAGTACTGGCTGCGCCTTAGCCATTTTTTTAGGTCTGGGTTTAGCCAAGACCTTTTGATTTCAATTACATTATGTGTGTAATTTTCTTACATAATTTGGCCTTTAGCCATCTCTTTTCATCAATTGGTCTGTTTTTGAGCCATCCATGTTTTTCTTCCGCCCACTACAGCATAAAGCCTGAGGCAGTTTGTCAATTTCAGCCAATGGATAATTTCACTTTGAGTGACTGAATTTCGCAATTTCACAAGGAGCAGATTCACACATAGGGTAGTTCTTTCAGTGCCAGTGTTTTTATTTTTACTTAATGGTTGCCTTTGTTTGTAGAGCCTGATATGATAGCAGGGCACTGTCGACCAGATGAGAACACAGGGCATATTCCAGCTTTATAATTTCCTGCCAATGTTGTTGTAATTTCCCTTTGAAGTGGCCTTCGTTTAACCGACTCCTGTTTTTTTTACATGTTACCCACAGACCATTGCATGATTCTAGAAGAAGGGATGGGGATGTAAGCGGAGAAGCAGACTTAGTGTTTTCGATTTGCTGTCAGATTTTCAGTAATTTGTTTGCTAAAGATGTGATTGATGACATTGCACTTGTCTGTGGAGCGTGGATTGGGAGAGAGAGGCAGAGGGGGTTGATTCAGTGCTTAATTGTCTATCTTGAAAAGTGTTCTTCAGTTGATGGCTTCATTGATGAATTTGGCATAATTGGTTGATATGATGAGCTGTCTGTATATGCACTAGTTTTTCCCAGCTTACCTGCAACCTGGGATAGCTCTGATAATCCAATCAATGCTCACTCAAATGTGTGCAATTCGTCCAAAAATGTGCAAAGCCATGATCACTGAGAATACGAAACACTACAAACTACTGTTGACCTGCTTCACTGTTGCATTGACTTTATCTAATTGAGACCACTTCAAGAGCTCCATCACTCGCTCACTTAATTGATGGTTTTCTGTTTCCACCTTGTGGGTCCTCAGCACAATTTTTGCTCTCTGACTCCGATTTGCCTCCTACAACTTCTCTAAACTTCTTAACATTGCCACTACACCTTTTACACTCCTTTCTACCCCAACCCCTTTTTAGGTCTCGTCTATTATATTCCGAAAGGAATAAATAGACGAGAGTATTGGGGGCAAACCAAGGTCTAAACCATCGCGGATTTCGTCGAGTGCATGTGCTCATGCGCGCGCTTGGCATTTGCTCCCTCCTGCCTCCGAGAGCTTCACTTCAAAGGGATCCACTCCCCGCCCCCTGCCACTCACTTTTCACGGCCGCCAGGCCGTGTCTCGCATTTCTTCTCCCCCACTCCCCACAGCAATGCCAAGAGCTTGTTTGTTGTTTGAGGAGAGCGATCTTTAATCAAAGGTTCAGAAAATCGCTGATGGCTGACATTTGCCAGGTGGTGCATCACAACTTTAAAGTTCGACTTCTGCATCTATATTGTGTGTTTGGAGTCTGTTTTAAAACTAGATTACAAGAAACAGAATAATTAATCTGTGGAGAGTAGCATATTTATGTTGTGGCCAAGCAGTACAGTTTTTAAGAGTTTTTTCATTCCACATTTCATTCATCATTTGTGGCATGTGAAAAATCCAAAATGTTTCTGTAGGTAAACCGTTTCTAGTTCTTTGTCAGAAGTGGGACTAGAACACCTTCCAGGAAGTTTACTAGGTCAAAGCTATTACGTTTGTGAATGGCAATAATATACTCTGTTTCTGAAGTTAGAAGGAAGGACGTCAGTGGCTTCCCCAGCTTGCGCTCGGCCTCAGGCTTTCAAGCATGAAGCTTTCACAGCGCGCGCTGGGCCTCACTTCTCCTCACACCGAGCTGGCTGTTACTTCTTTGTGATTACAAATAAATAAATAATTTGTTGAGTCCCTTCATGCTTCTGTGCGCTTTGGGCGATCTTCCTGTTGTGCACGGTTTGATCACTCGACGCTTTGTATCATAACTAAACGTTAAATGCAAACGCAGATTGGTGCACAGATGAAGCCAACGAAAAATTTGTCTGAACAGACTCTGAAGTTATTTCATTCCCAAGTACTGACGGTTCTGTAGAATTGAGCAGTCTGTGCCTTCTTCGAGTTTCATTTTTTTTTGTTAAAATAGCTTGTTTTCATTATCATTACCTGTCCCCAACGCCCAGCCGGATTTCATATTTCCCCATCTACCCCTATTCCGCAGTCAATAGAGAGACTCCACAACAAACCTATAGACATTTCTTTTGTGGGTACAATAAATATTCCCTCCTTTAACTATCCCCTTGCAAGTCTTTTACTGGAGTTTCTTTTAGGAGTTCCAGTTGGTTGTCAAATTTACAAAGCGAGTGGCCTCAACCCCTGGCGATATCACCCCCCTACATTGGCAGTATTCCTGTTCCCTTTGTTCCCACCCCCCTCCTGCTTTCTCACAGCTTGTGGCAGTCATGGAGGCTCGCGCTTGCTTTCTTTACTGGCACAAAGACGTGCTTTGCTTACAATCAGCAGGCACTGCCCTCTTCCACTTTCGAAGTGCAGGCGGGACAATGGCGGCCGTTTGTACGAGTGGTCAGTAAGCGCCTTCAACATTCGCTCCAAAACCTGAAGCAAGCAAGTCTTAACGATCATGCTAAGAAAGCCTTTGCATTTATTTTGTGGACGATTGCAGCCAGTTGTACAGCACAACTGATACACTCTCTCTCTCTCTCTCTCTCTCTCTCTCTTCATGAGAGATGACGGGCCCTGGCTTCCTCTTATTTGACAAGTGTGTTTTGGTTTGGACTTGTTACGCAGTTAGCGGGCTTCACCTACTCGTTTTGTGGCAGGATAGTAGGAACACCAGAAGTGCGAGCTTCCTTTATTACAACCAAAAGCTGTCAATTGTATCGAATGGTCCAGCAATTAATGTAAGGCAGCATGTTTTCCTAAAAGCTGTGTTATGTCACCCGCATTGTTTGCTGCAGTGTAAATATATATGAATTAAAAGCACGCTATTCCCCCACTGAGTTCTAATTACTATATTTCCAAGCGAGAAAGGATGTGGTGTGATGAGTTGAAACTTGGCAAGCTAAGTTCTAGTCTCGGCGTCTGCTTCACATCATATGATTCTCCTCGTACCCCAAAAAATTATTTGACTTAGTGTAATGTAACTGCTACTCATGTAAAAAAAAAAAAATACCATCAGGTCGAGTTCACTCTAAAAAACTGTGGTGTTTATTATTTTTAATCGGATCAATGATAAAAAAAAGTATAATATTACATGCTTTTTGCAGACAAACAGATCAGGCACTATTCAATGCAGTGTCACTTTCAGCCCCACACACTTCCTGCAGCAGCTGAGCCAAAAAGTGAGGGGATGCAGAGCCTCGCAGCATCCCTCCCTGCTCCAGACACCAGGGCCTCCTCCTGGAAATGGAGCCTCCCATAAACTCTGCTGCGTCAGCCCCCAGGGACGCTAAACTCCCATTGCTACACCCCCCACATCCCTACTCCTTTTTTCACCTCTGCTGACATTTCATACAGGGGTTATTACTCTCGCTATAGGCTCCTGCTATTGCTTTGCCCACAAGTATGTATTTACTCTACCCCTCCACTGTGAAGTCATGACTCTTGCCCCTTCCATTGCAAAATGCTGATTTTAGCCCCAAATACAATTTGTCCCATATGCCTTCCTTTAAACTACTGTATTTCCAGATTGTGCTCCTACATTTAACTACACTTAACCGCACAACAGTTCATGTAACTGTAATATTTTTATAACTTTACCAACTTGTTTTAGAGTGACAACGCACTGGAAATGTCAAATGTCAACCTTGCGCTTGTCTTTCTTTTTTGCGATCTCCCACCATTTCAACCGTCCATCCATGCAGTCTTCCACACTTTCTTCCACCCATCATTCATCCATCCATCCACCCACTCTCCATTCATCCACCCTTTCATCCATCCATTCACATACTCACCATTGTACCCGTCCATCTATTCAGCCTTCCACACTTTCATCCACCCATTCTTCATCCAGCCACCCATTCTTCATTCATCCACCCTTTCATTCATCCACCCTTTCATCCATCTATTCACCCACTCACCGTTTCACCCACCCATCAATTCAGCCTTCCACCCTTTCGAATATAAACGTTTGAGTTACATCGCACTCAAATGTAACATCGCACTCAAATGTAACATCGCACTCAAATGTAACAGCGGGCTTGTTCATTTTGATAGAACCCTTTGAGTGACATCGCACTGAAAATGTCCAATGTCAACCTTGCGCTTGTCTTTCTTTTTTTGAGTGACATCGCACTGCAAATGTCCAATGCCAACCTGGCGCTTGTCTTTCTTTTTTGCGATGTCACTCAAAGTTCATGTTAAGATAGAAAAGTTTGTGACATTGCACTGAAAATGTGTAATTTCATCTGACATCGCACTGTAAATGTCAAATTTCAGCCTTGAGCTTGTTGAGAAAGCACTTTTCAAAAGTCAGTCATTCGCTTCCTTCCACTTTCATTCACCCATCATTCATCAATCCATCCACCCACTCTCCCTACATCCGCACTTTCATCCATCCATTCATCCATCATTTCAACCGTCCATCAAGACAGCCTTCCACACTTTCATCCACCCATCATTCATCCATCCATCCACCCACTCTCTATCCACCCTTTCATCCATCCATCCATTCACCCACTCTCCATTTCAACCGTCCACCCTCCGACTCCACCCTCCGACTCCACCCTCCGACTCCACACTGTGTGTTGGTTTGAATACTGTGTACTGTGCATACTATAAATATTTGTCGGTCGGTCCATATGCCTCGAAGGTACAGGGAAAAAAAGAGCAGAACTGTTGTCATCACGCTGACGAGTCTCAATTGTGGCTCCAGTGACGTCAGCGGAGCCGCGAGCGGAGCCATGCTATTGTGATGATGGCGTGGAGAGCTACGAAAAATTTCCGAATGCTGCTGGCGCAGGGGATATTCACAAGGTGAGTAATCCACAGGCAGATACTGTATCCACCAGAAAAAGCGTTACCGAAGGTAAGTAACTTGTTCTACGGGCACATGAATGAGCACCCATATTGTCATGGGTTATTGTAACAAAAACCATTCCAAGATGGCCACCAATGAGTGCGGATGTATGTGCACACACTTGTCATTTTTAAATGGTTTTCATGTCATTTTAAATGCTTTTTCTTCCTAACTAAGGAAATAGATATGCTCAAGATGACACACACATACAGGCACTCAAGCAGCCTGGTAGCAGTGCCCAGAGAGCTGCCCAGGGCCCTTCCTGAACAAATAAAATTGCTGTATACTGTCTCCTTTGGTGGGTATAAGCAAAGTGTGAATGACAATATAATAGGCCAATGGATGATGGCTGGCTGGAAGCTTCTTTATGTATTTTCTATATGTATGCATTTTTGATGATTTATGGGGAAAACCAAAAAAAAAATACTGGCTAGGCCAAAATCTCAAAATGCTTGTCAATCAATGTATGGGCACTTATTTCCTCATTCTTGCTAGATTTTTAGTTCCCTAATCAACATTGTTGTTTTTTCAACTATTTTGGCTTCAATACCATTCTGTAATTGTTTCCAGATTAGCCTTTTTATTTTGAGAAATATCACATCTTCTGTCAGACTGTTTTAAAGTTGTAGGGTTATTATGACCTGCATATTAACCTTTACCACTAATACATCACATTGTACTAATCCAGACTAGCTAGTTAACACCGCATCTGTTTTTTCAGGAATCTTTCGGGAAATCTTTTTTCGTCTCTAGCACCTGGAACATTTGATCATCTGGAATCATTGAAGTCATTGTGAGTAATGTGTGTTTGTAGTCTTCATATTTGAGATGTTCCTTGTATGCTGTTAGCGTCGTTTGGCATTTTTATTTGTGCTGTGTTATCTGATTATTCCCATGTGTAGTAGCGTGACATCTGATTATGTGATTATAGGGAATTCCAAACAGACTTTATTCTGTGTGACTGCAACGCAGTGTGGATATCCAGATGGGTGAAAGATCGCAATATAACTGTGCGAGAAACCAAGTGCGCCTTCCCAAAGTCATTGCTGGGGCAGCCTGTGACAGCAGTGAAGCCAGAACTCCTAACATGTGGTAAGGAGCAAAAATGAACTGTGTGTGTCCACACACTAATAAATGTTTCTTTGAGACCACTACATCTTTGCTAGAAGTTTAAATTTGCTAGTAGTTTTGGGCGAACTGTCTAATAATGGTGGTCGTTTTGTCTTTGCATAAAGGGAAGCTCTGTGGTATCTTTGTATTCATTGTTGTAATAGTGAAATATCTGTGCGTCATTAGATTCTAGAACACATTTTTTGTCTTGGATCTCTTGGCTAATGGCTCCGGAGTCGGTTGGTGGCTTAAAGACACTACTCCTGTGGGTGGCGAAAATAACTTGAGAAATGGGCAAGCGATGAAGTGGACGTGTTAGAGAGGCTAGGTGGGGTATTTGCTCACTGCAAATGGCGCTGGCATGAGAAACCTAAGTGGACTCCCTGAGGGACCCAGATCTAGATACACGTGACCCCACTCCAGTGGGTTCACCAACTCTGACTCCCCCTCTGCCTTGAACACCCTGCTTGTCGCCAGCAAGAAGGGGATTCCCGTTAAGAGTGTGTCCCTCTTTGACTACGAGAGGGACGCTGAGAGGAACTGGAGTGAATTACCAGATGAATATACCAGCCCTGAGCACAATATCATGCCAAAAAAAATTTGACTTGAGGGGGGATTAAGTTTAAAACAGCTGTTTTGATGCGTATTGCATTGTGGGATTCTGGTATTGTAACAAGACCTATGCGACAGCATTGACTTTAATGGCCTAATGCGTAATTGTTGACTTAACCTGCAATAAAATCTGTTTAAAAAAAATACTGCCCCTGTCAACCAGTGATTTATGTAATCTTTTCAATAAGTATGTCATTAATTCAAGTGGAATATTCGTTCTCCAGTATGGAATCTTTCATAGATTCACATGCCTGTATCTTCCCCATCGTCATGGTGGGAGTCTCCCGGTAAAAAGAATAACCATAGCAGTAGAAGAAAAAACTGCCTGGAAACCATAGAGGAACATAACATCAGGCAACCTCTTCTCCTCATTATGTGGTCCAAACCACAGCCAAACAGCTGCCAGCCCCAAGATACACCATCCCCAGCAGAACCACCATACCTCAGATTTCCAACCGCCTTCGTTTGAGGAGTCTCCCGGAGCTGAGCTCAGTTGATCTTTGCTGAACTTTTGACCTTCTACAGTTGGAAGTGAGGTACTGATTTTCCCTCTTATTTCTTTAAAAATGTCTGAAGGCTCTAAAAAGAGACTGTTCAGAACTTGCAGATCTTGTGGAAAAGCCAGATTGTTTTCTGAAGACCCACATAAGGAATGCTTGTACTTCTTGTATCCCAAGCATGTTCCTAAGGACTGCAAACATTGTCGTACCTTCTCTGCTAAAACACTTAAGGACAGAGAAGCACGCCTATTGCTTTGGCTTCAGAAGAAGAAAGCAACAGACTCTGAGTTTGATGGAGATGCTAAATGAAATTCCTCTAGAAAACACAAGAGCGAGTCCTTTGAGGAGAAAGAAGTTCAAAAGAGACAAAAATCAGGAAAAATCAAAGAAGGGGACTCTTCTTTTCCTCAAACTCCTCACAAGGTTACCTTAGAAAAGAAGACTCGGTTGTCATTGCCGCCATTGAAAACGAAAGAAATTCTTGTCAGATCGCCGATGAAAGCGTTGACTACTCCGACGACCATCTCGTCGACGACGTCTGCGTTGTCGACAGCGATTACGATGACGACTCCGTCGACGGTGAGTGTTGGAACTTCGTCAACATCTACGTAGGCGATGATTCCGTTGACGACTCCGTCGACGATTCTGTTGGTGATTCCATCGACGATCCCATAGTTGACGAGCAAGTCATCGACTGTGACAGTTTTTGAATCTCCAACGATGACGAAAACTTCAACCTTCATCTCTATTAAGTCATTTACACCGTCGACGGGCAAAAAAGCTGAATTTTCAACACCTAAAATTTCTCCACTTCTGCCATCCACAATTCTAGATTGCCAAGAATCTGAGGATGAAGGTCCTTATGGATTAGCCTATAGCCCCTCTCAGCTACACATTAAAAGTCAGGAATCAGAAGATGATGATTTTCAGGAAGTTCAGGAGCAATTTTCTTTCAAAGATCGACCAGTACAAGGTTCAAAACAATATGAATTATTCCATCAGGCATATAATTATGAAGAGGTGGAATAAGTGAGTCCTAATATTCAGGAAGAGGCTATGTCGGTGCCTTTATACTTAATCTCTGATTTGAGGCACATGATTGATAGTTATTATCGCCTTTTTCCGGAGGATAACGCATCAGCCTCCACTCCTGCTAGTATTCCTCAACCTGTAGCTGAAACACCAGTGGTTCAATCTCCGCCTCCAGTGCAAAGAATAGACACTCCGAAAATAATAACTATTAGGGATGACCTAATGGAGAGTGATCATGAAGACCAAGCAGAAGGAGAGATTCCCCATGATGACATAGTTGGGGATGAATGGGATCAATACATTGTTCCAACTTCGCCTTCGTCAACGTTACCTCAAGCGAGTTCTCCACCAGAGGATAAAGCCAGTTTCCATGACCTGATTGAAAAAGCTGCAAAGAGATTTGAACTTACAATGCCTGTAAAAGAAAGTGAATGTTTTCTTTATGATTTTAAAGAATCATCTTGAAAGTCAGTAAAAGCTATCCCGATAATACAGCATATATGGGATGAAGGACTGAAATTAATTAAAAATACGGCATCAGTTCAGCCTCAATTCCAAAAATTGAAAAGAAATACTGTGCTCCTGAGACAACCCCAGCATGCCTGATTGGACATCCTCGTCCTGAGTCAGTTGTTACACAAGCGGCGCAGAGGCGCTCCAAATATCCGGTGACTGCCTGTTTTGCTCCTCCTGATAAAGAAGGTAAAAGAATGGATAGTATAGGAAAATGCTTTGCTGTTATGGCGGCAACTTCTATCAAGGCAGCAAATGCACTGGCGCTAATCAGTAGATTCCATAGGCAGATGTGGTCGGACATCACACCAATTCTGTCCATCTCCCAGAGGACAAAAAAGAGAAAGCAACTACAATTCTTCATGATGGAGCCAGAGCAGCGTCTGAGTCAATTGATATAGCTATGGAATTGTGTCCGTAGGATTTCGACAAATGGCTGGAGAGGTGGCTCTTCGTAGGCAAGGATGGCTAAAGTCAACATCTTTTAGGCCTGAGGTCCAATCAAAAATCATGGACATGCCTTTTGATGGAGAAAGTCTGTTCGGGAAGCACATTGATGAGGCGCTTCAAGCAATAAAAGCAGACACTGACACAGCTGGAACTCTGGGGTCTGTACAACAAGGCTGCTTTCAATCTTTTCGTGGCAGAGAATCGAGAGGACAATTCCATCAACGTTACTCTTTTCAATCGAACAGGTACCAGTCTTATCATCAACAGGGGTACCGTAAGTTCTCCAACAATCAGCAGTATCGGTCCTCTAACACATCATATCAACAGCAAGGAAGGAGAAAATCTGCTGCAAGTGGAAAGGCGCAAGACTCTGGTCGAAGACACATATGTTCTTCAGGCACCACCGGCCCGTCTCATCTCAAACAGTTCCATTACCTCTCTTAATTTCTAAATTATTGGCAATCAATAATATCAGACAAATGGGTGTTAGATATCATAACACAAGGTCACACCCTGGAATTCTCACAAAAACCTCCAAATCGACCACCTACTAACAGAAATCAAAACCTTCTATATACCCTCAAAACGGAAATTTTAACTCTCATTATGAAAGGGGCAATAGAAGAAGTTCCACTAGAATAACAAGGGACAGGATTCTATTTGCACTTTTTCCTGAAAAAGAAAAAGCAGTCTACCAAATGAAGGCAGGTAATGGACCTCAGAGACCTGAACAAATACATAAAGAAAATCTCGTTCCGCATGCTGTCCTTACAGGAAATCCTCCTTTACTTAGCAAGGGAGATTACATAGTTTCTTAAGACCTCTTGGATGCATATTTCCATATCCCAATCCACAAAACACACAAACAGTATCTGTGGTTCATGGTGGCGGGACGCCATTACCAGTTCAAAGTATTGCCCTTCGGCCTCAAATCTGCCCCAAGGGTTTTCACAAAATGTATGGCACCAATCACAGCACATTTAAGGCAACAAGGTCTCCAAATTCTTCCATATCTGGACGACTGGCTGATAAAAGGCGCATCGTACCAGGAGACGCAACAGTCTCTACTAATTTGTATGGATCTTTTCCGAACATTAGGTCTTCGGATAAACAGAGAAAAGTATTCCCTTACTCAGACACAATCACTCCAAATCATCAGAGCGCTAATAAAAACTCAGGAAGCAAAAGCTTTTCCCTCGGAGGAACGCATAACAAAGATTTTAAATATGACAGCATCAATAAAATCAAAAAGATCCACTTCAATCAGGGTCTTCAAGTCTTTACTGGGAATGATGTCATCCTGAATCCTATTAGTTCCCAACTGCAGTGTTTATATGAGACCACTGCAAGAATCTCTAGACAAGCAATGGGTTCAAGCCCTAGGTTCATTCGAGGACAAACTCGTCATCAACACTCAGATCAAACATGCAAAACGTCATGGTGGGGTATCAGGAGCAACTTGACAAAGGGCCTTCTGTTCGAACCTCGATCTCCCAGTTACGTCGTGACATCAGACTGTTCATTACAGAGTAGGGGAGCGCACCTGCAAGACCTAGAGATTCAAGTTCATTGGTCACCTCGAGAGGCAAAACTGCACATCAATCTTTTGGAATTGAAAGCAGTTTTCCTGGGTCTTCAAGCCTTTCTTCCCAAAATTCGTGGCTCTTCGGTCCTGGTATGGACCGACAGTACAACAACAATGTTTTATCTTCTGAAACAGGGTGGCACGAGGTCAAAGCCCCTGTCTGCTCAAACCCAGAAAATTTGGAATGGCTTTTGCATCACAACATTACTCTACAGGTGGAACATGTTCCTAGAGTGGACAACACAAGGGCAGATTCGTTAAGCAGATCAATTGCCATTTGCCACGGGTGGGAACTGAATCAAGACCAACTTCTTCCAATATTCAACCTATGGGACAAGCCGAATTTGGACTTGTTTGTGAATCGAAGCAACAAGAAATGCAAACATTTTGCAAGCAGATTTCCACAAAAAGGATCCAGAGGAAATGCTCTACATCTTCGCTGGACAGGGATGTTCGCTTATGCATTTCAACCATTCCCTCTAATTCCGAAGATATTGAGAAAGATGAGATCAGAACCATGCCACATAATATTAATAGCCCCAGCTTGGCTGAGACAGTTTTGGTACACAGAACTTCTCCAATTGTCGGTGGAACCCAGGATACAGTTTCCGTTAATCCAGAATTTGATTACCATGAACCAAGGCAAAGTTCTTCACTCACAATTGACCTCTTTAAGATTATCAGCTTGGAACCTTATGAACATGAATTTCAGTCACTGAATATTCCTCAAGAATGTCGTGAATTACTATCGAGTTATACAGCAATGTCTACTAACAAGACATATACAGCAAAATGGAAGAGATTTTGTAACTGGTGTATTTCAAATAATGTACATCCTTTTAAGTCTTCTGCAGAGCAAATTCGCCCATATCTGCTTCAGCTAGCCAGATCTGGACTTTCTCATACTCCAATAAAAGTAAATTTAGCAGCAATCTCCAGATACCGCAGATCTCCAGACTGTACGTCACTTTGGTCTCAAAGGATAATTAAAAATTCCTAAAAGGTTTACTCAGGAAATTTCCGCAATTAAACATCCACCGCCTCCTTGGCAGCTCAACACGGTCTTGTCGCAGCTCATGAGAGATCCTTTCGAATGAATTCACAAAGCTGGGTTGCAATTTATTTCATGGAAAGTAGCCTTACTTTTTGCTCTCACAGCAGCAAGGAGAGTCGGCGAGATCCAAGACTTCTCCATTCTGGATCCATGCCTACAGTTCAGATCAGATAAGGTAATTCTCAGAACAAATCCGAAGGTTATCCCTAAAATTCCTTCATCTTTTCATCTCAATGAAACTGTGATCCTGCCTTCATATTTCAAGAACCCTTCCACCACAGCAGAAAAGTCTCTGCACACTTTGGACATTGGGAGATGTCTAAAATTTTACGTAGAGAAGACAGTCGTTGCGTAAATCAAATCAATTGTTCATAGCTCATTCAGGACCAAGGAAAGGTTTAGCTCTCTCAAGAACCTCCATTTCTAAATGGATTGCATCCGCCATAGTCTTCTGTTGTGAAAAAGCGGGAATGCCCTTGTGCACAATAGCGCGTGCTCATTCTACTCGAAGATGGCAACTTCAACAGCATTACTGGCAGGCGTCTCAATCCCAGACATTTGCAGAGCTGCAACTTGGTCAAATGTGCATACATTTACCAGACATTCTTGTCTGGACACAGAGTTGAAAGCAGATTCAGCAGTGGGTGAAGCAGTTCTGCGGCACCTGTTTCACTAAGGTACTTGTTTTCTCACTTTACAATGCATTGATTATGTAACTGTGTGTATAGATAGATATTTTCAATTGTAAAAAGCTGTTGCAAAATTCTTAAGTCCTTTCTTTAAAAAAAAAAAAAAGAATAGAGACACCGCAGAGCCCTGCGACAAAGGGGTCTAGACTAGAAACGCCTATTGGAAAAAGGTCTGCTGTCTATTCTGATACAGGCAAATGAATCTATGAAAGATTCAATACTGGAGAAAAAACGAGTTACTTACCTGTACACTATGGTTCTCCAGTATTGTCTTTAATAGATTCACATGGGCCCCCGCCCACCTCCCCGTTTCTTCTGAGGTAGACCGCCTTTATCTCTGGTTTCTTCCGTAGCTCACTCTTGGGCTGTTGTAAATCTGAGGTATGGTGGCTATGCTGGGGATGGTGTATCTTGGGGCTGGCAGCTGATTGGCTGTGGTTTGGACCACATAATGAGGAGAGGTTGCCTAATGTTATGTTCCTCTATGGTTTCTAGGCAGTTTTTTCTTCTACTGCTATGGTTAATCTTTTTACCGGGAGACTCCCACCATGATGATGGGAAAGATACAATCATGTGAATCCATGGAAGATAATACTGGAGAACCATAGTGTACAGGTAAGTAACTCGTTTTTTATTTAGAGAACAACAACATATTTCAAATAAAAAGGTATTGATGGCCAACTATTTGAAGTTGAAGATTTTAAAAAGCTTTACATTCTTAGGCTGATACATGCTATGTCATTGCTTAACTGCTGTGCTAGCATAGTGATTGTGAAGCACTCCACTACCCAGTGGTAAATCACCATTATACAGGTTTTACAAATATGGAAGTACGTTCGTGTGCAGCAAATGTGAATACAAGATATTTTAAATAGGTTTAAATAAACATCCCCTTAATAGTTTTAAGTAATTTTGGAAATCTTATTTTTAAGTTATATCCCCACTGGACACGTTTGTAGAGCAATTTCTTTGTATATTATTACAAAACACATTGACAAACGTAATTGCTTTATTTTCAGATCCGCCTCTTGAGTTGCCCTCTTTCTACATGACCCCTTCACATCGTCAAGTTGTTTTTGAAGGAGACAGCTTACCTTTTCAGTGCATGGCTTCATACATTGATCAGGACATGCAGGTGCTGTGGTATCAGGATGGCAAGATAGTGGAGACGGATGAATCATTGGGCATTGTTGTGGAGAAGAACATGATACACAATTGCTCATTGATTGCCAGGTAATATGTAGTCGATGTGCAGAGGACGTTTTTTTAGATTTAAATATTTAATCTCTGTTTTTTAAGTTCTCTTGCATATTCGGCTGTTAAATGCCAAACACTGAGAATCCTTGACTCAAAAATATGTTTCCTTCTAAAAAAATAAAAAGTGAAGACAACTCTTTGCTTTGCGGCCTCTGGAAATCCCTTGTAGTTTGTCATGCACCCTTCTGCAGTCTGCAGACAAACAATCTGTTCAGCAGCAGACAAAATTTCTGTCCCTTCCGGTCTCTGGTCTCTATCCATTCTTCTCAGGCGAGTTCCACGCTCATGACGAGCTGGGCTCGTCATGGTGTAGCCTCCTCGTACACTGATGACGAGCCCAGCTCGTCATAAAACAAGTAAAATAGCAATTCCCAGCACAGGAGGGAAATTGCCTTGGAGTTAAGAGTTGTTTTTTTTCTTTCTTTTAACAAATAGCCTTTCTTGTAAAATATTTCTGTTGGTGATTTATGGCACTCGTATAACGCTGAAGTATGTTGAAAAGCTATCTCAGTTCAATCAAATGTTAGTCATTGTCCTTTCATTCTTATTTAAAATGTGCCCGTGTATTCACATCCGGCAGCAGTCCTGGAATTTATCTTGTGGATCATTTGACCTTATGATCAAGTAAAGTTATGCTCAGAATAGTGATTGTTTTTTAGCCTTTTTGTATATAATTATACAGTTTTAAATTGGTCAATAGATTATTCCCCCTTCTCCCGCCCCCCACCCCTCTCTCCCCATTTACGATGGAAAAGTGCTCTTCGGGTACAGGTGTCGCAGTGCCTAGTTGGATTATTGTAGTGGCCTTTACTACAGCATTCTCACAGCTTTCTTACTTTTAGCCAGCAGAGGGAATGTTTTAGATGCACGTAATGCACTTACACTGCCACCGTGTTACTGACTGAATACATTGTAAAGGTCTTATGCCAAAATCTTCACAGTAAGGAGCTGGTCATTTCTTTTTGATCCAGGCCCCAGCGACTAGTTTCTTTGGCTGAGCAGTTTTTTTTGACCAGCTACAAGAAACTTAATCTGATGTGGTCGGCTGTCACTCAGTCAGGTATGGAGAAAAGATGTTTCATATTTTGTATGGCAGACGTTGGTGGATTGCAGGCTAGTTAAACTGCGTTCATTATAAATGTTATTAATACAAAATTTCGACACAATTCATTTGGATGTGTAGCCTACTGTACAGGAGATATTTTCCCAGCACAGTATCCTCCACCTAATACTTGATGGCACCATCATCAATTTGCAATAGAAAATATTTGCTTTTCTAATAAGTACTAATGTAACAGATGCCTCCTCTGTTGAATATCTCCAGGTTTCAAACTGGATCGAGAAACTTTCATAGCTCTCCTACACCGCTATGGGGCGCTGGCTCCATCTCAGTGGTAATAATAACACCACTGTGAGGTCATTGAACCCATTAATCACCCTCCCTGGTGCGATGTGTGTCCGTTACCTTATTCCCATGACCACTATCATCAGTTTTTTTTGTCAAGTACAGTCACCTAATTTCTTAGCAAATGTATAACTCTGTCATTGGGAAGCATATTCTCTGCCTCAGAATGGAAAGGACAACCGGAATGTGGCAAGTTCATGAGGATACCGGAGTGGGTTAATTATTGTATTCTTCTGGCTGATAAGAACACTGTATTGTATTGTTGCTTTTTTCATAGCACTTCATATTTCTGAAGAGGCGCTGAAGCACATTTGTGCACATATAGCACGGTTCTCTATGAACATGCTTGGATGGTAGAGTGTTGAGTTCTGGAGTGACCTAAGAGGGCAGTTTTGGAATGTCCTGCATGATTATCGGAGATTGCAGCCTTCGTTAAGTGTTTCAGTGTATGGAAGCAGATGCCCACATTATGCCATTGCAGATGTGTAGATGTTATATTTGTGGAGTGGAGCATTGGAAACTATGGTTTGGCTGTGCATCTAGTTGTGACTACCATTCTGGAGTAGTGAGTGGTCCTGGCTCGTGTAGGTATGATTCTTACTTTCGTGTCATCCTTTGACCTTGATCACCAGTCTAGGTATTACCAAGACTTTACCTTCCTGCATGCTAGGCAGTTGCCTATCTTTGCCGAGAGAGATTTAGAAAGTTATGCTGCCTGTATAAACCTGGAGGTTCGGTGGATATTTCTTTTATATGGGGGAGGGGGTTAAGTGAAGTGCTAGTCTAGAGAGGAGGTTTCTCCTCTGTGAGTATCTTCTCAGTTTTACTTGTAAGAAAGGTTGGTTCCTTGATTTGATGCGGACCTGTAGCAAAAGGTGTACTAATTGCCTTACTTTCTTATTTTGGGTTCATTGCAGTTTTCCGAGCAGAGCCTCAAGGAACCGCTATTCAGGTTTGATGAGATGAGACATGGCAAGGGAGATGATCATCTAGAGCTTTGGATGGAATTATAGATGAAGGAAAAATGAGTGGAAGAGTTTTCATGTTGTAGAATGCCCTTTTTATGACTTGACTTGGTATCCAAGACCTAGATAGGTTCTATTTGATGTTCACGATCAGGTTCCTGACGTCAGATGTTTGTAGACTGATAGTTACCCCATTTTGTGTAAGCTAGGTTCTCTTTTTTGAATGAATTAGGTTTGTGATTCCTCAACATTTACTGGTTAACCGCTCTGAATGAATGGTCTATCCTGATGTGTAGGTGCTTTGAGTTGTCCAGCTTTAGCATGATCTGAGTGTCATCTGTGTAACTGTAGCAGGTTAGGCTGATATACTTGATGCTGTTAGACAGGGTCTGAGTTAGCACTTCAGGGGAGGTGTGAGATGCTCATGCTTTATGCAATGCTGGAGCCCATGATGAGAACCGCTGATATATTCAGGGGCACTAAGAAAATGCTGGGTCTGTTGGAGGAGGCTACCCTGTTAAGGATAGCGGCTTGCACTGAAGCAAGAAGACTTAACAAGGGAGTTTGAGATTTTACCCTCCCAAGTATTGCAGTTGGCAGTGTGTTTAATACATGGATTCGTGATTCACACTGCAGTACCTGTAAGCATGTTGCGTCATTTTCTGTCAGTTGATGATGGGTTACAGGAGACGCTCATGGTAAGTATCCGTTGGACCGCATCAGCCCTGTGTATTCCAATCATTTAAGACTTGGGAGCCGGAAATCTATTATTCTTTTGAACAGTTCAAAGAGAACCGCTTTGGATTGCAAAGCCTGATCATGTGTGTCTCACATGGGCGCCATTAGTGACCTAATGGCAGAGCAATAGGTGACAGACTTTTATTACTTAAAGCAAGCAGAGGAAACACACAGAATTGGCAGCTCCATGGTGGTTCAGTAGTTGTAGGACCCTTTTAGACGCTTCCACCTGTCATCAAAGACTCAGCAGAGTCGCTGTGTTGTAAACTTTGTCACACGAGGCAGCAGTACAGGAGGCCCACAGGAAATCCTGGTTATCTTCCCCTCTGCCAGGTCACCCCTGATATATCAACATTTGATAAACCACAGCACACCCCACCTCTTGTTAAGAATCCCAGCTAAATGACCTCAAGACATACCTTAAGAAAGTTATAATTAATAAAGAGGACTCTTAAGCAGCTATTGTATAAAAACATCTGCAGGACATCCAAACACAATAGATCTATTAGACAAAGGGAAGTGTTGGGGGTACCAGAAACACAAGTGAACTGCTGATAATACATCGTTCTGTAGTGTTGGATTGCTCGAAATATGCAAAAAGCAGAAAAAATATGATTACAAATACAAATATAACTATCACTGGAAGAGATTCTTTTTATTGATACAACTAAATAGTCACTAATCGGGTAGTTCAACTGCTGTTATTGTATTGAGGTTTAATGGTGCCACAGAAGGTTGTAATACGCAACGGAAAATCATCCTGTAGGCTATAAATAGATACATGGATATTGGACATAGGTAATCTGGCATTGTGGATGAATATTTTAAACTAAAGGGTAAAATAGATCTGTTCAACTATATATGGCACACATTGCTAGACATTTGTGATTATAAGACTGTTCCCAGTATTAGCCAATTGTAGCTAGCCGTGAGTTTTTATTAAACCTTGTCTATGATTCATCCCTTCCTTTATGCTCAAAGATGTAAATGGTTGGCTTTTCCAATGTTCTAAATATTATACTGTGTTCGTGCATCATCATTGGAATTATATGTAACCATTCTTTACCTAATCATTTAGTGCAGCATTTTACGAGGAACTTTAAAGTTTACAGCTTCATAATATTTCCCAAAACTGATCAACTACAGGAAACAATCTCGATGTTGATTGAATTAGAAAATAGCAAATAGTCATTTTAAGAGTACCTTCGGCTACATTCAAAAAAAGAATTGCCAGATGCCTTTTCAGTTTGACAAGACTTTTTTCTTCTTCTTGTTTTTCTTGCAATTGCATCTCTGGTAATTTTCGGCCCCTGAATAATTTTATAGATAGCTTTTCGATCCTAATTTGATTTAGAACTCCCATTTTACTCATTAAAACGTCATGCTGCAGTGTAGTGCTTGGCTCAAAAGTGAGAAATAAAATGTTTCGTGTTAGGACTTCAAATATTGAGCGATAACCTGTGAAGCACCAGAGAACATACCATTTTGGAGTGTCCCCAAAAAACAAAGACAAATGATTATCATCAGTATTGGATAGCATTGTCTCATCGGAACCACTGATTTTCACTTTTGACAGATTGGCAGGTTACATTCACAGTACAGCAGTATTACACTTTGAAAGGTTAGTCAAGGTTAGTTAAAAATGAAAGTCCCAGAATCCAGTTGTTGGGTGCTG
Organism: Lissotriton vulgaris; assembly: GCF_964263255.1. NCBI lineage: Eukaryota > Metazoa > Chordata > Amphibia > Caudata > Salamandridae > Lissotriton > Lissotriton vulgaris. The sequence continues at coordinate 87,483,470 of NC_141690.1, forward strand.
GTGTGAGGGTGGACTACGCACCTCATCCTCTCCTGTCGGAGGACTCTTCCAACATTTCTGTCTGCGCTGGGAGGCGCTCGATTTTAACTCCGACGGGCTCCTGCAGTGCGGGGGCTTGAAGCCAGTTGTTGTGTGCTGGTGCGACTACATGTCCCGGCCTCTCCTGTGGTACGAAGCCACCAACGTTGCTGTCTGCACCGGGAGGCGTTCTATTTTAACCCAGAATGGCTCCTGCAGGGCCTGTTTTCGTCTGTCATCCAATGGAAGAGACTGGGCTGGTCCTACTCTCTTTCACGCTTTGACCACAAAATCAACCAATGTAAGTCTGGTTTTTAAAAATGTTTTTTTTTTTTTCTTGGGGACTTATTGGCTATTTTGTTGATGTTTTAAATCCTCACCTTTTACAAGTATGGGCAAATGCAAGGCAGGTGATCCTGCGAAAATTGAAATACACACCAAAAAAACACTAGACCTGGGAAAGCTCTGAGCCCTCTTTATCAGACTCAATACATTTGCTGACATTGATGCACTAATAGAAGAATTGGGGTTGCTCATGACCACAATTGAGAAAAATGTAAAGGGTAAATTACCAAAAGTTCCCGCCATGTTTAAAAGGTCCAAAATACCCTACTCCCCTGATGTCACAAGTATCACAGGAAACACAATTGCGGTATATTCTGACCACTTGGATCCAATAGAGCAAGTCCCATCCAGTTCTACAGAAACTTGTAGTCCTGAACTGGTCGGTATGGCCCCATGTCCTCTATACCTTAAAATAAACATAGTTCCCAATGTGAAATGAAATGAAAACAAATTTATATAGCGCTACTAAGCCCAATGGGCGTCAAGGCGCCTAACCAAAAAGAAACTAGCTATAGCAAATATGCTCTCATTGTGGGTAGGCCTTGATAAAACACCAAGTTTTGAGCGCTTTTTTGAAAAGGGACAGGGATGGTTGGGCCTTAATCTCCAGAGGGAGAGAGTTCCACAGCCTAGGAGCAACGATGGAGAATGCTCAACTGCCCCAACGGACCTTCTTAGCACGGGGAACCACAAGCAGATTCATCTCCGATGATCTGAGGGTTCTACTAGGCATGTAGCGAATTAGCAGGGCACCTAGAGGGTCCAAAGGACCATCTGCAAGAGCTCTATAGGCCAAGCACAAGATCTTAAAGGAGATCCTCAGTTGTATAGGGAGCCAGTGCAGGCTCTTTCTGGCCATTGTGGCAGAGGATGCATTAGGAAGAGCCAAGACAAATCGAGCAGCTGCGTTCTGTACGACCTGAAGGCGTTGAATGAGTCCCTTGTTGGAGTCTGCATAAAGTGCGCTACAGTAATCCAACCTGGAACCCACTAATGCAACTACCGTCTGTTTACTTGCTAGAGGAGAAAGATAGTGCAAGATTCTTTTGAGGATTGTAATGACCCCCCCAACAAGTGGCCACTGTTCAATTGACCTGTAGAATCATGGACAATGATGTGTCAAATATTATGGCAAAGGTTTCTGGCTGATTGGGAAGGAGATGGACAAGTTCCCAAAGCTGAAGCCCACCACTCACTAGACCAAACATCCTGGTCCTTGCCAAAGACCAGAATCTCTGTTTTATCACCATTCAACTTTAGGGAGTTCTGGATCATCCAGTCCGAGACTGTCTGCATACAGGTCCTAAAGCTGTGCTTTAGGACCTTGGACCTAGGAACAATTGTGCCTTGTCACAATTGTTTTGACCCTTTACAATCTATCGGCTCGAACGAATGAACTCACACAATGTCACTGTACCCGAAAGAAAACAAGTCTAGTCTACTGAAATGGTACATGATGCCCATGGGGGAACATTTAGTATTGAAACTCTGGACTGCAAATTGGACCATCTTAAAAGTGTAATCTTTACTAGCATTTAGCGAAGACTTGCTTTTGCTGCCAGGACAATATGTGTAATAAAGGTACTGCTCAGCCTTCTGTGAAAGTTCACCAAGGCAATGCCTTGAATTCAACAACTAGTGAGGGAATCAAATTTGCACATAAGTCAGTGAACACTAGAAATTGCAATAAGATATCCTGGGACAGTGGTTGGTCCTGAAAGACCACAAAAAGAATCTCCAAATTAAATCCTTTTGTGGGCCTCCTCTGGGATCTCATATGCAGCATATGCTAAACTATTCGAAACGCCCAACCACCAAATCACCGCCAGCTGATATCCCGAAGGTCCAGAGGATCCATCATAGTGAAAGTCGCTCACATCCAGGAGATAATAATATAAGACCACCAATCTCTTTTTCATTAAGAAGCCATCCTACAAAAGGCTATTTCAATATGCTCCAAGAGCCCCCAGTCACTTCCACCAGACGATCATTTTGCCTGTTCTTAGTTCCGAAATTGAAATCGAAATCTTTCGAAGACACAGAAGTCTTAAATAATAAAGTGACCCACTGGCTTAGGGTGGAGCAAACCTGTCTTTCATTAGTCCGATCAAACATTGTGCATGCAAAAAGATGTACTCTTAATCTATCCTCCCATGATTAAATACATGTGTTTTTTGTGTTCAAATCAAATTGTTTAGAATCTGATTAACTTTGAATCGTGCACTTGTCATCTTACAGGGGTCAAACTGTGGGGAATAAGGCTGAAAGCATCCCCCCATTCGTTGTTGTAACAAGAGAAGTTACTAGGAATGTGCCCGGCCCTCTCCCCCACGGTACCATAACCCCTTTGCCTATTACCACATCTAACCTGGAGGAAATTGACTGACTAACAAAAAAATCTGGACTGAATCCTTGTTTGTCCTACGAGAATATATTTTGTGAAGTAACCAATGCAAACTCTAAGGTGCCTAATAATGGTAACTGTATTCCATCCATAAACAATGTAGCGGGTCTGGCCTCAAAGTTGTCTTATCCAAATTTCGTGTTGCTCTTTGAAGAACTCGACATTTGCATGCTCCAAGAAACCTGGGCCACAGAAAAAGTGTTTATAGATGGATTTACCAACTTAAGTGTAGAAGCAAAGCCTGCAGAGCGATTTGGGAGAACAATCAGGGTCCTTGTGATTTGAGTTTGAAATGGATGTACCTGCTTACTTACATTAATGGACATAGATTGCCCTGAATTAATGAGGATTATTGCCTTTTTGCAACAGGTCTCAGTTTGGATTTTTTATAAAACATGTACATCAGGAAGAGCTACGTTAGTGATAGATTCCTTACCTTATAATAATCCCCCGGGCGTCAGACTGGATCTGGAAAGTTTTTCTTAGCAGTACCCCTGCGCGTCGGTAGGTGGTATTGTGCGACTTCGTGTCCGTCACTGGCGTGATGAGCGCCGATATGACGTCACAGAGGCTACTTAGTCACCACCCATGCGCGCTGATGTCCGTTCTTTCTTTTTCCACGCCAAAAGCGAAGATCCGGATTGAGCACGTACCTCAGTCATTTTTTAGACTATTGTCTCCCCCTCTTGTCTCCTGGTGCACGTAGGGATGCCCGGCTTTAAGTCTTGTGGGTCGTGCCGCCGTAACATGTCGGTGGCGGACCCCACGATGTGTGCCTCTTCTGCTTGGAGACCGACCATGACTCCCAGGACTGTCGAGACTGTCGAGCCATGGCCCGAAGGCCTTGCAGGAGCGGCGCCGGAAGATGCTGGAGGTCCGGCACTCCTCTCACCGCCACTCCGGGTCTAGGGGCCATTAGCGGGACTTCTTGCAGGACTGGAACAGTCGCTCCTCGGACTCTAGTCTTCGCCTTCAAATTCCTGTAAGCGACACCATAAAAAGTAGTCAAAGAAGCGTGTTCGCTCTCCGAAGTCCCTCCGTCACTCCCCGGAGGCGGACGAAGGGGACAGGGGCTCCGCCCCTGCGGTTCCTCTGGAGCCGGGGAGTCCCACGTACTACACGCTATACCCGGGTCCGTCGGCGACTCCTGAGCAGATGCAAGAGTTTCTGGGTGCCATAGACTACCTTTTTAGGCCAGGGGCTCCCGCCGGCGCGCCTTGAGGCCCGTGGTCTAGTGTCCAGATCCTGTTGGCCCTGCGGCTTTGCAACACTGGCGCCACAGGATCCTGCGCCTCCGGCCCCGGCGCCACAAGGTGCAGCGCCGCTGGCTCCGGCCCCAGCGCCGCCCTTGGCTCCGCCCCAATGCGCCGCACTGGGTGCCGTTTATCCCACCCCTGTCCTGGTTCTCGGACCATTTCGTTCCGACCTGGGATCTGCATTGGGATATGGCTCCGGCTCGGCCCCGACGGCACGATTCCCGACGTCTCTTGCCTCCTCTCTGGCTCCGGCCCTGCTGCCACAGCCGGTTCCCTCTATTCCAAAGCCAGACGAGGACTGGGACGGCTCAGAGGACCCCCCCTTGCCCGGCAATGTAACTCCGGGCAGGATTGGGTGGACGACCTTCAAGATGCGGGCGAGCTTGAGGTTTCTTCCGGCACAGGGTTTGCCTCTCCTCCGCCTACTATGGAGGAGGGCGCTTCCTATACAATGGTGCCTAGTCAGGCTGCGGAGGCTCTCCATCTCGACTCCCTATGGTGTCCCTTAAGACCAACCTCCTTACGGAGGTACTCCAGACGGAGTGTACGTCGTCGGAGCTGAGGCTGCCTTTCAATGAGGCTCTCACCGAAGTCCTCTTGGGCACTTGGTTGCGACCGACCTCGGGGGCGCCGGTCGATAAAAATGTTGCCAGGCGTCATCACCCGGCACCTGGTGACCCTGCCTTCTTGAGAACTCACCCCACGCCTGAGAGCCTGGTCATTCAGGCCTCGACGTCTGAGTGCCTTTCCCACAGCTCCGCCAGAAAAGGACTCTAAAAGGCTAGACCAATTCTGCAAGAGGCTGTTCTCCTCCGCCAGCTTGGGGTTGCGGTCGGTTAACACTGCCTGCGTATTGGGCCGTTACTCCCACGCTGTGTGGATTCAGTAGCTGAGGTCTTGCGCAGCGTTCTGAGGAGGTCTAGGCTGTCCTTTCCCAAGCGATTGCGGAAGGCAAGGATGCAGCAAAGTTTGCCATCAGGTGTGGCTTGGACACCGCTGATTCGTTGGGCAGGGCAATTTCCACGACTGTGGCGTTGCGGCGCCATGCCTGGTTGCGTTCCACTGTGTTCTCACCTGATGTCTAGAGCTCGCTCATGGACATGCCCTTTGATGGCTCCCGCCTCTTTGACGATAAGGCAGACAATGCCCTGGAGCATTTTAAAGACTCTCGGCCATGGCCAAGTCTTTGGGTCTTTCCACAATGAACTCGGCCACGCCTGTGTTTCGTTCCTTTCATGGCCAGGGCAGGGACATCCAGGCACGCTCTTCCGGCAAGCCTGTGCAGAACCAGCATCAACACGGCATTGGATTCCGTAAAGGCGGGTCTGGTAACCAGTGTGTATGTCAATCCACTTCCACCCCCCTGCTTCCATCTCTAAGCCTTCCTAATCCGGGCTTCAGGGAGCACCCCATGCCGGTGGGTGGCAGGATCCGCCACCACTGGCGCGAAAGTACATCGGACAAATGGGTGCTGCAGATCATCGGCCACAGTTACGCACTCCCCTTTCTGTCCTCCCCTCCGGCCATGCTGCCCCGGCACCACCGCATGTCGGGGGATCATTTGGCTCTTCTCCATCAGGAAGTCTCAGCCCTCCTGGCCAAGGGGGCCATCGAGCACGTTCCTGGGCCAGAAGTAGGACGTGGTTGTTATTCCCACTACTTTCTGGTCCCCTAGAAGGACAAGGATGGCCTGCGCCCCATCTTGGACCTCCAGGAGGTCAATCTCTTCCTCCGGAAGGATAAGTTCAAGATGCTGACTCTGGCCAAGTCCCTGGCTGCCCTGGACCGTGAAAACTGATGGTGGCTTTGGACTTGCAGGATGCCTATTTTCACATCACTGTCCTGCCGGACCACTGGCGCTACCTGCGGTTCATGGTAGGCCAGGAGCATTTTCATTTTGCTGTGCTCCCCTTCGGCCCTACCAGTGCCCCTCTGGTGTTCACGAAGGTGATGGTGGTGGTCGCCGCTCATCTGCGCAGGTCAGAGGTATCAGTCTTCCCCTACCTAGACGACTGTTTGTTGAAGGTGGGCTCGCCCCAGGCGGTCGTCACCCACCTTCCGACTACGGCCGACCTCCTGCACTTGCTGGGGTTCTCCATCAACTTGCCGAAGTCGCGTCTTGAGTCCCTCTCAGAAGTTCATCGGAGCAGTTCTGAATTCAATGCAGTTTCCGGCCTATTCTCCTGAGCAGCGAGTCCGGGATATCCGATCTTTCAGCCTCTATCCCGGGTTTGTCGGGATGACCCTCCGGCTACTGGGCCTGATAGCCTCCTGCATTCTGCTAATGCAACATGCCAGATGCGGCTCTGCAGTGGGACCTGAAGTTCCAGTGGGCACAGCATCATGGCGACCTGTCCGATCATGTCCAGATATCAGATGGCACTGCACGACACTTGCAGTGGTGGCTCACGAATCAGGATTGGGTCAATGGCAGATCCCTCTTCCTTCCGTCCTCAACCAGAGCACACAGTGTTGATGATGCGTCCCTCCTGGGATGGGGGCCACTTGGGGGAGGCAGAGATCAGAGGCCTCTGGTCTCCGGCGGAGTCCGGGTTCCATATCAACCTTCTGGAGCTGCGGGCGATCTGACTTGCACTGAATATTTAACAACAAGGGGTGGTGATGGACAGAGTTTCTGAATTAAGCAGAATACTCTCACCCAGTCAAGAGATCAGAGCTAGATCCAACACCGTTTTTTAGCTCACTGCACCATCCCAGTTCAGAACCTGGCCATCTGCAAATTAGTCTGTTCCTGTCCCAGTGCATGATGGGAACAGGGCAAACCAAACTACCAAGCCAATTCTTACACTGGGAAGGAAACAAGCTTCCGGGGACCGGTTTCTGGCATTTCAGCCGTCGTCGGCCCGGCTTGCTTGAATCCTGATGGTGCAATGAGCAAGGGACTCACATCTGAGTATACCCTTCCACGCTTAGGGTGGACAAAATATTTAACAACAAGGGGAGTCCGGGTTCCATATCAACCTTCTGGAGCTGCGGGCGATCTGACTTGCACTGAATATTTAACAACAAGGGGTGGTGATGGACAGAGTTTCTGAATTAAGCAGAATACTCTCACCCAGTCAAGAGATCAGGGCTGGATCCAACACCGTTTTTTAGCTCACTGCACCATCCCAGTTCAGAACCTGGCTATATGCAAATTAGTCTGTTCCTGTCCCAGTGGGGTCCTGGACTCTGTCGGGAGGTTCTGCGCCGCTGGACATGGCTGGAACATCAAGGCATTATCTTGGTGGTTCCGCATCTGGCAGGTTCTCTGAACGCCAGGCAACTGAACTCCGCCGCCGGTGATTAATGGATCATGAATGGCGTCTGAACTCGGACGTGACGCAAGGTCTCTTTCTACAGTGGGGAGAGCCTTGGTTAGATCTATTCGCCACCGAAGAGAATGTGCAATGTCATCAGTTCCTCGTGTTGGAATTTCCAAGGCAGCACTCGCTTGGCGACGCTTTTCGTCGCGAGTAGAGTTGCGGTCTGTTGTACGCCTTTCCGCCTATACCACTTATGCCCAGAGTGCTGAAGAAGATCAGGCGCGACCGGGCCCAAGTTATTCTTGTGGCTCCGGACTGGCCTCGAAGAGTATGGTATCGCGAGCGACTCAGTATGAGCATCGATCCCCCGATCCAACTGCCTCTTCGGGAGGATCTTTTGTCGCAGCAACAGGGACGGTCCTCCACCCAAACCTGTCCAGCCTCCACCTCCATGCGTGGAGATTAAGCGGTGACAGTTGACTGCTTTTGAGCTTCCTCACGAAGTTTGTGATGTCATTCTGCCAGCCAGGTGTCCCTCCACTAAAACGGTATATGCCTGCAGATGGAACAGATTTGTGGCATGGTGCACAGCAAAGTCTGTTGACCCCCTTTCAGCCCCTCTTTCTGAGGTTCTTCTGTTTCTTCTGTCTTTGTCCCAGCAGGGCTCTGCTCTGTGCACTATCACAGGTTGTCTTTCTGCCATTTCCCCCTTCCTGGGGCTTCCTGATCAGCCTTCTCTTTTTAAGTCCCCGGTTGTTAACCGTTTCCTCAAAGGCATTACACACGTTCTCTCCCGTGCCTTTCATAATGCCTCAGTGGGACTTGGATCTTGTCTTGACTTTTCTGATGTGCTCTCTCTTTGAGCTTCTTCATAACTGTCCTTTACGTCTTCTTACTCTAAAGATGGCTTTCCTGGTAAACGATCACCTCTGCCAGATGAGTGAGTGAGCTCCAGGCTATTTCTTCTAAACCTCCTTTTCGGTCTGTTCATCCGGACAAGGTGGTTTTAAGGATCTGTCCTTGTTTCTTGCTAAAGGTTGGGCAGACCATCACTTTGATCACCTTCTTTCCACCTCCGCTTCCTTCAAGGGAAGAGGAGAGGTTCCACCGTCTGGACCCAAAATGTGCTCTTGCATTAGTTCTGCAGCGTATACAGCATTTCCGGGTGGATGATCAGCTTTTTGTTGGATACGTGGGCGCCAAAAAAGGCCGTACTGTGCACAAACAGACCATCTTTCCGTGGGCCGTTCTGTAAATCAAGGCATGTTACTCCTTGGCCAAGAAGGAGCCTCCTGTGGGGCTCCGTGCCCATTCGACCAGGGCGACTGCGGCCACTACTGCCTTGGGACGCGGCATTCCCTTGCAGGACATTTGTCAGGCAGCTACATAAGCTTTGCTGCACACGTTTACCAAACACTACTGCCTTGACAGTCCGGTCTGGAGAGACTGCTTCTTTGGTAGTTCTGTGCTCTGTGACTTTCTTGTGTAATCCTGTTCGCAGACCCACCATCGGGGTTAGTATTGCTGGGGTATCTATTCTAAGGTACGGAATCTATCACTAACGTGTCTCTTTCAGTTGCACAAGTTACTACTTGTGTAACAATATATCTGTAAGAGACATTAGTTAGTGATAGATTCCTTACAGCCCCACCGATCCTCCCCGAGAACTGATTACTAGGGTTAAGGTCTTCCCCTTTTAGGGCCCTAGTTTTATGCACCAATGGTCAGTATCCTGCATGGCTCTGCGTTTCGGCACGCAAAGTCGTGTACAGAACTGTCGTCAGCCGCATAGGTGGCACCTACTTAGTCTCTGTGACGTCATCTCGGCGCTCACGACGCCAATGACTGACGCGGAGCCGCCCAACGCCACCTACCGACGCGCAGGAGTACTGCTAAGCAAAACTTTCCGGATCCAGTCTGATGCCTGGGGATTATTCTAAGGTAAGGAATCTATCACTAACTAATTTCTCTTACAGATATATTGTTCCACAAGTAGTAACTTGTGCGTTAGAACGATAAGGGCAACTGATAAATCAACCAATTCATCTCTTTTGGATTCGATCGTAGACACCCCACATATAAACACAAAAATCGTAGTAGCAGGGAATTTTAATACTGCCTATGAACCCTCGATATCTCTTAATGAGATTACTGGAGAGGAAGATTGGTTATTCGTCATTGATAGGACAACCAAGGAAAAACTTCTCCACTCTTGCACTCAAATTGGATCCTTTAACAGTTAGCGGGGGACTCGGGCATGTAATGGGCAAGCCATCTCCAATCCAGTTAGAGCACCAACTTTTGAGAGAGTAACGAGTACCAGTGTCATAGATTATGTCCTCATCGATTTGAGGTTATGGTCACTCTTCGCTGACATGAAAGTGGCAACACGATCCGATAGTGGCCATATGAAAAAAGCAACAACAATATCAGCCAGGAGAATTAAGTAACATTAATGGGTAAACCCCTGAAGCGTAAAGTCCAGCCCCCCTTGTAACTAACAACCACGCCTAAGGTACATGGCCCAATGTCATGTCAAATCAAAAACTATACTCACAGATTTATAGTTTATATTTTGTACATCTAGCAAAATATGTGGGGATTAATGTAGTAGAAATCCCCATCTTTAATGTACACAATCAGTTGTTTGGGGAGTTGCAAAAAGGTTTTTTATAAGGATGTTTTTCATGTAAAACCAAGTTTTACTAAGGACTCAAAGTGGTTTGATCAAGCGTGCAAATCGGCCAAGAGCTCATTAAGGTTGGCCATCTTAGATGGCGATAGGATTAAAATTAGTAAAGCTGGATGCACTTACAATGTACTATTGCTCCAGGCAAAAAGGACCTGGATAAAAAAAAGACATTAGATCTTTCTGGCGTGTAGTAGCTCAAACTAAAACTGATATTGTGAAAAATTACCATTATAATATTGCGCCCGATAAATGGGTGCCACACTTTTCTACCCTTTACTCTTTTTAGAAAGTCCCAGAAGATTTCCTTACTTTAAAGTGTGTTGTGGAGGACTGACAAATTTCCCTACCAATCGCAATCAATTAAAATGTTTTTACGTGTGTTGGCTATTTCTTTTTCCACCATAGCTAGTTGGGCATTGCTTGGTTAGCACTTGTTCCATGTGATAGATGTAGCATTTGTTTACCGACTCTCAAGAGGACAGTGGGATGCCGGGCCACCAGACCATCCCACTGGGAAGAGAGAAGTTTCTCCGGATAGGGGATACATTTCTCCTACTTAATAGTCAAACTAAATGCTTTCAGCAGCATTTTGTTTGCCAAAAGTTACTGTGAGCAGGCTGAAACACATCTGTAGATGCTTCTGACAATCTTCCTTTGGCGGGCTAAGCAGTGGATATTTTTAAGCTTGCATGTATCTTGGGCAATAACCATGCACACTGGGTTGAAGCAGTAGTAGGCATTTTGAATTATTGCGGGGACTGTCACTATTCATTTTTCCCACTTGTGATGCTGCAGATTGATAAAGAAAGGAATGTCTTCATTTCAAGTTCCAATTTAAGCACAGCTGTGGCCTTTGTTGCAGAACTATAATATAAAGATTCTTACGATATATTGGCTAAGATATACAGGAGTACATCTGTTCTTTTGCTCCTTTTGAGGTTTTGCTGTTGCTTGAGACAAGCTGTTTCTGATTACAAAAAAACCTCCAAATAGAGACTTTTAGCCTGCCGATTACTTACCGTTGGTTGGCTTCATTGCCACTCTTATTTGATTCCTTTCCATTTGGGAGCATGTGTCTGCGCATATCAGCTTCACCTAATCTCCCTGTTTTATTTTCTTCCCTGGAGCATGGACCAAACACGGTTTGATTTATTGATTAGTGTTCTTTCTCGCTGCTTGCGCTCGGATTGTGGTCCTTATAGTTTGTATGCTCTTGTTACATGGTCCTATGCTGGTCATTTTCTTGCTGCTTTTTTTGCCCCTGCAGCTTTGTTTTTGTGTCTTGGGCCAACCGCTTCCCTTGCTCGTTTTTTGCTTGCCAGATTTTTCAAAATGTTGCTTTCCAATACGCCGTTTTTCTCCGGCCACTCTTGTCCGAGCCACATAACACAACAACAACATTTATCAAATTTTAATAAAGTTACATGTTTCAGCATTCACTAAGAGTGCATTTATGACTCGATGTTGTTTCTGTCGCATTTCGTGAAACATCGCCTTCCTTTCCAATTTGGGAAAGCCAGCGTAAGTTATACGTTTTATAATTGTACTGACTGGTGACATCAGCTCTTGCTTAAATGCGTATGTTTGCGTGTTTGAAGTTCATAGGTTAGCAACACACCATTCCCAACCTAATATATACTATACAAAATCAGGCCATGACACCATATCATACTATACAATATCACACCATAACATACCGTATTCTACAATAGCAGGAGATATACCGTACTGTACAATATCAGTCAATGCCATATTATACCATTCTATACAATAATAGGACATACCATAACATGCCATACCATAACATGCCATACAATGACAGACCGTACCATTGCATACTATCCAATTGGGTTACTCTCACCTCCTTTTACCTCTACCCACCCATGAACCCTCCCGTCACCCTCGCATCACTTAAGCTCTACACACCCTCAACCCTCAAGTTACTCTCGCCTCCCTTTAGCTCAACTTACCCGAACCCTAAAGACACTGTTACCTCCCTTTACCTCTATCCGTTGCTAAACCCTAAAATCATTTTTTTCCAGCATAAAATGTATGCTATTTAAAGCAAATACTTACCTGTGTGGTAAAGGTACACATGCTTACGTGCATAGTAAAAAAATCTGTGTGGCAAAGTCTGTTTTCCCTCAGGCTGGACACAAATGTTTTGGGGGCACTGTCAGTTGTATTATGCCCTTAGGTATGGTTCACAGGCACCCTCACCTCTTTGACAGTTTGCCTCCTCCCCTCACCCCATACTTTAGGTCTTGCCTGAGACAGCGCTTAGAGCCTGCCCATCGCATTTCATAGTTAGCCTCATTTCCTTGATACTTTTTGGTCAGCAAGTGCTGGCTTAACTTACTATTCGTGTGTTTTTCCTTACTTTGGCCCAAGTACTGCTTCTCCCAGTGTCCTTACACTGCTCACCACTTTCAGCTATACTTTTTTTGCTTTTGTTAGCACTGCCTTCCTCTCCTCCATCTCGCACATTTTTGCCCTGCTTCCCAACTTCCTCCTGCATTGTTGCTTACCTGACCTGCCCCTACCCTGTTATTGCTAGCCCCGTCCACCTTCCATCCCTTCCCTCTTGGTTACTTGTTCCTGCTGGAAAAAAAGTTCCTAAATCTATGTCAACGAGTGTCAAGATACTGCAAAGATGCAAACGAGACAACACTCTGCTCTGTACTGCCTTTCTGGTGCTGTCTTCATGCAGGGCCAAAATGACGAACTTCTGCTTGGAAGTAAGATTATTAATCTTTTTTTTAGGAAGGCAGACAATAATCCCATACTAGGAAGACTGATCACTAGCCCCTGTGGTCTGCTCTGGCCACTTCCTAGCCCTTTTTTCTAACTTTCAGCGGTGCTGCACGGGTGTCACTCTCCCATATGTAAAACCTATTGCCTTTGCCAATGCTTGTTTTGCACCATGACACTTTTTTTACATTCACTCGCTGTGCACATTACATTATACGGCAAACTAGTAGTTTGGTGCGGAATTCTCCACTATTTTGTAGTCCTACTATTTTTAGGTCGAGCCCGGGCAGCGCATGCGCTGCTCTGTGTGGTATGCTGTATTCTGGTAGGGACGTCAAGCTCCGCCCACTCTTTGCCCATATTTTTGCATTGGCTTGTGTCCTTGTCCACTGTAAACTGTGGCTGTTCATTGATCAATAGGCTTAGAAGTCCCTCCTTAGTACCGCCTTGTCTCATTTTGTATCCTCCCAAGGCGACACCCCTGTTACTTGTGTTGTTACTGAGTAGGCTTTAATTACAGCCTCTGAGCACTATTTCCTCAAATAGCTTTGTGCTGATGTTGCAGGCAGGACACGCTCTTCCCTAACGCTTTAGAAAACAATGTTTATAGCACGAACGCATTTGCAATGCAATAGGTCTCACATTTGAGAGAATTTAAGCTATTGGCATTGTAAATGACAATGCCTTTTATTTATCGGTTTTAAAAACAACACATAAATAAAAGGCATTGTCATTTACTATATCAATAGCTCGAACTCTCGTAAATGCGAGACCTATTGCATGGCTTGTTTGCTTTTTGTTGTTATGAGTCGACAGACCCCCAATTTGGTGCTTCCTTTGACATACACCCTCTTCTGGAAGCTCACACCTTTGGTTGCCATCTTCAGATTCTTTTTTTTTTTGCCATTGAGTCTGGATACTTGGCAAAAGGCTCTCCAAAACCAGGAAGAAAAGTTATGAAGAGGTTTGTCAGAAGTTGGCCAAAAGTTTCAACTAAATTTAGAGATAAAGCCGACAAAGAAATACTAGAGGAGAAGACAAGAGAGGAGTCGATTTTGCTCAATGTGTTTTTTAGGTGAGAATACCCGGACAGGCAGCTCTCTGTATGACCTAATGGAACAGACATTCCAGTTCTGCCTGAATTGGCTCTGCAAATTCTCAAAGAAGGACCAACACCCGGTTTGCAACCTTTGCCTCCCTGTGAAACATAAAATTGAAGACCACAACGCATGTGCTGTGTTCATGTTGATGACGCTTAGGGTGAGAGCAATGTTTTACAAAAAAGGGGTAACCCTGTGTCCCTCAGAACCTGGGTAAGCGTGATTAACAACAAAAATGGTTCTGTTGGGTGGTAGCAAGAATTACTTTTAAGGAAGGCTGAAATAGCTCAGAACACAAAAGCACACCTCTCTGAGAACAACGTTTTTTATAATAAAACAAAGAACACAATACACAGGAATTACTTCATTCCGTATTGGTTATGAGATGCTTAAAACATGTGATTAGTGACTGTGGTGAACAAAGTGACTAGTGATTTGCATATAGTGACACTTATATACAGATTTTTACAATTGAACCAGGGGGTGGGGGCAGGGGCCAGGGGTGTTTTCTTTCGTTGGACGGCCAGTATTACAAAGTTAGTATTCCAAGGAAATAGATGGTTAATGTCCAAGTTCCTGGAGGTATCTTGGCCAAGTATGAGTGTCGACGTTTCGACCCTATTGCGCCCCAATTGGTGGTCGCGGCGGGTCTTTATCAAGACAAGGTGTTGGAAGGGCATGGGGGTCTGGTAGGGTGGGAATTGACTCCGGAGGGAAGCCCGTCGGTCAACCCTCGGTATGCTCGAGCATTACCCTGACAGCTCGGATGGCGCTCTGACATCGCTTTGACCGCCAGCGTTACTACCATAGTTCGCAATACCGAGGGTTGACCGACAGGGCCAGCACCACCGCATTTGATGCATTCGACCCTATCATCAAAGACTCAGTCCTACACAGAATGCAAAAATGTAAATCTGGCTCCCCCCTCGACCCCGTCCCAGCTCTAATATTCACGCAGCTGGGTCCACTTATTACCCCCCCCCCCCTTAGTTTCCATTTGGAATACCTCACTTTCCTCTGGTATATTCCCATCGGAATGGAAGCAGGCAATCCTCATCCCCATCCTGAAGAAAGTGGATGCTGACCCGTCGGTACTCCGCAACTACCGACCCATTTCACTTCTATCCAAGCCTGCTAAGATCTTGGAAAAAGTAGTACAGGAGCAATTGGCCGACTACCTAGAGTCCAACTCCCTCTTGCATGACTCTCAATCCGGATTTAGATCCGGATATAGTACAGAGACTGCCCTTTTGGAAGTATCGGAGAACCATAAGAGAGAGCGTGGACAGAGACGAGGTGGCCATGTTGGTCCTCCTCGATCTGTCCGCGGCTTTCGACACCGTGACCCACTCCATATTACTGAATAGGCTATATAACCTAATGCCATAGACTGCAAATTGTCCAAAACGCGGCGGCAAGACTGATTTGTCATGTCCCCTATCGGCACTCCATCTCCCAGTATCTGAAGAAGTTACACTGGCTCCAAATCTCTCATCGAATACAGTTCAAAGCCCTGGTCCTGGTCTTCAGAGCGCTCAATGGCCACGGGCCGGGCTATCTTAGAGCCAGATTGGAGCAGGTCCAATCGTCCGCTCCCTGAGATTCAACCACCTCCGTCTCTTGCTACCTCCCCGTTTTCATCGCTCGAGAAGAGGTGGCAGAGCCTTTGCTGTGGTTACCGCCAAGCTATGGAACTCCCTACCGCTTAGCCTCAGACTCTCCGAATCAGAAACCCTTTTCAGATCCAAACTAAAAACGTACCTGTTCTCACGCTGCTAGTCGTCTAAGTCTCTGCTGTTCCTGTCCTCAGCGCCGAGACACCACCGGTGGGGGTAGCCGTGCGCTTTACCAAATTCCATAAATAAATAAATAATACTCACCCTAGGACAGGGACCCATTGGTCCCTGCCCTTACCCTACCTGTAACACCCCTAAATTTAGTATTTAGGGGCACCCTGAACCTTCCTTCAGGAGATCTCGATTTGAAACCAGAAAGAAGAACAAGAAGAACGACCTGCTGTGCAGCTGCTAACAAGCGGACAACACCAACTTACTTGGCCCCACCCATACCAGCCTATTGATCCTTGAACCTGCTCCTGCTAAATCCTGGCGTCTCCTGCGGACAGCACCCTCGAAAACCCAGAAGGATCTGCCTGCCTTGCTCATCAAAAAGACTGGGACTCCCATGAGCAGTGATTCTGCTCAAAAAGTAACACCCCTGGTGCCAGCCAGGAACCGTGAATCCAGCACACTCTGCACCCGCCGAGCCCGGCCTTTGCCTGAGTGGACAAAAACCCTGAGGATGTCCCCCCGGCGATTGTGACCTGAAATCCAGTGCCCAAGGACCCTCCATGACGACCCAGGCGACGCCTG
Organism: Lissotriton vulgaris; assembly: GCF_964263255.1. Taxonomy (NCBI): domain Eukaryota; kingdom Metazoa; phylum Chordata; class Amphibia; order Caudata; family Salamandridae; genus Lissotriton; species Lissotriton vulgaris. Next base: position 87,499,674 of record NC_141690.1, read on the forward strand.
CAGCCTCACAACCAGGGACCCCTCCAACTGCGACCAGCTGGGGTAAGGTTTCCCTACGTCAAAAGACACCCCGGCGCCCCACGGCCCCCTGTGCCCAACTCCTGGGTGCCTACCTATCCTCCAAGATCCCAACTTACCTCTTGAAGTGGTGGTCGCACCTGAAGAATCTCCGTCCCCGAGCCTGCAGCCTTTTTTGACCTTCCAGCTTCCCCATTGAATAACATGGAGCGCCCGACGGCCCCTCGCAGTGCAACCTTTGTCGTTTTTGGAAAACGGGGGACCCCTACATTTACTAAGTTTGCTAGTGGTAGGGAACAATTAACAAATAGGGAAAAAGAGAGAGAACTCTCTCTAGCAAACAAATAATTAACAACTGCCCTTTAGTTATTAAGTATCCAAAAGTACCAAAGCGACTTTCTGTAATTCATAAACAATTCAAGAATATGTATTAAAATTGAAAGAACTTTGTTTTTGTTTGTATTTTATTTATTCTTTTGCATATAAATATTTTAGATAATTTTCATTCTTTTTTAACCATAAATATAATTTTATATACTTTATACAAACATTGACATATTACAAAAATCAGTACATATACATAACAAATACATAAAAAATAAAATGTGAAAACAAGGAATTATTGTACGAAATTTTCGATGTAATATTGAGGTAGGCAAAGCGGTGGAATAGATCTACGCGCGTTTCGTCCAGTAGCATTCGTCAGGTGACCGTCATTCGCAAATTACAAAACATAACATTGTGCAACGTAAATCTTTTTCGACTTTGTGTCCTGTTGATGTTGTCAATTCTTGTAGGATTTCTTTAAAGTTTTTTTCAAAAACGGTGCGAGAGGAGTGGAAAACAGGAGCCTTAAGAGTTATTATGCCCTTCTGAGCACTTATTGATGAACTGAGTGACTCCGTGCTGAACGATCAGTATGTCTTATTCGAACGCCATCCCTACTGCCTCTATGGGTTCAGTCTTTATTTCTGATTACTCGAGGTATGGTGCCATCCGGTTTCTTGTGGGTAATTTATCTATGTATCTCTATTCCGATATGGCCTTTCATAAACAACGATGCTCCTCTATTACATGCTGAGTCTCCGCAACGATATATGCAACCTTTGTCCTAATCTACTTCCCCATTTGCCCTGAGCAAGTGACCAGGAGCCCAGGTCCCACAGCCGCTGGTTGCCAGCAGTCACCAACCGAAGGCCCCCTGCCTCTCATAGGATAACACTGGCTGCCCCTGTGCCGCTGAGTGTGTACCAACTGAACCTACCTGACCGTGGGAGACCCCTGAGTCTATGCCCAGAACCTTAACTCTGTCACTCGAGTACTTACCCAAAAGCCGATAACTCACTTTTCTTCCATAAGGTAACATGGACTGGTTTCACTTGGAAATTCTTCTAAGTGTGGAGTTTTGAAACTTTAAAATATTCACCTAAAATCAGCTGAACAACGAATTCCGATTTACTCACCTGTTATCGAAAGAGAACCCAGTGCTGCATCTTTTAGCCCAGCACTGACCCTGAAAAGTAATTTTAACTGTACTTACCAGTAACTTGAATTTCCTTCCATAAGAATCCATTGTCTGGTTTTAAAATACAATAATATTCCATAAAAATCACTACTGTAACCAAAACTCTTTTACTTAACTGTTTACAGGAGATGTTCCAGGACTGAATCTAGGATCCAGTCCTGTGGTTAGAAAAGTAATCTATAAAGTAAATAATTGCATTTATCTAGATATTCCCATTGAGCTCAATGTTGCATTGTGTTTGGAATTGTGTTGCCTATGGCAACAACTGTAACTATTGCAATCAAAAAGTCTATTGCCTATTTGAAAAGTATTTAACTAAAGTAACTCATTCTGAGAATATATAGTTTGATACACAACAATTGGCTTAGAGTTCAGTTCTTGAGTGTGTGAGACCATTTGCTGACTGTGTACAACAGATGCTTTACATTGTCCTCTGATACTGCCTTACTGCTCGACCAAGTTACCACTTTAGAGAGTAAGGTTATATCTAACTGTAGCCTCTGCCAAACCTCTGGGGACTGTGGACTCTGTGCACACTGTACCTAACTTTGGTCCAGTATATACAGAACCACTTTCTTACACTATCCGTCGAGGCCTTTGCCTCCTGATGACATTGGCATGTATAACCAAGTTATCATGAAGGCTGAAGATAAATATGGAGTGCTTCTAGAGGAAGAAAAACCACAGTCTTGTTTCCTGCTGGAAACCGTCTTGCCATCGCAAGCCAGGAACCAATTCTTAAATATGCTTCCTAGCGTTCTAGACCGAAGGAGGCGTTCAAAGAACTCTCCACTTGTAGAGCAGTGACTTCAAGGGCGGAGAAGAAATAGAGGTATTTATCCAATGACCCAACATATATCAAGGGTGCATTGTTGGCTGATTCAATCATCACCTTTTACAGCACGGAAGAGGGCCAACATCCTGTTAACATCAGTGCTGCCTCCTGAGATGGAGAGCAAAAGGGTGGACCTCATTGGCAGAAAATGTTAGCACAGTGCAGCAAACCAATGGCGCATCACAAATTCAAATGCTCTCCTGAACAGACATGCCTACCAGCAGTGGGACTAAATGGCTGAACTCATGAAGCACCTCCAGATCATTACAAGAAGAGAGCTGCACACATGGCAGAAGAGGGCAAAAACATTGCCAACACATGCCTGAAATCGGCATTGGACCCGGCAGACCCCTACAACTCCCAGATGATGATGGGGATCACCCTACATCGGCACTTACTCCTGTGAATATTGGGATTCAAACCGGATGTTTGGGCTAACATTCTAAACACTCAATTCAACGTGGAACAGTTGTTTGGCAGCATGGTCGATGAACCAGCTCAAGAAAGACAACGAAACAACAAGGTCCATGGGGACATTGCAGTTAAGAGGAGGTATATGAAGTGGCACAGTGCCAACTCGCAGCCCTACAGGGAGCGGCAGCTTCCAATTAGGAACAATACACCACGCATTCCAGGATGTCATCAAACACTGACACCCCAACAGCACCGACGGTATCAGCAACAAGGACGACCGTCTTTTCAAGGAAGAATATGGGGAAGGAGACCACATGTCACCCTCCACCAACAAGTGACTTCCTGAAAAATCACAACCTCACACACACAACCACAGTGGGAGGCAAAATAAAAGATCACCGCTACCCGTACACAACACCAGTGGGAGTAGAGGAAGTTAACATCAGAGTAATGGATCCTTGTTAGACCTGGGGGGTCACTAGTTGGCTGACATTGTACCTTAGGTCAAATAGGGACCCCTGCTCCCATGTCAGGGAAAGGAAGCGCACCTTCTCTGATTGCCCCCACTCAACCCTTGGTAGCTTGGCACAAGGCAGCTAGGCTCATCTTCAAGGCAAGGTGTAAAGTATTTGCAACCACGCTCTCAGTAACTCAATGATGACACCACAAATGGACTCCACACGAGTTTCATAAAAACGAGTATACATTTATATAAAAAGATATACGATGAGACCACACAATATAAATCCAACAAATGCATATTTGTTATATTATTCCTGGCCAGTTATTTGGCCAGCCAGCCCTTGTAAGTTCTGGCAATATTAATGAGCAATTCTAAATGATCCACTGCAGTCCTAATACATGCTATGCAGTACGTAATGCAAGAATCAGGCACTTTGCAATGCAAAATGATGCAGTTTGTTATGCAACAATCCAGCAGTTCGTAATGCCAAAATAGTGCAACGCGTACTGCAACAATCAGGCCGTTTGTAATGCAGAGATAATGCAATGCGTAATACACTAATCAGGTATTCGTAATGCAGAAATAATGCAAAGCATATTACACTCCAGCACCGATCAGGGTGCCTTGGGTGGTCTCTCCACCTCTCGTACTGAGTCGCCGTCAGCTTCCGTTAACATATGCCCCCCCCACACGGGTATGATGTAAACCAAAAGTGCAGCTCCGCACTCCGGCCCCGGTACTGCCACTCCTTGGCAATTATGGGCCGCGATTCAAGCCGAACCAGAGGCTTGTGCTGTAGGAATGGGGAGGCCGAGAGCTTCCCTCTCCGAGGCCGCACCCCGCCCCAGTCGGCGGCACACGTTAACTGGGGGGGTGCGACCTCGCTCTCCTCCTCCTCCCGCAATTTGGGTCTCGATGCAACTTGTGAATTCCGGGCAGTGGAACTCGGGCCCTCCCTCAACGAGATTCAATTGTGCTTTGGGTGTGCACGATCACAGGGCAATCCTCACGAAGGTCTCACGCTGCACAAAGCACACACACACACAGCGTCGCTGAGACTCACTTGGACTTCGGGTGTGCACAATAACAGGGCAATCCTCACGAAGGTCTCAGGCTGCAAAAAGCACACACACACGCTGAGACTCTCCTCAAAACTTTTGTGTTACTGAGTTTCCGCATCAGGTAGCCAGCTCACCTCGGGCCCTTGGGGATAAGTTAATCCCGAACACAGCTCACAGAAAAGTACTTTCAAGCAGGGGGACACCACTCATAGCAAAGTCCCTTTAGCCTCTCCTTGGTTAACGCAGCAAACTGCAGGCCAGCCCCAGAACACACAGCAAGGGTCAGTATTTTCCTTCAGTCTCTTCAGCTGTTGCTTTCTTGACAGAGGTTCGTCTTGACCACAAAGTAGTTCAATCCTTTACAGTCTTGATCACTCCATTTCTTAATTCCAACGTTCAGGGGCTTTAGCTCTCATAGTTATACCCCTAAATGTCTTTGAAGTCTTTGTGTTTAGGGGGCACTGCCCCCTGTTCAAACCAGTTCTGGGTGCCTCCCTGCCAGTGACCCCTTCTTCCTTTGATTAGTGGGGGTCTGGATTCTCAATCACTCAGCAGGAGATGGGACCATTGTTTTATGGCAGCAACCCAGGCCTCTTCACCTCTAAAGGCTACTCCTCCCCCCTACACTCCAGATGCAGGTCAGCCTGTTGCTGTCTCTCCTTCTCCCCTGGGTCAAGACATTCCCCAGATCCCATCACTTTCAAATCCAGACAGTCAATCCTTAACCAGGCAGAGAAGCACAGAAATGTTAGAGCACAAAAACCCAGCCACTTCTAACAGAGTGGTTTCTAAACCCACAATGCGAAAACCACTTTCATAAAAGATGTGTTATTACATTGTGAGCTCAGGCATGCTAAACTTAAACTCTCCATTTTAAGTCTTGGGGAAGATAGGCTGGAAAACATATTACACAACCTCCCTATTCTGTCCTATGTACAGGATGGCCTTTCAACATTGAACAACGAAATGGAGAGTATTTGGCTGTCAGGACTTGGTAGACTCCTTAGTACATGTCCTATCTTTCTCATGCACTGCATCCTGCCCAGGGGCGTACATTCGACCTATCATAGGGGTGTCTGATGTGCATAAAGAGGGAAGGGTAAGGCCTGGCAAGTGGACGCACTTGTCAGGACAACATGGCAGTTTAACAAGCTGCGCGCAGCCACTGCAGTGGCAGGCCGGAGTTTTCTCTTTAAGGCTACTGGTGTGGGTGGCACAATTAGTACTGCAGGCCTACTAGTAGCATTTGCATTACTAGCCCTGGCACACATAGTGCACTTTGCTAGCAAGGCAAACATACCAATCATGGACAACCAATTACCATTACACTTTACACAGGGAGCACTTGCACTTTGACACTGATCAGCAGTGGCAAAGTGCCCAAAGCACTTAAGCCAGTAAAACGAGATCCATCACAGCATCAAAAATAGAAGAGGTAGAGGCATAAAGTCAGGGATAATCACGCCAAGAAATGCCAGGTCTAACAATCCTGAACATAATACAGTATGGATATTTCATAGAATTGGAACAGATGCCACCAACAAGGGTCCATAAAGAAGGTCCAATCAAAAGAAGAAATCTCTTGTATACTCAAAAAATTAGAAGAATTGCCGGAAAAGGGAGCAATAGAAAGAGTGCTAAGTGGCCACTCACTTAAGAAGACAAGGCATCCTTACCTGGACGACTGGTTACAGCAATCAATGAGAACTCTATTCATGTTTGGATTCTCAATAAACATAGAAAAGTCATCACCAAGACAAAATATTTCTAGGAGCAAGGATCAATTCAATACAGGGGAAGGTATCCAAGCAAAAAGAGAATACAGTCATTGTTGCTGGAAACCTAACTTTATCAGAAGGAGCAAACTCCGACAGTGAGCACAGTGGTCAAATTGTTAGGGAAAATGGCATCAAGCATCATTTTGATTCTATATTCAAGACTGCATAAAACACCAAGAATGGCTTCAAAACCAATGGTCACAAGCAACAGGGAGTTGTGAAGATCTAGTGGTTTTCAAGCAAAAATTGCAGAAGTAGATGGCGTGGTAAAACATATCACATAAAACGCAAAGGACGAACTTTGCACAACCAACTCCAACAGTTACAATATATGCCTCACATTTGGGCTGGAGAGCTCACATGGGCTTGCTCAAGGTGAGAGGAGTCTGGAAGGAACAAGATGCAGTGCAACATGTCAATATATTGAAACTAAAGTCAGCGAACCTAGCTTTGAAGCCTTTCAGAAAAAGCTATTAGGAAAGACGCTATTGATCCAAACAGACAACACAACAACATTTTAAATCATCAAGCAAGATTAACACAGTCCCTTGCATTATTAAGACTAGTCTAAGAAATCTGGAAGTGGGCAATACAAAGTAGGATGGAAATAACAGCAGTTTATCTTCCAGACAAGGACAATGTAGAAGCGGACAGAATGGGAACCAAACAAAAAAAGTACCCTTTTGGAGTTGGGTAACACCAACAATAGATCTATTCGCAACACCACAGAATGCAAAATGCCAAAGCTTTGCCTCCAGACAACCATACCACCAATACCTATGTAATATACGTATTGATACACTGGTCAGTGATATTTGCTTACTCCTTCCCTCACCCCCCCCCCCCCCCCCACCCCGATACCGCTGTTACGCAGAGTAATCAGCAAATGCAGGAGAAGCAAAATGACATTAATACGAATTGCCCCACAGTGGGAGAGGCAACCCTGGTTTTTAAAGCTAATGGATATAGCTGAATGGAACATTCTGAAATTACTAACCCAACACGACTTGCTGTTAATAGAAGAAGGATGGGTACTTCACCTAGAGCAAGATTTAGAGCCTGCGTATCTGGCTCCTGGAAATTTAGAATTTGGTTATCTATAGCTACCAGAAAACACAATGGCTGTTCTAAGAGAAGCATGAGAGCCAACAACAAGGAAGTGCTACATTGCTAAATGGAAGAGAATATTCTCTACGATGTCTTAACAAGGACTATTAGGGAAAAACAAGAAATACACTACAGTGTTAAGATACCACAAACACCTGATAGACTGCAAGTTAAAATATGCCTCTTTAAAAGTGTGCTTAGCAGAAATAGTAGCTTAAACAAGAGGTCACATAGGAAGACGCTTCTTCACAGCTCCAGTAATTGTTAGATTTTTGGAAGGGGCAAAAAAAATTGCACCTCCAAGAAAAGTACTTGCACTCACATGGAATCTAAATGTGGTTCTCACACAATTAATGAAGGCAACTTTTGAACCATTGCACATGGCCACATTAAAAATGCTGACCCTAATGACAGCATTTATGGTGGCCATCACATCTCTGCCAGGATAAGTGAGCTACAAGCACTCATGCTTAAGGTGCACAAGGACAGGATCATCATGTGGACACATCCACAATTCTTACCCATGCGAGTTTCACACTTAGAAATTCCAAGTATTTTCCAATAAATAAAGACTCGCGTAAAGAGAGCATTACACACTCTGGATTCAAGACAAAATCTACATTGAAAAGACAAAAACAACCATGAAGACAAAGCAACTATTTGTCTTTCAGACAAAAATATGGGGAAACAAGTAACTAAGGGCACAATTGCCAGATGGATCTTACAGACTATTCAGTTGTGCTATTGAAGTGCCGGAGAAAAATTGACTTTAAGAGCCTATTCACCAAGGAAGCCAGGATCAACCATTGGTTTTGTAGAAAATACACATTTAGTGGAGATATGTAGTACAGTAACGTGATCATCGGAACCTCCGTTCACAAAACGCAACACAAAATGTGTTCATCAGTACACACATGCACAAAACACTACTGCATAGAGGTTCACATAAACGAGGAAGCTTAAGTAGGTCAAAGGGTTTTACAACATCTGTTTACAAATCAAAACTCCTCTTTAACCCAACAACTGCAAAAGTAAAATAAATTTCTACAAAATCTATGCACAGCGTGTGAATCTAGAAAAGATTCACACTGCAAAACATATAGTTTCTTGCCTGTAGGTATAGTTTTGCAGCTTGAAGAATTTTCTCGATTCGCAAGCGAACCACCAACCTCCACCAAGAAGATGGAAGAAAATGACAGAAAAACAAATCTGAAGATGGCAACCAAAGGTTGGAGCTTACGAAGGAGGGAGTACAACGTCATATAGGAAGCACCAAATGGGGTCTCCGCCGACTCCCTACATCAACAACTACAAACTAGTGGGGAATTTCAGACCCAACCGCTAGATGGCAGAATAATGTATGCGCACAGCATGTGAATCCAGAACATTCTTCAAGCTGCAAAACTACACCTACAGGTAAGAAACTATACGTTCTTCCTTTCAGCAGCAATACTTCTCCCCCTTCATCCCAATGTCTGTCCTCATGACAAAAAATGTGTTAAAGTAATGTAGGAAGTTAATATAGCAAAATGAAATTGCATACGGTTAGTAATTTTAAACAATTTATTTCAAGTCCTTACAATAATTACATTACTTATCTGAATTTCCCATGTATTATAGAATATGTATGCTCTAATGTTTTGATTGTTCTTGTTCATTTTGCATTTGCTGTTCATATCTTTTGTTGATAAATGTTTTATGTTTTTTATAGTGCTCTCACAATCTCTAATATTCAAGCGGGATCAACTGGAAACTGGGGTTGCCATGTTCAGACCAGGAGGGGAAACAATTCAAGGACTGTTGACATTGTGGTGTTGGAGAGCTCTGCCCAGTACTGCCCTCCTGAAAGAGTGGTGAATAATAAAGGTGACTTCAGGTTAGTATCTGCAAATTAACTAAATTACCTGAAGAAGTTATTTATTTTGTTGTGCTTCTGATCAGCAGTTTAACTCACTTAAGCCATACAATAGCATCCTAAAAGGAGGCCAGCCATTGGAGGAGAGAGCCGTCCTTTTTTGCATTCTTTAGCACTGTGACGTCGTCTGTCAATCAGGGCGCAAAAAACACGCCCCCGAATCTGAAAATGGCGGCGCTTTTCTTTAGGCCATTTCTCAACGACAGCCGCCCCAAGAAGTCGCAGCCTCCTCCACCTGGCAGTCTCTGTGTGCCCATTTTCCATTTGCGAGAGAGAATCGAATCGGCAGCCCCTGCACGCGCTCCGTCCCCCATGCTTCATGCTTATTAAGTATGCACGTGAGTCGAGGTCAGAGAGCGGGCTTCGCATTTCCCTGAGTTAAATGGTACCCCAGCTTTGCTGTTTTCTGCCTCAGAGAAACCCGAATTATACGGCGTCACGTCCTATACCTTCATTCATTGCCTTATGAGCTGCCGAGAATCCCGCTAAGCAACTAACGTTTCAAGTGCCATGCCGCGAAGCTTCTGTGTTAGTACCGAATGAATGTCCTCTCCTCATAATAACTGCAGTGCGAGGCCACTCTTGATCCGCTAAGAAAGGGGGGAGGGAGCGGCGCCTCAAGGAAACCGTTGCATCTTATTCCATTTCTAAACACTGCTTTCTACGCATGACCGTATTTTCTCAGGTGGCCTCCACTTACCGGAGCTTTGTTCGACACAACCACGGGGCCGCCCTGCTACCCTAGCATTCACCACTGTGTGGCTAGAAATTCAGAGCTACTACCTGGCCGGTATTTGCAAAGTAACGAGAATACTTACGATTTGACGCGCTTTTTCACTCAGCCATTCCAGAATATCAAATGCTACCTACAAACCGTGCCATTGGTAAGGGGGGGGGGGTGCTTTGTGCTGCTATAGATGTCTGGCCTTATACTGTCTTCCTGGCACTGGACGCTGTGATGTCCTATTCTAGCACCGTACCATGCCCCTGTGCGTGCTATCAGAGCTGTTTGGGAAAGATGTGCCAATGCAACTTCTCCATCGTGGGGTGCTTAGATTATTCCTATCTCAAGACAGTCAGTTTACCTTTATTGTTTACATTTGTGAGTGGGGTTGGTCTTAAAATGGCACGCATTTGGTGTGAACTATTGTCTTCCTTGGATAAGCAACCTTACTCTGTGTTATTTATATTATGCAATCCCAGCTATAAATCAGCGGAACGCTCTATAACAGAAAGGTCACAAAGGGAGGGCTCACGAGACATGCTTTCAATGCAGATGAGCAACACATTCTACCGATTGCTTTCATAGGCCTAATAAAAATGCCCTGGCTGCTTGAAGTAGTTGCTCTCTGTCGGCACACGCAGTTTCTACAGAATCCACCAGGGGGAGCAAATGCACAGCAATCCGAGCTGTGGGGGCTGACTGCAGGTCACTGGGAGCCAGGACAGCGCCTGGCTTTCGTCTTCTAGCAGGTTGCCGCACCGCAGGATATACCCACCGCCCGAACTCATCATTTCAGCTCCTGTACTGATTTACAAACATAGCTCGCGAGATGTGGCCAAAAATGAACCTGCTGCAGCCTGCTGGCGCTTCGGCTTGTTTAGTATCAAATGAACGGCCACGTGTTACGAGTCAACGGGAACATGAAGCAGGCTTCCCATAAACCTCCACTCGCCTTGCCGAGCGGCCACAGTGAAACTGCCTCATTCGAGTGCTGGGCTGGGTTTAACATTGGGCTTACATGGTGACAGTGCACATTGCGCTCTTCTCCGGATGTTGTGCGCACGCACTTTTCAAATACAAATGTCAGTTGTGAGCTCAAGTAAACCGCCGAGCGTCCATTGAAGCATACCAAAAAAGCCCAACTGCCATTACTTTCACACAGAAAGGATTTTCTAATCCTATCAGTGACTCCTATAAGATACTCTCAATGTAACACTGTGTAACCCAGTGGTCGAAGTGCGTTAAAAAAAAAGTATGGGGACTGTGATGCTGCACGCAAGGGTGAGTGAGTGTGGGGCCTTGGTCAAAGGCGCGGCTAAAAAAAAAATATCCCGCAATTTAACAGTCTTTCACCTTCGGAAATTACACAGCACAGCTTAAGTGAAAATTAAATGCAAAGAAGTTGGGAAATGTAGTATCTTACATCATGATACCTCTATCAGTTAATGCACTGCACCAGAGAGCCACAAAATAGAATCTTGGTTGGTGCAGTGGAAAATAACAAATTGTGCTGTTCAGTGCTAAAAGTGCTGTACACATGTACGTCATTATTTTAAACTGGCCTTCTACAGAGTATGAGCAAGGCTGCTAAAAAATGTGCAGAAAGGTTCAAAATAAAACTGTGAAGGTCCAAATCCCAGCACTTAAGTGCATGTGTCTGGAGGAGAGTTACCTGTTCTACGAGTTGATGGTGCAACAACCCTCCTCTTTCGCCTTTTCTTCGTGGGGGGGGGGGGGTTGCCTGAGAGCACACCAGAGGTAGGCCAACAATCAGGGAGTCAGTCAGCACAGAGGCTCATTAGTGCAACAGGTTAATTATACAGTCCCCAGCTGCACCAACGGACTTCGGGAACCACACCTCCCACACAGTTCCGGTACTGGTGCACTACCTCCTAAGTGTCAGTTGTTGCTCGACACCACTGCTGAACAGAGATGCATAAACATAAGCCACTGGGTGGTGCACCCACAAAAGATCTAATATTCCTTTTGTATGTTAGTTATTTACTTTATTGCAAGTATTAGATTTTCTTCAATCACAGCACAGGTTGCAGCCAACGTGTTTCGCTCAGTTAAACTGAACTTTCTCCTTTTCTCGCAGTTTTGTAAACTATAGGGAAAACTGGTGATTTTAAATAAATAAAGTCGCTTCGCCGTGCGGTCTTGGGAGGTGGGAGGGGTCTGACAGTGCAGTTGATGTTAAATTAATAAAGGTGCTTCGACGTACTGTGTTGGGAGACGGGAAAGATCTGAAAGTGCTGGTTATGGTACATCAATAAAGGCGCTTCACCATGCTTTCGGGAGCCAGGAAGGGTCTGAAAGCGCTGTGTCATTAAATAAATATAGGCGCATTGCCGTATTGTGTTGGGAGGCGGGAGGGTCTAAAAACGCTGGTGATACTTATTAACTAAAGGGGCTTTAACGTGCTGTGTTGGGAGTGGTCTGAAATCACCAGTGATGTTAAATAAATAAAGGTGCTTTGACATGCTGAGTTGGGAGGGGTCTGAAAGCGCTATAATAGTATCTTCAAGAGATGAGTCAGGTGAGAAGGGCATGAAGGGTACAATGAGGATGGGAAAGGAGTAAGTAGAGGGTGAGAGACATTGGGCACCGAATCACTCACCACGTAGGCGGCTCCGCCCTCCCCGTTATGGGTCTTGGACTCTTGGACTCTGGGATGGAGAAGTGCATGTCCCCTGTTCTGCTGCTTTCCAGTCACGGCACGCACACCCTGTAATTGCACAGCATATGGCACGGGGAGAGTGTTGTGCATGCGGGTATTGTGGCTTAATAGCTAGGCACCCTTAAATCCAGGATGGAGACCGCACTCACAGCATAACCAGGGGCACGACCTTCTGTTTAAAAGCAAAACGAGCATGGGTGCTAGTGTTAAAAGTGCACGCCCGTTATGAAAACTGAAAGCCTGCATTTGAAAAGCAGGAGGCAGAAGTCAATTTACAAATTCCCCGTCCTTTGTTCCCCAAAAAACAGGTTTTAGAAGACATCTGTCGAGTTTTCTTATAATTTTGCCTGATTGAAATGGCAAGTTTCCTCACGTGCTAGTGCTTTCTTGAGGTTTCTCACAGGGTGATTTCCACAGGACTGTGGGGTCTTTACTCACGCTGACCTCAGTAGGGACTCTCTCCACACACTGTCAGCCAGGGGGCTCCCCACTAAAACACAGTGTGAGCGGCCAAAGTGAGGTCAGGACATGGCTTAATACCATGCACTAATGGTGGGTGTGCTTCAAAAGTGCACTCACTCACCCCTCACATACACTCTGTTACCAACACACAGTCAGCAAGGGGGCTTCAGAAGTGCACTCACTCGTTGCTTGTGTGCGTGAGCTCCTTAACCCCTCCCCCCTCGTTGCTTGTGTGTGCGTGAGCCCCTCCCCCCTTTTGTTCATGAGCTCCTCACCCCCCTCCCCTCCTCGTTGCTTGTGTGCATGAGCTCCTCACCCCCTCCCCCTCGTTGCTTGTGTGCGTAAGCTCCTCACCGCCCTCCCCCCTCGTGGCTTCTGCGTGTGTGAGCTCCTCACCCCCCTCGTGGCTTCTGCATGCGTGAGCTCCTACACCCGCCCTCGTTGCTTGGGTGTGCATGAGCTCCTCACCCCCCCGTTGCCTTTTCCTTTTGATAAGGTGGTGTAATGATAGTTAGTGCTTGTGCTGCGTTGTCACCCCTGGCTGTGCTTGCTCCCCTGCCCCCTGGCTGTGCTTGCTCCCCTGCCCCCTGGCTGTGCTTGCTCCCCTGCCCCCTGGCTGTGCTTGCTCCCCTGCCCCCTGGCTGTGCTTGCTCCCCTGCCCCCTGGCTGTGCTTGCTCCCTTGCCCCCTGGCTGTGCTTGCTCCCCTGCCGCTTGGCTGTGCTTGCTTCCCTGCCCCCTCGCTGTGCTTCCTCTCCTGTGTGTGTATGTGGCTCTGGGTGTGTGTTTGGGGCTCTGGGTGTGTGTGTGGGGCTCTGGGTGTGTGTGTGGGGCTCTGGGTGTGTGTGTGGGGCTCTGGGTGTGTGTGTGGGGCTCTGGGTGTGTGTGTGGGGCTCTGGGTGTGTGTGTGGGGCTCTGTGTTTGGGGCTCTGTGTGTGTGGCTCTGTGTGTGGGGCTCTGTGTGTGGGGCTCTGTGTGTGTGTGGCTGTGTGTGTGCGTCTGTGGCTCTGTGTGTGTGTGTGTGTGTATAGCTTTTTTTGTCGGTGGCTCTATGTGTGGGTGGCTCTGTCTGTGTGAGGGTAGGTCTGTGTAGGGGGCTCTATGTGAATGACTGTGTGGGTGGCTCTGTATGTGTGTGTGGGTCGCTTAGTGTGTGTGGCTCTGTGTGGGTGTAAATGCAATAGGTCATGCATTTGCGAGCGATTAAGCTATTGGCATTGTAAATGACAATGCCATTTATTTAACGATTAAGCTATTGGCAATGTAAATGACAATGCCATTTATTTATGATTAAAAAAAAAATGTCATGAGCAATGCCAATAGCTCTGCCTTTAATGATGCCGAGACCATTGCATTGTAAATGCTTGTTGGAGGATACCACCAATCAGATCCAACTCACTCAAATAGGCTCTTTTCCTCAAGATAAAGGGCGGGACTTTGGCTCACAGGCTGGCAAGCCTTTTGCTAGAAGGAAAAACAAACTCAAATTGAAAGAAAGTGAAGATATTTTTGATAAACTACCATCTTACGCTTTTCAACAGCTCTTCAATCCTGTGACTCTAGCTCCAGGGGTGATAGCCACGCTTTGCACACAAGCAAAGAAGAAAAATGTATGTACAATTCGAAAAGTTTTCCCCATTTTTGTAAAAACAGGTGAAAAATCTTCTGATCTATAGCAGAGGGTTTAAAAACCGGTTGCCCACCTACGAAAGAAAAAGATACCAAGAATAAAAGTAACAGCGGTGGTAAGAAGAAGAAGGAAGAAAATGGGGAAAACCGACTAAGAATAAATAAAAAAAGAGCAAAATGGCTACGCTTTGACCCTAACGTAATCCACAGTATATCACCAGTTCCCGATTTAAACGTTCTGAAGAAGGAGAATGGTTGAGTAGAATTCAACTTATCGGGACCTTGTTTTCCTTTGTTGAACACAAATGCTCCAATTCAATCCTCTCAAGAGGCATCTGTATCTGGTAAAAGCATCCTTCCTATTGTTCAGAGTAACGCAATCCCTAATGCCTCTCTTTTTTCGTCCTTTTTAGGCAATAACGTTATTTATAATCTGAACGAGAAAATTCCTGAGGTAAACTGCCAAATTAATCATCCTCCCTCTTCTTCCTACACCTTAAATTTTTCATTTATTTTTGACCATGAATCATTCATGAACAGGTCTTTCTTGTTAGGTTGATTTGCTGCAATCCCTGACCTCGAAATGATCCGAAGTAACTACCTTACTCTGGTTCTAGTTCAAGGATATAATAATCCTAGGGGAGCAAGGTTAACATTCGCATCAAAAGCTATCTCCCATCTGATAATGTTACACAGTGGTAAATTACGCTGATGTAGTATCAACGTTTTCATACCTGAAGAGGAGTTAGCCTTAAAAAAAAGTCACTTAAAATCAGCAGTCTAACACTTGTTCAGAATTCTCCATAAGGGGCATACCCCATTCGGAGAGTGAGAATTTACTTCAGGGTTCCCTTGGGGGAAAAAAGTAGGAGGGTCTCGAAGCTCACAGAGGAAAAAGACTCAGTATGAATCTTGCACTGATGAGGAGGATAAGAAATGGAGTTAGGTAGCGGGCACTATTAACAAAAATAGATCCCTAGGGTTACAATGTGGGATTTTTTTCCTAGCAAGGTTATTACTGTGATATCATGGAACGCAGCCGGCCTAAGCACTAATAATAATAAACTCTTATGTTCGAGCTGCAGATTGCACACTGTGCATAGATAGCCACCTAGTGTTGGGCCCGGATGTTTGCAGTTTGTTGTTGTCCTGAAAAGTTCTTTGGAAGTCACGAGATAGATGACTCCTCCTTTGGACCACATTGTGCATGGGCATCGGCTCCATCCCCAGATTGTTTTTTTCCGCCATCGGGTTCGGATGGGTTTCCTGCGCTCCGGTTTCGAACCGAATTTCCTTCGGCGCTCAATCCTCACCCAGTTTGACCGGTATTGTTTCGATCACGCTCCACATCGACGCGACTCTTCACCACTTCAAAGTCTTCGATTCCGGTTGTCGACGAAGGCCTTCGGGCCTACCTAGGCCTTACTTCCTGGCTCATGGAAAGGACGCCATTCAAAAAGTTTCCTCAAAGTGGGTTGAAGTTTCCCCACACCGACCTACATGAAGTGTGTAACCTTTGCCTCTTACCGGAGCACGAGGCCAAAGACTGTTCCGCCTGTGCCTCTTTCCGCTCCAAGAAGATGATCCGGGACCGAAGAGCTCGAAGAACTATAGCCCGCTCGTCCGCTTCCGTCCCCGACGACATCTTCGAAGAGGGCGTCGACATGCCAGAACACCGGCACGCCGAAGAGAGTACCAGCTCCTCAGATGCCGAAGACTCCGACGTCAACGAAGTCACTCCAGCTCAACGGGTCGTAAGTAAGATAGTCAACCCCAGCTCTTCCTCGACACCCTCCAAAAAGGTTTCGGGCACACCCTCACCTTCGGGCCCGAGCTGAAAACACAGAGTTTGCTTCCCA
This sequence comes from Lissotriton vulgaris, assembly GCF_964263255.1. Taxonomy (NCBI): domain Eukaryota; kingdom Metazoa; phylum Chordata; class Amphibia; order Caudata; family Salamandridae; genus Lissotriton; species Lissotriton vulgaris. Next base: position 87,516,142 of record NC_141690.1, read on the forward strand.
CGCCCCGCTTCGGGCCCGGCAAAGAAGCCTACTAAGCCTTCAGGCAGCTCGGGCTCGAGCCAGTCTATCCCGGTGCCGATCCTATACTGACATTGAAGAAAAGGCCATCTTCCGCAACCACGCAACCGCTGCTCCGACACCTAAGCACACTGTGCCGAAGACTGGCAGCGGCTCATCGATGCCGAAAACGCACTCTGAGCCGACTAAAAAACCGCCTACAGCTCAAGAACACGTTTCGGAACCGAAAAAATCACCCGGGACTGAAGAAACAGGTTCCGGTAAAGGACATTTCAAAAGGGCACAGTTCTAAACCAAAAGAGCCAAAATCCTCAACGCCGAAGAATTTGCCCTACTCAGAGGAACTTTTTACACCAAAAAACTTGTGTAAAGGATCCTAAGACTGGTCACTTGACTCTCAGTTCCAAGAAGAGACCACTTGAGGCGCCAGCACCTCCTCCTCCTCCAAAGAAGAGAGACATTGCAACCTCTCCATTAAGGGACCCTTCTCCACCACCTCCCCATATTGTTCCTCCTCCTACATCTCCTCCACCTCGCCATTTACCTACACCATCCCCTTGCCCAGACGATGATGCAGACATAGACTCTGATGACACAGGTGGGGGTGCACATGAACCAGCAGGGACCAATAGTCCCCCCTCAGTCACCTAATCCATGGAATGATTACAACACCCCCTGATGTGCCTTATGTCCCACAAGACGATGTATACCCTTCTAGACCTTCCCCACCAGAGGACACTATAGGTTTTAACCTACTAGTTCAAAGAGCTGCCCAATATCATGGGGTGGACTTACACACTGAAGCGGTGGAGGAAGATTTCCTACTAGACACTTTTGATAACACATAAAGGTCTACTGCTATTTTGCCAATGCTTAAGGGTGTCATCAAACATGCAACAGAAGTTTTTAAGGATCCTGTCAGGGCAAGGGTCCTTAATCCTTGCATTGAGAAAAAATATAAAGCTGCCCCCACAGATCCAGCACCATTAAACTCTTTATAAGTGTCTAATGCACGTAAACGTGCTAAATCTTAGACATCAGGTGAGGCCTCACCAACAGACAAAGAATCTAAGCTACTTGATGCCTCCGGCAAAAGAACAGCGTCACAAGCAGCTAATATCTGGCGCATTGCCAATTCCCAAGCGTTGCTGGCCAGATATGACAGAGCACATTATGATGAACTGAAGTCCATAATGCAACAACTATCAGACAAATACAAAAATAGGGACAACTAACTTATACAGGAAGGTAAAAATATTACTAGTTCTTCCATTCGTTGTGCCCTAGATGCTGCAAATACCGCCTCAAGGGCAATCAATACCAGCACCCTACTACGTAGACACACTTGGCTACGTATTTCAGGTTTTAAACCTGAATTACAAAACTCCATCCTTAACCAGCCATTTGATGAGACACATTTATTTGGCCCAAATGTCGACGTGTCTTTAGAAAAGATGAAAAAAGACAATGACCCAGCAAAATCTATGGGAGCCTTGCAGCAGCAAGCTCCAAGACGTTCTTTTTGTCACTCATCATACAGAGGCAACACTAGAGGCTACTCCTCGGAAAGTCCCTCTACTTCTTACAAGACCCCTAGCCAATCCACATTCAATAAGAGCTACCAGAGAGGGATTACAGGGGTAACAACAACAAAGGCAAAGGCAAAACGAAAAACTCCCGCTCTGCCTCTACCCCTACCCAATGACTTTCCTCCCCTTCCCCCCCAACATTCCACTCCTGTGGGGGGAAGACTGCAACAATTCCTTCCTGACTGGATCAACATCACATCACATCAGACAGGTGGGTGCTACAAATTATTCAGTCAGGTTACTCTCTAGAACGAACATCTACCCCCCAAACATACCACCCAAACAGCGTCCAAATGTCACAAGAACATCTGTCACTGTTAAAGCAAGAAGTAGTATCTCTGCCTCAAAAAAGTGCAATAAAACCAGTTCCTCTGCACCAACAAAACAAGGGGGTTTACTCTCTAGATTTTCTAATCCCAAAAAAGGACGGCTCTCTAAGGCCTATTCTAGACCTCAGACCGCTAAACATATACATACAGTCAGACAACTTTCACATGGTCACACTCCAACAAGTCCTTCCACTCTTCTCACAAAACGACTTCCTTGCTACTTTAGATCTCAAGGACACATACTTCCACATTCCCATTCACAAAGCTTACAGGAAGTATCTCAAATTTCTGATCGACGGGCAACACTATCAATTCAAAGTACTCCCCTTCAGAGTCACAACGGCACCAAGAGTTTTCACCAAGTGCTTAGCAGTAGTAGCAGTGCATTTACGAAGACAATACATCCATGTCTTCCCATACCTCGACGACTGGCTCATAAAAGCCAGCTCATGCAACCTATGCGTGGAACACACTCATGCCACAATACAACTGCTCCACAAATTGGGGTGCACAATAAACCACGCCAAATCCCATCTACAACCATCCAAGGCACAACAGTACCTCAGTGCAACCCAAAAACACCTCGACGGCGCTAGCTTATCCCACTCCAGCAAGGATAGCCAGCATGCACACTCTTCTAACAAATTTTCAGCTAACACACTCCCTTCCAGCACAAGTGTTCATGCAACTCATAGGGATGATGGCCTCTTGCATTTTCATAGTGCCCCATGCAAGGCTTCAAATGCGTCCGCTACAAGAATGCTTATCACGTCAATGGAACAAGGCTCAAGGTCAATTATCTGACCTAGTGTTGGTACACGGTCGGACTCCTCGCTCTCTACAGTGGTGGAACACCAAAAATCAATCCAAGGGACCACCGTTCCTCGAGCCAGTTCCTTAGATAATCTTGACTGCAGACGCATTGCTCTCCGGCTGGGGAGCCCACCTCCTGCAACACACCATGCAAGGCAGGTGGACACCACAAAAAAAGTTACTCCACATCAATCATCTGGAGTTACTAGCAATAGTCCTAGCACTAAAAGCTTTCCAAAAGCAAGTATCGAACAAGGCTGTGTTATTCTTCACAGACAACATGACAGCCATGTATTAAATACAGAAACAGGGAGGCTCACACTCCCTGCCGCTCTCTCAACTAGCACAAGACATATGGCGGTGGGCTATTCCTCAAAACATATTCCTTCGAGCCCAGCATGTTCCTGGAGTACAGAATACCATAGCGGACCTGTTAAGTCGTCAAACAGACCCACGAGTGGGAACTTCATATACAAGTTCTTCAGCCATTCTTTCAGATGTGGGGACAATCTCACATATACCTATTTGCCACCCACGAAAACGCCAAATGCCCAAGCTTCGCCGCCAGATATCCACACGCACTGTCCAAAGGCAATGCGATATGGATGAACTGGTCAAACAGATTTGCGTACGCTTTTCCACCTCTACCACTCATGCCACTAGTAGTACGCAAACTACATCCGCATTCTCTCACCCTCATCCTAATTGCTCCAACGTGGGCCAGACAGCCGTGGTACACCACACTGCTACAACTGTTGGTAGTACCACACCAAAAATTGCACCGGTTTCCACACCTATTAACACAGAACCGTGGAGAGATCAGACACCCGGACCCATCTCAGTTCAACCTGGCGATCTGGCTCCTGAAATCCTAGAATTTGGATATCTGAACCTTCCTCCAGACTGCATGAATGTCATTAAAGAAGCTAGACGTCCAACCACTAGGTCATGTTATGCAGCCAAGTGGAAACTATTTGTAATATATTGTCACAACAACAATATTAATCCTTTAGATGTGTCCATTCTACACATCATAGGATACTTACTGCATCTCCAAAGATGTAACTTAGCCTATACCTCTATTAGACTACATCTCGCTGCAATGGCAGCATATCTGCAAAAGAGACAACATCTATCTCTATTAAGGGTGCCTGCCATTAAAGCCTTTATGGAAGACCTTAAAAGAATAATCCCCCCAGGGAACCACCTTCACCTGTGTGGAATTCAAATATTGTTCTCACACGGTTAATAGGACCTCCCTTCGAACCAAAATGTGAACTACAATTTTTAATGTGGAAGGTTGCGTTCCTAGTAGCTATTACTTCTCTGCGGAGAGTTAGTGAATTACAAGCACTAACCATTCAAGAACCCTTCTTGCAAATGGATCACAATAAGGTAGTTCTGCGTACTAATCAAACATTATTGCCCAAAGTCATTTCTCCCTTCCATCTCAATCAATCTGTGGAACTGCCCGTGTTCTTCTCGCAGCCACAGACGGTAGCAGAACGAGCTCTTCATACCCTAGATGTCAAAAGAGCATTGCTATACTACGTGGAGAGGACACAACCCTTTCGTAAGACAAAACACCTTTTTGTGTCTTTCTGATCACCACACAAAGGTAATCCCATTTCAAAATCTGGGATAGCTAAATGGATTGTCCAATGCATACAGATTTGTTACCACAAAGCTAAACGTACATTATCTGTTCCTCCTAAAGCCCACTTTACAAGAAAGATAGGGGCTTCAATGGCATTTTTAGGGAACATTCGCCTAGATGACATCTGCAAAGCAGCTACATGGTCTAAACCCCACACATTCACAAAACACTATTGTGTAGATGTGAAAACCAAACAAGCTAATGTGGGCCAGGCTGTTCTCAAAACATTATTCCAACCTACTGCAACAGATAGGGGTGGTCGCCGCTCGGAGTGGGTACTGCTATACAATCTATGCGCAGTGTGAAATCTGAAGCTCATATGCCTCAAACGGAAAATGCTACTTACCAGTATGCATCTGTTCTTGGCATGTAGAGCTGCAGAGTTGCACACGCCCACCCGCCTCCCCAGCTACCCTTGTCTGTTCCAGTATTATCTTAATTAGATACAAACTATATGGGCATTCTTCCTTTTCTTGCAAATCGCCATCATTTCCCTATGGCGAAAAACAATCTAGGGATGGAGCCGATGCCCATGCGCAATGTGGTCCAAAGGAGGAGTCACCTATCTCATGACTTCCAACAAACCTTTCAGGACAACAACAAACTGCAAACATCCGGGCCCAACACTTGGTGCCGATCTACGCACAGTGTGCAGCTCTACATGCCAAGAACAGATGCATACTGGGAAGTAGCATTTTCCTTTTGAAAGTGCAGATATAATCTGTCTACAAGAGACTTGGATCACAAATGATTGGTCCACTGTAGATTATATAGTGCTGGGCCGACCTGCGCTCCCTGTGAAGAGAGGACATGCTAAAGGAGGTATTGTTATTATGCTAAGTACAAATCCTAGGTGGTCATACAAAGAATTCTCTCTTGCCTTCGTCTTAATTCAAGCGATTAAGCTGGATTTCAAGGATGTCCAGGATTATCAAAATTCCTTGTTGATCGTAAATGTTTATTTACCCCCTGATGCATCTTACTCTTATTTATTTAAAGACCTATTCGTTTTTATATCCTCTACCTTAGAAAAGGAAGATTGCAGATTTTTAATGGTAGCTGGAGATCAGAATTCTAAAGTTTCTTCTCACAGTATAAGGGTATTCTCTACCAATGAAAAAAACTAAGCTTTAAGTATTCCAACTGCCCAATTTCCGAAAAAAAGTAGGACTGATGAAAGAGGAGCTACTCTACTCGAAGGTCTGAGAAGCTTAGACCTTATAATTGCAAACGGGATGTTAGAAAATGATATTCCAGCAAATTATATGCATAAGGCCCCAACTGGGAGATCCATTATAGATTATCTAATTGTTTCAGCAGAGTTTTTTTTAATCTCATAACTATGGAGGTTTTGGGAACTGATTTTAGCGACCATTCCTTGATTTGCTCCAAATTTAATCTTGTTGGTGAATTTTAAAAGCAGTTCAGTAGGGTTTAATGCAACCAATGGTAGACTTCACTGGAACACTCAAGCGACCGCTAAACTAAAAGCGAACTTAACAGCTTGGATAAAAGATCAGCAGTACTTAGTAATAGCCAAGCGTGACTCTCCTAAATTTGATTTACTTGAAGCCTTTTCTCATAATGTAGGCTCTTTGGCTATATTATGTAAATCATCGCATGCTCTAGCTAAACGGAGATCATATTTTAATCCAATGCTTACCTTAAATAGGGAATAAATAAATTGGTAAAGGCCCAGTTCCTGAATTATTCTATCGACCGAAGTCATCTAATACATTTATTAAAGAGGAAAAGAGGAAAAAATGCTCCTAAAAAACAAATAAAAGAAGACTGTGCATGGGTGCAGTTAAGAGGGCGCCTAAAAAAAACTCTAAAACGTTTTGGGAAGTTATCGCTGATTGCTGCGGCACGAGAGTGAAATCTCTCCCCATTCCTATTAAAGAAGAGGAATGGAAATTTCACCTGGTAGATCTCTACTCTGCGAGTTCTCATTCTATCAGTACTGCAACTGACTCCCCTGAAACTCCCTTATTCAACTATGCACATTCAATGAATGACGTGGTTGGATTTATTAAAAAAATTAGCTCTTCAGGAGCAATGGGTCTGGATTAAATCCCCACCACTTTGGTGGGCTACGTACTTGGCTCCATTGTTTAATTTTTGTTACGCTCAGGGGAAGACTCCACCATCTTGATCCGGAAGCATTTTAATCCCTCTGCACAAAAAGGGCCCTAGAAACCTTTCAGGTATCTACCGGCAAATTGCCTTATTAGATGCAGTAGGGAAAAACATTTGTAAATAGTATTCTCGATCACCTCACGGAATGGGTGATAGAGAAGAAGGTCCTCCCAATAGAATAAGCAGGTTGGAGGAAAAAATAATTCCACTCTGAATAATATCCCCATGTTGAAATTAATTGAGGAAAAATATACTATCTCCCGTAGGTCAAACTTTAATACAGCCTTTATAGATTTTTTCTACGGCCTTTGATAAGGTAGACTGACCATTACTTTGGAGAAAATACATAATATGGGATTACCTGCTCCCCTGCTAACATTAAATATTGGACTACATTCTCAAACATGGTGCCAGGTACTAATGGGAGGAAAGCAGGGCCTATCATCTGGAAGTCCCATAGCAAATGACCTGAAACAAGGTTACCTATTAGGACCACTATTATTCTCCTTATATATAGCAGATTTACCTGATTGGTGCACCTCCATCTAACTGAGAAAAACAAAGATAGGTAGCCGTCCTTTCGCTTGTCTCCTCTATGCAGAAGATATAGTAGTGATGGACTTAACCTCAATTGGGCTGAACAAAAAGCTGATATCACTACAGAATTATACAGCAGCTCATTTCTTGAAGGTAAATGTATCAAAAAGCAAGATTTTAATCATGAAATGCAATAAAAGTAGAAAATCAAGTAATTTTAAGTGGAAATTGGTCCTGAAAAACTGGAGGTGGTAGATTCATATCTCTACTTAGGAAAACTAATAGCGAGTAATCCGAAAAATAAACTTCATATCAAACACAGTACTTGTAAAACTATATCCCAGGCTAATGGTTTGCGCATTTTTTATAGTGCAATGGGCAGAAGGCAGTTTTTTACATCTGCTGACGGTTTTTAAAGCAAAAATTCCTCCAACCCTGCTCTACACAATTGAATTAATCCCTGTAAAAGACTGGAGTTTTTTAAATTCGATCAAAGGCCAGATTTTATGTAAATTGTGCAATTTTAATACGTCAGTTCCATCAGCTGCTATAAGACTGGATTCTGGCCTAATAAGCTCCTATATTCAAGGTATATACAGGGTTCTTTGTTGGGGATACCAGTTAAAAAATAGTTATTCTTACTCATTAAGAGGTTTCATTTGTCAAGAAATCTTTGGCAGTGTTGAGGGAAATATTCCCTATATCATGATTTTTATTTGGCTCTAAACCTTTTTTGTATAAAAGAAGAATTATTGATTTCCCTTCCACCAGTAGATTTCAAATTCTCTTTAAAAACCTTAAGTGGTAAGATCTGCTTTAATAGAGATATCAATATCTGTAATACTAAAGAGATTAAAGATATTTCCCAGAAATACTTATCTTGGAACCTAGAACACGGAATCGGCGTTGGCTCATCCTATGTCACATGAATCTCTTACCTTTAAACAATTGAACAGCAATCTTGTCCCAGAACTTGGAAAAAGAAAAAATGTGTAATTTCTGCAAGTTGAGTATTCAGCCAATGTTTATACAAAATGGTGTTAAAGATGTAGCTTCAGCCGAGATTTTCTCTTTTGTCCAAAAAATGAAGTAGTCTGTGTAAAATTATTAATATTTTTTTAAGGAATATATGTATACATTTTAACATTCTATATACATTATTTTAATCGGGCTGCTCCCCTCGTGTTTGTGCCCCATTATAGAGTTCTAATATTTTCTCCTTCTCCAGATAGTATTTTGCACCGTTTTGGTTACTACTTAACTGCTTTTTGTTCTACTGGGTTTGTAGTGTAGTTCCTATATTCCCAATAGGCTCTGCGCATTGGAAAAACATAAACGGCAGTTTAGACGTAGGACTGAGGTCTACTAGGTCTCTACTGAATATGTTAGACTTAATTAGGTATGCTAGCTAGCTCAGAGGTCACTAGAAACTTTCTCGAATGAACAGGGAGGAGTTAACTTCCCTGATTAGACAAGAAGGGATTAGCTTCTGGCAACCGCATAAACATGACAACTTTGCTCCCTCCAGAATAAGGAGTATATCTCCAGAGTCGTGTGAAAACAATAGGTAACTATTTCACTCAGTCAATCGTGCATACTTAGTTTCACCAGAGTGTAGAGAAATAGAGAGACGGGCGTTTTCAATAAAAGGTGTTATTTATTGAGCATTCTTCTTTCTCATGCAAGAAAAGTGAATTGCCACAATTGCAATACTTGTCATAAATAAAGTGCGTACAGTAAAAGGAATATTATGAAATAAAATATGGTTTCTGAGCCATATTATACTTAAAACGGATAAAATATATACAATTACATACAATGATAAAAGTTGACGTAACGTACTCAACTGGTGCTTCTAAATACCCTACCCCAGTGTACCTAACCTAAGCCTAGTACGTGGGAAGGAGTAAGGGAGTTGCAGTTTAAATTAAGTTAGTTTTGCCAAGAATCTGAATCAAGAATTCTCTAAGGGTCTAATCAGCTCCGTACCTTGGTTTTACAATGAAGGAGGTCTTGTATCTCGTTCTCAGGACTCGATCTCCCAGTCACCCGCAAGGGTGACTGGAAACACTATAGCTGGATTTTCTCAGCAGGAGAAAAGATAGCGTCTTTCTCAGTGCGTCAAATGGGAGGGACGGGTTCCTTCGACACTCGCATCAGCTGGGCTTTGGGTAAGTAGATAGCCGCTCTGCTCCAAACCACTGTGTGTTACTTAAGGCAAATTGTGGTATATTTATAACTGGAAGGTGCCGTGTTTGACGTAAGGTTGTACATAAGACGTCAATAAGAACTGTCATTAGGAACTGGCAGTTCTTTCAGACTCGCAGGAGTTCTAGGACAAATCAAAACAAAAGTATGGGGAATTCCCAGGTTGCTGGAGGTTTGGTTTGTTTAAAGAACTCGTTGTACTTTCTAGGAGTCTAAGGAAGTAGCCTTACCGTATTTGGACTGCATTGGCTATTACTAAATATGGATATGATTCATATGCCTTTATAAGGATATGATTTGTTATAACCATACAAGGGCATAAATCGGGGATATTTAATTAGGGTTCTAGATACGCTCACAACACCCACTCCACGTATAATGTCCATCATTACTAAATACTAAGCAATATATAAACATATAAGTATGCATGTGTTTTCCAGCCCACCCCAAAATACATCAAATGCATTTGAAATGGTATAGATCAGCGTCTTCAATCTGTGGGGCGCGACCCCCAGGGGGGTCGTGGAGGCCTGGGAAGGGGGTCACAGATTCTGCAGAGTGCAGTTCCTGGCATTGGGCTGAGGGTGCTCATGGCGGAGGCCTAATTCACACCAAGGTGTGAAAAACATCAACGCCTCATTAACAAGTAAAAGGTATTTTAAAGACCTGACAAGTACTTGGGTGTGACTGTGTGTGTGTCCCTGAAGCTGTTACAGCCCGGGCTCACATACACCAGCTAGGAGGAGCTGGGGGGGGGGGGGATGGGGGAGTGGGGAGTGGCTGTAGTGTAGCCCTTTGAGTTCAGTGGATTTTGCGCACCTGGAGCTGTGGGTCCCGTGACACGTCCCCCGCCCCCAGCAGGGAGGCACAGAGATGCCCTCCCATGAGCGGGAGAGAAGAAGGATGACGACGCAGAGAGATACTGATCCCCCCCCCCATGAGAGAGGCACAGAAAAGGTGGGTGGATGAATGATGGGTGGATTGATGGATGAAAGGCTGAAGGATGGATGGATGTGTGAAAAGGTCGGTGGATGAATGATGAGTGGATGGATGAATGAAAGGGTGGATGGATGGATGGATGGATGAATGATGGATGTAGGGATGGAAGCATGAAAGGGTGGATGGATGAAGGATGGATGGATGAAAGGGTGGATGGATGAATGATGGATGGATGGATATGTAAAAAGATGGGTGGATGAATAAAGGGTGAATGGATGGATGAAAGGGTGGATGGATGAATGATGGATGTATGGATGGAAGGATGAAAGGGTGGATGGATGAAGGATGGATGTATGGTTGGGAGGATGAAAGGGTGGATGGATGAAGGATGGATGTATGCATGGATGGGAGGATGAAAGGGTGGAAGGATGTATGATGGATGTATGGATGGAAGGATGAAAGGGTGGATGGATGATGGATGTATGTATGGATGGGAGGATGAGCGGGTGGATGGATGAAGGATGGATGTATGTATGGATGGGAGGATGAAAGGGTGGAAGGATGTATGGATGGATAAAAGGTTGCACGGATGAATGATGCATTGGATGGATGTGTGAAAAGGTGGGGGGATGAATGATGGGTGGATGGATGAAAGGGTGGATGGATGGATGGATGTATGGGTGGGTGGATGGATGTATGGATGACAGGGTGGATGGATGGGAGGATGAAAGGGTGGAAGGATGAAGGATGGATGTTTGGATGGGAGGATGAAAGGATGGATGGATGAAGGATGGATGTATGGATGGGAGGATGAAAGGGTGGATGGATGTATGAATGGATAAAAGGTTGCATGGATGAATGATGGATGGATGTGTGAAAAGGTGGATGGATGAATGATGGGTGGATGGAAGGAAGGGTGGATGGGTAAAGGATGGATGTATGGATGGAAGGATGAAAGGGTGGATGGATGTATGAATGAAAGGGTGGATGGATGGATGGATGTGTGGGTGGATGAATGATGGAGGGATGTGGTGAGGTCTAACAGGCGCATTTATGGTTGTCAAAAGTTGATGATGAGGAGTACCAGTTTCTAGAATCTTTTGTCGGAAGGGGGTCCTTACGCCTAAAAAGGTTTTACAAGGGGGTCTCGGCATCAAAAAGTTTGAAGACCTCTGGTATAGATACACGAAATGAGTATTATACTGTGAGCTTTCAAGCAGTGGTATCATTCAGATAACATTTTGTTCATATAGAATGTTGACTGAATGAATCACGAAAATTACATTCATGAAATGGCTCCTAATACAGGAAAAAAAGGTCGTGACCATTTCATTACATATTCATACAAGATTGTACATGTGCTAGAGGCTGATTCAAAATATTGTCTCTAGAGTCTAAGAATAGAAGCTCTGTTCCCTAAGAATAGTTCTACTTTAAGCAGAATACCTTGTGCCAAAAAAAGGTAAATATTTTGGAAATTGGGGAAATTTTTTTTTTGCTTTCAACGGAAAAAATAGTTCCAAATCTTTTCAGTAGTGTTGTTTATAAAAACGGAAGGCCGAATTTAGAGTTCAGGGAGCGCTGTGTGCTCGCTATTTCAAATATTCTCGTTGTTAGGTGAGAACATTACCTCAGCTAGACCAGCAAAAAATGAGTCTACAACAGTAGGTGAAAGTGTGGGCTAACGCTGAAAAATCAGAAATAGTGCATATATGCGATGCATAGCCGTCGTCGATGTGTAGATCAGCAATGTTCACAGAAGGTTGTCCCTGTGTGGTGCCGCTTTCATCTCGTACTTCACCGCCACCTAATCGTAATGGTGAAGTCTCAACGAATTCCGTCATCAGAATCAGTAGCCGCTGGGGACAACACGTTGCATGAGTCGGTACCGGACAAAGCAAAGCATCGATATCCATTGGTACTGCTGATGGTAGTGTAAGACAGACGTCCAACACGCATTCTTCTCCGCATAGCAGACATCGAAGCACAGGTAAGATGTAATTTTGCCAAATTGGTCTGAACGAAAGAAACCAGGTAGTATTCAGATCCCTTAGCCGGGCCAATCCGAGGACCTTAGTGATACGGTCTCAGTATCGTATTGCTAGGATCGTTTCTTCCATCGTTGCCTGAGTTTTGTCTGTGACTTGGCTTGCCATATTGGAGCAGAAGGAACAAAAATAAAATTCCTGCTACGAGTCCCAAAATAAGAGGCAGGCCACCGAAAAGAGAATGCACAAAATTCGGGAAGATGCCCAGAACTGTTTCAAAGGGTGCTAACGGTCCCGAAAAAATTGTCTTAAATACATATGCGATGCCACTGGTATCTGACATGTTTAAGATTTGGCTTAACATTTCTACGAAATGCACAGGGCAATTTGTCGATAATAGGGTATGTATCTCTGCCACTGTCCTTGCAACTTGCAGGTCATACGTTTCTTTGGGCGAGGTTAAAGGCACAGTTGTTTGTAAAAGAATAGACTTCATTCTGCTTAAAGTATCAATTCGAATAGAAGAGATATTCACAGAAGGCCATAATGCTGCCTCCATGTCTGGATTGCTGTTTGGATACAATACTTGCATACAACAAATGACCCTGGAAGTGACGCTCATGAGATAGGGTTTTCCTGGCATCAAGCCACAACAGCTGTGGTCACTTAATATAACGTAGCTACCATTGGAAAGTTGTCTGAAAAAAGGCTCTATCTGTGTAGCGGGGGTGCCGTGCAGATGACATGGAAGGTTGTTTGATGAACCTTCGCAGGCTCCATGCAAGTTAATACCTTGACACAGAAGTGTACCGCTTAGTGATTTTTTACAATTGTTACCACTAAGCAATACCTCTTTTTTCCCTTCACTATGACATTTATGGGTAAAAGGTAAATTCCAGGTAGATTTGATGTATCCTTTACCCAACCTTTCACACAGGCCTGCTGGTATATATTTTTGGCAGTATTGAAACTGAAAAGTTGTTATCGGGATTGTAATGGTGCCATGTATTATCCATTCAATGACAGGTCTTTCTGACATTGTCAATGGTAATCTCTCTAGTTTTTCAATGCTCAGCACCGTATAGTCTGCTCCTTTTTGTGCCAACGAGATTTGTCTATCAGTAAGGTTAAAGATAGAAAATAATGACGTTATGTTGATTAGGCGCCATGGCACGTGGCCTGAACAGAGGTTTTGTAACGTCCAGCCTAGCTGTACAATAGAACGCAATTGGGACTGGCCATGTTGTAACATTAGCATATCCTGTTCTATTATATCAATAGCAGATGGTACAATGCTGTCCAGTAAATAAATTCTGGAGGACAGTCGTTAACCCATTGTCCACCACAGAAAGGGATTTTTCTAAATTAATACCATCAATTTCTCATATTTTTTCTGCAGTTTCAATTTGTGTTACTTTCCAAGCTTCATTGTAAGCTGCGTATATACCGGCGTATATGAAACGTTTTTGACCCTGTTTGCGCGGTCCCATTATGAAATCTCGCAAGTCAGCACCTTCTTTAAGTAAAGTTAAGTGTTGCTTAATTTCGGGAAGTGTGGATCTCTGTAGCCAATCGAGGCATAGTTTTTCTACACTGTATGTTGTAACTATCCCTGGATGTTGTCTCTGGGAATATCTTGGGTCTGGCCTGTTCTGTTTGAACCCTTGTATTTTGTTCAGGAATCTATCTTGACAGTTATTAGTGTCTGTGGGCCAGATCAACCATTTGTTCCAATCAGGAATTGTTCGGTTTTGTTTCAAAATATAGGACACGTCTAACCCCTCATCTGTAGTGTTGTTTCCATCAGGCATAGGCGTTGGTATGAACGGGTTGTTTAAATCTGTTATCTTGGCTAAACCAAGACATGTTGTTTGTTAAACGGTTTCATTCAGGAACAATATTTGTTCTGGGATCATACAGGCTCTAAACAATGATTCTAGACCTTGTACCTGCCATTCTTTTGTACCCCAGATGGTTTTTGTCTCAATGTTGTTTTTCCAAAATTCAAAACCAAATATAGACATTTTTTCATAAAATTTTTCAGAATAAATCAGTTTAGTATTTTCACTCCTGTCTTATTCAACATTTTGAAATAAAACGTTTCTGGATTAGTGTAATTAAACCATGTGAAGTATGGAAATTTTTAATAAAATGTTTTCGAACTGCCTTTTGGCGGGGTTGGACAATGTTCCCACTGATTATAACTGAAAACATTTCTAGGATTTGCAGATTTATGCAGCTAGTGTTGCCCAAAGTGATTGTAACAATACATTTCCTCATAATTCGACGAACCCTGTAAATATTCATGTTCTGTACATTTTGCTATCATTTCTAAATCTGACATCATATTATTAATATTTTCAAAGTCCCAATCATCAGAGAAAGTACTAGGTGATACAAAGTCACTTAAGGAGATCTTAAATTGGTGTGGATATTTCAAGAGCTCAACCGGACCATAGATTTCATAGTCAGTGGCTGTGATGTTCACTGATGATAGTTCTCTTTTTTCGATGTGAGAGGATCTGTGTGGTTTCAGGACCAAGTCGGTGTTCTGACTTGCTGTGTCCATTGTACTATATTTTACATCAATAAATCTACCCAAACTTAAAACCAAGATGAGCCACAAAAGAGGAAAAGTACACCTAGCACAATCCATAATTTCATCCATGGTGAAATTAGAGCTCTTTCGTAAACTGAGAGAAACATATCTGTGATTTTTTCTTTGAATGTTTTTGTTGCTGGCTTGTCTCCATGTTCACTTGGATCATCGGAAAAGTCATCAAAGTTGATAAAGTAGCCAGATGCAGTTCTGTCAATTGGTGGAATTGCTTCCGGATTTCCATTGATCTTTGGATTTTCTTTTGTTACATTTGGATAGTCCGAGGCTACATCGTTGTAGACAGGTGTTTCTTGACGAACTGTTGCGATTTGGGTTTCAAGAGGCACAAGTTCCATGGCTTTGTTGCATAGTCCTTTATTATTCACTGAAGGTTTGACAAATGTGATTAGTCTCTCAGTTTGAACCTCTTGGATTGTAGCAAGATTTGGTCTTCTGCTATTTCTTGGGAGTCCACTGGGCCTACTACTTATTATTGGCCACATGGTTGTGGTTTCACCAGGTCGATTGATACAACTCGGTTCTCCTTTTTTCCAGCAAGTGGCGGTAGTACTACTGATCTTGATCTGCTGACAGCTAAGACAGGTACTGCTTTTTTGTAAGAAGGCCCAAATTCCTTCTTCACCACGATCTTTTCTCTGACCAGCTCCCCAATCTTTGGAATTCAGACAGGTCTTGCTGGGACAGGTGGTTTTTCTTCAGTGGATGTTGGCTTTAGCTTTTCGTTACTCAGACTTTTTCTTGTTTCATTTAAGTCCTGTAAAACAGCTAAACGATCTTTGATATCAAAGGTTTTTTGTTTCACCACTGAAGTTTGACAATCCAAATCCTGGATGATCATTCTAGTACCAAATAAAAGTTCGTACGAACTGATACCTGCTAGAGAATTTCTTGGCATGTTATTAAGACTACGTTGGACACTTATTAGATGTTTGACCCACCCGTCACCCAAACCTAATACCCTCGCTGTTATAGATTGCTTTTTGTCACGGTTTTTCTCTCCACTACCGCATTTCCCTCGGAATGGAATGGACTAGAATAACGCAATGCAATGCCCATGCTGTCCATGGCCTCCTTGTAAGCCCGAGACCTAAACGCAGGACCCTGGCCAGAATGTAGCATGCCAATTGCGTATGTGCCGATAAAAACTCGCAAATCTTTTATAACAGTTCTGGCGTCAGCCGAGCGCTGGGGCCATGTCCAAATGAATCTCGTCTTAATAATGATGGGATCGCATTTCTCCGTATGGATGTCTGCCCATAGATAGCCAGATGCTGTCTAATAGAGGTGTCTGGGCAGGTGTCTGGTCCAGTTCACAACTGCGATCTCTGTTGCAATCCTAACAATTCATTGCAAAATTATAAATTCGCACGCTCATTCCCGGCCACCAGTATCGTGATTGTAATTCTATTAGAGATTTCAGGATCTCTTGGTGCCTCAGACCCAATCCCATGTGTGCTTCTTGTATCAAGGAGACTCTCCGGTTCGTGTTTGGAATTACTCTATTCCCCACTCCAGGGATTTGAGCTAACGGAACGGAGTTCGTATCAATTATTTATGTATTGCCGAGTGGATAGTTTAGAGGTAACGCCGCATAATTGCCTTTCATTGAGGTTTTTACTGCAAGCAGCGTTTCGCCATCTATTTTGTTTTTTCGTACGCTTTTTTGTAGCTACGGAAGCCGAGTGATCAGCTGCCGCTGTGGCTCTGTCAGCCAATAAATTCCCTGCAACGTGAACGCCATCACGTTGAAGACTCTGCGTATGTATCACGTGAGTCTTTTGTAGTTCTTTTTGCAAAAGAACTACTTGTTCCCATAGTTTTTTATACTTTATTGTGGCACCTGTCTCATCTTTGTAACTGTTTTTTATCCAGGTCTGCATGGAATTATTGTAAGACCGGACGCAGTAATGCGAATCGCACACTATTAGTGTCGGGAATTCGCGATCGGCATTTTCAAGCGCCATCTTTAGAGATCTTATTTCAGCTCGCTGAGCTGTACAGTTCTGAGTGAATCAGTTTTAGTGACCATCGGTCTGAATTTACCTAAGCGCCAGCGACCTTTAACAATTGCGCACGCTGCATTGTAAATCTGTTTTTCCACAACGTAATGTTGTGCAAACCTGTCCGTGTATATTACACAGGTGTACTGTTCGAGAGGCAGAATTTCAATTGGCAGAGGGCATTCATATTTGTATTCCAGATTTTCTAGTTTATTCATTTTCGGATCAGAAGCGTGATTCACGTCTTCTGTAGCAATAGAATTTTCCCATTGTATCCATCTCGGATGTAAAGCTTTAGCATTGGGAATGCTTGCTCTTGTTACTGCTTCTAGGGCAGGTACCGGTGTAACACTTATTATGCGTTTACCTTGTGCGAGGGCTCTTTCTTTTGCTTTTTTTTTTTTTTTTTTTTTATATTTAAAAATTTTATTTCCATAATTTGCACAGTTTACACATCATACATTTATACATTTCGTATACTGCATTTCATATTATTTGCCTGTAAGGTAAAGCATAGGAACACGACAGCGAAAAGCCAAAAAACACAAAGGAATAGCCCTTAAACCTACTGAGGCCCAATATTCTCTTTCCATCTAGTTATGGGTTCCCATATTTTTAATCCTCTCATTTTACCTCTTATCCCTTTTCTGGAATAAATAGGCTTCTCCAAATTATAGGCTGCCAACAAATTAGCCAACCAGGTTTGCATGGTAGGTGGATTTTTATCTAACCATGCTCTAGCTATAGTCAGTCTATAAACTGCAGCAGCCACAAAGATAAATTCTTTATGTATTATATCTCCATCCTGATCCATCCCCAACAATAATATTGATGGTGTGAGGGTTATACGTAACTTCAATGACCTAATTAAAAATCGTTCAACATTTTCAATCAGTGTGTACAGCTGTGGACAAGTAGCAAAGACATGTATTATATCCGCCTCTGGATGATTGCACCTTGAACAAGTAATGCCCGTAGTTCCTCCCCATTTAGCTATTCTAGCTGGGGTAAAGTATAAGAAGTACAAAGTTTTATAATGCTGTGATTGTAAAGGTGCCGAACATAGAACCATACGCGCAAGCTCAAGTGACTCTTGAAATAATTCTTTTGGAATACTCAGTTTAGATGCCCATTTGTTACTAAATTTCTCCATATCATCTACTTTTCCTTTCACCAGGCATGCATACAGACTCCTAATTGTACAATCTCCAGAGATTTGTATTTTCTCTAAAATTTCATTACTCTGAAATCCTGCAGGTCCTCCCTGTTTATTACCCAAAAAGCTCCTAACCTGGAGATATTTAAAAAAAGATCTCCTATCAATGGCGAATTTCGTCACTAGATCTGTGAACTGTAACATCGCTTCACTCCCTCTGAGGTCCCCAATCTGACCAATTCCCCTTTCAGCCCAGCCAGCCATTGTACTATCAGCAAAAATTGCTGCGGGTAATGACCTATTCTTGTACAATCTGACATATCTGTTAAACCTACCAAGGCCTGATTTCTTTAAAAAAACATTCCAGATTCTAAGAGCAGCATTTAGTGTTTTAAACCTGGTCCTTTTGTAGTACCCATACTCCGTACAATTTAAAAAACAATTTTCAACTTCTTCACCCAGAACAGCCTTATAAATTTCTGTCGACATACTTGTAACTTTTTGTGTCTTGCCACCTCCCCCAATTAACCCCTGCATATACTGCAGGGCAGCAGCAAGATAATACATCCTGAAGTCAGGCACTCCCCACCCCCCTTTTTCTCTCGGCAAAGCCATAAATCTATAAGCCCTTCTCGTCTTACCTTGCGCCCATATGAATTTATTCAAAATAATCTCTAATGAGTTAAACCACTTATTCTCAAAAAAAAGGGGGATGGCTCTGAAAAAATAAAGGAACTTAGGAAGGATTAGCATTTTGATAACATTTGTAGTTCCTACAAGAGACAAATGTAAATTGTTGAGCCTTTCCAGGTCATTTTTGACTTTTGCCAATAGGGGGGCGATATTAATTCCCACAACATTATCAATGTCTGCCGAAATAGCCACCCCTAAATAAACTGCCGAAGTAACCACACGCGGATCATTACAATTAGAATATCCATTTTCTACAATCTGAGTCTTTGCTTTATTAAGACTATACCCAGAGATTTGCCCAAATAACTCCGCTTCCCGTTCAACTTGACCAATTGACATATGAGGGTCAGAGGTGAGAATTGCCACATCGTCTGCGTAGGCTAGGGATTTGACAACGCACCCATTCAGTCTAACTGGCGTGATCAAAGGATTGCCTTCTAGTCTGTGGAGCAGTGGTTCTAGATACAGGGCAAATAACAGTGGGGATGACGGGCACCCCTGTCTTGTCCCCCTTCCTATAATGACATCTGCTGAATATCCTCGATTAACTCTGATTCTGACTATAGGATCAATATATAACCCCTGTATAGCCCTAATAAAACCCTCGCCTATCCCCGACCACCTCATAGTTTGCTATAAATACTTCCAAGAGACCCTATCAAATGCCTTCTCGGCGTCTAAGAAGAGTGCTGCCATAGGGTCTCCCAGGCCACCTGCAGCGTCGAACATAGTTAGAACCATCCTGGTATGCTGCGTTGTCCCTTTGCCAGGTATAAATCCGTGTTGGACGGGGCTTACCAAACTCTCAATAACCCCTGACAGCCTTGTAGCTAATATTTTAGAGTAGACCTTGACGTCAGCATTCATCAATGTGATCGGTCTATAAGATCCAGTGTTTTTTGGGTCTTTCCCTTTTTTAAGAATTACAATAATATCTGCCCCTCCCCAGGATGGGGGAGACCCATCACCTTTTTGTGCTGAAATCATAATCTTAAACATATCATTAAGTAATACATCCTTAAATACTTTATAAAACTCCACCGGAATCAAGTCCGGCCCTGCAGCTTTGCCTGATGGTAGGCTATTCAATGCTGTATTAAACTCATCTAATTGTATTGCCGTCTCAAGTTCTTCTCTTACATTTTCAGACAATTTACAGGTCTCAACTCCCCTTAAGTACCTCTCAATATCTGTAAAGCTCTCTTCCTTCTCTGGGGTATAGAGGGATGCGTAGTACTCCCTAAAAACCTCTCTCACTTGTTCTGTCTCGCTTACCAAGTTACCCTGTCTATCCTTAATTTCTTTAATATCCGAAGTAGCGAGTCTCTGTCTCGTGCGGACCGCCAATATATGTCCTACCTTCTCACTTAATTCATATGCGCTCTCCTTTTTGGACAAATAATTAATTGCCTCCTTCTCTGCAATACATTCTACTGCTTCTGCTTTCACAGCTATAATCCTATACAGATGTGATTCCACTGGAACATTCTGTATTAAGGCCATAGCAAGATCTTCTTCCTCTTTTATCAATCTCAATCTTACCTCCTCCAATCTCGCTCTCTCCTTCTTTTGTCTTGTTAGGACAAAACTAACTGCCTCCCCCCTTACTCCCGCCTCGAAAGCGTCCCAGACGATACCTGAACTGGCAGATCCTCTATTAATTTCCCAATAGAATTTTATCCATTTTTCCATGTGACCTCTGTATGCGTCATCTGTTAGTAATGATCTTTCGAA
Organism: Lissotriton vulgaris; assembly: GCF_964263255.1. Lineage (NCBI taxonomy): Eukaryota > Metazoa > Chordata > Amphibia > Caudata > Salamandridae > Lissotriton > Lissotriton vulgaris. The sequence continues at coordinate 87,536,562 of NC_141690.1, forward strand.
TGTCCATTGTGATCTAATTTTCTGACCCTGTCCTAGTTTAAAAGTTAAAATCAACGGACTGTGATCTGATATTATCCGAGGTTGTTTCTCAATTTGGACATCCTGGAGTATTGTCCTAGAAATTAAAAAGTAATCCAACCTAACCAAAGTCCTATGCGGGGCCGAGAAGAATGTGCTACCATCTACCTGTTGTTGTGAATTAATCCAAGGATCTACCAGGGAATTATGTGTCACCAGATCTACTAGAGCCTTATATACTTTCTTCTTCCTACCCCCATAATGTCCACCCGTCTGCAAGCAAGAGCCATCTGGAACATGTATGTTTAAATCTCCGCAACATACTATTGGCTCTGGCCATTGAGCTAATTCAATATCCAAATATTGTAAAACATCAGGATCATCCTCAGTAGAACCATAGATTGACGTCAGTGTAAAAGTCTTTCCTTTAAAACAGATTTCAAGTATGACCCATCTTCCCCACTGATCTTCTTTCTTTCTTTTAACTGTTATCTCCCTAGTCTTTCCCAAAACTGCTACTCCTCTTGTTTTTGTCCCTTGTTTAGTGTTGGCCAATAACCTATAGCCAAGCTGTTCCATTAGATAGCCTCTTGTACCTTCAATATGTGTCTCTTGTAAACACACCAAGTCCAATCTCAAAGATTTTAGCAGCGCTGCCACCCTCAACCTCTTGTTAACACAGTTAAGACCACAAACATTAATTGAGGCGATTCTACACGTCATCATACTTCCACAATTTCCTTATATGAAAAACTGAATTTTTTATGTACCACATACTCTGGAATATGTAGGATGTGTAATCGTGCTGAGTCAAACATTGTGTATCGTGCAACTGTACTTCTTTTTCCCCCCCTCCCTCTCCCGCCCCCCTCTCCCCACAGTTCCCACCCCGGTCTCCTCCCCCCCCCTCCACAGGCAAATAGGTCAACAGACCTATGTGTGGCCGCTTTTGAATTGCGTCAGTCGCTTCCCCTCTCAGCCTAATCTCATCACTAGCTGAGTCCATGGTTCCCCTTATCGGTTACCCAATCTGTACTTATAGTGAAACCCCAACTATCATATCCTAGTCGTCAGCTTAAGCCCCCTTCCTATTCTTCAGCTCTTCAATGAACTGCTGTGCTTTAATTTCGGAAATGAACACTCTAATTTTCCCCTTTGTTACAACTTTCAATTTAGCAGGAAAAAGGAGGTATGCCTCTGACCCTAATGCCTGAAATGGTGCGATCAGCTGTCTGAGCCTCCACCTCCTCTCCACCGTGACATGACAAAAGTCGGGCCTAGCAAAGAATGCGGTACCCTCAAATACCCTCTTGCCTAATAACGTTGTTACTGTTACTGAGACTGAGACTGGAGAAGGAAAGATGCAGCCAGAAGGTAATAACGTTGTTACTGTTACTGAGACTGAGACTGGAGAATCTATGGGAAACCAAGAAAGCCAAGGCAGGCCCACGGCTGAATTTGGTAATGCAGATATGTTAGGTGCTCTGCTGGTCGTGGAAAATGAAATGAAATTAGCGAGCTTGGAGCCATTGAAAACATGGGGAAGCTCCCTCAGCCTGGCAAGTAAAAATGGTGCTGGTGATGGAGATGGTAAGCTCGAAGGTGGCTCGGCAGAGGGAGATTGTTTTTTCTCAGTGAATGAGGAGACAGATCCTGATCAAACAAGCACTGGTAGCTCAGAGGAGGGTGAACAATCAGATTCAGACTCAGACTTAAGTATTGACAAAGATACCACCCTTAGAAGGAAGTCCTTGCAGCTATCTAGACAGCTGGCAGGGGGGTTTGAGGAGGCCCAGAAGAAGTTATTATGGGATTACTCAGCGACATCGCATTCATACCAGGAGGTGGATGATAATAACCCAGGTCCTACCCCAGCAGGCTCAGACACAGCGCATCAGTTCCCAGTCGAACTTCTGTTTAATACCCTCAAG